>NC_053397.1:109323294-110523294 GCF_905171765.1 Bufo bufo | reverse complement strand
TTCTTTGGAGGGCCGCACAGCCCTCCATGTGCTCGCCAGAGGTAGCCTGACTGCCATTGGGTACTGAGATGAGATCCTCAGACCCCTTGTGAGACCATATGCTGGTGCGGTTGGCCCTGGGTTCCTTCTAATGCAAGACAATGCTAGACCTCATGTGGCTGGAGTGTGTCAGCAGTTCCTGCAAGACGAAGGCATTGATGCTATGGACTGGCCTGCCCGTTCCCCAGACCTGAATCCAATTGAGCACATCTGGGACATCATGTCTTGCTCTATCCACCAACGTCACGTTGCACCACAGACTGTCCAAGAGTTGGCAGATGCTTTAGTCCAGGTCTGGGAGGAGATCCCTCAGGAGCCCGTCTGCCACCTCATCAGGAGCATGCACAGGCGTTGTAGGGATGTCATACAGGCACGTGGAGGCCACACACACTACTGAGCCTCATTTTGACTTGTTTTAAGGACATTACATCAAAGTTGGATCAGCCTGTAGTGTGTTTTTCCACTTTAATTTTGAGTGTGACTCTAAATCCAGACCTCCATGGGTTGAAAAATTTGATTTCCATTTTTTTATTTTTGTGTGATTTTGTTGTCAGCACATTCAACTATGTAAAGAACAAAGTATTTCAGAAGAATATTTAATTAATTCAGATCTAGGATGTGTTATTTTTGTGTTCCCTTTATTTTTTTGAGCAGTGTGTATATATATATATATATATATATATATATAGTTTACACAACCTGGGGATCATATCAGTATATACATATATACCACACAACCTGGGGGCACTTAGGTATACATGTATATACATACACACAACCTGGACAGATCCATATACTGGGCCCACATTTAGGTATATACATCCATATAGATGTTTGGGGCACATCTACATGCATGTATATATACACAATATAATTCTGGGGCATAAATGGGAAGTAATAAGCCCACCTGCATATAGATATATTATACATAGAGATGTATGCTGACAAGGGGACATACATACATCTCTATGTATACACCCATACCACCTGGACCGGCCCATGCAAAAGGGCCAATACATATGCATATATGTAAGGGCATATATACATATATATTTAAATCCAACACTTCCCTCAACAAGGCCACTCTGCGCTTTGGTCAGAAATAAAATAAAGAGTGAAGTGCGTATATATTTTTTGAAACAGGGCCTATACGCTTTCACCAGAAATAACTGCAGCAGTGAACTAAGAATATATATTTCTTGTTGGACTGAAATAGGCCACTATACGCTTTAACCAGACAACAATTAAATAGTGAAGTGCGTAAATATCTTTCTGGTTGCACTGAAATAGACCCTATACGCTTTCACCAGAAATAACTGCAGAAGTGAAATGTGTATATATTTTTCTTGTAGTACTGAATAAGATACTAAGATTTAAGCCTCTAAGGGCTTTTCAACATAGCACTTGCAGCCCAATAACAAAAAGCTGGAATGACAGAGCTACAGTATCAAATGACTATTTGGATCCCCAAATAATTGTTCCCTGCACTTGTAAATCACTTTTCTATCAATGTCCCTAGTGCCGTCTGACGTCTGTCCCTGCACTAAGATGTTTTGATAGGTATCCTCCCTATCCTTTCCCTGCACTTATAAATCGTTTTTATTTTATTTTTTTCCACAATCAGGTTTTTCCAATTACTGTCCCTAGCGCCTTCACACGTCTGTCCCTGCACTCTGAATGCTGGAAAATGGCAGAATCTAAAATGGCTGCGGTATTTATTGGACTGTGACATCACAGTGCTGGCTGCTGATTGGCTGCATGCAGGCATGTCAATCTGGGTGATCCCGCCTTCCCAGAGTTCCATGCCCCATGTCCTCAGTCCTCACTCGTGTAGCCGCCATTTTAGGAAAATTGCGATTCGTTACCACGAAGCGCAAGGTAATTCACATCCGTTGCAAATTGAATTTTTCCTGAAATTCTAAACTAATTCCACTTTGTCAGCTTTGATTCGCTCATCTCTAATAGCGACTGGTTCAATTAAAACTAGATTTTACATATATTTTCTATTATATAGCCACACAGAGTGATTAAGTTGCACCAGTTCATGGCAATATTGCTACAGAAGATTGTACCACCTACTGGCTATTCACACAACTGCATTTAAAAAAAAAAATGAATAGCATACAGACCTATACAACTTAGGCTACATGCACACAAACATTGTTTGTTTCCATTCAGTTTTTTTGGCGGATAGGATGCAGACCCATTCATTTCAATGGGTCCGCAAAAAAACGCGGACAGCACATCGTGTGCTGTGCACATCAGTATGTCCGTTCCGTTGCTCCACAAAAAAAATTGTGCATGTCCTATTCTTTTCTAGTTTGCAGACAAGGATAGCCATTATTACAATGGATCCGCAAAAAAAAACAGATGCCATATGGAACGTCATCCGTTTTTCTTGTGGATCCGCATTTTGCGGAACGCAAAACACATACGGTCGTGTGCATGTAGCCTTAGGCTCCATTCACACGTCTGCAATTCTGTTCCGCATTTTGCGGAACGGAATTGCTTACCCATTCATTTCTATGGGGCCGCACTATGTGCTGCCTGGATCCGGAATTGCGGATCCGCACTTCTGGGTCCTCAATTCCATTCACAAAAAAAAAAAGAACATGTTCTATTCTTGTCCGCAATTGCGGCAATTGCGGACAAGACTAGGCATTTTTTAATATAGTGCCGGCGATGTGCGGTCCACAAAATGCGGAACGCACATTGCCGATGTCCGTGTTTTGCGGATCCGCAAAACACTTACGGACATGTAAATGGACCCTTAGGCTGAGTTCACATTTTCAAATTTTGAATATCCCTGCTTTTAAGTTCAATTATGAAGTCATTTGGGGATCACAAAGTGAAAAACACCTATAAATAACCCCATTTTAGAAACTACAACCCTCAAGTTACTTCAAAAAAGTTACCTCATTTTGGAAATTACGGGATACGGTGAAAGTTTTATTAGTACTATTTTGGGGTACATATGATTTTTGATTGCTCTATATTATGCTTTTTGTGAGGTAAGGTAACAAAAAATGGCTGTTCTGGCACAGTTTTTAGGCTACTTTCACACTAGCGTTTTTACTGGATCCGACAGAGTTCAGCAAAAACGCTTCTGTTACTGATAATACAACCATCTACACCCGTTATAAATGGATCCGGTTGTATTATCTTCAACTTATCTGTCATGAACTCCATTGAAATTCAATGGGGTACAGATCAGTTTTCTATTGTGGCAGATTGTGGCAGAGAAAACGGATCCATCCCCATTGACTGTCATTGGGGGTCATGCCGGATCCGTCTTGCCCCGCATCCCAGGACAGAGAGCAAACTGCAACATGTTGCGGTTTGCTCTCCGGTATGGGAATGCAACTAAATGGAACGGAATGCATTTTGGAGCATTCTGTTCTGTTCAGTTTTGTTCTCATTGACAATGAATAGGGACAAAACGGAAGCGTTTTTTTCCGGTATTGAGCCCCTATGACGGATCTCAATACCGGAAAACTAAAACGCTAGTATGAAAGTAGCCTTATTCACCTGACAGGTTAGATCATGTGCCATTTTTGAAGAGCAGGTTGTTATGGACTTGATTATATGACCTATGTCTACTTTTATTTTTATTTTGTTTCGGTTTTACATAATATTTTCTGATATCATTTTTTTTCTATTTTTCTGCCAATCATCTAGTGTAGGGGCTCTTTTATTGCTAAAAGAGTTGATGTTTTTATTGGTACCATTTTTGAGTACATATGATTTTTTTATCTGTTAATATTATAAATTTTTGCACAAGGTGACCCAAAGATGGTTGTTTTAGCACAGTTTCTCCTTTTATTTATTTTTTACAGCAATTACCTTAGGTGGTAGATCATATGCTATTTTTCATAGAGGAGGTTGTTACGGACGTTGCAATACCTAATTTGTCTATTTACTTTTTTTTTTTTTACTTATTTTGGTTTTACACAATAAAAGCATTTTAAAAAGAGAATCATGTTCTTAGTACTATTTAGTACTATTTTGGGGTAGATACAACTTTTTGTTCACTTGGTATTACACCTTTTCTGATGGATTTTTTCACAGTTTTTTTTTTTTACCATGTTCACCTGATGGTGTGGCTATTATGATACAGACCTGGCAATACCTAATATGTCTGTTTCTGTCCCCTTTTTTTGACAATTTTTTTTTCTCTTTTTATGGGAAAGCGGCTTTTTTTATTTTTTTTATTGAAAGTTTATTTTTCATTGTTAAAAACACTTTTATCTTACTATGGGACTTTAACTTTGAGTGATTAAACCTCATATGCCAAGTTGACGCCCAAAATGGACAAATGTCAAGTTATGCATCTTGGTAGTAATCTCTGTGCTTCATATGTCCTAGGTGATATAGCACTGGGAGAGTCACTTATAGAGAAGGATTTGGGTGTCCTAGATGGTAGATTAAATAACAGCATGCAATGTCAATCAGCTGCTTCTAAGGCCACCAGGATATTGTCATGCATAAAACGAGGCATGGACTCGGGGGCAGGGATGTGATAATACCACTTTACAAAGCGTTGGTGTGGCCTCATCTGGAATATGCAGTTCAGTTCTGGGCACCAGTCCATAGAAAGGATGCACTACAGCTGGAAAATGTACAGAGGAGGGCGACTAAAATGATAAGGGGCATGGAGGGTCTTAGTTATGAAGAAAGATTAAAGGGAACCTGTCAGCGGCAAAAACCATCCCAAACCGCCAGCAGTACCTTTAAGTATCCAGCAGTGATGATTTTCTTCCTGCAGTCAGATGCGGTAAAAGCAGGAAAACCCATTCGTTTATCCCCTGAGCGCGCTATTTTCGAGTCGCGCTTGAAGTCAAGGGGGAATCGGCCTCCTTGCTTCAAGTCAAGGTAAACGCTCCCCTTTCCCTTCTCCTTTGCCTGTGACTGACAGACGGCTGTTCAGCAAAGCAAGCCGGCCTCTCTGCATAAGCGCTGTCAGTCAAAGGCGAAGGGGCAGGGAAGGCCACTGCCCCCTTGACTTTAAGCGGGACTCCAAAATAGCGCGTTCAGGAGATAAAAGAACGTTTTTTCCTGCTTTTACCGCATCTGACTGCAGGAAGAAAATCATCATTAGAAACACACTATCGGCTACTTGAAAGTACTGCTGGTGGTCTGGGGTGGTTTTTGCCGCTGACAGGGTTCCCTTTAAAAGAATTGAATTTATTTAGTCTTGAGAACAGACGTCTAAAACGTGACAGGATTAACCTATGCAAATATTTAAATGGGCCATACAAAAAATACGGTGAAAAACTGTTCCATGTAAAATGTGCTCAAAAAACAAGGGGGCACTGCCTCCAATTGGAGAGGAAAAAGTTCAGTCTCCGTAAGTGTCAAAGCATCTTTACTGTAAGAACAGTGAAGCTGTGGAATAGACTTCCTCAGGATGTGGTCACAGCTGGAACAGTGGACAGTTTTAAAAAGGGTTTAGATAAATTCTTAAAAGTAAACATTAATGCTTATGAAAACATGTAAAAATTGGAGTCTCAATTCCTTCTGGGATTCGCGTCCCCACCTATCCCTTGTTTGAACTTGATGGACTTATGTTTTCTTTTTTAAATCGTATTAACTATGTAACATTTCAGGGTCTGAAAACTGATATGAACACCTTGGGGGCTGGGCATCATAAGTCTCCATAGCTGCCAGACCACAAGGCCTTTGAAAGGCTTGGGGCTGCCATAGCAATCATCAGGTACCTGTCACCGCAGCATGAGGACCCGATGGATCAGGAGAGGGAGCACGAACCTCCCATATGCCGCAGTCAGCACTGACCGTGGCATATGAAGGGTTAATCTAACAGCATTAGTGTTGTCACCGATGCTGGCGGATGCAGCAGGGGTCTGGCTGTCAGTAACAGAGTCCTGCTGCTGATCTTTAAAGCACTTCTGAGGCAGGAGAATGACCGCAGGATGAGATTGCTCATCTTGGAGCACCAAGTACCGGCAGTTTAGGATGAGCATTCTCGCCAAGGTCCTTAAGGGATTAAACAGCTGGTGGTATGTATTATTATAGAAGTTCAACGTAATGTTGTCACATAGGCCGATTTCATGTACATTGAATCACGTGTTTGTACATACAAGCACCAAATAGAAACAAGTAAGGCTAGTTTCACACTAGCTGTACAAGATGGCATTGCTGGATTGTACCTGAATGCCCACCAGCCCCATTAACTATGCCCACCAGCCGACTGCAATCCAGAAAATAAGCCAATAATTGGAGGACAAATACCACTGCACAAACAGCCAGCTGGATCTTTTACCGCTAGTATTAAACTATACTAAGTTTATGTTCGCATCACCACTTTTTATTTCCATTGTTCTGCATCGTTATAATGTAAGCATTCCAGGACTGTGGAGTCAGAGTCTGTACAAGTTTTAGGTGGAGTCAGTAATAATTAGTGTTGAGAGAATCAAAGTAACAAATTATTTTTTTTCCTAAAATGGTGGCTACTAGTGTTGATCGAGCACCAAAGTGTTCGAATGCTCAGGTCGAACACCTCGGGATGCAATGGAAGTCAATGGGAGGACCCGAGCATTAAACCAGGTACCCCCTGCTCTAAAGAGGGGAGGGTGTTTGGTTCATAGTAAAAAGGTCAGAAAATGATGGAAACACCACTGAAATGGTTTGGGAACAGCATGGGGAGGATGTCTGGATGCATCTTGGACTCCCAGGTCGCTGCTGGGAACAATGTTTTCTGAGTAGTACGCCACTTTTACAGACTGATAATAATACGCACAAAACCGACGATAAAATCAATTTTAAAAGGAAAAATTGTTAGGAAACATTCTTTCCTGTATATGTACTTGTATATAAAGTGCAAGTGCTGCCAAAAATTACAAGTAAGAGGAACTCAGATACAACCTGTATATCACATAATGGGGAGCCTCATTCACATTGTGGTACAATTGTTCAGGTAGTGGGACTCCTACACTCATAAAGCCTATGCACTAAGTGAAAGGGCTGCCAAAAATCACAAGGAACCGGCACTCCAATACACCCTTTATTACACATAAAGGATGGCCTGCTGGTGACCCTCAAAAACATTAGGAGCAAGACCTGCTGGTGACTCTCTAAAACATTATGGGCGAGGGCCTGCTGCTGAGCTGACCATTGAAAAAATTATGGGCAAGAGCCTGCTGGTAAGTTGCCCCTCAAAAACATTATATGCAAGGGCCTGCTGGTGAGCTGACCATCTAAAAAGGTTGTAGATGAGGGCCTGCAGGTGAGCTGACCCTGTAAAACATTATATGTGAGGGCCTGCAGGTGAGCTGACCCTCTAAAAATTTGTAGGTAAGGGCCTGCTGGTGAACTGACCCTCTACAACATTAGGAGCGAGGGAAAATTAATAAGCATGTTGATATGATGGAAGAAGAGAAGGGCGAGAAAAGGAAGATAGAACCTGTGACTCTTTGCAATCTCGGTTACCGAAGAAATCGCGAATGCGTCCGGTTTTAAAATCACCAGAGCCTTTGCCTGCACACAAAGAGTTAAAATCTTTTTTCAACCCAAAGTAATTCACCCTTGCTAGCACAGCTCACAGATCAGAGGTACAATTAGCCCCTTCTTGCCAAAGACTCTTCCTGCCCTATGCCAGGTTAAGTACCCATCAATCTGGTATTTTCTTGACAGAACCTCATAAAAACTTCCTTTCTGTAGTCAGAGCTGCTCCAACCCCAGCAGGAAGCCTCACACCTTAAGCCTCATCAGAAAGCTTCAAAAGTAAAGACAGATCTGTAACAGACAGCTGGAGGATATGTTAGTCGCTGGAGAAAGGTGACGCTCCATTCCATAGATCTCATATTTTCCCATATTTCCCTTGTATTTTAAAGGATAGGAAAATACAAAATGAATAACCTCTTCAGGAATTGTTCAGATTATTATAACTCACCTTCAAATCAGAGATTCCCGCTCTGATATATAAAGGTTCTCAGGCACCCTGTATTATCTTCCAGTCATATTTGGTATCAGATGATGCGCAAAATTGTACTGATTATAAATCTATTTCTTGATTGGACTTACGGGGACGGAGAAATGGGCAAAGCAAAGATTCTGCCAGATTTTCTCCCTATGGGGCAAAGGACTGCCCCTGTTCCAATTACACAAGGCTGGACCTATACATGTCATAACCACTCCTCGCTTCTGAGTGGGTAAAAACAGTGACACACTCAGGTCCTGGGTCTTTTTCACCTACCATCTGATGTCGACTAACATCACGACCGCCCGCTGGACACGGGCACACCGCCATCTTGGATTATTCCTTACAAAGACTCTTTTACTGGACTATACCACATGTAATTCTGAACTTAGACATTCTATTCCCTTCCACCTCTTACCTATTTCTATCCAACCAATCTGTTCGACTGGCAGGAATATATTTATCTGTCAGTTTTAATGTATATGTTTTGTGGGGATCCGCTCTGGTAGGCAGTGGTAGCGAGTGCAGTATAGAGGCAACACAGACCGGTCTTGGTGTAAAACACGATGCTTTGTTTATTCACACGGTGCATATTTGTGAAAGACAGTGCCGTTCATAGGGAGGGTGGTCACACACAGCAAAATAATAGTTCAAACACAGCAAGTCCCTGCTGCAGGCTACTTGAGGCCTGTTTCAGTCACATAAAGCAAAGTCTATTTAAAGCCCGGAGTAATGTCACCTTTTGCTCCTTGGTGAAGTAAGTCCATGGGTCCTGCTTCTAGCCACAGGACACGGATCCCTCCTGGATTCAGCTGCGGGTCCCTGCACACTCCTTTACAGGCCTCAGCACGCAGCCCAGCTCACCTCCACTCCTTACTCTCACAGCCAGAGAACCCAGAAGCTCCACACTGTGCCCCACACCCTTGTTGCTGGTCAGGTTTTAACCCTTCCCTGCAAAACCTGGCCTGGACCGTGGGGAGACAGGCACCCGCCCGCATATCTGCCTGCTCCCAATAAGAGCCGGCCCGGATCCGCTGTTAACAGCGTAACCGCTGCAAAATGCACTTTTCCGGCTCTTACTCCACCGGGGCCAGGACCCCCGGTGGCACGTACCTTCCGTCTACCACCACCCCAGGTACTCTCCTACATATCCCCCCCCTTTGTTCAACCCTGAAGGGTTGCACACCCTGTTCAATCCTGAGAGGTTGGACACACGTACAACAGTGTACCCGGGACAGGGCATCGGCATTCCCCTGTAAGCGGCCTGCCCTGTGTTCGACTCTAAACTTAAAATTCTGGAAGGGATAAGAACCATCTGGTGACCCGGGCACTCCCCTCCTTGGCCCGGCTCATCCACTGAAGAGGGGAATGGTCGGTCACCAGACGGAACCTTCTCCCTAACAGATAGTACCTAAGGGACTCGAGGGCCCACTTAATGGCCAGGCATTCTCTCTCTACCACGCTGTACCTGGTTTCCACTGGGGTGAGTTTGCGACTCAGAAAGACGACAGGGTGTTCCTCCCCACTGATTTCCTGAGAGAGTACTGCCCCTAGGCACACTCCAGAGGCGTCCGTCTGAACGACAAATTCCCGTGTGAAGTCTGGTGTCACCAAAACCGGGGATCCACACAGAGCCGACTTCAAACGGGAGAACGCCTCTTCCGCCTGCTCATCCCAGCGGACCATCACCGTCTTCCTCCCCTTTAAAAGTCTTGTCAATGGGGCCGCCACTGTGGCAAAGTTGGGGATAAAGCGCCTGTAATATCCTATCATCCCTAGGAACGAACGTACTTGCTTGGTGGTAAGAGGTCTGGGCCAGCTCTTGATCGCCTCAACCTTGTCTACCTAGGGTTTGACAACTCCCCGCCCAATCGCGTATCCCAGGTACCGGACCTCCTCAAACCCGATCGAACACTTTTTTGGGTTGGCCGTCAGTCCGGCTTTTCTAAGTGAATCGACTACGGCCTGTACCTTGGGCAGGTGACTCTCCCAGTCCTGGCTAAACACGATGATGTAGTCCAGATATGCCGAAGCATATGGATGATGGGGCCGTAGGATGACGTCCATCAATAGCTGGAAGGTGGCTGGAGCGCCATATAGGCCAAAGGGTAAAACTTGGTACTGAAATAACCCCTCGGGGGTGACAAAGGCAGTCTTCTCCTTTGCCGCCTCCGTGAGAGGCACCTGCCAATATCCTTTTGTAAGATCGAGGACCGAGAAATAGCGAGCTTTCCCTAGCCGTTCTATGAGCTCGTCTACCCGGGGCATGGGGTAGGCATCGAATTTTGACACTTCGTTGAGCTTTCTAAAGTCATTGCAGAAGCGCAGAGTACCGTCAGGTTTTGGGATGAGGACTATGGGGCTGGCCCACTCTCTCCTTGACTCCTCAATCACCCCTAACCTCAACATCGACCTTACTTCTTCTGAAATGGCCTGTCGCCGGGCCTCCGGTACACGATACGGCTTTAACCGTACCCTGACGTGGGGCTCGGTGACGATGTCATGTCGGACTACCGAAGTTCGACCAGGAAGCTCAGAGAACACGTCCCTATTTCGACTCACCAACTCTTTGGCTTCCTGAGCTTGTTTGGTCGACAGACCACCCGCTATCTTTACCGTGGAGGTGCCCTCCGGGACCTCGGGTGGAGCTGGGATCTTCCCCGCAGACAAGACAGTGCTTGGGCCGTCCCCAATGAGACACTCCCTATCTCTCCACGATTTCAGTAAATTTACATGATATACCTGTTCTGGCTTCCGCCGGCCTGGCTGGGATATCTTGTAATTCACTGGCCCTACCTTCTCTTTCACCTCGTAGGGACCTTGCCACCGTGCCAAAAACTTACTGTCAATGGTGGGGACTAGCACCAGTACCCGGTCACCCGGGTTAAATGTCCGGACCTGGGCACTCCGGTTGTATCCCCGGCTCTGTGCCAGTTGGGCGGCCTCCATATGTTCCCGGACGATTGGTAGGACTGTCTCTATACGGTCCTGCATCTTTTCTATATGCTCTATAATACTCTTGTGTGGGGTGGGCTGTTGCTCCCACGCCTCTTTAGCGATGTCCAGCAACCCTCTTGGCCGTCGACCGTACAATAGCTCGAAGGGCGAGAATCCCGTAGATGCCTGGGGCACTTCTCGCACTGCGAACAATACGTACGGCAGCAACAGGTCCCAATCCTTTCCGTCTTTGGCTACGGTTCTTTTGAGCATAGTTTTTAGGGTTTTGTTAAAGCGCTCCACTAGTCCGTCGGTTTGAGGATGGTATACGGACGTGTGTAACCGTTTAACCCCTAAAAGCTTGCAGAGCTCCCTCGTCACCTTAGACATGAAGGGTGTCCCCTGGTCGGTCAGGATCTCTTTTGGAATCCCCACTCTTGCGAACATACCCATGAGTTCTTTAGCTATGAGCTTAGCTGAAGTATGACGTAGTGGGATCGCTTCAGGATATCTGGTGGCATAGTCTAAGACCACCAAGATATGCTGGTGCCCTTTGGCCGACTTGTTTATGGGGCCTACCAGATCCATCCCTATTCTTTCGAAGGGGACCTCAATGATGGGCATGGGTACCAGGGGACTGCGATAGTGGGGCTGGGGGCTCGTCATCTGACACACTGGACAGGATTGGCAAAACCTTTTGACCTCCTCATAAACCCCGGGCCAATAGAACCTTTGCAGAATCCGCTCTTGGTTTTTTTTTACGCCCAAATGTCCTCCCAGCACGTGGGAGTGGGCCAAGTCCAGTACCACACGGCGGTATGGCTGGGGTACCACCAGCTGCTCCACTACCTCGTGCTGCACTTTGTCCACCCTATACAGCAGGTCCTGGTTAAAAGCCAAATGGGGAAACACCGAGTCGGCCCCTGGGTGCTGAGCCACCCCATTTACCACTGTCACCCCTTCCCTCGCCCGCAATAATGTCGGATCCTGGAGCTGGGTGGTCCCGAACGTGTCACGGGATACCTCCAGGTCCGGGATGGACGGGGTTTCCACGGATTCGCCTGCCAACACCTCTAGGGGAAACCTATCGGGATGACACTCTACAGGTGATGTGGTGACCCCTACGGCTGGTATCCCCGCATCGGAATCCTCGGGCACTGGGCCCGATTGTCGTCTGTCCCTAAGGGAAGGCATATCGCTCTTCCATAGAGTCCAGAACAAAGGAAAATCCCTTCCCAGTATGGCAGCATAAGGGATTTGGCATCCCACTCCGACGACATGCTGCACCTCTTTGCCCAACACGGACATGGTAACCCTGGCAGTGGGGTACTCCCGGCGATCCCCATGGATACAGACAATGGACAGGGTTTGCTTCTCTGGGAGTGTCTCAGACACTAAGGACTCATGCACTGAGGGTTACCAGGCTCCCAGAGTCCAGCAAAGCATTAATCGGATGCCCATCGACCAAGACTTGGCACAGAGGTGGCATATCGGCGTCCAGCCAGGCATCTGCGGTACATACAGGTCGGGAAAAGAAAGAGGACCGGCGAGCGAACCCGCAGTCCATGGGTTCAGGTATTTGAGGACAGTTCGCTGCCCTATGTCCCAGGCCGTGGCAGTGCCAACATTGAATCCCTGTGGTCCCTCCCCGGTCTCTCTTCCCTGGAGTAGGACTAGCCTTCCCCCCCTTTGTGGTTGGGTCCCTTTTTCCGGAACCCTAGCCTGAGAGGGAGCCTGACGGGATTCCCGTGCCTGCGTTGAGTCCCGCACCAAGTCCTGGGTCGCCACATACCTCTCGACTAGGCTTACTAACTGATCCAGGTTGCCGGGGTCTCCCTGACCAACCCAGCGCTGTATGGCCCTTGGCAGTGTCCGCACCAAACGATCGACCACCACCCGTTCCACCATCTGCGAGGGGCTCAATGTCTCAGGCTGCAGCCATTTTTTTACCAGGTGTAACAGGTCATAGGCCTGGGTCCGAGCAGGCCGGGACTCAGAGAAGGCCCACTGGTAGACTCGATGTGCACGCACATAGGTATTAACCCCAAGACGAGCCAACACCTCCCCCTTCAGCCTCTTATAGCTCTTGGCTTCCTCCTGACTGAGGTCGAAGTAGGCCTTTTGTGCGTCTCCCACTAAAAATGGCGCTACTACTTCGGCCCACTGTTCTGCAGGTAACCTTTCCTGTTCCGCAGTGCGTTCGAAGACCATCACGAACGCCTCGATATCATCCTCGGGGCCCATCTTTTTTAACGCTGAGCGCACCTTATCCCGGGCAGCAGGTAGGACTGCGGTTCCCCCTGGGACGGCTTGTTGTAACACACGCATGGACTCCTGCATAGTCGCCAGTTGCTGGGCCAGTAGACTATTCAACTTCCGCTGGTCTCTCAGGGCTTCCTCATGTCTCCGAGTAGCCTCCTCATTACTTTGCACCAAGTGTCTAATGGCCTCCTCCATCTTATCTGGAGCCACAAAACTTGCCGGCTTAATATATGACATACAGTCCAAACAACACAATTTTTCGGCCTCACTGCTGTTTGCCCGCTGAAGCCACCAATTGTGGGGATCCGCTCTGGTAGGCAGTGGTAGCGAGTGCAGTATAGAGGCAACACAGACCGGTCTTGGTGTAAAACACAATGCTTTGTTTATTCACACGGTGCATATTTGTGAAAGACGGTGCAGTTCATAGGGAGGGTGGTCACACACAGCAAAATAATAGTTCAAACACAGCAAGTCCCTGCTGCAGGCTACTTGAGGCCTGTTTCAGTCACATAAAGCAAAGTCTATTTAAAGCCAGGAGTAATGTCACCTTTTTCTCCTTGGTGAAGTAAGTCCATGGGTCCTGCTTCTAGCCACAGGACACGGATCCCTCCTGGATTCAGCTGCGGGTCCCTGCACACTCCTTTACAGGCCTCAGCACACAGCCCAGCTCACCTCCACTGCTTACTCTCACAGCCAGAGAACCCAGAAGCTCCACACTGTGCCCCACACCCTTGTTGCTGGTCAGGTTTTAACCCTTCCCTGCAAAACCTGGCCTGGACCGTGGGGAGACAGGCACCCGCCCGCATATCTGCCTGCTCCCAATAAGAGCCGGCCCGGATCCGCTGTTAACAGCGTAACCGCTGCAAAATGCACTTTTCCGGCTCTTACTCCACCGGGGCCAGGACCCCCGGTGGCACATACCTTCCGTCTACCACCACCCCAGGTACTCTCCTACAGTTTTTAGAATAAAACTAACGATTGCATCGTTCCAGTTTTGCCCTCGTTCTTTGATTATCTGGTTTATGCTAAGAATGCTGTCCTCAGAAGAGATATACTACCTCATTGTTTTATTTTTATAAGTTTTAGGCAAGAGCATCTTGCCACATTTGTGTTAGGGAAGGCGGGTCAAGCGCTATTTAAACTCACTGTGGCATTCGCAAGTTGCCGACAGCTCGTTTTGCGGTACAGCTTGTTCGCGTCACTTCCAGTTTCGTCAAGTGTGGTGTGCGGCTCAGGGACGGTCAGCACGTGTTCATGGTTTGTGGCGTTCGGCGGGTGCCGGTAAGATCGAGGAGGGTTGGGGTATGGGGGCAGGCAGGTCTCCATAGGCTGCTCATCGAGGTTTTACTCACCAACTAGGCGCTGTGCGGGCGGCAGGGTTCGGAGGCAAGCATCTGCAGTAACGCTCGCTCCCATTCAGCCTGGTGCAAATGCGCCATCTGTTGACCATGGGTGGTACTGCAGGCTGAGCAACTGCTGGAATTGCTGGAATTTCTACATAAGGGGCATTGAAGCGGTCAAGGGGGGGAGGGAGGGTCGCACTGTGGTACGCTGCGTGCAAGCTTGCTGCTCCTGGGAATGGTGGTGTTTTCATGTTGCCCAGGGGTGTCATCTGAATTATTATTTTTTTGTTTAAATATTTTTATTAATCATCCGACAATATACGTTATGTAAAAATAACATTAGCAACATTTGGCAAATCATCTGACCCAAGAAGAGAGTCAAAAAGAGCCACCCCATAAATGCACATCCAACCGTAAAGGATAAAAATATATAAAGTTTATTGGACACAACAACACACACGCATTAAAAAATTGTATACAACATAGAACAAAGTGCGGTGTGCAATATATGAGACCGACACACACAGGTCCACTGAACTATCACATGTAAATGTATGCGTTATCAACCAGCATATGAAACAATACAATGAAACACATATAGCAAATGTAGGGTAAGGTAAGACCACTAAAATAAAGATACAGATAGACCAGCATAAGGTCGAATATCAAGAGCCAAACCTACATATCTAGCTGGTGCAGTGGACCTGGAAACATAGCAAGCGCCCAACGCGTGTCGCCGGAGCAATCCGGCTTCCCCAGGGGTAAAGGACTGTGTGTTGGGGCGTCAGTAAATATAGGATATTAGATGAGGTATAATTATATTCACCTGTGCAGCAGGAACTGTGGCCAGTGTGTGTACATCTGAAGCTCCAATCAGAGCCGGAAACCGGAAGTGTGGATCACATGATCGGCTGTTGGAACGCATGGTGGAACGCATATGCGCTCCACCAGCCAAAACACAGCCACATGACAGACGCGGACACAGTGGGCACAGACAGTTGAGCTATACAATAAAGCTAAGTAAAATGAGGCTATTTATAGCCACAGAGGCGATGCCAGGCAAGCTGGTAAGTAGGTAGAGCGATATCTCCAAACCGGATGTGAGAAATCACATGACCGGAAGTGAGGTGCCGCTGTGGAACGCATGCTGGAACGCATAGCGCGCTCCACTGTAACAGTGGAGCGCACAATGCGCCCAGCATATGCGCAGAAACGCGGCAGCATGCTGAAGGGGACCAGGGAGGGTAGGGGTAGTCTGGTGATGGTAATAAGCAATAATAGGGGCAAGCAGTATTGTACCCGATCAGACAAAGGCATGTACATGATATCTCACAGTAGTACAATAGGTGCATATATAACCACTTATACATATATAGATGATACTCATGATGAATCCGCTACAATGATATAATAATGAAAATAGAGATAGATACATGGCAATGAACACACCGGTGGACAATAGAGCATATATATTGTATGTACAATTCATGCACTCAATATATAGAGAGGACATGGACATCAATTATATGCAACACAATAACTACACGTAGAGGTATCTATATATATATGTATCAGGAATACCTGACCAAACACCTAAATTCCTGGTGCTGTCGGTATTCCCAGTACACATCCCTAAGTGAACATGATTATTAATCAAAGTGCACAATAATATACAAGTGCATAATGATGGATGACCCTAATATACAATCCAAGATCCAGGAAGGACCTAAAATAGAAGGGAAATGTGATAAGGTGAGGCCAAAGTAAAAAGACCACAGGTGTGGAAGTGAAAAGCATGGTGGATACAGTAGTGCCCGAAACGTGAGTGCGCAGTGATGATGAAAGTGAAGAAGTAAGAAAAACCTGTAAAGAATGACAAAAAGGGATTAAATCATTAAAATAATATGAAGCTTAAGCCTTTCATAATCCATGCCCTAACTGCAGCCCCCATATATAGAGCCCCCGTAGAGGCAATAGTTATTCCGTGCCCCATTAGCAACATTTATCATTTTATTTTTTTTCCCCTTTAGCCCCCCCCACAACCCCCTTTGCGATGCGTCTACATTCACCGCCAGTTCTTGGTTCTAAGACCGAGGAGAGTGGTGACAAGTGAGGATCGGAAGTTCTATAGATTCCAGTCTCCCCAGATTCCAATCCATTTTTTCTCCATGTTTCTCTGCTTATACAGAATATACTCATATCTCTTAGTAATGTTCACCAGATTTAACCATGTATTCATAGTGGGACTCTTTCGCGAAAACCAGGCGCGTGCTATTAAAAGACGTGCCAAAAACATTATCTTAAGTAAAAGATTTTTTTTATATTGCCAACAGTTCACCTTGGCCAGCTCACCTAGTACCCAACATTCAGCAATAAAAGGGATCCGCACCTTCAGTTTCCCTTCAGTATATTTATGAATAACTCCTCAATACTGTTTCAGCTCTGCACAGGACCAAAACATATGGAGATAGTCCGCTTCAGGGACATCACACCTAGGACAGTTAGAGTTAGAATATTAAACTGCACCACCACGTGATTAAAATTATGTGAAACCAATTTTAAATTCAGAGTTACCCACTGCTGGTCATCCAAATGAATCATTGGACACTCATTTTTCCAAGTCCTCTGACCAGGAGAAGAAGCATCTCCAAATCGAGTTATTAATACATTTTTATAAAGGTGAGAAATCCTCATCTTCTGATCTAAATTCCCTATCCACTCATTAAATTGTGTTGAGGTGTCTATTTGAAACCAGTTTTTTTCCTGTATTCTCAAAAGTGCCTTAACTGTAAATACCGAAACCATAATCATTTCTGTGCTTTTTCTCTCTGTGATAATTCTACAAAATAAATAATGTCTCCATTACTTACTACCTGTAACGGGGTGCCGAAGGCACACTCGGTCTCCCATCAGCCGCAGACCTGCTGCTTAGCTTCGGGAGCGAGGATCTGTGTTTGACCTCGTTCCCAGGGCGGCTTTGCTCCTAGGTCTGCCTTGAGCGCCGAGCTGATCACTCGGTGCTCGACTGGTCGGTCTGTCGGTCATGTGATGCTGGCCACGTCACATGACCCTCACTCCCAACATCAATCACAGGCAGCCTGCTGGCCACAGGTTGCCTGTTAATTTAGGATCCTGGCAGTTGTTGGATACCTGTGTACTTACCTGATCCTGTTCCCTGACGATCCTTTGCCTGCTCCTCCTGTACTGCGCATCCTTCCTGGTATATTGACCTCGGCTTCCACCTGACTATTCTTTGCGGACTCCTTTGGTACTTCTCGACTCTCCTGGTATTTATGACCCCAGCTTCTCCTGACCTTTCTTTGCTTATCCCTCTGTACTGCGTTGTCCTCTTGGTTTTGACCCGGTCCATTCACTATTCGTTATTTGTCTTGTCTGTCCTTCCCGCACGTATACTAAGTTAGGGACTGCCGTCCAGTTGTCCCCTGTCATCAGGACTCGTGAGGCAAGTAGGCAGGGCCAGGAGTGAGGGTGGAGCGCAGTGGTCACTATCCTCCCCCCTGTGTCTGTGTGTACAGTCGTGGCCAAAAGTTTTGAGAATTACATAAATATTGGAAATTGGAAAAGTTGCTGCTTAAGTTTTTATAATAGCAATTTGCATATACTCCAGAATGTTATGAAGAGTGATCAGATGAATTGCATAGTCCTTCTTTGCCATGAAAATTAACTTAATCCCAAAAAAAACCTTTCCACTGCATTTCATTGCTGTCATTAAAGGACCTTCTGAGATCATTTCAGTAATCGTCTTGTTAACTCAGGTGAGAATGTTGACGAGCAAAAGGCTGGAGATCATTATGTCAGGCTGATTGGGTTAAAATGGCAGACTTGACATGTTAAAAGGAGGGTGATGCTTGAAATCATTGTTCTTCCATTGTTAACCATGGTGACCTGCAAAGAAACGCGTGCAGCCATCATTGCGTTACATAAAAATGGCTTCACAGGCAAGGATATTGTGGCTACTAAGATTGCACCTCAATCAACAATTTATAGGATCATCAAGAACTTCAAGGAAAGAGGTTCAATTCTTGTTAAGAAGGCTTCAGGGCGTCCAAGAAAGTCCAGCAAGCACCAGGATGGTCTCCTAAAGAGGATTCAGCTGCGGGATGGGAGTGCCACCAGTGCAGAGCTTGCTCAGGAATGGCAGCAGGCAGGTGTGAGCACCTCTGCATGCACAGTGAGGCGAAGACTTTTGGAAGATGACCTGGTGTCAAGAAGGGCTTCAAAGAAGCCACTTCTCTCCAAAAAAAAATATCAGGGACAGATTGATCTTCTGCAGAAAGTATGGTGAATGGACTGCTAAGGACTGGGGCAAAGTCATATTCTCCGATGAAGCCTCTTTCCGATTGTTTGGGGCATCTGGAAAAAGGCTTGTCCGGAGAAGAAAAGGTGAGCGCTACCATCAGTCCTGTGTCATGCCAACACTAAAACATCCTGAGACCATTCATGTGTGGGGTTGCTTCTCATCCAAGGGAGTGGGCTCACTCACAATCTTGCCCAAAAACACAGCCATGAATATAGAATGGTACCAAAACACCCTCCAACAGCAGTTTGGTGAAGAACAATGCATTTTCCAGCACGATGGAGCACCGTGCCATAAGGCAAAAGTGATAACTAAGTGGCTCGGGGACCAAAACGTTGACATTTTGGGTCCATGGCCTGGAAACTCCCCAGATCTTAATCCCATTGAGAACTTGTGGTCAATCCTCAAGAGGCGGGTGGACAAACAAAAACCCACTAATTCTGACAAACTCCAAGAAGTGATTATGAAAGAATGGGTTGCTATCAGTCAGGAATTGGCCCAGAAGTTGATTGAGAGCATGCCCAGTCGAATTGCAGAGGTCCTGAAAAAGAAGGGCCAACACTGCAAATACTGACTCTGCATAAATGTCATGTAATTGTCGATAAAAGCCTTTGAAACGTATGAAGTGGGTGTAATTATATTTCACTACATCACAGAAACAACTGAAACAAAGATCTAAAAGCAGTTTAGCAGCAAACTTTGTGAAAACTAATATTTGTGTCATTCTCAAAACTTTTGGCCACGACTGTAGCTTGCTTGTGATATGGTCCTGAATGATGATGCCTGCCCGGTTAGTGGCTGCTTAATGTCTCTGTGCAGACTCTTTGTAGTTAGGAATGGACTTCAGTGTGGTCTGGATCGTGCTGCACATGCTGGGGGCTGCACTCTCTCTTCTTGTGACTGTATAAGTAAGAGAACGCCGGACCATAGAAGCCAAGCGTGTGGACAACAAGGGGCGCACTTTCGCAACCAGTTGATAGATAAAATTCCTGTGTGTATATATGTATGTATATATATATATATATATGTATGTGTGTGCGTATATATATATATATATATATATATTTTATATCATTTTTTTTTTATCTAGAGATGTATACCATCCACTATCAATTTTCATTGCAGTTATTGTGCACACACTAGCACTTGTCCCTCAGTCCCATCTACCATCTTATCACATTACAAGTTGCAATCCTCTCCCAGCTCTCTTTTTCCATTTAGACCATGTATTAGCGCCTCTGAGTCCGTGTGTGCCCTGCCTGGGTGAAGCGCAACAGCCGCTTCAACCCCCCCCCCCCCCCCCATGGACGCTTTTCCAATCCATACAGACACTTCACACTCCAGCTCTATTATTCATAACTGAGTCAAATGCACAACATAATAATATTGGCAAATGCATTACATTATATTACATCAATTCCCCAAATAGCAATTCTGGTCTAACCCGTGCATAACATGCAGTTCCCTTACAGTGTCTCAGCATTAGGTGTTCCATTATCAAATGTATATATATATATATATATTTATTTATCTTCTAACTATAACTCTTGTGTCTGACCCCTGTAGAATTTTAGCTCTTTCATATTAATTCATATTATTTCTTAAAATAAATCTTTTAGGGTTTTTTGGGTGTTTTCTGTCATATACATATTTAATTAATTTTTTATCTAGTTTAGTTCATATGATTCTATAGCCCTGTTGGGCATACACATTTTATGCATTTTATGTATTCTGAGAAAGTCCTTTTATGATAATTGTCTTTGCCCTATTGTGTATATAAATTTATATATTTTTCATACATATCCTTTATATATACCTTTATGCATAACCATTTACATATATATTTTTCTGTATTGTATTTATATTTTCTTATTTTCTTTAGACTTGATAAAGGGGTCAGTGATACCCCGAAACGCGTTGTCACACAATAAATAGAATTTTGTCTATCAACTGGTTGCGAAAGTGCACCCCTTGTTGTCCACACGCTTGGCTTCTATGGTCTGGCGTTCTCTTACTTCTACTGTCTACATGATTGGCGGTGTGGCTCCGCGTGTGTGATGGCAGCTCCGTATAGTCAGATCCACTATTGCTGGTGACTAGCATCTGTTTTACTGTTCTGTCTTCTTACACGTTCACACAGTGTGCAATCTGACTTTCAGCATAAACCATTCCTGTCTTCCAAATAGGACTGTTCTTTGTAGTCTAACTTGTTTATTGGTCAAAATGTCCAATAAACAAGTGTGATTGATTGATTATTTACAATTGATTGATTGATTTATTGAAAACAGGATTGTTTGGTAAAACTAAAAGAATAAAAATAACATGCATAAGTATTAAGAATAACATGTACTATAACATTATATTAACATTGAAGCAGATGGTAAAATGGATGCCTGTACATAAGATTGTACGGCTAGCTAACAGTAATAACAACTCCCTGAGTAACAATTACAACTATCTTAACAGCTCTGCAACACACAATATCCCTGAAACAAAGGTAGCTCTCTCACCAGATATGATTTTACAAGGATGGTGGAGTTTGAAAAAGAGACATGCATAGGACAGCTCTGCTGATGTGTCCTGGAGACTTCTCTTTCCCAGGATCCTTTGCACTCCCACAATGCAGTGCACCACACACAATGCAGTAGTCTTTAATACAACTTAACACCGGTAGATGGGGCTATAACCACACTAAACACTTTAGAAATACTATGACTGAGACAGACATTATCTGTAATGATTCTGTAACCTGGATAGGCAGAACATTAGCTAAGGAGAAACTGTTTATGAGGACAAGGTAGCTGATCTAATTCCATCATAATGATTGAATTAGAAGAGCAGACTGGTTACTTTAAAAGGGGAGTTGAAATCATTGTTTTCTTCTCTTAACCATGGTTACCTGCAAAGAAACACGTGCAGTCATAATTGCTTTGCATTAAAAGTGGTCTTACAGACAATAGTATTGCTGCTTGTAAGATTGCACCTATTTATCTGATCAAGAACTTCTAATGGAAATTATAATTCACGGTGACAGCGGGTGCTACATCAGATTCAAAGTGTTCTATAGTTAATCATTATTGGACATTCTTCCCTAATTATAATCATTATGGCCTTATTTACATTAATGTTTTTCTCTTCTGTGTGCCTTTCATTATAAAAAAAAAAGGACTCGGACCCAAACAATTCCATAGGGTTACTTACACTTACTTTTACGGATCTGTGTGCACAATCTGAAAAATTCAGTGCATGCCTATGCACCATTCAAATATGGGAATGATAAAAAAAAAAAAATTTAAGCCATCCATATGCCATACATTTTTCACAGATTACGTAGAACTATAAGTAGCAGCACACTGCTTAATGCACAAAGACATAGGTAAACGGTGAATTTATGAAAAAAGTAAACTGCATAACTGCTATACTTCCTGTTAGAAAAAGTAGAAGCTCTTTAGTCTTTACGCATATTATTGATCAAAAAGATGTTGGGCCAATCTACCAGCGAAAAGGTGGCATGCAATAGACGGGACCTACTCTAACACATGCCTCTCCTGCAGTGGCGTCGCCGGGGGGGGGCCAGAGGGGGCCACGGCCCCCCCTACATCATGCTGTGCCCCCCCATGTGCCCCCCCAACTAAAATGACCCCCCCCCCCCCAAGTGAGCAGCCGCCGCCGCCGGGCACAGGGAGATGAGCGCTTCCAATGCGCTCATCTCCATTGTAAACTGCCTGTGCCAGCGGAGGTGCAGGGGAGGGAGAGGCGTGTCCCTTCCCTTTCCTCTGATAGGCTGCAGGCAGGCACCAAAGTGGAGGAGAGGCCCCGCCCCTAATTACTCCTGTTTACCTTTCTAAAGCTAAAGGACCTTTGATGATGTCATCACAGGTCCTGTAAGGGAACTGCACAGTGTAAAGTGTAGTTCCCAGGTTAGAACAGTGCATCTGCCAGGACCTGTGATGACATCATCTTCAACATCACAGGTCCTGCAGAATCTAGCAAAGGAACTGCACCAAAAATGGTGTAGTTCCTAGGTTCCAAAGGTACATCTGCCAGGACCTGTGATGACATCATCACAGGTCCTTCAACCCCTAACAGCAAGTATTAAAAGTTCACAAGCAGCTCTGCATTGATCCATACAGACTGGAATGGAGAGGTAAGAGGAGGTCCTCCACTTTTCATCATTTACCTCCCCTCCATGCCCTGTTTTTACTCATTGCTCACTCATGTATACTACTTCAGACAGGTACCACTACCTCATGTACCTCACAGTGACTATAATGCATAACTGACCACATATTTCTATAAACACTGCATCTACAGTATTATACAGTATTACATCAATACACTGCTCTGTATATATATATATAGATACACACACATACATGCACACACACTGCATATATTACACAGTATTATACATGCAATATGTACAGATATATAGTACAAACCGGATTCCAAAAAAGTTGAGACACTAAACAAATTGTGAATAAAAACTGAATGCAATGATGTGGAGATGGCAAATGTCAATATTTTATTTGTAATAGAACGTAGATGACAGATCAAACGTTTAATCCGAGTAATTGTATCATTTTAAAGGAAAAATACGTTGATTCAAAACTTCACGGTGTCAACAAATCCCAAAAAAGTTGGGACAAGTAGCAATAAGAGGCTGGAAAAAGTAAACTTGAGCATAACGAAGAGCTGGAAGACCAATTAACACTAATTATGTCAATTGGCAACATGATTGGGTATAAAAAGAGCTTCTCAGAGTGGCAGTGTCTCTCAGAAGCCAAGATGGGTAGAGGATCACCAATTCCCACAATGTTGCGCAGAAAGATAGTGGAGCAATATCAGAAAGGTGTTACCCAGCGAAAAATTGCAAAGACTTTGCATCTATCATCATCAACTGTGCATAACATCATCCGAAGATTCAGAGAATCTGGAACAATCTCTGTGCGTAAGGGTCAAGGCCGTAAAACCATACTGGATGCCCGTGATCTCCGGGCCCTTAAACGACACTGCACCACAAACAGGAATGCTACTGTAAAGGAAATCACAGAATGGGCTCAGGAATACTTCCAAAAACCATTGTCAGTGAACACAATCCACCGTGCCATCCGCCGTTGCCAGCTGAAACTCTACAGTGCAAAGAAGAAGCCATTTCTAAGCAAGATCCACAAGCTCAGGCGTTTTCACTGGGCCAGGGATCATTTAAAATGGAGTGTGGCAAAATGGAAGACTGTTCTGTGGTCAGACGAGTCACGATTCGAAGTTCTTTTTGGAAATCTGGGACGCCATCTCATCCGGACCAAAGAGGACAAGGACAACCCAAGTTGTTATAAACGCTCAGTTCAAAAGCCTGCATCTCTGATGGTATGGGGTTGCATGAGTGCGTGTGGCATGGGCAGCTTGCATGTCTGGAAAGGCACCATCAATGCAAAAAAATATATTCAGGTTCTAGAACAACATATGCTCCCATCCAGACGTCATCTCTTTCAGGGAAGACCCTGCATTTTTCAACAAGATAATGCGAGACCACATTCTGCATCAATCACAACATCATGGCTGCGTAGGAGAAGGATCCGGGTACTGAAATGGCCAGTCTGCAGTCCAGATCTTTCACCTATAGAGAACATTTGGCGCATCATAAAGAGGAAGGTGCAACAAAGAAGGCCCAAGACGATTGAACAGTTAGAGGCCTGTATTAGACAAGAATGGGAGAGCATTCCTATTTCTAAACTTGAGAAACTCGGTCCCCAGACGTCTGTTGAGTGTTGTAAGAAGAAGGGGAGGCATACACAGTGGCATACACAGTGGTGAAAATGGCCTTGTCCCAACTTTTTTGGGATTTGTTGACACAATGAAATTCTGATTCAACATATTTTTCCCTTAAAATGGTACATTTTCTCAGTTTAAACTTTTGTTCCGTGATTTATGTTCTATTCTGAATAAAATATTAGAAGTTGGCACCTCCACATCATTGCATTCAGTTTTTATTCACGATTTGTATAGTGTCCCAACTTTTTTGGAATCCGGTTTGTATATACCGCAGTGCACTGATATGTGAGGTACAAGGTATAATAGATGCTGTGTGTACAGATATCAGTACACTTCTGTATATACTATATATGTGAGGTACGAGGTATAATAGATGCAGTGTGTACAGATATATAGTATATACAGCGGTGTACTGATATCTGAGGTACGAGGTGTCAATACACTGCTGTATTTACTATATATCTGTACACACTGCATCTATTATACCTCGTACCTCACATATTACACTACTGTATATACTGTATACACTGCATATATTATACCCCGTACCTCACATATCAGTACACTGCTGTATATACTATATACCTGTACACACTGCATCTATTATACCCTGTACCTCACATATCAGAACACTAGGGAATATACTATATACCTGTACACACTGCATATATTATACCACGTACCTCACATAACTGTACACTGCTGTATATAATATACATCTGCATCTATTATACCTCTTTTGTGTGCCAGGGCTGTTTTGTAATCCCAATCCGGCCCTGATGTCATAAATTATAAAACGCAGCAGCAAGAATAGTTCATGGAACAAAGGGAGGGGCTATAAAAGGGGAATGGGGGGCCCAATTTAGATTCCTGCTATGGGGCCCAGTGATTTTTATGTACGCCCCTGGCTGCAGGCACTAGGCCAGCAGCCTATCAGAGGTCGGCGCAATGACGTCATCGTGCCGCCTGAGCCTTACATTACAGCGTGGGACACAGGAAGAGGCTGCATCGCATCGCTGACACTTAGGTAAGTATAAGTGTTTTTTTTTTGTTTGTTTTTTACAATAGTGTTACTGGCACATTGGGGGGGGCTTATTACAAAACTGGCACATGATGATGGGGGGGGGACTTAATACTGGCACATGATGATGGGGGGAGACTTAATACTGGCACATGATGATGGGGGGGACTTAATACTGGCACATGATGATGGGGGACTTAATACTGGCACATGATGATGGGGGGACTTAATACTCGCACATGATGATGGGGGGGACTTAATACTGGAACATGGGGGGGCTTAATACTGGCACATGATGATGGGGGGACTTAATACTCGCACATGATGATGGGGGACTTAATACTGGAACATGGGGGGCTTAATACTGGCACGTGATGGGGGGCTTATTACTGGCACGTGATGGGGGGCTTATTACTGGCACGTGATGGGGGGCTTATTACTGGCACGTGATGGGGGCTCTTGTTACTGGCACGTGATGGGGGCTTATTACTGGCACATTGGGGGGCTCTTGTTACTGGCACGTTATTGAGGGCACTTATTACTGGCACATTATTGGTGGGCACTATAGGGGCATCTACTGAGGCCACAAAGAAGGGGTGTTTTATATGGGGGGCTCTGTACAGTAGCATTTTATACTGGGACACATTATGGTGGGTACTATGGAGAAGGGGAGAGAGGAGTACTATGGAGTCATCTACGGGGACACTAAGAAGGGGTATTTTATACTTGCAAATTATGGGGGACACTGAGGGCATCTACTGGGGCACGATATATGGGACATTTTATACTGGTACATTCTGGGGGTCACTAGCAGGAAGGGGGGAGAGGAGCACTATGGAGGCATTTACTGGTGCACTATATAGGGGTATTTTATACTGGCACATTATGGGGGAAATTAGCTCAATTGGGGGCATAAGGGGGTATGTTTTGCACATTATAAGGAGAATTATTTCTACTGGGGGGCATTATGGTGGGTTTTATTACTCCCCCATGGTATGACCCCCTAGTAGCAGCACCAGCCTCTCCCTGCTCTGCTATCCCTCTGCCCCTTCTCCAAATCCTTATTATGAAATCTTTCTCATTAGGATAAAACACAACATCAGCTCCGCCGAGCCCCCGGCCAAGTGTTGAAGTGGTGTCCGAGATCCCCAAGGGCCAAGCCAAGTAACTGTAAGTGTTCATGTGAAATATGTTTATTTTATATATGTACACTCCTGTGAGAGGCGGGGAGGGAGATCTGTGGATAACACTGTTATAGGGAGGGAGATCTGTGGATGACGCTGTTATGGAGGGGGAAATGGGGATGACACTGTCATGGGGTGGATCTGTGGATGACACATATAGCATAAGATGCTATATACGGTATGTGGCATCCACAGATCCCCCCCATAGCAGTGTCATCCACAGATCCCCCTCTCTATAAAAGTGTCATCCACAGACAGCTGGACTTTTCTTCCCTGTTGCGGTTTTAGGTATTGGGTAAAGTATTGCAGCATTTCTAAGCGTACTTGTGTAAATGTATCGTTGTTATAGCTGCCCCCCCTACTTTTGTCCTGGCCCCCAGTGTGCCCCCCCAAAATTTGAAAGCTAGAGACGCCACTGCTCTCCTGGGCTTTTGGCAGCCAATGTAACTTGCACCTGCATTCTTATCTATATATATTATGGAGGTGCTGGTTTAATTTTCCTTTTTTGTTTTATGTGTGGGGAGTAGCATCCCCTGTGAACCTTGCACTCCCACCCATCTACCTGGTGCTTTCAATCTGTAGTATCACATAGCTGGATCCTACTTACCCCCGAAACTTGGAGGCCAAAAGTCCAGGAGAGGCATGTGTTAAAGAGAAGGTCCTATATATATACATATGTTTTTTGAGGTCTGCAAAAATGCTGATTTTTGTGGTCACTTCAGCATGTCCACAAAAAAAAACCTGATTGCATTCTACATTTTTGCAGACCCATAGACTTCAATGAGGCCACGTCCTGATTTCAATGACAAGTATTGGACATGTTTTATTTGTTTTGCGGGGCTGTGGAACAGAAGAAAATATGCGGACAACACACAGAGTGATGTCCGCATCTTTTGGGGTCCCATAGAAGTAAATGTGTGCACATCTAATATGCAAAGTTGTGGATCAGATGTGGAAAGATACATACAGCTCTCTGAATGAGCCCTAATAATGAGTATCAGTAAATCTGTAATTATGTGTATAATGGCATTGGCTACAAAACAGGTCTTCTTTCCTGTGTGATCTCATTATGACATCACATACTAGCAGCTGAGTCTAAGGGTGAGAAGGTGGAAAAGGGATATAGGATAATCAAAATAACATGGTCTCAGAAGTAAAGCACCTTGATGCAAAATAGCAGAAATCACTTATTCTAACACAAACATTATACTGTTGCAGATTCATCTAGAATGTTAAATTAGAAAGTGCAGTTCCTATACAGTGCAAGTCTTCAGATCCTTCCACTTTTTTACAATTTGTCATATTGCGGCTGTGTCTAAAATAAAAAAGTTCAGAATTGTCCCCATCATTCTGTACTCAATACCTCATAATGACAAAGTGAAAACAGAATGTTCAAAATCTTTGCAAATTTATTGAAAAGGAAAAA
The DNA here is from genome assembly GCF_905171765.1 of Bufo bufo. Taxonomy (NCBI): domain Eukaryota; kingdom Metazoa; phylum Chordata; class Amphibia; order Anura; family Bufonidae; genus Bufo; species Bufo bufo. The sequence goes on along the minus strand of NC_053397.1, from coordinate 110,495,056 downwards.
CTAAAATTTTGCATTAACATAAGTATCCAGACCATTTTGAAGTACCTTTGGCAGTGATTACAGCCTCCATTCTTTTTGGATATGCTGGCACAAGGTTTGGATTTGGGGATTTTTTTGCCATTCTTTTCTACAGATCCTTTCAAGCTCTGTCAGGTTGGATGGGGACAGCCATTGGGGGACAGCCATTTTCAGGTCTTCATGGAGATGTTCGATTACATTGAATCAGGGCTCTGCTGGGCCAATCAAGCACATTCACAGAGTTGTCCCTAAGACTCCTGTCTTGTCTTGGCTGTGTGTTAGAGTACCTGTCTTGTTGGAAGGTGAACTGTCGGAATATTTTTGCTCTCTCCGATTGACAGTCTATATTATTTATGTGAATAAATTAGAATCTGTAATGAAGGAGATTCTAATCTATTATCATAAATACCAAGCTAACACAAGCTCGTGATCTGCGTTGAACTGAAGACAAAACCCAGTTACAAACAAAATATATATATAATTTATTAATGCAATTTTAGTGCACAATAATATATAATATAATGTAAAGTGGGTAGCGATCAAATACTTATCAATTGAAAATCAATAACAATAGATTGATAATGATCAACATATGTCATTATGAAAACTCAAGATAATTCCACCGAATATACTTTAATTACAGATATTTTAATAACCCAACTCCTTAACCGTACCTTTTGATCTCTCCAAGCCAACAGGTGGATTAGATATTCTGAAAATTTCCTTATACATATAGATATTTTCAACCATATATAACTAGAACGAAATCAGTTCTTTAGGTTTTTTTTTTTTCTTATGCTGAACAACATTTAGATTTTGATGCTGCAGTTACAAAGTCCAACTCAATTCAGTAAAAATCCTACCCGCACAATATGGTTAATGCAATATGTACAGTACAGACCAAAAGTTTGGACACACCTTCTCATTCAAAGAGTTTTCTTTATTTTCATGACTATGAAAATTGTAGATTCACACTGAAGGCATCACAACTATGAATTAACACATGTGGAATTATATACATAACAAACAAGTGTGAAACAACTGAAAATATGTCATATTCTAGGTTCTTCAAAGTAGCCACCTTTTGCTTTGATTACTGCTTTGCACACTCTTGGCATTCTCTTGATGAGCTTCAAGAGGTAATCCCCTGAAATGGTTTTCACTTCACAGGTGTGCCCTGTCAGGTTTTATAAGTGGGATTTCTTGCCTTATAAATGGGGTTGGGACCATCAGTGGCATTGAGGAGAAGTCAGGTGGATACACAGCTGATAGTCCTACTGAATAGACTGTTAGTATTTGTATTATGGCAAGAAAAAAGCAGCTAAGTAAAGAAAAACGAGTGGCCATCATTATTTTAAGAAATGAAGGTCAGTCAGTCAGCCGAAAAATTGGGAAAACTTTGAAAGTAAGGGCTATTTGACCATGAAGGAGAGTGATGGGTTGCTGCGCCAGATGACCTGGCCTCAACAGTCACCGGACCTGAACCCAATTGAGATGGTTTGGGGTGAGCTGGACCGCAGAGTGAAGGCAAAAGGGCCAACAAGTGCTAAGCATCTCTGGGAACTCCTTCAAGACTGTTGGAAGACCATTTCAGGGGACTACCTCTTGAAGCTCATCAAGAGAATGCCAAGCGTGTGCAAAGCAGTAATCAAAGCAAAAGGTGGCTACTTTGAAGAACCTAGAATATGACATATTTTCAGTTGTTTCACACTTGTTTGTTATGTATATAATTCCAGATGTGTTAATTCATAGTTTTGATGCCTTCATAGTCATGAAAATAAAGAAAACTCTTTGAATGAGAAGGTGTGTCCAAACTTTTGGTCTGTACTGTATATGTATAATATAAAGCTTCCATATAAAAATTTATACTGTGCCGGAGGATCTGACTGGAAAGATCAATGTCACGGTTCAGGGATACAACCGGAATTTTCAAATAAATGGAGAGATGGATGGAATTGCTTGGATAATAGGATAGCTGGTCAGATGGCTTCCCTAGGTATAAAAGATGGATTCCAAAGATGGATTCTTCTGTCCTCAAGATGACCATCCCAAGCTGATTCAAGAAGCCCCCGATCACCTCCCCTCTGTAGTCCCATACCATGTTTTATTCCCTTTTGGAAAGGGATTAGTAAAATTTTATCATTAACTAGCGACATCATTTGATAACTAATAGGACCTCCCATAATGAATTTCACACTCTAAACCTTAATGTTAACCCAACACTAGGTGGTACTATGTATTCCATATAAAAATTGAGGCACTTATCTCTCTCTTCTGTATATTCTGTTATTCATTTAACTGAATTAAACTTTAACTAATGTTTTAGACGAAACCTTGAGGAGATCTGAAATAGACAATGACTTTTGTCTTTAGGCAAACATCTAGTCTTCCTCTTAATCTTCTGACCAGACCTAATTAATTCAAGATACACATTACCACACTCAGGTCATTGTTCTGGGGAAGACTCAGTATTTGCTTTTAACACCTGGGTCTACATCTCTCCATTCAAGAAATCCTTAAGGAAAGAGATCATTAACTTGTGCTAGTTTCAGTCATGTATTTTGGAATTACATAGGAATAACTACTTTAATTCTAACCTTAAAATTGAATATATCTATAAGGACCACACTCAGGGCCGGTGCAAGGATTTTTGCCGCCCTCCTAGGCAAGATAAAAAATGACGCCCCCCCCCCCCTTATCAGATGATCTGCCCATATCATGTTCCACCCCTTTCTCAGCTTTTAAATTAAAAGAACTGCTATGTTTCCCTTAGGGTTAATCCAGCTTCTTGTAGCCGTCTGTTTTTGCGGAACGGAATTGCGGACCCATACATTTCTATGGGGCCGCACCCAGATCCGCAATTCCGATCCTGAAAAAAATAGAACATGTCCTATTCTTGTCCGCAATAGTGCCGGCAATGTGCGGTCCGCAAAGTGCGGAACGCACATTGCCGCTGTCTGTGTTTTGTGGATCCGCAAAACACACACGGATGTGTGAATGGACCCTAAATGTGAGGTAAATTAGTCTCCAATGTAGTATTAATAACTAAACAATTACATAATAAACATATTGCATTGTCTACTTACCACCAGGACAATAAGATGATCTGGTCTCTGGCTGCAGTCTGGCTCTGGGGACTCCCTTGTCACTCTCTTCCCCCCCCCTCCCTTGTCACTCTCATTATTTCCACCGCCCCTCCTCCCTTGTCACTCATTATTTCCACCCCCCTTGTCACTCATTATTTCCACCCCCCCTTCCCCCTTGTCACTCATTATTTCCACCCCCCCTCCCCCTTGTCACTCATTATTTCCACCCCCCCCTCCCCCCTTGTCACTCATTATTTCCACCCCCCCTCCCCCTTGTCACTCATTATTTCCACCCCCCCTCCCCCTTGTCACTCATTATTTCCACCCCCCCCTCCCCCCTTGTCACTCATTATTTCCACCCCCCTCCCCCCTTGTCACTCATTATTTCCACCCCCCTCCCCCCTTGTCACTCATTATTTTCACCCCCCCTTGTCACTCATTATTTTCACACCCCCTCCCCCCTTGTCACTCATTATTTTCACACTCCCCTCCCCCCTTGTCACTCATTATTTTCACACTCCCCTCCCCCCTTGTCACTCATTATTTTCACACCCCCTCCCCCCTTGTCACTCATTATTTTCACACCCCCTCCCCCCTTGTCACTCATTATTTTCACCCCCTCCCCCCTTGTCACTCATTATTTCCACCCCCTCCCCCCTTGTCACTCTCATTCTACCCCACCTCTAGTGTAGCATGGCCGAGCTCTGTTCGGTCCGCGGTACAGGAGCATTTGTTTCCTGTACCCGGCCGGACTGACAGGAAGTGCACACTAAGTGAGCACTTCCTGTCAATCCGGCCGGGTACAGGAAACAAAAGCTCCTGTACCGCGGACTGAACAGAGCTCGGCCATGCTACATTAACAACAGCACATAGCAGGCGCAGGCAGGATTCTTTAGAGCGGCAAGCGCTCAGCCTCAGCCGCTCAGCCTCGGCCGCTCAGGCGGCGCCGCATGAGGGGCGGCGCCGGCAGCCCGAACTTATATAAGCAATTTTTTTATTTATTTTTTACCGAAAAGGGGCGCCGGGCGCCCCCTGCTGCATGGCGCCCTAGGCGACTGCCTAAGTCGCCTTACTGGTGGCGCCAGCCCTGACTACACTCATATATATAAAGCACACATATTTAAATTTAAATCAATTATAGAAAATCTGAATTCACTAATATGGGTTAATCACTAATAACATTAATATCTTTATATTCCCTGCGTCTAATTTGACTCAACAGATTTCTAGGTATCTTATCTGCGTCAATATCTTTACTGAATCTGTCTAAGCCTCTTCCTACAAAAAACAGACTATGTAAACCCACCTAAGTTTTATAAACAAAAGTTTTCACATAAATCTAATCTTTGGTTAGTGATTCTAAGTCCAAAAGGTTTGAACTTAGAGTGCCCTCTTGAAAAATATTAATTCAGACCAACATGGCTTCTCTTTTCAAAATTCCTATTCAGATACCTATGTAGGCCTTATTTGATGGACTCCTTTTAACATCAAAAGTTCTGACAGAACCTTCAGCCCAGCCTGAGGTCCAGAGCACACTGGATCAGGTTTTTATTAAGACTTTCTCTGTACTTCTGCTCCATTCAGCTTTCCCCCAACTATGACCAGTCTCCCTGTCCCAGCAGCTAAAAAACACTCCCATAGCATGAGGGTATTGGGCAGTACCTAGTTTCCTCCATACCATGACACTTAAAATTTAGGCCAAAAAGTTCAATCTTCATTTCATCAGACAAGAGAATCTCCTTTTAAGTGATTTTTTTTTTTTTTGCAAATTTCTTTTTGCGAATTTCCATGTTTCTTTTACTTAGGAGAAACCATTATGATATAGCACTACACCAATATGGCCATTATGATATAAGACCCATATTGGTGGAGTGCTGCAGTGATGGTTGACCCTCTGGAAGTTTATCCCAACTGTACACAGGATTTTTAGAGCTTGGCTAGAGAGACCATTAGATTCTTGGTCACCTCTCTTACCAAGGCCCTTTTCCTCCTGATTACTTAGTTTGGCGGGGCAGCCAGCTTTAGAAAGAGCCCTGGTTGTTCCAAAATTCTTTCATTTAAGAATTATGGAGGCCACTGTGCTCGTATGAACTTTTAGTGCAGCAAAAAATGATCTGTACCCTTCTCCAGATCTTTGCCTCCACACAATCAAGTTTCTGGGCTCTACATACGGTTTTTTCCTCCTCATGGCTTGGTTTTTGCTGTGATATGTATTGTCAGCTGTGAGATCCTACTGTATGTAAACAGAGGTGTGTCTTTCCAAATCATGTATATTCAACATAATTTACCACAGGTGAACTCCAATCAAAGTGTAGAAACATCTCAAAGCTAAACAAGAGAAATGGGAGGCACCCAGAGCTGAATTCCAAGTGTCACAGCAAAGGGTCTGAATACTTATGTCCTTGCAAAATATTATTATTTTTTTAACAAATTTTCAAACATTTCAAAAATTATATTTTCATTGTATTTATTAATGGGGATTAGGTTCGAATTGATGGGAAAACCAAATTCAAAAAAGTGAAAGGGTCTGAAGACTTTCTGAAAGCACTGTACTGTAGATGTACCCCCTGTTTCACCCATGTTTTAGATTTTTAAAACTTGAGTTTATGATGTTCTCTTTCATAGGCATTGACAAGTTTGAAGGACAATATCTACATAGTCGGGATTATAAATATCCTCAACAATTTGCAGATAAGAAGATTATTGTGATCGGAATTGGGAATTCTGGTGGTGATCTGGCAGTAGAATTGAGTTCTGTTGCCAAACAGGTAATTATAGTTCTTTAGACCTAATCATTGAAAAAAATGTATACAGTTTTCATTTATATACTGTGAAATAATCTCAGGTGTACACATGGAGGGATTAAATACCCTTGACCAGGAAGTGCTCTTGCTAATATCTCCAGGTCAAGTGAGCGCTGGACTACAGTAAATGCATGTGAAAATGTACAATATCGACAAAAGGAAAAGGTGGTGAAAATCACAATTGGCAGTAAGTCATAGCTTAGCGGCTGGTACAAGAGAGAAAAAAGGAATGAGGGACATGAATCCAAAGGGAAATGTTATCTCCACATAAGAGGAACATACTTCAACACTGAGTAAATACAGTATATAGAAGAGTGAAAATCAGTATAAGAAAGTTAGTATCAAAGTGAAAGTGGTAAGTTCCGCCAAAGGAAGTTAAAAAAGATGGTGGAATAAGTGCACTTTACCTTTAAACTAATATAAGAGGTGATATTTTGTTTTAAATTGGGCTTCTAAAAGGAAAAGTTAGGAGTGTAAGGTTGGAAGCCATAGTCAAAAGGGAAGAATGGAAGCAAGATTCAAAAACATATGTAGATGAAGAACATCCAAAAGTGATCAGTGATGACTAGAGTTGAGAGGACACCTAGATGTTCGGGTTCAACAGGTTCGGCCAAACTTCACAAAAAAGTTCGAGTTCGGGACCCGAACTTGACCCCGAACCCCATTGAAGTCAATGGGGACTCAAACTTTTGAGCACTAAAATGGCTGTAAAAATGTCATGGAAAGGGCTAGAGGGCTGCAAATGGATTCAAAATGTGGTTAAGAGTATGGCAAGTTCTCTGCAAACAAATGTGGATCGGGAAATGACTTTAAATAACATAAAATACATAAAAAAAATAATAATAATCTTAATCTAGGAGGACCAGGTCCATATGGAGTAGGAGGTTGAGGAGGCGGTGGATGTGGGTGGAAGTGGCGGTGGAGGTGGAAGTGGCGGTGGAAGTGGCGGTGGAGGAGGAGGAGGTAGCCTACACTGCTTTTTGGTTAAACAATTTTTTTAATTTTTTTTAATTAGGGTACACCCCAAAACATTGGGAAATATAACCCTCCAGTCATGCTAAACACACATTCAGACAATACACTGGCTGCAGGGCAGGCAAGCACCTCCAAGGTGTAAAGGGCAAGCTCAGGCCATGTGCCCAATTTGGAGACCCAGAAGTTGCAGGGGCTGACCCCTGTCAGTTAGTTCGTGTAGGTGTGTGCATACTTACTGCCCCACCATGTCGCACGTCCCCGTGATGTTCACGATCCAATTTAATATCTGCTCTATCAACTTTCGATGTTCTTTTATGCGCCTACCATGATGATCATGGATTGTGGGGAATCAGGGTTCCAGGCCAGAGAGGGAGCGTGAGAAAAAGAAACCAAATTTAAGGGAGATAAATTTATAATAAAAAAATTGGGATCGAGCAGAAATGTGGGAAAAGTTATTGAGGCGCAAATGTGGGACAAATTACAGAAGCCCAAATGTGGGCCAAAAGAGTCAAGCAGAAATGTGGGAAAAGCTATTAAGGTGCAAATGTTGTACAAATTACAAAAGCCCAAATGTGGGCCAAAAGAGTCAAGCGGAAATGTGGGAAAAGCTATTAAGGTGCAAATGTGGTACAACTTGTTTAAGCTTAAGCATTGAATCAAAGGATGTGGCAAGCATCAATTAAATAAGCATTTCAGAAATTTTATTCCCTGTCACCTATGCAGAGCAGGGGTTTATTCACATCTAAAATTGTCAACCCAAGAATGTAACAGAAAAATTACAGAAATTTATTAACCTGTCTACTTGGTAGAGCACGGGTCTATGACAGAAAACAGTTGTTTATTATTACCCGAAAATGTAAGTTAAAAATTATTGAAATTTATTAAGCTGTAAACTAGGTAGAGTAGGGGTATATTACACCCAAAAATGTGTGAATTTGACCCTAAATTGTAACTGACAAATGTAATTTTTTCTACTAGGTATAGCAGTGGTACTATACACCCAATAATTTGTGAATTTCACCCCAAAATGTAACTGACAAAGTAGTAAAATACGTACAAATAAAAAAAAAAAATTTGGATTTATGAGGTGGAGTTCCATATGGAGTAGGAGTTTGAGGAGGCGGTGGACATAGCGGTGTAGGTGGAAGCGGCGGTGGAGGAGGACGAGGTAGCCAACACAGGTTTTTGGTTTTAATTGTATTTTTTTAAATTAGGGTACACTCTAAAAGAGTGTGAAATATCCAAAATACAAGAATGAGCAATTGCGCTTCAGTATAACAATGGCTGGTTAGTGCCGGTATACATGTATATTCTGCACAAGGTACGGACAAGTCCTGAGGGATCCATGCCTGGTTCATTTTAATGAACGTGAGCTTGTCCACATTGGCTGTGGACAGGCGGCTGCGCTTGTCTGTGATGACGCCCCCTGCCGTGCTAAACACACGTTCAGATAATACACCGGCTGCAGGGCAGGCCAGCGCCTCCAAGACGTAAAGGGCAAGCTCAGGCCATGTGCCCAATTTGGAGACCCAGAAGTTGAAGGGGGCAGACACATACTGCTCCACCATGTTAATGAAATGCTGCCTCCTGCTAAGACGTTCCATATCAGCTGGTGGTGCTGGTTGTTGTGGCGTGCTGACAAAGCTTTCCACATTTTGGCCATGCTAACTCTGCCTTCTGAGGTGCTGGGGGTGCCCCAGCTGCGTTGGCGACCTTTTTCTCGTCCTCTGCCTTCGCCTTGTGCTTCCACTGTTCCCCCGCTGTCAGGTGGGAATGCCACTAGTAGCGCGTCTACCAGCGTCTTACGATCACACTCCAGTGAGGAATTAAGGACCGTACGTTGTCCTTGTAACGGGGATCCAGCAGCGTGGCCACCCAGTAATCAGCACAAGTTAGAATGTGGGCAACTCGGCGGTCGTTGCGGAGACACTGCAGCATGTAATCGCTCATGTGTGCCAGGCTGCCCAGAGGCAATGAAAAGCTGTCCTCTGTGGGAGGTGTATCGTCTGTGTCCTCTGTATCCCCCCATCCACGCACCAGTGATGGCCATGAGCTTTTCTGGGTGCCACCCTGCTGTGAACATGGTTCCTCCTCCTCCATCTACTCCTCCACCTCGTCATCCTCCAGAACTGTGCTCTGGCTGGACAATTGTGTACCTTGAGTTTGTGGGTGCAGGAACCCACCCTTGGAGCCACTTGGGAATGACTGGCCAGAAACCCTACGATATGATCCCTCTTCCTCCTCCTGCTCCTGTGCCACATCCTCTTACATCATCACCAAGAGCGTTTTTTCAAGGAGGCATAGAAGTGGGAAAGTAACGCTGAGAACAACGTTATCGGCACTGGCCATGTTGGTGGAGTACTCGAAACAGCGCAACAAGGAACACAAGTCTCGCATGGAGGCCGAGTCATTGGTGGTGAAGTGGTGCTGTTCCGCCGAGCGACTCACCCATGCGTGCTGCAGCTGAAACTCCACTATCACCTGCTGCTGCTCGCACAGTCTGGCCAGCATGTGCAAGGTGGAGTTTCACCTTGTGGGTACGTTGCATATGAGGCGGTGAGCGGGAAGGCCGAAGTTATGCTGCAGTGCTGACAGGCGAGCAGCAGCAGGGTGAGAACACCGAAAGCGCGCACAGACGGCCCACACTTTATGCAGCAGCTCTGACATATCGGTGTTATTTTTAAGGAATCTCTGCACCACCAAATTCAGCACATGCGCCAGGCAAGGGATATGCGTCAAACCAGCTAGTCCCAGAGCTGCTACGAGATTTCGCCCATTATCGCACACCACCAGGCCGGGCTTGAGGCTGACTGGCACAAAGCACTTATCGGTCTGTTGTTCACGGCCCGTCCACAGCTCCTGCGCGGTGTGGGGTTTGTCCCCCAAATAGATACATTTTAAAACTGCCTGCTGTCGTTTACCCCTGGCTGTGCTGAAGTTGGTGGTGAAGGTGTTAAGCTGACCGAATGAGGAGCTGGTAGAGGATGAGGAAGCAGAGTAGGAGGAGGAAGCAACAGGAGGCAAACTGAAGCGCCCTGCAATCCTCGGTGGTGGAAGGACATGCGCCAAACTGCTATACGCCTCAGGCCCAGCCGCCACTGCATTTACCCAGTGTGCTGTTATGGAGATATAACGGCCCTGACCGTGCTTACTGGTCCACGTATCCATAGTGAGGTGCACCTTGCCACAGATGGCATTGCGCAGTGCACACTTGATTTTGTCCTCTACTTGGTTGTGCAGGGAAGGGATGGCTCTCCTGGAAAAGTAGTAGTGGCTGGGCACAACGTACTGTGGGACAGCCACCGCCATAAGGCTTTTAAAACTATCTGTCTCCACCAGACGGAATGACAGCATTTCAAAGTCCAGTAATTTAGAAATGCTGGCATTTAGCGCTAGGGATAGTGGGTGGGTAGTGGGGTACTTCCTCTTCCTCTCCAGCGGTTGGGAGATGGAGAGCTGAACGCTTCCGTGGGACATTGTGGAGATGCTTGGTGACCCAGGTGTTGGTGTTGCTGGCAGATCCTCTGTTTGTGGGGTGCCAGGTGGCACTGTCACTCCAGAGGTGGATGAAGAGGCAGAGACCTTTCTTGGTTTTTGAGGTGTCTACTCCACTGCAGCTCGTGCTTTGCACTTAAATGCCTGGTCATGCAGGTTGTGCTCAGGTTGAGAACGTTTATGCCTCGCTTTAGGCTCTGATTGCACAGCGTGCAAACCACTCGTGTCTTGTCGTCAGCACATTGTCTGAAGAACTGCCACGCCAGGAAACTCCTTGGAGCTGGCTTTGGTGTGCTCGGTCCCTTGCTGAGGTGGGCAGTAGGAGTCGTACTGTCTAGAGGACGGCCACTCTGCTTTTGCACCCTGCTCCCTCTTCTGCTGTGCTGGTGGCTCTGTGCGACCACCGCCTCTTCCTCCGACCTACATCGGTCATTCGCATGACCTTGATTCCATGTGGGGTCGAGGACCTCATCGTCCTCCACATCATCTTCCACCCAGTCTTCACCCCTGACTTCCTTGTCGGTCTGCACGCTTTCAAAAGCCCCAGCAGTTGGCACCTGTGTTTCATCATCATCCGAGATGTGCTGCGATGGTCCTCTGCAGCATACGGGTAGGTTACCCGACACTGCTAGAATGTAATGTATGTTTCCCTTTAAGCCAGTTAGGCCTGGTGCAGGCAATCTTTATTCCAGCCAGCAGAGGGAGCCCCCAGTTCAGTATAAATAGGCTAGGGCCTAGCCAGGAAGTGAGTTCAGAAGTTTCTAGAGTCAGTGCTGAGAGAGACAGAGGCAAGTCCAGAAAAGCAAGAGGGACTAAAGACAACAGAGGAGGTACTTGATAATTATAAAACCAAGGATATACGCCAGAGCTAGGGCATTGGGCCTTGGAGAAGAGTTTCTATGTTCCAGGATCAGTCAGGAATAGAGTGCAAGCTGCCTGTACTGCAAGTCCTGTGTTTAACACTCTAAAGTCACCTTGCTATATATATATATATATTGCCTGCATCAACTGTATTGAAAATCAACTGTCTTCAAAGGAACTGCGCTTCCGTCAATGTCCCTAAATGATGACTACTAAAGTTTGAATTCTGTTTTAACATCACGTGGTTCCTCAGTTATTCCTGCTATCAGCAAACGGCGTGCCACCGTTAATTGGCACTGGCGTCACGAACATTTCTCATCATCACCTGCCCTTGCAGAGAGTCAGCCATCTCAGGTTAGTGTCTATTGCACTACAACACCCAGGAACATTTCTAAACCTAACTTGAGTACGCTGCACCTCTCTTTTGGCGTCACGAACAGGATACGCACGCTTTCTAGTGCAAGAAGCGTGAACTTTGTGCCTTATACAGTTGCCCTGTGACCAAAGTGACAAATTGCCTGTTTTATTAAAGTGGACTTTGTGGACTGAAAAACATACCCAAAGTGTGCCTAAAACCTCTAAAAAGCGCTGTGCAGTGTTGCGCTAACAAGAGGAAGAAAATCGCCACACCGGAGTGTGGTTTTATGGACTTTTCAACAACCCTGCTTGCTGTCAGGGAATGGGGACCAAGATGGCCACCGGCCGCCTGGAGTAAAGTTTCCCGCGCTGCTGAGGACCTTCGTGGGCGGATCCCTGCAAAGACACAGAGAATCCCGCCCCTCGTCATCATCGCACCGCCGCGGCCCTGTTTCTTCTACGTCACCGCGTACTCTGGACGTCCGGAGTCTCTCGAGACTTGGCCTGCGCAAGCCCGGCGATACCGGTAAGAACTTGTAACCGGAGGGAAGGGGATTGTTCCGGCCCCTTTAGTCACCAGCGGCCACATCGCAATAAGCTAACATGTCAGAACCGGGAGTTCCCGAGCAGCCGGCCCCGGGAGAGCTTGCGGCTCCTAATCATTCTATAGCCCCCAGCATGATGCCCTTTACCATGCCTTACTATTTCGGGGCCCCATGGTTTCCCCGCTATAAAAGGAGAGACCCATACCCTAAGAGACTTTAAAGAAAGTTGCTGGCATTATTCAAACTGTAACCCCATAAATGCAGATCAGCAAATGGAAAATCCTGCTAGCGCAACTGGAGGGAGCTGCCCGCAGGGAGGTATTATCCTGGCCTGCTACTGAGCGGAGTACTCTAGAGCAGATATTCACCCGCCTCAGGGCCACTTTTGAAACTAGGACTGCCTCAGAGATAAAGATGCACTTCTTTGGCAAGAAACAGAAGTCCGGTGAGTCCCTCCGTGACTATGCCCTATCACTTCAGGAGGCTTTAGGGGCTGTAATTCAGATAGATCCCAAAGAGGCTGATAACCAGGACCAGACCCTGAGGGAACAATTTATCACCGGGGTGTCTAGTGAGCAAATAAGGACCCAATTAAAGATGCTGTCCGCCCAGCACCCTAACAGTGCCTTTCTGGACTTTAAAGAACTGGCTATAAAAATTCTGGGGTCAGCAGTATCTACGGAGTTGAGCACCCCACCTGAGTCATCAGCCTGCAGGGTGAAACCGCTTATCTCTAACCAAGCTCAGGCCGGTCAAGCTGTTCAAGTGTCAGCTACCGATACTATTGTCATGCTGACAGAGCAAGTAAATCACCTCACTAAAAGTCTAGAGAAAGTGTGCAGAAAAATAGAGGAATGGGAAAAACCCATAATGACAGAAGAAGAATTCCTGTCACCTCTTAGGCCGTTCCCACCTCCATACCAAGAGACTCACCCCAGGGATCCTGGGAGGCGTAATAGAGGTCGCAAGAGGCCCATGTGTACATACTGCAAAAAGCTGGGACACACAGAATCCACATGCTGGCAGTTAAACGGGCAACCCCTGAGGCTGAGGACCACCCCTCGGGAGGTAGAACACTAGGTCCAGAGGATCCTAATTGGATGCCACGTTATGTAGGATCCCATCCTAAAATCAATATAGAGATCAACGGGGTCCCCTTTGAAGCCCTATTAGATACTGGGTCTCAGGTCACTACTATTCAGCTGCCCGCATTTGAAAGATTCTGGGACACCAACCAATTGACCCAGCCGCCTGAATCCTGGGTGGAAATTATCGCCAGCAATGGCAAACCAGTAAAGATTCATGGATACTGGGAACCCACCCTGCAGGTGGGAGAAGTAACCTACCACAACAGGGGTGATAGTAGTACAGGCCGGCGACAGAGGAGGACAATCCTGTCATTCTAGGCACCAATGTCTTCAAAAACTGTTATTCAGAAGTACTTGCCGTATTACACCAGACTTTGCCCACTGCTTCCTCTGCATCCAAGAGGGTGATTCAAAAGACTATTACGGTGTTAAGTGCCCAGCAGAGGTTTGCTAATGGGAAAGGAGAAATTTGTACTGCCAGGATTAGTGATATTAAGCCTGTGACTTTGCCTCCTAATTCTCAAACTCTTTTATGGTGTCGTGCTGTCCTGGGAGTCCAAGGCCGAGATTATCCAGCCCTGGTAGAACCAATCCAGATGGAGGATTACCCTTATGTGAGAGCTGCCAAGTGCCTGGTGACCGTCTCCCAAGGTAAAGTACCTGTCCGTCTGATTAACCTGAGTGATCATCCTGTTGCGCTTACTAAGCATTGTCCGTGTTGCCCAGCTGTCCCAGGTGTCCTTCCAAGACGTCATTTCGTCTTCCAGTGACAGAAAAGCCGCCAGCTGCAGTCAGCGGACGTCCGTCGGTGACCCAGCCACAAGTGCCCTGGTGGGAAGAGCTCCATGTGGGGGACGAGACTACCCCCCAACAACAACAAGAAGGGATATATACAGCTTGTCAAAGAGTACCACAGGCCTTCAGTAAGCATGCTACTGATTATGGAGAGGGAGTGCCATACAACACACCATACTACTGGCTCTCATCCTCCTATCAAGGAGAGATACAGACCTTTACCACCTACTTCATATCAGACTGTAAAGAAATGATCCAAGAGATGAAAGACTCTAATGTAATCCGGGACAGCCGTAGTCCGTGGGCTGCACCCCTGGTCCTTGTAAAGAAGAAGGACGGTGGTATCCGTTTCTGTGTGGATTATAGGAAAATTAATCAAATAACCCACAAAGATGCATACCCACTGCCCCGCATTGAGGAGTCACTAACTGCTCTGGGCTCCTCTGCCTATTTCTCCACATTGGACTTGACCAATGGCTACTGGCAAGTACCCATGGCCCCTGCAGATAGGGAAAATACTGCTTTCACTACTCCCATGGGCCTTTTCGAATTCAATTGTATGCCGTTCGGGCTATGTAATGCCCCAGGAACTTTCCAGAGACTAATGGAACTGTGTTTGGGTCACAAAAACTTCGAAACAGTGCTGCTGTATCTAGATGACGTCATTGTGTACTCAAAAACATATGAAGACCATCTGAAACATTTGGCAGAAGTATTTGAAATCCTTATCAAATATGGCTTGAAGGTAAAGCCATCCAAGTGTCACCTGCTCAAACCTGCAGTAAGATACCTGGGGCATGTGGTCAGCGGAGAGGGCGTGCAACCTGACCCTGATAAGCTAGCGGCTGTCCGTAATTGGCCGGTTCCTACTACCGTCAAGGAAGTGAGGGGTTTCCTTGGTTTTGCCGGCTACTATAGACGTTTTATCCCCCATTTTGCTCAAATAGCTGATCCTATCCAGGAGCTCTTGAGGGGGCAACCCAAGAAAAGCCCTAGAACTCCGGTGCCCATTGAGTGGAATGAGGAAAGAGAGATAGCGTTCCAATTGCTAAAAAAGAAACTGACCGAGCCTCCTGTGTTAGGTTATCCAGACTACAGCAAGCCCTTCCATCTGTATACTGATGCTAGCAAGCGAGGCCTGGGAGCTGTGTTAGCCCAGATCCAAGAGGGAAAAGAAAGAGTGATAGCTTATGCAAGCCGCTCCCTGAAAGGAGCTGAGAAAAATGACCAGAATTATAGTTCCTTCAAACTAGAGTTCCTGGCATTAGTGTGGGCAGTGACAGAAAAATTCAAGGATTATCTAGCCACCACCCCGTTCATTGCATTCACTGACAATAACCCTCTGGCACATCTAAATACAGCTAAATTAGGGGCCTTGGAGCAGAGATGGGCCTCTCGCCTCGC
The DNA here is from genome assembly GCF_905171765.1 of Bufo bufo. Classification (NCBI taxonomy): domain Eukaryota; kingdom Metazoa; phylum Chordata; class Amphibia; order Anura; family Bufonidae; genus Bufo; species Bufo bufo. The sequence goes on along the minus strand of NC_053397.1, from coordinate 110,479,628 downwards.
CAACTATGATTTCTCTGTAAAATATCGTGCTGGACGTACTAATGATAATGCTGATGCTTATCCAGGCTTCCCACAGAGACAGCTCCTGATGATGTGCGAGATGCTTGGGAAGATGTAGAGATGCCGGCTTTCTATAACAAATTTGCTCAACAGGATCAGGCTCGAGCTACCAATGACAGAGCTGCAGTTCCTTCACCCTCCAGTAGGCCTGATCCTAAGGAAGAAAGGTGGGTGAAACTACAGTCTGAAAGTAGAGTGCTGGGTGAGTTGTTGGACTTCATTACTAGTGGCAGAGCCCCTGAGAGGATTCGGCGTAAGAGTGCAGATCCTGAGCTCATCAAACTGTGGAGACAGCGCCATCAACTCCTTCATACAAAAGGGCCTATTGCTACGGAGAAGCCTAGACCCAGTGTCCAACGAGAGAGTGCACCAGATTCTCATACCCCGACGAGATGCAGGTATGGTGGTTGGAGATGTACCACAATCAATCCGGTCACTTTGGGTCCAAAAGACTGAGGCTACTATCCGCCAGCGGTTTTTACTGGTGGGCATGAGAGAAGACATGGAGAAGTGGTGTCGGGAGTGTGTAGCCTGTGCCTTAAAACGAAGTGAGCACCATGATCAGAGGGCACCACTGAGACCCATTGTAAGTACTCGTCCTCTTGAACTTGTCGCCATCGACCATGTGAAACTGGAGCCTAGTCGCTCAGGGTATACTTATGCCATGACTATTATTGACCATTTTACTAAGTTTGTTGTAGCGGTGCCTGTGAGAGACCAGACAGCCAAGACTACAGCCGAACTGTTCTGGAAGCACTTCCTCCTGCCCTACGGATGTCCAGAAAAGATCCTCACCGATCAAGGACCTGCTTTTGAGTCCCATCTGTTCCATGAACTGTGCCGCTTACACAACTGTAAAAAGATCCGGACAACGGCCTACCATCCTCAAGGTAATGGATTATGTGAAAAAATGAATCAGACCTTGATAGAGATGCTGAGGGCCGTGCCTCCTGAAACCTGAGGAGATTGGCCTAATCTGTTGCCACAGCTCATGTTCACATACAATCATACCATACATTATTCCACCGGGTATACCCCCTTTTATTTGATGTTTGGGCGCCAAGGGACATTGCCTGCTGATCATTCATTGGACATACACGTACCTGATTGCATTAACCCATTACCTAACACCGACTGGGTTGCTGAACATCAAAGGCGATTGAATACAGCCAAAGCCATTGTTCAGGAACGTATGGACTATGCTAGGGACCGACAGCAGAGAGACTATGATCAAGCAGCCCATGCAGAACCCTTGACAATAGGGGCTGTGGTATGGTTAAAAAATAACCGCCATACCAGTAAACTGGACAGTAAATGGGAGTGAAGTCCCTATGTTGTCACTGCAATCCCAAATGTTGGAACTCACACTTATGAGATCACCCGGGAAGGCAAGGGATCCCAAATTGTACACCGAAACCGGTTAAAGCTCTGCCTGACACCAGAACCTAGTGCCGAGAGTTCTGGATCTGAATCCCCTGTGTCAGAGTCATCAATACCGCCCGAGGATCCTATGCAGGCTGTCAGTAATCTGAGGTATGACACTGATCCCATGCATTGGCTTCTGACACCGTGGCTGAACTTGTTGGTGCCCGCTCCAGCACCTACTGTATCTTCACCTCCAGAAGAGCCGGTTCGAGATGCCCCGGATCCAGTTCTCCCTGTAGTGGATATTGTTGTTCCTGTTGTTCCTGACCAAGATCTCACTGATGGAGACCCTCCTGTTGTTTCTCTCTCTTCTACCTCGTTGCTAAGGGAAGAAGAGACCCCTATATTGAGAAGGTCTACCCGGATGACCAGGGGACGCCCGCCAGTCCGTTTAGGAGACTTTGACTATTCTGGTGGTGTCTCCTCCCAAACAGTTGCTACTGGTAATGCCTTGCTGGACATTTGTGCGCAAGAATGGACTCCCCCACGTGAGCCCTTGCCTGTGATACACCCACTAGAAACTCCTGGGTAGTTCTGTTATTATACTGTCACCAAAGACAATGGACTAACCTGGTTCACCCTAAGTCCGCTGTGCCAGGTCAGCGGCCGTGCCTAAGAAGCAAGAAGACGCCCCTTTCCTTGTGTCATTGGTTTCATTGAGTTACAAATGTTAAATAATTATTTATTGTATTTATAATGGAATGCATATGTTATGTACCATGTTATGCCGGTTCAGGAAGGTGTGTGAGTACGAGGCCTTACTCACGTTAAAGTCTGGGGGTGTGCAGCATACGGGTAGGTTACCCGACACTGCTAGAATGTAATGTATGTTTCCCTTTAAGCCAGTTAGGCCTGGTGCAGGCAATCTTTATTCCAGCCAGCAGAGGGAGCCCCCAGTTCAGTATAAATAGGCTAGGGCCTAGCCAGGAAGTGAGTTCAGAAGTTCTAGAGTCAGTGCTGAGAGAGACAGAGGCAAGTCCAGAAAAGCAAGAGGGACTAAAGACAACAGAGGAGGTACTTGATAATTATAAAACCAAGGATATACGCCAGAGCTAGGGCATTGGGCCTTGGAGAAGAGTTTCTATGTTCCAGGATCAGTCAGGAATAGAGTGCAAGCTGCCTGTACTGCAAGTCCTGTGTTTAACACTCTAAAGTCACCTTGCTATATATATATATATTGCCTGCATCAACTGTATTGAAAATCAACTGTCTTCAAAGGAACTGTGCTTCCGTCAATGTCCCTAAATGATGACTACTAAAGTTTGAATTCTGTTTTAACATCACGTGGTTCCTCAGTTATTCCTGCTATCAGCAAACGGCGTGCCACCGTTTAATTGGCACTGGCGTCACAAACATTTCTCATCATCACCTGCCCTTGCAGAGAGTCAGCCGTCTCAGGTTAGTGTCTATTGCACTACAACACCCAGGAACATTTCTAAACCTAACTTGAGTACGCTGCACCTCCCATGTACTCATCTTGAAAGATAAGTGGTTGGGTATCGGTGCACTCAATCTCTTCCACTTCTGGGGCAGGGCTAGGTGGATGGCCCTGGGAAACCCTGCTAACAGAGTCATCAAAAAGTAGAAGAGACTGCTGCATGACTTGGGGCTCAGACTGCTTGGCTGATTTGCAAGGGGGTGAGGTGAAAGACTGATGGACATCGGCTGCAGGTGCCAACTCTGGTCTTTCAGCAGGAGACTGAGTGGGAGAGAATGTGAAGGAACTGGATCCACTGTCAGCAACCCAATCTACTATCGCCTGTACTTGTTCAGGCCTCACCATTCGTAGAGCAGCATTAGGCCCGACCAAATACCGCTGCAGGTTTTGTCGCCTACTCGCACCTGAGGAAGGGGTTTCACTTGTGCGTGTAGCTGGCATAGATCGACCACTTCCTCTCCCTGCAACAGGAGCTCCACCAGCAGCACCACGACCTGGGCCACGTCCCTTATTTGACGCTCTCCTCATATTTTTTTGAATTTAGGATCTTGCCTAAATGGGTGTTTAATTAATAGTAGAAAAGAACGACAATATGTAAAGGGTGTATCTCACACGGCCTGAACCAGACTAGGCTTCAATTAAAGATTTCTTTGCAGAAAATGGCTGTATTTCAAATGGTTGTATTTCAAAATGGCTGTATTTCAAATGGCTGAATCAAACCCCTGTATGTATAGGGGGGTTCACACACGCCCTGAATCAATGTAAGCCTGAATTAATGATTTATTTGCACCAAATGGCTGTATTTCAAATGCCTGATTCAAAACCCTGTATGTATAGGGGGGATCACACACGCCCTGAATCAGTGAAGGCCTGAAGTTAATATATCTTTGCACAACAAGGCGGTATTTCAAATGGCTGTATTTCAAATGCCTGATTCAAACCCCTGTATGTAGTGGGGTATCTCACACGGTCTGAACCAGTGTAGGCCTGAAGTAAATATATCTTTCCACAAAAAGGATGTATTTCAAATGACTGTATTTCAAATGCCTAATTCAAACCCTCCATGTAAAGGTAGTATCTCAGAGGGCCTGAACCTCTGTAGGCATGAAGTAAATATATCTTTGCACAAAAAGGCTGTATTTCAAATGGCTGTATTTCAGATGCCTGATTCAAACCCCTGTATGTAGGGGGTTATCTCACACGGTCTGAACCAATGTAGGCCTGAAGTAAATATATCTTTCCACAAAAAGGATGTATTTCAAATGACTGTATTTCAAATGCCTAATTCAAACCCTCCATGTAAAGGTAGTATCTCAGAGGGCCTGAACCTCTGTAGGCATGAAGTAAATATATCTTTGCACAAAAAGGCTGTATTTCAAATGGCTGTATTTCAGATGCCTGAATCAAACCCCTGTATGTATAGGGGGGGATCACACACACCCTGAATCAGTGTAGGCCTGAATTAAAGATTTTTTTGCACCAAATGGCTGTATTTCAAATGTCTGTATTTAAAATGCCTAATTCAAACCCCTGTATGTATAGAGGGGATCTCACACGCCCTGAATCAGTGTATGCCTGAAGTAAATATCTTTGCACAAAAAGGCAGTATTTCAAATGGCTGTATTTCAAATGCCTAATTCAAACCCCTGTATGTAGGGGGGTATCTCACACGGTCTGAACCAGTGTAGGCCTGAAGTAACTATATCTTTGCACAAAAAGGCTGTATTTCAAATGGCTGTATTTCAAATGCCTAATTCAAACCCCTGTATGTAGGGGGGTATCTCACACGGTCTGAACCTGTGTAGGCCTGAAGTAATTATATCTTTGCACAAAAAGCCAGTATTTAAAATGGCTGTATTTTAAATGCCTAATTCAAACCCCTGAATTTAGGGGGGTATCTCACACGGTCTAAACCAGTGTAGGCCTGAAGTAACTATATCTTTGCACAAAATGGCTGTATTTCAAATGCCTAATTCAAACCCCTGTATGTATAGAGGCTATCTCACACGGTCTGAACCTGTGTAGGCCTGAAGTAAATATATCTTTTGCACAAAAAGGCTGTATTTCAAATGGCTGTATTTCAAATGCCTGATTCAAACCCCTGTATGTAGGGGGGGTATCTCACACGGTCTGAACCTGTGTAGGCCTGAAGTAAATATATCTTTGCACAAAAAGGCTGGATTTCAAATGACTGTATTTCAAATGCCTAATTCAATCCCCTGTATGTATAGTGGGGATCACAAACGCCCTGAATCAGTGTAGGCCTGAAGTAAATATATCTTTGCGCAAAAAGGCTGTATTTTAAATGGCTGTATTTCAAATGCCTAAATTCCTCATCATATCGCCACCAAGCGCTGCCCCCATGGGATTTGTAGGCACTATAAATGATGTCCTGATAAACAAATAACTCAGAACAACGCTCGGGGGGACGCTGACCCATAATGCAACCCAATACCAAAAAAGCCTGCAACCAATTGTTCATGGTTCTGGCGACTTTGGGCCTGCGCTCATACGGTTATATCCGTAAAACGCCTCTCCTTTGTCAACGGTATGTTGGTCCACTGATATGAGAGACCAACTATCCACATATTGATTAGCCCAAACCTTCTCCCGGACGGCCTCGTCTAAATGGGCACCCAAAAAACTAACCCCACAAAAACACGACTCTTTATGCACCCCCGCTAACACCGGAGCTGGCCTAGCAGGAGGAGGCGGATGGGACTGGTCAGTGGTAGGCTGTAAACGATCCACTAGCAGTTTTAACAGTGCAGCCATATCCGGAACCCCACCACCCGCTCCCCATGCACCCGTAAATTGGTACTCACCAGACGAAGGCGGCATTGGCGCTACCGCAGGACCAGGTACAGGAACCTCATGCTGGAGAGATGACGCCAGAACCAGGCTCAGAGCCCTGGAAGACTGACCAGACGACCGTCTATTGCGCTGGACCCCGCGAACGCCGCACAGACTCCCCCCGCCGCGGCAACGAACCCAGGGCTCCAGACAAAAAAAAATCTCATGGAGCATTGGCTCCTAATCTGAAAAATTTAGGAGCCAAATGAATTTTTTAGTCGCCAAATGTAAAATACATATAATTATAATAAAAAATAAAAGACTTGTCTGGCTACAGTGCGGGGAAAGCGGACTGGGGTGACGTTACGCAGTCCGGCATGCTGCCCAGGTGTGGCATGGCACAGTAGGGCCCATCCCTTGCGGCTCTTTAGCGTACGGGGCCCCAGTGAACACTGAACAGACGCGTCCACTCTGGGGTTCACCTGAACCCCTACTACTTTGGTGTAAGAGCGGCTCAGCCCCAGCTCCGGCCCAGCTGGCTGAGCAAGGCCTACAGCTGAGCCCCATATCCGGTAGTTATCCAGGCAGTTAAGAGAAGGGCAGACTTCATGGGCCCCCTTGTAGGGAGGCTTCCAGTAGGGCCCCTTGGGTTTGTAGTAGGGGGGCTGTAGCCGGTAAGTGGGCCCATAGTTTGGGAAGGGCGGGTGCATGATCAGAGTCCTGCAAGGAGCAGGTGGGCTGCGCGGCTGCCCCTTATATCAGCCTAACGTTACTTTAACGACCGGCAGCCTTAACACCTTCACTGCCAGCCACACCTGAGCCTCCCCAGCGTGGTGGCATCTCCGCATCGTAGGCTGTACAAATGGCAGAGTGCTCCCTCATACCGCTGCACGTGCGCCAACTGATGGAACTGGTCACAATCGCACTTATCAGGCTCACACCAGAAAAGGTTCCCCCCCACTTTAGCATAAAATAGGAGATGTGCAGAGAAAGTTAGGTAGGTAGGTAGGCGGGGGGAATACTGGGCAGCAGCAGCCATTAGCAAGTGGTGAGGTGATCATCAGTCATCTCACCACTTGCTAATGTTAAGTATGTAAAGGGTTAATAGGAGCCCCGCGCTGGTCAAGACACTAAAAAGCCAGTGAACCATATCTCTTTCAAAAGTCTTAGGAGGAGGAGATAACCTCCAGGAGATAACCTCTCCTCCTACTAAGCACGGACTATTGAAAGAGATATGGTTCACTGGCTTTTTAGTGTCTTGACCAGCGGCTATTAACCCTTTTATTCCCTTATTAAGAATGTTTGTGAGCCCAGGCAGGGAGCTCACACGGAGCACCAGCAGCGGCCCCCTGAGTGTTATCAGGGTTGTAAAGACGATAAGGATTAGCCTTTATCAGCGGCAGTGCAGGGGTGACTGTGACAGTCTGTGGCTTCTCAAGCTAACCTCTGTTCTATGGAGCGGCTCCCTGTCTTCATGACTCTGAAGCTGCTGCTGTGTTCAGCGCGGGAGAATGGGGGTGTGAGAGGAGCATCCAATGGTACAGCAGCACACTGATACTGACCAATCAGCAGCCTCCTCTCTAATAACAGAGCTCTATACTGTGCGGAGCTCTGTTATTGGATTGCCGCCTGCCTGCTGTATGAAATGCCGTTCTTCTTAAAGCGGCAGAGCAGCGGAGGCTCTAGGCGCAAATGGCGACAAGACCACAAAGTCTTGTCGCCATTTTGCAATTCTAAGTCGCATTGGCGACCATTTTGGTCGCCATCTGGAGCCCTGGGACCCCTCCGAGGACGACGGGGACCGCCACCTGGAGGATCTGGATCGTCTTCTCCACGCTGAATCAGCGGACCGGCGACGTGACCGGCGCCTGTGGGATCCGTGGCGCCTCCGGCTCTCTTGAGAGGAGGATGAAGAGCTGGGTCTCCCTCTGCGGGCACGTGACCGTCCGGGGGCGGGAGGGGGAGCAATTAGCTGAGCCATTTCAGGGATAGGGGAAACACAGCACCACCAGGGGTCACTGTAGGCTGCATGGCCAGAGCAGGAGCTGTGTAAATCGATTCTGCCTGCTGCTCATTAATGGCAGGCGGCTCAGTGATTTGAGTGGCAGGGGGGGTGAGGGGGGAACTCTGGGGAGAGGAGCTGCTAACATGAGACCCCCATCCTGCTGCCTGTGTGTGCACTTAAACTTCCTCTGACCTCATGTGAGCAGGGAAGTGCCAGAGGCTGTGGGGGGGGAAGGAAGGGGCGGAGCTACCGCCCTCTGCACAGAGCCGACAGTCTGCAGCCCCAGCGTCCCTGCTGCAGCGCTGACATGAGCGGCAAAAGTAAGTGGGGAAGGAGGGGGGCTATGGCCGAGACGCACGGGGGGGGGGGGGGGGGGCGGATGAGCCGGGAAGACCGCCTGCCCCCCGCATGGGTGACCGAGTCGACACCAGGCTGCACAGAAACATCAGCAGCCGGAGCACTAACAGAAGGGGGTGAGGGATCAGGAGAACCCAGGCTGCATAAAAACTAGCGCAGCCATCCCTCACCTCCTTCAGCCATGCGCGCCAGCAAGACCTCCTTCAGACGGGCATCACCTGCGGCCATCTCTCCCTCTTGTGCGGACAGAACGCAGATGCGACTCACCAGGCACCGCGCTTCCGATCAAGAGGGAGAGAATGGGCGGGACCAGCACATAAGTACCCTCCCACTACCCACCTCCTCTTCCTGTTGCACTAACTATTAACCCTTCCCTGACTCCTAACCCTTAAACTCCCAAACAGGGGCCAGCAAAATGCCCTAAAAGAACTATGAAGGGAAAGGGGGGGAAGGGGACCCCCAGTCCCTGTCTACCCTCCTTAAACAGTCGGGTAGCCACCAGTATGTATAGAGGGGATCTCACAGGGTCTAAACCTGTGTAGGCCTCAAGTTAATATAGCTTTGCTCAAAAAGGCAGTATTTCAAATGGCTGTATTTCAAATGCCTGATTCAAACCCCTGTATGTAGTGGGGTATCTCACACGGTCTGAACCAGTGTAGGCCTGAAGTAAATATATTTTTGCACAAAAAAGGCAGTATTTAAAATGGCTGTATTTCAAATGCTTAATTCAAACCCCTGTATGTATATGGGGGATCTCAGAGGGCCTGAAACTCTGTCGGCCTGAAGGAAATATATCTTTGCACAAAAAGGCTGTATTTCAAATGGCTGTATTTCAAATGGCTGAATCAAACCCCTGTATGTATAGAGGGGATCACACACGCCCTGAATCAGTGTAGGCCTGAATTAAAGATTTATTTGCACCAAATGGCTGTATTTCAAATGTCTGTATTTTAAATGCCTGATTCAAATCCCTGTATGTAGGGGGGGGGGGGGGGGGGGGGGGGGGGGGGGGGGGGAGTATCCTCACACAGTCTGAACCTGTGTAGGCCTGAAGGTAAATATATCTTTGCACAAAAAGGCTGTATTTCAATGGCTGTATTTCAAATGCCTAATTCAAAACCCCTGAATGTAGGGGGGTATCTCACACGGTCTGAACCTGTGTAGGCCTGAAGTAAATATATCTTTGCACAAAAAGGCTGTATTTCAAATGGCTGTATTTCAAATGCCTAATTCAAACCCCTGAATGTAGGGGGGTATCTCACACGGTCTGAACCAGTGTAGGCCTGAAGTAACTATATCTTTGCACAAAAAGGCTGTATTTCAAATGCCTAATTCAAACCCCTGAATGTAGGGGGGTATCTCACACGGTCTGAACCTGTGTAGGCCTGAAGTAAATATATCTTTGCACAAAAAGGCAGTATTTTAAATGGCTGTATTTCTAATGTCTGATTTAAACCCCTGTATGTAGAGAGGGTATCTCACATGGTCTGAACCTGTGTAGGCCTGAAGTAAATATATCTTTTGCATAAAAAGGCTGTATTTCAAATGGCTGTGTTTCAAATGCCTAATTCAAACCCCTGTATGTAGGGGGGTATCTCACACGGTCTGAACCTGTGTAGGCCTTAAGTAAATATGACTTTGCACAAAAAGGCTGTATTTCAAATGGCTGTATTTCAAATGCCTGATTCAAACCCCTGTATGTAGAGGGGGTATCTCACACGGTCTGAACCTGTGTAGGCCTGAAGTTAATATATCTTTGCACAAAAAGGCTGGATTTCAAATGACTGTATTTCAAATGCCTAATTCAAACCCCTGTATGTATAGTGGGGATCACAAACGCCCTGAATCAGTGTAGGCCTGAAGTAAATATATCTTTGCACAAAAAGGCGGTATTTAAAATGGCTGTATTTCAAAAGCCTAATTCAAACCCCTGTATTTAGAGGAGGTATCTCACAGGGCCTGAACCTCTGTAGGCCTGAATTCAATATTGGTGCACCAAATGGCGGTTTTTAAATTCTCTGAATGTAACCCAAATGTATTAAGGGTGTATCTCACAATGACATCTGCATCAAAGGCTGCCAACTAAATTTCTGGAGCCCAAACGACTGTTTCTTTAACAACTGAATTTGACAGCTGCCTGTAATTTCACACGTGCTGATGCTGCAAGGCCTGAAAATTGTGTTTTTTGTCAAATAAGTGTGTTTTTAAAACCCCAGAAAATTATGGGTGTATTTCTAGCTTAAATTTCACACTGACTAATACAGATGTTGTAGATTGCCCAAAAAGTCTTTTTTTGCTAACAGAATATGAATGCTGTATATATTTACCATATTTTTCGCTTTATAAGACGCACTTTCCCCCCCCCCAAAAGTGGGGGGGAAATGGCAGTGCGTCTTATAAAGCTAACACTGCCATGTTTACTTTGTTGACGCTGATACATCGCAAGCCGCGATGTATCAGAAGGGTGGGAGGAGGGGACGGAGGCTGGCAACACTCGCGGCGTGGCCCGATACAGTCACTGTACTGTAATACATCGGGCTTAGCTCACGGTAATTTTCACATGTACAGTCTATAATCTTCAAGCAGTATCTCTGCTTTAAAATAGGGCAATCCTCTGTAGTAGTACAGCTCACTATGAAAGCGGCAGGCAGGGTGGCAGCAATACCTCGCAATGCTCACTCATTCACGCTCCTCCCACTTCATTCATGAAGGAAGTGGGAGGAGCGTGAATGAGTGAGCATCGCGAGGTTACGCTGCCGCCCTGCCTGCCGCTTTCATAGTGAGTTGTACTACTACAGAGAATTGCCCTAGTTTAAAGCAGCTTGAAGATTATAAACTTTACATATGAAAACTGCTTCATTACACTCTGCTTTCTTCTATACCAGTACTCACTATAAAAGCAGCGGTCCAGCCGGCACGTGACGTCACTCACTCGGTCATGCTCCTCCCACTTCATTAATGAAGCTGGCAGGAGCGTGACTGACTGAGTGAGTGATGTCACATGCTGGCCGGACTGCTTCATTTATAGTTAGTACTGGTATAGAAGAAAGCAGAGCCATTAAAAGATTTTACATATAAAGTCTACTGTGTGCCCAGTGGGGTAATGGGGGTCACTATTCGCACAGGGACAATATACTGTGACACATATGATACTGTGACCAGCATACGATCATCTTATGCTGGTCATAGTATCATATGTGTCACAGTATATTGTCCCTGTGTGAACAGTGACCCTCATTACATAAGATGCTATATATGATGCTACATCCCCCGTAGTAGTGTATCATCCACACATCCCCCTCATAACAGTGTGTCATCCACAGATCCCCCATAACAGTGTCATCCACAGGTCCCCCATAACAGTGTCATCCACAGGTCCCCCCATTACAGTGTCATCCACAGGTCCCCCCATAACAGTGTCATCCACAGGTTACCCCATAACAGTGTCATCCACAGGTCCCCCATAACAGTGCGTCATCCACAAGTCCCCCCATAACAGTGCGTCATCCACAGACCACCATTAGTTCAAAACCCACCAAAAGCACACCTTTTGGTTCAAATTATTTTTTTCTTATTTTCCTCCTCAAAAATCTAGGTGCGTCTTATAAAGCGAAAAATACGGTAACTTGAATTTAACACTTGCAGATCTGGCAAATACTGTTTTTTGAAGTAAAAAAAGTGTGTTTTTCAAAACCCCAGAAAATGATGGGTGTATTTCTAGCTTAAATTGCACACTGACTAATACAGATGTTGTAGATTGCACAAAACGTCTTTTTTTTGCTAACAGAATATGAATGCTGTATATATTTAACTTGAATTTAACACTTACAGATCTGGCAAATACTGTTTTTTGGGGGGAAAAAGTGTGTTTTTCAAACCCCAGAAAATGATGGGTGTATTTCTAGCTTAAATTGCACACTGACTAATCCAGATGTAGTTTGCCCCCCAAAAAATGGTGATTTGCAATGTCCCAAAAGCTCAGATGCCGCCGCTACCCACCTAACTAACAGAATTCTAAAAGTTTGTATTTTTGGTCAATGAACTCAGGGCAGGGTAAAACGATAGTGCCCTGCACCCACACAACTATTTGTCTGTAGATCGCTGAGTTAGATTCTCTCTTATGCTCTGCCTGAAATCACAAGTCCAGCAGCATCCTCTCCCTACACTTGTAACAGCAGAGTGACGTGCAGCGCTACGTGACCCAAGCTTATATAGAGCCTGGGTCACATGCTGCTCTGGCCAATCACAGCCATGCCATTAGTAGGCATGGCTGTGATGGCCTCTTGGGGCAAGTAGTATGACGCTTGTTGATTGGCTGCTGTGCAGCCTTTCAAAAAGCGACAAGAAAGCGCCGAACACCGAACCCAAACCCAAATTTTTAAGGAAATGTTCGGGTCCGGGGTCCAAAAATCCTAAAGTTCGGTATGAACCCGAACTTTACAGTTCGGGTTCGCTCAACCCTAGTCATCATTAAAAGAGGATCAAATTGACTTTGTCATTTGCTGGTGGTCCATCATATACTTACACACAATTACTTCATATTTGACTCTGAATATTACCAACAACAAAGAGGTACAGCCATGTGCACCAGATTCGCCCCAAGTCATGCTAACATCTTCATGTCCCAATGGGAGGAGGATGTCATACAGCCTCTACTTGGGGGGAGTCTGGTGCTCTGGAGACGTTATAACGACAACGTCATTTTTATCTGGCGAGATACAGACATTGCTTTACAATCATTTCTAACCAGTATCAATACAAATGACTTAAACTTACAGTTTTCAACAAACATCACTAAAACACAGATAGAATTTCTTGATCTACTCATTCAAATTAATAATAATCGCCTAACATGTAGCACCTACCACAAACCAGTAATGAAAAACAGTCACATACTTTTTTCCAGTTGCCATCTTCGACAATAGCTAACTAATATTCCAATAAATCAGTTTAGAAGACTTAAAAGAAATTGCACTAATGACACCAAGTTTGAAGAAGAGGCAGCAGAAATTAAACAAAAATTAAAAAATAAAATGTATCCAGACAGATTATTAGAAAGTTTACTAAACAAGGTGAAAAAAAATGGATAGGCAAGATTTTTTCAAAGAGAAAGTAAAAATCAGCCAACAAAATGATGAGGGACGATTGATTTTACCGTATAACTCCCAGCATAAAGTTATTGCAAAAATCATAAACAAACACTGGCACCATTTACTAAATGATAAAATTATAGGTTCATTACTAAACACTACTCCGTTAATTGTATACACCAGAGCCCCCAATTTAGGCCTGAAAATAGCTCCTACAATAAAACAGAAAATAAAAGGAACTGTAAATCCACAAACTTTCCAAGAAAAACAACGCAAGTCCGATCTACACAAAACTCATACAAACTACAAATCGATGAGTGCCTAACATGTAATACCACAGATGTTATTTACATGTTAGAGTGCCCATGTTCAAAACAATATATTGGCAGAACAAAAAGACAAATGAAAACAAGAATAGCCGAACATATGGCTAACATTAAAAAAGGATACGAACAACACACAGTATCCAAGCATTACAAAATCCATCATAGCAGTGACCCTACATCATTGAAATTCACAGCTCTTGAAAAAAATCAATAAACCCTGGAGAGGAGGAAATCATATTGAAAACATGTCCAGAATAGAATCGAAACGAATATATGAATTTAACACTCTAATACCTTCTGGCCTCAATGCTGAACTCAAGATTTTTGGATTACTTTAAATAACACCGGGGGGGGGGGGGGGGGGGGGGGGGGGGGGGGGGAGTGCCCTTTGATGACAGTAGGATTGAGGTCAGGCTGTTTTACCAGCACCTCTATCCTCTCTCCTCTTGGAGCCCCCTTCCCATATACTTCCTTCCTTGCAATACACTCAAGAATATTTACCAGAAGATTAACATTCATGGCCAAATTAAATGAAGACTTAACTATCTAGGAACCTCAATAATCGTAAATACATTGAAAAATGGAAGCATTTATTGTATTCTATATACTCAGCCAAATCAAACACAGTTTGAAATATGCGGCAAGAAAATTTAACTGAATAGATACAACATCCTTTAAGGTAAATTAATAAAAGCCAAAATCTAGTGTAGGAGAGTCCCCGGGATAATAATGGACGGACGATACGTGCCACCAGAGGTCCTGGCCTCGGTGGAGTAAGAACCGGATCATTGCGGTTACAGCGGCAAATGCTGCTGGCACAGCGTGTCCGGGCCGGTTCTTATTGGTAACAGGTAAAGAGCTGGGTGGGTGCCTGTTCCCCATGGCCAGCCCAGGTTTTTGGTAATGCTGGGCCTTTAAAGAACCCAGCCTGCTGAAGATGGGGGTGGGGTGTGTCTTGCTGTGCTGGAGATTTCCACAGACAGAGTCAGTGCTGGTGAAGGAGAGTCTGGGCGCAGCACACATTGAAGGATAGCCCTGGGACCTGTGGTGCTACTAGCCGAAGGGGCTCTGGCCTGAGGGAGACAAACGCAGGTAGCTTACAAGCCTGCAGGACCGCTGTGGTCTGTCCAGAAACAAGGTGACTCAAACCTGCTGTTTATTTTCTATGGAAGGACTTTTGTTTTATGCACCATGTGGATATGCACCTGTGTGCCAAATGGCTTCCAGTGAATGAGGGAGAGCAGGCCAAGCTATATACTCACACTAATTAAAATCATCTCTCCCTCATTCACTGGAAGCCATTTGGCACCAGGAGAGATATAGTTGTGGACTCTCATTGCATTCTTTGGTGGCCATTTGGCATCAGGAGTGGTGTGGAGTGGGCCCGGCATGCATGTTGGTACCTGCATTCCTTGGATATAATGGAGGCCATTTTGGCACCAAAGATGACAGAAATTTAAGCAGGCCCAGCATGCATGTGGAACCTACACTCCCTGAATTGTATGGTAGCCGTCAAGGCACATAACAGGTAGAATTTAGTGTTAGGAACCCGTCTTACAGAGATCGCCTTGACATGCGGCAGACGGGCTCAAATAGTCAGGACAGTATATGTTACAGAAACACACAGAATATGGACACTATATTAGGCCCTGATTATTGGAATTTGCCTTAAAGAAAGAGTTTTCAGATGCAGGACAGTATATGTCACAAAACACACAGAATATGGACACTATATTAGGCCCTAATTATTGGAATTTGCTTTAAGAAAGAGTTTTCGGTTGCAGGAAAGTACACTGCGTGCAGAATTATTAGGCAAATGAGTATTTTGACCACATCATCCTCTTTATGCATGTTGTCTTACTCCAAGCTGTATAGGCTCGAAAGCCTACTACCAATTAAGCATATTAGGTGATGTGCATCTCTGTAATGAGAAGGGGTGTGGTCTAATGACATCAACACTCTATATTAGGTGTGCATAATTATTAGGCAACTTCCTTTCCTTTGGCAAAATGGGTCAAAAGAAGGACTTGACAGGCTCAGAAAAGTCAAAAATAGTGAGATATCTTGCAAAGGGGTGCAGCACTCTTAAAATTGCAAAGCTTCTAAAGCGTGATCATCGAACAATCATGCGTTTCATTCAAAATAGTCAACAGGGTCGCAAGAAGCGTGTGGAAAAACCAAGGCGCAAAATAACTGCCCATGAACTGAGAAAAGTCAAGCGTGCAGCTGCCAAGATGCCACTTGCCACCAGTTTGGCCATATTTCAGAGCTGCAACATCACTGGAGTGCCCAAAAGCACAAGGTGTGCAATACTCAGAGACATGGCCAAGGTAAGAAAGGCTGAAAGACGACCACCACTGAACAAGACACACAAGCTGAAACGTCAAGACTGGGCCAAGAAATATCTCAAGACTGATTTTTCTAAGGTTTTATGGACTGATGAAATGAGAGTGAGTCTTGATGGGCCAGATGGATGGGCCCGTGGCTGGATTGGTAAAGGGCAGAGAGCTCCAGTCCGACTCAGACGCCAGCAAGGTGGAGGTGGAGTACTGGTTTGGGCTGGTATCATCAAAGATGAGCTTGTGGGGCCTTTTCGGGTTGAGGATGGAGTCAAGCTCAACTCCCAGTCCTACTGCCAGTTTCTGGAAGACACCTTCTTCAAGCAGTGGTACAGGAAGAAGTCTGCATCCTTCAAGAAAAACATGATTTTCATGCAGGACAATGCTCCATCACACGCGTCCAAGTACTCCACAGCGTGGCTGGCAAGAAAGGGTATAAAAGAAGAAAATCTAATGACATGGCCTCCTTGTTCACCTGATCTGAACCCCATTGAGAACCTGTGGTCCATCATCAAATGTGAGATTTACAAGGAGGGAAAACAGTACACCTCTCTGAACAGTGTCTGGGAGGCTGTGGTTGCTGCTGCACGCAATGTTGATGGTGAACAGATCAAAACACTGACAGAATCCATGGATGGCAGGCTTTTGAGTGTCCTTGCAAAGAAAGGTGGCTATATTGGTCACTGATTTGTTTTTGTTTTGTTTTTGAATGTCAGAAATGTATATTTGTGAATGTTGAGATGTTATATTGGTTTCACTGGTAAAAATAAATAATTGAAATGGGTATATATTTGTTTTTTGTTAAGTTGCCTAATAATTATGCACAGTAATAGTCACCTGCACACACAGATATCCCCCTAAAATAGCTAAAACTAAAAACAAACTAAAAACTACTTCCAAAAATATTCAGCTTTGATATTAATGAGTTTTTTGGGTTCATTGAGAACATGGTTGTTGTTCAATAATAAAATTAATCCTCAAAAATACAACTTGCCTAATAATTCTGCACTCCCTGTATATGTCACAGAAACACACACAGAATATGGACACTTTATTAGGCCCTGATTATTGGAATTTGCCTTAAAGAAACAGTTTTCAGATGGCGTACTGTATATGTCACAGAACACCACAGAATATTGACACTATTTTATGCCCAGATAATTGAAATCTGCATTACAGACATTGTTTTCTGATGTAGTTTATATTTATATTTTTCACTATATCTGGGCCTGACAAGCACACAAGGTGTTGAAGCACAGTTCACACAATTCACGGATTACACAGTTGACAGCAAAAATGTGGATAGATTATGGGAGAAAAATTGTTTTCTGTATTTTAAAGGGATTCTGTCACCAGGTTTCACCCCCTCCAGATAAAAATATGGTGAAAGCTCCCTGAACAAAACCATATTTTTATCTGGAGGGGGTGAAACCTGGTGACAGAATCCCTTTAAATTTTTTCCCTATATCTAGGCCTGACAACCACACAAGGTGTTGAAGCGCAGATCACACAATTGACGGATTACACCGTTGACAGCAAAAATGTGTATTATGGGAAACATTATTGTTTTCACTAATATTCTTCCTATCTCTGGCCCTGACACACAGAAGGTATTGATGCACAGATGTCACAAGTCACTGCAGACACCTTAATAATCGCTATTTCGCAAAGTATGAAAAAAAAATTTCAAGCACAACTTTGCACAATTAAATTGCTGCCACCACACACAATAGTCCCTAACAGTCCTTTTGGGTCTTTAAAACGTTATTCACTGAAATACACTGCTCAAAAAAATAAAGGGAACACTTAAACAACACAATGTAACTCAAAGTCAATCACACTTCCGTGAAATCAAACTGTCCACTTAGGAAGCAACACTGAGTGACAATCAATTTCACATGCTGTTGTGCAAATGGTATAGACAACAGGTGGAAATTATAGGCAATTAGCAAGACACCCCCAATAAAGGAATGGTTCTGCAGGTGGTGACCACAGACACTTCTCAGTTCCTATGCTTCCTGGCTGATGTTTTGGTCACTTTTGAATGCTGGCGGTGCTTTCACTCTAGTGGTAGCATGAGACTGAGTCTACAACCCACACAAGTGGCTCAGGTAGTGCAGCTTATCCAGGATGGCACATCAATGCGAGCTGTGGCAAGAAGGTTTGCTGTGTCTGTCAGCGTAGTGTCCAGAGCATGGAGGCGCTACCAGGAGACAGGCCAGTACATCAGGAGACGTGGAGGAGGCCGTAGGAGGGCAACAACTAAGCAGCAGGACCGCTACCTCCGCCTTTGTGCAAGGAGGAACAGGAGGAGCAATGCCAGAGCCCTGTAAAATGACCTCCAGGAGGCCACAAATGGGCATGTGTCTGGTCAAACCTTCAGAAACAGACTCCATGAGGGTGATATGAGGACCCGACGTCCACAGGTTGGGGTTGTGCTTACAGCCCAACACCGTGCAGGACGTTTGGCATTTGCCAGAGAACACCAAGATTGGCAAATTCGCCACTGGCGCCCTGTGCTCTTCACAGATAAAAGCAGGTTCACACAGAGTCTGGAGACGCCGTGGAGAACGTTCTGCTGCCTGCAACATCCTCCAGCATGACTGGTTTGGCATTGGGTCAGTAATGGTGTGGGGTGGCATTTCCTTGGAGGGCCGCACAGCCCTCCATGTGATCGCCAGAGGTAGCCTGACTGCCATTAGGTACCGAGATGAGATCCTCAGACCCCTTGTGAGACCATATGCTGGTGCGGTTGGCCCTGGGTTCCTCCTAATGCAAGACAATGCTAGACCTCATGTGGCTGGAGTGTGTCAGCAGTTCCTGCAAGATGAAGGCATTGATGCTATGGACTGGCCCGCCCGTTCCCCAGACCTGAATCCAATTGAGCACATCTGGAACATCATGTCTCGCTCTATCCACCAACGTCACGTTGCACCACAGACTGTCCAGGAGTTGGCAGATGCTTTAGTCCAGGTCTGGGAGGAGATCCCTCAGGAGACCGTCCGCCACCTCATCAGGAGCATGCACAGGCATTGTAGGGAGATCATACAGGCACGTGGAGGCCACACACACTACTGAGCCTCATTTTGACTTGTTTTAAGGACATTACATCAAAGTTGGATCAGCCTGTAGTGTGTTTTTCCACTTTAATTTTGAGTGTGACTCCAAATCCAGACCTCCATGGGTTAAAAAATGTGATTTCCATTTTATTTTTATTTTTGTGTGATTTTGTTGTCAGCACATTCAACTATGTAAAGAACAAAGTATTTCAGAAGAATATTTAATTAATTCAGATCTAGGATGTGTTATTTTTGTGTTCCCTTTATTTTTTTGAGCAGTGTATATTGCGATTACAATCTCCCTACACTATCTGTTCCTTCTTAAGCGCAGCTCTCCCTGACTCCTAATGAACCGAACCCGTGTCATCGGGTGCTATAGCACCCGATGACGTGTTCCGGCCAGCCAATCACTGTAATGCCAGCAGCCAACATGGTTACTGGCATTACAGTGATGGCAGTACTTACCTGCACGTTTATTGGCTGCTTAGCAGCGGCGAAACATGCGGGGAGGAGACTCGAGCATGCCGCTCGAGCACATGTGGTATTTGGCCAAGTACCGCCATGTGCCGAGCATAGCGATGCTCGAGCCGAACAGGTATTCGGCTGAGCATGCTCGCTCTTCATTATTGACTTGATCTTCAACATCATCTCAACTGACATCAGACACCCACAACCAGGAGTCAGTGGGTTCCTCTGATACCATACTTATTTGGAATGACCCAGGAACAAGCTCTGTGCCCTCACCTGTCCTGAACCTGCCTCTTTCCTTTTCTGCTCCTTCTGCCAAGCAAGTAATATGTGAGGAAGATATTATTGAGGACAGTCAGCAGCTACTGTCCAGCCCAGACTTGACGTAGAGCATCGCTGCTTCCTCCTGTAGGCGTGCAACGATGAATGTCGCGTGGGAGCAGGTACTAAGGAGGTCAGGGACACGGCCATGAGATGGGTAAGCCAGCAGGGTAGCAGCAGTGTGAGAGCAAAATGTGCCTGAGGTAGAGCACCTGCTACTCAGGAGCCTAACACACCGGTGTGGGAATTTTTCATCAAGTCGGCAGAGGATGTCAACATGGCCATGTGTAGGATCTGTGGGCAGAAGATGAAGCATGGCCAGGGTGCCAATGTTAGCACCACAGCCCAGCATTAACACGTGGGTCGTCACCATAAAGTGGCCTGGGAAAACCGTGGCACTAATGTAGTGGTACAGCCTGACCCCTTCTCCAGCAGTCAGGGCTCCACCACGTCAGCAGAAGGGAGCTGTGTTTCCATCCCATTGTCTACTGGTCCTGATGCTCCTCCTTCTCCTACTCCTTGCCACGCATTTCACCAGCAATCGATCACAGAGGCGATTGCAAAAAGACAACAGTATGCATGCACTTATCCAACAGCGCAGAAGCTGAATGTGCTCCTGGCTAAGTTGCTGGTACTACAGTCTCTCCATTTCCATATGGTTGACTCTACACATTTCAGAGAACTGATGGCTTGTGCCAAGCCAAGGTGGAGAGTCCCAAGCCATCACTGCTTGTCTAAGAAAGCTATACCAGCCCTGTAGATGTAGTTACAGCAGAAGGTGGGTCAGTCTTTGAGCCTCTCGGTGTCTGGTACAGTTCATGGTAGCGCCGTTGTGTGGAATTGTAACTATGATCAAGGACAATATATGTCCTTTATCGCCCACTGGGAAAATATGGTTCCGGCCCAGGCACACCAGCAACTTGGCCAGGTGATGGCAATACCGCCTCTGGGTTCTCATACTGTGATTCCAATGCCAATGTCCTCCTATGCCTCCTCATCCTCCACCTTTTCCTCAGCATCCACTGTATGTACAGTTTGTAGTGGTTCTCCAGCATACCACCTATGCAGAGCACAGCAATGTCACGCTGTTCTGCACCTGGCTAGCCTAGGCAAATGGAGTCACACTGGGGAGGAACTGCTTCTCGTCATCATACCAAGAAATTTAATCCTGGCTGTCTCCTCACCAACTTAAGATCCGAACCATGGTTACCGATAATGGGAAGAACATTCTGTCGGCACTGCATCAAGGAGGGCTGACCCATGTACCCTGCATGGCGCATGTATTTAATCTGGTTGTAACCCGGTTCCTGAAGATTTCCACCCAGCTGCAAGACGTGTTGAAAATGGTCAGAAAACTGTGCATGCACTTCAGGTCCTTGAGCTGCAAAGGCAGAATAGTGTTCCACAAAACCCCATTATATTGCATTGTGGCAGCCACGTTGTCACTATTCGGTAGAGGGATGACTTTAGGCTCTTCATGATGTTAGACCCTCTCTCTACGGGGGCCAAAATGGGTGCCGTTTTTATACCTGCTGAGAGGAATGATGAACTCAACTACTATAAAGACATCCTATTGCAATGTGCTGCCCCCCAGGGCCTATCGTGTCCAAGGTTTTGAAATATTCTGAGTGGTGATGCGGCCTAATTAGTTTTGTGTGTGGATGCAGACACTCCCCAGGGTTAGGCTCCATGCAAAAAAGGGGAGAGTGATAGTTGGAGTAAGAGTCCACACTAGGTAAAAGTTCAACAGCTTTACTTACATAAACTTGCATCCAGACAATAAGTGATCTTTCTCGGGCTACAGGAGGTTTTGGGGTTAACTGTCAGGCAAACTTGGGTACATTGCTTTATCTTTCTCTCCCATGCTAAACTCTGGCTTTAGTCTCGTAATACTCTGTAAACAGTCAGGGTGCTTCTCATCTCCTTCCAACTCTCAATTTCACTCTTCACTGACTATAGCTCCTGCAATCCCTCCCTTGGTAGGCAGGACTAGCCCACTTCTGCCAAAAAGGGGGAGAATGAAGTGGTAAGTGCCATTATATCTAAAGATACTCTGCCAGATGCACTGCTACCTGCTAGACAACCAGGCACACTGCATGAAATACAATACATGGATCAGAACCTAAACCAGCAGGTGAGGGCATACTTGGAGTGCAACCTGTCACCACATCCAAGATCCCCTGGACTACTGGACAGCCAAACTTAAATTGTGTTCGCAACTGGCCGAGTTTGCTATAGAAAAGCTTTAATACCTGGCCAATAGTGTGCTATCAGAGCGGGTGTTTATTGTGACAGAGGGCATAGTTGCCCCAAAGAGAACTCGCCTTTCAACACAAAATGTTGAGAGATTAACCTTTATAAAGATGAATTAGGTGTGGATCATCGAGGATTTCCACACACTGGTGCCTGATGCATCAGACTAGATCATTTTGACAGTAATGTTTTGACTGCAGTGTGCTGCCACAGCAGACCTGTTACTTATGGCTACATGCTTCAGCCACTATTCTGATGCTGCCCCCTGCCTGATGCCACACACCTGCTGTCTCTGCGGCTCTTCCTACAGCCTCAATCTGATGTTACTGCTACTGCTGTTGCCCCCTACCTCCCCACTCTGTGACTGGGCCACTATGTTGACTCCTCCTGCTGTTGCCACCCTCACCACTCTGTGACTGGGCCACTATGTTGACTCCTCATGCTGTTACCACCATCACCACTCTCTGACTGGACCACTATGTAGACTGCTCTTCCTGTTGCCACTCTCACCACTATGTGACAGTCCACTAGAGTCCCTGTTTGGCCTTGTTGGCATCACCGTTTATTTTACCTTCTTTTCCGTCAGAAGAACCGAAAAATAAAAACCCGTCCTGTCTTTAGAGCATCCATAACACGGTCAGTATTTTGAATCAGGATTTGATCATGATTTGGAAGCAAATGGCAGGAGTGGTTCCAAAACATAGAAGACATGAAAATATTTCCATCCTGTGTCATCTCTGTTTTGGACCAACTCCTGTTTTTGCCTTACCAATACTGTTCAAATACCAATGCAAAAAACACTGACCAAATACTGACTGTCTGAAAGAGGCCTTACAGATGCTCAAGATACAGGATCATTTTTTATTCTGTTCTTCTGATTGATCAGCAAAATGGGGTAGTGTAGGCAAAAGGTGGTCCACGTGATTCCCATACCTCTTGGTCGAATATTGCGACCACAGTAAATGTGGGAAAAAGTCTTTATTTGAAAAGGGGATGACAACGCGCTTCAGAGTAACAGGTCTCCACTATTTTTTCTGTGCAGTCTGAGCCAGGAGAATAGGCTCCTAAGTCTCTTTACCAGCTGCTTCACCACACAGACTTGAAAAAGACAAACTTTGCCAGTTATGGCCACAATTCAAGTTTACATGCCCAGTAGTCTAGGGGATCTTGGATTATGGGTGAGAGGGTGCAGTCCAAGTATGCCACCACCTGCTGGTTTATTAAGTAGGCAACTGAAAAAAACAGCTCATCAGAGACTCCAGATTAAAGTTGCTTCATATGGAACTGGTGCTGCTCCTGACTCCCCCACCCCTTTCCCATCATGACAGTGGTGTGTGTTTGCAGTCAGACCTTCGGTGAGACCTTCCTGAGGATGGGCAATGATGCTCATAGGCAGCAACCAACTGACTACACAGCATGTCTCTATAGTAGTCCATTTTTGCATCCCTGTCAGAAGGCATGAAAAATGCCCCCATTTTTGACCATAGCGAGGGTCTATAGCCAGTAGTTATCCCACTGCCAAATCCTGACAATGCGATTGTCACAAGAAAGCATGCATCTGGCAATTTGTGCAAGGGACTCAGAGGACCTCTCTGCCTCCATCTCCACTGCATATTGCCACTGCCTGTCGGGATCATCTGCGATGTCTTCGTTGTTACGCTCCAACTCCTCCTGCTCCTCACCTGTCGCTTGGGCAGAGAAATCACCTTGTTATGTATAAAATTATTGGGCATTTATGTCCTCATCATTCTCCTCTGCCAGTTCAACCTCCTCAAGGCTCAGGTGGCCGTGAGATGTAGGTGCCACATCTTCTGTCCCCTTATCAATCAGATTTGTCAGCATCCCCTCCAGGATGTGAAGAAGGGGCATGACATCATTCATCCCATAGTTCTTGTTCTGTCTTCATACACGTTCACACAGTGTGCAGTTTGACATTCAGCATAAACCATTCCTGTCTTCCAAATAAGAAGACTGCTCTTTGTAGTCTAACTTGTTTATTGGCAAAACTGGAGTATTTGAGGTAAAACTATAAAAATACAAATAAGATGAATAAGTATATAGCATAACATGTACTGTAACAATGCATAACACTGAAGCAGATGATAAAATGGCTGCCTGCACAAATATTACATGTCTAGCTAACAGAATTAACAACTTCCCTGAGACAATGATAACTAACTGAACAGCTCTGCATAACATAATGTACCTGAAACAAAGATAGATCTCTCACCAGATACGCTTTTACCAGGATGGTGAAGTTTAGTAAACCTAGAGAATCTTTAGAGAATTATAAACAGGGGCACAGCAAGGACTGAACTGAGCTCTTTGAGCACTCTTGTGTGTAATCCATCTAGACCCTGAGCCTTGTTCACATTTACCCTATTTAACTTATCTTGGACCATATCTACAGCTAGCCAATTGAGTATATTACTGGATGTACTAACAGCCCCAGTACCAAAGATATCAGTTCCTTTCTCTTCTTTTGTATATACAGAGCTAAAAAAACTCATTTAGTAACTCTGCCTT
The DNA here is from genome assembly GCF_905171765.1 of Bufo bufo. Taxonomy (NCBI): domain Eukaryota; kingdom Metazoa; phylum Chordata; class Amphibia; order Anura; family Bufonidae; genus Bufo; species Bufo bufo. Next base: position 110,455,168 of record NC_053397.1, on the reverse strand, counting down.
TTCCTTATCTTCAGTGACTCCCCCCCACCCCACCCCTTTACCATAATTTAGGGGTCCTACCTGCTCAGACCTTGTTTTTTTAGCATTTACATATTTAAAGAATTTTTTGGGATTTGTTTTGCTCTCTTTTGCCACCTGCTGTTTGTTTTGTATTTTTGCTAATTTTTACAGATTTTATTAAGCCCTTTATAATCTTCAAATGCTACAGCTGACCCTCAGATTTGAAATTTTGTAATGCTCTTTTTTGTCTTTTATTGTCCTTTTTACAGTAGCTGGAAGCCATGGAGAGGTTTAACTTTAGCCGTTTATACTTACCTAAAGGAATGCATTTTTACTCAATGTGGATTTAAAGCTCTCCCATTTATCTTCAGTATTATTATGTGACAGTAGCTGCTCCCAGACTATGCCCTGAAATGCCGCCCTCAAATCAGGGAAATTAGCCTTTTTAAAATTCAGTGTCTTTGCTCTGACTGACAGAGTTTTCTTTTTATAGTTTAGGTGGAATATAATTACAGTATATTGTGGTCCCTATTACCTTGTGTTTCTCGAACAGTAACATTTCCAACAAGCTCTGCATCATTAGAAATTACCAGATCCAGCAGAGCATTGCCCCTAGTGTGAGCTTCTACAAATTTGCCCATAGAGTGGTCCTGCAGCAAGTTGAGGAATTTATTCCCCTTTGCGGTTGAGGCAGAATCATGACCCCAGTCAATGTCTGGGAAGTTAAAATCTCCCATTATGACCACTGTACCAGCCTGTACAGCCCGCTCTATTTGGTTATACAGTTGCGTTTTTATCTCCTCTGTGATATTAGGGGGTCTATAGATTACACCAAGTATTATTTTTTCAGTGTTTATATCCCTTTGAACTTCCACCCATAAGGTTTCCACATCTTCAGCATCCTCACTCACAATTGCCTCTTTCACACTTGTCTTCAGATCACTTCTCACATACAGGCACACACCACCTCGTTTTCTATTGACCCTGCCTTTCCTAAATAGTGTAAAACTCTCAATATTTACAGCCCAATCATGCAAGGAATCCAACCATGTCTCAGCCACACCAACTAAATCTACTCTATATGTTCTTCTTGTACCATAGTCTCCAGCTCCCCCATTTTGCTAGCTAGATTTCTGGCATTTGTTAAAATACATTTCAAATTACTATTACCTGTAAAGTGTAAAGTGAATATACAGGATTTTTGGGTTACCTTGGTTGAGGTTTGTATGTAACAGGTTCTTGTTACCAGCAGTTCTATTTTTCATAAGTGTATTGATATGCCCAGTTTTCTCCCTACTTTCCTCACTAACCCGAGCCCCCACTAAATCCCCACTGTCCCCTTCTATATCCCACTCTCTATCTACACTATCTACCCCCTTATTAGTATGATCACCCACCCTCCCCCCAGATACTAGTTTAAAAGCTCCTCCAGCCATCTAACCATTTTTCCCCCAGGGCAGTTGCATCCTTTCCATAAAGGTGCAGCCCATCCCTACTGTAGAGCCTGTAACCGACAGAGAAGTCGGCACAGTTCTCCATTAACCAAACCCTTCCTTCCTGCACCAGCTTCTGAGCCACTTATTTAACTCCCTAAGCTCCCGTTGTCTCTCTGGTCACGCTCGTGGCACTGGTAGCATTTCTGAAAACACTAGCTTGGAGGTCCTGGACTTGAGCTTCTCACTTAGTTCCCCTAAATCATTTTTAAGGACTTTGTCATTGGTGCCAATGTGTACCATGACCGCCGGGTCTTCCCCAGCCCCACCCAGCAATCTATCAATCTGATCCGCAATATCCCCAAGCACTCAGAAGACAACACACTGTTCGGCATTCACGATCTCGGCGACAGATGACCCTGTCTGTCCTCCTAATAATAGAGTCTCCTACCACCAGCATCTGTCTGACCTTTGCTGCACTCCTATTCCCATCCTTCCTGCAGCAGTCATACTCCTGGTTGCTTGGAGAAACGCCCTGCTGTAGTGTTGCTTGGCCTGGGCTTTCATCCCTAATATCAGCCAAACAGGCATATTTACTAGGGCGTTCCAGCTCAGGACTAGCCTCCCTGGCACTTTTCTCTCTACCCCTTCTTCCTACATTAACCCAACTGCTGACCTGATAGTCCTGATCTAGCCCTCCTACTCCCACCTCCATTTCACTGACCCCAGTCAGTGCCTGCACAGTGAGCTCTAAGCCTATCTCCATTTGCAATACCCATAAGTGTTTCAAGCTGCTTATTTAGATCCAAGATCTGGGCTTCCAAATATGCAACATGATTGCATCTAGTGTAAATGTATTCACCCTCGAATGTCTCTTCAAGGCACGCATACATTGCACAGGACACACTTAGTAGCATTGTCCATGTAGCACATGTTTAAATGGGGATGAACAGTAAAGAAGGAAAACAGTAAATATGAGTTAGAATTAGACCCTGTCTGCTGTAGTTGGACGACTAGCTAGAATCAAGCCAACAACACACAAGGAAAATCTATCAAACCTTAGTTTTCTCCTCCTTGTCTTAAACTCCAGTTCTTTAAACTCCACTTATTCACAAGCCCTCTTAGTACAGAAAGCCCAGGTAATCCTAATAACAGGCTCTTGGTGAAATATTGACTATGGTTACACTCAGGCTATTGTAACTTCTGGCTGACTGTCTATCTTCCAGGTGTAGAGCATACATCAATAAATTTCTGTTTCAAACGGCCGGTACATATGTTTTGCCTTCCTGATTTACAATTTTCAATTATATGTCCACATTGTCAATAAAGGAATGCATCTGCAAGTACAGCTTGTACTTCACTGTAGACTGTGAACAGGCACCATAAACTAACTCTTGTCTCACATTGGGTGCTAATGGAGTCTAGGCTGAGGTATTACTCTCCTCTCCACGTCTCTCCTTATACTCCTCAACACTCTAGGTTTCTGTTGTTCCTCTCTTGAGGCCTACCTGTAGTCTGGGCACAACTCAGACGAGTAGCTACTTGTCAGGTTTCCGTGTCAATTACTGTATATATGGCTCATGTTTAAGTTGGCTTGGAGATTTGGCAGCTGAATGTCGGGCACCTGTAAGGCTCCGAAGCAAAGATAAGAAAAGTGGTTTTCACTGCTTCTGTCTTCTCTGCTCACAGATACACAGTGCTCAATGAGCATTGGCTTACCTATAAATAGAGGACAGTCATGTGAATGCTATGGGGCCCTTGAGGAAAGGGGGTCTGGTGCAAAACTGATTCTGTTGTTCCCGACATAGATTCACTGAAGTTTCTAGGAGCCACTTCTAGGTGGTACATAGATTTTCACAGGTTCCCATTTGGTTCAACAAAAGCTATATCAATTTCTGAACGCCAAGCTCCCCTAGTGATGGCTGCAATCAGTCAGTTTTGTCGCAAATCTGGAATTCTAGTTGTGTATTGTGTTCCACATTGTCTGGGAGTGTTTGACACAAATGAATTAGAAAGCTGGGTGGGTGGGGGAGGGGGTTGGCCCATACTCAGTTTTGCTATGGGACTCTAGTAGTTCTGTGTTCACCCTTGCCAGTGAATACTGTATACAGAATGGAGGCAGCAGTAGTGTTTTACTAATTAATTCCATCTTAGTACATTACGTCAATTTTACGTCAATCTTCTCTCTGCCCCATTCCCATATTCCCTTGATTTTTGATATTTCATTGGTAGGGAATGGCCATCGACAGGCAATTGTTGATAAGAAGACCTTAATAAACTGCCAGCTTAGGCAAGAACTTGGCAGATGAAATACAATGTGATTCACCTAGGCCTCAGTAATAGTATTGGTACATAAATATTTAATACAGTAACTTTGAATAACAGACCAAGATGTAAATGATTGGTGATTCAGGGGGTATGTCCTTTCTGCCACAGCTCATGGGACATGTCCTTTCTGCTTCAACTCTCCCCCCTGTAACTGCCACAGCTTCTAACAAAAGATATGGCTGGTGATAGTTGAATATATTTAAGCCTCTTGCACATGACCATATCCATATTTTGGTCTGTAGTCCACAGAATTGCTAAATACGGTTACCTTCTATGTGCATTCCACATTTTTCTCAAACCCATCAAAAGAAATATCTATTCTTTTCTGCAAAAAGATCAGAATAGGACATGTTCTATAATTTGTTCAATGATATATCTATATTGGGACCAGCCTGGGTAAGGTTAATTTACTGAATAATATTTACAAATGCCTATCTTGGCAGAGAAACCTATCTTGACCCAGGTGTTAAAACTTCACTTTTAATGAAATAATTTAAAAGTATATAGTGTATGTGTGCAACATGCACTCTTTAATTGAAATGGAAGCAACCAAAGAATGAAAAATTAAAAATACAAATCACCTCAACTCTAATAACAGTGGTACCTGCACTAAGTGAGGGGAAGGGAGAATTGCTATGTCTCTCACTACATATCCCTATAAGCAAGGTGCCACTGTCAATGGCAAAGCTACACACTGCCTTAACGGTAGCATAAAGCGTTTAAGTCACAGACTGGAGTGATTGTGTAACTAAAATCGCACACAGATGCAGTGTTCAGCAGCTAACCTTAGCCTACTGATTATTTGACCTGCACCAGACAGCGACAGCTGAATGACCATGGAGCTGTAGCTGCCAGTGAGGAGGTGCAATGCAATTAAAATCTATTACTGCCTCCCGACATGTTTCGCCAGAGCACTGGCTTCCTCAGGGGCAAATGGGCAGCGACGAGGAAGCAGCGACTGAGGAAGCCAGTGCTCTGGCGAAACATGTCGGGAGGCAGTAATAGATTTTAATTGCATTGCACCTCCTCACTGGCAGCTACAGCTCCATGGTCATTCAGCTGTCGCTGTCTGGTGCAGGTCAAATAATCAGTAGGCTAAGGTTAGCTGCTGAACACTGCATCTGTGTGCGATTTTAGTTACACAATCACTCCAGTCTGTGACTTAAACGCTTTATGCTACCGTTAAGGCAGTGTGTAGCTTTGCCATTGACAGTGGCACCTTGCTTATAGGGATATGTAGTGAGAGACATAGCAATTCTCCCTTCCCCTCACTTAGTGCAGGTACCACTGTTATTAGAGTTGAGGTGATTTGTATTTTTAATTTTTCATTCTTTGGTTGCTTCCATTTCAATTAAAGAGTGCATGTTGCACACATACACTATATACTTTTAAATTATTTCATTAAAAGTGAAGTTTTAACACCTGGGTCAAGATAGGTTTCTCTGCCAAGATAGGCATTTGTAAATATTATAATTTGTTCAATGGAAACACAGATCTGCAAAAATGTGGATGTATGCATGGCCTCAAAGGAAAGAATATGTCAGTGTGCCATCTGCAAAAAATACATATAGCACACTGAAGAAAAATATGGTTGTGTGCATAAGTCTTTAGCTGAGCATGTGTGTACACCTTATTGAGGAGGACAAGAAATATGGAAAAGAATAAACAGCAGATGGCCCTATATAAATACATTTCATTGAATAACTCAGTGACTATACAAAATTTTTAATTACATGCAATTATAAAAGTATTCAGATCCAGGTGCTGGTTTGAAATATGTAGACTAGTTTTTGTGGTAGAACAAACCCCCTTAAAAAATTATTTTAATGGGGTTGTATCATCTCAGACAATGGACGCATATTGCTAGGATATGGTGGGACCCGCACCTATCTCTTAAACAGAGCTTTAAAAGTCATGGAAGTCGCACCGCACTTGTATGGCCACCAATCCCATTCATTTTTATGGGGCCAATAGAAATAGCCGAGCTGGCTATTTTCGGCTGCCCCATACAAATGAATGGAGGGCGGCAGCGCAAGCGTGGTGCGACCTCTGTGACTTTCAAGGCTCCTTTTACAAGATAGGTGTGGGTCCCACATATCAGACAATGAGGGCCTATCCTAGCAATATGGTCCCACTGTCTGAGATGATACAACCCCTTTAAGGTATCAGAAATCTCTGTTAATATTCATGTAAGGCTACTTTCACACTAGCGTTCGGAGCGGATCCGTCTGATGTTTCATCAGACGGATCCGCTCCTATAATGCAGACGTTTGCATCCGTTCAGAACGGATCCGTCTGCATTATAACTTAGAAAACTTTCTAAGTGTGAAAGTAGCCTGAGCGGATCCGTCCAGACTTTACATTGAAAGTCAATGGGGGACGGATCCGCTTGAAGATTGAGCCATATGGTGTCATCTTCAAGCGGATCCATCCCCATTGACTTCTACTATAAGTCTGGACTGATCCGCTCGCCTCCGCACGGCCAGGCGGACACCCGAACGCTGCAAGCAGCGTTCAGGTGTCCGCTCACTGAGCGGAGTGGAGGCTGAACGCTGGCAGGCGGATGCATTCTCAGTGGAGCCGCGTCCACTCAGAATGCATTAGGGCTGGACGGCTGCGTTCAGGGCCGCTTGTGAGCCCCTTCAAACGGAGCTCACGAGCGGACACCTGAACGCAGGTGTGAAAGTAGCCTTATGGTCAATCCAGTTTTCTGTATAAATAATTGTTTATTCATTTTCTCCACAGGTCTTCCTCAGCACCAGGAGAGGTGCATGGGTTGTTAACCGTGTAGCTGATGAAGGGTTTCCACTAGATGTAGTTTTGTACAGCCGATTTAAACTGCTTGTTAAGACATTCATGACCAAAGAAATGTTGAATAACTGGGCAGAAAAGAAAATGAATGGACGTTTTAATCATGAGAATTTTGGTCTAAAGCCTAAACACAGGTAACTGCTATTGCAAATATTAGGTACATTTTTTTAAATGCTGCATTTTTTGTTGTTGTTTTTCTGGGACCAAAAAATTCAGTGACAAGTTAGAAAATTTGATTTTTTTCGATGCCACTTACACAAACATTTTTGCACAAATGGCTTTTCTCAGCTGGCCTTGCCACTTTCCTAAAAAGGGAGAAGACTTGGCCAGTGTCCCTATCACATTTATAATCTTTTACGCCATTTTTCTTGCGTAAAAGAATTCTGAAATCTACACCAGCCCCTATCAGTATAGATGTATGGACTACTGGATGCTGTGCCTAATTTATGACGAGGCGTATGGCAATGCACCTGGTTATCATAGATTGGCATACACTGCAGGTCTATGATAAATCTGACCCTGTGTTTTTCTGTAGTGCAGTTTTAGGACATTTTTGATGTTTTTCCCAAATTGCAGCATACTCTAGGTGTGCCACTTTTTCAGGTATTTGCCCATAGACAAGAGAAATAAATGTCTGAAAAATGAAAGTAAAATGCTGTATGACTAAAAATCATGCCCACCAAAAAAAAAAGCTTGCAAAAAAACATACATTTTTCTTGCCACTGTTTACAAGTTAAAGAGGACCTTTCACTAGAATAAAAAATGTAAACTAAGCATACAGACATGGAGAGTGGCGCCCAGGGATCTCCCTGCACTTACTATTATTCCTGGGCGCCGCTCCGTTCTCCCGGTATAGGCTCCGGTAGCTTCATATGTTCTGCTCAACTGGGTGCAACCTGCCGGCGTCTCCTTCTCCCAGGCTGTAGCGCTGGCCAATCGCTATGAGCTGAGCGCTGCGATTGGCCAGCACTACAGCCTGGGTGAAGGAGACGCCGGCAGGCTCCACCCAGTTGATCCGAACATATGAAGCTACCGGAGCCTCTACCGAAAGAACGGAGCGGCGCCCGGGGATAATAGTAAGTGCAGGGAGATCCCTGGGCGCCGCTCTCCATGTCTGTATGCTTAGTTTACATTTTTTATTCTAGTGAAAGGTCCTCTTTAAATAAATGTCCCCCAAAATGTAGTGTAGCAGCACCCTATGTAAGTTTCCACTTTCCACTTTCCACTTTCCACTATCCTGATCTTTATCTTAGGCTGAGTTAACACATAGCATTTAAAACTCCGTACTCTGTGGAACTAGATATAAAATCCACATTGTAATGGGTGATACCTACAGCAAAAATCAGATATGGAAATGTATGGTGATATTTTAATGTGAATTCTGCAGAAAAAAATATTCTGCTACAAATGTTATTTGTGAACCTGACTGTATTCTTTTATTTACTTTTTTTTATATAAATCTGAAATCATTCTTTAATTTGAAATCCATATATTTGTATTTAGAATTCTCAGTCAGCACCCAACTATTAACGATGATCTTCCAAATCGAATCATCTCAGGAAAGGTTATTGTGAAACCCAATGTGAAGGAGTTCACACAGAGAGATGTCATTTTTGAGGATGGCACTGTGGAGAAAAATATTGATGTTGTGTTTTTTGCTACTGGCTACAGTTTTTCCTTTCCATTTTTTGATGATCCTGACCTTAAAGTAGAACAAAATCACATATCATTGTACAAACTTGTATTCCCACCACTGTTGGAAAAGTCAACTTTGGCCTTCATAGGCCTTATTCAACCTATTGGTGCAATAATGCCTATTTCAGAGCTTCAGAGTCGATGGGCCGCACAAGTTTTCAAAGGTGAGCACAGAAGGTTGCAGTACATTGCAACAGATTTTTCTTTACATTTATTACCAATTTTGTTTTGCTTCAGCAATAAAATTAATTACAGTGCTTGAAATACACTACATTGAAATTTGTCATATTCTCATATTATATATTTGATCTTTCTGTATAGACATCAAATAAGCTGTTTAGGCCAAATTTACACTAAGAGGTTTAGAGGCAGGATTTTTTTTAGGAGTGGAGCCACAAAAAAAATGAAAATAGACTTCTCTAAGGATTTACTGTAACTTCATATGCTTCAATGTTGTTTTTCTGTTGAGCTTAATACAGTGATCCCTCAAGATACAATGGCCTCCGGATACAATATTTTCAACATACAATGGTCTTTTCTGACCCATCGTAAGTTGAAACCAGACTCAACATACAATGTCTCAGACTCATATCCAACCAATCAAGGCCACTTCTCTGGTACAATAGCTGTATTAGTTGGCAGCTATTCCTGAATGTAAGGACTTGTTTTATCTGTCTTAGTTATCTGCTTATTTTTCGTAAATGTTCATTTTCTGCTATCTTGGATGACATTTTGGGGCTTTGGAACCGATTATTCAAGTTAAAATGGTTTCAGCATACAGTGGTCATCCTTGAATCAATTAATATTGTAACTTGAGGGACCACTGCATTAGTCATAGGCATTGTGATACCATTTTATGGAACTAAAGTTCATTACAGAGCATCATAAGGTGACACATTTACTGCTTACAGCTTACTTGTATGAAGTGTCAGTGTACCATTGTAAAACCACTTTGATATAGCTCTGCTGTGAGCATGAGATTTAAAAAGGGTTCTCCCGAATTAGAAAAACTTGGTTGTTTTAAAAGTTTGTTTTCATGCTGTGTTCCCTAGCAGAAATGGGTTTCCTAGAAGCTGCCTGGATGTTAATCCACCCAATACCAGGTACCCATTTACTATTTTGATTAACCCTGTTTTGGGGCCACCCTACACTACATTTTTATCTGCATTCCCAGGATGCAGATACAGTTGAGTAGCTGGCAGTGTGGCAGGCGCAGCACTATGAAGTGCCTTTTGCGGTGTCGTATTAGAAGAATACTGATATCTCTGGCTTTGTAGTCTAACCAGACTGTCTATTACTCTGTAATTCCTCTAGCGCCGTTCTATGGAAACAGTAGGTTTAAAGAGCACACCAAATGCTTGAAATGACTTCTTTATTAAATTCTATTTTTCTTTATATAATACTGCCGCCTCTGTAGCAGATAGTCCATGTACAAAACCCATGTTGCATAAAGATTCATAAAATGGCAGTATGCATAAGATGGTGGTTCAAGTGTTCAATCTTGTCATTCAACATAAAATGGTGGATATATTTCTCTCTTCAGTATCTGTACTCTCACTTTAAGTTATTTAACCCCTTAAGGACTCAGCCCTATTTCACCTTAAGGACTTGGCCATTTTTTGCTAATCTGACCAGTGTCACTTTATGTGGTGATAACTTTAAAACGCTTTTACTTATCCAGGCCATTCTGAGATAGATTTTTAGTCACATATTGTACTTCATAACACTGGTAAAATGGAGTAAAAAATTTCATTTTTATTTATAAAAAAATACAAAATTTACCAAAATTTGGGAAAAATTTGCAAATTTCCAAGTTTCAATCTCTCTACTTCTATAATACATAGTAATACCTCCAAAAATAGCTATTAGTTTACATTCCCCATATGTCTACTTCAAGTTTGGGGGGACGTTACAAGGCTTAGAAGTTTAGATGAAAATCTTGAAAATTTTCTGAAATTTTCAAAACCCCACTTTTTAGGGACCAGTTCAGGTCTGAAGTCACTTTGTGAGGCTTACATAATAGAAACCACTCAATTGATGCCATTCTAGAAACTACACCCCTCAAGGTTTTCAAAACTGATTTTACAATCATTATTAACCCTTCAGGTGTTCCCCAAGAGTTGATGGCAAATGGAGATAAAATTTCAGAATTTAAATTTTTTGCCAAGTTTTCCATTTTAATCAATTTTTTCCACTAACAAAGGAAGGGTTAACAGCCAAACAAAACTCTATATTTATTGCCCTGACTCTGCGGTTTATAGAAACACCCGATATGTGGTCCTACACCACTGTACGGCCCCACGTCAGGGCGTAGAGGGAAAGGAACGCCATGTGGTTTTTGGAAGGCAGATTTCGCTGGACTGGTTTATTTACACCATGTCCCATTTGAAGCCCCCTGATGCACCCCTAGAGTAGAAACTCCACAAACGTGACCCCATTTTGGAAACTACGGGATAAGGTGGAATTTTTTTTTGGGTACTATTTTAGGGTACATGTGATTTTTAGTTGCTCTATATTACACTTTTTGTGAAGCAAAGTAACAAAAAATAGAAATTCTGAAATTTCATCTCCATTTGCCATTGACTCTTGTGGAACACTTAAAGGGTTAATAAAGTTTGTAAAATCAGTTTTGAATACTTTGAGGGGTGTAGTTTCTTAAATGGGGTCACTTTTTGGAGTTTCTACTCTAGGGTGCATCAGGGGGGCTTCAAATGGGACATGGTGTCAAAAAACAAGTCCAGCAAAAACTGCCTTCCAAAGTCCATATGGCATTCCTTTCCTTCTGCGCCCTGCTGTGTGCCCGTACAGAGGTTTATGACCACATATGGGGTGTTTCTGTAAACGAAAGAATCAGGTCAATAAATATTGAGTTTTGTTTGGCTGTTAACCCTTGCTTTGTTACGGGAAAAAATGGATTAAAATGGAAAATTTGCCCAAAAATACCTGTTTTGGCACCGTTTTTATTTTTTATTATTTACAACGTTCATCTGACAGATTAGATCATGTGCTATTTTTATAGAGCAGGTTGTTACGGACGCAGGGGTACCTAATATGTTTACTTTTTTAATTTAAGTTTTACACAATAATATCATTTTTGAAACCCAAAAAACTTTTTTTAGTGTCTCCATAGTCTGAGAGCCATAGTTTTAAATTTTTTGGGCCATTGTCTCATGTAGGGCTCATTTTTTGCGGGATGAGACGACGGTTTGAATGGTACTATTTTGGCGTACATACGACTTTTTTGATCACTTTTATTACCTTTTTTGGGAAGTAAGGTGGGCAAAATTTCAATTTCATCATAGTTTTAATTTTTTTATGGCGTTCACCGTGCGGGGAATGTAACATGACCGTTTTATAGATAGGGTCGTTACGGACGCGGTGATATATGACATGTGTCGGGAATTTTATTTTTTTAATTTTTAATCAGGGATAAATGTGTTCTTTTTATTTTTACTTTTTTTTCACTTTTTAAAAAAATTTTTTTACCCAGACCCACTTGGTTCTTGAAGATCCAGTGGGTCTGATGTCTGTATAATACAGTACGGTACACTATATAGTGTACTGCACTGTATTTCACTCTGTCTGTATTTCACTTTGTCTGAACAGATCTCTGCCTTTAGCACAGATCTGTTCAGCACCATGGACAGCAGGATGCCTGAGAAGGCGTCCTGTTGCCATGGGAACCTTCCCCGTCTGCCACAACTGAGAAGACGGGGAAGGGGAGGGAGGGGGGGGCTCCCTCCCTCTGTGACCCCATCCTGTCTGGGGGCTGCAAAGGCACAGCAGCCCCCGATGGGAGAGGGAGGGAGCTCCCTCCCTCTTCACCTCTTCCATACAGCGGTCCCTACGGACTGCGGCATGGAAGGGGTTATTAAAACGGCTGACATCTGCACAGATGTCAGCTGTTTGAATCAGAGTGTCAGCAATGAGCTGACACTCTGATTCAACCGCTCGGTCATCCTGAGAATAAACGGGGGGCGGGCGGAAGATCACGCACCCGCCCCCCACACTGCCGCCCGCCTCCCGCACCGCCCGCAATCCTCCCCCCCACTGCGCCCGCAGACACAGAGAGGTCCCATAGCAGAGATTCAGGCTTCATGTCATAGCAGAGAATCAGGCTTCTGTCAGATATTTTTAGGCCCCGGCTGTTACCGCCAGACATCTGAGAAGCTCTGACAGACGTTCTTCAGAACCTCCTGCTTAAAGTTCTTTTGTTTTGCTTTCGTTTTGTCATCTCGTTTCCCTCTCTCAGCTGTCATCTAGTTGCACTGATTGCATCCCTTTAAATCCCCTCCCCTACTGCATCACTTTGCGGTTTATACAACTTCCTGGAGTGTGTGCATGCTGGATGCTACAACTGATGCTTCTACAGATAAGTCTGTTCATTTATCTGTGTTTTCCTGTTTGCTTGATCCTAGGTGACCCTGACTCCCTCCGTATTAAGTGTAGGGAGCCGGTGGTCGTGTCCCCTCACTATTATAGGGTGTTAAGGTTTCATACAGTCGAGGAACGAGGGTATGCAATTATCTACCATAGAGCTAGGGCTGTTGCAGGGCTTACCCTCCTTTGGTTCCTTAGTTTTGGATCAAGTCAATCGGATCTTCATTTGTGTCTTCTAGTTTTCTGTAACACCTTCCATGACATTATAAACCACCCAAAACCGTCTCAAGCATGGATCCGGTTTCACTTTTGACTGAACACATGCAGGGTCTTTCATTGGAGGTAGCAGATCTCCGTAATACTGTATCTCAGTTTCAGGTGACCGGTTCAGCTTGCGTTCATGGAGTTTGTTCTGAGCCTAAAATCTCGCTCCAGGATACGTTCTTCGGGGGTAGTGAGAATTTTTTTTGGCTTAGAGAGGCTTGGAAACTCCATTTTCGCCTACTTCCCCATTCCTCTGGTGATGAGGAGCAGAGGGTGGGGATCATCATCTCACTGCTCAGGGATAACGCTCAGTCTTGGGCCTTTTCGCTGCCGGTGGGGGCACGGCCCCTCCGTTCAGTGGATGAATTTTTTTTAGCCCTGGGTCAGATATATGATGATCCGGATCGTATTGCTCTGGCTGAGTCTAGACTACGTCTTTTATGCCAGGGTAAACAGTCCACAGAGATATACTGTTCAGAATTTCGGAGATGGGCAGCTGATACTGGTTGGAATGATGCTGCACTATGAAGTCAATTTTGCCATGGTCTTTCAGAGGGATTGAAAGATGCATTTGCCTTTCATGAGAGACCTACCTCCTTGGACTCTGCCATGTCTCGGGCCGTTCGTATTGACAGGCGTCTTAGAGAGAAAGGAGAGATCACTCCTTCCTGTCATACTCACTCCAAGGACAGTGCGGCGGTCTCTTTCAGTGCGCAGGGGTCTCAGTCTCTCTCAATCCCCTCTGAGCAGGAGCCCTTGCAGCTGGGTTTGCTTGCCTCTGACAATAGAAGATTCAGCTCTCAGAGGAGGGTTTGTTTCTGTTGTGGAGGTATAAATCATTTGGCAAATGTTTGTCCCTCTAGGAGATTCAGGCAGTTTTTTGAGAGTAATAAAGAAACAAAAAGAAAAAAATCCTCTAAAAACGTTCCATCCGTTACTATTGACAAGGTTGATGCGGAAATTGAAGGTTTTCCGTTTGCTTGTAGTTCCCGTTTTGTCCTACCTGCCAGGGTGGCGCTAGAGAGCAAGAACATTTTTTGTGAGATTTTTGTAGATAGTGGAGGAGCTGTCAATCTCATTGATAATCAATTTTCTATAACACATGGTTTCCAGGTATGCACTTTGGGAAAGGATATACCTGTTTTTGCTATTGATTCCGCTCCACTTTCTCAGAAATCGTTAAAAGGCATAGTTCACAATATCCATTTGATTGTGAGTGATACTCATGTTGAGGATGTGTCATGTTTCGTCTCAAGCGGGTTGCCTACTCCTCTAGTGTTGGGGCTACCCTGGCTCACTAAACATAACCCCACCATTGATTGGCAAGCGAGGCAAGTAAATGGTTGGAGTGACTTTTGCAGAGAAAATTGCCTCACGACATCTGTTTCAGAGGTTTCTACTAAGACTGTACCATCTTTTCTCTCTGAATTTTCGGATGTGTTTTCTGAGAGTGGTGTTCAGGAGCTGCCCCCTCACAGGGAGTACGATTGCCCTATTAATCTCATCTCAGGCGCCAAGCTGCCTAAATCTCGTTTATACAATCTCTCCCAACCTGAAAGGGTCGCTATGCGTGCTTATATCTCTGAGAGCCTGAGAAAGGGACACATACGACCCTCGAAGTCACCTGTTGCCGCTGGTTTTTTCTTTGTTAAGAGAAAAGATGGTTCTTTAAGACCATGTCTGGATTTCAGGGAGCTGAACAGTATCACAATTCGTGACCCTTATCTGCTTCCTCTGATCCCGGACCTGTTTAACCAGATTGTTGGGGCTAAAGGTCCCCACTGTGCTTGAGTGGGAGCTTCCTGAGAATCAGAAGGCGCTGATGCGTTTTTTGGGTTTTGCCAATTATTATGGAAGTTTATTTTGAATTATTCCTCTGTTGTTAAACCACTCACTGATATGACTAGAAAGGGGGTAGATTTTTCCTCCTGGTCGGTAGAGGCGCGTAAGGCCTTTTCTAGTATCAAGGAGAGTTTTGCTTCCGCTCCCATCTTGGTACAACCTGATATCTCTCTGCCCTTCATAGTTGAGGTGGACGCTTCTGAGATGGGTGTGGGTGCGGTCTTGTCTCAGAGTCCCTCTCCTGCCAAATGGCGACCGTGTGCTTTTTTCTCTAAGAAACTCTCCTCCGCAGAGAAAAATTACGATGTGGGAGATAGGGAGTTGATGGCCATCAAGTTAGCTTTTGAGGAATGGCACCATTGGCTAGAGGGAGCCAGACACCCTATTACTGTGTTTACCGACCATAAGAATCTGGCCTACTTGGAGTCAGCCAAGCGTCTGAACCCGAGACAGGCCAGATGGTCTTTGTTCTTTTCAAGGTTTAATTTTGTTGTCACGTTCCGCCCAGGGGTTAAGAATGTGAAGGCGGATGCCCTGTCACGTTGTTTTCCGGGAGGTTGGAATTTTGAAGACCCGGGTCCCATTTTGGCTGAAGGTGTGGTGGTCTCTGCTCTTTATCCTGAATTGGAGGCAGAGGTTCAGGCAGCCCAGGCAGAGGCTCCTGATCTTTGTCCTCCTGGGAGGTTGTTTGTGCCTCTCGCTTTAAGACACAAGGTTTTTAAGGAGCACCACGATACTGTCCTTGCTGGGCATCCGGGGGATAGAGCCACAGTGGATCTCATCGCTCGGAGATTCTGGTGTCCCGCGCTTCGTAAGTCGGTTAAGGGTTTTGTGGCAGCCTGCGAGACCTGCGCTCGTGCCAAAGTAACTCATTCACGGCCATCGGGTCCTCTCCTCCCGTTACCCATTCCTTCCCGTCCTTGGACACATCTGTCCATGGACTTCATTACGGACCTGCCTCGTTCCTCGGGGAAGACTGTGATTCTGGTGGTGGTGGACCGTTTTAGCAAAATGGCACATTTCATTCATTTTCCTGGGTTACCCAATGCTAAGACGCTGGCGCAGGCATTTATTGATCACATTGTCAAATTGCATGGTATTCCTTCAGACATAGTCTCTGATAGGGGCACGCAGTTTGTTTCCAGATTCTGGAAGGCTTTCTGTTCTCGCTTGGGGGTTCGGTTGTCATTCTCTTCTGCTTTCCACCCACAGTCGAATGGCCAGACGGAGCGTGTCAATCAGAATCTGGAGACATATCTGCGCTTTTTTGTGGCGGAGAATCAGGAGGATTGGTGTTCTGTAATGACCGGCGTCACGCACAGGGAGGGAAAAGGGAAAGCCCTTCCCAAGGGAGAGGGAAAGGTGGTGACCCCTGACTCACCTTGCGGCTGGCACCTGACTGCCCTGACGTCCCTAGACGGGTTCCTCACCCGTGCGGCGATCACGTGCCTAAACCCTGGCTTTCCCTACAATGAGCCCTAGATAGTGAACGGGCCGGTGGGATCGCTAGTCCGCACCACTGACACTAAGAAGGAAACACCAGGGAGAGGAAAGACAATACAGACAAACACATACACCCAGGTGGGTGACCACAGCAGTCCACAAAGGTCCAACAGGGATCCGGAGGGTAGCGTTTTGGACCAACAACCAGAGAACGCAGCAACACAGCTCCAGAGGGTCAGAATAGATGTCCAGGCAGGAAGCTCTATATCTGGCAACCAGAGAAGTGTGAGAGGGGAATATAAGGAGGTTGGGAGTGCTGGACAAGGAACAGCTGAGGAGAAAGACCTACGGATCCCTGAGTGAGCCAAAAGGGTTGCAAAGCAAACCCAGAAAGCTACCATAAGGAAACAGCCCTATCTTACATAGAGCGTGCAGCCAACTGCTTCGACTTCCTGACCCCGGGTATAACGGAGTCAGGTGTGGTTCTTGACACCCTCGTGACAGTACCCCCCTCTCTACGAGGGGCCTCCGGACACTCAGGACCAGGTCTCTCAGGATGAGAGGCATGAAAAACCTGAACTAGCCTGTCGGTGTTTACCTCAGACGCAGGAACCCACATTCTTTCCTCGGGACCGTAACCTCTCCAATGCACCAGATATTGAAGAGAGCGGCGGACCCGACGAGAATTAACAATTTTGGATATCTGAAATTCTAGATTACCATCCACAACAACAGGAGGGGGTGGCAGCGGTGACGGTTCTAGAGGTGGAACATATTTTTTGAGTAACGACTTATGAAAAACATTATGGATTTTAAAAGTCTGAGGTAACTCCAGGCGAAAAGCCACGGGGTTGATGATGGCTACAATTTTGTAAGGACCAATAAACCTAGGACCCAGTTTCCAAGAGGGAACCTTCAATTTAATTTTCCTAGTAGACAACCACACATAGTCATTCACTTCTAGGTCCGGACCTGGCGACCGTCTCTTATCAGCCATGCATTTGTATTTACCTCCCATATTTTTCAAGTTAGCTTGCACCTTCTGCCATACCGATGAAAGAGATGATGAAAACCGTTCCTCTTCGGAAACCCCAGAAGACCCCCCCTCTTTGAAAGTACAGAATTGGGGATGGAAACCATATTCACCAAGAAATCGTGACTTGCCAGTGGATTCCTGACGACGATTATTTATGGCAAACTCAGCTAACGGTAAATATGATGACCACAACTCTTGGTTTTCAGACACAAAACATCTTAGATATGTCTCCAGGTTTTGGTTGGTACGCTCAGTCTGTCCATTCGACTGAGGATGGAAAGCTGAGGAAAAGGACAAGTGTACCCCCAAACGGGAACAAAAAGCTTTCCAAAATTTAGAAATAAACTGGGTACCCCGATCCGAAACAACATCGGAGGGGACCCCGTGAAGCTTCACGATTTCACTGACGAATACTTGAGCAAGGGTCTTAGCATTAGGTAGTGCGGGTAACGCAATGAAGTGTACCATTTTGCTAAACTTGTCCACTACTACCAAAATAACTGTTTTACCCGCAGACAAAGGTAAGTCAGTGATAAAATCCATTGACAGATGTGTCCATGGTCTATTGGGAATGACGAGTGGTAATAGAGACCCTGCAGGACGTGTATGTGAAACTTTTGCTCGCGCACAAGTAGAACAAGAAGACACAAAATCCAATACATCCTGACGCAACCTTGGCCACCAAAAACGACGAGACAATAGCTCCAAGGTTGCTTTACTACCCGGGTGCCCAGCAAGTTCCGAATTATGATGTTCCTTTAATAATTCGAAACGCAGGTTCAACGGTACAAACAATTTCTCTGAGGGGCAAGAGACCGGGGCGTCCCCCTGGGCCTCTAACACCTTCCCCTCCAGAACAGAGTGTACCGCAGAAACAACCACTCCTCTTTGAAGAATGGTCACCGGATCACTCACATTACCCCCTCCAGGGAAACAACGAGTGCATCACTCTTGGTATTCTTTGCCCCAGGACGATAGGTAATCACAAAGTTAAACCTGGTAAAAAATAGCGACCACCTAGCTTGTCTAGGGGTGAGACGCTTAGCTGATTCGAGGTACAGAAGATTTTTGTGGTCCGTAATCACAGTGACGGGGTGGACTGCCCGCTCTAAAAAGTGACGCCATTCTTTAAACGCTAGTTTAATAGCTAATAGTTCCCTATTGCCAATATCGTAGTTCTTTTCTGCTGCAGATAGTTTTTTAGAAAAGAAAGCACAAGGACGCCATTTGCCAGGAGACGGACCCTGAGACAGCACCGCCCCCACTCCCACCTCTGACGCATCGACTTCAACAATTAAAGGCTGAGAGACATCAGGTTGGACTAGTACAGGTGCTGAGGTAAACCTTTCTTTTAGAGAGGAAAAAGCAACTTTAGCGGCATCAGACCATTTAGAAAAATCAGTCCCCTTCCTAGTCATGTCAGTAAAAGGTTTTACAATAAGTGAATAATTTTTAATGAATTTCCTATAGAAATTCGCGAAGCCCAAGAACCGTTGCAGTGCTTTGAGGTTCTCAGGAAGATCCCAATCTAAAATTGCCTGGACCTTCCTAGGATCCATACGGAAACCTGAAGCCGATAAAAAATAACCTAGGAATTGTATCTCCTGAACGGCGAAGACACATTTTTCAATTTTAGCATATAATTTATTCGTCCATAGGACCTGCAGTACTTGTCTGACATGCACCTCATGTGTTCTTAGATCAGACGAATAAATTAAAATATCATTTAGGTATATTACCACAAACCTGCCGATTAGATGACTAAAAATGTCATTAACGAAATGTTGAAAGACGGCAGGAGCATTGGTCAGACCGAAAGGCATAACTAGATTTTCATAATGCCCTTCAGGGGTGTTAAAAGCTGTCTTCCACTCATCCCCCTCCTTAATACGAATCAGATTGTAGGCCCCCTAAGATCAAGTTTGGAGAACCACCTAGCACCCGCAATCTGGTTAAACAGGTCAGGAATGAGAGGAAGAGGGTATGGGTCTCGGATGGTTATCCGATTTAATTAGCGAAAATCTAGGCAATGACGCAGGCCCCCATCTTTCTTTTTAACGAAGAAAAACCCTGCAGCCACGGGTGAAGAAGAGGGTCTGATGTGTCCCTTAGCCAAGCTCTCGGAGATATAATCTTTCATGGCTTGTCTCTCTGGACCTGAAAGATTATATAACCTGGTCTTGGGTAATTTTGCGCCGGGAATAAGGTTAACCGGGCAATCATAAGGACGATGAGGTGGTAACTTCTGACAACCCTTTTCAGAAAAAACGTCCTCAAAATCCGAAATAAATGTAGGTAGGGTAGTTATGGAGGCGACTAAGCAATTGCTATTTAAGCAATTTTCTCTGCACTGCTCACTCCACTCCAATATCTCCCTGGCCTGCCAATCCACCACTGGATTGTGTGCGCTACCAACCAGGGAAGACCCAGCACTACCGGAGTGGGAAGCCCCTCCAGAACATAACATGAAAGCATCTCTTTATGGTGGTCCCCTACCCGAAGGTGTAAATTATGGACAATGTGAGTGAGGTTTCTCTGAGACAGAGGAGCAGAATCAATAGCAAATATGGGAATAGGTCTCTGTAGCGTACAGAGAGACAAACCCATAGTGTGGGCAAAATGGGCATCTATCAAATTTACTCCTGCTCCACTGTCTAGAAAGAAAGAAATAGTCTCCGTCTTATCACCAAAAACAATAACCGCTGGCAACACAAATTGCGATGTACGTATGGAGGAAACGTATACCCCCCGGCTGACATCCTCCACTCAGCCTGGGGTTAGTAGTTTTCCGACGGTCTTTTGTTTCTGAGGAAAGAAGGACAGACATTAATGAAATGACCCCTCTCCCCAAAAAAAAAAAAAAAAAAACACGCCTACGGCGAGCCTCAGGAGGACGGACCTGGCGAGTAGTTCCTCCTAGCTGCATATGCTCGTCTAAGTCCGTACAGACTAACTGCTGCTTGGGAGGGGTTACCAATTGCTCCGGTTTTTTCAACCTGTCCCTAAGGCGTCTATCTATTCGGATAGAAAGGGACATAACCGCATCAAGGGAAAAGGGGGTCTCATATAATGCATGCGCATCCTTAACCCTTTCGGATAACCCAGAGCAAAACTGACTCCTGAGAGCCGGGTCGTTCCATTGTGTATCCGTAGCCCACCTACGGAAGTCAGAGCAATACTCCTCTACCGGCCGCTCTCCTTGTAGGAGTCTCCGTAATCTTGATTCAGCCAGTGCGACTCGGTCAGGGTCGTCATATATGAGACCCAAGGCCCCGAAAAACTCATCCACTGACCGAAGAGCCTGGGAATCAGTAGGTAAAGAGAACGCCCAGGACTGCGGGTCCCCCTGCAGCAGGGAAATAACAACCCCCACCCTCTGTTCTTCCTTACTAGTGTTGATCACGAATATTCGAATTTCGAATTTTTAGCGCGAATATAGGTACTTCGAAAATTCGAGAATATTTCGAATATAGTTATATATATTCGGAATTTCGAATATTCGATTTATTTTTTATTTTTTTTATCAGTACACATGATCCCTCACTGCTTTTAGCTTGTGGGCCAATAAGAAGGCTACTTGACTTTAGGAGTAGTAGTGTTTGCGAATTTTGCTCTATATTCTTTTTTTTTTAAATATTTGCTATATTGCTATATATTCTTGTTTTAGATTATTACGAATATTCGAAAAAACTAAGTTATAGCAATATAGAGAATATTCGAAAAAAATCGAATATAGAGCAATTTAGCTAATATAGTGCTATAATCTTCTTTGTCTAATAGTTGTAAGTTGAAAAATTCTCAATAAAAAATTCGAATCCGAAAATTCAAAATCCGAAAATTCGCATATTACACAATCAATACATTTCCGATTTTCCGAGTAAAAAAAAAATTCTACAAAATATTCGCGAAATATGGCGAATTCGAATATGACCCCTGCCGCTCATCACTATTCATTACCAGAGGAGTAAGGGCGCAGTTTAAAATATAATTTACAGGCCTCACGGAATGTCAAAAACTTGTCCCTTCCCCCAGAAAATCTGTCAGGGAGAGGGACCTTGGGTTCCGCAACAACCTGGTTACCAGTAGCAAACGCTGGGCTTGCGCTCTGTTGTAATTGCTGCTGTTGCTGGAGGACCGACGCCTTCAATCCTGCCACCTCCAAAGACAGGCCATGAAATTGTTTGGTCAGAGCAGCAATTTGATCCATACTGGATTCTAAGTAGGTAAAAATAATAATAATTTTTTTTTTTTTTTTACCTACACAAAATAACGGCCAGATATAATGTAATGACCGGCGTCACGCACAGGGAGGGAAAAGGGAAAGCCCTGCCCAAGGGAGAGGGAAAGGTGGTGACCCCTGACTCACCTTGCGGCTGGCACCTGACTGCCCTGACGTCCCTAGACGGGTTCCTCACCCGTGCGGCGATCACGTGCCTAAACCCTGGCTTTCCCTACAATGAGCCCTAGATAGGTGGGATCGCTAGTCCGCACCACTGACACTAAGAGGGAAACACCAGGGAGAGGACAGACAATACAGACAAACACATACACCCAGGTGGGTGACCACAGCAGTCCACAAAGGTCCAACAGGGATCCGGAGGGTAGCGTTCTGGACCAACAACCAGAGAACGCAGCAACACAGCTCCAGAGGGTCAGAATAGATGTCCAGGCAGGAAGCTCTATATCTGGAAACCAGAGAAGTGTGAGAGGTTGAATATAAGGAGGTTGGGAGTGCTGGACAAGGAACAGCTGAGGAGAAAGAGCTACGGATCCCTGAGTGAGCCAAAAGGGTTGCAAAGCAAACCCAGAAAGCTACCATAAGGAAACAGCCCTATCTTACATAGAGCGTGCAGCCAACCGCTGCGACTTCCTGACCCCGGGTATAACGGAGTCAGGCGTGGTCCTTGACACCCTCGTGACATGTTCTTTTCTCTCCCTTGCTGAGTTTGCTTTAAATAACCGTCGTCAGGAGTCCTCTGATAAGTCACCATTTTTTGGTGCATATGGGTTTCATCCGCAGTTTGGGACATTCTCTGGAGAGGGGTCTTCTGGTTTACCTAATGAGGAGAGATTCTCCTCGTCTTTGTCATCTATTTGGCAAAAGATTCAGGATAATCTAAAGAGCATGAGTGAGAGATATAAGCTTGTGGCGGATAAGAGACGTGTGCCTGGTCCGGACCTGAATGTTGGTGATCTGGTGTGGTTGTCTACTAAGAATATCAAATTGAAGGTTCCCTCCTGGAAGTTGGGTCCTAAGTTTATTGGGCCTTGCAAAATCTTGTCCGTCATCAATCCTGTTGCCTACCGTCTTGATCTTCCTCAGACTTGGAAGATCCATAATGTTTTTCATAAGTCCCTATTAAAACCTTATGTCCAACCCATTGTACCCTCCTCTTTGCCTCCTCCTCTGATTGTGGTTGATGGTAATCTTGAATTTCAGGTCTCTAGGATTGTGGATTCTCGTGTTGTCCGCGGTTCTCTCCAGTACCTCGTTCATTGGCAGGGTTATGGTCCTGAGGAGAGGATGTGGGTCCCAGTGACGGACATTAAGGCCACTCGTCTCATCAGGGCTTTCCATAGGTCCCATCCTGAGAAGGTGGGCTCTGAGTGTCCGGAGTCCACTCGTAGAAGGAGGGGTACTGTCACCGCCAGACATCTGAGAAGCTCTGACAGACGTTCTTCAGAACCTCCTGCTTAAAGTTCTTTTGTTTTGTTTTCGTTTTGTCATCTCGCTTCCCTCTCTCAGCTGTCATCTAGTTGCACTGATTGCATCCCTTTAAATCCCCTCCCATACTGCAACACTTTGCGGTTTATACAACTTCCTGGAGTGTGTGCATGCTGGATGCTACAACTGATGCTTCTACAGATAAGTCTGTTCATTTATCTGTGTTTTCCTGTTTGCTTGATCCTAGGTGACCCTGACTCCCTCCGTATTAAGTGTAGGGAGCCGGTGGTCGTGTCCCCTCACTATTATAGGGTGTTCAGGTTTCATACAGTCAAGGAACGAGGTATGCAATTATCTACCATAGAGATTTTTGCATAGGCTGAGCAGTAAGGGAGAGAGCTAGGGCTGTTGCAGGGCTTACCCTTTGGTTCCTTAGTTTTGGATCAAGTCAGTAGGATCTTCATTTGTGTCTTCTAGTTTTCTGTAACACCTTCCGTGACACCAGCACCCAGACAGAGGAGAGAGGCCCCATAGCAGAGATTCAGGCTTCATGTCATAGCAGAGAATCAGGCTTCATGTCACCCACCACTGGAACAGGCCACTGTGAGATATTTAGGCCCCGGCACTCAGACAGAGGAGAGAGGTCCCATAGCAGAGAATCAGGCT
This sequence comes from Bufo bufo, assembly GCF_905171765.1. NCBI lineage: Eukaryota > Metazoa > Chordata > Amphibia > Anura > Bufonidae > Bufo > Bufo bufo. The sequence continues at coordinate 110,431,605 of NC_053397.1, read as the reverse complement.
TCATGTCACCCACCATTTGGTCCTACCCTGGGTACCTATAGGTATACATCACTGGGTGTAGGCCATTGGTGTACAACGTCCCTCTGATGACAGTCCGTATGAGGGGGGAGAGAACAAGAGCTGTGAAAAGGCACACTGTAAGTAAATTGCTACATTTTTGTTAAGTGCAATGGTTAAGTGCAATCATTCGGAATAGTGCATAAATTCACATTGTGGCATCTAGGATAAGAATACACACAATGGGTAGTATATCTTGAACGTTACATAACATTTGTAAACTGGTTACAATAGTGCATGAGAATAAAGTACAAGCTTTTATGTTGCAAACATTTTATAAAAGTAGTGCAAATTTTATAAGTGCAAGGGATAGGCTCAACAATAACTTGAGTCCGTATTCCTGGAAGTGCTTAAAGTTGCAGAATCCTCTGGAAACTGATAAAAAGTCCTTTGCAATCCACAGGGCAAAAATCAATTGTAATCCAAAGGGTTAAAATGTCATAAAATAGCAGCAACAGGCTATCAAGTAACCTGAGAAAGGGGATAAAACTTTCAACTTGGAGCTGAGGGGTTAAGTGCTGATGTGGGGAGTCCTTACTGACATGACCATCTGGATGAGGACAACAATGGCAACCTGGAACAAAAGGTTAAAAGCACACAAACAATGCCAACAGGTCCTCACACGTCAGGTAATCAGTCCATGGCGTGGCTCCCAAACAATGTCACTTGATGACTTTCTTTAGTGGTGGGGACACCTTACAGATAGGTGTCCAGCTCTTCATCGCTACTGGAGCTGCTGAAGTGCATGAGAGGTAACTCCTGCCTCTGCTGGTAGCTGAGAGTAGTGTTGGTGGTGGTGCGCCAGCGCCCTCTACCGGTGACAGTAGGGATAGGTTGTACAGCCAGCCTGGAGAATGTGGCTGTTGCTTGCTGCAGACCGGGATCCACAGCCGGTGCAGGAAGGGGCAGAACTTCTGGCTGCATTGGTGCAGGGAGAGCTGGAACGGATTGTGCAGGCTGCTTCCAAGGAAGGGTGTAGGGAGGCATAAAACACGGCTGCACCTTGGGGTTGAACGTAAAAACCAAATTATTTATCTGTCCTACCCTCAGGGTTGGTGGCGGTGATAGGTCAGGAATGAGAGGTGCAGGGGCTGGTTGCGCCTTTTCTTTGAAAACCAGTCGGCCGTCTGGGGTCTCTTGGAGGCATCTGGTCCTAGCTGCAGAGCCTGGATCCTCCTGCCAGGTCCCTGGGGTGATGGCAGGGGAGAGCGGTTTCTGGAGTAGGGTGACTCCGGCTGCAAACAGTCCTTGCATTGACCGCATGGGGGTGTATTCGACTTGATCCCCAATATATAGTTATGCCTCTCCTGGGGCAAGTAGTGGCTTTTTACTGACCTGCGGCCTATGAACACTTCAGTGCCTGAATGGTTATTCTGGAGGAATCCCACACCGTGCTCCACAGAAAACCATAGTACAGTTCCTGTACGCCGGGTCAGGATAGGGTCTCCGGACTGGGGGCTGTCAATAACCTGCTTGACCCACTCCTCTACAGCCGACTTGTATTCCTAGGCCGTCTGGGCAAATGCTGTGATTTCGTGGGGTACTTCAGGGTTTAGACTGCTCAACTGGCTATAGCTGGGCAGTGGAGTGGAATCTCCAGCCGCCTCCACCGCACCAGTAGGCGGTTGTGGCTTGGTAGGCCTCAGGTTGATGACCGGTGATGGGGTCTCTGGACGTGGCGGAGGGACGGACACGGACCGGGCCTGGGCCTCAGGGAGCTGGGTTGCTCCTACCTGCTGTCGCGGCCTGGTGGCCGTTTCCGGTGTCCTCTGCTGGTCCTCTCCGGATTCAGGCGCCATCTGGATCGCAGGCTTCTCCTTAGCTAGTGAGGTGACATCAACGGCGTCCTCCGCAGGAGCAGGTACGACGTCCACATCCATTTGTATAGGTGCGTCGCCTTCCGCTGGTGCACTTAACAGAGCGGAGGGATCCACGGCCTCCTGGAACTCTATCATCAGGTCCGGAACACTGATGGCAGGAGCTGGAACTTCAGTGGTCATCCTCTCTGGCATCTCCGGTGTACCAGGCAGGGTAGGCACTGTAGAGGTTTTGTGCACAGAGGTATCTAAAGTTGTGGGGCTGCGTCTCTGCATAAGTTGGGAGACTCGGATCTCCAGTGGCTGATCGGGGTAAACATCCTCTCCATCTGGTTCCACTTTGGACGCGGGTATGCCATCCTTGCTGCGCTTCGGCATACACTGATTGCCAGTACTAAAGGAGGGCCGCAGAGGGTGAAGCTTTTATCACCTCGGGCTAGGTCAGTAACAAGTCCATGGAGGGCGTTCTCTATTTTTCCCGCTCCTGAAGGGGCGTATTCGACATCTTCGCGCCTTTCTTGAGGGGGTGTCGCTATAGTTTCCCGCTTCTGGGGGGCGTAGACAGCATTTTCGCGCTCCTGGGAGGGCGTTTCTTTGTTTCTTTGTCTTTTGGCATGAAGATGCAGCACCATCTTAAAACGAATATGGCGAATATCCACAATATCAAATTAACTCCTTGCATGCAGCAGCGCACGGGCAGCGATTTCTTGGAACAGCAACACAAGTAAGAAAGTCACTTTTTGCGATTTTTGTACAGTCTTCAGCCCTGCTAACACTGTGAAACGTGATTTTAAGTCCGTTTTTTGTGCACAAGTAGATGCGGTTCTGTTGCTAGGGATGGACACACAATACAATCCTATCCTGTTCGTGACGCCACTTGATGCAATGAGCAGGACACTGGGTCAGTTGGGGCTGCTATGCAGTGGGTCAGATTTAGATGTAAATACAAACCGGATTCCAAAAAAGTTGGGACACTAAACAAATTGTGAATAAAATCTGAATGCAATGATGTGGAGATGGCAAATGTCAATATTTTATTTGTAATAGAACGTAGATGACAGATCAAACGTTTAATCCGAGTAAATGTATCATTTTAAAGGAAAAATACGTTGATTCAAAATTTCACGGTGTCAACAAATCCCAAAAAAGTTGGGACAAGTAGCAATAAGAGGCTGGAAAAAGTAAATTTGAGCATAACGAAGAACTGGAAGACCAATTAACACTAATTAGGTCAATTGGCAACATGATTGGGTATAAAAAGAGCTTCTCAGAGTGGCAGTGTCTCTCAGAAGCTAAGATGGGTAGAGGATCACCAATTCCCACAATGTTGCGCAGAAAGATAGTGGGGCAATATCAGAAAGGTGTTACCCAGCGAAAAATTGCAAAGACTTTGCATCTATCATTATCAACTGTGCATAACATCATCCGAAGATTCAGAGAATCTGGAACAATCTCTGTGCGTAAGGGTCAAGGCCGTAAAAGCATACTGGATGCCCGTGATCTCCGGGCCCTTAAACGACACTGCACCACAAACAGGAATGCTAAAGGAAATCACAGAATGGGCTCAGGAATACTTCCAGAAACCATTGTCAGTGAACACAATCCACCGTGCCATCCGCCGTTGCCAGCTGAAACTCTACAGTGCAAAGAAGAAGCCATTTCTAAGCAAGATCCACAAGCTCAGGCGTTTTCACTGGGCCAGGGATCATTTAAAATGGAGTGTGGCAAAATGGAAGACTGTTCTGTGGTCAGACGAGTCACGATTCGAAGTTCTTTTTGGAAATCTGGGACGCCATGTCATCCGGACCAAAGAGGACAAGGACAACCCAAGTTGTTATCAACGCTCAGTTCAGAAGCCTGCATCTATGATGGTATGGGGTTGCATGAGTGCGTGTCGCATGGGCAGCTTGCATGTCTGGAAAGGCACCATCAATGCAGAAAAATATATTCAGGTTCTAGAACAACATATGCTCCCATCCAGACGTCATCTCTTTCAGGGAAGACCCTGCATTTTTCAACAAGATAATGCCAGACCACATTCTGCATCAATCACAACATCATGGCTGCATAGGAGAAGGATCCGGGTACTGAAATGGCCAGTCTGCAGTCCAGATCTTTCACCTATAGAGAACATTTGGTGCATCATAAAGAGGAAGGAGCAACAAAGAAGGCCCAAGACGATTGAACAGTTAGAGGCCTGTATTAGACAAGAATGGGAGAGCATTCCTTTTTCTAAACTTGAGAAACTGGTCTCCTCGGTCCCCAGACGTCTGTTGAGTGTTGTAAGAAGAAGGTGAGATGCCACACAGTGGTGAAAATGGCCTTGTCCCAACTTTTTGGGATTTGTTGACACCATGAAATTCTGATTCAACATATTTTTCCCTAAAAATGGTACATTTTCTCAGTTTAAACTTTTGTTCCGTGATTTATGTTCTATTCTGAATAAAATATTAGAAGTTGGCACCTCCACATCATTGCATTCAGTTTTTATTCACGATTTGTATAGTGTCCCAAATTTTTTGGAATCCGGTTTGTAAGTTCGTGACGCCAGTTGCAGCTTGCGCAGATACTGTAGAAGGGCCCTTTAAGATGGTATAGCTCATGTACTAGGTTAGGAATGCCAGAGGGGGATATTGTCTCTGTATTGTGTCAACGGTGTCTCCTACCTGTAGTACGGCTGGACTCCTGTATCCTGGCTCACATGCAACAAAATTGAGTGCTGTCAATAGGAGTAACTGAGGAATGATGGAATTCCAAACAGAAAAGAGGGTCCAACTTGTCTTTACTTGATGTTATTAGATGCAGCTTTAGATCCATACAATTTACAGCAATAGTCTAGGATCCCAGCAGGTATTGGCAATATGTGGCAGGAATTATATATATATATATATATTCTGCATCTAGTACATACACCTTTAAGAATCTGGCAGGTATCTGTCTTCTGCTCTGTCTATGGTCTGCTTAGTATGGGCCTGACTAGCTATGGAGGTACCTATCTTCTCCTTGTTCTGGAATCTGTACTTACAGGACTGCTCGCAGGGAATGATGGTGGCGTCCTGGAGATCTGATAGTTCTGAAGTTGGCTGCTTTCTTTGTCATCCAGCTGAGGTAAGGGACTCAGGCTGGTAAGGTTGATCTGGGGCCTCAGCCGAGGCTTGGATCCTTAGTTGGGGTCCCTGTGTCTGGGAGCTCCTAGTCACACAGCCTACCCCAACAGGGGGGGGGGGGGGCTGGTACACTGCCTAGAACTTTCTATCCTCCCTCTGAAGTAGGATGTGGGATTATTCCACTCCTCCTCAGATAGGGGGAAGTTAGCCTGGAATGGTATATTCCAGTCTAGATATGTTAACTAACTATGTTCTGACTACATATTGCTGCCACCTGCTGGTGTACATTAATAATTACAGCAAATATATAAAATACAGATAAAGAAAATGCACATTATGGAGAAAGTGATGCAACCTTATACCAGATGACAATATACATACACTTGACATTATGAAGCAGGGGACCAGAAGTTTAGTGACATACTTCAGGATGTTACACATGTCATAGCAGAGAATCAGGCTTCATGTCACCCACCACTGGAACAGGCCACTGTCAGATATTTTTAGGCCCCGGCACCCAGACAGAGGAGCGGTTCATTCAACTTTGGGTTGCCCCGCAATATAATGGTAAAATTAAAAAAAGAGGATTGAATGAGGAAGTGCCCTGGAGTACAAGAATATATGGTTAAGGGGAGGTAGTTATAAATGTCTAATCTGCACAAGGGATGGACAGGTCCTGTGGGATCCATGCCTGGTTCATTTTTATGAACGTCAGCTTGTCCACATTGGCTGTAGACAGGCGGCTGCGTTTGTCTGTAATGACGCCCCTGCCGTGCTGCATACACGTTCAGACAAAACGCTGGCCGCCGGGCAGGCCAGCACCTCCAAGGCATAAAAGGTTAGCTCTGGCCACGTGGACAATTTGGAGACCCAGAAGTTGAATGAGGCCGAACCATTCAGGGGTGTGCACACGTACTGTTCCACCATGTTAGTGAAATGTTGCCTCCTGCTAACACGTTCCGTATCAGGTGGTGGTGCAGTTAGCTGTGGCGTGGTGACAAAACTTTTCCACATCTCTGCCATGCTAACCCTGCCCTCAGAGGAGCTGGCCGTGACACAGCTGCATTGGCGACCTCTTGCTCCTCCTCTGCCTTCGCCTTGGGCTTCCACTTGTTCCCCTGTGACATTTGGGAATGCTCTCAGTAGCGCGTCTACCAACGTGCGCTTGTACTCGCGCATCTTCCTATCACGCTCCAGTGCAGGAAGTAAGGTGGGCACATTGTCTTTGTACCGGGGATCCAGCAGGGTGGCAACCCAGTAGTCCGCACACTTTAAAATGTGGGCAACTCTGCTGTCGTTGCGCAGGCACTGCAGCATGTAGTCGCTCATGTGTGCCAGGCTGCCCAGAGGTAAGGACAAGCTGTCCTCTGTGGGAGGCGTATCGTCATCGTCCTGCGTTTCCCCCCAGCCACGCACCAGTGATGGGCCCGAGCTGCGTTGTGTGCCACCCCACTGTGAACATGCTTCATCCTCCTCCTCCTCCTCCACCTCCTCCTCGTCCTCATCCTCCTCGTCCTCCAGTAGTGGGCCCTGGCTGGCCACATTTCTACCTGGCCTCTGCTGTTGCAAAAAAACTCCCTCTGAGTCACTTCTAAGAGACTGGCTTAAAAATGACCCTTCTTCCTCCTCCTCCTCTTGGGCCACCTCCTCTTCCATCATCTCCCTAAGTGTTTTCTCAAGGAGACATAGAAGTGGTATTGTAACGCTGATAACGGCGTCATCGCCACTGGCCATGTTGGTGGAGTACTCAAAACAGCGCAACAGGGCACACAGGTCTCGCATGGAAGCCCAGTCATTGGTGGTGAAGTGGTGCTGTTCCGCAGTGCGACTGACCCGTGCGTGCTGCAGCTGAAACTCCACTATGGCCTGCTGCTGCTTGCACAGTCTGTCCAGCATGTGCAAGGTGGAGTTCCACCTGGTGGGCACGTCGCATATGAGGCGTGAGCGGGAAGGCCGAAGTTACACTGTAGCGCAGACAGGTGAGCAGCGGCAGGATGTAAACGCCGGAAGTGCGCACAGATGGCCCGCACTTTATGCAGCAGCTCTGACATGTCGGGGTAGTTGTGAATGAACTTCTGCACCACCAAATTCAGCACATGCGCCAGGCAAGGGATGTGCGTCAAACCGGCTAGTCCCAGAGCTGCGACGAGATTTCGCCCATTATCGCACACCACCAGGTCGGGCTTGAGGCTCACCGGCAGCAACCACTCGTCGGTCTGTTGTTCAATACCCCGCCACAACTCCTATGCGATGTGGGGCCTGTCCCCCAAACATATGAGTTTCAGAATGGCCTGTTGACGTTTACCCCTGGGATGTGCTGAAGTTGGTGGTGAAGGTGTGTGGCTGACTGGATGAGCAGGTGGAAGAAGAGGAGGAGGAAGCCGAGTAGGAGGAGGAGGCTACAGGAGGCAAAGAATGTTGCCCTGCGATCCTTGGCGGAGGAAGGACGTGCGCCAAAGAGCTCTCCACCTGGGGCCCAGCCGCCACTACATTTACCCAGTGTGCAGTTAGGGAGATATAGCATCCCTGGCCGTGCTTACTGGTACAACGTATCTGTGGTTAGGTGGACCTTGCCACAGATGGCGTTGCGCAGTGCACACTTGATTGTATCGGATACTTGGTTGTGCAGGGAAGGCACGGCTCTCTTGGAGAAGTAGTGGTGGCTGGGAACAACATACTGTGGGACAGCAAGCGACATGAGCTGTTTGAAGCTTTCTGTGTCCACCAGCCTGAATGACAGCATTTCATAGGCCAGTAGTTTAGAAATGCTGGCATTCAGGGCCAGGGATCGAGGGTGGCTAGGTGGGAATTTACACTTTCTCTCAAATGTTTGTGAGATGGGGAGATGAACGCTGCTGTGTGACATGACGGAGATGCTTGGTGACGGAGGTGGTGGTGTTGGTGGTACATCCTCTGTTTGCTGGGCGGCAGGTGCCAACGTTCCTCCAGAGGAGGAGGAATAGGCCGAGGCAACAGCAGCAGAAGAGGTAGCAGGGGGAGCCTGAGTGAGTTGCTTGTTTTTAAGGTGTTTACTCCACTGCAGTTCATGCTTTGCATGCAGATGCCTGGTCATGCAGGTTGTGCTAAGGTTCAGAACGTTAATGCCTCGCTTCAGGCTCTGATGGCACAGCGTGCAAACCACTCGGGTCTTGTCGTCAGCACATTGTTTGAAGAACTACCATGCCAGGGAACTCCTGGAAGCTGCCTTTGGGGTGCTCGGTCCTAGGTGGTGGTGGCCAGTAGCAGGCGAAATTTCTTGGCGGCGGGTGTTCTGCTTTTGCCCCCTGCTCCCTCTTTTGCTACGCTGTTGGCTCGGTCTCACCACTGCCTCTTCCTCTGAACTTTGAAAGTCAGTGGGGTCTATGACCTCATCGTCCCCTGCATCGTCTTCCACCCAGTCTTCCTCCCTGACCTCCTGTTCAGTCTGCACACTGCAGAAAGACGCAGCAGTTGGCACCTGTGTTTCGTCATCATCAGAGACGTGCTGAGGTGGTATTGCCATATCCTCATCATCAGGAAACATAAGTGGTTGTGCGTCATTGCATTCTATGTCTTCCACCACTGGGGAAGGGCTAGGTGGATGCCCTTGGGAAACCCAGCCAGCAGAGTCTTCAAACAGCATAAGAGACTGCTGCATTACTTGAGGCTCAGACAGTTTCCCTGATATGCATGGGGGTGATGTGACAGACTGATGGGCTTGGTTTTCAGGCGCCATCTGTGCGCTTTCTGCAGAAGACTGGGTGGGAGAAAATGTGAACGTGCTGGATCCACTGTCGGCCTCCCAATTGACTAATGCCTGTACCTGCTCAGGCCTTACCATTCTTACAACGGCATTGGGCCCCACCAAATATGGCTGTAAATTCTGGCGGCTACTGGGACCTGAGGTAGTTGGTTCACTAGGACATGTGGCTGTGGCAGAACGGCCACGTCCTCTCCCAGCACCAGAGGGTCCACTAACACCACCACGACCATGTCCGTGTCCCTTACTAGATGTTTTCCTCATTGTTACCGTTCACCACGATAAGAAAAAAATTATTTGGCCCAATGTATTAAATTCAAATTCAGGCCTTTTTTTTACAGGCACCTAACACTATCTGGCTATGTATTTAGGTACCGTATTACACTAATACAGGCATAGCAGTAACCACAGATTTAGCTGAATATAAATTGTAGGCCTAGTACTTAGGCCCTGGATGACAGATATCCCTTTTACGGACAGAATTAGACTTGGAAATGCACGGTAGCGTGTGAAGTTATTGAGGATGACCCTATCAGCACCTTCAATGTAATATACCCTTTTATGGATAGATTTAAACTTGGCCTGCTACAGCAGAAACCACTGATTTATGGAATTGCTAATTTGGGAAATGAATTTCAACCCAGAACAAAAACTGTGCTTTGACGGACACTAAATAACTTGACCAGCCACAGCAGTAACCACAGATTTAGCTGAATATAAATTGTAGGCCTAGTATTTGGGCCCTGGATGACAGGTATCCCTTTTACGGACAGAATTAGACTTGGAAATGCACGGTAGCGTGTGAAGTTATTGAGGATGACCCTATCAGCACCTTTAATGTAATATACCCTTTTATGGATAGATTTAAACTTGGCCTGCTACAGCAGAAACCACTGATTTATGGAATTGCTAATTTGGGAATTGAATTTCAACCCAGAAAAAAATATATCCCTTGCCAGACAGCAGACAGTATTACAATTGGCTAGCCACAGCTGAAACACCAGATTTAGGGTACTGCTATTTTGGCAATTGTATTTCACCCCTCAATAAAATAGCAAGCACCGCCAAGCCCCTGATGTAGGATATAGCAAAAAAAAAACACACTATTGATGGTTAAATGGACTTGGTGGCAGCTTGTGCTGGCGCACCACAAGACACAAAATGGCCACCGATCACCCCAGAAAAAAGTGACAGAAAAACGCTCTGGGCAGCCTAAAAACAATGAGCAATTAACTAGCAGAAGTTGAATGATACACAGCTGTAGATCGATCACTTCATTAAGTGTTTTTGATGAGTAAATCCCTGCCTAATCTGGCCCTAACAGCAGCAGCTGCATCTTATCCCTACACTGATCAGAGCAGAGTGACGTGCGGCGCTACGTGACTCCAGCTTAAATAGAGGCTGGGTCACATGCTGCACTGGCCAATCACAGCCATGCCAATAGTAGGCATGGCTGTGATGGCCTCTTTTGGCAAGTAGTTGTAATGACCGGCGTCACGCAAAGGGAGGGAAATGGGAAGGCCCTGTCCAAGGGAAAGGTGGTGACCCCTGACTCACCTTGCGGCTGGCACCTGACTGCCCTGACATCCCTAGACGGGTTCCTCACCCGTATGCCGATCACGTGCCTAAACCCTGGCTTTCCCTAAGATGAGCCCTATGTAGTGAACGGGGCGGTGGGATCACTAGTCCGCACCACTGACACTAAGAGGAAAACACCAAGGAGAGGACAGACAATACAGACAAACATATAATCCCAGGTGGGCGACAACAGCAGACCACGAAGGCCCAACAGGGATCCGGAGGGTAACGTACTGGAACAACAACCAGGGAACACAGTTACACAGCTCCAGTGGGTCAGTATAGAAGTCCAGGCAGGAAGCTCTATATCTGGCAACCAGAGAAGGTGGGAGAGGGGAATATAAGGAGGTTGGGAGTGCTGGACAAGAAACAGGTGAGGAGAAGGAGCTACGGATCCCTGAGTGAGCCAAAAAGGGTTGCAAGGCAAACCCAGAAAGCTACCATAAAGAAACAGCACAATCTTTCTACATAGAGCGCGCAGCCACCCGCTGCGACTTCCTGACCCCGGGTATAACGGAGTCAGGCGTGGCTCTTGACACCCTCGTGACAGTAGTATGACGCTTGTTGATTGGCTGCTTTGCAGCCTTTTAAAAAGCGCCAAGAAAGCGCCGAACACCGAACCCGGACTTTTACGTAAATGTAAAACTATACAGTTCAAGTTTGCTCATCCCTAGTCTTCATCCTTTTGAACTTCTAGAACTTTGGCCAACTTCCATTGACTTCTAGGTAAATCTTCTTTCACTGACAATATGTCACCAACTTGGACATTTCTTCTGTGTGTTTGCCATTTACTTCTTAGCATAAGATTGGCTAAGTACTCTTTCCTCCATCTATTCTAAAACTGATCTGATAGATATAGAACTCTTCGCCATCTCCTTTTAGCATATAAATTCTCTTTGGTGAACTTGCCAGGTGGTGGCTGTATGTAATCAGACTTAAAGTGAAGTAGATGGTTGGGAGTTAAAGGCTCCAAACTTGTTGGATCGGTGATGTTATCAACCGTAAGTGGACGACTGTTAACAATAGACATTACTTCATAGAACAGGGTCCTAAGTGAAGCATCATCTATTCTTCCGGTGTTCTTTTTTTTAACACTGAACTTAACAAATTTCTTACAGTTCTGATTTGTCTTTCCCAAACTCCTCCTGTATGGCTTGCATGTGGAGCATTCATATGAAAATCCCACCATTTCTCTAACAAATACTCACTCAGTTACAATTCATTCTTTGCTCCTACAAAATTAGATCCTTGGTCAGATCTAAGCTCTCTGACAGCACCTCTAATGGCTATGAAACATCTCAAGGCATTGATAAAAGCGTCAGTTGACATATCCTCTAACATTTCCAGGTGAATTGCTCTGGAGCTCAGACTTGTAAATATTAGTCCATATCTAGTGATGATCGAGCACCAAAGTATTCGGGTGTTCGGCCCGAACACATTGCTATATTCATGTGCTCGGCCGAGCACCCGAGTATAATGAAAGTCAATGGGCGACAACCAGGCACCCCCTGCTCTGGAATGGGGAGGGTGCCTGGACTATTGGAAAAAGTCAGAAAGTGACAGAAACACTACCAAAATGGATCGGGAACAGCATGGGGACGATGTCTGGATGCATCTTGGACTCCCAGGTCGCTACTGGGAACCATGTTGTCCGAGTTGTACGCCACTTTTACAGTCTGACAAAAATACGCACAAGACCCCCAAAAAAATAAATTTTACAGAAAAAATTGTTAGGAAACATTCTTTCCTGTATATTCAATTGTATATAAAATACAAGTGCTGCAAAAAATTACAAGCAAGAGGCACTCTGCCCATATTGTTCATAGTAAATGTGTGCAATGTGCTGTTACAGATTATACTGCAATGTTAGTTTGATGTTGCTGCCATCTAGTGGTCAGAGCTAGTTATTATCTTGCCAGAGCTTAACAGGAAGTGGTATTTTTCTCAGAGTGAGAGGCAGGAACCTTTAACCTGGAACTGTATTTCCTCCATTTCATGATTGCTCCTGGATCTAGCAGACTGCATGCAGAGGAGCTCTTGATCTATTCCTGGACTAATGATGGAATTGTCTGTGAGAACTCTCACTGATAGAGTGAGGCTGCTGTATAATGTTTAATGTACTGACACACATGTTTTGTTTATGCTTATGTTGTAGTTTTACAAAGTTATTCAAAAAAAAGAATACATACAGATCTGATGTCTCACGTTTCTTGACTTCTGAATTATTGTTAAGCTGTCTGACTAGTGTTATACAACAGTCAATAACGCAAAGCAGAACAGGAGGGCCTCATTCACATTGTGGTACAATTGTTCAGGTAGTGAAACTGCTACACTCATAAAGCCTATGTACTAAGTGAAAGGGTTGCCAAAAAGTACAAGGAATCGGCACTCCAAAACAGCATTTATTACATATAAAGGAGGGCATCATACACAATTATGATTGATGGCCTCCTGGTGACCCTCAAAAACATTTGGAGCAAGGGCCTTCTGATCTGACAATCTAAAACATTAGGGGCGAGGGCCTGCAGCCACATTAGTGACTCTAGATAACCTCTGGGCAATTGCACGTCCCCGTGACGGCGACGATCCATTTGGATGTCTGCCCTATCAACTTTCAATGTTCTTTTCTGCCCCTACCATGGTGATCACGGATAATGGGGAATCAGTGTTCGATGCCGGAGAGGGAGCCTGAGAAAAGGCTAACACATCCAAGGAAGCCAAGCGGGTGTCGCTCAAATCACACACTCCCGACTCGTGGAGGTAGTGACGATAAATAACAATACAGGACTCTTAAGATGCCCTGTTATTGGAATGAGTAATAAAAAATTACAGGGAATGTCACTGCGGTATTTTGGATGAGGAAACATTATACAGGAGAGGCCCTGTTGCCGCGTTGTTGACTCTAGATAACTTCTGCCTGATCGCACGTCCCCGTGATGTCCACGATCCATTTGGATATCTTCCCTATCAACTTTCGATGTTCTTTTATGCGTCTAACAACATGGTGACCACCGGTAACGGGGAATCATTGTTTGATTTCGGAGAGGGAACCTGATAAACGGCTATGGCTACTACTTCAAAGCAAGGCAGCGTGATTTGCGGGCCTGCAGGTGAGCTGACCCTGTAAAAGATTTTAGGTTCGGGCCTGCTGGTGAGTTGACCCGGTAAAACATTATATGCTAGTGCCTACGGGTGAGCTGACCCTGTAAAACATTATATGCGAGGGCCTGCAGCTGAGCTGACCCTCTAAAAAGTTCTATGCGAGGGCCTGCATGTGAGCTGACCCTGTAAAAGATTTGCGTCGCGGCCCTGCATGTGAGCTGACCCAGTAAAATATTTTAGGTGCAGCCTGCTGGTGAGCTGAGGTGGAACCGATAAACCCAACTTGATTTTGATGGCTGCGTTAATCTGCAGGTGACCATTTTACACCTCTACAGATTTGTTTCCACCTGCATCTTTCTCAACAATCTGTGGCCTTAGTCTTTTATCCAGACTCTGTCATTGTGCCACTATGTGGCCTCCTCATGCTGCCATCTCCACACCATGTCACCTTGCCACTCATTTTTATCACCTTGCCGCTGATGATGCAGCTTAAAAGGGCTTAAACTGATCACCAGGCCCATAATTTAATTATGGTTTTGTAATCGATAAACCCAATTTGCTTTTGTGGGCTGCATCAGTGGCGTAGTAGAAATGATTGGGCCCCACAGCAAAGTTTTTGTTTATACTGTCACTGTATATCATTTCATTGTGTAATACTGTTGAGGGGGCCCTGACCAAATCCTTTAGTCCTCCTCCTCCTGGATGGGCCCCTTCTGGGTCAGGATACCAAAGCTGCAGCTTCCCCTGCTTCCCCTATAGCTACGGCACTGGTCTGCATTTTGTATTTTAAAGGCTGCATTAATCTGCAGGTGACCATGATACAGCTCCACAGATTGTTTAGAAAGATACAGATGGAAGCAATCTGTGGCCTTAGTCTTTTATCTAGACTCAGTCATTGTGCCACTATGTGGCCTCCTCATGCTGCCATCTCCACAACATGTCACCTTGCCACTCATTTTTATCACCATGCTGCTGATGATGCAGCTTAAAAGGCCTTAAAGTGATTACCAGGCCCACAATCTAATTAAGGTTTTATGCACAAAACCAAAGTAAAAAAAATCGATTTTATAGGAAAAATTGATTGAAAACATTCTTTCCTGTATATTTACTTGTATATAAAGTGCAAGTGCTGCCAAAAATTACAAGGAAGAGGCACTCCGATACAACCTGTATATCACATAAAGGAGGGCCTCATTCACATTGAGTTGCGGGCCTGTAGGTGAGCTGACCCTGTAAAAGATTTTAGGTTTGGGCCTGTAGGTGAGCTGACCCTGTAAAAGATTTGAGTTGTGGGCCTTCAGGTAAGCGGACCCTGTAAAAAATATGATGTGAGGGCCTGCTGGTGAGCGGACCCTCTAAAAAATTAGATGTGAGGGCCTGCTGGTGAGCGGACCCTCTAAAAAATTAGATGTGAGGGCCTGCTCGTGAGCGGACCCTCTAAAAAATTATATATGAGGGCCTGCTGGTGAGCGGACCCTCTAAAAAATTATATTCGAAGGCCATATATGCGAGGGCTTTATATGTGACGAATAGGCAATGCATGTTGATATGATGGAAGATGAGGAGGAAGAGGAGAAAAGGAATATTCAACCATATACCCTTGTTTGTGGTGGAAGGGGTGCATGGGAATACAGTCTATTAACTACATTAAAAACAACACATGTAAAATGCCTTTATGTTCATCGAGAATGGTCAATCCAGGCCTTGTTAATTTTTATCTGAGTCAACCTGTCAGCATTTTCAGTTGACAGGCGGATACACTTATCTGTTATTATGCAACTAGCAGCACTAAATACACGCTCAGACAAAACGCTGGCGGCAGGGCAGGCCAGCACCTTCAAAGCGTAAAGCGCAAGTTTGTGCCACGTGTCCAGCTTGGACACCCAGTAGTTGTAAGGCACTGAGGGATAATTGAGGACGCTGACACGATCTGCTACATACTTCTTCACCATCTTCCAAAAGTTTTCCCTCCTTGTGATACTAGGCCGCACATCAGGGTGAGGGTGCTGGCGGGGTATCATGAAACTGTCCCAGGCTTTGGAGAGTTTTGCCCTGCCTCTGTTGGAACTGCTGTATGTTCCCCTTGTCTCCACTCCTCGGTTGGCCAAGGAAGTATGGACTCTGCCA
The DNA here is from genome assembly GCF_905171765.1 of Bufo bufo. Lineage (NCBI taxonomy): Eukaryota > Metazoa > Chordata > Amphibia > Anura > Bufonidae > Bufo > Bufo bufo. The sequence continues at coordinate 110,416,078 of NC_053397.1, read as the reverse complement.
CCAGCGTTGTCAGATGGAACATTTTGGAGCAATTTTCCAACAAGGATCTTCTGGTATTGCACCATTTTGCTCGTCCTCTCCACCAGAGGAATGAGAGATGAGAAGTAGAGTTGAGCAAACACCTGGATGTTCGGGTTCGAGAAGTTCGGCCGAACTTCCCGGAAATGTTCGGGTTCGGGATCCGAACCCGACCCGAACTTCGTCCCGAACCCCATTGAAGTCAATGGGGACCCAAACTTTTCGGCACTAAAAAGGCTGTAAAACAGCCCAGGAAAGAGCTAGAGGGCTGCAAAAGGCAGCAACATGTAGGTAAATCCCCTGCAAACAAATGTGGATAGGGAAATGAATTAAAATAAAAATAAAAAAAATAAAAATTAACCAATATCAATTGGACAGAGGTCCCATAGCAGAGATTTTGGCTTCACATCAGCAGAGAATCAGTCTCTTCATGCCATAGCAGAGAATCTGGCTTCATGTCAGCAGAGAATTAGTCTTCATGTCATAGCAGAGAATCAGGCTTCACGTCACCCACCACTGGAACAGGCCACTGTCACATATTTAGGCACAGGCACCCAGGCAAAGGAGAGAGGTCCCGTAACAGAGAATCTGGCTTCATGTCAGCATAGAATCAGTCTTCATGTCATAGCAGAGAATCAGGCTCACGTCACCCACCACTGGAACAGGCCACTGTCACATATTTAGGCCCCGGCACCCAGGCAGAGGAGAGAGGTCCCGTAACAGAGAATCTGGCTTCATGTCAGCACAGAATCAGTCTTCATGTCATAGCAGAGAATCAGGCTTCACGTCACCCACCACTGGAACAGGCCACTGTCACATATTTAGGCCCAGGCACCCAGGCAGAGGAGAGAGGTCCCGTAACAGAGAATCTGGCTTCATGTCAGCAGAGAATCAGTCTTCATGTCATAGCAGAGAATCAGGCTTCACGTCACCCACCACTGGAACAGGCCACTGTCACATATTTAGCCCCCGGCACCCAGACAGAGGAGAGAGGTCCCGTAACAGAGAATCTGGCTTCATGTCAGCAGAGAATCAGTCTACATGTCATAGCAGAGAATCAGGCTTCACGTCACCCACCACTGGAACAGGCCACTGTCACATATTTAGGCCCCGGCACCCAGGCAGAGGAGAGAGGTCCCGTAACAGAGAATCTGGCTTCATATCAGCACAGAATCAGTCTTCATGTTATAGCAGAGAATCAGGCTTCACGTCACCCACCACTGGAACAGGCCACTGTCACATATTTAGGCCCCGGCACCCAGGCAGAGGAGAGAGGTCCCGTAACAGAGAATCTGGCTTCATGTCAGCACAGAATCAGTCTTCATGTCATAGCAGAGAATCAGGCTTCACGTCACCCACCACTGGAACAGGCCACTGTCACATATTTAGGCCCAGGCACCCAGGCAGAGGAGAGAGGTCCCGTAACAGAGAATCTGGCTTCATGTCAGCACAGAATCAGTCTTCATGTTATAGCAGAGAATCAGGCTTCACGTCACCCACCACTGGAACAGGCCACTGTCACATATTTAGGCCCCGGCACCCAGACAGAGGAGAGGTTCATTCAACTTTGGGTTGCCCCGCAATATAATGGTAAAATGAAAATAAAAATAGGATTGAATGAGGAAGTGCCCTGGAGTACAATAATATATTGTTAAGGGGAGGTAGTTAATGTCTAATCTGCACAAGGGATGGACAGGTCCTGTGGGATCCATGCCTGGTTCATTTTTATGAACGTCAGCTTGTCCACATTGGCTGTAGACAGGCGGCTGCGTTTGTCTGTAATGACGTCCCCTGCCGTGCTGAATACACGTTCAGACAAAACGCTGGCCGCCGGGCAGGCCAGCACCTCCAAGGCATAAAAGGCTAGCTCTGGCCACGTGGACAATTTGGAGACCCAGAAGTTGAATGGGGCCGAACCATCAGTCAGTACGTGGAGGGGTGTGCACAGGTACTGTTCCACCATCTTATTGAAATGTTGCCTCCTGCTAACACGTTCCGTATCAGGTGGTGGTGCAGTTAGCTGTGGCGTGGTGACAAAACTTTTCCACATCTCTGCCATGCTAACCCTGCACTCAGAGGAGCTGGCCGTGACACAGCTGCGTTGGCGACCTCTTGCTCCTCCTCTGCCTTCGCCTGGGGCTTCCACTTGTTCCCCTGTGACATTTGGGAATGCTCTCAGTAGCGCGTCTACCAACGTGCGCTTGTACTTGCGCATCTTACTATCACGCTCCAGTGCATGAAGTAAGGTGGGCACATTGTTTTTGTACCGTGGATCCAGCAGGGTGGCAACCCAGTAGTCCGCACACGTTAAATTTGGGCAACTCTTCTGTCATTGCGCAGGCACTGCAGCATGTAGTCGCTCATGTGTGCCAGGCTGCCCAGAGGTAAGGACAAGCTGTCCTCTGTGGGAGGCGTATCGTCATCGTCCTGCGTTTCCCCCCAGCCACGCACCAATGATGGTCCCGAGCTGCGTTGGGTGCCAGCCCGCTGTGAACCTGCTTCATCCTCATCCTCCTCCACCTCCTCCTCGTCCTCCTCGTCCTCCAGTAGTGGGCCCTGTCTGGCCACATTTGTATCTGGCCTCTGCTGTTGCAAAAAACCTCCCTCTGAGTCACTTCGAAGAGACTGGCCTGAAAGTGCTAAAAATGACCCCTCTTCCTCCTCCTCCTCCTGGGCCACCTCCTCTTCCATCATCGCCCTAAGTGTTTTCTCAAGGAGACATAGAAGTGGTATTGTAACGCTGATAACGGCATCATCGCCACTGGCCATGTTGGTGGAGTACTCGAAACAGCGCAACAGGGCACACAGGTCTCGCATGGAGGCCCAGTCATTGGTGGTGAAGTGGGGCTGATCCGCAGTGCGACTGACCCGTGCGTGCTGCAGCTGAAACTCCACTATGGCCTGCTGCTGCTCGCACAGTCTGTCCAGCATGTGCAAGGTGGAGTTCCACATGGTGGGCACGTCGCATATGAGGCGGTGTGCGGGAAGGCCGAATTTACGCTGTGGCGCAGACAGGCGAGCAGCGGCAGGGTGTCAACGCCGGAAGCGCGAACAGACGGCCCGCACTTTATGCAGCAGCTCTGACATGTCGGGGTAGTTGTGAATGAACTTCTGCACCACCAAATTCAGCACATGCACCAGGCAAGGGATGTGCGTCAAACCGGCTAGTCCCAGAGCTGCAACGAGATTTCGCCCATTATCGCACACCACCAGGCCGGGCTTGAGGCTCACCGGCAGCAACCACTCGTCGGGCTGTTGTTCTATACCCCGCCACAACTTCTGTGCGGTGTGGGGCCTGTCCCCCAAACATATGAGTTTCAGAACGGCCTGCTGACATTTACCCCGGGCTGTGCTGAAGTTGGTGGTGAAGGTGTGTGGCTGACTGGATAAGCAGGTGGAAGAAGAGGAGGAGGAAGCTGAGTAGGAGGAGGAGGAGACAGGAGGCAAAGAATGTTGCCCTGCGATCCTTGGCGGCGGAAGGATGTGCGCCAAACAGCTCTCCGCCTGGGGCCCAGCCGCCACTACATTTACCCAGTGTGCAGTTAGGGAGATATAGCGTCCCTGGCCGTGCTTACTGGTCCACGTATCTGTGGTTAGGTAGACCTTGCCACAGATGGCGTTGCGCAGTGCACACTTGATTTTATCGGATACTTGGTTGTGCAGGGAAGGCACGGCTCTCTTGGAGAAGTAGTGCCGGCTGGGAACAACATACTGTGGGACAGCAAGCGACATGAGCTGTTTGAAGCTGTCTGTCTCCACCAGCCTAAATGACAGCATTTCATAGGCCAGTAGTTTAGAATTGCTGGCATTGAGGGCCAGGGATCAAGGGTGGCTAGGTGGGAATTTACGCTTTCTCTCAAATGTTTGTGAGATGGAGAGCTGAACGCTGCCGTGTGACATGGTTGAGATGCTTGGTGACGCAGGTGGTGGTGTTGGTGGTACATCCCATGTTTGCTGGGCGGCAAGTGCCAACGTCCCTCCAGAGGCGGAGGAAGAGGCCGAGGCGGCGGCTGCAGAAGAGGTAGCAGGGGGAGCCTGAGTGACTTCCTTGTTTTTAAGGTGTTTACTCCACTGCAGTTCATGCTTTGCATGCAGATGCCTGGTCATGCAGGTTGTGCTAAGGTTCAGAACGTTAAGGCCTCGCTTCAGGCTCTGATGGCACAGCGTGCAAAACACTCGGGTCTTGTCGTCAGCACATTGTTTGAAGAAGTGCCATGCCAGGGAACTCCTTGAAGCTGCCTTTGGGGTGCTCGGTCCCAGATGGCGGCGGTCAGTAGCAGGCGGAGTCTCTTGGCGGCGGGTGTTCTGATTTTGCCCACTGCTCCCTCTTTGTCTTTTGCTACGCTGTTGGCTCGGTCTCACCACTGCCTCTTCCTCCGAACTAGGAAAGTCAGTGGCACGACCTTCATTCCATGTGGGGTCTAGGACCTCATCGTCCCCTGCTCCGTCTTCCACCCAGTCTTGATCCCTGACCTCCTGTTCAGTCTGCACACTGCAGAAAGACGCAGCAGTTGGCACCTGTGTTTCGTCATCATCAGAGACGTGCTGAGGTGGTATTCCCATGTCCTCATCATCAGGAAACATAAGTGGTTGTGCATTAGTGCATTCTATCTCTTCCACCCCTGTGGAAGGGCTAGGTGGATGCCCTTGGGAAACCCTGGCAGCAGAGTCTTCAAACAGAATAAGAGACTGCTGCATAACTTGAGGCTCAGACAGTTTCCCTGATATGCATGGGGGTGATGTGACAGACTGATGGGCTTGGTTTTCATGCGCCATCTGTGCGCTTTCTGCAGAAGACTGCGTGGGAGATAATGTGAACGTGCTGGATGCACTGTCGGCCACCCAATTGACTAATGCCTGTACCTGCTCAGGCCTTACCATCCTTAGAACGGCATTGGGCCCCACCAAATATCCCTGTAAATTCTGGCGGCTACTGGGACCTGAGGTAGTTGGTACACTAGGACGTGTGGCTGTGGCAGAACGGCCACGTCCTCTCCCAGCACCAGAGGGTCCACTAAAACCACCACGACCATGTCCACGTCCGCGTCCCTTACTAGATGTTTTCCTCATTGTTACCGTTCACCACAATAAGAAAAATATTATTCGGGCCAATGTATTGAATTAAAATTCAGGCCTTTTTTTACAGACACCTAACACTGTCTGGCTATCTATTTAGGTAACGTATTACACTAATAAAGGCATACCAGTAATGACAGATTTAGCTGAATATAAATGTGAGGCCTATTTTTCAAGCGCTGTGTGACAGGTATACGTTTAATCACAGAATTAGACTTGTATCTGCACTGTAGCGTGTGTGTTAAATTTTTCAGAATGACCCTATCAGCACCTTGAATCTAATATACCCTTTTAGGGATAGATTTAAAGTAGGCCTGATACAGCAGAAACCACTAATTTTGAGAATTGCAAATTTGGGAATTGTTTTTCAACCCAGAACAAAAACTGTGCTTTTACGGTCACTAAAAATAATTTGACCAGCTAAAACAGTACTGATTTGGAGGAATATAAATGTGAGGCCTATTTTTTAGGCGCTGTGTGACAGGTATACGTTTAATCACTGAATTAGACTTGTATCTGCACTGTAGCGTGTGTGTTAAGTTTTTAAGAATGACCCTATCAGCACCTTGAATCTAATATACCCTTTTAGGGATAGATTTAAAGTAGGTCTGATACAGCAGAAACCACTAATTTAGAGAATTGCAAATTTGGGAATTGTTTTTCAACCCAGAACAAAAACTGTGCTTTTACGGTCACTAAAAATAACTTGACCAGCTAAAACAGTACTGATTTGGATGAATATAAATGTGAGGCCTATTTTTTAGGCGCTGTGTGACAGGTATACGTTTAATCACAGAATTAGACTTGTATCTGCACTGTAGCGTGTGCGTTAAGTTTTTCAGAATGACCCTATCAGCACCTTGAATCTAATATACCCTTTTAGGGATAGATTTAAAGTAGGCCTGATACAGCAGAAACCACTAATTTTGAGAATTGCAAATTTGGGAATTGTTTTTCAACCCAGAAAAAAACCTGTGCTTTTACGGTCACTAAAAATAACTTGACCAGCTAAAACAGTACTGATTTGGATGAATATAAATGTCAGGCCTATTTTTTAGGCGCTGGGTGACAGGCTCAACTTGCCCCTGATGTAGTATATGGCCAAAAAATAACCACACTATTGATGGTTAAATGCACTTGATGAAAGCTTGACCCTGATGTAGAATATAGCAAAAAATAATTACACTATTGATGGTTAAATGCACTTGGTGGTAGCTTGTGCTGGCGCACCACAAGCCACAAAATGGCCACCGATATCTCCAGAAAAAAGTGACTGAAAAACGCTCTGGGCAGCCTAAAAACACTGAGCAATTGAATAGAAGCAGTTCAATGATCCACAGCTGTAGATCGATCACTGAATGAAGTCTTTTGGAGGAGTTAATCTGCCTAATCTCGCCCTAACGTCGCAGCTGCAACCTCTCCCTACGCTTGTATCAGCAGAGTGACGTGCAGCGCTACGTGACCCAAGCTTATATAGAGGCTGGGTCACATGCTGCACTGGCCAATCACAGCCATGCCAATAGTAGGCATGGCTGTGATGGCCTCTTGGGGCAAGTAGTATGACGCTTGTTGATTGGCTGCTTTGCAGCCTTTCAAAAAGCGCCAAGAAAGCGCCGAACACCGAACCCGAACCCGGACTTTTACGAAAATGTTCGGGTTCGGGTCATCCCTAAGAGAAGGGTGAAGTTCTTTTTGTAATGGGGGTCGAGAAGGGTGAACACCCAGTAACCCGTGTTATCTAAAATGCATATAACGCCAGGGTCGCTGGAAAGGCAGCCTAACATGAAGTCAGCCATGTGTGCCAGACTACCAACAGGCAAGATGTCGATGTTGACATCAGGATGACTCTCCATCTCCTCATCCTCCTCTTCTGCCCATCCACACTGAACAGTTAACAATTAAAGTTCCATGGGTACTACCCTCTGTAGCAGAAGCAACTGTCTCCAGATCCTCCTCCTCCTCCTCTTCATGGTCCAATTCGCGCTGAGAAGACGAACTGAGGGTGGGCTGGCTATCACCCTGTGTAATGTCCTCCCTCATTTTCTCGTCTGCCACACTGAGAGCATCGTCCTTAAAGGGGTATTCCCATCTTGCTACTTCACCCTTACCTGCAGCCAGCTCTGCTGTTCACTTCCTGGTTTCCTGCTGCTAAGGCTGGACGGGCTTAGGCAGTTTGAGTGAAGGCCGGCCACGCCTCCTTATGACATCACACTGAGAACTCAGTCCTTGCGTGCTGGTTCATGTGGAGAGTATGAGTCATCAGACTGGCAGCCTGCAGTGTCTGTGAGGCCCCTCCCCACTGCTGGGGAATCATCACTCAAAGCGCTGTAGTAAGTGAGCTAACCTGTTCTGCCCTGTAGTCTAATACAGTTTTGCACACAAACCGCATTCTGAGCAGCAAAACAATAATTCCCTACAGCCCAAAAGCATGTTAGCTAGTAGCCAAATGATCTGTCCTTTTGCCTCCCCTAAAATATTACCATCCCCCACCCACCAGCACTGATTCAGATTTGTTTCCATTGCAGCTACAACAGTTGTGTATACACCGTTGACTCCCTGATGTCACGTGCCTGCGCCACCTACTTTATGAATGAAGCAGGCGGCGCAAGCAAGTGACGTCAGTGAGTGACGCTCCGGCCGCCCGGCCTGCCTGCCTGCGTTGTACTGAAGCGGTTAGGATGTAAGGTACTATTAGGAGTGAGGGGGCATGTTTAATAACTTTTAATTGAATAAGACATTTTATATTTGTATACTGTTATGGGCTGGGGGGGTCCGTGGATGGCACTTTTATGGGTAGGGGGGTCTGTGGATGGCACATATATAACAGTGCCACCCACAGATCCCCCTCTAACAGTGCCATCCACAGATCCCCCCTGTAACAGTGCCAGCCACAGATCCCCCTGTAACAGTGCAAGCCACAGATCCCCCCATAACAGTGTCCGTCACAGATCACACCATAACAGTGTCCGTCATCCACAGATCCCTCCATAACAGTGTCCGTCATCCACAGATCCCCCCATAACAGTGTCCGTCATCCACAGATCCCCCATAACAGTGTCCGTCATCCACAGATCCCCCCCATAACAGTGTCCGTCATTCACAGATCCCCCCCATAACAGTGTCCATCATCCACAGATCCCCCCATAACAGTGTCCGTCATCCACAGATCCCCCATAACAGTGTCCGTCATCCACAGATCCCCAGTAATAGTGCCATCCACAGACCACCATTAGTTCCAAACCCACCAAAAGCACACCTTTTAGTTAAAAATATTTATTTTCTTATTTTCCTCCCCAAAAACCTAGGTGCGTCTTATGGGCCGGTGCGTCTTATAGCGTGAAAAATACGGGATTTGTTTCACTTTAGCCCAATAATAGCAATTTTGAAGCAAAAAAAATCATATTTTAGTGTTTCCATTGTCTGAGAGTGATAGCTTTTTTTTATTTTTTGAACGATTGGCTTAGGTAGGATCTCATTTTTAGTGGGATGAGATGGCAGTTTGAATGGTACTATTTATGGGTATTTTTTTACGGTGTTCATCTGAGGGGTTAGGTCATGTGGTATTTTTATAGAGCAGGTTTTTACGGACGCGGCAATACCTAATATGTATACTTTATTTTATTTGTTTCATTTTATAACAATAATAGTAGTTTTGAAAAAAATATATATTTTAGTGTCTCCATTGTCTGAGAGCCATAGCTTTTTTATTTTTTGACCTATTGTCTTATGTAGGGGCTCATGTTTTGTGGGATGAGATGATGGATTTTGGGGTGCATACCGCTTTTTGATCGCTTGGTATTGCACTTTTTGTGATGTAAGGTGACAAAAAATGGCTATTTTACAACGTTTTTATAATTAGGTCATGTGATATTTTTATAGAGCTGGTTCTTACGGACAAGGCGATACCTAATATGTATACTTTTTGTTTTGTTTATTTTACTTTAACAGAATAAAAGCATTTTAGAAGAAAAAAAAATCTCCATAGTCAGCGCCATATTCTTTTTTTTTTTTGGGCGATAGTCTCATGTAGGGGCTCATTTTTTGCGGGATGAGGTGACGGTTTAGTGGTACCATTTTGGCGTACATACGACTATTTTGATCACTTTTATTACCTTTTATGGGAAGTGAGGTGGGCAAAATTTCAGTTTCATCATTTTCTTTTTTATGGCGTTAACCGGGCGGGGAAAGTAACATGACCATTTCATAGATCAGGTCATTACGGACGCGGTGATATCAAACATGTGTAGTGTACTTTGTTTTTTGTTTTGTTTTTAATCAGTGATAAATGTGCGGCAATAAGAAGAAATTCATTTTTTTTTTTTTACTTTTTTTCACTTGGTTTTTGAAGATCTAGTGAGTTTGATCCCTATCTAATACACTAAAGTACACTATATAGTGTACTTTAGTGTATTGTGACTTTACACACAAGCGGATCAAGCTGCTGCTGCCTTTAGCAGCTGCTGCTGCCCCCTCCCTCTGTGATCCCGTCAAGTATCAGGTGGCTGCAAAGGCACAGCAGCCCCCGATGGGAGAGGGAGGGAGCGCTCTCCCTGTTAACCCCTTCCATACAGCGATCCCTTTGGACCACAGCATGGAAGGGGTTAAACGGCTGACACACAGATGTCTGCCATTTCAAGCAGAGTGTCACCTGTGTGCTGACACTCTGCTAACTCTCGGCCATCCTGAAAATGAAAGAGGGAGGGAGAGAGAGGGGGGGCGGGGGATCTCCCGCCGAAGCGGGGCAAAAATAAACCGGCACATTGACAGCTGCAGGCAGGGGATTGCACGCCCACCTGCTAAAAAAATAAAAGGGCACATTGAGGGCTGCGGGGGGTGGGGGGGCAGCACGGCTCTATGGCAGTGAGGAAAGACAATATGCGCATGTACGGCAGCATGCCCGTACTCGTCTGAATTGTCGACTGCCTGGGTGAAAAGGTAGAGCGGTCTGCGCAAGTGCAGCCAATAGATGCAGCCCTGGAGCGGTGTCCGTATCTATGGGAATCCAGATGTCAACAATGGGGTAAGAGGGAAGGGGTTATTTCAAAATGGGTGCATTTTAAATATTAAAAGCCAATTGGAAAAATTATCTAGGGCATTAGTGTTAACTTATTAAATATGATCTTACAGATGGGAATACCCCTTTAATTGTGAGCAGCGATCATTTCAGTAGACACAGCAGTGGGATGGTTACGCTGATAATAGCGTTATCGCCACTAACCATCTGTGTGGATTCATCAAAGTTTTTTAAAACTTCATAGAGGTCTGACATCAATGCCCACTCCTCGCTTGTGAATAGTGTCAGTTGACTCGAAAGGTGATGACCATGTTGCAGCTGGTATTCCACAACTGCCCTCTGCTGCTCACAAAGCCAGGCCAACATGTAGAACGTGGAGTTACAGCCCGTGCTCACATTGTGCAACAGTCGGCGAGCTGGAAGCCGCAAGCGCTGCTGCAGCGTTGACAGACCGGCTGAAGCTGTGGACGACTTGCGGAAATGGGCACACACGCGCCTTCACTAGTAGCTCTTTGGTCGATTTTGATAAACTGCTGACCCACTAAGTTTAAGACGTGGGCTAGGCATGGTATGTGTGTCAGGTTGCTGAGCTCCAAAGCCGATACCAAGTTTTGGCCATTGTCAGACACAACCATGCCTCGGTCTGGTCCTTTATACCCTGCCACAGCTCTGCAATGGTGTGCTGTTTGTCCCCTAAGCAGATCAGCTTCAGCACGGCCTGTTGACGCTTACCCACAGCAGTGCTACACTGCTTCCAGCTAGCGACTGATGACTGACTGCTGCTGGAGGTGAAAGTGGAGGAGGAGGCGGCGGAGGAGAAGTGGGGGTTGGAGCCAGTAATATAGCTGCTGGCGGAGACCCTGATGGACATAGGTCCCGCAATTCTGGGTGTGGGTAGCACCGGTACCATCCCAGGGTACCACTCACTGCCGGCCTCCACAACATTCACCCAGTGTGCGGTCAGGAAAATGTAGCATCCCTGGCCACCAGCACATGTCAATGTGTCCGTGGTTAAGTGGACCTTCCCAGTAACTGCGTAGGTCAGGGCACGGGTGATGTTCTGGGACACATGCTATTACCCCAACTCCCCTGACGAAGCAGCATCGCGGCGAAACATGTCGGGTGGGGTAGTGACAATCTACAATTTTTAGACAGATTGCAGTATAGGGCAAGATCCACAACCAGTAGGGTCGCAATCATTGTCCAGCTCAATACATAACCACCTCTTAAATAGAATGTAGAGCGAGCGACAGCGTCCCGAAACAGACATAAATTAACTGACTTAGCCCAAAACTGAGAAACCTTGTAGTATCGGTTTCTCTGAGTATTTTTGTTTTAAAAGTAAATAATAAATGTCAAAGTTTATCATATAGATAGGACCCCTAAAAGGAGTTTTTGGTCAGGTGACCGTGGTTTGATTAAAGCTAGTTGCTCTTGCGCATCTTATATCTCTCACAGGCCTTTCTTCTAAGGATTTTAAGACGTAAGATGCTGTTACTGGATTACATGCTATCTGTGCTTCCTTACTGATGAACTCAGAGAACTCTTTAAAACTTGGGAAGTCATTACCGTACCTAGATCTAACTGTTCAGTCACATAGCAATTCCATCTAGAAGCCATTTCTTCAGGTAGCTTAGTTAGCATCCTGTGGTTTTCTAGATAATCGTTCAGTACTTCTAGTCCTCGTACATGTGGGATGGCATTGCTGCATGCTTGCAGGAAGTCACCATACTTTTGGAGTTTGAAGTGTTCTTTAGGACCTATTTTAGGCCATTTATTCAGTTTCTCTCTAAAGGCTCTTTGTACCATATCTTGCATTCAATTTTTCCCAAGCTTGCTTGTAGGCTTCTTCATCTTTTCTATAGAAGTTACCTTCAGGAACTTCCTTGGCTTCTCCACCAACATATCTCTGAAGGTATCAGTACCAAAAAGAATATATGGATACTCACTAAATCACATAAAATAATATTCCAACACAAGATATAATCAGACCATACAAAATTTTATTATAATCACTGTAATACGCATGATTGACAAAACACAGGGTTAAAAACAAAATTAAAAAACACTAGGGCTGGTGGTGCATGATTGGTGGACTGAAAAGATAATAAAGTGGACTGGTGGTGCTTGTATTTTGCTGTAGACTACCGGTATATTGCGGTCAGTATAATTTGTAACTATGTCTCCCTCCCTTTTTTTGATAGATGTTACCAACCTTTGGTGATTAATATTAAGCAGTATTGGCTATTCACCTATTTGATACTGTATGCATTCATGCTCAGTGTGTGCCACAACGGTGATGCTGGTGATATTTTGTTCAATGTACAAACTAGGGATCGACTGATATTGATTTTTTAGGGCCGATACCGATAATCTGTGAACTTTCAGGCCGATAGCCGATAATTTATACCGATATTCTATGAATTTTCAATTTAAAAAAAAATAAAAATTCCTACACAAATCTGCAGAAAATGAATGTTTATTGTTAACGTGTATTTTTTTTGTTGCAAATCTTTCTTTTTCATTTATAATTAATATTTTGGTGTTTTTTGTTTTTTTTACTGTTTTTTTTTTTTACTAACTATTAGCCCCCTTAGGGACCCTTGTCCTATTCACCTATTCATAGATCTCTATCAGGGTGAATAGGACTTCACACTGTCCCTGCTGCTCTGTGCTTTCTGAACACAGCAGCAAGGTAGCTCACTATAGTAGCCAGGGCTTCAATAGCATCCTGGCTGCCATTGTAACCGATCGGAGCCCCAGGCTTACACTGCTGGGGCTCCGATCGGAACTTCCACTGAGGAGGAGGGGAGAGGGGATCCTGTGGCCACTTCCACCAATGATTAATACTGGGGGGCTTGGGTGGGGCGGATGCACTGCACCACCAATGATTGCGGTAATACTGGGATTGGGGGGGGCGCACTGCGCCACCAATGAAGATACCTCTCACATGAATTAATATACAGGAGGCGGGAGCTGGCTGCAGAATCACATAGCTGGCTGTGATTCTGCAGCCAGCTCCCGCCTCCTGTATATGAATTCATGAGAGAGGTATCTTCATTGGTGGCACAGCCCCTCCCCTCCTCTTGTCCTCCCTCCCCTCAATGGTGGCAGCGGCAGCAGCAGCACAGGGGGAGGGAGACACTGCTTCCTTCTCCCCTGTGCTGCTGAGGGAACACAGAGAGCGCTGTCAGCAGCGCGATCCGTGTTCCCAATTCGTTATCGGAATATCGGCAAAATAGATGCCGATACCGATAACGCTCAAAATCCTGAATATCGGCCAATAATATCGGTAAAACCGATAATCGGTCCATCCCTAGTACAAACCCTTTTTTGGGTCTATCAATTTTGTAGTTGGTTGCTGTTGGCGCAACCTACCTATTTATGTATTCTTGTTGCTGTCCGCATATTTGCACTTGCACCTTATTATCTTTTCAGTCCACCAATCATGTACCACCAGCCCTAGTGTTCTTTAATTTTGTTTTTAACCCTGTGTTTTGTCAATCATGTGTATTACAGTGATTATAATAAAATTTTGTATGGTATGATTATATCTTGTGTTGGTATATTATTTTATGTGATTTAGTGAGTATTCATATATTCTTTTTGGTACTGATAATTTGACTATATATGGGTTGGATATATTTATATGGGAATTAGTTTTGGTGTTTTATCTCTAAAGGTAGAATAACTTGTCAACTGGACTGAAGCAATGATGCTCAATGATCATCTCAAAACTTGCCATCCACTCTATGAACTTCAGTACGTCTCCCGAAAATACAGCAGGTTCTGGGACGGGAAATCTAGCTAGGACTGTTCTCTGTGGTCTTGATGGGACAATGGTTGTAACATTCTCCTGAGCATTGCCGTGGCATCTAGGAATAGAATGATACGGTTCTATTTTCTCACTTAGTTCTGAATTAGGTGAGTCCCTTTCTTCATCTTTTCCGGTAGAGATAGAGGGTAAATTCCCACACCTTTTTCCTAACACTGGACTAGGCCTATCTTAGTTTTTTTGAGCAGGGATGGAAGGATAATGACTTATTTCCTCACTACAAGCTGGAGATTTGCTTCCATTCTCCTAGGCGTATGAAGGAAAGTAGGAGTCTGTTTCTTCACTTAGTGCAGATTTGAACCTATGACTACTCTGACTCATATCCTCCTCATGTACTCTGAGTCTTCTATGATCTTAACTTCTTTTTGCCGTTCCAGACTTTTCAATTCAGCTTCTATTTGATGGCGCTGTGCCTACATTTCAGCTTCCATCAGATGGCGTTGTGCATCCTTTTCAGCTTCCTTTTCAGCTATCAGTTGGCGCTGCGCCTGGATGGCAGCCTCCATCTCAATCTCAATGCTCTCTTGACAGCAAGTTGTTCAGCTAATTCCTTTGTTTTGGCTGAAGTATTTGAGGACTCTGATATGTGGGTGGCACTTCTGCTAGCGAAGGAAGTCACATTTGAGATTGTGCTACCACCTAAGAACCTACATGTGGTGTGTTTCTGTAAACCGCAGAATCAGGGTAATAAATATTGAGTTTTGTTTGGCTGTTAACCTTCGTTGCGTTAAAGAAAAAAATGGATAAAAATTGAAAATCTGCCCAAAAAGTTACATTTAAAAATTTGATCTCCATTTTCCTTTAAATCTTATGAACCACCTAAAGTTTGTAAAAATCTGTTTTCAGTAACTTGAGGGGTGTAGTTTCTACAATGGGGTCATATATGGGGGTATCCATTATCTAAGCCCCACAAAGTGACTTCAGACCTGAACTGGTCCTTAAAAAGTGGGTTTTGGCAATTTTATAAAAAATTGTAAGAATTGTTTCTAAAATTCTAAGCCTTCTAACGTCCTTAGAAAATAAAATGACATTTCCAAAATGAAAAGTAGACATATCGGGAATGTTAAGTAATAAATATTTTTTGAGGTAGAGAAATATAAATTTTGAAAATTGCAAATTTTTCAAGATTTTGGGTAAATTTGGGATTTTTCATAAATAAAGGTGAAATATATTGACTCAAATTTATGACTATCATGAAGTACAATGTGTCACGAGAAAAAAATCTCTGAATGACTTGGATAAGTAAAAGCGTTCCAAACTGTTACCACATAAAGTGACATATGTCAGATTTGCAAAATTAGGCCTGGTCAGGAAGGGGGAAAATGGCCCGGATGTGAACTGGTTAATAGTACAGTCGTGGCCAAAAGTTTTGAGAATTACATAAATATTGGAAATTGGAAAAGTTGCTGCTTAAGTTTTTATAATAGCAATTTGCATATACTCCAGAATGTTATGAAGAGTGATCAGATGACTTGCATAGTCCTTCTTTGCCATGAAAATTAACTTAATACCAAAAAAAACCTTTCCACTGCATTTCATTGCTGTCATTAAAGGACCTGCTGAGATCATTTCAGTAATCGTCTTGTTAACTCAGGTGAGAATGTTGACGAGCACAAGGCTGGAGATCATTATGTCAGGCTGATTGGGTTAAAATGGCAGACTTGACATGTTAAAAGGAGGGTGATGCTTGAAATCATTGTTCTTCCATTGTTAACCATGGTGATCTGCAAAGAAACGCGTGCAGCCATCATTGCGTTGCATAAAAATGGCTTCACAGGCAAGGATATTGTGGCTACTAAGATTGCACCTCAATCAACAATTTATAGGATCATCAAGAACTTCAAGGAAAGAGGTTCAATTCTTGTTAAGAAGGCTTCAGGGCGTCCAAGAAAGTCCAGCAAGCGCCAGGATCGTCTCCTAAAGAGGATTCAGCTGCGGGATTGGAGTGCCACCAGTGCAGAGCTTGCTCAGGAATGGCAGAAGGCAGGTGTGAGCGCATCTGCACGCACAGTGAGGCGAAGACTTTTGGAAGATGGCCTGGTGTCAAGAAGGCCAGCAAAGAAGCCACTTCTCTCCAAAAAAACATCAGGGACAGATTGATCTTCTGCAGATGTATGGTGAATGGACTGCTAAGGACTGGGGCAAAGTCATATTCTCCGATGAAGCCTTTTTCCGATTGTTTGGGGCATCTGGAAAAAGGCTTGTCCGGTGAAGAAAAGGTGAGCACTACCATCAGTCCTGTGTCATGCCAACAGTAAAGCATCCTGAGACCATTCATGTGTGGGGTTGCTTCTCATCCAAGGGAGTGGGCTCACTCACAATTTTGCCCAAAAACACAGCCATGAATAAAGAATGGAATCAAAACACCCTCCAACAGCAACTTCTTCCAACAATCCAACAAAAGTTTGGTGAAGAACAATGCATGGAGCACCGTGCCATAAGGCAAAAGTGATAACTAAGTGGCTCGGGGACCAAAACATTGACATTTTGGGTCCATGGCCTGGAAACTCCCCAGATCTTAATCCCATTGAGAACTTGTGGTCAATCCTCAAGAGGCGGGTGGACAAACAAAAACCCACCAATTCTGACAAACTGCAAGAAGTGATTATGAAAGAATGAGTTGCTATCAGTCAGGAATTGGCCCAGAAGTTGATTGAGAGCATGCCCAGTTGAATTGCAGAGGTCCTGAAAAAGAAGGGCCAACACTGCAAATACTGACTCTTTGCATAAATGTCATGTAATTGTTGATAAAAGCCTTTGAAACGTATGAAGTGCGTGTAATTATATTTCACTACATCAGAGAAACAACTGAAACAAAGATCTAAAAGCAGTTTAGCAGCAAACTTTGTGAAAACTAATATTTTTGTCATTCTCAAAACTTTTGGCCACGACTGTATATATGAAAAGAAAAAAAATGCACACTGTGCAGCATAAAGATTGCATAGTGGTTTTAGGATATTGCATGAAATATTTGTCTATGAAGCCTAAATGCCATGTGATGCCAACTTTGGTCGCAAGTAGCACACAACTATAGACCACTATGCAAATCCCGTGTGACAGCGACTTTCAAGAAACCTTTCTGCTATTATTATTTTATTTTTTTACAGCCAAATCACAGTTCTATACCTATACCAGGTTGCCCTGCCAGTCTTCATTAAATACCAAATAAATATAGTTGAGCGGACACCTGGATGTTCGGATTCGGCAGGTTCGGCCGAACTTGAAAAAAAAAATTGTGTTCGGGACCCAAACTTGACCCCGAACCCCATTGAAGTCAATGGGGACCCGAACTTATGAGCACTAAAAGGGCTGTAAAAATGTCATGGAAAGAGCTAGAGGGCTGCAAAAGGCAGCAAAATGTGCTTAAGAGCATGGCAAATGCTCTGCAAACAAATGTGGATAGGGAAATGAATTAAAAAAACATAAAAGACCTTAAAAAAATAAAAATTAGGAATGATGTAGGAGGAAGAGGTTGAGGAGGCGGTGAATGGGTGGATGTGGCCGTGTAGGCTCACGTGGCGGTCTAGGTGGAAGCAGCGGCGAAGGAGGAATACGTAGGTAGCCAACACAGATGTGGGTTATTTTTCATTTTTACATAGGGGTATCCCCCAAAATATTGGGACATATATAAAAAAAAAAAAAAGGAATAAGTGCACTTGAGTACAAGGATGGATGGTTGAGGGTGTTAGAACTGTCTATTCTGCACAAGGTACAGACAAGTCCTGAGGGATCCAAGCCTGGTTCATTTTAATGAACGTGAGCTTGTCCACGTCGGCTGTGGACAGGCGGCTGTGTCTGTCTGTAATGACGCCTCCTGCCGTGCTAAATACACGTTCAGAGAGTACACTGGCTGCAGGGCAGGCCAGCACCTCCAAGGCATACAGGGCAAGCTCTGGCCATGTGGACAATTTGGAGACCCAGAAGTTGAATGGGGCAGAACCATCAGTCAGTACATGTAGTCGTGTGCACAGGTACTGTTCCACCATGTTGTTCAAATGCTGCCTCCTGCTAACACGCTCCATATCAGCAGTTGGGGCTGGTTGTTGCGGCGAGGTGACAAAGCTTTTCCATATGTCGGCCATGCTTACCCTGTCTTCTGAGGTGGTGGCGTTGACACAGCTGCGTTGGTGACCTCTTCCTCCTCTCCTTAGAACGGCATTAGGCCCGACCAAATATCGCTGTAGACTCTGGCGGCTACTGGGACCTGAGGTAGTAGGTTTAGTAGGATGTGTAGCTGTGGCAGAACGGCCACGTCCTCTCCCTGCACCAGAGGCTCCACCAACACCACCACCACGACCATGACCGTGTCCCTTATTAGATGTTTGCCTCATAGTTAGCGTTTACAAAGCAAAGTAAAAAGTGGTTAAGTCTGTTAAAAATAATTAACCGCCAATAAAAACCCTGATGTAGGGTATTGCACTCAATTATATTTTTTTAAACTCTATATGACAGCGGTATTTGTGGCCTAAATGTGACACTCACTTATGCACGTCTTATCCCAGATGTGCAGTATGTTAGAGGGTTTTTTCACCCCAGTAACCAAAAAGCTGTATTTCTGGCCTAATTGTGACAGTCACTTATGCTTATCTAATCCTAGATGTGCAGTATATTAGAGGGTTTTTTCACCCCAGTAACCAAAAAGCCATATTTCTGGCCTAAATTTGACAGTCACTTATGCACGTCTTATCCCAGATGTACAGTATATTAGAGGGTTTTTTCACCCCAGTTACCAAAAAGCCGTATTTCTGGCTTAAATGTGACACTCACTTATGCACGTCTTATCACAGATGTGCAGTATGTTAGAAGGTTTTTTCACCCCAGTAACCAAAAAGCCGTATTTCTGGCCTAAATGTGACAGTCACTTATGCACGTGTAATCCCAGATGTGCAATATATTAGAGGCTTTTTTCACCACAGTATGCCAAAGCCATATTTCTGGCCTAAATGTGACAATCACTTATGCATGTGTAATCCCAGATGTGCAGTATATCAGAGGCTTTTTTCACCACAGTATGCCAAAGCCGTATTTCTGGCCTAAATGTGACACTCACTTATGCACGTGTAATGCCAGATGTGCAGTATATTAGAGGCTTTTTTCACCCCAGTATGCCAAAGCCGTATTTCTGGCCTAAATGTGACAATCACTTATGCACGTGCAATCCCAGATGTGCAATATATTTAACGGATGTATTTATTTAACCCCAGTAAGCAAAAAGCTGTATTTATGGACTTGCAGACATGCAGATAGCCTGTGCTGGTGCACTATCGTTGCATAAAATGGCTGCCGATCATGTATTGATATTGACTAACTGAAGAAAAAAAAGTTTGTTTTCAGTAGTAGTTGGCTCTGGGCTGGTTTAAAAAAATTGTGCACTGCACCCACAAAACACATTTGCTGTAGATGGCTGAGTACAAAAAACAGTTCTTTATAAGATTTCTCCCTGATCTCTCCCTCACAGCAGCTGCAGCCTCTCCCTACACTATTCCGAGCAGAGTGACGGGCGGCGCTACGTGACTCCATCTTAAATAGAGTCTGGGTCACATGCTGCAGTTGGCCAATCACAGCCATGCCAATGGCCTTTTGGGGCAAGTAGTATGACGCTTGTTGATTGGCTGCTTTGCAGCCTTTCAAAAAGCGCCATAAAAATCGCCGAACACCGAACCCGAACCCGAACTTTTACGTAAATGTTCGGGTCCGGGTGCCAAAAACCCTAAAGTTCGGTACGAACCCGAACTTTACAGTTCGGGTTCGCTCAACTCTACAAATAAATACTCCGGCAATAAACTCTGTGGTGATATTTATAGAAACTATTGGAATTTTTTTTTGCAATCACCCATAGTAGCCAATTCGATTCCATCCTTAATGTCTGCTAATGGCAACTGCTGCACCTTTCTTCAACTAGTTCTAATATGTATGGCCTATTTCTAATATATTTTTATTATTTTTCTAGGATTGTCTAAACTTCCTTCATCAAAATGTATGCTTAAGGAAACATCCATGACTAAGAGAGAAATGGCTTCAAGGTAAGTAAGCCATTAGTTAATATACCAATCGACTATTTGGTTTGAAGGTCTCAGTGTCAGCTTGTATTATTTAAAGGGGCCACAGCATAATGCATGTTACACATGAGTATTGCTATATAGAGAAATATAGACATTTTGCAGCTCCTTCTACACTATTCTGGAGCTATGATCCAGGCTAGATCCAATTTGCAACATGAGCCTGTTATGTTGTTTTATAGCAAAATCAGAGGCAGTTGCAATCACAGCATTAGGTCTCTTTCACACGAGCGAGTTTTCCGTGCGGGTGCAACAGTTGACATGAACACATAGCTCCCGGACTGAATCCTGACCCATTCATTTCAATGGGTCTGTGCACATGAGTTTTTTATTTTCACGCATCAGTTCTGCATTGCGTGAAAAACGCAGCATGTTTTATATTCTGTGTTTTTCACGCAGCCCTGACCCCATTGAAGTGAATGGGGCTTTAGTGAAAAATGCATTTCATCCGGAGGCAAGTGCGGATTAGTGATGAGCGGCAGGGGTCATATTCGAATTCGCAATATTTCGCGAATATTTTGTAGAATATTCGTCGAATATTCGCGAATTCGAATATTCGTTAGGAGTAGTGTTGATTGCAAATTTTCATAATCCGAATTTTTGTAATGAAATTTTTCAAAATGCTAATTTTCGTAATGAGAATCAATGAAATCGTGAAAACTCAGATCCGATGGTATATTCTAACCCCCAGGTGTTCCCATGGTGACGGGGACGCTTGTCGGGGAGGAGTATGCCAAAGTGGAACAACTGTACAGATTTTTTTTTTAAAAGACAAATATTCTAAAAAACTAATATATTTATTTTTTAGAATATTCTGAATATTCTAAAACAAGAATATATAGCAATATAGCAAATATTCGAAAAAAACTAAACGAATGTAGAACAATTTAGGTAATATAGTGCTATAATCTTTTTTTTTTAATAGTTGTAATTTTTTTCCAATCTGAACTTCAGATGAAGACAAAGAAGATTAGAGCACTATATTAGCTAAATTGCTCTATATTTGTTTTTTTCCCCGAATATTTGCTATATTGCTATATATTTGTCTTTTAGAATATTCGTAATATTCTAAAACAAGAATATATAGCAATATAGCGAATTATTATATTACAAAAATTTGCATTACGAAAATTCTAATTTAAAAAATTTGCATTATGAAAATTCACAATCAACACTACTCCTAAAGCCAAAGATATTGCAGCCTTCTCATTGGCCCACAAGCTAGAAGCAGGAAGGGATCATGTGTACTGATTAAAAAAAAATCTTGAATATTCGAAATTACGAATATATATCACTATATTCTAAATATTCGCGAATTCTCGAAGTGCCGATATTCTCAAGAAAGAAATCGCAATTCGAATATTCGTGATCAACACTAGTGCGGATGCAATGCGTTTTTTACTGATGGTTGTTTGTAAACCTTCAGTTCTTTTTCACGTGCGTGAAAAACGCATCAAAACGTATTACACCTGCGTGGAAGAAACTGAACAACTGAACGCAATTGCAGACAAAACTGACTGAACTTGCTTGCAAAATGGTGCGAATTTCCCTGAACGCATCCAGACCTGAACTGTCACGCTCATGTGAAAGGGGCCTTATATCACCTCCGTCTATGAACAATCATTGTTGTTTCTTCTTCCAGGTATGTGGAGAGCCCAAGACACACAATTCAAGTTGACTTTTTGGAATATATGGATGAAATTGCTTCTCAGTTCGGTGCCAAGCCCAGCATTCTACAGTATTGGATTACAGACCCTAAACTTGCTTCAGAATTGTTTTTTGGGCCCTGTACCCCTTACCAATATCGCTTGATAGGGCCTAATAAATGGTCAGGAGCCAGGAAAGCCATTTTAACTCAAAGAGAGCGCATTATTAAACCAACTAAGACCCGCATTTGCACTCAGGAAATGAATGAGAGCAAATCTCCCATAACATTCCTTCTGAAATTAGCAGCCATCTTTGCTATCTTGGCAGCTGCTTATTGTGCTTATGTTTAAGGTGCGTCTCTTGTCTGAATGTTCAACATTTCACAATAGAAATTTCTTCTCATGAGGAGTTTAGACATGTAGCACCACTGCTTTTTAGAAATGGCTGTAATCACTAATGGTTCCTAATCACTATACGATATAATTGTGACATTCATCGGCTTAATATAAGGCCTCATGCACACAACCGTTTTTTTTTGCGGTCCGCAAAAACGGGTTCCGTTTTTCCGTGATCCGTGACCGTTTTTTCGTCCGTGGGTCTTCCTTGATTTTTGGAGGATCCACGGACATGAAAAAAAAGTCGTTTTGGTGTCCGCCTGGCCGTGCGGAGCCAAACGGATCCGTCCTGACTTACAATGCAAGTCAATAGGGACGGATCCGTTTGACGTTGATACAATATGGTGCAATTTCAAACGGATCCGTCCCCCATTGACTTTCAATGTAAAGTCAGGAGTTAATATATCATAGGATCAGAGTTTTCTCCAATCCGATGGTATATTTTAACTTGAAGCGTCCCCATCACCATGGGAACGCCTCTATGTTAGAATATACCATCGGATTTGAGTTACATCGTGAAACTCAGATCCGACAGTATATTCTAACACAGAGGCATTCCCATAGTGATGGGGACGCTTCTAGTTAGAATATACTACTAACTGTGTACATGACTGCCCCCTGCTGCCTGGCAGCACCCGATCTCTTACAGGGGGCTGTGATCAGCACAATTAACCCTTCAGGTGCCGCACCTGAAGGGGTTAATTGTGTGTATCATAGCCCCCTGTAAGAGATCAGGGGCTGCCAGGCAGCAGGGGGCAGACCCCCCTCCCTCCCCAGTTTGAATATCATTGGTGGCCAGTGTGCGGCCCCCCCCGGCCCCCCTCCCCCCCTCTATTGTAATATCAGTGGTGGCCTGTGTGCGGCCTCCGTCGGACCCCCTCCCCCCTCTATTGTAATTTTATTGGTGGCCAGTGTGCGGCCTCCGTCGGCCCCCCTCCCCCCCTCTATTGTAATTTCATTGGTGGCCAGTGTGCGGCCTACATCGGCCCCCCTCCCCCCCTCTATTGTAATTTCATTGGTGGCCAGTGTGTGGCCTCCCCTCTCCCCCCCTTCCCCCCCTTCCCCCCTGATCATTGGTGGCAGCGGAGATTCCGATCGGAGTCCCAATTTAATCTCTCTGGGGCTCCGATCGGTAACCATGGCAACCAGGATGCTACTGCAGGCCTGGTTGCCATGGTTACTTAGCAATATTACAATATTAGAAGCATCATACTTACCTGCTGCGCTGTCTGTGTCCGGCCGGGAGCTCCTCCTACTGGTAAGTGACAGGTCTGTGCGGCGCATTGCTTAATGATCTGTCACTTACCAGTAGGAGGAGCTCCCGGCCGGTCACAGACATCGCAGCAGGTAAGTATGATGCTTCTAATATTGTAATATTGCTAAGTAACCATGGCAACCAGGCCTGCAGTAGCGTCCTGGTTGCCATGGTTACCGATCGGAGCCCCAGAGCGATTAAACTGGGACTCCAATCGGAATCTCCGCTGCCACCAATGATCGGGGAGGGGGGAGAGGGGAGGCCGCACACTGGCCACCAATGATATTACAATGGAGGGAGGGGGGGCGGGGGAGGCCGCACATTGGCCACCAATGATATTACAATAGAGGGAGGGGGGGCCGCACACTGGCCACCAATGATAATACAATAAAGGGAGGGGGGGGCCGGGGGAGGCCGCACACTGGCCACCAATGATATTACAATAGAGGGAGGGGGGGCGGGGGGGGGGAGCCGCACTGGCCACCAATGAAATTAAAACTGGGGAGGGAGGGGGGTCTGCCCCCTGCTGCCTGGCAGCCCCTGATCTCTTACAGGGGGCTATGATATGCACAATTAACCCCTCTGGTGCAGCACCTGAGGGGTTAATTGTGCGGCTCACAGCCCCCTGTAAGAGATCAGGTGCTGCCAGGCAGCAGGGGGCAGTCATGTACACAGTTCGTAGTATATTCTAACTAGAAGCGTCCCCATCACCATGGGAACGCCTCTGTGTTAGAATATACTGTCGGATATGAGTTTTCACAAAGTGAAAACTCATCTCTGAAAAAGATTTTATGCAGACGGATCTTCGGATCCGTCTGTATGAAAGTAACCTACGGACGCGGATGCCAATCTTGTGTGCATCCGTGTTCTTTCACGGACCCCTTGACTTGAATGGGTCCGTGAACCGTTGTCCGTCAAAAAAATAGGACAGGTCATATTTTTTTGACGGACAGGAAACACGGATCACGCATGCGGCTGCAAAACGGTGCATTTTCCGATTTTTCCACGGACCCATTGAAAGTCAATGGGTCCGCGAAAAAAAACGGAGAACGGCACAACGGCCAAGGATGCACACAACGGTCGTGTGCATGAGGCCTAATGATGTATGCACTGTGTTATAATGAATAGTAAGTAAATTCACAATAAGTGTTATTAATTATCAGTTTTATATAATGGAACAAGGTTTACTGCATAATTTAGTGTAAGTGCGACAATAATCTATACATCATTGCTACAGCGAGAAGAACATATTTAATGATTAATCTGCCTGGAAACTATATTAACATTGAAATATAACACAGCAAAATAAATATATTAGATCAATACTCAGTTTGTCAGATATTATTTATTTACATAGTGCCATCAGCTTCCACAAGTGTTACATAGCATAGTAGTTGGTAGCACAGAGGCAGTTCAGGTTATATACTTGTCAGAAGATGAAGTTTCAGTGAATGTTTAGAGGGTTTGAGGGTATGGGATGGTGTAAGGGAGTTCCAGAGGATAGTGTAAGCACAAGAGAAGTTTGGTATGCATAATGTCTCTGCATATGACCCCACTCCCCTCAATCTCCATAGTTCAGCATGGTAGCTGTCAGATGTAGCTCCACCTTCATCACCAGCATGTGTGCAGCTTTCAATGTGGGGCCAGGGAGCCATTCTACCATGTAGTCGGTACCTATTGTGGGTCCACAGACTCTCATCTCTGTTCTAACAGCCACTTCCTTATACAGGCAAGAAGAGATTTTTCCTAAAATTTCCTAAAAATTCTACTTCCAAACGAAACCTATAGCAATTTGATTAGAACGAATTTCACAAAGACATGCCCGAGTGAAATAAGCTTGGGAAGATGAAGACAGAGGATCACATCACCCTTGCCAGGGCTCTGTCCGGCAGGATTGCCCATCACGCCCTGCAATCAGTCTGATAGCCAGGAGAGACAATATTGACTTGTTTTTCAGATGTTACAGTATGTAAGGTCCCAAGCAAGAATACCATTCCGAGCTCAAGCACTAATGTGATGGGGCGAGTCTGTCCAGGCAAAGCATTTTGACATACAAGACAGCATTGCACATTTCATTTACTTAAGCCTCTTTCACACGGGCGTCATGTTTTTTTCCCGGATAAGATGCGGGTGCGTTGCGGGAAAATGCACGATTTTTCTGCGCGAGTGCAAAACATTGTAATGCGTTTTGCACGCATTTGAGAAAAATCGGCATGTTTGGTACCCAGACTCGAACTTCTTCACAGAAGTTCGGGTTTGGGTTAGGTGTTCTGTAGATTGTATTATTTTCCCTTATAACATGGTTATAAGGGAAAATAATAGCATTCTTAATATAGAATGCATAGTACAATAGGGCTGGAGGGGTTAAAAAAAAATATATATATATTTAACTCACCTTAATCCACTTGATCGCGCAGCCGGCATCTCTTCTGTCTTCTTCTTTGCTGTGCACAGGAATAGGACCTTTGATGACGTCACTGTGCTCATATCATGGTCCAATCAAATGGTTCATCACCATGGTGAGGGACCATGTGATTGGACCATGTGATGTGACGTCACCACAGGTCCTTAGCCGGCATCTCAACATTACAGAAGAAGACAGAGATCTGCAACTACGTGATCAAGTGGACTCGGTGAAGTTTTTTTTTTTTTTTTTTAACCCCTCCATCACTATTTTACATGTTATAAGGGAAAATAATACAGATCGGGTCCCCAGCCCGATCGTCACCTAGCAACCATGCGTGAAAATCGCACCGCATCCGCACTTGCTTGGGAATGCTTGCGTTTTTCACGCGGCCCCATTCACTTCTATTCTGTGAAAAACGCAGAATATAGAGCATGCTGCGATTTTCACGCAATGCACAAGTGATGCGTGAAAATCACAGCTCATGTGCACAGCCCCATAGAAATGAATGGGTCAGGATTCAGTGCGGGAGCAATGCGTTCACCTCACGCATTGCACCCGCGTGGAATACTCGCCCGTGTGAAAGGGGCCTTAGACTTACAATGCTTTAAAAAAAAAAAAGTACAATGGCTGGTGAAAGGTGCTGGCAATGTCCGGGAGACTATTCTTGCATTTCAGCCTTTCTTACATGGCGAGGAATGCTCTCTTTTGGATTTGCAGAGACAGAATGGTCTGCTGTTACACTACTTAATCCACGACATTCCAACTCGCTTGTATTCAACATTGCACATGCTAGATCATCTGTTTGAGCAGCAGAAAGCTGTAAATGCTGCTGCTCATGCAGCAGGGGGCAATGGAAGAAGTACGGTTAATGCTTCTTGCTGTGTGCTCTGTAGCTATTGGAGAACCACAAGGAGAAACTCCCGGAGGAGATGGAGATTGAGGAGCTGCCACTGGAGGAGGAGTTGGAGGAGCAGGAGGATAGTGATGACACCAGCCATGACACCCAATTGTCTCAAGGAGGGTTGGAGTCAGAAAGAACTGGCTCCTTGGGCACGAAACACTATGTACGCAGCTTGCTGTTGCTATCGGCAAGCAGAGACCCTCTCCTCCCCCTGCTGAGTATCCTACCTCCTGCTGCCACAAACAGCAGAAGCCACAGCAGCAGTAGAAGCCAGTTTAGTTTTGATGGAGCAGTTTTTTCACATGCAGTGCCAGACTGAGGCAAATCAGCATGCGGAGACCTCCCATCTCAATCCCCAGGTTCAGGCCTACCTGCCTCTCTCTGTTGTGTACCCTGTTCCCTGACCCCATGCATTTCTGGGCAGGCAAACTAAAATAGTGGCCCGAACTGGCACACTAAGTTCTCTTTCTTCTTTCTTTCCCAGGCTCCAGTGTCATCTCAGAGACAGTTTTCAATACCACAGAGGGCATGGTGACGTCCAAATGGAAAAAGCATAATACATGAGATGGCACAGTTTATTTTTAAACATGCTGTTTGTTAATGCCATCAAACATGATTTTACCCGTAGCTATGTTTGTCGGTGTCACTCTGACATGATTTATTATTGCTGTCATTGTGTTCAAGATCTTATGGAGGAAGGAGGGGGAGAGAAAAAGCAAAAATTCATGAAAAATTTACAAAAATAGATAACATCATTTCCTACAAATCCGATGAGACTAGATGTGTTAGATATAGGGTTGAGCGAACCCGAACTGTAAAGTTCAGGTTCGTACCAAACTTTAGGATTTTTGGACCCCGAACATTTTCATAAAAGTTCGGGTTCGGTGTTCGCCGCTTTCTTGGCACTTTTTGAAAGGCTGCACAGCAGCCAATCAACAAGCGTCATACTACTTGCCCCAAGAGGCCATCACACCCATACCTACTAATGGCATGACTGTGATTGGCCAGAGAAGCATGTGACCCAGGCTCTATATAAGCTTGAGTCACGTAGCGATGCACATCATTCTGCTGTTACAAGTGTAGGGAGAGGATGCTGCTGGACTTGTGATTTCAGGGAGAGCATAGGAGAGAATCTAACTCAGCGATCTACAGACAAATAGTTGTGTGGGTGCAGGGCACTATCGTTTTACCCTGCCCTGAGCTCATTGACCAAAAATACAAACTTTTAGAATTCTGTTAGTTAGGTGGGCGGCGGCGGCCATTTTATGCATGCTCAGTGCACCAGTACTGCATCTGAGCTTTTGGGACATTGCAAATCACCATTTTTTGGGGGCAAACTACAACATCTGGATTAGGCTACTTTCACACTAGCGTTCGGAGCGGATCCGTCTGATGTTTCATCAGACGGATCCACTCCGATAATGCAGACGTTTGCATCCGTTCAGAACGGATCCGTCTGCATTATTACTTAGAAAATTTTCTAAGTCTGAAAGTAGCCTGAGCGGATCCTTTCAGACTTTACATTGAAAGTCAATGGGGAACGGATCCGCTTGAAGATTGAGCCATATAGTGTCATCTTCAAGCGGATCCGTCCCCATTGACTTACATTGTAAGTGTGGACGGATCCGCTCGCCTCCGCACGGCCAGGCGGACACCCGAACGCTGCAAGCAGCATTCAGGTGTCCGCTCACTGAGCGGAGCGGAGGCTGAGCGCTGGCAGGCGGATGCATTCTCAGTGGATCCGCCTCCACTGAGAATGCATTGGGGCCAGACGGATGCGTTCGGGGCCGCTCGTGAGCCCCTTCAAACGGAGCTCACGAGCGGACACCCGAACGCTCGTGTGAAAGTAGCCTTAGTCAGTGTGCAATTTAAGGTAGAAATACACCCATCATTTTCTGGGGTTTGAAAAACAATTTTTTTTTTCTTCAAAAAACTGTATTTGCCAGATCTGCAAGTGTTAAATTCAAGTTTAATATATACAGCATTCATATTCTGTTAGCAAAAAAAGATTTTTTGGGCAATCTACAACATCTATTAGTCAGTGTGCAATTTAAGGGTACTTTCACACTTGCGGCAGGACGGATCCGACAGCCTGTTCACCCTGTCGGATCCATCCTTCCGCTATTTCACCGTGCCGCCGGACCGGCGCTCCGTCCCCATTGACTATAATGGGGACGGAGTGGAGCTCCAGGGCAGTCCGGCAGTTCGCAGTGAGAGGCCGCCAGACTAAAAATTCGGACATGCAGGACTTTAAGTCCGGCGGCCTTTTGCCGTGCACTGCCGTGCTGCGCCGGAGCTCCGCCCCCGTCCCCATTATAGTCAATGGAAACGGAGCGGCGATCCGGCGGCACGGCAAAATAGCAGAAGGACGGATCCGACAGGGTGAACAGCCTATCGGATCCGTCCTGTCGCAAGTGTGAAAGTAGCCTAAGCTAGAAATACACACATAATTTTCTGGGGTTTGAAAAACACACTTTTTTTTTTTAAAAACAGTATTTGCCAGATCTGCAAGTGCTAAATTCAAGTTAAATATATACAGCATTCATATTCTGTTAGCAAAAAAAGACTTTTTGGGCAATCTACAACATCTGTATTAGTCAGTGTGCAATTTAAGCTAGAAATACACACATAATTTTCTGGGGTTTGAAAAACACACTTATAAAAAATAAAAAAAACTGTATTTTCCAGATCTGCAAGTGTTAAATTCAAGTTTAATATATACAGCATCAATATTCTGTTAGCAAAAAAAGACTTTTTGGGCAATCTACAACATCTGTATTAGGCCTTTTTCACACGACCGTATGGCTTTTTCAGTGTTTTGCACTCTGTTTTAAACGGATCTGTTGTTCCATTTTTTGTTCCCGTTGTGTTTCCGTTTCCGTTCCGTTTTTCCGTATGACATATACAGTATACAGTAATTACATAGAAAAAATTGGGCTGGGCATAACATTTTCAATAGATGGCTCCGCAAAAAACGGAACGGATACGGAAGACATACGGATGCATTTCCGTATGTGTTCCGTTTTTTTGCGGACCCATTGACTTGAATGGAGCCACGGAACGTGATTTGCGGGCAATAATAGGACATGTTCTATCTTTTAACGGAACGGAAAAACGGAAATACAGAAATGGAATGCATACGGAGTACATTCAATTTTTTTTGCGTAACCATTGAAATGAATGGTTCCGTATACGGACCGTATACGGAACGCAAAATACGGCCCGCAAAACGGAAGAAAAAAAACGGTCGTGTGAAAGAGGCCTTAGTCAGTGTGCAATTTAAGCTAGAAATACACCCATAATTTTCTGGGGTTTGAAAAACACTCTATTTTCAGGCCTTGCAGCATAAGCACGTGTGAAATTACAGGCTTATATACTGCTGTCAAATTCAGTTGTTAAACAAACAGTCGTTTGGGCTCCAAAAATTTTGTGGGCAGCCTTTGATGCAGATGTCATTGTGAGATACACCCTTAATACATTTGGGTTACATTCAGAGATTTTAAATACTGCCATTTGGTGCACCAATATCGATTTCAGGCCTACAGAGGTTCAGGCCCTGTGAGATACCAGCCCTACATACAGGGGTTTGAATTAGGCATTTGAAATACAGCCTTTTTGTGCAAAGATATATTTACTTCAGGCCTACACAGGTTCAGACCGTGTGAGATACCCCCCTACATACAGGGGTTTGAATTAGGCATTTGAAATACAGCCTTTTTGTGCAAAGATATATTTACTTCAGGCCTACACAGGTTCAGACCTTGTGAGATACCCCCCTACATACAGGGGTTTGAATAAGGCATTTCAAATACAGCCTTTTTGTGCAAAGATATATTTACTTCAGGCCTACACAGGTTCAGACCGTGTGAGATACCCCCCTACATACAGGGGTTTGAATTAGGCATTTGAAATACAGCCATTTGAAATACAGCCTTTTTGTGCAAAGATATATTTACTTCAGGCCTACACAGGTTCAGACCGTGTGAGATACTTCCCTACATACAGGGGTTTGAATTAGGCATTTGAAATACAGCCATTTTAAATACTTCTTTTTTTGTACAAAGATATATTTACTTCAGGCCTACACAGGTTCAGACCGTGTGAGATACCCCCCTACATACAGGGGTTTGAATTAGGCATTTGAAATACAGCCATTTGAAATACAGCCTTTTTGTGCAAAGAAATCTTCAATTGACGCCTAGTCTGGTTCAGGCCGTGTGAGATACACCCTTTACATACTGTCGTTCTTTTTTACTATTAATTAAACACCCATTTAGGGCAAGATCCTAAATTCAAAAAATATGAGGAGAGCATCAAATAAGGGACATTTTCCAGGTCGTGGTGCTGCTGGTGGAGCTCCTGTTGCAGGGAGAGGACGTGATCGATCTGTGCCAGCTACACGCACAAGTGAAACCCCTTCCTCAGGTGCGAGTAGGCGACAAAACCTGCAGTAATATTTGGTCGGGCCTAATGCTGCTCTACGAATGGTGAGGCCTGAACAAGTACAGGCGATAGTAGATTGGGTTGCTGACAGTGGATCCAGTTCCATCACATTGTCTCCCACCCAGTATCCTGCTGAAAGACCACAGTTGGCACCTGCAGCCGATGTCCATCAGTCTTTCACCTCACCCCCTTGCAAATCAGCCAAGCAGTCTGAGCCCCAAGTCATGCAGCAGTCTCTTCTGCTTTTTGATGACTCTGTTAGCAGGGTTTCCCAGGGCCATCCACCTAGCCCTGCCCCAGAAGTGGAAGAGATTGAGTGCACCGATGCCCAACCACTTATTTTTCAAGATGAGTACATGGGAGGACCATCGCAGCACGTCTCGGATGATGATGAAACACAGGTGCCAACTGCTGGGGCTTTCGAAAGTGTGCAGACCGACAAGGAAGTCAGGGGTGAAGACTGGGTGGAAGATAATGTGGAGGACGATGAGGTCCTCGACCCCACATGGAATCAAGGTCATGCGAGTGACCGATGTAGTTCGGAGGAAGAGGCGGTGGTCGCACAGAGCCACCAGCACAGCAGAAGAGGGAGCAGCGTGCAAAAGCGGAGCGGCCGTCCTCTAGACAGTACGCCTCCTACTGCCCACCGCAGCAAGGGACCGAGCACACCAAAGCCAGCTCCAAGGAGTTCTGTCACAAGTTGGAGGTCCCAGGAGAGACCTCCGTGTCGTCAAGCAATAAACAAACGGAAATCAGGTACAGACACATAAGAGTTTAATGCACAAACAAAAACCAGGGAAGGCAGCACAGACAAAACAAGAGCTCTATGTACCATCAGCACAGTGGGAGAAAACCCCCACTGCGCCACTGTCTAGTAATACTCCAGAGGGGCGTGACTAAGCAACTCCTGGTATTCACTAGGGCCCCAGAAGGTAGGGTTAGGCTTTGCCGCAAGAAGTTGCCAGGGTCCACTCTG
Organism: Bufo bufo; assembly: GCF_905171765.1. Lineage (NCBI taxonomy): Eukaryota > Metazoa > Chordata > Amphibia > Anura > Bufonidae > Bufo > Bufo bufo. Next base: position 110,384,052 of record NC_053397.1, on the reverse strand, counting down.
GAGCGTGAACTAGACAGTGACAGCAGGAACGAATGGACAACAGGTACCAGAAGGTACCGACAGCACATAGGCAAACATAACAGACAGGCAAATACAAAACAGGGCAACTAATAATACAAGCAGGAGTTCACGCAAGGGAGCAGGAGTGGCAATGAGCAGAGAAGGACTTGCTCCACCAGTAGTAAACTGCATGGCCTTGCGCATGCCACTCTGCTGCATAGGCTTGCTGAACACAGACATATGAATAAACACAAAGTAACTAAAACATAACTGGCAGAACAGATAACAGAAAGACAGGAAAGAGGACATCAATGAACAAGTAGGGAAACCCACAGAGCACAGACAGACAGGGATCCCATGGGTCAACAGCATGGGAGAGAGAGTACAAACCAGGAGCAGGACAGGACAAGACAACACACACCAGGAGAGCTGACACAGAACTGAGGAAACCTCAGCCTTCTATCCAGGTTCTATGGGTGCAGCAGAGAGGCCACACCCATGGAGCAGACAGAGGATTAACTCCTAATAGGAACACAGGGGAGTTAACCCATAAAGAACCACAAATGACACACAGGAACGGAGCTACAGCGAGAGCATAGACAGAAGGTCACAGCCAGAGGTAACAACTGTGACAAGTTCCCTGGTGTGGAAGTTCTTCAGACAATGTGCTGACGACAAGACACGAGTGGTTTGCACGCTGTGCAATCAGAGCCTGAAGCGAGGCATAAACGTTCTCAACCTGAGCACAACCTGCATGACCAGGCATTTAAGTGCAAAGCACGAGCTGCAGTGGAGTAGACACCTCAAAAACCAAGAAAGGTCTCTGGCTCCTCCTGCTTCCTCTTCTGCTGCAGTCGGTGCCTCTTCATACACCTCTGGAGTGCCAGTGCCACCTGGCACCCCACAAACAGAGGATCTGCCAGCAACACCAACACCTGGGTCACCAAGCATCTCCACAATGTCACACGGAAGCGTTCAGCTCTCCATATACCAAACGCTGGAGAGGAAGAGGAAGTACCCCCCTACCCACCTGCGATCCCTAGCCCTGAATGCCAGCATTTCTAAATTACTTGCCTTTGAAATGCAGTAATTCCGTCTGGTGGAGACGGATAGTTTTAAAGGCCATATGGCGGTGGCTGTCCCACAGTACTTTGTGCCCAGCCGCCACTACTTTTCAAGGCTAGCCATCCCTTCCCTTCACAACCAAGTAGGGGACAAAATCAGGTGTGCACTGCACAATGCCATCTGTGGCAAGGTGCACCTGACTACGGATACGTGGACCAGTAAGCATGGTCAGGGCCGTTATATCTCCATAACAGCACACTGGGCAAATGTAGTGGCGGCTGGGCCTGAGGCGGATAGCAGTTTGGCGCATGTCCTTCCAGCACCGAGGATTGCAGGGCGCTTCAGTTTGCCTCCTGTTGCTTCCTCCTCCTACTCCGCTTCCTCATCCTCTACCAGCTTCTCATCCAGTGCAGGCCGGAATCAGGGCTGCAAGGCTGGATGGAGGCCTGGCATGACTGGGGCTTGGAGGGAGAAGATTCGGGGTTACGAAGGGTTAAGGTGGAAGGATAGTGACGAAGGGATGGAGGTGTGGCTAAGGGCATAAAATGGATAATAAGGGCGGGAAAAGGGGCCATTTTGTGAGGACAGCAGTGTGGCAGCAGCCCGTGTCTGAGCTGCTGCAGTACCTCTTTGGTGGTTCCTGTCCCACGATGTCTGAGGTGGAAGCGCTCCTGGCACAGCTCCTTGCAGCAGCGGAGAGCTGGGGATCTGGATGGCTGCAGGCTACCGTTCAAGGTCTGCACCCGGGGTCTGGGGAGTCTGCTGCTTCAGCTCTCCCCTCCAGCCGGCCGCGGAGGACAAGGCATCCGGCGCGCCTAAGTCCAGAAGCGACCCCGAGGGTCCGGCGCCGGTTAAGGAGCCCCTCTGTGGCCCCTCCAGCACGCGCTGCGGTGAGTACCAGTGCTTCCAGGCAGTCGCGTGCTGGGAGGAATCCTGTGGTATGGCGGGACCCTAGGAGGGGGTGCAGGACTTCCCCCCCCTCCTCTGATGCAGGCAGCGTGGAATCCGGAGCTGGTTCAGCAGGGGGATCGGGCCCCGGTCTCTCTGCCCGGCGTGGGAGAGGAGGGCAGACTGCATCTGCTGGTCGGCGGGGTCCTGTGTGTGGCCCTGAGCTGGTTTCCTTAGCATAGCAGCGAAGTGCTGGCTTCAGGTCAACTCTCGATGGTGAAGGAAGGGCGACATCTGGTGGCAGAGCTGCTGATCTGCAGGCTCTTGGAGCTCCAAGCGAGACGAGGGTGACATCTGGTGGCGAGGCTGAGTTACTGCAGGCCTTGGGATCTACAAGTGCTGTAAGGGAGACATCTAGTGGCGTAGCTGCAGGGTTTGCAGATTCCAGAGGAGACGTTACTGAACAGCTTTGGACGTCTGGACGGGAGTTCGTCGCCAGTCAAGTTTCGGTGCCTCACGTTCCGGCTGGTGGAGTCACAGCGTCCGCGCAGCCAGGTGAGATAAGCGGGGATTTCTCTTTAGTGGTTGCTAATAGTGGGGGAGCCTCGGGGGTGGTGGGAGTCTCCGGGGTGTCTGTTGCCGGTGGGTTGGCGGAGTTGTTGTTGAGGTTGCGTGATTTGGTGACGGGGTTGGTAAGTACGGGGATGGTGGCGGGGTCCCCTTTGACGGCATGGGGTGTGCAACGTCCGGGGTTGCTGGGTGCGACTGCGGCTGAGGGTCTTGGTGGGGCGGGTGCTGGGGAGGTCAGTTCCGGAGCTGGAGGTGTGGTTGGAGTGGCGCACCAGGGAGTGGCGGATAAGGACGGCGATAAAGGAAGGAACGGGGCAAAGGAGAAGGATGGTGAGAAGCCGCGTTTAGATGACGCAGCAAAAGGGGAGGTTTATGTGTGCTTTGAGGGGCCCCTGGGGCGCACTTGAAGCATGAGGTTAGGGAAAAAATTTGGAAAGGGGAGTATGTGGATATATTTTCGCTGCTTCCCCTGGAGCGATTTAATTTGGACCGGGATAGGCGGGATGATAGGAAAAAGGAGGAGGATGAGCGGCGTTCTCGTTTGATTCCGCGAACCTTTTCAACTGGTCACAGGCTTTTGTGATCTTGGCCAGTGTTATCGGGGAGAAAGCGCCAGACAATTGTTCGGCACTTTTCTGTTATCTGGATGCAATAGGCGAGGCATACCGAGTGTATGGGGGTTTGGGGTGGTTGAGGTATGACGAGCAGTTCAGGCAGCGAAAAGGCGGTCCGGCCTAGTATGAGCTGGGACCATAAAGACATTGGCCTGTGGATGCGGGTTATGACTCCGGCCAGGGCTGGGCAGCCCTTTCCGGGGGGTGTCGGAGGTTCGGGGCAATCGGAGCGCTCGGCGGCCTCAGTTAAGGGACTCTGTTTTTCGTTCAATGAGGGGGGATGCAAGTACGGGGACAAGTGCAAGTTCAAGCACGAGTGTTCCTTTTGCGGGGGTAACCACGGAGCGCAGCGGTGCTTCAGGGTGTTCAGTGGTAAGAGTGGGGGTGATGCGGCTGGAAAAGGGGCGGACGCCAATATGGGTAACCGAGATGGAGCGTTTTCTAAATGAATACCCTGATGTGGAGGCGGCGGAATTTTTGCTTGCTGGTTTTCAGAAGGGTTTTCGGATTCCGTATGTTGAGGGGGTTGGGGGGTCGGGGGGAAAAAATTTACGTTCTGCGGCGGAACTTCCTGGAGTGGTGACCGAAAAACTGCGGAAAGAGGTGGAGTTAGGTTGCATGGCAGGGCCCTTTCGGGAATTGCCGATGCAGGATTTGCGGGTGTCTCCGTTGGGGGTCGTAACTAAGAGGGAGCGGAATAAATTTTGCCTTATACATAACCTTTCTTTACCAAAAATGAACTCGGTTAACGATGGGATCGCGCCGGAATTGTGTTCGGTTGTATATACGTCGTTTGATGAGGCGGTTCGTTGGGTCCGGTTGTATGGGCAGGGGGCGCTGTTGGCCAAGGTTGACATTGAGGCGGCGTTTCGTCTTTTGCCGGTGCACCCGGAGTGTCAGCACTTGTTGGGGTGTTTCTGGCATGGGGGGTATGTTGTTGACCAGTGTTTGCCGATGGGTTGTTCGGTTTCGTGCGCTTATTTTTAAAAGTTCAGTACTTTTTTGGAGTTGGTTGTACGCGAGCGGTCAGGTAGGGGTTCTATCATTCATTATTTGGATGATTTTTTGTTTATCGGGCCGCCATGTTCTAATGGCTGCTCAGTGATGTTGCATTCTTTTGAAGCCATGTCTCGCCTTTTCGGTGTTCCTTTGGCGTCTGGAAAGATGGAGGGTCCGACAACACAGTTGAGTTTTTTGAAAATAGTCATTGACACTGTGGCTATGGAATGCAGGTTGCCTGAGGATAAACTTGTGGATTTGCGGCGGGAGGTGTCTGTGGCTTGCGGCAAACGCAAAACGTGGCTCCATGAGTTGCAGTCCCTATTGGGCAAGCTCAACTTTGCGTGTCGCATAATGCCCATGGGGCGAATTTTTTGTAGAAAATTGGCTAGGGCGACGGCGGGAGAGCAGTCTCCCCACCATTTTGTTCGGGTTACCCGTGAGTTGCAGGACGACTTGACGGTGTGGGCGTCTTTTTTTGAGACGTATAATGGGCGGTCCTTGTGGATGGCGGACGGAGTGTCGGCAGCGGCAGCGGATTTAGACTTGTTTACGGATGCGACTGGGGGCCGGGGTTTTGGGGCGTATCTGGGGGGCCGTTGGTGTGTGGGGGAATGGCCGGAAGTATGGAAGGAGGAGGGCTTGTTGACAAATTTGGTGTTACTGGAACTTTTCCACATTGTGGTGGCGGTGTCCATTTGGGGTGGAATCTTTCGGGACCGGAAGGTATGTTTTCATTGCGATAACATGGGGGTGGTTGAGGCCATTAATCGCAATTCAGCTTCGTCGCCACCGGTTGTGCGGTTGCTTCACTATTTAACGTTCGGTTGCCTATCCTTAAACGCGCGGGTGGTGGCGTCTCATGTACCGGGGGTTAGTAACTCAATTGCGGATGCTTTGTCTCGTTTCCAGTGGGATCATTTTCGCACATTGGCACCGGAGGCGGAGACGGAGGGGACCAGCTTTCCGCTGGAAATGAGGAATCTGCCATTCGGTATGTTGAGGTTCTGGTGAGGGGTTCTTTGGCGGCGGGGACCTGGGCGGCGTATGAACGGGCGTGGGCCCTGTGGGAGGCCTGGAGGCGACGTTTGCAGGGTTGTGGGTTGGAGGATAGCGCGGTTGTGGGTTGGAGGATAGCGCGTTGATGTTGCTTTGGGTGGGTCACTGTAGGGAGGAGGGGTGGTGGTTGTATTCCGAGGTGGTTACGTTTATGGCGGGTGTGGCCTTTGGTTGTCGGAGCCGGGGGGTGGGGGATGTGACAAAGTCTTTTTGGGTTGCGCAAGCTTTACGGGGTTGGAGGAGGCGTGCATCCAAGGTGGATAGTCTCCGTCCGATTTCTTTTACTTTGTTGGTGGATCTGTTGGGTCAGTTGGAGGGGGTTTGTATTTCGGAGGGGGAGGTTAGGCTGTTTAAGTTGGCTTTTTCGCTCGCCTTTTTTGGGGCCTTGAGGATCGGGGAGTTGGTTAGTCCCAGTAAGGGGCGGGCTGGGGGCCTTTGTGGGCAGGATGTGGAATTATTTGATGATCGATTGCATTAGACAGTCGAAAACGGACCAGCTGGGTCGGGGAAATCGGGTGGTGTTGTTCCAAGTAGAGGGTTCGGTCGCGTGCCCGGTTCTATGCCTCAGGGAGTTTTTGGGACGGGGTGGGACAGGGAGAGCGGGCCCTTTATTAGTTCATGGAGACGGGCCTTATCTTTCTCGTTTCCAGTATATAGCGGTTCTGCGATCATGCTTGTTGGGCTTGGGTAAGGATCCCTCTTTGTATGGGGGACATTCTTTTCGGATCGGGACGGCCACGAAGGCTGCCAGGAGGGGGTTGGGCGATGATGTTATTCGGCGCATTGGCCGTTGGGAGTCTATTCGATTTTGGTCATATGTGAGGCCCGCATGGTTATAAGGAACTTGCGGATGGGGGGGTGGGGGGGGCTGGGGGCAGGTGGCAGTGTTTGGTTGACGTTTTTATTTGTTTCTTATAGGTGTTCCACCGTGCTTGGTGTGGATTATGGGGCACTCCTACGTGTTCTGGGGAGCGTTGCGAGCAGCAGTCAGGCCGGACGGGAGGCAGTTGTCAATTTCGAGAGAGGTGGCGGTGATTCGTTGGATTGGGATGCGAGGGATGCTATGGAGTCGGGTTCTTCCTGAGTTTCACAGATTTGCATGGTTGGATAGGCCTCCTGGTGTTTTGGTGTTACATGTAGGGGGGAATTATTTGGGGACGCGCCCCTTCAGGGAGTTAGCGAGGGACATTAAGTTTGACTTGCTATGTTTGTGGGCGCAATATCCGCGACTGGTGACGGTTTGGCTGGATATGGTGCCGCGCCAGCATTGGAGGGAGGCGAGGTCTGTGGAGCTGCTGAATAAGGCGCGAATCAAGGTGAACAGGGCAGTTGGTAGGTTTGTGGCACGTAATGGTGGCATTGTTGTTCGGCATAGGGAGCTGGAGTCCGGTGAGGGGGCGTTTTGGAGGAGCGATGGGGTGCACTTGAACAGGGTGGGGATTGATCTCTGGTGTTATGGTTTGCAGGACGGCATTGAATTAGCACTGCGGGTGTGGCGGGACACAAGTAGGTAAGGTGTTCACCTTCTTGAGTCGTGGGCGGTGGTGGGTCCTTGGAGATGGTGGTTATGGTGGCTCTGGCATGGTGGGGAGGGAGCCAAAGGAGGCTTTGGACTCCCCAGGTACTGGTTTAAGGTGTGATATGGCGGGTAGCGGCACAAGTTGGTTGCCCTTGGTTACCGGTTCCTGCCTCTGAGCTGGCGTTTATCGGCTAGAGGTAATTTAACTGAGGGAGAGGCCAGTTATCCATCATTTATGGGGCTCCAAGGACCCTCCCCGTGCTGGCATTCATGGGTTCTTGGTAAGGTTTTAGGGCGGGGCCTTCAGGTGGGAAGGCCAAGGGTTAAGTTATGTATTTATGATATTTATTTGTATTTATGTTATTAATAAAAGGCTGCTGTGGCCATATAATCCACTTGCTGAGTCTGTCATTATTGGAGGGGGGAGTGGAGTTTAAGGGGTAAGCGACTCGACAATATGCCAGTCAAGTGCAGGCCGGAATCAGGGCTGCAAGGCTGGATGAAGGCCTGGCATGACTGGGGCTTGGAGGGAGAGGATTCGGGGTTACGAAGGGTTAAGGAGGAAGGAGAGTGACGAAGGGATGGAGGTGTGGCTAAGGGCATAAAAGGGATAGCAAGGGCAGGAAAAGGGGCCATTTTGTGAGGACAGCAGTGTGGCAGCAGCCTCCGCCCACCCACCCCTTTTTTGTTTTATTTTGGCTGCTGTTTGCCTGGGTTAGGTGGGGGTCCTCAAGTGTTTCTTAGTGTTGGTGTTAGGCCGGGGAGTTGCGAGTGGATTACGGATGGTCCGGCAGTGATTGGAGGGTAAGCTTTGTCATAGTGGCCTGGGGCGGTGGTGGGTCATTGGAGTTGGTGGTTATGGTGGCTCTGGCGTGGTGGGGAGGGAGCCAAAGGAGGCTCTTGACTCCCCAGGTACTGGTTTAAGGTGTGATATGGTGGGTAGCGGCCCAAGTTGGTTGCCCTTGGTTACCGGTTACTGCCTCTGAGCTGGCGTTTATCGGCTAGAGGTAATTTAACTGAGGGCGAGGCCAGTTATCCGTCATTTATGGGGCTCCAAGGACACTCCCCGTGTTGGCATTCATGGGTTCTTGGTAAGGTTTTAGGGCGGGGCCTTCAGGTGGGAAGGCCAAGGGTTAAGTTATGTATTTATGATATTTATTTGTATTTATGTTATTAATAAAAGGCTGCTGTGGCCATATAATCCACTTGCTGAGTCTGTCATTATTGGAGGGGGGAGTGGAGTTCAAGAGGTAAGCGACTCGACAATACGCCGGTCAGGTCAGCGTAACACCTTCACCACCAACTTCAGCACAGCCAGGGGTAAACGACAGCAGGCAGTTTTAAAACTTATCTGTTTGGGGGACAAACCCCAAACTGCGCAGGAGCTGTGGACGGGCCTTGAACAACAGAGTGGTTTGTGCCAGTCAGCCTCAAGCCCGGCCTGGTGGTGTGCGATAATGGGCGAAATATCGTAGCAGCTCTGGGACTAGCCGGTTTGACGCACATCCCTTGCCTGGCACATGTGCTGAATTTGGTGGTGCAGAGATTCCTTAAAAATTACCCCGACATGTCAGAGCTGCTGCACAAAGTGCGGGCCGTCTGTGCGCGCTTTCGAGCGTTCTCACCCTGCTGCTGGACTCGCCTGTCAGCGCTGCAGCATAACTTCGGCCTTCCCGCTCACCGCCTCATATGCGACGTGCCACTAGGTGGAACTCCACCTTGCACATGCTGGCCAGACTGTGCGAGCAGCAGCAGGCGATAGTGGAGTTTCAGCTGCAGCACGCACGGGTGAGTCGCTTGGCGGAACAGCACCACTTCACCACCAATGACTGGGCCTCCATGCAAGACCTGTGTTCCTTCTTGCGCTGTTTCGAGTACTCCACCAACATGGCCAGTGATGATAACAACGTTCTCAACGTTACTATCCCACTTCTATTCCTCCTTGAAAAAACGCTCCTGGCGATGATGGAAGAGGATGTGGCACAGGAGGAGGAGGAGGAGGAAGAGGGATCAATTTGTAGGGTTTCCGGCCAGTCATTCCCAAGTGGCTCCGAGGGTGGGTTCCTGCACCCACAAGCAGAAGGTACACAATTGTCCAGCCAGGGCACAGTTCTGGAGGATGAGGAGGTGGAGGATGAGGAGGAGGAGATGCAGGAGGAGGAATCATGTTCACAGCAGGGTGGCACCCAGACCAGCTCATGGCCATCACTGCTGCGTGGATGGGGGGATACAGAGGACACAGACGATACACCTCCCACAGAGGACAGCTTTTCTTTGCCTCTGGGCAGCCTTGCACACATGAGCGATTACATGCTGCAGTGTCTCCGCAACGACCGCAGAGTTGCCCACAATCTAACTTGTGCTGATTACTGGGTGGCCACGCTGCTGGATCCCCGTTACAAGGACAACGTACGGTCCGTAATTACGTCACTTAAGCGTGATCGTAAGATGCGCGAGTACAAGCGCACGCTGGTAGACGCGCTGCTGGTGGCATTCCCACCTGACAGCGGGGATACAGTGGAAGCACAAGGCGAAGGCAGAGGATGAGGAAGAGGTCGCCAACGCAGCTGGGGCACCGCCAGCACCTCAGAAGGCAGGGTTAGCATGGCCGACATGTGGAAAAGCTTTGTCAGCACGCCACAACAACCAGAACCACCAGCTGATATGGAACGTCTTAGCAGGAGGCAGCATTTCACCAACATGGTGGAGCAGTATGTGTGCACACGCCTACACGTACTGAATGACGGGTCTGACCCCTTCAACTTCTGGGTCTACAAATTGGGCACATGGCCTGAGCTTGCCCTTTACGCCTTGGAGGTGCTGGCCTGCCCTGCAGCCAGTGTATTATCTGAACATGTGTTTAGCACGGTAGGGGGCGTCATCACAGACAAGTGCAGCCGCCTGTCCACAGCCAATGTGGACAAGCTGACGTTCATTAAAATGAACCAGGCTTGGATCCCACAGGACTTGTCTGTACCTTGTGCAGAATAGACATTTATACCACCATCAAACATACATTCTTGTACTCAAATCAAGTGCAATGATTCTTTGTTTTCTTTTTTTTTATTTGTCCCAAAAATAAAAAATAAACATTGTTGGCTACCTCCTCCTCCTCCATTGTTGCCTCCACCTACAACACCACATTCACCGCCTCCTCAACCTCCGACTCCATATCCACCTCCTTCTCTGAGTTGCAGGTTAATAATTATTAATTTTTAGTTATTTTATTTTATTTTAAGTTTTTTCCCTATCCACATTTGTTTGCAGAGCAGTTGCCATGCTTGTAAGCACATTTTACTGCCTTTTACATCCCTCTAGCCTTTTAAGGACTATTTTATAGCCATTTTAATGCAAAAAAGTGCCAATTTTTGTGCCCTAAATTGAAATAATTCTTATTTTCAATTGTCGGGTGACATTTTACCATTTTTGGCGGATACAAACCCCTGCTGAGCCTGGGTGACAGGGGCCTAAATCTTTTAAAATCCTTTGTTGTATTGCTGGGTGACATGAACCCCCTTTTGCCGTGAATGAACCCCTGCTGTGCCTGGGTGACAGGGGCCGAAATCTCTCAAAATCCTCTGTTGTATTGCTGGGTGACAAGAAGCCCCTTTTGCCGTGAATAAACCCCTGCTGTGCCTGGGTGACAGGGGCCAAAATTTCTCAAAATCCTATTTTCTATTGCTGGGTGACACGAACCCCCTGCTGTGCCTGGGTGACAGGGGCCTAAATCTCTCAAAATCCTCTGTTGTATTGCTGGGTGACATGAAGCCCCTTTTGCTGTGAATAAACCCCTGCTGTGCCTGGGAGACAGGGGCCTAAATCTCTCAAAATCGTCTGTTGTATTGCTGGGTGACAAGAACCCCCTTTTGCCGTGAATAAACCCCTGCTGTGCCTGGGTGACAGGGGCCTAAATCTCTCAAAATCGTCTGTTGTATTGCTGGGTGACATGAACCCCCTTTTGCCGTGAATGAACCCCTGCTGTGCCTGGGTGACAGGGGCCTAAATCTCTCAAAATCCTCTGTTCTATTGCTGGGTGACATGAACCCCCTTTTGCTGTGAATGAACCCCTGCTCTGCATTGCTGACAGGGAACTAAATTTAGTGAAAACATCTGTTACTAATCGGAAGATGCGCGACTACAAGCGCACGCTGATGATGGCATTACCACCTGACAGTGGGGGCACAGTGGAAGCACAAGGTGAAGGCAGAGGAGGAGGAAGAGGTCGCCAACGCAGCTGGGGCACCACCAGCACCTGAGAAGGCAGGGTTAGCATGGCCAAATTGTGGAAAAGCTTTGTCAGCCTTGGAGGTGCTGACCTGCCCTCCAGCCAGTGTATAGTGTGAACGTGTGTTTAGGACGGCAGAGAGCATTATCACAGGCTGCAGCCAATGTGGACAAGCTTACATTTATTAAAATGAACCAGGCATGGATCCCACAGGACTTGTCCGTACCTTGTGCAGAATAAACATTTATACCAGCCTCAACCATCCATTCTTGTACTCAAGTGCACTTATTCTTAGTTTTATTTTGTTATATGTCCCAATATTTTGGGGGATACCCCAATTTAAAAATAAAAAATAACATAAATCAGTGTTGGCTACCTATTCCTCCTTCACCGCCGCTTCCACCTACACCGCCACATCAACCTACACCGCCACATCCACCGCCTCCTCAACCTCCTACTCCTAGATCCAGATTGTTATTTTAAATTTTTCTGTATTTTATGTTATTTTTAGTCATTTCGCTATATCCACATTTGTTTGCAGAACAGTTGCCATGCTCTTAAGCACATTTTGATGCCTTTTGCAGCCCTCTAGCCCTTTCCAGGACTATTTTAGAGCCATTTTAGTGCCCAAAAGTTCCGGTCCCCATTGACTTCAAACTTGAAACTTTTTTTTCTAGTTCGGCTGAACTCGTCGAACCCGAACATCCAGGTGTCCGCTCTACTCTAGTTAGATACCATTTTCCAGGGCAATTGGAGTCACTTTGGTTTGGGACAAATCTATTCGGGTCTGAACTGAACTTTTCAGAAAAATTTGGTGAATCGGAACCAAACCGAATCTCAAAAGGTTCACTCATCTCTAGCGCATAGTGAACAAAGTGGTGGCTGCATATGTGCACAGCTCTCTTCATTCACTGTATGGGAGTCATGGTATGTGCGCAAGTATGTATACGGGGGTGGGGATATGCTATGCTGAAATTTTGCCTCTTGTGAAGTCTACCCTAGCTACAGTTCTGCCTCCATTGGCTTGTGCTTGTCTTATATTCAGGAACATTTTCTGCAATGGCACATTTCAATTTGAGTTTTAAGATCGGGAAACATTACTCATGTTTATGATCAGTTAACTGCGCAAAAAAGATGCTCGAAGATGTTCATGTACAGTACACGGCTTTGTACACATTTTCATCAAATAATACTGGACCCACAATCTGCATAGCCATGCACCAAATGCCAATTTTTAGATCACAAAATGGATGTTACTGTAGCCAGTATAAATTTTCTGTGTGCCAGTACCTATTGTTCAGCAAATTAAAGGGGTATTCCCATCTTAGACAATGGGGGCATATCACTAGAATATGCCCCCATTGTCTGATAGGTGCGGGTCCCACCGCTGGGACCTGCACATATATATTGAGAACGGAGCGGGAAGCACTGTGGCTGGAGGACCCCAGATTTCCCGGGGTCCATCCACCACCAAGCGCTAATCCCCGCTTCTCCCATAGAAGTGAATGGGAGCGTGCACGGCCCATGCTCCCATTCATTTCTATGGGGCAGATGGCAATAGCCAAGCCAGCGCTCTGCTATTTTCGGCGGCCCCATAGAAATGAATGGAGGGCGGCTGCGCATGCGCAGTGCGCTCTCCTTCAATTTTGGGCCTCTGTTCTCGATATAGGTGCGGGTCCCACCGCTATAGGACAATGGGGGCATATCCTAGCGATATGCCCCCATTGTCTGAGATAAGAAAAACCTCTTTAAGACACACAGTTAGATGGAACCACGCTTATCTAACATGATGCATTGCAACAGTTCCAAATTTTGGTCTAAAACTGTATCCACAATCATATCTGAAGCCAATTGCAACATACACACTCAGGTTTATCCCACTTCCTACCTCTTGCACAACTGACCTCAGCATGACGTCAGGTGAAGCAACTTCATAGACGTGAAAAAGTAGTTCTGCTGATGTGTGTCTGCTGGGATTATTCTGCATCACTTTCCTCTGGCTTCTCATAATCTTCCTCTGGGTATCTGCAGCAATTTGTGTGTGTCCAAATATGCAGTTGTCTACTTTTTTTGAGGCATTGGCCACCGATCTTCTGTTAAACCACTCCTACACAGAACCATGTATATAATGCTTTATGTTGAATAGTAAGGTCCAGAAATTACAAGGAAAGAGAATCCTGTGTTTCTTTGAATTAGCCTCTTTGTATCTGTGGGGTTTTCATCTGGTAGACAGGCTAGCAGACGCATGACGGGGTATTGGGTTATTCCCCGCTCGCCCCTCTTGATCAGTCAATTACTAACCCTTGACTCCCCTACCACCAGCCCTATCCCTCTAAACTGCCTTGTCAGAACCCCAATAAGACACGGACACCAAGTTGGATTAAATCGACCACAGCAGCCGTTTATTGAAAACACATACATGAATAAATAACCTTTTATTTTGCACAAAACATAACCATAAGATATAACCAACTTATTCATATCCCTGAGTAACACGGGGGAGGTCCTGGAAGGCCCCAAACCTCGGAATTTTTGCCAGTATCTTTTGAGCCGACTTGCCCCCCAGCCGTTAAGCACCAGCTCGGAGCACCACTGACGCTCGCCCAAATTCCGCCACAACCGACCACCAGCCATTAGGAGTCCAGCCCCAACCATGGGAGCCCTCCCATCCTCGTCACCTGAATTTTCTCCAACTTCAGGACCTCCCACCGCCACAGCCGCCGTGACAAAATATTATTGTATTTTTTTATACGATCCTCACACCCCCTTCCCTCCACATTCTCCGCCATCCAGCTCAGGCTCCGGAACATGAAACAAAAGGGGTGGATGGGGCGGGAGCTTTGATTTTCCATAAAATGCCTCCTTCTTCCCAGACCCTCACCCTTTTAACCCTTGCTCCGCGCCGCCCCATCACTTGAACTCGCCAATCAGCTACCCAGGGGCTCCCTAAAATCAGCCCCCCGTCATGGTCGCCTCCCCCTAAGGCTTGCGCCCCCAGTCCGGCTCTATCTTGACGGGGTATTGATTATTCCCCGCTCGCCCCTCTTGATCAGTCACTTACTACCCTTGACTCCCCGACCACCAGCCCTATCCCTCTAAACTGCCTTGTCAGAACCCCAATAAGACACGGACACCAAGTTGGATTATATCGGCCACAGCAGCCGTTTATTGAAAACACATACATGAATAAATAACCTTTTATTTTCCCAAAAAACCATAACCATAAGATATAACCAACTATTCATTTCCCTCAGTAACATGGGGGAGGGTCCTGGAAGCCCCAAACCTCGGAATTTTTGCCAGTATCTTTGAGCCCGACTTGCCCCCAACCGTTAAGCACCAGCTCGGAGGCACCACTGACGGCTCGCCCAAATTCCGCCACAAACCGACCACCAGCCATAGGAGTCCAGCCCCAACCGCGAAGCTCTCCCATCCTCGTCACCTGAATTTCTCCAACTTCAAGGACCTCCCACCGCCACGAACGCACATGCTTGACACCTTAAGCCTGTGCGTCCCTCCACATCCGCAAATCTGTCTCAACGCCCTCCTGTATCGCCAGACACCACATGTCAATCCCCACTGCGTTCAAGTGAACACCGTCAGACCGCCAAAAAGCCCCGACCCCTTTCTCCAGTTCAGTATGCCTCACAACCACTGCCCCATTCCTTGCAATGAACCGCCCAATGGCCCTGGTTGGATTTATCCTAGCCTTATTTATACCTTCCACCCGACCGCAATCCCCTCCACACCTTGGGGGGAACAATGTCCGACCAAACAGGAAATTAGACCGGGAACAGCGCCACAACCGGAGTAGGTCCGAACTAATATCCTTCACTAGTTCGCAGCAATGGCCGCGCCCCCAAATCGTTGCCCCCCACGTGCAACACCAATACATTCGGCGCCCTATCCAACCTAACAAACTTGTGGACCTCAGGTAACACGCCCCCCACAATTACCCCATTCCACTAACGCCAACCATCTTACCCACCGCTATCCCCAACTGTTGTCCATCCGGCCGAACCGCTGCCCGGATGACTCCCCAGAAAACATACGAGTGACCCATTATCCATATTAGCGCTGGGTCCGAATCTGAAATGAAATAATAAGATCAAAAGCATACCGTATGGGATGAGACAAAATACAATGCAATATTACAAACGATCTAGGCGTATATATGATCTAAAACGAATCGATTCCCACCTCCCTATCCGCATTATCACGTCCCTGCCCCAGCCCCCGTCTGGCCGCATCTGTTGCTGCCCCGATTCTAAAAAAGTGGCTAGAATTACCCTCAAGCGCTATGCCCAACTGCCCTACACCGCCTAAAGACCGCTGTAAATTGGAAACGGGGAAAGGAAAGACCGGTCCGCATGCACTAAAAGAGGGGAATTCGTCCCCATCACCGCAAACCCCGTACTCCCTCAAACAGTCCCACAGGACACATTGCACAACCCGGGACCGCGAACAGAACAACCTTCCCCTCCCCATCAGTTTTTGATCGTCTAATACGAAATTCCACCCTGTCCTGAAAAAGGTCCACGTCATCCCTGAACAAGCCACCCTGTCTTTAACCAACGGAGAAACCAACTCGCCCAAACGCAATGCCCCGAAAAACGCTAGCGAAAAAGCCAACCGAAACAAACGCAACTCCCACGACGAGGGCACAGACGTCGACCAGTTGTTCCCCCAACCTCAGCAGCCAAGCAAAAGACACCGCCTACGGTCATCCTGCCCCGACTGAGAACGCCGCCAACCCTTTAAAGCCCTCACCACCAGAAAAGACTTGCTGACGTCCGGCAGGTACCTGAGACGAAAACCGAAAGCCAAACCCGAAACACAACTATTAATCCTAGAGATAGACCACCCCTCCTCTCTACAATGCCCCAATGACAATAGCAAGGGAATCTCGCAGTCATCTGTCACAACGGCCAATCTGGCCTTCCAGTCCTCCCAGCATCGCCATGCCCTATCGTATGTCTCCCATGTACCGGGTGCGAGTGAAGCCCGTATGAGACCCGCTACGGTGTCTCCCAGGAGTTCCACAGACAACATCGGGCAGTCCAGCCCGCGTTCCTCTGCCCCCGGGGCCAGCTGGGGGAAACGCTCCCACTGTGAACGAGAGAGAGAGCATCAGCAATACAGTTATCAACCCCTGGTACGTGCATTGCTACCACCCAAGCATTTGAGTGACAAACACTCCAACACTAGCCTCTGCAATAGACTCACCACTAACGGTGAAGAAGCCGACAACCCGTTAATCGCTTGCACCACCCCCAAGTTGTCACAGTGGAAACGGACCTTCTTATTCCTAAACTCCTCCCCCACAACATTACTGCCACTACAATGGGGAACAGCTCCAGCAACGCGAAATTCTTGACCCAGCCTCTCTCCACCCAGGTATCCGGCCAACCCCCCGCACACCACTGCCCCCCACAATAGACCCCGAAGACGCCTCCCCCCGCAGCGCCAGAGAGAAGGTCAAAATCAAAGGAGTCCTACCGCTTCACCCATAAACAGATCCCTGCCATTATAACGCTCCAGATACGATGCCCAAACTTGCAAATTCTGCCCCTAAGCTCTTTTCCCAGTCTAATAAAATGGTGCGGGCGCCCACCACCCCCGCCGTTGCCGCCGCCAAACGCCTACTAAATACTCTACCCATGGGGATAATCCTACAGGCGAAATTCAGCTTCCCAGGAGTGACTGTAGGCTCCGCAACTGAATTTCTGCAGTCGCCTCGCCCTGTCGACCTCCATTTTTTAGATCCTCAACCTTGTCCAAGGGCAGCCTACATTCCATCTTCACTGAGTCAATCACTATGCCTAGGAAGCTCAATTCCGTGGTTGGCCCAACCGTTTTCCTTGCCGCCAAGGGAACCCCGAAAGGAATAAAACAACGCCTCCATCGTGTGCAACAGTAAAGAGCACACCCTGGATCCCGGGGGGCCAATACATAAGAAATCGTCCAGATAGTAAAATAAGTGATTCACATCCGGAGAATCCACTACCCGCCCATTCTAGAAAAGAGCTGAACTTCTCAAAATACGCGCAGGACAACGAACACCCCATTGGCAAACAACGATCAGCAAAAAACTTACCCTCCCAAAAACATCCCAACAAATGCAGGCTCTCTGGGTGCATCGGCAACAATCTAAATGCTGACTCAATATCCGTTTTCGCCATCAATGCACCCCTCCCAAACTTCCTAACCCACTTCACTGCCGCATCAAACGAGGTATAGACCACCGAGCACAGCGTCGGGTCAATACCATCGTTGACCGACGATCCCTTAGGAAAGGATAGATGTTGAATCAGGCGAAACGTATTCGCCTCTTCTTTGGGACCACCCCCAGAGGCGACACACGCAAGTTCTGCAAAGGTGGTTCCAAAACGGGCCAGCCATCATTCACAGTCTAACTTCCTTCTCTAACTTTTTGGTCACCACATCAGGGTGCTCCCTTGCCGACTGCAAGTTCTTCTTAAGCAACACAGGCCCCGATGGAACAAACAGAATTTTAACCCCCCCCCCCCCCCCCCCCCCCCCCGAAAAAACCCTCCCGCAACAATTGCGCAGCCCCCTTATCCGGATATCTAGCGAGAAACCGGTCCATCTCTTCCAGACGCACCGGTGTCTCCCCCTTTTCCAGAACTCTCACCCCCTTCTGTTTTGCCCCTCTAAAGCAGCGCGCGGCTCCGTGAGACCCGCCATAGGTGGAACATTCGTGCTTGAATTTGCACTTGGCTCCAAATTTACACCCCCCTTCATTGAATAAAAAACTTAACCCCTTCGCAGATGCTGCCGCGAATCCGGATTGTCCCCCCGCCCCTGATTCGCTCAGAAAGGGCTGGCCTGACAGAACCGGCGCCGTCACTTTTAGCCACAAAGCGATATCCTTGTGGTCCCATTTGATGCTAGGGCGTACCGCCTTCCGCTGCCTAAACTGCTCATCGTAACGCAGCCAGGCCAGACCCCCATACACACGGTAAGCTTCCCAAATAGCATCCTGGTAACAAAAAAGCGCGGAGCAGCACTCCGGCGCCTTCTCCCCTATCACACTGGCCAATATCGCGAACGCCTGCAACCAGTTAGGGAACGTCCGCGGTATCCTCCCTCTAACCCTCATCCTTTCGCGCCCTATCCAAATTGAACCTGTCCAAAGGGAGTAAGGAAAATATATCCACATACTCCCCTTTCCAAATGCGTTCCCTAACCTCCTGCTTGAAATGTGCTCCCAACGGGCCCTCGAAACAAACATAAACTTCACCCTTCGCCCTATCGTCTAACCGCATCACATCCTCCTGATCAGACCCGCCTACCTGCGTCTGAACGGACGCCGAAGTACCACATGAAACCACCGTGGGTGTACCTGAAGCTGGCGGCCCCCCCCGCGGCCGCCCCCACGCCCCACGCCGGCAATGGCCCTGACGCTACCAACCCACCGATGCCACCCCCCAGGCCCCCCAATGGTAACGCGGGATTCCCTGCCGCCCCCAAATTCGCTAACAACCCCACCAAACCCCCCAAGAGTTGGCCCAGTCCCTTACTCAAATCCGACTGAGACCCCCCAGCCCCCCCAGACACTAACTGACATAAAGGTCCCCATGGTGCCTCACCTGGCTGCCTGGGTGCTGTGACCCCATCAGCCGAGGGTCCTGACTCCCGACGCTCGGTCCTCTGAGATGGTCCTGGCACAGCGAGCTCCCACGGATGTCCCCTGGCCGGGCTGGGGCCAGGGACGTAATCTTCCGGATCCTCCCTGGATACTACTTGCGCAGCGACACCTTCTTCCTCGACTTGCCTGGCCGACGAGGGCCTGCTGCCAAGGTCCGCAGCAGCCCCGTGCGCTCTGGAACACTGCTCTAGCTGAGGGGCCTCATCTACATCAGGATCCTGGAGAGTGCCCGCCGTTCCTGGTCCCGACCACAAGGTGGCGCTGCTGCACTGCTGAAGAGGCCTGCACGAGGGCTCCACCTACTGGCCGGATTCCTTCCACGCCTGGGCGCCCGGGAAGGAGCGGCACCCCTGGCGCCTGCAGGCGTGAAGGGTCCTGGAAAGCAGGGCTCCGTCTGCGGTGCTCAGCCCGAGGGGAGGCACGTCTGGGCTGAGGCGCGCCGGCGGACGGGACCGCCGCGGCCGGAGTGCCGATGGCTGAGGCGGAGCGGGTGCCTCAGCCGCCCCTCTGAGCAGCTGCTGGACCTGTTCCTGGAGCCAGCCGGGTCCCCGAGCAGCTGCCACCGACCTGAGATCCGCCAAGAGGGAATCCACATCCATCGTAAGTACCAGAGTGCGCAAGCGATTACAGGTGTGTGCAGCTCTGATTTTCCATAACATGGCCTCCTTCTTCCCAGACCCTCACCCTTTTAAACCCCTTGCTCCGCGCCGCCCCATCACTTGAACTCGCCAATCAGTTACCCAGGGGCTCCCTCAAACCAGCCCCTCGTCATGGTCGCCTCCCCCTAAGGCTGCACCCCCAGTCCGGCTCTATCTGTATAGAGGCAATCACAAAGTCTTTAACTTAAACAGTTCAGTGTTTATTCACACATAAGGAAAAACAAAATGACCGTTCACAGGCTTGGTGTTTGTTCAGACCATGCAATGTCCATAGAACAAAATCTTCACCTGGTTAGCAGTTTTCCACCCGCAGTCCACAGCAGGCTTTAGGGTAGGGTTGCCACCTTTTCTTCAAGCCAAACCCGAACAGAAGGGAGGGAGGGCCCCCTACCAGGCCCCACCCATGTCCCACCTCCAGCCACGCTCATCTCCCACCTCCAGCCACACCCATGTCCCGCCTCCACCCCTGGTCGCTGTCGCACCACGATTATTACGCCCTTGAAGAGGCTCATTAGCATATTATAAGTCTTTATTTTAAGAGAACGGCGGCAGCGGCAGGCAGGGAGTTATAAAACACACTGTTATGTACTGCTGACATTAGCCCATCGCTAATGTCAGTCAGCTACATAACATAACGTTTTTTCTGATGATTGACAGATTCAGAAACCACACTGTTACATTTACACACTTCCAATGTTTTATATACCTTTTAGAAGTGCCTATCTAGGACAGGTGTCAGGACTGTCTTGGTCACACACAGGTTGAAAAAACACTCTGCAGGCAGGGCACAGTGGGCACTGGGCTGGGCACTACTTGGGCAGGCTGCTGGAGCTGGACTGGAGAAGAAGAATGATTTCTCCCACGGAGCTCCCTGCCTCTCTCTCTCTCTGATGTCACTTCCTGTGGACCTGACTTCCTTATCAGAGAGAAGGAGGGAGGGACTGGGAGGAAGGGAGGCAGGCAGGGGAGGAGCGAGGAGGAGCGAGGGAAACCAGAGACTGAACAGTGAGTGAACACAGCGCTCTCCTCTGACTCTGAGGCTGCGCTGCCTGGCATGACTGTAGAGACTGTAGAGGAGGGAGGGACAGCTGATCGGTGCGCTCAGCTGATCACCCGGCCGCCACAGTGACAGCTTATGCGATCGGATCATCGGAGTCTCGGTCGGACGTCCACACTGCAGTTTGAATGAAACCTGTGCCCGGGTCTAAGAAAAGCTTGTACCCAGGCACAGGATTACAAACCCGGACTGTCCGGGTCAATCCCGTACGGGTGGCAACCCTACTTTAGGGGCCTGTTTCCCAGCATGCGTCTCTCAGCCCGTTAGCATGGCACAAATTCACAGGTCCCAAAACACAGAAACTCCCCAGCTTCTCAGTCAGATGGAAGAGAAACCACACCCAACTGAGACTGCTGGCTGGGTTTATATAGGCCATAAAAGACCCGGCCTGGAGCGTGGGGAGAAGCCACCCACCCACCCAGCACTTTGGCTGCTCCCAGTAAGAGCTGGCCCGGATCGGCTTTACAGCCATACTAACAGCAAACAGTGTCAGTCAGCACTAGCTGCCACTGACACTTAAAACTACTGGCTCTTACCTCAACGAGGCCAGGAATCTCGGTGACACATACCTTCCATCAATGACAGCCCCTTGCACTTTCCTACAGTACATAGACCTTCACTATTGTAATCTTTTGTGAATCATCTATGGCATGTTTGTTATGATGGAGGCTTGATAAGCATTATCCTGTACAAACCACGCAGGGGGAAAGGGTTCTGCTTTTCTTGCCCCATCCTGTAGGTATTTTTTGCTGTGTTTTCTAGCACTAACTTGTAACTAACCAGATAGGTTTGCCACCCAGCTGGTGATCCACTACCCCAGCCAGTGTTTATATCCAAAGGTCAGTACAAGGGATGTTTTTTTTTATTTTACCAGAAATATTAATTGCTGGTATATTGAGGTGACACTTTCTTCAACTTCATCCATGTCCTGAGGATGAGGATACTTTTGAATATAATGGTGTAGTCGAGAGCCATTAGCTCCATGCTCCAACATTGACCTTGCTGCTGGTGGTTTGCTGTACAGAACGGACTAAATCTGCATTTAGACATCTGCTCCCTTTGTCATGAGAATATGGGCTAGATGAGTATGCACTTTCTGGGGCACACAGCAGGGGGGCATTATATTGTAAAAGGAGCAAAGCATGGGCATTGTACTGTGTGAGGGGCACAGCAGAGGGCATTATGCTGCGTGTGGGTCACATCAGGGCATCATTCTGTATGCTGGGGGTGCACCTAGACTTTCTTCTACCAGAGGAAAAAAGTAAATTGACGCCCCCGCAATGTTGTACATTTCCAGTGTCCATGTCAGAAAATCCAGTGCAAATGTTCTAAATGTTGCACAATTTTGCTAAAGATCTGGCCTTAGATTTTAGACTTTGCAATGAAAAATTTAACATTTGTGGTCAAATTTCAAAAAAGCTCCAAGTCAAATCACGGAAAAATAATATCAAGAATGTACATCTGAAAAATAGTTATTGTTCACTGTCTGTAGAGAAGTTAAAACTAAAAATAATAAATCTTTAATGAATGTGTGTATTAAAAGAAAATGACACCCTTATCAGGCAAAACATAGTTTATCACTCCTCCAAAACTAGTATATAAAGCTTGTATCCATAAAATAAATAAATAACTGGGATCAAGCTGTGAGGATTAGTGATGAGCGAGCACCAAAGTGTTCGGGTGTTCGGGTACTCGGTCTGAACACATAGCGATATTCGTGTGCTCGGCGAACACCCGAGTATAATGGAAGTCAATGGGAGACAACCAGGCACCCCCTGCTCGGATGAGGGGAGGGTGCCTGGTTCATAGGAAAAGGTCTGAAAGTGATGGAAACACCTCTGAAATCGATCAGGAACAGCAGAGGGACCATGTCTGGATACATCTAGGACTCCTATGTCGCTGCTGGGAACCATGTTGTCCGAGTTGTACGCCAATTTTACAGACTAACAAAAATATGCACAAACCCCCCCCCCCCAAAAAAAAACAAAAAAAAAACGATTTTACTAGAAAAATTGTTAGGAAACATTCTTTCCAGTATATTCAATTATATATACAGTGCAAGTGATGTCAAAAATTACAAGGAAGAAGCACTCCGATGCAGCCTGTATTTCACATAAAGGAGAGGCCTCATTCACATTGTGGTACAATAGTTCTGGTAGTGGGACTCCTACGCCTATGCACTAAGTGAAAGGGCTGCCAAATATTACAAGGAACCGGCACTGCAATACACCCTTTCTTACACATAAAGGAGGGCATCATACACACACCCTTAAAAAATTATCCTTGACGGCCTGCTGGTGACCCTCCAAAACATTCGGAGCAAGGGCCTGCTGATCTGACCATCTGACAAGAAAAAATGACCATTTTCAATTTCAATTATTTTTTGGGTTAGAGATAACATTAACGTCACATAGCAGAGTTAGCGCAGTGAATGGTGGTCAGCACCGGCTACGAAAAAATTACATTGCATTTCACAGCTATATTTTGAATGCGCTAATGTTACTCTGTAGATTAAGTGCAGGGAATGTCGTTCAGCACCAGCTAGGATAGAAAAGAATATACTATGTGAGCTGACCCCCAAAAAATTGTAGGTGAGGGCCTGCAGGTGAGCTGACCCTCCCTGAAGATGGACATGTGGATATCTTATGCACTGATCCCAAACTCTTCAGCCACCAAAGTCAGAAGAAGATGATGGGGGAATGGCAATTAGTGTTTCACTTGGTGGATGATGGGGATCAGACACAGTTGTCAATAAGTAGGGTCTTGTTGGGCCAACACAAGTCAGGACAATGACCAGAGGGAGGAAGTGGATTTGGAGATGGGGGAATGATGACATCACTGACTCAAGTTGGAAGGTGGAGGGGCGAAGCAAGGACAGCAGGACAGAGGGGGAGGGATCCACAGCACAGCAACAGGCTGGAAGAGGCTGTGGGTGGTGAAAGGGAGAAGGCGGGCCCACAACAAACAGGCCCGCAACTGTTCCCCCTTGCACAAATCTCCCTTGCCAAGGAGTAGGTGTTCTGCAATCTGGGGCTTTTTTGAGGAAAGTGAGGACGAAAAAAGATTTTTAATTAGCAAACTGTGTCACACCAAAATAAGAACTCAACATTTCATAAATAACAATAACCATAACATCAGCTAGCACACCCACTTCTGTGTCCAAGGACAGTGTACAGCTGTCCCCAGGCTTTTGAACGTAAGCGCCAATACTCCGCCACCCACCTACAGGCCATAGCACTAAATGCGCACCTTTCAAAATTTGGAACCATGGAAATGTTGCCATTTAGGCCTGTGGACACTGAGGCTTTCCTCAGCCTCATGGCGGTGGCCAGCCTTCGTTACTCAGTCCCCAGACACCACTATTTTTTCTCGGTGTGCATCCCCGCATTACACCAGCGATTGTGTCCCGTTGCATCACACGTGCCATGATCAAGGAAGTTATTGGGAAGGTCCACTTAACAACGGACACACGGACAAGTGGTTTTGGCCAGGGATGCTACATTTCCGTGACGGCACACCGGGTGAACACGGTGGAGGCCAGTAGCGAGTCGTACCTTGGGATGGCACAGGTGCCACCGACGCCAAGGATTGCGGGCACTACTTCCATCCGGAATTCTGCCACCATCTACATTAGTGTCTGCAAACCCCCCTTCCCCCCTTCTTCTCCTCTGCCTCCACCTCCTCTGCAAACTCTGAATTCTCATGGCCTCGCTGAAATTTATTTGCTTGGGTGACAAACAGCACACCGCTGCAGAGCTGTGGCAGGGTATAAGGGACCAGGTTGGTTGTGTCTGATAATGGCCATAACTGCCAGCTTTGTAGCTCAGCAAGCTCACACACATGGCAATCATACAGCATATATGTACTATGCACAACAAACATCCAAACTTATGCATTAATATAACTAGAAACCTAACACACAAGAGTGGAGGTAAACCAATGGCATGAACTTTTTAAGAATTCATAAATAACCAAATAACCATAACATATTTTATTTTACAGCCTAGTCAGAAACTCAAATTCAAACCATAACAATATGTTGGTTTGGCAACGCTGCTGCAGCACTTGCATTTGCCAGCTAACAGACTATTGTGCGACGTGAGTACGCACTGGAACTCTACGTTTTACATGTTGTCTAGGCTTTGCGAGCAGCAGAGGGCAGTAGTGGGATACCAACTGCAACATGCTCTTGTATGTCTGACCTCTGTGAGGTTTTACGCAACATTGAGGGATAAACACAGATGGTGAGTGGCGATGCCGCTATTATCAGCCTAACCATACCACTTCTGTGTCTAGTGAAACGCTGGCTGCTAACGATGAAGGCGGACGCTTCACATGTGGAAGAGGTAAAACTAGGGGGAAGACATTACACAGGGTGATAGCCAGACCACCCTCAGTTTGTCTTCTTTACGCCTCAGAGGTGCTGGTTGCCCTGCCGCCAGGGTTTTGTCACAGCGGGTATTTAGTGCTGCTGGGGCCATAATAACTGATAAGCGTATCCGCCTGTCAACTGAAAATGATGACAGGTTGACTATTATAAAAATGAACAAGGCCTGGATTGCCCTGACTTCTCTACTCCACCAGATGAAAGCGGCTGAACATAAAGGCACTTTAAATGTGTTGTTTTGTAAAGTACTGAATACACTGTATTCACATGCACCTCTGCCACCACCAAAAAGGTTATATGGTTCAATCTTCCTTTTATCGTCCTTCTCCTCTCCTCCTCCTCCTCCTCCTCCTCCTCCTCCTCCTCCATCATATCAACATGCTTTTTAGGCTGCCCTCACTCATAATGTTTTATAGGGTCAGCGAAACTCTTGCACAGGTGCCAGGGGCGACACTCAGAGCCATCTCTGTGGGAACCCTTACCCTTGAAAAAGTCTATGGTGCACCAATATGCCTTACAGTTTTCCTGCCATTCATCAGCGTCGGGTACGCCATGAATGGCACAGGCAGCACATTGACTGTAGGCAGGCCACTATAGCTAAATAATAAGGAACATGGAAGATATACTATATTGGACTGTAGTATTCAGGTTAAATGATCGTGTGGGCACTTTGCGATAAATAAGTGTGTTTGTGGTTGCAGTTTGGGCAATCAGTTTCTAAAAGGTTTGCCATCGCCTTCACTGTTCTAGAGGGTTAGCGCACCTGGAGGCCCTCATCTACATTATTTTACTCTGTTTAATTGAGCCCAGGGCCACAGCCTCTGCGTGAACCATCAGCATCACGGCCACTTCCACGTTCCGTACTGGCCGCCTTCTTAATATTAAATGTTATATATGCTTGAAAGTATGTCACACCTACAGTATTGTAGGATATGTACGTGTACGCGCCAATCAATTAAAACAGGTATTTTGGATGCGCACACTTTACACAGGGGATGTAGCTCTGATAATGTCACAGACTACCATACACCGTCTGTGGATGAAGTACAGTGTATGTTAGTAATATGTATGAACAGGGCCGGCGCCACCACCCGGCAAACCCGGGCAAATGGGGCCGTGCTCCTGGGGGGGCCCACTGTGCCCGCTCACTCCTGCAGCTGTGTCCTGCCTGTTCTGAATTCTAGGGCAGCTTACCCCAGCAATGCAGACAATTTTTGCCATGTGCACTGTTGGGGTAAGCGGCCCCAGAACTCAGAACAGGGGAGATGGAGTTTCGGTAGATGATCGATCCTATGCTAGAATGTAGTCGTTAGAAGGAGGTCTGTGACATCACTGGTCACATGCTCCTTCATGGTCACATGACAAACCCTGACGGCAGCAGCAGCTTGTGGAAGGAGGAGGGGCTGTGTGTGCCTGCAAGAGGCAGAGTGAGGTAGGATGTGCTGCTGGAGAACCAGAACTTCGTGAGGGGAAGCATATGGAGCTCATATGTGAGGGGCAGGTGGAGCTGAGCTATGAGGGGGCAGGTGGAGCTGAGCTATGAGGGGGCAGGTGGAGCTGAGCTATGAGGGGGAGGTGGAGCTGAGATATGAGGGGGCAGGTGGAGCTGAGATATGAGGGGGCAGGTGGAGCTGAGATTACGAGGGGGGCAGGTGGAGCACTCAGGGGCAGTGGGGTTCAAGTGGAGTGGAATCTGGTGCAATTAAGGGGGTTTATCATACAGATCCGGGTGTATTCTGAGGGCCATTATGTCTGTCTGTCTGTCAGTCCCTGTGTGTGTGCCCCTTTCTGTGTCTATGGCCTCATGCACACCGGCCGTGGGCATCACGGATACGGACCTATTCACTTGAATGGGTCCGCAATCGCTCAATGGGAAGCACTACGGAGTGCTTCTGTGGTGTTTTCGTCCGTGCCTCCGCACCGCAAAAAAATAGAACATGTTCTTTTTTTTGTGCGGTGCAGCCGGATCATGGACCCATTCAGGTTGAATGGGTCTCAATCTGTCCCGGCCGCCACACGGACGTTGCCAGTGCATTGGGGACCACAAATTGTGGTCCCCAATGCACGGAACGGACGCATAACGGCAATGTGCATGAGGCCTGAGGCATTGCTTAGACTCCATCTCACAGTCTAGCCAGTGCCTAATGGGTTACGGTTTAGACCACCTCAGTCCATGTCCCCTCAGTACTGGGAATCAGTGGGAGTCATGTTATAAGGTAACAAAAGGTTGGAGCATAACTAAAGGTGGAATTCCATTTTAGATAGAAGTTGGTTGATGATTACACAGGTGTCTGTCCCTGTGTGTGTGTATGTGTGCGTGTCTGTCCCTGTGTGTGTGTGCGTGTCTGTCCGTGTGTGTGTGCGTGTCTGTCCCCTGGGTGGTGTGCGTGTCTGTCCCTGGGTGTGTGCGTGTCTGTCCCTGTGTGTGCGTGTCTGTCCCTGGGTGTGTGTGTGTCTGTCCCTGGGTGTGTGTGTGTCTGTCCCCGTGTGTGTCTGTCCCCGTGTGTGTGTGTGTCTGTCCCCGTGTGTGTGTGTGTCTGTCCCTGTGTGTGTGTGTCTGTCCCTGTGTGTGTGTGTCTGTCCCTGTGTGTGTGTGTGTGTCTGTCCCTGTGTGTGTGTGTGTCTGTCCCTGTGTGTGTGTGTATGTGTATGTGTCTGTCCCTGTCCCCGTGTGTGTCTGTCCCCGTGTGTGTGTCTGTCCCCGTGTGTGTGTCTGTCCCCGTGTGTGTGTCTGTCCCCGTGTGTGTGTGTGTCTGTCCCCGTGTGTGTCTGTCCCCGTGTGTGTGTGTGTGTCTGTCCCCGTTTGTGGTCTGTCCCTGTGTGTGTCTGTCCCTGTGTGTGTGTGTCTGTCCCTGTGTGTGTGTGTGTGTCCCTGTGTGTGTGTGTCCCTGTGTGTGTGTGTCTGTCCCTGTGTGTGTGTGTGTCTGTCCCTGTGTGTGTGTGTGTGTGTGTGTCTGTCCCTGTGTGTGTGTGTGTGTGTCCCTGTGTGTGTGTGTCCCTGTGTGTGTGTGTGTCCCTGTGTGTGTGTGTCTGTCCCTGTGTGTGTGTCTGTCCCTGTGTGTGTGTGTGTGTGTGTGTGTGTCTGTCCCTGTGTGTGTGTGTGTGTGTGTGTCTGTCCCTGTGTGTGTGTCTGTCCCTGTGTGTGTGTCTGTCTCTGTGTGTGTGTCACCATCACCATGCCCACAGTGTTCCCTTTGTCTTGACACAGCTGCATCAGGACATTCTGTGCGGGCAAGATGAAGATGGAAGAGGAGGCAGCACCGCCAGCATGGAGTCCGTGGTAGAGGCACAGGGAGGCACACTAAGGACGCAGGTAACACTACTACATGATCTACACTAGTGTTATCTGTGGTTTACATAGGACTGCAGGTAACACTACTACATTTTCTGTACTCAGATAGCCATGACTGTGTTATCTATGCTGTTACATAGGACTGCAGGTGATATCTACTGTATTATCTGTACTCAGAGAGTTACCACTGTGTAAGGGTGCCCACTGAGACTTTATCGCCCAAGGGCCCACATAATCCTGGAGCCGGCCCTGTGTATGAAATGCACACACAGTAGATGTGTTTGTGTTCTCCTTAGTATGCTTTCATAATGGATGCACATATACACCGTTCTGTCACCTGCTAGGGTCCCTTGTCATTCTGACACCAGAGCGAGGTGTTGAGATGACATACACTGAGCCACGTCTTTCGATTCCCCCTATACATGAGCGCTTGTTGCGCTGGTTAGGAGGCGTGTGCTGTGACGTGGGCACTGGGCGGATCAGGGGTGAATGTCAGATGACGCGCCTCTGGCTGATTCGCGGAGTGCCAGCACACGCCCCCATCATAGGCGGGGCTTATCTGATATCTCCTCGGTGTTTGAGCGGGGCCGCGTACGGCCATCATAGCGCCGGAGCCTTGACACGCAAAAGTGTGAGGCTGGTTCTGCTCCACAGGGTATTCGATTTAATGAGTGATTCTCGCTCCTGATGAGTTGTGGCTTACAGTGCCATAGTGAAACGCGTTGAGCCGGTGATCTTTAATTAGGACACGGCTCTCTAGGCAGGGTGCAGATTCAGTGTCAAGCAGCGCAACAGCTGACTTGCCAGTTTGTATGCGGTCTGATACCGAGACCCAGTGTGTGGCCACATGAATGGTTAGGCTGATGTAGGCAGCTGGGTGAGCGTCCACATATATAATAGCACTCTGTGGATGCGGTATGCTGGAGTGCACTGACAACCAGCTTAACATTCACTTGAAGCTGCTTTACATTTTATGCTAGTTAGGACTGCTTCTGATCACGCACCTGCGCCTGGTTCAAATATAACAACCGTGTCCTGATTCCCTCCCCAGTATATATTGGTACCAATGTGCTAACTGGATAGGGACTTTTGTCCAGACTCTAGGCTGTGTTGTGGATCCAATCAAACTCCTACACTACATTACCTGAGTCTGGAAGCCTGATAGTCACGGAAAGTGATATACAGTCTTTCCCGTTTTAATCTAGAGTTTAATAAATACTTTATTATTTTCTTTTAATACGTTCTTCAGGCAGTGATATTTATTTATATATTTAGTGGACGTACCAATTAGCATCTTGTTTGTGTGAGACGGTTTACTGTTTATTGTGCTAGCTGGGGAATGGCAGGCTTTTTGTCAAACGACCTGAGTTCTGAATGTTGGCTGGGGGATTCAAAGGAGGTGTTTACAGAAAGAGAATTGCCCTCGCAGGCAGTTCAAACTAGTATCACTGCATCCTTTAAACAATTGAATCGTATATATAAAGATCACGTCAGATGCTGGTGGGAGGTTCAGACTTTGGACATATATATAAAAAAACAACATAGTCCCAAGAGGTCTTAGAAGTCCGATCCTCCCCACAGCACGTGTACGCTCTAGTGAGTTTCTCAAAAAGTGGGAACAGGAATCCATCGAAGGTTCCCTCCGCTTAATGCGGTTATTATTGGAGGAAGAGAAACGGCTACTAATTGTGAGCGAGACTGAATTGAAGGAATGCATCACACAAGCTAAAAAATTCAGTGATCATAGTGAATTTAGTAAAAAAGAAACGCTCTTACAACAAAATATTGAGCACTTTACAGCCCAAATTAAAGAAAGAAAACACTTCCTGTACAACAGAGACACCAGTGACTTTAAGGAAGGGAGGGTACTAGAATTTTGCCCGAGACATCAGGTCACTTCAGAGGTAGACACGGATCTATCTTCTTCTGAATGCGACACTGACGGTGAGCGGGGGATGGTGCCACCACGTGGACGTGGCAATTCTAATAGAAGATCTCAGGGACCACGGGACCAAAACAAGGAGGTAGATCAGCGAGAGGTTTAAGTTTTTTTTTTTAGATCAGACCCCACCGTATCCGACTACCTGTTACGCCACAAGAAAGCCCCAGTGGATCCGAAGTAGATGAACTTCAGGTTGTTAACCTGTCCAAATGTGACCTCTCTCCATCACAAATAGAGGTTCTTCAAAAGGCTTGTCCTTTGTACCCCTTCAAAAGTTTAATTGTTCTACTGGATTAAAGATCTACAATTGTATGTACGCAAGCTTAAGTGGAAATTTTTTTTTCTCCATGCATAATAAACGACAGTGCCATGAGTTGGGGATTGATGTGGAGGATCTTCAGGATCTAAACTTTTTGGTGGGCTTATCGGAGGAGGGGGATAGGAATATAGGAGATGGTCCATACACCGACCTGAAGAATCCTTCAAAAATATTCCCACCCCTCAACGACAACACTCCAATCGATACCTTTCTAAACGTGGTAACCCGGGATCTCCAGAAACTTGACGGTGTATCTATGGGACAAGACAATATGAACCATGAGGAAAGGATCGCTTTGGAGCAGTTGGAGAATGACACCAATATTGTCATTAAGCCCTCGGACAAGGGCGGCAATATTGTTGTCATGGACCATGATAAATATCGAATGATGTGTCTCAGACTCCTGGAGGATATAAAGACCTATAATTAGGGATGAGCGAACCCGAACTGTACAGTTCGGGTTCGTACCGAATTTTGGGGTGTCCGTGACACGGACCCGAACATTTTCGTAAAAGTTCGGGTTCGGTGTTCGGCGCTTTCTTGGCGCTTTTTGAAAGGCTGCAAAGCAGCCAATCAACAAGCGTCATACTACTTGCCCCAAGAGGCCATCACAGCCTTGCCTACTATTGGCATGGCTGTGATTGGCCATGCAGCATGTGACCCAGCCTCTATATAAGCTTGGGTCACGTAGCGCTGCACGTCACTCTGCTGATTCAAGCATAGGGAGAGGTTGCAGCTGCGACGTTAGGGCGAGATTAGGCAGATTAACTTCTCCAAAAGACTTCATTCTGTGATTCGATCTGCAGCTGTGGATCATTGAAGTGCTAATATCGACTTGCTCACTTTTTTGAGGCTGCCCAGAGCGTTTTAGATCACTTTTTTCTGGGGTGATCGGCGGCCATTTTGTGGCTTGTGGTGCGCCAGCACAAGCTATCACCAAGTGTATTTAACCATCAATAGTGTGGTTATTTTGTGCTATATCCTACATCAGCTGCAGGCTAAGCCTGTGTCACCCAAGTGCATTTAACCATCAATAGTGTGGTTATTTTTTGGCCATATACTACATCAGCTGCAGGCTGAGCCTGTGTCACCGAAGTGCATTTAACCATCAACAGTCTGGTTATTTTTGGCCATATACTACATCTGGTGCAGGCTGAGCCTGTGTCACCCAAGTGCATTTAACCATCAATAGTGTGGTTTATTTTTTGGCCATATACTACATCAGGGGCAAGTTGAGCCTGTCACCCAGCGCCTAAAAAATAGACCTGACATTTCTATTCAACCAAATTTGTACTGTTTTAGCTGGTCAAGTTATTTGTAGTGACCGTAAAAGCACACTTTTTGTTCTGGGTTGAAAAACTATTCCCAAATTTGCCATTGTCAAAATAACTAGTTCTGCTATATGAGGCCTACTTGAAATCTATCCCAAAAAGGATATCTTACATTGAAGGTGCTGATAGTGTCATTCAGAAAAACCTAACACACACGCTACCGTGCAGATACAAGTCTAATTCTGTGATTAAACCTATACCTGTCACACAGCGCAAAAAAAAAAACAGGTCTCACATTTCTATTCAACCAAATCTGTACTGTTTTAGCTGGTCAAGTTATTTGTAGTGACCGTAAAAGCACATTTTTTTTCTGGGTTAAAAAACTATTCCCAAATTTGCCATTCTCAAAATAACTAATTTCTGGTATTTGAGGCCTACTTGAAATCTATCCCAAAAAGGATATCTTACATTGAAGGTGCTGATAGTGTCATTCAGAAAAACCTAACACACACGCTACCGTGCATCCAGGGAATCCGGATGTTTTAAAAGTTCAGGGCATTGTCATGCAAAAAAGATCCATACGTGGTGGAGATATCGACACACCATTGCTTCAAAAAGAGGCGATGTGGATCTTTAGATTGCAAACCATCCAGCCTAATGGGATAAATGAAGCAATTTCATATTCATGCTTCATTTGAGTCATAGGCATCCAAATATGTGGACACTTTCTTTGTTCTTGCATGCATATTTATGCGGACTGGTATGGGCATTTCATAAGCTATAATGCTGCTTGCAATTATTTTGACATGAATTGACTAGCAAATAGAAAAGGGCTATTTTAGGGTAACATTTTGCCCAATTTTTTGGATTATAACTTTGCCCTTCAGCCCATGTCACTATATGTGCCACTGTGTGTTGTCTATGCTTTCCTTATGTACGGTTTTTATATGGATGCATACATTTACCGTTATGTCACCAACTTTGGATCCTTGTTTATGCTCACATCAGAACGAAGCGTTTAGGTGGCATGTTACAAGCCGCGATTTTCCGATTCCCTCTTCTACACAAGCACTTGTTGTGCTATTATGGAGGAGTGTGCTATGACGAGGGCACTGGGCGGATCGGGGTTGCGTGTCAGATGACGTGATTCCTTCCGATTGGGCCGAGTGCTAACACACGCCCTCACCATAGGCGGGGTTAACCTGATATCTTCTCGGCGTTCAAGCGGCCGCGTACGGCCATCACAGCACCGAATGCCTCGACACGCACAAGTGTGAGGCTCTTCTGCTTTACAGGCAAAAAGTTAAATAGAGATTCTCGCTCCTGATGAATTGTGGCTTATAAGCCATAGCGAAACGCGTTGAGCCGGTGATCTTGTCCTCTGACACGGCTCTC
The DNA here is from genome assembly GCF_905171765.1 of Bufo bufo. NCBI lineage: Eukaryota > Metazoa > Chordata > Amphibia > Anura > Bufonidae > Bufo > Bufo bufo. Next base: position 110,351,119 of record NC_053397.1, on the reverse strand, counting down.
CAGGCAGGGTGTCATTATACACCAAGCAGCGCAACAGCTGACTTGGTGGTTTACACATGGTCTGTGGTTCTGGCCTGTACCTGAGGGTCAAGGCAGGCTGACGGAGATAGCTGAGTGAGCGTCCACAACTTGGCATCTGGTGGATGCTTTACCCTCATAGGGATAAACTCACTCGCTATCTACCTCACATTGCCCAGCCAGGCATGGCCAAATATGATGCACCTGAGTCTGGTTTAATTATATGAACCGTGTCTTGATCCCTTGCCAGCGTATATAAGCAACCACGTGATAGCTGGATAGGGATTTAGTCCGGACTTATAGGTTGTGGTGTGGATTTAATCCCACTCCTACACCACTTCACCTGAGTCTGGAAGCCTGATAGTCACAGATGTGATATTCAGTTTCCCGTTTTAATATATGAATCAATAAAGTATTTATTATTTTCTCCCATTCGTCTATTCAGGCAGATAATTTTATACAATAGCGGACGTAAAACTTCCTTCCTTACGCTTTTGTGAATTTAATTGTTGCTTATAAATTTCAGTTGGGGAATGGCAGGCTTTTTGTCCAACGACCTTAGCTCTGAATGTTGGCTGGGGGATCCCAAGGAGGTGTTTACGGAAAATGAACTGCCTTCACAGACAGCGCAAACTAGTATTACAGCATCCTTCAAACATCTGAACCGTATATATAAAGATCATGTTCGATGTTGGTGGGAGGTTCAGACCCTGGATACTTATATAAAAAACAATATAGTTCCAAGAGGTCTTAGAAGCCCGATCCTCCCTACAGCACGGGTACGCTCAAATGAGTTTCTCAAAAAGTGGGAGCAGGAATCCATCGCAGGCTCCCTCTGCTTAATGAGGTTATTATTGGAAGAAGAGAGACGATTACTATCAGCAAGTGAGTTAGAACTGAAGGAGAGCATTTTACAGGCAAAAAAATTCAGTGATCACAGTGACTTCAGCAAAAAGAAACGCTCCTTCAACAGAATATTGAGCGCTTCACTGCCCAAATCAAAGAAAGAAAACACTTTTTGTATAATAGAGATACCAATGACTTTAAGGAAGGGAGAGTACTTGAATTTGGCCCAAGACGTCAGGTCACTTCTGAGATAGATACGGATCTGTCTTCCTCGGAATGTGAGACAGACGGCGAACGGGTGACGTTACCATCCCGTGGACGGGGTAATGCAAATAGAAGACCTCAGGGATCACGGGGACCTAAACAAGGTGGTAGAGGAGGAAGAGGTTCACGTGGTTTTTTTTTAGATCAGACCCCACCGATATCCGACTATCTACTACGTTACAGGAGGCCCCCAGTAGATCCAAAGTAGAAGTAACTTCAGGTTGTTAACCTGTCCAAGCTTGACCTCTCTCCTATACAAATAGAGGTTTTGCAAAAAGGCTTATCGTTTGTACCCCTCCAAAAGTTTAATTTGTTTTATTGGATCAAAGATCTGCAGCTATATCCACGCAAGCTTAAGTGGAAGAAATTTTTCTCCATGCATGATAAACGACAGTGTCTTGAGCTGGGCATTGATGTGGATGACCTGCAGGATTTAAATCTTCTAGTGGGTCTATCGGAGGAGGGGGATAGGGATATAGGTGATGGACCGTATACGGATTTGAAGAATCCCTCTAAACTATTCCCACCCCTCAATGACAACTCCCCTATTGACACTTTTCTAAATGTGGTTATTCGGGACCTTCGGAAATTAGACGGGGCGTGCTTTGGACACGATAACATGAACCCCCAGGAAAGAATGGCACTGGAACAGTTGGAAAATGACGACAGTGTTGTCATTAAGCCCTCTGACAAGGGAGGCAACATTGTCGTCATGGACCAAGAAAATTACCGTTCCATGTGCCTTAGATTGTTGGAGGACAAAAATACCTACAACATTCTGAGTTCTGATCCCACATTGACTTTTAAGGCCCAGCTTGCCACAATACTACAGGATGCTCTGCAGGAGAGATTGATCAGCAAGACTGAGTATGAATTTTTATTACCTAAATTCCCGGTTCTTGCTACACTCTATAGCTTGCCGAAGCTACATAAACAGGGTCTTCCTTTAAAGGGCAGACCCATTGTTTCGGGCATGGGCAGCCTCACTGCAAATATAAGTACGTATGTGGACACCATTCTGCGTCCATTTGTAGTGAGTCTGCCCTCATATGCTTGCGACACCATGGATGTGCTACAGAGACTGGATGGCATTTATTGTGATCAGGGCATATGGTTGGCCAGTTTGGATGTCGAAGCCCTTTACACCTCTATATTGCATGATTTGGGGTGTAAAGCGGTAGAGACATTCCTTCGACAGAGGGGTGATCAGTGCTGCCGCCATAATGCCTTTATTATGCAACTTTTGGATTTTATCTTGACACGCAACATCTTCCTCTTTGACCAACGTATCTACCACCAGCTCAGGGGGGTTGCGATGGGCAGTCCCTGTGCCCCTACCTTCGCAAACCTCTTCCTGGGCTGGTGGGAGAAGGAGGTGGTGTTTGCGGATTCTATGGATCAATACACATCCTCTATCCAGTTATGGATTAGATATCTGGATGATGTACTGATATTGTGGAATGGTACCAGGGATGACTTTATGGATTTTGTGGAGATCCTAAACACCAATGAAGTTGGCCTCTTTTTTACATCAGAGATACAGGAGAGCCAAATTACGGTTTTGGACCTTACCATCTCAATAGGCGTTGATAGGCGCATTACTACCAAGCTGTTTAGGAAACAAACTGCGACTAATAGTCTCCTACATTGGGAGAGCGCACATCCCCTGGCCCTGAGAAGGGGGATCCCTAAGGGACAGTATCTCAGGGCCAGGAGAAACTGTTCGGAGCTTGGGGAGTTTAAGGCCGCAGCCTTGGACTTAAAACATAGGTTTAAAAATAGAGGATACCCAGAATATCCCCTTAAAAAGGCGTACCATCATGCCATGAGTACAAATCGTAGCCAACTATTGACCCCAAGAAACAGGGACAATGTCGAATTGGCACCACGTATTCTGGCTAACTTTGATAAGGTGCACCATCAAGTTCATCAAATTCTGCAGAATCACTGGTCCATTCTGCAATCGGACCCTGACATTGGACCCTCCCTATCTGATCGCCCATTGGTCACGTATAGACGTAGTTCTAATTTACGTGACCGATTGGTGCATAGCCTCTATTCTCGGCCCACTCCTGAAACTTGGCTTAAAAATTCAGCCAAAGGTAACTTCCCCTGTGGTTCGTGCATTATATGCAAATTCATCACTAAAGGAGATTCCTTCACTAGTTCTACTAGTGGAATAGAATACAAGATCCGGTCCTTTATTAGATGCACCTCAGTGGGTTTGATATACCTTATTACCTGCAAATGTGGATTACAGTACGTGGGCAAGACCAAGCGGGAATTGAGGCGTAGGATAGGGGAACATCTATCAGACATCCGGAACGCAAGGGACACTACGGTGTCTCGTCATGTGCGTGAAGCACACGCGGGGAATCCGGATGTTTTAAAAGTTCAGGGCATTGTCATGCAAAAAAGATCCATACGTGGTGGAGATATCGACACACCATTGCTTCAAAAAGAGGCGATGTGGATCTTTAGATTGCAAACCATCCAGCCTAATGGGTTAAATGAAGCAATTTCATATTCATGCTTCATTTGAGTCATAGGCATCCAAATATGTGGACACTTTCTTTGTTTTTGCATGCATATTTATGCGGACTGGTATGGGCATTTCATAAGCTATAATGCTGCTTGCAATTATTTTGACATGAATTGACTAGCAAATAGAAAAGGGCTATTTTAGGGTAACATTTTGCCCAATTTTTTGGATTATAACTTTGCCCTTCAGCCCATGTCACTATATGTGCCACTGTGTGTTGTCTATGCTTTCCTTATGTACGGTTTTTATATGGATGCATACATTTACCGTTATGTCACCAACTTTGGATCCTTGTTTATGCTGACATCAGAACGAGGCGTTTAGGTGGCATGTTACAAGCCGCGATTTTCGATTCCCCCTTCTACACAAGCACTTGTTGTGCTATTATGGAGGCGTGTGCTATGATGAGGGCACTGGGCGGATCGGGGTTGCGCGTCAGATGACGTGATTCCTTCCGATTGGGCCGAGTGCTAACACACGCCCTCACCATAGGCGGGGTTAACCTGATATCTTCTCGGCGTTCAAGCGGCCGCGTACGGCCATCACAGCGCCGAATGCCTCGACACGCACAAGTGTGAGGCTCTTCTGCTTTACAGGCAAAAAGTTAAATAGAGATTCTCGCTCCTGATGAATTGTGGCTTATATGCCAAAGCGAAACGCGATGAGCCGGTGATCTTGTCCTCTGACACGGCTCTCCAGGCAGGGTGTCATTATACACCAAGCAGCGCAACAGCTGACTTGGTGGTTTACACATGGTCTGTGGTTCTGGCCTGTACCTGAGGGTCAAGGCAGGCTGACGGAGATAGCTGAGTGAGCGTCCACAACTTGGCATCTGGTGGATGCTTTACCCTCATAGGGATAAACTCACTCGCTATCTACCTCACATTGCCCAGCCAGGCATGGCCAAATATGATGCACCTGAGTCTGGTTTAATTATATGAACGGTGTCTTGATCCCTTGCCAGCGTATATTAGCAACCACGTGCTAGCTGGATAGGGATTTAGTCCGGACTTATAGGTTGTGGTGTGGATTTAATCCCACTCCTACACCACTTCACCTGAGTCTGGAAGCCTGATAGTCACAGATGTGATATTCAGTTTCCCTTTTTAATATATGAATCAATAAAGTATTTATTATTTTCTCCCATACGTCTATTCAGGCAGATAATTTTATACAATAGCGGACGTAAAACTTCCTTCCTTACGCTTTTGTGAATCTACTTGAAATCTATCCCAAAAAGGATATGTGGTAGGCAATTAAGAGTGCCGCATTTGTGTGAGGGGAGGCGGGGCGTTCACTATTTAAACCTGGCCCTCCTCCCCCCACTTGTCGGTTCGAACGATTTCGAATCGGCTTGTGGGTTGGTGCCAGAGAAGGGCATGCGTCACTGGAGGATCGGGGGATCGGCTGCGTCGAGCTCGTCGCTACGGTGATTAGGTAGGCAGGGTGGCTTGCACACCCGTCTCGCTATGTATAACATGTGGGGCTGCCGAGCGTGCCGCCGGTCCCCAGCTGCGCTGGAGACTGCCCGCACTCCCGATCGCTTCCGGCACCCCGAGACAAGCACCCCGATCCGCTCCAGGCCCTGTGCTAAGCACCCCCGCACCCACATGCAGTGTCCCCCAGGCGGGCACCCCTCACCTGTGGCTCAGCAGCGACGGGTCACGACGTCCGCTCGCATACCCTGAGCATCGGTCACGCCGGCCGTCGGCTCCACGACGCAGCGTTATATATCACTCACTCCCGTATCAGAACGTTCCGCTGTAGAGGAAAACGCCGTCCGTTCACACAGGGATCTATTCATTAGCTGCAATCAGTAAGCGGAGGTCCAGCTGCAGGATCAGGGGACGGAAGCCGAAACCTATAGGCGATTAATACGCCGCGGCTTTCCCTGTACAAATAGTCGATAGCGGTGGGCACGGGATGCAATGTTCCACATGGCGGAGCGCAAATCCCTCACAGCCGATCCTGATGCACGTTCTCCTGGTAATTACAATTAGCGAGGCAGTGAAGGTGGACATGCTTATGTGACTTTCAGTCATGTCTAGGAATCCGCTGCAGAATAAACTCGTCTTCTTTACTGCGCCAAACTCAGGCAAGACAAGATAAGCAGATACTCAGACATGTGCACTGTATAACAAGTTAGGATTTCAATGGTTAATTCTAACCTAGAAGGGAATCACTGGCTTGCTGCGCTCCAGCAGGTCCTGGCTTGAGAGAGGGCGGGGGATGGTCGACACCTACAGGCCCATACTGGTACTGCAGTCCAGGTGCAGGGCTCCTCTGCTCAGGCACAGTGGCTAGGTACTAAGGCAGGAGTATAAAAAAAAAAAAAATATATATATATTTAAATAAAATTTGGAATATGTTCAAGGATCAAATATAAAGAGGGCTTCAAGGAGGGGGGCTGGCCACGTCACTTTGCGCACGCAGCCGGGCCGCCCGTAAGCCCATACGGTCAGTCAGGGGGTTGGTTCGGGCGCAGTCACAATAATCCGGTGGTTAGCTAGGGAGCGGTGGCATGAGTGAAGTGTCGCCCAGCTGGCGTGCGCTCACTCACACGTCTGTTCTTGGTTGTTCAGGTCCACAGGTGGTGGGCTAACTTACGATACTGTGGGGTTCGTGGCTGACCTGGCCGCCAGGTGAGTCAGGGGTGGTGCATGCGGGGGCCAACCCCCTCTTTTCTCCTGCATAGGCTTGGGGGACGGGGGATGGTGGACTATTATGTCCAGGCCTCTGGCGCATCTCTTACAGGGTGGCGCCTACAGTCGTGGCCTTTGGTGGGGGGGGGGGGGGGGAAATAAATAAAATAAAATAAAATAATAAATGGTATAGATAGGAATGTTGCTTTGCCAGGTCTGTCACGACTACAGACTCCTTATAAAGCCCTGCCACGACTGCAGGCATCAGTCTGTCACGACTACAGACCCGCTCTAAAGCCCTGCCACGACTGCAGGCAACAGTCTGTCACGACTACAGACCCGTTATAAAGCCCTGCCACGACTGCAGGCATCAGTCTGTCACGACTACAGACTCGTTATAAAGTCCTGCCACGACTGCAGGCATCAGTCTGTCACGACTACAGACCCGTTATAAAGCCCTGCCACGACTGCAGGCATCAGTCTGTCACGACTACAGACCCGTTATAAAGCCCTGCCACGACTGCAGGCATCAGTCTGTCACGACTACAGACTCGTTATAAAGTCCTGCCACGACAGCAGGCATCAGTCTGTCACGACTACAGACCCGCTCTAAAGCCCTGCCACGACTGCAGGCACAAATCCGTTACGACTACAGACTCATTATTAAGACCGGCCACGACTGCAGGCATTAGTCTCATGTCAACAGACTCATGAGGTAATACTACCACGTCTACAGGCGATGGTCCGTTACCGCTACTCTCGATGTAGGGTCCCCTCACGACTACAGGGGCTAGTCGGTCACATCCACAGACTCGGTCGCACTCCCGTTAACTACAGGCACTGGGTGGGCATCTACGGGTAGTTGCGTCACGACTACGCACGTGGGTCAGCCACGGCCTGGGAGGTCAGCCTTCACGGTCACAGGTAGGTCCAGTTAGGCTTCAGTCTCCCAGCGGGTTCCAGTCACAATAACCAGCCCCTAGGTGAGGGGGGGCACTCCCGCACCGGCGCACAATGCCAGGGAGCTGTGCGGCTCCTCACGCGGCACACTGTTCAAACCAGCGGGGGCCGGGGCCCACGGTAAAGGAAGGGCTCCCTCTGATCCGGTGCACATTGCCAGGGAGTGGCGCTGCTCCCCACGCGGTACGAGTGTCCAGCCGGCGGTGGGTCGGCCCTAGCTGAGGAGGGGGGCTCCCCCGCACTGGTGCATTCTGCCAGGGAGCAGCGTGAGCTCCCCACGCGGCTGGGGGGGTAAGGCTCCTCATCTTCAATAAAGTCTGGCACGGGCCGCCGTGCCGTTAGGTAGGCAGGGATCAGGGGAAGGAGTACTAGGCTCGGTCAGAGGGAGCAGATCATAGGCGGTGGCTGGCTTCCTGCTGCCGGCCGTACATAAGGTTCCAAGGGGGTTATTTAGGCACAGGATGTTAGTTAGTCCGTGCAGGTGATCTGCGTTATACCATGCTCTTCATGCTCATACTCAGAGCTGTGCCCATACGAGAGCTGCTTAAGTGGTTGATAGTGAAAATAAAAAAAAAATAAAAAAAATACATTTTTGAGTCTCTCACGCATGGCTTCTCCGTTTTAGGTTTACACATATGACTCCGCCATCTGAGTCCCTCACGCATGGCTTCTCCGTTTTAGGTTTACACATATGACTCCGCCATTAGAGTCTCTCACGCATGGCTTCTCCGTTTTAGGTTACACATATGACTCCCCCATTAGTCTCTCACGCCTGGCTTCTCCGTTTTAGGTTGGCACATATGACTCCGCCATTAGAGTCTCTCACGCATGGCTTCTCCATTTTAGGTTACACATATGACTCCGCCATTAGTCTCTCACGCATGGCTTCTCCGTTTAGGTTCACACATATGTCTCCGCCATTAGAGTCTCACGCATGGCTTCCCCGTTTTAGGTTACACATATGACTCCGCCATTAGAGTCTCTCACGCATGGCTTCTCCGTTTTAGGTTTACACATATGACTCCGCCATTAGAGTCTCTCACGCATGGCTTCTCCGTTTTAGGTTTACACATATGACTCCGCCATTAGAGTCTCTCACGCATGGCTTCTCCGTTTTAGGTTGGCACATATGACTCCGCCATTAGAATCTCTCACGCATGGCTTCTCCGTTTTAGGTTACACATATGACTCCGCCATTAGTCTCTCACGCATGGCTTCTCCGTTTAGGTTCACACATATGTCCCCGCCATTAGAGTCTCACGCATGGCTTCCCCGTTTTAGGTTACACATATGACTCCGCCATCTGAGTCTCTCATGCATGGCTTCTCCGTTTTAGTTTTACACATATGACTCCGCCATTAGAGTCCCTCACGCAGAGCTTCTCCGTTTTAGTTTTACACATATGACTCCGCCATTAGTCTCTCACGCATGGCTCCGCCATTAGAGTCTCTCACGCATGCAGATAAAAAAAAAAAAAAAAAAAAAGGGGGGCTTATCACTCACCTATTGGGCTTTGTCAGGGTTTTTGCCACTCTCAATTAAACTTGTCCTATAGCATTGTTAACTATACATGGCAGGTATTCAGCACCATTGGTACAGGCTACATCCGGACCTACCGTCACTCTTCTCCGCCCACCCGATCAAAGCGGCGTTGAAGGGTTTGCGCAAGATGTCTGTTGTGAAACGACATGGGCGTCAGCCATTTACCGGTAGCTTGTTCAGGCCGTGACAGGCAAACTGCAGGGGCAAACCGATCGGGCCACAGGTTAGCGCTCTGGTAGAAACAGCCTTGTACCTGGCCTTCCATGGATTCCTCAGGTCAGGCGAGCTCATGGGCACCAATACGCTGGCTGGGTGCCTGCGGAAAGGTCAGCTCATCCGGCGCGGGTCCATCTATGTCCTCACCTTGGCCTCGTCCAAGACGTCACGGCCGGGGCAACCAGTGGCGGTCAGATACTTTCCCACGGACAGCAGATGGTGTCCGGTGCAGGCCTTGGAGGCTTGGCTGCGTAGTATTTAGTCCAAGCGGCATGTTCTCCCGTACTCGAACTAGGCAATGCCCGGCTAACCACCGCGGCCTTTCTTACGTACATTCAGGTTAGTTGACAGGTTCAGGGGTCGGTCCTCGCTGGATCACAGGACATTCCTTCCGCATGGGCGCGGCAGCGGCGGCGTCCATGCATAAGGTGCCAGTACATGTCATCAAACGGTTGGGTCATCTCAGTTCCGCGTGTTCCATGCGTAATATCCCGGATCCTTATACGAAATATCATTGGCTTTCGAGTTTTGGTCTGTAGTTTCTGTTATCAAGTTTTCTAACTCCTATGCATGGTTCTTTTGGCCCCTTTAGGCTACCCTTCAATAAGCAGTTCCGGCATAACTCTGCTGCTTCTAGGTTGGGGGGGTGGAGTATAGGCTTAGGTAGGGTACCCTCGCAGCATGAGCCGATCCGAGCACAAGTGGTAGGCAATTAAGAGTGCCGCATTTGTGTGAGGGGAGGCGGGGCGTTCACTATTTAAACCTGGCCCTCCTCCCCCCACTTGTCGGTTCGAACGATTTCAACCCACCCAGGAGCCCTCCCTTCTTTCAGGTCTCATCATTGGGGTAGCCCCCTTTAGGCTACCCTTCAAAAAGCAGTTCCGGCATAACTCTGCTGCTTCTAGGTTGGGGGGGTGGAGTATAGGCTTAGGTAGGGTACCCTCGCAGCATGAGCCGATCCGAGCACAACTTACATTAAAGGTGCTGATAGTGTCATTCAGAAAAACCTAACACACACGCTACCGTGCAGATACAAGTCTAATTATGTGATTAAACCTATACCTGTCACACAGCGCAAAAAAAAACAGGCCTCACATTTCTATTCAACCAAATCTGTACTGTTTTAGCTGGTCAAGTTATTTGTAGTGACCGTAAAAGCACATTTTTTGTTCTGGGTTGAAAAACTATTCCCAAATTTGCCATTCTCAAAATTGTGGTGAACGGGAACAATGAGGAAAACATCTAATAAGGGACGCGGACGTGGACATGGTCGTGGTGGTGTTAGTGGACCCTCTGGTGCTGGGAGAGGACGTGGCCGTTCTGCCACAGCCACACGTCCTAGTGAACCAACTACCTCAGGTCCCAGTAGCCAGCAGAATTTACAGCGATATTTGGTGGGGCCCAATGCCGTTCTAAGGATGGTAAGGCCTGAGCAGGTACAGGCATTAGTCAATTGGGTGGCCGACAGTGGATCCAGCACGTTCACATTATCTCCCACCCAGTCTTCTGCAGAAAGCGCACAGATGGCGCATGAAAACCAAGCCCATCGGTCTGTCACATCACCCCCATGGATATCAGGGAAACTGTCTGAGCCACAAGTTATGCAGCAGTCTCTTATGCTGTTTGAAGACTCTGCTGCCAGGGTTTCCCAAGGACATCCACCTAGCCCTTCCCCAGGGGTGGAAGAGATAGAATGCACTAACGCACAACCACTTATGTTTCCTGATGATGAGGACATGGGAATACCACCTCAGCACGTCTCTGATGATGACGAAACACAGGTGCCAACTGCTGCGTCTTTCTGCAGTGTGCAGACTGAACAGGAGGTCAGGGATCAAGACTGGGTGGAAGACGATGCAGGGGACGATGAGGTCCTAGACCCCACATGGAATGAAGGTCGTGCCACTGACTTTCAGAGTTCGGAGGAAGAGGCAGTGGTGAGACCGAGCCAACAGCGTAGCAAAAGAGGGAGCAGTGGGCAAAATCAGAACACCCGCCGCCAAGAGACTCCGCCTGCTACTGACCGCCGCCATCTGGGACCGAGCACCCCAAAGGCAGCTTCAAGGAGTTCCCTGGCATGGCACTTCTTCAAACAATGTGCTGACGACAAGACCCGAGTGGTTTGCACGCTGTGCCATCAGAGCCTGAAGCGAGGCATTAACGTTCTGAACCTTAGCAAGACCTGCATGACCAGGCACCTGCATGCAAAGCATGAACTGCAGTGGAGTAAACACCTTAAAAACAAGGAAGTCACTCAGGCTCCCCCTGCTACCTCTTCTGCTGCTGCCGCCTCGGCCTCTTCTGCTGCTGCTGCCGCCGCCTCGGCCTTTTACTCCGCCTCTGGAGGAACGTTGGAACCTGCCGCCCAGCAAACATGGGATGTACCACCAACACCACCACCTGCGTCACCAAGCATCTCAACCATGTCAGACCGCAGCGTTCAGCTCTCCATCTCACAAACATTTGAGAGAAAGCGTAAATTCCCACCTAGCCACCCTCGATCCCTGGCCCTGAATGCCAGCATTTCTAAACTACTGGCCTATGAAATGCTGTCATTTAGGCTGGTGGACACACACAGCTTCAAACAGCTCATGTCGCTTGCTGTCCCACAGTATGTTGTTCCCAGCCGCCACTACTTCTCCAAGAGAGCCGTGCCTTCCCTGCACAAACAAGTGTCCGATAAAATCAAGTGTGCACTGCGCAACGCCATCTGTGGCAAGGTCCACCTAACCACAGATACGTGGACCAGTAAGCACGGCCAGGGACGCTATATCTCTCTGGGTGACGTAAAGCCTGATTCTCTGCTATGACATGAAGACTGATTCTGCGCTGACATGAAGCCAGTTTCTCTGCTATGGCATGAAGAGACTGATTCTCTGCTGACATGAAGCCAGATTCTTTGCTATGGCATGAAGATACTGATTCTCTGCTGACGTGAAGCCAGATTCTCTGCTATGGGACCTCTGTCCAATTGATATTGGTTCATTTTTATTTTTTAAATTTTTATTTTAATTCATTTCCCTATCCACATTTGTTTGCAGGGGATTTACCTACATGTTGCTGCCTTTTTCAGCCCTCTAGCTCTTTCCTGGGCTGTTTTACAGCCTTTTTAGTGCCCAAAAGTTCGGGTCCCCATTGACTTCAATGGGGTTCTGGTTCGGGACAAAGTTCGGGTCGTGTTCGGATCCCGAACATTTCCGGGAAGTTCGGCCGAACTTCTCGAACCCGAACATCCAGGTGTTCGCTCAACTCTACCTATAATATCCTGGGTTCTGACCCTACATCTATTTTTAAGACCCAACTCATGACAATACTTAGTGATGCTATGGAGGAGAGACTGATTAGCAAGGCAGAGTATGAATTTTTACTACCTAAATTCCCTGTCCTTGCTACGTTTTATAGTCTGCCTAAGCTACATAAACAAGGCCCCCTCTTGAAGGGCAGACCCATTGTATCGGGCATTGGCAGCCTCACTGCAAATATTAGTACGTATGTGGACATCATTTTGCGTCTATTTGTAGTAAGCCTGCCATCTTATGCCCGTGACACCATGGATGTGTTACAGAGGCTGGTTGGGATCTATTGTGATGAGGGGAATATGGTTGGCGAGTTTGGACGTCAAAGCCCTATACACTTCCATACCCCATGATCTGGGATGTGAGGCTGTGGGGACTTTCCTCCAAAAGAGGGGCGATCAGTGTCGCCGCCATAATGCCTTCATTCTGCAACTCCTGGATTTTATTTTAACACAAAACATCTTCCTCTTTGACCAACGTATCTACCACCAGCTCAGGGGGGTCGCGATGGGCAGTCCTTGCGCCCCAACCTTCGCCAACCTCTTCCTGGGCTGGTGGGAGAAGGAGGTGGTGTTTACAGACACGATGGACCAATACACATCCTGTATCCAGTTATGGATTAGATATCTGGATGATGTACTGATATTGTGGAATAGTACTAAAAATTGATTTCTAGAATTTGTGGAGACTTGAACACCAATGTGGTCGGCCTTTTCTTTACATCTGAAATGCAAGAGAGCCAGATTACGTTTCTAGACCTTACCATCTCTATAGGTAGGGATAGGAGAATTACCACCAAACTCTTTAGAAAACAAACCTCTACTAATAGTCTCCTTCATTGGGAGAGTGGACATCCCCTGGCCTTGAGAAGTGGTATCCCAAAGGGACAGTATCTCAGGGCCAGGAGGAACTGTTCTGAGATTGGTGAGTTTAAGGCCGCAGCTTCGGACCTCAAATGTAGGTTTAAAAATAGAGGATACCCGGAATATACTTTGAAAAAGGCATACCATCAGGCCATGAGTGCGAATCGGAGCAAATTGCTGGTCCCCAAAATTAGGGACAATACCGATTCTGCTCCACGTATCCTAGCCAATTTTGATAAAGCCCACCGCCAAGTCCATGAAATTCTGCAAAACCATTGGTCTATTCTCCAGTCGGATCCAGATATCGAACCATCTATATCCGATCGTCCATCGGTTACGTACAGACATGGCTCCAATCTACGCGACTGATTGGTGCATAGCCTCTACACCCGGCCCACGCCTGAAACATGGCTCCGCAATACAGCAAAAGGTAACTTCCCCTGTGGTTCTTGCATTATATGCAAGTACATCATGAAAGGGGACTCCTTTACGAGTTCTTCTACTGGAGAGAGATACAATATCCGGTCCTTCATCAGATGTACCTCAATGGGTGTAGTATACCTGATCATTACCTAACAATATGTAGGTAAGACCAAGCGTGAGCTTAGGAGGAGAATAGGCGAACACCTATAGGATATCCGCAACTTACGGGACACTACGGTGTCTCGTCATGTGCGTGAGACACATGATGGTAATCCAGATGTATTGCGGGTTCAGGGGATAGTTATGCAGAATAGATCCACATGTGGCGGAGATGTGGATACACCACTACTCCGCAAAGAAGCAATGTAGATTTTTAAGCTACAAACCATCCAGCCTAGGGACCTTAATGAAGCGATTTCCTATGCTTGCTTCATTTGAGCCAGATACACACCATGGATACTCCCACGGATGCTTGCGCTTATACATATCCTGAATTGTGCGGTTGTCCTTTGATGCTTGTTTCTTTCCTTAATTTTTCATCTGTTCACTGCAGCTAGCGGTGGCTACAGTGTACAGATATGGTAGAAACAAGCAGGGAGATCAAGGGCAGCACATTGTTAATTAATTTTGGCTTGTGTTCTCCTTAGTATGCTTTCATAATGGATGCACATATACACCGTTCTGTCACCTGCTAGGGTCCCTTGTCATTCTGACACCAGAGCGAGGCGTTGAGATGACATACACTGAGCCGCGTCTTTCAATTCCCCCTATACATGAGCGCTTGTTGCGCTGGTTAGGAGGCGTGTGCTGTGACGTGGGCACTTGGCGGATCAGGGGTGAATGTCAGATGACGCGCCTCTGGCTGATTCGCGGAGTGCCTGCACACGCCCCCATCATAGGCGGGGCTTATCTGATATCTCCTCGGTGTTTGAGCGGCCGCGTACGGCCATCATAGCGCCGGAGCCTTGACAAGCAAAAATGTGAGGCTGGTTCTGCTCCACAGGCTATTCGAATTTAATAAGAGATTCTCGCTCCTGATGAGTTGTGGCTTACAGTGCCATAGTGAAACGCGTTGAGCCGGTGATCTTTAATTAGGACACGGCTCTCTAGGCAGGGTGCAGACTCAGTGTCAAGCAGCGCAACAGCTGACTTGCCAGTTTGTATGCGGTCTGATACCGAGACCCAGTGTGTGGCCACATGAATGGTTAGGCTGATGTAGGCAGCTGGGTGAGCGTCCACATATATAATAGCACTCTGTGGATGCGGTATGCTGGAGTGCCCCGACAACCAGCTTAACATTCACTCAAAGCTACTTTACATTTTATGCTAGGTAGGACTGCTTCTGATCACGCACCTGCGCCTGGTTCAAATATAAGAACCGTGTCCTGATTCCCTCCCCAGTATATATTGGTACCAATGTGCTAACTGGATAGGGACTTTTGTCCAGACTCTAGGCTGTGTTGTGGATCCAATCAAACTCCTACACTACATTACCTGAGTCTGGAAGCCTGATAGTCACGGAAAGTGATATACAGTCTTTCCCGTTTTAAGCTAGAGTTTAATAAATACTTTATTATTTTCTTTTAATACGTTCTTCAGGCAGTGATATTTATTTTCTGTTTTATTGAGCCCAGGGCCACAGCCTCTGCGTGAACCATCAGCATCACGGCCACTTCCACGTTCCGTACTGGCCGCCTTCTTAATATTAAATGTTATATATGCTTGAAAGTATGTCACACCTGCAGTATTGTAGGATACGTACGTGTACGCGCCAATCAATTAAAACAGGTATTTTGGATGCGCACACTTTACACAGGGGATGTAGCTCTGATAATGTCACAGACTATCATACACCGTCTGCGGATGAAGTACAGTATATGTTAGTGTAACACCCCATAGCTTTTTGTGCAATGATGATGTTTAATGCTAAACCTTTTCTTTTCTTTTCCTCATTAGTTGCAGTGCACAGTTCTGCCCACTAGGGATGTACTTAGAAAAGATTGCTGCATCACACTAGGAACCAAGTTTGGAGAGGACAGTTCCTGATGGGGAGGGTTTTGTTGGATGTGCAAGGAAGGTTGGAAAGGGATGCTGTGGATGCGGTTCAAGATAGAGTTACTGGATTGTCTGGCCAGACAGAAGATCAAGCTGTATTCTGCACTGGGGCCAGAGAGAGAGTGTATTGTTTCTTGGAAGGAGAAAGACTAAATGGTAGTGAGTTGCTGGCATTTTCTGCTCTCAGAGGTAACAGATCTGCACACCATACTAAAGTATTATGAACATTGCATCCAGGAGAGTGTGAGATCAACACAAACTGATACCCTGCATTCACCTCCAGCTGCATTGATATAAGCTGTTTGTCTGGAAGACACTGTGTGGACTCTCCTAGTGTATATTTCTCATGCTGATATTGAAATCTTCACAAGGCAAATGCTTAGAGCCTAAGGACCCCGTTCTGAATCATATAGCTTAGTAAAGTGCAGGGAATCATAGGTTCTGGACTTGGACACCAGTTAAGGATTTTCCTGCACAAGTGAGCTACACTGTCCGCCATTGTTATAAATATTTAACCGAGAAGACGGGCCCCAACGCATGCAGCTGCCAACTATTTTCCCTTTTCTTTTCTGCTAACGCCGGGACTATATTTGTGTTTCCTTTGGTTATATTTACAGGGTTTAATATACTCAGCTGTTGTATTTTCATTTGATTAGAGTCAATATCTAACATTTATTTTATTCTCATCATAGTTTATGTTTGCAGTGAAACTTGTTATAGAGAAAAGTGTAATTGATTGAGATTTTTGTGTAAGAAGCTGTTTGACCGCGCATTGCATGTAATACTGCAGTAATTTTTATAACTAGTAATATTCTGTGCAAGTTTGACTGCTTACCATTATTTTGTTTAGGGTCACATTGTTGAAAATAAACGGGCCCATTGTTCATATAAATTGTTTTTGAGTATTGGGGAAGAAAAAGGGAGTTCACCAGAGCAAAGAGAGATCTGAACCTACTATTCCACTTCTAAGGCACACCCACGGGTGCGCTACATTAGTAATATGTATGAAATGCACACACAGTAGATGTGGCACAAATATTTTACTTCTCACACAAATACACTGTTTTCACTTGTGATCGGATCGGCTAGCAGATGATGAGCCCTAACCTTAGCAGTGGGGGTGTGGCAGAACTGCTTGTGTAAGGAAAGCCTAAAGGGGGCCACCTTGGAAGGAGGATGTGTGAGTTGAGGGCTGTGGGTGGGAGGGTGAGCTGAAGCTGAAGACCGCGTCACCTGGGAGCTCGCTGCTCCCACCTTTTGTAGTGGTGCTGGCGCCTACCCTCGCACAAATGCGGCGTCTGCCGCGCCTATCCTTGTGATCGGATCGGCTAGCAGATGATGAGCCCTAACCTTAGCAGTGGGGGTGTGGCGGAACTGCTTGTGTAAGGAAAGCCTAAAGGGGCCAAAAATGACGCGTGAGACACGGATGGTACAAAGAACTCATGTTACGGACTTATAGTAATACCTTCTGAAAAGCACAAGACATTTCGGAGCATGGATTGGGAATGTACCTGGTATAGCATGAAGACTGCCACCGACCTAGTTTCTTTATAATGTGCGCCGGGGTGCTATTTTTTGAAGCTGCGGAAGCTGCGCCTATCCTAAAGGAATGCCCCGTGATTGATCGCGGGTTTACCTTTAGCTTGGAGAGGAGGATCCGGACGTGCTTTAGGAAGACTTGAATGCTGAGGGGAACGGAGCCAAGAGCTAGTAGGGGAGATCAGCGGAATCATCGTCAGCCTGGGCCCACAGGTGCCTATAAATAGCCTAGTAATCAGCCAGCCTGGGCCCACAGGTGCGTATAATCAGCTTAGTAATCAGCCAGCCTGGGCCCACAGGTGCGTGTAATTAGCCTTGTAATCAGCCTCTCCTCCCACAAATGCAGCAATATATTTGCTTAATACCTGTGGTCGGATAGGCTATCAGAAAGGTGAACCTAACCTATCTACCCCTATCTATAACAAGCAGTAGAATTATGCCATGACTGCCATGGTAGCGCAGCCTAAAGGGGCCAAAAAGAGCAGACCTTGTTTAGAGTAAATATATACATACCGTTACGACACCCGATTTTGAACGGAAAAGACCTTTCACGATGGAGGTGCGGAATATACCATATATATCACAGTGACTTCCATCTACCTTACCTCTTTGTCCTGTGTACCGCCACATCGTACTTGGAGATGGTTAATGCTGATGCAATTGAAAGAGTGGCCGGTAACCAGAAACGATTTACTCCTATGTTGACTAACATATGACCTTATTACGAGAAGGTCTGAATCCTGAGAGCTGCAGACTGAAACAAACAATGGTGAATCTGTTGGAAGGGCCTAAATGAATTCCAACCATCCGCCCAGGGCCCTGATCGGGCACTAACTGTACCTGGTGGCAAAATACTTTACCTCTACTTATTCCCCAGGCCACACTTCCTATTAAGGGCCCACAAGTCAGAACATGGTGTCTGCCGTCTTACTGTAGTCGTAAATTAAGTGAAATGTGTAAACCCACCGGCCTGGGGAACCATCCACAGGAATACATGGCTATTTCGATTAACGAGCTAATGTTGCCTGTAATGAGAACAGAATGTACACGATACCTGCAGTTGTGACAGAAAATGCTTAAGGTCGTGATAAACTGTGTATGCTGCGCCTGTAGTCGTGATAGGACTAGTCGTGTCAGAAGACATGACAGACTTCGTAAGCTGCGCCTTATTACTGTACCTCCTATTGGAAGATGGACCGATAACCAGGACTTAGTCCGGACACCAACACCCTCAGCCCGAGTTTGTAAATTAAGTAAGCATGCCTGGGAGAAGATGATGTCCGCAAAGGCAGGCTTGGGATGACTGCTTATAAAGAAAACAATGAAACCCAACAACCTAGAAAATAAAAGTCAGGGAAAACAATAACGTGAGTGAGACTCTAATGGCACAAGTCCCACGTGCGAGCCACCACAAGAAAATTGTATTGCGAGCCACAGATAACCGAGCCATGCGAGCGGGTCTGAAGGCAGAAAAAGACATGGAACTTACTTGTTGTGGGACTACGCAGCCGGCCTCGAATGGCGTTGTTGTGTGTAAAATTTAAACGGAGAAGCCATACGTGAGAGACTCTAATGGCGGAGCCATGTGTGAGAGACTCTAATGGCAGAGACATGTGTAACACTGAAAGGGAGAAGCCATGCGTGAGAGACTAATGGCGGAGTCATATGTGTAAACTAAAACGGAGAAGCCATGCGTGAGAGACTAATGGCGGAGTCATATGTGTAACACTAAAACGGAGAAGTCGTTCGTGAGAGACTAATGGCGGAGTCATACGTGTAACACTAAAATGGAGAAGCCATGCGTGAGAGACTCTAATGGCTAAGCCATGCGTGAGAGACTCTAATGGCTAAGCCATGCTTGAGAGACTCTAATGGAGGAGTCATATGTAACACTAAAAGGGGAGAAGCCATGCGTGAGAGACTCTAATGGCTAAGCCATGCGTGAGAGACTCTAATGGCGGAGTCATATGTGACACTAAAAGGGAGAAGCCATACGTGAGAGACTAATGACGGAGTCATATGTGTACAACTAAAACGGAGAAGCCATGCGTGAGAGACTAATGGCGGAGTCATATGTGTAAACCTAAAAACGAAGAAGCCATGCGTGAGAGGCTCTAATGGCGGAGTCATGTGTGTAAAACTAAAACGGAGAAGCCATACGTGAGAGACTAATGGCGGAGTCATATGTGTAACACTAAAACGGAGAAGTCGTTCGTGAGAGACTAATGGCGGAGTCATACGTGTAACACTAAAATGGAGAAGCCATGCGTGAGAGACTCTAATGGCTAAGCCATGCGTGAGAGACTCTAATGGCTAAGCCATGCTTGAGAGACTCTAATGGAGGAGTCATATGTAACACTAAAAGGGGAGAAGCCATGCATGAGAGACTCTAATGGCTAAGCCATGCGTGAGAGACTCTAATGGCGGAGTCATATGTGACACTAAAAGGGAGAAGCCATACGTGAGAGACTAATGACGGAGTCATATGTGTACAACTAAAACGGAGAAGCCATGCGTGAGAGACTAATGGCGGAGTCATATGTGTAAACCTAAAAACGGAGAAGCCATGCGTGAGAGGCTCTAATGGCGGAGTCATGTGTGTAAAACTAAAACGGAGAAGCCATACGTGAGAGACTAATGGCGGAGTCATATGTGTAACACTAAAACGGAGAAGTCGTTCGTGAGAGACTAATGGCGGAGTCATACGTGTAACACTAAAATGGAGAAGCCATGCGTGAGAGACTCTAATGGCTAAGCCATGCGTGAGAGACTCTAATGGCCAAGCCATGCTTGAGAGACTCTAATGGAGGAGTCATATGTAACACTAAAAGGGGAGAAGCCATGCGTGAGAGACTCTAATGGCCAAGCCATGCTTGAGAGACTCTAATGGAGGAGTCATATGTGACACTAAAAGGGAGAAGCCATACGTGATAGACTAATGACGGAGTCATATGTGTACAACTAAAACGGAGAAGCAATGCGTGAGAGACTAATGGCGGAGTCATATGTGTAAACCTAAAAACGGAGAAGCCATGCGTGAGAGGCTCTAATGGCGGAGTCATGTGTGTAAAACTAAAACGGAGAAGCCATACGTGAGAGACTAATGGCGGAGTCATATGTGTAAACCTAAAAACGAAGAAGCCATGCGTGAGAGACTAATGGCGAAGCCATGCGTGGGAGGCTCTAATGGCGGAGTCATGTGTGTGAAACTAAACGGAGAGCCATGCGTGAGAGATTCTAATGGCGGAGCCAAGCGTGAGAGACTCATGGCGGAGTCATATGTGTAAACCTAAAAACGGAGAAGCCATGCGTGAGAGGCTCTAATGGCGGAGTCATGTGTGTAAAACTAAAACGGAGAAGCCATACGTGAGAGACTAATGGCGGAGTCATATGTGTAAACCTAAAAACGAAGAAGCCATGCGTGAGAGACTAATGGCGAAGCCATGCGTGGGAGGCTCTAATGGCGGAGTCATGTGTGTGAAACTAAACGGAGAGCCATGCGTGAGAGATTCTAATGGCGGAGCCAAGCGTGAGAGACTCATGGCGGAGTCATATGTGTAAACCTAAAAACGGAGAAGCCATGCGTGAGAGGCTCTAATGGCGGAGTCATGTGTGTATAACTAAAACGGAGAAGCCATACGTGAGAGACTAATGGCTAAGCCATGTGTGAGAGACTAATGCCGGAGTCATATGTGTAAACCTAAAACGGAGAAGCCATGTGAGAGAGACTAATGGCGGAGTCATATGTGTAAACCTAAAAACGAAGAAGCCATGCGTGAGAGACTAATGGCGAAGCCATGCGTGGGAGGCTCTAATGGCGGAGTCATGTGTGTGAAACTAAACGGAGAGCCATGCGTGAGAGATTCTAATGGCGGAGCCAAGCGTGAGAGACTCATGGCGGAGTCATATGTGTAAACCTAAAAACGGAGAAGCCATGCGTGAGAGACTAATGGCGGAGCCATGCGAGACAGATTCTAATGGCGGATTTTATATTATTATTATTTTTTTATTTTTATTTTTTCTTTATAAACCACTTATGCAGCTCCAGTATGACTTGGGGACTCGCATAACCATGACCCTCTCTGACAACCTAGGACGCTAACCAGCCTACACCATATTGTACCCCTAACGAACAACATGAAGAACGGTCATCCGGCCCCCTAAGCCATGAGGCCCCCTGAAGCCAAGAGACTGACCTGGATGACCTTACAGTGACGATAAGTAATTAAAACGTGAGCCAGACCTAATGGAAAATGCATAGACATTAGTGATCCGAACCACTTGCATAAACGAAACATTAACCAACCGCAAAATTGAAACAGATGGAAGAAAACAAGAGCCAGAGGCATTGCATTTCGCTAGGAAAAGACCCTTGTCGTGACAAACAAATGAACAACTGTGAAAACATAGTAGGAACTTACTCCTATTGGCCCACTGTCCACTAGGGAGCTATTTGGTTAACTGGAGCGTGAGATCAATCTGAGTGAATGCGAACCAGAAGTAAAGGAGACCAGTCTGAGTGCATGCAAACCAGGATTTAAAGAACACCACCCATTTTTTTTATTTTTTTTCCTTCCCCTCTCTTCCCCCCAAGTAAACAGAAAAAGGTAGGCCTAAGGAATGTAACAAACCACAGAGGAAAGAAACGTAAGCCTGAAAAGAAAGCAGCTATGTTTATCGGAAGAGCAGTATCAGAGCGGTGTGCTGATAGCCCTAGTAAGAATACAGAGTAACCATTATGTAGTAATGAAAAGAAATGCAGCTTTAAGTGAAAGCAGAGTATAACACATGATGTAAGAACAAGTGGGTGAATGCAGCTCTGGATGAGAGTGGTGCCTAAAAACATGGTATGGGCACAGCTCTGAGTATGAGTATGAGGAGCATGGTATAAAGCAGCCGTATGAATGCAATCTGAAAGTGAGCAGAGTATTAATGTAATGCAACAGCGAACGCTGCTCTAGTAGTGAATGGCGTATAGGACAAAATGTAAATGCAGACACACGGATGTAGCTTTGAAGGTAACAATCCTAACCACGATCATTTGACCATTGGAGCCCAACCCCCTTCGCCCCAGAGCGCTACACGTCACGGACCGCTTTTAAATCATCAACCATTGATCCACATTTACCATCACTTAAACCCAGCACGCGTAGCTTGAGCCAACTGCAAACGCACCCCGCGTGCGCGAAGCGTATTTGGGTACTCAGAGAGGACAGACAGACACGTGAGCCTGACAATACATGGTGATGCGAGACTAGCGCCCCAGCGATGAGAGGGCGCAGCTGATTGGTGCAGAATACCCGGGCCGTACTGCCCCTTATGAAAATTTCCCCTACACGACCTATCATGCAGCAGGATAATGTCACCATCGCCAACATTTCCTCTCACCCCCCCCCCCCCCCCCCTCACCCGCAGGCAGATACTCCCCTTTTTTTTTTTCTTCCATTACCTTCAACTATTCACTGAGACTGGCGCCCTGTAAAGGAAAATGTACTTGATGATCGAATCCCAGATTTGCCGTGCCACGGCCCTATCATCCCCAGACAATACCTTCAACACACCCACAGTAAGCGCTGCTTTAGTAAGAGATACCGAACTGCCACTAGCGACAACCTGTGGAAGAAAACATGTGAGGAGGCGGGTTGATGCGCTGCAAGGACCGGGCGTGCGTGCCAGTGATCCGGCTGCCGCTGGTGAGTATGAACGTGTCTGGCTGGTGTCTGCGCCCCACCCCACCCCACTTACCCTCCGTGTGTACCGATGTACGGCCCCTCGCTTCGGCTGCACGCCTCATACTTGCCCACCGGAGGAAGTATCGGGGGATCGCGTTCCACGCCGGAGCAAGAGCGTGAGCACTGGCAGGAGAATCCCGGAAGTGACGTCTGAGCTGAAGCTGAAGACCGCTTCACCTGGGAGCTCGCCGCTCCCACCTTTTGTAGTGGTGCTGGCGCCTCCCCTCACACAAATGCGGCGTCTGCCACGCCTATACATGTGGTACTGTATTTGAAACAGAGAGCCACGCGCTATGGACACTAGATTTAGACCAGATTATTTATATTGTCACAAGACACACAGATTTAAAATATGCCCCAGTAATGAACAGAATATGGACACTAGATTATGCCCAGATTATTTAGATTGGCGCAACAGACACTCTTTTCAAATGTGATAGAGTATTTGTCACAGAAAGCCACACTATATGGACAGTATATTTGACACAAAACTGTTAAATTTGTCCCAAATAAAATGTATTCTCTGCTGGAATACTGTATATAATGTTTGTGGATTGAACACACACACAGATGTGCCCAAAAGTAGTAAAATTTGTCCCAAATAAAATGTATTCTCTGCTGGAATACTGTATATATGGTTGCGGCCTAAACGCACACACAGATGTGCCAAAAAGTAGTTAAATGTGTCCCAAATGCAAATAATTCTCTGCTGGAATACTGAATATAACGTTTGTGGATTAAACGCACACACAGATGTGCCCAAAAGTAGTAAAATTTGTCCCAAACAAAATGTATTCTCTGCTGGAATACTGTATATACGGTTGCGGCCTAAACGCACACAGAGATGTTCCCAAAACTAGTTACATTTTCCCAAAATATAAATAATTCTCTGCTGGAATACTGTATATAACGGTTGCAGATTGAACGCACACACAGATGTGGAACAAATTAGGTTAATTTCCCCAAAAAAAAAAGGTCTCTGATGGCGCGGTGTATATCTTACTAGCAGGCACCCTCTAGTGAATAAGCCCCTTTTTATAGTGTCTGCTAAACACACTGCTTTCTGATGGCGTACTGTAGATCTCACTTGCAGACACACTCTAGTGAATAAGTCCCTTTTTATAGTGTCTGCTAAACACAGGGCTTTCTGATGGCGTACTGTAGATCTCACTAATATCAAATCTTTCTGTCTTTTAAAAGCTTTTGGGTACTTAAAAAAGCGATTTTCCAGCCCTGCACTATCTGTCCCTTCCTGAAGACGCCTGTCCCTGATACTGCTAAATTTAACCCCTGGTAAAAAAAAATATAAATGGTGCTGCACTGCTGTCAAACACACACTATAGTCCTTAAGAGGACTGTTTGGTCTTTCAATCGTTTTTTGGAGTTAAATCTGTCAATTTCCAGCCAAACACTGTCTGTCCCTGCCTACTGTCTGCTCTCCATGACGCTGAATGATCCGAGCGCGGGACATCGGCTCCTATATAAACTGGTATCACGTGTTCAGGCCAGCCAATCAGTGTAAGGCTAATAGCTAACTTGGCTGCTTAGGAGGCGCCAAACGTCAGGGCCGGTTCTAGGTGAAATGGGGCCCTGGGGCAGAAAACAATAAGGCCCCCCCCCCCCCCACATGACACTTGCTGACTTTAACGTCCCGTATTGTAAACAAATGCAAGTGGCAAAGCAACATTTCTCCAGTCCAACTGACAGAACCAGGGCGGGCTAGTAAACTGTCACCGGTGAGATGGTGCCTGGGATGGATCCGATCCAGTTTAATCAACCAACCTACCAGACTGGGATGGATCCCGATTGTTAAAGGGGATATTAACTATTGATATTTATGCAAATATCGATAATTAATATTCATAAATAAGCGTGAGGAGTCTAGTGATGACTCCGCCTATTTATACCTAAATAGACATCAAACACTAGTGATTACCTCTGATTACATATACACTACACTGAACTACACTACGTGCGACTTACTATCACTATACTACGGCGGCGACTACTAAAAACACCATACACTGTATTATGAACAATAAGGAATATTTATTACACAATACAATTATACAAGTCTAGCAATACGCTATATCTATATATATTCATGGATCAATGGATATGAATATACATACATATAGACGTACACACTGCAGTATAGAAACAGTACTACAATAAACACAATACAAGCCTAACTACTCTACACAGCACAATCCCAAATTCCACCCCACATACTATCTATACATTACAATAATACATTCATACACACAAATATCAGTAACCCACCCGCCTGACTAATCACTGTCCCTACGGGGTACAAGGGGTTAAACACACAATTGTGGCACTGCAGGGGTTAATACCTGCAGGCCAAGGAACACAGGGTTCTGGGAAAGGCCGGGCAAGGGGTAACCCAAGAAAGGGTTAACCCCTGGTATGGTAGGGGTTAACAGGGCAGCAGTAGCAGGGATCAGGCATTGAAGGGGTTAATGGTCAGGGCTCTGACTTGCAGGGCAGACTGCAGGGGTGTCAGGGCAGAGCAGGGCATTGAAGGGGTTAATGCAGAATGCTCTACAGGGACAGGACAGGGTTGAAGGGGTTAACATATGGAATGCAGAGGTTAATGCTCTGCAGGGACAGGACAGGGTTGCTCAGGCAGTGAAGGGGTTACAGGACAGGGTTGATGCCAAGCAGGGGATCAGGGAAGGAGTTACTTGCAGGGGTGTTTGGGCAGGGCAGGGGGACAGGGCACTAAAGGGGTTAATGGGGCAGTGCTACTTAGCCATCCAGCAGGACTTGGCACACTGCTGGATTCCCTCTCCTTCCTGTCTTCACTGGAGCAGATCGATTGCTCGGTCTTCCCCTCCTCTGGCCTGGTGGAGTTAATGCAGAGCAGCTAGTGAGTACTGCCTGCGTTCCTCTGTGTCCTTTCAATGCCGGAAGCTCTCTCCTTCAGGAAGGGATGTCGGGGGTCCTGTGTCCTAGCACAGCGCAGCCCGGGTAGCTGCCTGCGCTCTCTTCTATATCGGGGGGAGGCAATGGACTTCAGCGCCGGATGCGCTCACCTTCAGGGGGGGGGGGGGGGCGATCTGTCCGAGCGCAGTGCTGCTGGGGTTTAAACCCTGCAGCGCTCGCACCCGTTTTACCGTCCTTTGATCCTCCCGCCTGTGGAGATATCGCACATCTCTGGCGCTGTAACACAGGGGCATGGGAACTCTGTTCCCAGGTCCCTGTTAGGCATACCATCTCCAGTGCTGCCGGAGATGGTGACAAAGGGCAGAGGATCTTTATTGATCATCTGTCCTTTGAAGAGGCCGAAACTGGACATAATTGTCCAGTTGTCGGTCTCTCCCCACCCAGCAGGCACATTCCAGAGGGGGGGGGCATACATGGGAGCTTCTGGGGACAGTTTAACTGTATATATACACTTATAGATGCTTGGGGCACATCCATAAGTATATATATGTAGGTAAGGCTGCCGTGCAGCCTGTATTTGTGGAAGGGGCATAGGCCCCGCCCCTTGGCTATAAAGTCCACGGAGTACAGGGGACGGGACGTGCAGCCAGGTACCTGGTACTTCCGGTTCACGTCTGGTTCCTGCACATCCCGCTCCTTTAGGTCTCGGTCTGGGTAAGTATTTGGTCGGCGTTTCGGCTCGCCTCGTTTCGTCCAGGTAAGCAGGGAATCCGATGCCGGTCATCGGCAGCAGTGGTGACCGCACGGCGGGTCGGGTCCTTACCCCGGTGCGGGGGGCAGCGCACGGCTGATCATGGTCCTTACCTCGGTACGGAGGCGGTGCAGGCACGTTGGGGGGAATGCCGTGGCCCGGCGGGCTTCCATGAGGCAGGCTGGGCGGCGCAGGCCGATTGCGTGCGGGCGTGTGTTCCCGGGAGCGGCCGCGTGTGGCGGTTGCTAGGCACGCTCGGCGGCTCCGCCCCTGGTAACGCTCGCGCCGGGCATGGGAACCCCGCCGGCAGCCGGGGGGATCTGCGGGCATGTTCAGAGGCTCATGGTCACCAGCACGTGCACATCATCAGGCACGTTGCTGATCGTCATTGGGGAGCATTCCGTTGTCCCCCATTCACTGTCCCAGTTACACACGTCATTTTTGTGGCCAAATATGAGACATTTACATCATGCCTACATAGTAGTACCTGAGGCCATGTCCTTATCGCCGGCACAACTCCGGTGGTCTGTTGGGCGGAGGAGCACATTACCGGAGTTGCCATATCAGCCAGGTCTAGATACAGCCACACCACGTGGTCCCATTTGAATACTGTTAACTCGATCCAACAGGGATCCGGTGGGTTCTAGCAGTTGATGCCATT
The DNA here is from genome assembly GCF_905171765.1 of Bufo bufo. NCBI lineage: Eukaryota > Metazoa > Chordata > Amphibia > Anura > Bufonidae > Bufo > Bufo bufo. The sequence goes on along the minus strand of NC_053397.1, from coordinate 110,323,859 downwards.
GGTCAGCCGGTTGTTGACTTGTTGTGCTCTCCGTGCTGGAGCAGCAGTTGCCTGCGTTCTTTGGCAGGCCTGTGGCTCCGGCGGGAAAGCTGGGCTGGCCCTGAGTAAAAAAAAATAAAAAATTGTGGGATTCTCCATACCTTTACATTGTTGTTATGCATCATCATATTTCAGTGGCTGCTTCTGGTCGGTTATCTGACGCTTCACGCCATTCCAAGGATTCCTTTACTTACAGTAGGTGGTACGTTCTGATTTGCATACGGGTATGTTATGTGTCACGGTGGGTTTGGCCGCAGGCACATTCACACGTCTCCCATATGTTATGTCTGCCGCACCGGTGGCATGTTGTCCCACTTGGCACGTCCAGGTTGTCATACTCGTTTCTCTCGTTGCTCTTCTGCTTGAAGCGTTCTGGCGGTATCCTGTCAGCCACCCCGGTGACACATGATTCTGCCTGGAACGTCCAGGTTGTCACTTGTCTATTGTGGTACGTCTGCTTGAAGCGTTCAGGCAATGTTACGTCCGTCACGCCGGTGGCACGTGGTCCTGCCTGGAACGTCCAGGTTGTCATATTCGTCTCCTGTTACACGTCTGCTTGAAGCGTTCAGGCAATGTTACGTCCACCACGCCAGTGGCACGTGGTCCTGCCTGGAACATCCAGGGTGTCATTTGTTCGTCTCATGTGGTACGTCCGCTTGAAACGTTCAGGCATTATTATGTTTGTCACTCCGGTGATGCGTGGTCCTGCCTGGAACGTCCAGGTTGTCATACTCGTCTCTTGTGGCATGTCTGCTTGAAGCGTTCAGGCAAAGTATGTCAGCCACCCCGGTGGCACGTGGTCCTGCCTGGTACATCCAGGTTGTCTTATTCGTCTCCTTGTTGCACGTCTGTCTGAAGCGTTCAGGCAATGTCGCGTCTGCCGCCCCGGGGGCATGGTGTCCTGTCTAAATACGTCCAAGGTTTTTTTTTCACCAGTCTTGGCACACATCCGCCCATAGCAGCATGCATGACCTAGCAGCACCCCCGGGGGCATGTCATCCTGGTTTGTGGGCTCGTCAGTCCTTATCATTGTGTGCCTGGCGCATGTAGGCCATGTTTTCTTTTACCCTTAGGGGCAGGCTGCACGGCCTGATATAACCAGGTCGGTAATATTCCCAGTGCATTTAGATTTTCATACATTGTTTTTGTTTATACGGGAGCTCGTTGGGGGTCTCAGTGCCTTCGGCCTTCCATAAACAAGGCCTCCACCTCGGTCAGTGGTATGGGCCTCCGGTACGGTATCTGTTCCATTTTTCATCAAATTCCATAACCAGGTGAGTATCAGTTCTGGTCCTTCAGGCCCGGCCATAGTCAAGGGTCGGTATTACTGGCAGGGGCCAGGGGGGGGGGGGGCACCGGGATGTCCAAGGTACGCCTGGTCTCCGCACGAGTAACGAAGGTTTTGTCCTCAGGTAGTGACCAGGGCGTAGAGTTATTTCAGCGCGGTCAACATGTCTCAGGCCTCAGACATTGATGACGCCTCGTCCATCTCCGGGTCCGTGGTTTCCGGTCTGGCTGGTCATGGATCCCTGAGGAACTGGACAATTCCGAAGCTGGTGGCGGAATTGAATAGAAGGGGCATCAGCCACCCGGCTTCAGCCAGAAAAGCCGAACTTTATAGGCTGCTGGTATCTAGCCCGGTGCCATCCAGCAAGCAACTGGCAGGTCCTACTATCCAGTCATCATTGGCTCAGTTGAATGCCACAATGGGGAGTCTGGCTGCCTCGGTAGCGGACATCCAGCACAGGGTCATGGAGCTGGAGTCCAGGGCCTCCACCGCTTCGCAGTCAGTGTCGCCCGTGGCTGCGGTGTCATGGCCTGTGGCGGGTTCCCTAGGTATGTCCTCTACTCCTCCGGCCATTGTCCCAGCTCATTTTGTGGCGGAGAATATTAGAAGGGATATACTGGCAGGCAAAGAAGTCAACCTGGCATCCATCCCTTATAGCATCGCACGATGCAAGCGAGCACAGAACAATTGATTGCGGGGAGGTGTCAGTGGTGATGAGGTCCAAGGATGCCCGGTTGAATCGCAAACTGTCCATACCGGAATTTGTTCTCGCATTCAGTTTGTTTAGAGACGTCATTTGCTCGGCACAGCCAGATAGGAGGGAGGAGCTGGACGCCTATTTGTACCAGGTCACTGATTTGGGTGACAAGTATGGGGGCTCTGCGTTTTATGACTACCACCGGTCCTTCGCGGCTAAAGCCGCAGCCTCCCTAGCACAGTTCCAATTAATGACCAATTGGGCTGTGCTGGATATGGAGCTATTCTGCAGGCATTTTGCAGGTCTCTGAGCCCCCACTTGTGGCGCATGCCAGTCCATTTTTCATGCCACAGAATGGTGCCCCAACGAGGCGGCCGCTCATCCGGACAGAGCCCTTCCAGGAACGTCAGGGGTCCCCAGGGGCCCGGCCCTCATGGACAAGTTTGGCAGGCCAATTGTGTATCTGGGCAAGAGCCAGATATGCAATAATTTCAACTTCGGTCACTGCATGTTCAGTGGGTGCAGGGCCCTTCACGTGTGCACAGTCTGCTTCCGGGCACATCCCAGGTCCACCTGTCCTAAAAAATCTGCCAAGCAGGCATGACTGACCGACGTTAACGTTGACCTCCTGGAGGCGCTCCTGGCAGGTCATGACGACCGGCAGTTCGTGCAGCATTTGATTACTGGCCTGTCACAAGGGTTCCACACGGGATTGGTGACCCTGCCGCATTCAAATTGGGAGTGCGAGAACCTCCTCTCTGCCAGACAGGATCCTGAGGCGGTGCAAGCGGCATTATCCTTGGAGTTGGACAAAGGGTTCCTCATTGGTCCGTTTGACTCGATTCCCTTTGAGGTTTGGAGGGTCAACCCTATTGGGGTGGTGGCGAAGAAAGGCTCAAATAAAAGAAGACTGATCTACGATCTCTCGGCTCCTCATTCTTCTCACATCCCTAGTATTAACTCTCTCATACCATCGGAAGAGTTTAGCATGACGTACTCCTCTATCGATGAGGCCATTCAATTCATTCTCAAGGCAGGCAGGGGGGCCTGGTTGTCTAAAACTGATATTGCTGATGCATTTAAATTGCTCCCGATCCTCCCGCAACTGTGGCAATATTATGGCATCAAGTGGGCAGGCAAATACTACTTTGCCAATTGTCTAACGTTTGGATCAAAAAGCAGCCCATGGCTGTTTGACCGTCTGGCCCAGGCCCTGCACTGGATTCTGGTCGAACATGGGCAGGCTCCTATGTGTATTCACTACCTGGATGACTTCCTGCTGGTGGAGCACCCCTCCCGACAGCCCTCTGGTTTGTCCTCCCTGCTGGAGTTATTTTCAGCGCTCCAGGTTCCTGTCGCCGCAGCGAAGACGGTCGGCCCTTCCTCGACAATCACCTTCCTGGGGGTCGTTATGGATTCTGCAAGGTTGGAAGCGAGGCTCCCCGAGGAGAAGTTACAACAGATCCGATTAGCCATCCAGGAAGCTGCCAAATCCTGCTTCCTGACCAAGATGAGCCTCCAATCGTTGCTGGGCCGGCTGAACTTTGCCATGAGGGTCATGCCTCAGGGGCGCACCTTCGTGTCCCAGCTCTTGCTGCTCCTGCCATCGGCCCCAGAACAGGACAGTGTCGTTCGTTTGGACCAACAGGCCATGGCAGACCTGTCAATGTGGAGCACATTCATGTCCTCATGGAATGGCGTGAGATTGTTTATTCCCCCCCGGGACCCGTCCTCTCCCACGGTCTATTCTGACGCGGCCGCATCCAAGGGCTTTGCAGCCATATTTGGCAACCACTGACTTGCCAGTGCCTGGCCGTCCCAGATTATGATGGACGGACAGGCCCTTCGGTCATCCCCCCTGTTGGAGTTGTATCCGTTGGTGGCAGCGGCCCATGTATGGGGCAACGATTGGTCAGACTCGAGGGTGTTATTCATTACCGATAGTCAGGACTTGGTCGACATCATCCGCAATGGCAGAGCAAAATCCCCTAAGATCATGGCTCTCATGCGTAGGCTGGTTTGGTTGTCCATGGTGCATAATTTTTGCATTGAGTGCTCCCACATTCAGGGTTCCAAGAAAACTGCTGCGGATGCACTGTCCCGGTTTAACGTCGATATCTTTTTTCAGAACATGCCACTCGCAGACGCAAGGGGGGCAGGCATTCCAGCATACAGCGACCTGGTGTGGGACTAGCATCATTGATCAGCAAAGCAAAGGACCTGTTGCACCAGAGCCTGTCTGAGAATACAGTCAGGAACTATCGTACGGGCTGGAATCTGTATAGAAAATTTGCCGAGAGTCATCCACAGGGCAACGTGGATGACGTGTCATTCATAATGGCTTTCATCGCGCATTGCCATGGCAACCTCAGACTCGCTCACAATACCATCCGCCTGTACTTGGCGGGGGTTCAACATCAGTTCACGTTGGACAATCCGACCCGGATCTCTTTCTTTACATCGCAGGCAATCAAGGCCACGCTCCGGGGCATTGAGAAAGCCGGTGCAAGTAGGCCGGTGGTCCGTCAACCCATGTCCAGCTCCTTGTTTAGGCAGTTGTCCTTGGCTCTGGATGGTGATCCTTTTGGGCCCTTGGTTAGCACCATCATTAAAGCCGCCTTTTACCTAGGGTTTTACGGGTTCCTTCGTCCGGGGGAATTCACCGCTTCCGTCCGGAACGGCCGTCATCTCCAGAAGCAGCACTTGACCTGGCATCACGACCTGTTTGTGCTAAGCATTCCGTCTACCAAGACCGCTCAGACAGGGCCTCCAACCCTGGTCGTTTTTCCCCTCACACAACGACTGGTGCCCGGTCAAGGTGCTGCGACAATTGTCTGTGGCCCTGCAGGCGGCGGCAGCAGATAGTCCCCTACTTCCCTTCAAAGGAGGGCCGTTGTCCACGCCCCAGTTCATGTCACATGTGCGCTCATTAATGGCGGGGTTAGGTCAGGACCCGAAGGGCATCTCGGGACACTCCTTTCGTATTGGGGCGGCCTCTGCGGCATCTAGACACCAGATACCTCCTCATGTCATCAGGTGCATGGGGCGCTGGAGGTCGTCATGTTTTTCTAGATACATTCCAAATCCTCAATCAGAGATCCGTAATGCTTTCTGTTCTCTTGCCCTGTAACAGTACAATAAAGTATCTGTCTGTATGATTGTGTCTCCTTTTTGGCCCCTTTTAGGCCTATCCTCGTTACAGGCTTCCGGCATTAACAAGCCAGAGGTTGGCGCTAGCTACTACGTCCAGGGACCGTCGCCCTGACCACAAGTAGGTAAGGCTGCCGTGCAGCCTGTATTTGTGGGAGGGGAATAGGCCCCGCCCCTTGGCTATAAAGTCCACGGAGTACAGGGGACGGGACGTGCAGCCAGGTACCCCTCCCTCCCTTCCCTTTTTCTTAGCTCTTCCTTTAGGATAGGCCCCCTTTTAGGCCTATCCTCGTTACAGGCTTCCGGCATTAACAAGCCAGAGGTTGGCGCTAGCTACTACGTCCAGGGACCGTCGCCCTGACCACAAATATATATATACACATACATATATATAAAACATGGGGTCTGAATGGGCAGCAATAAGCCCACCGATACATATATTATATACATAGAGATGTATGCTGACAAAGGGGCATACATACATCTCTATGTATACACCTACTACCTGGACGGGCCCATGCAAAAGGGCCAATATATATATGCATATATGTAAGGGCATATATATTTAAATCCAACACTCCCCTCAACACCGATCCAGTTTAATCAACCAACCAGTTACTGGTAGGTTGGTTGATTAAACTGGATCGGATCCATCCCAGGCACCATCTCACCCATCCCAGTGCCAGTATACTAGCCCGCCCTGGTTCTGTTTGGACAGTTGGACTGGAGAAATGTGCATTTGGGGTAAGGGGGGGCGGGCAGTTACTGGTAGTACCAGTAACTGCCCCCCCCAAATGCACATTTCTCCAGTCCAACTGACTCCAAACACAAACAGAACCAGGGCCGCAGGGCGGGCTAGTAGTACACTGGGATGGCCCGGATTGGTGAGATGGTGCCGGACTAAGTAAGTCAGTGAGTGGGAAACACTGGGAATGGATGGATGGATCATGGATCCGATTCAGTTTAATTAACAACAAAACAATATAACCAATGAATTATGAACCTACCAGTCAGTGGAAGTTTGGAACTTGGCTGGGGGCTGGCTGCCTTCTGACTATGGGCGGCGGGCCTTCCCTGGCGCTGCTGGCAAAGTCAGACTGGGCTCTGGGCTGTGGCTGGCTGGCTGCCAAATGCCAATGGCGCTTGCTTGCTTTGCTTGCTCCTTGCCTCAATGCCAAGTTCTCTGCTGTGGGCGGGGGGGCGGAGCCTGTGGCAACGTACGTCAGCCAGACGCAGGACGTGCCTGCCTGTGCCGTGCATGCCACTGCTCCAGTCTTGAATCTCTTAAAGAGACAAGCAGCGGCAGCGCAGTGCAGGCACAGTCAGCGGCCGCCGGCGCCCGGCGGGGGGCCCCTCCGCTTGACTCCAGACTCCAGCCCAGTTAGTTTTAATTACATTACTGCGGCGCGGCGCCGGCCCGTCTCTCCAGACACAGGCACACAATAGAATTATTCAATTATAGATAATATAGTAGTTGCGGCCGGGCCGGTGCTGGGGGCCCCTAAGGAGTCGGGGCCCCGGGGTCAATTGCCCCCCTTGCCTCTATGGTAGCGCCGGCCCTGCCAAACGTGCAGGGAGGAGACTCGAGCAATGCGACGAGCACACGTGGTATTCGGCCGAGCATGCTCGCTCATTACTAGTGAGGATGTGATACTACTACTACTACTACTACTGAGAACTGTACACTCAACGCGTTTCAACAATAGTATCATTAGGAGTGTTGAAAGAAAGTAGTGAGTTAGAGTCAACATGGAGCTGCCACAAAATGTGTAGTGTGGCGTCCTGCGCTGGTCTGTCCGCACACCTCCGGCCTTCATACAGCTGCTGTCTCCGACCATAGGCAGCGATGGGAAACTCTGCAGATGACAAAGACTACGGGGAGAGAGAGAGAGATGAACCATCAATTGCAAGAGTATGGGGGTCATCTACCTAATCACATGCATTTGCAGCAAAAAGCATGCTGGTAAAACCATCCGCAAATTCAGACGCCACATTGGGGAACATTTGGGGGACATCCCAATGACAGAGATGCCCCCATAGCAAGACAAGTCAAATCCCTCCACAAGGGAGATCCGTGTGTCCTGGGATTTCAGGGCATCGAAAAAGTGTGTAGAGCCCCAAGAGGAGGGGATTTTGACAAATTTGTTCTGCAAAAAGAAGCCAAATGGATTTTTCATCTCCAGACCATCCAAACTCAGGGCTTAAACGATCAAATTTGCTATGCTTATTTTATTTAAATTATAGGTGTGTCTGCCACTCCAGTAACTTCTGTATTCCATATACTTACTCGTATATTGAACATGAAGAGGAACTTAATCTTTCAGCGACCCACAGCATACATCCAAATCAGCAAAGGAATGGCTTTACCAGAAGAAGATGAAAGTTTTGGAATGGCCCAGCCAGAGCCCAGACCTGAATCCGATTGAAAATCTGTGGGGTGATCTGAAGAGGGCTGTGCACAGGAGATGCCCTCGCAATCTGACAGATTTGGAGTGTTTTTGCAAAGAAGAGTGGGCAAATCTTGCCAAGTGAAAATGTGCCATGCTGATAGACTCGTACCCAAAAAGACTGAGTGCTGTAATAAAATCAAAAGGTGCTTCAACAAAGTATTAGTTTAAGGGTGTGCACACTTATGCAACCATATTATTTTATTTTTTTATATTTTTTCTTCCTTCTACCTAAAAGATTTCAGTTTGTTTTTCAATTGAGTGGTACAGTTTATAGATCACATTAAAGGTGGAAAAAGTTCTGAAATGATTTATCTTTGTCTTATTTTTTTAAATCACAGAACCTGACATTTTAACAGGGGTGTGTAGACTTTTTATATCCACTGTATATGCTTGCTAATTGTACAGACACTTGGTCACCCCTCCCTTTCCTCCCCTCCACCCTTCCTTTGTCTTCAATACCTGTTCCACCCATATTCATCTTTATTTATGTTTTCTGTCTCCTGTGGTCTCTCTACATCCCACTTCTGTATTTCTAAAAAAAGCCACTTGGGCTTCTCGTATAATTTGTACACTGCTTTGCCACCTTGCATTGCAGTCAGGCTGGGATCCCCCATATCGTTGCGTACGATTGATGCAGCAGGGCGGAGTTATCCGGAGGCTCGTCTCTCTCTCCCCGTAGTCTTCGTCGCCTGCAGCCCTGCCTATGGTCGGACACAGCACCTCTAAGAAGGCCGGAGGTGTGCGGACATACCAGCGCAGGACGCCGCCCCACAATACACATGTTGTGAATACTCCATGTTGAATCTTAGGCTATTTTCACACTCGCGTTTTGGCTTTCTGTTTGTGAGATCCATTATGGGCTCTCACAAGAGGTCCAAGACTGTTGGTACCATCAGGAATGGGGAAGGGATTAACACCGACCCTCCTCTGGCCCCGAATACCAATCCCATAAAAACCCTTCAATAATGGCACTGACACCGTTCATCTTTTAACCCTTTTATTTTGTTGGGTGGTAATCGGCCACAGCTTAATTATTTAAACGGCAAAACCATAAACCTTGAACCGTGCTCTCCGCCAGCCGCTGGTCTCCCAGCGGGCGGATCCGCCCATTTTCCTCCAACACCTTTACGATGTAATAACTTGCCGCCAGCTGTGACTTAGAAATTTCAACGAGGCACTTTGCCTATATAAAAGTTCCACTGAACCACGTATAAAGTCACCATTTGAAACGAAGAATCAAACTGCCAACTTTCAAGGGAGGGAGGAAGGGACAAAGCGCTTCCGCTCAAAGAGGGAGAGGAGAGGCGGGACAGTGGCTTATATGCCCTGCTGGACGAGCGCCTCCTCCCCTAAAACTGGATCCCTACATTAACCCCTAACTGCCTAAGCAAACGGGGCCAAGGAAGAACCATGCAAAAGAGGGAATAAGAAGGGGAAGGGACCACCAGTCCCTGCCCACCCTCCCTAAACCGTCGGGTGGCCACCAGACTGTTGGTACCATCAGGAATGGGGAAGGGATTAACACCGACCCTCCTCTGGCCCCGAATACCAATCCCATAATAACCCTTCAATAATGACACTGACACCGTTCATCTTTTAACCCTTTTATTTTGTTGGGTGGTAATCGGCCACAGCTTAATTATTCAAACGGCAAAACCATAAACCTTGAACCGTGCTCTCCGCCAGCCGCTGGTCTCCCAGCGGGCGGATCCGCCCATTTTCCTCCAACACCTTTACGATGTAATAACTTGCCACCACGGAGGAGAACCGCCCTCAAACGGGGCTCCGACCACCACCCAACAAAAGCATGGCCTGCTCCACCCCGTCCTGAAGACCTGAAAGGAAAATATCTAAACCGATATCCGTTAGATGCACCCCATCGGGCCTCATTAATGAGCGATTATCGCCTTCAAGCTGCCGGTGTCAGACCACCACACCACCCCGGGACCTAACAAAGCGGGAAATACGGGCATTAACTGTCCTCCTGCACCTCTCAACTGCCTCCCCACCCTGCCACACAACGCGAGGGACAACTTCGGACCACACCAGAACCACTTCACGAAAAAAGGAAGGGAAACGCTCCAAATCGGACCTGGTGAGGGTCAACAATTCCACCAGAGGCACAGAACCTATATTGTTTCCCCCTGCATGTAGAACCAGAATAACCGGGCCATTGGCCTGCAAACCAATTTCAACCACTTGGGACAGGAGCTGCGCCCATCGTAAACCACGGATTCCTCTCCAGGATACATTCACCTCCCGGAAGCCGAGGGATCTCCCACCAGGCCGGCAATCAGCTCTCTGGGCCGACCAGAAAATATATGAATGGCCAATAATCCAAACGGCCGGACGCCCTGGACCATGCACCTGCCAAGTAGCCGGGGAAACCGATGATCTGACCAGCGACATCAGCTCCGGTCCACCAGGTCCCACAGGTACGACGGGCATTTCCTGCCCTCCAAATCCGCTCCCGGAAGAAAGGACCTGAAATCCTGCCAACGAAAATGGGAAAGAGCATCAGCAATCTTATTATCAACCCCTGGAACATGACGAGCCCTAAAATAGATATTACGTTCGAGGCATCGAAGTACAAGATGACGAAGCAAAGACAGAACCAGGAGGGAAGAGGAAGACAAGCTGTTGACAGCATAAACCACACTCAAATTGTCCGTCCAAAACGAAACATGCTTATTGGCCAACCTGTCCCCCCACAATTCTACTGACACGATAATCGGGAACAATTCCAATAACGTGAGGTTCTTGCACAAATCAGAGGATCGCCAAGTGTCAGGCCACTCACCGGCACACCATTCCACCCCCAAAATCGTACCAAAACCACATGATCCTGAAGCATCCGAAAACAGGGACAGTTCAGAATTTGGGGTAACTTCAGACATATAACAGGTATGACCATTGAAAGATTGTAGAAAAGCCTTCCAAACCCGCAAGTCTTCCTTCAGTGAGGCAGTGATCCGAATGCGATGCCGGGGAGACTTGACACCCCTGGTAGCTAATGACAAACGACGGGCAAAAACTAGTCCCATGGGCATCACCCTACATGCAAAACATAAGAGGCCCAAAAGAGACTGTAGCTGTAGGAGGGTAACCTTTCTGACTGCCAAGAACCCATCAATTAAACCCATAAGCTTCTGAAGCTTCTCACGTGGCAACCGGAAAACCATATTAACAGTGTCAATTTCAATACCAAGAAACGACAAACACGTAACCGGGCCTTCTGTTTTCTCCACGGAAATCGGAACCCCAAACTGAGCCATCCTCCCCAAAAACAGATTCAGCAATAACATACAACCATCCCCGGACCCTGGAGAAACAAAAAGAAAGTCATCCAAATAATGTAAAACTGACATAGAGCCCGACTCATAACGGACGACCCATTCCAGAAAAGAACCGAACAACTCAAAATAATGACATGAAATGGAGCAGTCCATAGGGAGACACGTATCATAGTAAAACTTACCGTCTACACAGCAACCTAGTAAGTGAAAACAATCAGGGTGAACAGGGAGCAGACGGAAAGCTGATTCAATATCTGACTTGGCCAGGAGGGCCCCCTTGCCCGCCTCCCTGACCAATGCGACCGCTCAGTCAAAGGAGACGTAAGACACAGAGGCATCCTCCGGACTAATGGCATCATTCACTGACAAACCCTTCGGGTGGGACAAGCAATGAATCAACCTGAAATTACCCGGTTCTTTCTTAGGGACCACGCCAAGAGGGGAGACCTGTAAATTAGGGAACGGTACCTCATCAAACGGACCCTTAATCCTACCCAATGAAACCTCCTTATAGACCTTTTCCCTAAGGACCTCTGGTAGCTCCCGAGCCGACTTCAAGTTATCCGAAAAAAACGGAGAACGGTTAAGAACAAAGGGGATAAAAAACCCAAAGGAAAAACCAAACCGGAGTTGAGCAGCAGCCTGTTTATTGGGGTACCTGTCTAACCAGGGGTCGAACTCTGCCACGCTCACCGGGGTCCTTATATCCCCCTTGTTCAAATTGTTTGGAAGGCTTAATTGCGCGGCGGGTGCACTTACTAGCTGGGTGAGGGCCGCCACAGGCGGAGCACTCATGTTTGAATCTACACAACCCGGCAAACCTGCAGTTCCCCTCGTTAAACAACCAGCAAGACCCGGGGCGGCGGGCGGCCACCGGTCCATGGGAAGGCGATCCCCCTGAACCAGCGGCCGCCGCTGGAAAGGGAGAGGGCCTCTGCGCCACCATTAATCTCAACCACACATCCGTCGCTTTTACCCCTCACCCAATCTCTGGATGTAACTCCAAGCGACGGCGGAACTCCTCATCGTATCGCCACCATGCGCTGCCCCCGTGCGATTTGTAGGCACTATATATTATATCCTGATAAACGAACAGCTCGGAACACCGCTCAGGATGACGCTGTCCCATAATACAACCCAAGACAGAAAAGGCCTGCAACCAATTGTTCATGGTCTTAGCCACCCGGGGTCTATGCTCAGAAGGTTTATCCGAGAAACGCCTCTCCTTGTCCACCGTGTGTTGGTCAACCGATATGAGCGACCAAACATCCACATACTGGTTAGCCCACACCTTCTCCCTCACCGCTTCATCCAGGTGGGTCCCAAGGAGGCTAACCCCACAATAGCACGAATCCTTGTGTACCCCCGCAAGTACGGGGGCCTGTTTAACACTGGGAGGAGGGGGTTCCTGAACCATGGCAGGCTGTTGCAAACGCTCTAACAGCATCTTCACTAATTCGGCTGTGTTCGCATCCCCCGCCCACGCCCCCAAAACTCCCGTAGATTGGTACTCACCGGAAGAAGCGACTGGAACCACCGGAGGAACAGGAACCGAAACCTCAGGCTGGATGAATGATGACGCGACCGCCCACTGCGCCCAATCCAGACTCCACCGATGCCGCCAACGACCCTTCAGAGGAGGACGGCGAGCGCCATCTGGAGGATCTGGAGCGCCTGCTCCACGCCGAGCCACCTGACCTGTGGCGGGAGTGACGCCTGTGGGAACCGCGCCGACCGCGTCTCCTGCTCTCCGGAGAGGAGGACGACGAACTGGACCGGACCCTGCGCTGGCGTGACCCATGGGGGAGGGACGGGGGGGTGGCAGTGGGTAAGAATTAAATGCAGGGGCGGAAAGGGGGTCCACCTGCACCCCATTATCACTGTGAGAAGGGGGGGCGGCCACCTCTATAACTGCTGCTGGTGGCAAAGCACCATCTACTTGTAGCTGCCCCTGGTGAACATGAGGGGCCAAGGGCTGAGAAGCTGGAGGGGTGAGGGGGAGACCCTGGGAGGAGGAGCTGCTCGCCTGCGCTCCCATGATGACACTACTGCCGCAGTTACACAAGCGGCAGCAGGACGGGACATGAGGGGGGAGGGAACCGGAATGGGCGGAGCCACCCTCGGCAGCACAGGGGACCTGCCGGCCAGCCTGAGCTGCATCAGCGCCGATAGCAGCACCTAAGGTATGGGGAAATGAAGGGGCATTAACTGTCCTCCTGCACCTGTCAACTGCCTCCCCACCCTGCCACACAACGCGAGGGACAACTTCGGACCACACCAGAACCACTTCACGAAAAAAGGAAGGGAAACGCTCCAAATCGGACCTGATGAGGGTCAACAATTCCACCAGAGGCACAGAACCTATATCGTTTCCCCCTGCATGCAGTACCAGAATAACCGGGCCCAAACCTAGCGGGGGGACGGATAAGTCGAGCGGACCGCCTGCCCCCCACTGCAGTACTGGGATCAGCTGAAGTTACCTCCCCAGGGGTGCACGCCAAGCCAGGGGAGGAGGAAGGCTGAGGGGAACCGAGGCTGCTCAAAAATGAGCGCAGCCATCCCTCACCCCCCTCCGCCATTCTCGCCCTCAAAGCCTCCAGCAGGGGGGCATCTGAGGCGGACATCTTCATGCGGACAGAGCGCTGCTTACCCACAAAGCGCTTCCGCTCAAAGAGGGAGAGGAGAGGAGGGACAGTGGCTTATATGCCCTGCTGGACGCCCGCCTCCTCCCCTAAAACCGGATCCCTACATTGACCCCTAACTGCCTAAGCAAACGGGGCCGAGGAAGAACCATGCAAAAGAGGGAATAAGAAGGGGGGGGGACCACCAGTCCCTGCCCACCCTCCCTAAACCGTCGGGTGGCCACCAAACAGATCAGTTTTATCCTAATGCATTTTGAATGGAAAAAGATCTTCTCAGAATGCATCAGTTTGTCTTCGATCAGTCTCCATTCCGCTCTGGAGGCAGACATCAAAGCGTTTTGCTCTCTGCTTGATGAAACTGAGCCATACGGATCTGTCCTGGCACACAACGTAAGTCGCATGAATCCGCCCGGGCGGATTTATGAGTGTGGATGTTTGCTTAATGCTTGTTTATCTATCCATTTTGTGAGTATAATAAAACCTTTTAGAGATTTGATTTGTGGCGGAATATCACCATGTGCACGAAACTCTAACCTGCACCACACGTTTGTGAAGAAACTATCCCTGTTGGAACTCGGCTGTTCGGTTGCATAGAAGAGCCTGATATAATCTGACCTAGATTAGAAGCCTTTACTTGCACCTGGCAGCGTGATCACCTCCATGTAATAAGTACTGTTTGATGTGAATTGAACCCACTTCACACGGAGATCAGCAGCGCCGTTAAGACACCATTTCAACGTAAAAGAGAACTTTCTCTTCCCCTTTTTCTTTGTGTTTTTTTATTTATTTTTAAATTTTTATTGATTTTACACAATGTAAGTCAATGGGCACGGATCCGTTTTCTCTGACACAATCTGGCACAATAGAAAACGGATCCGTCTCCCATTGACTTTCAATAGAGTTCATGACGGATCCGTCTTTGCTATGTTACAGATAATACAAACGGATCCATTCATGACGGATGTGCACTGGGTCAGTGGTCATGCTATGCAGTGGGTCAGTATATATGTGTGTTAAAGGGGATATTAATTATTGATATTTATGCAAATCTCAATAATTAATATTAATAAATAGGCGTGGGTCGTCTTATGATAGCTCCGCCTATTTATGCCTTACTTAACAACAAATCGCTACTGATTGCCTTACACTAATCACTAAACTAGCTGCATGCGCCTTACTATCACTATACTACGGCGGCGACTACTAAAAACACCATACACTGTATTATGAACAATAATATTTATTACACAATACAATTATACAAGTCTAGCAATACGCTATATCTATATACATTCATGGATCAATGGATATGAATATACATACATATAGACGTACACACTGCAGTATAGAAACAATACTACAATAAACACAATACAAGCCTAACTACTCTACACAGCACAATCCCAAATTCCACCCCACATACTATCTATACATTACAATAATTTATTCATACACACAAATATCAGTAACCCACCCGCCTGACAATATACTATCCCTACGGGGTACAAGGGGTTAACAATGGCACTGCAGGGGTGTATGCAGGCCACAGAGTAGATCAGGGAAGGGTTAACAGTGGGTATAGCAATACAGGGGTTGCTCAGGGGAATAGGGGTTTGGTTATTCAGGGGTTATCAGGGCTGTACAGAAATGCAAGGGTTAATACCCTGCAAGTGTACAGTGAGGGGTGTGTGGCAGGGGTTTGGATATGCAGGGGTTGCCACCAGGGGTGGATCAGGGGTCTCAGGGCAGAGTAGGGGAACAGGGCACTGAAGGGGTTAACAGGGGACTCTGGAGAGTAGGGGAACAGGGCACTGAAGGGGTTAACAGGGGACTCTGGAGCAGAGTTGCAGAGCAGGGGACTATGAACTGGGGCAGCAGGGCAGGGGTTAAGGGCAGCAGCAATGCTGCTGGGATTGCAGGGTCCATTGGGGGACTGCTGGGAAGGGGTTAATGGCAGGGGGGCAGTGAGATCCTAGGGCAATGCAGGATTAGGGGTTCAGGGCAGCAGGGGTTAAGGAGGAGGCAGGACAGGAAAAGCGATACTTAGTCTATTCAGCTTCGTCCTTCTGCTCTCCTCCTCTGGGCTGCTCTGGGCTCAACTGCTCTGGGCTCTCCAACTCTTCTCAGCTCTTGTTCCGGGTGCAGGGCTCAGGGCTGCCTGCGCTCTCTCTCTCCTCTCTGTGGGGATGGCCGGTCATTTCTTCAGAGCGCAGCACATCGCTGCCTGCGCTCTCCTGTATGGAGGGGTCCCGTTCTGAGCACCGGATCCGCTCATCTTCGGGGGGGGGGGGTACCGATCTGTCCGAGCGCAGTGCTGCTGGGGTATTTAAACCCTGCAGCGCTCGCGCCCGTTTTACGGAGGTGAGCGGCACACAGGGGCATGGGAACTCTGTTCCCATGTCCCTGTTAGGCATACCATCTCCAGCGCTGCCGGAGATGGTGACAAAGGGCAGAGGATCTTTATTGATCATCTGTCCTTTGAAGAGGCCGAAACTGGACATAATTGTCGAGTTGTCAGTCTCTCCCTACCCAGCAGGCACATTCCAGAAGGGGGGGCATCCATGGGAGCTTCTGGGGACAGTTTAACTATATATATATACACTTATAGATGCTTGGGGCACATCCATAAGTATATATATATATATATATATACATATTATAACACAGGGGGTCTCAATGGGCAGCAATAAGCCCACCCATACATATATTATATACATAGAGATGTATGCTGACAAAGGGGCACACATACATCTCTATGTATACACCTACTACCCGGACGGGCCCATGCAAAAGGGCCTATATATATGCATATATGTAAGGGCATATATACATATATATTTAAATCCAACACTCCCCTCAACAATCCCCCTGTTGTCGAAATACGACAATAAACTTTGGGGAAGTGTTGGGATATATTTGCCCCCTCAACCTCCCTCTTGGTAACAGTTCAGGAAGGACTGAAGTAATATGACCCTTAGGTACCTAGTCATCACCCATCGCGCTCTAGCACCTCCGACCTGCCCTTCAACGTAACCAGGCGTCTCCATCCACAGAATACACCGTCTTCTTCTCTGGAACTTTCTTGGTCTGTGGTCTGTCAGTGTCAATGTTCAGGTATCAGCCTCTCCCAATGACTCTGGAATGGCTTCACCCTCACAGTCTATAGGTCGATCCACGTAGCAACCGTGGACTGGCCTCCTTTCGTTCCCGATTGAAGAATCAGTTGTTGGGGAGGTTCTCCCATGGACGGATACGTAGGTCTTTACAAGGCAGGTCAGAATTTCTGGTAAGAAGTGATGTCATGGTACCTAAATTCTAACTGCGGGAAAGAACACCGCACTCACTGACATTCAGTCCAACCCTTACAAACATCACCGTTCTTGGGGTTAAAGTGGCAAATGAACTTGGTAAAGGAGGGGGCCTGTCCCTAGGGAATCTACTCTTCCCATTCACACAAAACCAGGTCACATCCCTCCCAACACCACCAAATTCCATTAAATGTGTGTACCCATAGAGACTCATGCAACCTGGCCTATCTTTCTACACCTCCAAAGACACAGGTAGGTCACAGACCCCCGTGTCAATGGGAAACGACTATAGGATGCAAATGTGTACAGCAAAGTTATAACTCACCGCAGTGTGTTGGGCGAGTTTCCCTGAGTATAGGCTGTCACACATTTGTACCTACAGGGAGTGCAGAATTATTAGGCAAGTTGTATTTTTGAGGATTAATTTTATTATTGAACAAGAACCATGTTCTCAATGAACCCAAAAAACTCATTAATATCAAAGCTGAATATTTTTGGAAGTAGTTTTTAGTTTGTTTTTAGTTTTAGCTATTTTAGGGGGATATCTGTGTGTGCAGGTGACTATTACTGTGCATAATTATTACGCAACTTAACAAAAAACAAATATATACCCATTTCAATTATTTATTTTTACCAGTGAAATCAATATAACATCTCAACATTCACAAATATACATTTCTGACATTCAAAAACAAAACAAAAACAAATCAGTGACCAATATAGCCACCTTTCTTTGCAAGGACACTCAAAAGCCTGCCATCCATGGATTCTGTCAGTGTTTTGATCTGTTCACCATCAACATTGCGTGCAGCAGCAACCACAGCCTCCCAGACACTGTTCAGAGAGGTGTACTGTTTTCCCTCCTTGTAAATCTCACATTTGATGATGGACCACAGGTTCTCAATGGGGTTCAGATCAGGTGAACAAGGAGGCCATGTCATTAGATTTTCTTCTTTTATACCCTTTCTTGCCAGCCACGCTGTGGAGTACTTGGACGCGTGTGATGGAGCATTGTCCTGCATGAAAATCATGTTTTTCTTGAAGGATGCAGACTTCTTCCTGTACCACTGCATGAAGAAGGTGTCTTCCAGAAACTGGCAGTAGGACTGGGAGTTGAGCTTGACTCCATCCTCAACCCAAAAAGGCCCCACAAGCTCATCTTTGATGATACCAGCCCAATCCAGTACTCCACCTCCACCTTGCTGGCGTCTGAGTCGGACTGGAGCTCTCTGCCCTTTACCAATCCAGCCATGGGCCCATCAAGACTCACTCTCATTTCATCAGTCCATAAAACCTTAGAAAAATCAGTCTTGAGATATTTCTTGGCCCAGTCTTGACTTTTCAGCTTGTGTGTCTTGTTCAGTGGTGGTCATCTTTCAGCCTTTCTTACCTTGGCCATGTCTCTGAGTATTGCACACCTTGTGCTTTTGGGCACTCCAGTGATGTTGCAGCTCTTAAATATGGCCAAACTGGTGGCAAGTGGCATCTTGGCAGCTGCACGCTTGACTTTTCTCAGTTCATGGGCAGTTATTTTGCGCCTTGTTTTTTCCACACGCTTCTTGCGACCCTGTTGACTATTTTGAATGAAACGCTTGATTGTTCGATGATCACGCTTCAGAAGCTTTGCAATTTTAAGAGTGCTGCATCCCTCTGCAAGATATCTCACTATTTTTGACTTTTCTGAGCCTGTCAAGTCCTTCTTTTGACCTATTTTGCCAAAGGAAAGGAAGTTGCCTAATAATTATGTACACCTGATATAGGGTGTTGATGTCATTAGACCACACCCCTTCTCATTACAGAGATGCACATCACCTAATATGCTTAATTGGTAGTAGGCTTTCGAGCCTATACAGCTTGGAGTAAAACAACATGCATAAAGAGGATGATGTGGTCAAAATACTCATTTGCCTAATAATTCTGTACAGGGTGTAGAGTGTCCATGGGTACACAATCAACAACAAACAAAATAAATATGTACATAGGGCTATGGGGTTTCAGGATAGCACAAGTTATAAGTCCTGAACCCTCATAGGAAACAAAGTGTGTCCATGAAATTTTTGGCTACAGGACAATGTTTGAGTTATGTCCTGAGCCTCCTCCTCCGGTTAGTTCGGTAAAGTTCTGTCTGGTTCTGGTGTATTTGGTCAATAAGTCCCTTGACCCTCCAATATGACGATGACCAGAACCAGAAGAAGTTTCACTGGGTGAAACAAGTGATAATAAGCTCTTCCACCCGAACATCTCCAAGTCTTTCTCCAGAGCCTGAGATAATGCTCCCGCTGGATTGTGGCACAGTCCTCCATCTCTAGAACACCTTTGAACAAAGGTCGCTTGGTTGCCAAAATCCAGTGAGATCCTCTGGAGCCTCACAAGAGTGTCAGGGGGGGATAGCTAGCCTCTTCTGTGGCATCTCCTGGGTTTTTCTTCTGATCCATATAAACACACCTATGGCAGAAGAAAATACCAGGCGCTCCTGGGGGATTTCTCCCTAAGATAAGGACGGCCACCCTACTAGGTTAGGATAACTGAAGTTCTGTGGACAAAGCACCATCTTGTTATTGATGGCACCGTATCCCCGTCCACTCATGTGTATCCAGGCTGATTTCCCCCTGTGATCCTGTCCTGTGGAGGACTGCAGAACCAATGGCATAGTCATGCCCTGGCTCCCCAGGACCCCACAACACAAGAACACAGTCCACACTCTGCTGCCAATCATTCAGCGTCCAATCCCCATCAGAGCTGTGCTACCTGCTCGGACTAGGATTAAGTGCGCAGCACAACATTACACCAATGTTGTCTGTCCGCCCCAGTCCCCAGTGTGACACAGCCCTACCGAAAACCTGGAGCACAACAGTGTTATCTGTATCGATCTGAGACCCTGGTTGCCCAGAATAATATCACATCATCCTTTGTGCAGGATTTCCCGTGTGAAATTATCTGTTCGCGAACCTATACATTCTCGATCCACAGTATAACACTGTTCCACTCCAAGGGGACACAGAATGAAACAAAAACACCAGCGACTGGACTTACAGCAAGGAATGTAAACTACAAAAATCAGCATGGTGGAACACTCTCGCAGACAAGGACCACCACCATCAACATCAAGAAAAACTTACAAACAGATAACAAAAACACCCAACATGGACATACACCGGGAACAAACGGTGTAACAAATAGTACAGGGGTGTCAAATGTTGCCTAGCCTAGCTTGGCCATTCTGACCCCTCAGCAGCTGGTGATGCTGCTGAGAGGTAACTCCTTTATGGCCAAGCTGACTAGACCCCACTGCACATCTTGTTACCTGGCTAATACTACTGCTGTAATAAAATTAATAATACCACCGCTATTGGTGTATATGCAGTGGTATGTGATTACACCCAAATATAGCTGATAAATTTTGTAAACTGGGACTAATTAAAACGTAACCTTTACTAGGTCATTTAAAATATTGTTTCACACTTAGTGGGAGACGACAGTAACAGTAAATTACCTCCACTATATTACATTATATATGGTCATAGAAAAAATGCAAAAAGGGTAGATCTCACCTCGTCCGAGCTGGATCCACATCCGTGGAGGTAGGTCCTGGCAGTTAGTGGTGCCTATGACCGGTGTGACCAGGGTGCTTGTGTTGTATTGGCATTACATCCACTCCTATAATAAGGCCGGACAAAGTTTTTTAGATCAGGGCCCGACATACCCCTTACGAAATCGAGCACCACAACAGCATCAGGGAGTAGCAATAGTGCCGGCCCCAAAATAATTAATTTGTCAGATTATCCCCTGTCGAGTACAGAAACTAAGGTCCTTGAGAAGGGTCTCTCCTTTGTCCCAACACCCAAATACAATCCATTCAAAACTGTGGTAGACCTGAATCTCTTTGCGCGCAAACTGCGCTGGTACAAGCACTTCTGCAACATCGAGAAAAAACAAAGTGCAGAAATGGGTATCCCTAGAGAAATGATATCTGATGTAAAACTGCTAGAAAGCTTAACAGCAGCTAACGAACCCATCTTGGGTGAAGGACCCTTCACTCCTTTTAAAAATAAGAGTAGGAGGGCACCCCCAATAGGCGAAACAAATTGCGTGGACGTATTTCTTAAACTGGTCAGTAAAGATCTGGAGACCACACACCTGTATGCAGCACCGCAAAATTGTACTCAGGATGAACTGAATGCATTGGACAACTTGTCCAAAAATAAAAGTATTGTTATTAAGCCTTCGGACAAAGGCGGGAATACAGTCATCCTAAATACAAAGCACTATGAAGAGATATGTGAGAACTTGCTAGCCCCACGAGATTGCTACGAAATCCTACAGAGCGATCCGACCTCCGTCTATAAAAAAGAGCTTAAAAAAATATTAGATAGGGCAAAACTTTGCAAGCTCATCAGTCAGGAAGAATTTGATTTCATGTACCCAGAACATCCTCAGATTGCCACCTTTTATAGCCTTCCAAAAGTACACAAGGGCTACGAGCCCTTGAAAGGGCGCCCGATTGTTTCGGGCATCGATAGCCTGAGCCAAAACTTAGGAATATATATAGACAAGATCCTGGCACCATTTGTCCTTTCCTTATCATCCCATGTGAAAGACACCGGGGACCTCCTTAGACAGTTAGAGGGTATCCAGTTAGATCAAGACTGCATACTTGGGAGTGTAGATGTCGAAGCACTATACTCATCTATCCCACACAAATGGGGTCTATATGCAGTGTGATACTTCCTGTCCTCAAGAGGGAGACACTTCCAGGCACATAGTGCGTTCGTTCTGGAATTGCTGGAATTTTCATTGAAGAGAAACTACTTCCTATTCAATGGGCGTTTTTTCCACCAGCTCAGGGGCACTGCGATGGGGAGCCCCTGCGCCCCATCGTATGCAGATCTGTTCCTGGGCTGGTGGGAAAATACTCTAGTATTCAAGGATGAGTCCACAATCGAGCTACAGTGCGTCCAAAAATGGGCGCGCTTTATCGACGATGTTTTCGTCATTTGGAAGGGAAGTACGGAGTCCTTCTCGGGTTGGGTTCAACAACTAAACCAAAACGAGATAGGTCTCCATTTCACATCCGAATGTGATCCATCTAAACTTCCCTTCCTTGACATCAGAGTGAGCATAAACCACACAGGTCGTTTGGAGACATCCATATATCGCAAGCCCACCTCGACAAATTCCCTCCTGAGATGGGAAAGTAGCCATCCGTACCCACTCAGGAAGGGAATACCGAGAGGTCAATACTTGCGACTGAGGAGGAATTGCTCCAGGCGATCAGAGTTCATCAAACAAGCGAGGGAATTGAAAACTCGATTTCTGGAACGTGGATACCCATCAGGTGTACTCACACCAGCATACCAAATGGCCTTGAATAAAGATAGAGTGTCTCTATTGACCCCACAGGTGGATACCCCTAGGCAGAGTGGCTCCAGTGAGAATAGGGAGATTCGCCTTATCAGTACATACAACGGATGTTCCTCTGCTATCAGAGACATCATATCTACACATTGGCATGTGCTCCTGATGGACCCTGACATCTGTAGGGTCATAAAGGGGCACCCCAGCATTACATACAGACGGGGCAGAAGCATCCGTGATATGATGGTACATAGCCACTATACACCAACACCCCAGAAAAAGACATGGCTAGAGAGAGGCATCAGTGGTAATTTCAAATGCGGTCGATGTGTGGCGTGCCCCTTTATGACCAAAGCGGGGTCATTCAGGAGCAACAATACCGGCAAAACCTACACAGTGAAGGACTTCATTAACTGTAGGAGTGTCGGATTAGTCTACAAAATCACATGTGAATGCGGAAAGGAATACATCGGGAAGACAAGTAGAGAATTGAGGAGAAGAATAGGAGAGCATCTGAGTGATATAAGAAATGGGAGAGACACACCGGTGGCTCGGCATGTGAACACCGAACATGACGGCAGAATGAACTGCCTTTCCTTTATGGGAATTGAACAAATCAAGCCAGGAACTAGACGGGGCGACTTTGATAAGAGGATCCTGCAATGCGAGGCGAAATGGATCTTTTATCTTAGAACGGTCCACCCATCTGGTTTAAATGAACAACAAAACTATTGCTGCTTTATTTGATTTAAGCTGTAATGTTAGGAGGGTGTCTGGGGGATTCTCTCCCTTGGATCTCATGTGCTCCCGTTCTTTAATGTGAGCATATGGGATCTGATGGTAGAATCTGACCAGTCTAGAGACGGGGGCGTCGTTAGCCAATATGAGGTTGGTCAGGTCACCTTGAATCTCATGTACTGTGACATAGAAAACAATTGCTGCATTATATGATCTCAGGTGCAATAAAAGGACGGTGACTGCTGGAGTCCCTCCCTTGTGTCTCATGTGCTCCCGTCTAAAATGTGAGCGTATGTGACCCGACGGTGGACTCTGGTTAAATGTCATATGGGGGTGACTGTATTCAATACAACATAATTTAGGCCCCCTCGGATCTCATGTGCTGATGCCCGTGGGACCTTTTGATGGAAGTATAATGCTAATGGAGGCAAGTGTATTGAATGTACCATGCTATCACACTCAAGCATACATATACTTGTGCCTTTGGTTCTCCTATCAACTGGCACCTTTAGTGTTACGGCAGGTGCTTGGTTGTCCTGTCAATTTTAAATCCGTAATGCGATTGTGCATATTCAAAGAGGAGGCAAGTCATCATTTGCTTTGTGATCTGGCCGTGCGTCATGAGCTTGGAGGTTGCTATGCAACTGGCAACGCTCCGACGCAGGCCATGACCTCACTTCCGGTTAGCCCGCACCATGTGACTTGAACTTCCGGTCCGGTGGAACGCACGCGAGCGGCGTGCGTTCCACATGGAGTAACATGCATTCGGATGGATCCGGACAGGTGAGGCAAGTAACTAAGGGGGGCGTACACTCACCGGGAGGAGAGGTATATGAGGAGGCGGCTGACAAGTATCCAGTGCTCACCCAAATCATTGTTATTTGTGGTGAGACACAGACTGACATGGGACACTTCCCATGATACAGAGAGGATAAGAATTACCCACTATCCCGTGTGATGATACGAGGCTAAAACCACCTTGATCTCTAGTAAGTACATTGAGTCTGCTTACAAGTTTTTGCGTTTGCGGTACTCTGTACCATTTGTGACCTATATTGAGTGTATGTCTGTAACTTTTTTTGTAGTTTGTCCTTGAATACATATGTGAAGCCCCTGATGATGTCAAGAAAGACAGAAACATGGCATGTAGGGCATTGTAATTAGGGCTTTATAGAACACTAGACCCATACCCCAGGGAAAGGTTCGGTGTGGGGTCGCCCCTATCGGGGCGGGTGCTCCATGTGTGGTAGGCAGGTCCATTTTACAGCCCCCTACCCCTAGACAGGCAGGAAAGCCATTATAGGGTGGCGTAGGAGTGGATGTAATGCCAATACAACACAAGCACCCTGGTCACACCGGTCATAGGCACCACTAACTGCCAGGACCTACCTCCACGGATGTGGATCCAGCTCGGACGAGGTGAGATCTACCCTTTTTGCATTTTTTCTATGACCATATATAATGTGATATAGTGGAGGTAATTTACTGTTACTGTCGTCTCCCACTAAGTGTGAAACAATATTTTAAATGACCTAATACTACTGCTGGACACATTGCAATTACTTGCACAAGGGCAATTCCTTGCAATGTGTCCTTTGTTGCCACACCTGAAACACGTGACTTGGTTTCCTGTCCTGTGTGTTATGTTCCTATCTGTTTTGCAGTGTCTCGCTATGTGACCTAGGCCACCACATGCAAAACATCTGATGTTTGCTCTGCATGGCCCAGGTCCATCTACACTGCAGCCGTGCTCCCTTCTCCTGAATTGTTCCATCCTCAGGGACGCACTTTTCACAACTGTTCTTTTTCCCAAAGTCAGGGCAAAATCTCTGTTAGTCTGGACCGGCTTGGTCTGATGATTTGACCGGTCACAGACTACTCTCCCATCTTTTTGCCCTGCACATGGCAAACTTTTGGGAGATTCCGACCCTGACTTTACAGAAAAAGAAAGGGCCGGCACCAAATTGGTGATAACCTGTTGCATGCCAGACATTAGCTAGGACCTTACAGCAACCTCAGCCTTCAATTTGGCTACCGTCACGTCAGTAGAGGCAGCCCGCTCCTTGAAGGCCTTGACCTCAGTATAAGACTGAGTCAACTTAGCCTCAATTTCCTCTTTCTGTGTCACGGCGGACGTGCACAGTTAAACAGATTACACACCAACCAGGCTCTGGACGAGAGACGGGGGAAGGGTCACCTCCTAATTTATCCCTGACCTCTTTCCCTACAATGCTCAGCCCACAGATCAAATCTTGATGGTAGATTTGCTGTGTCCACCAGCCTATGCTAACAGAACCCTGAACTCCCTGAGATGGTGAAGTGGGGAGAAAGGAGCTGCCAGCTCGCACAGAACCTGGATGGGATAGATGACATAAACAACCAAAGACACTTATCTGCTGAGAGCAGGAACAAACAGCCAACCTTCCATCCTAGCTTCCAAGACCACAATGAAGAGTATAATCCGCTCAGAGCACCTTAGCTGAAGACTATTTAAACTAATGACTCCACCCAGTGCACCTGATGCGAGGCGGATCCAGCACAGCATCAAAACAAATACTAGACTCGTGCTGCAATCCTGGCTGACCTCCGCACATCGTCAGAGTGGGGCATGACATTCTGCCTCTGCAGCTCTACTAACTGTGACTCTATCCTAGCCACCTGCACATCTCGGTCAACAGTAGACTGCACATTCTCCGCCAGCTGTGCCCGCAATGCCGAAACCTGGTCCGAATTACTGGTACAGCATTGGCAGTGAATGTTCGGAGGAATTGTCTCCGTTGACCGAGACACCAGCGCAACTTCCTTTGGCTTACAGATGCTAGCCTCAAACGTATGAACGACTTTGGCTAGCATCCGAAGCCGTTTGGTGGACTTATTCAACACCGTCCGTTTATTAACACATAGCTTGTCGTAACTACTGTACAAGCCTGTGCTAACAAATCGGACCACAGCATTTCTGCTGACTTGTAAGTGGTGGGGAGGATGGGGTTAAATGTGCTGTGTTTAGCTAGCTGGTGTAGTGTGGAGAAGTCCATACTCACGTTTTGATGAGAGGCCATCTTCCTTGGTGTTGTCCTTTGTTGTCCCTTGTGTGCTGCGTGGAGGAGGTCCTGTAGTATCAGGAACGTCTTCTCCCGCTCAGTCTGACTTTTCTGTTCAGCTACAACGGCGATGGTCCTCTCTTCAGTGACGTATGCGACGACTTCTCTCCAGTGTTCAGTGGGCGTGCAAGGCAATCAGAAAATCGTTAATACACAAATCAGAAAGATTTAAATTCTCTGCTGTAGAGATTGCTCTGTGTTTGGTTCTGATTGAACAAAACGCTTTACCTGTACGAACTATCAGGCAATGGACGCTCAGAATGCACTGAACGCGTCCCTCCCGCCTGACTAGTTCACAGCGTAAGCGATTTTTTTTCACCAAAAACAAACACAGAAAACAAATTCTTAGCAGTGGGCCTGGCTCGCCAATGTTAAAGTGGATATTAATTGTTGATATTTATGCAAATCTCAATAATTAATATTAATAAATAGGCGTGGGTCGTCTTATGATAGCTCCGCCTATTTATGCCTTACTTAACAACAAATCGCTACTGATTGCCTTACACTAATCACTAAACTAGCTGCATGCGCCTTACTATCACTATACTACGGCGGCGACTACTAAAAACACCATACACTGTATTATGAACAATAATATTTATTACACAATACAATTATACAAGTCTAGCAATACGCTATATCTATATACATTCATGGATCAATGGATATGAATATACATACATATAGACGTACACACTGCAGTATAGAAACAATACTACAATAAACACAATACAAGCCTAACTACTCTACACAGCACAATCCCAAATTCCACCCCACATACTATCTATACATTACAATAATACATTCATACACACAAATATCAGTAACCCACCCGCCTGACAATATACTATCCCTACGGGGTACAAGGGGTTAACAATGGCACTGCAGGGGTGTATGCAGGCCACAGAGTAGATCAGGGAAGGGTTAACAGTGGGTATAGCAATACAGGGGTTGCTCAGGGGAATAGGGGTTTGGTTATTCAGGGGTTATCAGGGCTGTACAGAAATGCAAGGGTTAATACCCTGCAAGTGTACAGTGAGGGGTGTGTGGCAGGGGTTTGGATATGCAGGGGTTGCCACCAGGGGTGGATCAGGGGTCTCAGGGCAGAGTAGGGGAACAGGGCACTGAAGGGGTTAACAGGGGACTCTGGAGAGTAGGGGAACAGGGCACTGAAGGGGTTAACAGGGGACTCTGGAGCAGAGTTGCAGAGCAGGGAACTGTGAACTGGGGCAGCAAGGCAGGGGTTAAAGGCAGCAGCAATGCTGCTGGGATTGCAGGGTCCATTGGGGGACTGCTGGGAAGGGGTTAATGGCAGGGGGGCAGTGAGATCCTAGGGCAATGCAGGATTAGGGGTTCAGGGCAGCAGGGGTTAAGGAGGAGGCAGGACAGGAAAAGCGATACTTAGTCTATTCAGCTTCGTCCTTCTGCTCTCCTCCTCTGGGCTGCTCTGGGCTCAACTGCTCTGGGCTCTCCAACTCTTCTCAGCTCTTGTTCCGGGTGCAGGGCTCAGGGCTGCCTGCGCTCTCTCTCTCCTCTCTGTGGGGATGGCCGGTCATTTCTTCAGAGCGCAGCACATCGCTGCCTGCGCTCTCCTGTATGGAGGGGTCCCGTTCTGAGCACCGGATCCGCTCATCTTCAGGGGGGGGGTGCCGATCTGTCCGAGCGCAGTGCTGCTGGGGTTTAAACCCTGCAGAGCTCGCGCCCGTTTTACCGCCCTGCACCAGCCCGCTCTCCCAGGCAGGGGGATCCTTTGATCCTCCCGCCTGTGGAGATATCGCACATCTCTGGCGCTGTAATTACAGCGCCGGAGGTGAGCGGCACACAGGGGCATGGGAACTCTGTTCCCATGTCCCTGTTAGGCATACCATCTCCAGCGCTGCCGGAGATGGTGACAAAGGGCAGAGGATCTTTATTGATCATCTGTCCTTTGAAGAGGCCGAAACTGGACATAATTGTCCAGTTGTCAGTCTCTCCCCACCCAGCAGGCACATTCCAGAAGGGGGGGCATCCATGGGAGCTTCTGGGGACAGTTTAACTATATATATACACTTATAGATGCTTGGGGCACATCCATAAGTATATATATATATATATATATATATACATATACATATACATATTATAACACAGGGGGTCTCAATGGGCAGCAATAAGCCCACCCATACATATATTATATACATAGAGATGTATGCTGACAAAGGGGCACACATACATCTCTATGTATACACCTACTACCCGGACGGGCCCATGCAAAAGGGCCAATATATATATGCATATATGTAAGGGCATATATACATATATATTTAAATCTAACACTCCCCTCAACAATGTGTATAAGTTCGTGACGCCAGTTGCAGCTTGCGCAGGTACTGTAGCAGGGCCCTTTAAGATGTTATGAGCTCACATACTAGGTAAGGAATGCCAGAGGGGGATAATGTCTCTGTATAGCAGATTTGGTAGTGTCAACAGTGTCTCCTACCTTGGTACGGCTGGACTCCTGTATCCTGGCTCACATGCAACAAAATAAGTGCTGTTAATAGGAGTAACTGAGGAATGATGGAAATCCACACAGATAATAGGGTCCAACTTGTCTTTACTTGATGTTATGATATGTAGCTTTGATCCATACAAGTTACAGCTTTAGTCTAGGGTCCCAGCAGGTTTTGGCAATATGTGGCAGGAATTTATAAGTATTCTGCATCTGATCATACGCCTATTAGAGTCTGGGAGGTATCTATCTTCTGCTCTGTCTGTGGTCTGCTTGGTTCGGGCCTGACTAGCTGGTGAAGTACTTATCTTCTCTTTATCTTTGGATCTTTACTTACAGGACTGCTTGCAGGGTATGGTGGAGGCTTCCTGGAGATCTGATAGTTCTGTGAAGGGCTGCTTTCTTGGTCCACCAGCTGAGGTAAGGGACTCAGACTGGGAAGGTTGATCTGGGCCTCAGCCGAGGCTTGGTTCCTTGGTTGGGGTCCCTGTTTCTGGGAGCTCCTACTAACACAGCCTACCCCAGCAGGGGGGCTGGTTACACTGCCTAGAACTTTCCTTCCTCCCCCTGAAGTAGGATGTGAGAACATTCCACTCCTCCTCAGAAAGAGGGGAGCTAGCCTGGAATGGTCTGTTCCAGGCTAGAAGCTAACTCTGACCGGTTGCATACTGCTGCCACCTGCTGATGTACATTAAGAACTACAGCAAATATATATAACAGGCATAAAAATGTTAATTCTGGCAAATACACAGTTATATTACACAAGATGGTAAAAACACAATCGCATTAACATTATGAAGCAGGGGAACAGAAGTTTGGTGACTTACTTCAGGATGTTACAGATGCATGCGGTTGTAATATTGTAACGGATCCGTTTTTGAAGATCCTTGATGGATCCGCCCAAAACGGGAGTGTGAAAGTAGCCTAACTGGCTTTATTTCTACTAGGGTCCCTATGGGGGCCACTATTAATATTCTGGGCAATCTAAGAGCACTATTATTATGGGGGGGACTATCTTTATGGCAGTATAATTTGTATAGTATTTTGGGAAACTGGGAAGCGCATAGTCCACAATATTGGGGGTGGCAGCAGGATGACAATGTTTGGGCATAAGAAGGAGAAGGATGATAGAAAAGTGAGGAACCTAAGGCCTCTTTCACACGGGCGTGGCGTGTGAGGGCCGGATAGGATGTGGGTGCGTTGAGGGAAAATGCACGATTTTTCCGAGAGAGTGCAAAGCGTTTAATGGTTTTACACGTGCATGAGAAGAATCGGCATGTTTGGTACCCAGACCCGAACCCTAACTTCTTCACAGAAGTTTGGGTTAGGTGTTGTGTGAATTTTATAATTTTCCCTTATAACGTCGTTATAAGGGGAAATCATATCATTCTTAATACAGAATGCAAAGTAAATTAGGGATGGAGGGGTTCTACTAGGCGGAGTCTGTTCTGTTTCTCCCAGGCTGTGAGCTCTGCGCTGCGATTGGACAGCGCTACAGCCTGGGAGAAGAAACGCCCAGGATGAAACAGAGCAGACTCCGCCTAGTAGAACCAATTCAGTGAAGATACCGGAGGACACAGCGGGCGAACAGAGCGGCGCCCAGGGATAATAGTAAGTGCAGCGAGATCCCTGGGCGCCGCTCTATGTAGTCTGATAATTATCTTACAATGTTTGGACCGATGAAAGGTCCTCTTTAAAAAAAAAATTGGTTCGATCCGAATTTATTAGCGCCAAATTTCGTTAAAAAACTGCTATTTCCTGGCTGCAGAGAGCCTTTATAGTGGTGTATAACACTTTGCCTTGCAGTAACACGCGTAGGGAGTCTGCTCTGGTAGTGAAATAATACTGTGAGTCAGTATGACATGCCGATGAGAGGCGTCACTCTTAGAATCACTGCACACATCACTTATTTGGGCAGTCACAGGTAAAAAAACTGACCAAATAACTCAAGTACGAACTAAGACTTACAGGTCCATGTTAGCGCCAAGAAGAAGCGCACTCCTTTTACACCATCGGCAGCTGATTCCACATAGATGTCTACAGAACCTGTTCTATTAAATGCTTAAACAAGTAGAGCCCCCCCTTCACAGCATTTGGTCAGTAATCCATCAGTATTGCTAATGGAAAAAAAAACAGGGGTGGATCCAAAACAGAGATGACACATGAATGGAATATATGCATGTCTTCTGTACCCACTCCTGCTTTTGGCTACCAAATCACAAACCAATTCTGATGGGACCATACATGCCTTACAGCTGTTACACAGACAAGATCCCATGTGCGTCTCATTTTTCCTTCTGACAGATTAGAAGAAGGGTCAAATAAATGATGATGTCAGCCAGGCCGAAAGACAAAATAGTGGCCCAGTCATAAAGTGGGGAGGGTGGGAACAGCATGAGCGATGACAGAGTCTGGAGGTGGCAGCAGCATTAGGAGGAAGTCAGAGAGTGGCACAATGACAGTGTGGAGGTTGCAGCAGCATCAGGAGGCCACAGAGTGACCCCATGACATAGTGTGGAGGTGGCAGCAGCATGAGGAGACCACAGAGTAGCAAGGTGACATAGTGTGGATGTTCAACCAATATTAACCGGACAGAATAAATATTGAATAAATCGAAAAAACTGACCCCCAAGGAGTCATAATAATCACCAAAAAAATGAAACTGACTTTCGTATATATGAAAATCCAAAAGACTTTATTATAAATATATATGAACACATACATGCATGATAAAAGAAGGCAGGACACACAGATGAGAAGCAGGACCCAAGGAGAGGCCGGGAGATCAGTGCATGAAAATAACAACAGGGAAAAAAGAATGCTAGCTAAAAAAGCATACCTCAAAACCTCATGACAGCAACGCCCCAAACAAAGTGCAAAGAAGGCAATTGTAGAGATTGAGGTTAAAGTACAAGGACAAGATTAAACATACCCTGAGTGGTGCAAAGATCTCTCGGCCGACTCCTGACCCAACGCCGTTTCGCCAGTAAACCTGGTTTCTTCCGGGGATATGGAAATATGTAAAAACCTCTCCCCTATATAGTGCCCACACAGGTGTGTGGAAGAAAATTAAGATTGCAGGACCTGAATGACGCCACCAATGTAGTTGAAGCTCCAGTAATTGAGGACCAGTCAGTGGAGGCAAAAGCACCTAGTAGGGGCAGGACTAGACTGACAGAGCGATCATGTGAACAAACACATGACCGCAGTGTCAGAGATGTGTCAGAGGGCACGCCCAGACTCCACCAGAAGAGCCAATCAAAAGCACCCAGTAGGGGCAGGACTAGGCTGACAGAGCGATCATGTGAACAAACACATGACCGCAGTGCCGGCAGGTAGGAGCTGAACAAAAGATAGAATAAAACAGTATAACAAGACACATCGTTAACCCCTCATACTACTCGATAATAGGTGACTACATTGCGCTATGGACAGGTGGATTACACCCCACCACATGGCGATGATATATTACAAGACCATGTTCAGACTCATCATAATCAAAATCACACCATGGACAATAAACAATAAAAGGGTGCATACCATATATTGTGAAAGGGAATAGTGGCACAAGTGCCAGTATCCCAAAGCAGCAGCTGACTTAGCTTGACATAAAGTGCTAATGCGTGAAGCAGATATATATATATACACTGCTCAAAAAAATAAAGGGAACACAAAAATAACACATCCTAGATCTGAATTAATAAAATATTTTTCTGAAATACTTTGTTCTTTACATAGTTGAATGTGCTGACAACAAAATCACACAAAAATAAAAAATGGAAATAAAAATTTTTAGCCCATGGAGGTCTGGATTTGGAGTCACACTCAAAATTAAAGTGGAAAAACACACTACAGGCTGATCCAACTTTGATGTAATGTCCTTAAAACAAGTGAAAATGAGGCTCAGTAGTGTGCCTCCACTTGCCTGTATGACCTCCCTACAATGCCTGTGCATGCTCCTGATGAGGTGGCGGACGGTCTCCTAAGGGATCTCCTCCCAGACCTGGACTAAAGCATCTGCCAACTCCTGGACAGTCTGTGGTGCAACGTGACGTTGGTGGATAGAGCAAGACATGATGTCCCAGATGTGCTCAATTGGATTCAGGTCTGGGGAACGGGCGGGCCAGTCCATAGCATCAATGCCTTCGTCTTACAGGAACTGCTGACACACTTCAGCCACATGAGGTCTAGCATTGTCTTGCATTAGGAGGAACCCAGGGCCAACCGCACCAGCATATGGTCTCAAAAGGGGTCTGAGGATCTCATCTCGGTACCTAATGGCAGTCAGGCTACCTCTGGCGAGCACATGGAGGGCTGTGTGCGGCCCTCCAAAGAAATGCCACCCCACACCATTACTGACCCAATGCCAAACCGGTCATGCTGGAGGATGTTGCAGGCAGCAGAACGTTCTCCACGGCGTCTCCAGACTCTGTCACGTCTGTCACATGTGCTCAGTGTGAACCTGCTTTCATCTGTGAAGAGCACAGGGCGCCAGTGGCGAATTTGCCAATCTTGGTGTTCTCTGGCAAATGCCAAACGTCCTGCACGGTGTTGGGCTGTAAGCACAACCCCCACCTGTGGACGTCGGGCCCTCATATCACCCTCATGGAGTCTGTTTATGACCGTTTGAGCAGACACATGCACATTTGTGGCCTGCTGGAGGTCATTTTGCAGGGCTCTGGCAGTGCTCCTCCTGTTCCTACTTGCACAAAGGCGGAGGTAGCGGTCCTGCTGCTGGGTTGTTGCCCTCCTACGGCCTCCTCCACGTCTCCTGATGTACTGGCCTGTCTCCTGGTAGCGCCTCCATGCTCTGGACACTACGCTGACAGACACAGCAAACCTTCTTGCCACAGCTCGCATTGATGTGCCATCCTGGATAAGCTGCACTACCTGAGCCACTTGTGTGGGTTGTAGACTCCGTTTAATGCTACCACTAGAGTGAAAGCACCGCCAGCATTCAAAAGTGACCAAAACACCAGCCAGGAAACATAGGAACTGAGAAGTAGTCTGTGGTTACCACCTGCAGAACCACTCCTTTATTGGGGGTGTCTTGCTAATTGCCTATAATTTCCAGCTGTTGTCTATCCCATTTGCACAACAGCATGTGAAATTGATTGTCACTCAGTGTTGCTTCCTAAGTGGACAGTTTGATTTCACAGAAGTGTGATTGACTTGGAGTTACATTGTGTTGTTTAAGTGTTCCCTTTATTTTTTTGAGCAGTGTATATATATAGCATAAGTGTTAATGGAGGCACCCAACCATGGGGGCTGAATTGCTACAATATTATGTTGATCATACACAAAAATAAGTGCCAATAGGGTACACATAGATAAAATAAAATACAACCAAGTAATTATGTACTTCACGAGAGAAGAAAAGACACAAGTGATAAGCAGGTGAGTAGGGTGCACAGTGCAGTGATAGATTGAAAAGAAAAGAAAAGAGAAGATTAGATTGTACATCATGGTGGGTATATATTACATAGAAACATAGAATGTGTCGGCAGATAAGAACCATTTGGCCCATCTAGTCTGCCCAATATACTGAATACTATGGATAGCCACCGGCCCTATCTTATATGAAGGATGGCCTTATGCCTATCCCATGCATGCTTAAACCCCTTCACTGTATTTGCAGCTACCACTTCTGCAGGAAGGCTATTCCATGCATCCACTACTCTCTCAGTAAAGTAATACTTCCTTATATTACTTTTAAACCTTTGCCCCTCTAATTTAAAACTGTGTCCTCTTGTGGTAGTTTTTCTTCTTTTAAATATGCTCTCTTCCTTTACCGAGTTGATTCCCTTTATGTATTTAAAAGTTTCTATCATATCCCCTCTGTCTCTTCTTTCTTCCAAGCTATACATATTAAGGTCCTTTAACCTTTCCTGGTAAGTTTTATCCTGCAATCCATGTACTAGTTTAGTAGCTCTTCTCTGAACTCTCTCTAGAGTATCTATATCCTTCTGGAGATATGGCCTCCAGTACTGCGCACAATACTCCAAGTGAGGTCTCACCAGTGTTCTGTACAGCGGCATAAGCACTTCACTCTTTCTACTGCTTATACCTCTCCCTATACATCCAAGCATTCTGCTGGCATTTCGTGCTGCTCTATTACATTGTCTTCCCACCTTTAAGTCTTCTGAAATAATTACTCCTAAATCCCTTTCCTCAGATACTGAGGTCAGGACTGTGTCAAATATTCTATATTCTGCCCTTGGGTTTTTACGCCCCAGGTGCATTATCTTGCACTTATCCACATTAAATTTCAGTTGCCAGAGTTCTGACCATTCTTCTAGTTTTCCTAAATCCTTTTCCATTTGGCGTTTCCCTCCAGGAACATCAACCCTGTTACCTATCTTTGTGTCATCAGCAAAAAGACAAACCTTACCAGCGAGGCCTTTTGCAATATCACTTATGAAGATATTAAACAAAATCGGTCCCAGTACAGATCCCTGTGGAACCCCACTGGTAACATGACCTTGTTTTGAATGTTCTCCATTGACTACCACCCTCTGTTGTCTGTCACTCAGCCACTGCCTAATCCACTCAACAATATGGGAGTCCATGCTCAATGACTGCAGTTTATTGATAAGTCTTCTATGTGGGACAGTGTCAAAAGCCTTACTAAAGTCTAGATATGCGATGTCTACTGCACCTCCACCGTCTATTATTTTATTCACCCAGTCAAAAAAATCTATAAGATTTGTTTGACATGATCTCCCTGAAGTAAACCCATGTTGTTTTTCATCTTGCAATCCATGGGATTTTAGATGTTCCACAATCCTATCCTTTAATAGAGTTTCCATTAATTTGCCTACTATTGATGTCAGACTCACTGGTCTATAGTTGCTCGATTCCTCCCTACTACCTTTTTTTGTGAATGGGCACGACATTAGCCAATTTCCAATCTTCCGGGACGACTCCTGTTACTAATGATTGGTTAAATAAATCTGTTAACGGTTTTGCCAGCTCACCACTAAGCTCTTTTAATAATTTTGGGTGTATCTCATCAGGCCCCTGTGACTTATTTGTCTTCACCTTAGACAGCAAACTTAGAACATCTTCCTCTGTAAAGATACATGCATCAAACGATTTATTAGTCATTCTTTCTAGTGGAGGTCCTTCTCCTTTTTCTTTTGTAAAAACTGAACAGAAGTATTCATTAAGGCAGTCGGCTAGCCCTTTATTCTCTTCTACATACCTTCCGTCCTTTGTTTTTAATTTAGTTATTCCTTGTTTTAATTTCCTTTTTTCATTTATATATCTGAAGAATGTCTTATCCCCTTTTTTCATAGACTGAGCTAGTTTTTCTTCTGCCTGCGCTTTAGAAGTTCTTATAACTTGCTTGGCCTCTCTCTGCCTAATCTTGTAGATTTCCTTATCTTCATTGCTCTGGGTTTTTTTATAATTACAAAATGCTAGCTTTTTATTTTCAATGATTTGGGCCACTTCTGCTGAGTACCACAGTGGTCTCCTCCTTTTTTTGTTTTTACTGACAAGTCTAATGCAATTTTCTGTTGCCTTCAATAATGCACCTTTTAAGTAGTCCCATTTCTCCTGGTGTCCATGTAATCCGTTCCAGTCTGATAAGGACTCATTTATGACTAATTTCATTTTTGAAATCATATTGTCAGAACATCTCAAGGAGAGGGAATTATTAGCAGTATCGGTGGAGCAATTATAGTCATACGACCAGCATATGACCCAAACAGGTCCATAATGTATCCAAACAGCACGATGCACAAAAAGAAAGAAACTCTGTGTGGAACCATGGCTCCACTGGTATGGTCCTCCGCTTGAGTAGGCGTCATCGGTGGTGCTTTTCCGCTTTACTGTCATATGCTGGTCGTATGACTATAATTGCTCCACCGATACTGCATAATAATTCCCTCTCCTTGAGATGTTCTGACAATATATACCCACCACGATGTACACTGGCCACCAATGAGTTAAAAACAGTGGGGGAGGGAGGGGGGCCGCACTGGCCACCAATGAGTTAAATATAGGGGGGGGGGTCTGCCCCCTGCTGCCTGGCAGCACCTGCCAGGCAGCAGGGGGCAGTCATGTACACAGTTCTTTTAGTATATTCTAACTTGAAGCGTCCCCATCACCATGGGAACGCCTCTGTGTTAGAATATACTGTCGGATATGAGTTTCACGATCTAACTCAAATCCGATGGTATATTCTAACAGAGAGGCGTTCCCATGGTGATGGGGACGCTTCAAGTTAAAATATACCATCGGATTGGAGAAAACTCTGATCTGATGGTATATTAATAGGGACTCCTGACTATACATTGAAAGTCCGTTTGCAAATGCACCATATTATGTCAACGTCAAACGGATCCGTCCCCATTGACTTTCATTGTAAGTCTGGACGGATCCGTTTGGCTCCGCACGGCCAGGGGGACACGAAAACGCTGCAAGCTGCGTTCGGGTGTCCGCCTGCTGAGTGGAACGGAGGCCAAACGTTGCAAACTGATGCATTCTGAGCGGATCTGCATCCACTCAGAATGCATTGGGGCAGTACGGATCTGTTCAGGGGCGCTTGTGAGAGCCTTCAAACGGAGCTCACAAGCGGAACCCCGAATGCAAGTGTGAAAGTAACAGTGGTGCACATTTAAAAAAAAAAAAACACTTTTTGGACTGTGAAATAATAGCAGTCATTTTCCTTCACACGTGTGCGTTTCAGGGCCTGCCAGGGTACAGTGTCACACCAGTGCAACTCGTATCTGGTGTAACAGTGGTGTACATTTAAAAAAAAAAAAAAAACTTTTTGGACTGTGAAATAATAGCAGTCATTTTCCTTCACACGTGTGCGTTTCAGGGCCTGCCAGGGCACAATGTCACACCAGTGCAACTCATATCTTGTGTAACAGTGGTGCTCATTTTAAAAAAAAAACACTGTCTGGACTGTGAAATAATAGCAGTCATTTTCCTTCACAAGTGTGCGTTTCAGGGCCTGCCAGGGCACAGTATCACACCAGTGCAACTCATATCTGGTGTAACAGTAGTGCACATTTAAATTTTTTTTTAATTTTGACTGTAATAGATTGAATAGCAGTTAGTTGTCTGCAAGCGTGTGTGTCAGGCTTACAGCGTCTACTTCTGCCAGTGCACAGTGCCATTCATATCTGGTGTCACAGTAGCTTGCACGCATAGTACAACTTAACTAATCTAAAAAAAAATTACAGGTAGAGGCAGGCCACCCCGTAGGGGCCGTCGTGGTGCTGTGATTCCCTTTGGCCCTAGAATAATGCCCAGTGTTCAGAGGCCACGTACCCTGAACTCGAAAAGTTCTAAGGACATAGTTGACTGGCTAACACAGGACACCCAATCTTCTACAGCTTCCGCTCGGAACCTTGACGCACCATCCTTCTCCAGCTTAGCTTCGGGCACCTCTCAAGTTACCACTCGCCCGCCTGCCGCCACCACCAACACTAGCACCACAGCCGCTTCACTTGATCTGTCAGAGGAGTTATTTACACATCAGTTGGAAGAAATGAGTGATGCGCAACCATTATTGCCAGAGGATGTAGATAACAGGGATATGTCTCAGTCAGGCAGCATTACACACATGGACGTACGGTGTGATGATTATGATGCTTTGCTGAGTTGTCAGATACAAGTGAAGCGGTTGATGATGATGATGTGTCCGTGGATGTCACGTGGGTGCTCGCTAGAAGAGCAGGGGGAAAGTTCAGATGGCTGACAGAGAGGAGGAGGAGACGAGTTGGAAGCAGGGGGAGGTCGTCGCAAGGAGCTAGTGGCACAGTCAGACAGCATGCATCGGCACACGGGGTCAGCCAGACAGCACGCCAATCAACGCATGCTGTTGCCACCACCAGAATGCCGTCATTGCAGAGTTTAGCAGTGTGGCATTTTTTTGGTGTGTCTGTCTCTGACAACAGCGATGCCATTTGCAACCTGTGCCAAAAGAAACTGAGTCGTGGGAAGTCCAACACCCACCTAGGTACAACTGCTTTGCGAAGGCACATGATCGCACATCACAAACGCCTATGGGATCAACACATGAGTACAAGCAGCACACAAACTCAAAGCCGCCTTCCTCCTCCTGGTCCAGCATCTTCAGCCACGTCAACCACTGCTGTCCTCCTTGCCCCCTCTCAACCATCAGCCACTCCGTCTCTCGCCTTGAGCCGTTCCTGCTCATCTGCCCACAGTCAGGTGTCTGTCAAGGACATGTTTGAGCGTAAGAAGCCAATGTCACAAAGTCACCCCCTTGCCCGGCGTCTGACAGCTGGCTTGTCTGAACTCTTATCCCGCCAGCTTTTACCATAAAAGCTGGTGGAGTCTGATGTGTTCCAAAAATTTGTAGCTATTGGGACACCGCAGTGGAAGGTACCCGGCCAAAATTTCTTTGCACAAAAGGCAATCCCCAACCTGTACTCGATTGTGCAAAAGGAAGTAATGGAATGTCTGGCACACAGTGTTGGGGCCAGGGTCCATCAGACCACTGATACCTGGTCTGCAAAGCACGGTCAGGGCAGGTATATCACCTACACTGCGCATTGGGTAAACCTGCTGACGGCTGCCAAGCATGGAATGCGTGGCTCTGCAGAGGAGTTGGTGACACCGCCACGACTTGCAGGCAGGCCTGCTGCCACCTCCTCTACTCCTCCTACTCCATCCTCTTCTATAACCTCCTCGGCTGAGTCCTCTTCTGCTGCGTCTTGCTCGGCAGTGTACGGCAGTGTCACGCTGTCTTGGGGTTGACTTGCCTGAAAGCAGAGAGTCACACCGGACCAGCACTCCTGTCCGTCCTGAACGCACAGGTGGATCAGTGGCTGACTCCGCACCAACTGGAAATCGGCAAAGTGGTGTGTGACAACAGAAGCAATTTGTTGGTGACATTGAATTTGGGCAAGTTGACACATGTGCCGTGCATGGCACATGTGTGTAATCTGATCGTAAAACGCTTTGTGCATAAGTACCCAGGCTTACAGGATGTCCTCAAGCAGGCCAGGAAGGTGTGTGGCCATTTCAGGCGTTCCTACACGGCCATGGCGCACTTTTCAAATATCCAGCGGCGAAACAACATGCCAGTGAGACGCTTGATTTGCGACAGCCCGACAAGTTGGAATTCAACACTCCTAATGTTCGACCGCCTGCTCCATCAAGAAAAAGCCGTCAACGAGTATTTGTATGACCGGGGTGCTAGGACAGCCTCTGCGGAGCTGGGAATTTTTTTGCCACGTTACTGGACGCTCATGCGCAATGCCTGTAGGCTCATGTGTCCATTTGAGGAGGTGACAAACCTAGTCAGTCGCATCGAAGGCACCATCAGCGACATCATCCCATTTGTTTTCTTCCTGGAGCGTGCCCTGCGAAGAGTGCTGGATCAGGCCATAGATGAGCGTGAAGAGGAAGAGTTGTGGTCACCATCACCACCAGAAACAGCCTTATCAGCATCGCTTGCTGGACCTGCGGCAACGCTGGAAGAGGATTGTGAGGAGTCAGAGGAGGAATGTGGCTTTAAGGAGGAAGACCAGCCACAACAGGCATCCCAGGGTGCTCGTTGTCACCTATCTGGTACCCGTGGTGTTGTACATGGCTGGGGGGAAGAACATACCTTCAGTGAGATTACTGAGGACGAGGAACGGGACATGAGTAGCTTGCCATCCAACCTTGTGCAAATCGGGTCTTTCATGCTGTTGTGCCGTGTTGAGGGACCCTTGTATAAAAAGGCTGAAGGAGAATGACCTGTACTGGGTGTCCACGCTACTAGACCCCCGGTATAAGCAGAAAGTGCCTGAAATGTTACCGAATTACCGCAAGTCGGAAAGGATGCAGCAGTATCCAAAATAAATTTAAAAGTATGCTTTACACAGCGTATAAGGGTGATGTCACAGCACAACGGGAATCTAACAGGCGAAGATGTCAAAGTAATCCTACTCCTCCCACGACCACGCTGGCAAGGACAGGACGCTTTACAGACGTGTTGTTGATGGAGGACATGCAGAGCTTTTTAAGTCCTACACATCGCCACAGCCCTTCGGGGTCCACCCTCAGAGAACGACTCGACCGACAGGTAGCAGACTACCTCGCCTTAACTGCAGATATCGACACTCTGAGGAGCGATGAACCCTTTGAGTACTGGGTGTTCAGGCTTGACCTGTGGCCTGAGCTATCCCAATTTGCGATAGAACTTCTGACCTGCCCCGCTTTAAGTGTCCTGTCAGAAAGGACCTTCAGTGCAGCAGGAGGTATTGTCACTGAGAAGAGAAGTCGCCTAGGTCAAAAAAGTCTAGATTACCTTACCTTTATTAAGATGAATGAGGGATGGATCCCGAAGGGACTGACAGTGGGCGATACATTCGACTAAAAAAGGCCTGATGAGATGAGCTGCCTTGGGCTAAAAATGGTCCAGACGCTGCTGTATTTTATCTCTGAATGCCGGATGACTTGCGTGACTTATCCGCCACCAACTAGGGTTCAAGCCACAATGTTTTAGGTCACTTTCTGCCTGGGAAACAAACATCAATTTGTCTGGCCGCTGCTACAGCAGCGGCTGCAACAATACCAAATTTTTCAGGCATGTGTACATGCCTAATTTTTCTGGCCTCTGGTCCTGCATTGTGGCTTCAAAAACCAAACAAAAAAAAAGGCACATACATGTGTCAATTTCCCTTCGTGATCGTTACCTTGTCGTGGTGAAGGGGCTTGCGTATCACAATGAAGCGACCACCTCTATGAGTGTGTTGGCAATGGCAATGTTGGCACACCCCAGATGATAAGGTCGTTGCTTCATTGTGAACAGACCAAAAGCGATCGGCTGGATAATTTTGCATAGAAAAAACATTAATTTTCTTTGTGATCATCTAAGGTGATCATTAAAGCCTACTAGGCCAACAATGGGCCCACGCTGCAGAATCATTGTTTTCTGGGTCACTTAACTGTCACTGAACTACCTCAGCACGACCATAGGCTTTGTAAAACCCCCATCGCCTGCAATCTCCCAAACGTGCGCACGAGCACAGTCATAACTACACCAAGATTGACGCATAGATGTATAAAATTTATGTCATGAGTGTGTCAACTATTGACAACTCTTTGCAGTTGTCTAAAATCTATTCCATACACGTCCCCTGATAGGGGACGTAACAGGGATTAAACTGATAAGAATAGAACAACATAACACACCACAACTATCTGGTGGCACATTAGATTGCATGCGCAGTGCCCCAAATTTGAAGTAGGAGGACCGACCAAGCATCTTTTTCCATCTCCCTGTTCCTAAAATCGATGCCATATACACGTCCCCTGATAGGGGACGTAACAGGGATTAAACTGATAGGAATAGTACTACTTAACACACCTTATAATAATGCAGAGAGAGGCAACGCAGAGAGAGGAGTCTGAAGAAGAGGAGTCAGAGGAGGAATGTGGCTTTGAGGAGGCGTCCCAGGGGGCTTGTTGTCACCTTTCGGGGACCCTTGGTGTTGTCCGTAGCTGGGTGGAGGAAGAGACCTTCAATGACATCAGTGAGGACAAGGAACGGGACATGGCTAGCTTGGTATCCAACCTTGTGCAAATGGGGAGTTTGCGGTTGTGCAAATGGACTGTTTGCGGTGCGTTAAATGGGGAGTTTGGTCTATCACTGTGAAGCGGGCGTAACCCTTACATTACCTGATCGATACAACAACATACCTGATGTTTTAAAGCACGTTATTCCAAACAATTTAGGAATGTTAGGTGATT
This sequence comes from Bufo bufo, assembly GCF_905171765.1. Lineage (NCBI taxonomy): Eukaryota > Metazoa > Chordata > Amphibia > Anura > Bufonidae > Bufo > Bufo bufo. The sequence continues at coordinate 110,281,582 of NC_053397.1, read as the reverse complement.
TATGCCCTTTATGGATTAAAACCAGACTCTGCGTCAACTATGTAATTTTCCATGAGAGTTGTGCCATGGATCCCCCTCTGGCATGCCACAGTCCCGGTGTTAGTCCCCTTGAAACAACTTTTCCAACACTATTGTGGCCAGAAAGAGTCCCTGTGGGTTTTAAAATTCGCCTGCCTATTGAAGTCTATGGCGGTTCGCCCGGTTCGCCCGTTCACGAACATTTGCGTAAATTTGCGTTCGCCATTCGCGAACTGAAAATGTTATGTTCGCGACATCTCTAATGCTAAGTGCTTATATGCTGTCAGGCTTATGTGATTAATTAATCATCCCAAGCCTTAGTGATTCTCACTCTTATTCGTCATTTTAGTGTATTTTAATCGATTGGTTTTTCATTTCTGTACAATTTACGTATCTTGTATGACTTTTTTTAAATATTATGACTTATGAAATATTGTATTAATTGAACCTAATTAAAGTCGAGTGTTTGAGCAGTCCTCCAGGTATATAAGTGCCATATCTTTTACCACTATTTATCTATAATCCTCTGGTGTGTTGGAGTTAACACTTAGATATTGAGCACCACTCCATCCTACTTATTGGTAGAGCCACCCCATTCTGCTAACATAAATCAAACTTTCACTTTTTAATATTTGGTTGCAAATCCTTTGCAGTCAATTACAGCCTGAAGTCTAGAACGCATAGACATCACCAGACGCTGGGTTTCATCCCTGGAGCTGCTCTGGCAGGCTTCTACTGCAACTGTCTTCCGTTCCTGCTTGTTCTTGAGGCATTTTCCCTTCAGTTTTGTCTTCAGCAAGTGAAATGCATGCTCAATCGGATTCAAGTCAGGTGATTGACTTGGCCATTGCATAACACTTCTTTCCCTTAAAAAACTCTTTGGTTGCTTTTGCAGTATGCTTTGGGTCATTGTCCATCTGCAGTGTGAAGCGCCATTCAATGAGTTCTGAAGCATTTGGCTGAATATGAGCAGATAATATTGCCCGAAACACTTCAGAACTCATCCCGCTGCTTTTGTCAGCAGTCACATCATCAATAAATACAAGAGAACCAGTTCCATTGGCAGCCATACATGCCCACGCCATGACACTACCACCACCATGCTTCACTGATGAGGTGGTATGCTTAGGATCATAAGCAGTTCCTTTCCTTCTCCATACTCTTCTCTTCCCATCACTCTGGTACAAGTTGATCTTGGTCTCATCTGTCCATAGGATGTTGTTCCAGAACTGTGAAGGCTTTTTTAGATGTCGTTTGGCAAACTCTAATCTGGCCTTCCTGTTTTTGAGGCTCACCAATTGTTTACATCTTGTGGTGAACCCTCTGTATTCACTCTGGTAAAGTCTTCTCTTGATTGTTGACTTTGACACACATACACCTACCTCCCGGAGAGTGTTTGATATTGATCTGGCCAACTGTTGTAAAGGGTGTTTTCTTCACCAGGGAAATAATTCTTCGGTCATCCACCACAGTTGTTTTCCGTGGTCTTCCTAGTCTTTCGGTGTTGCTGAGCTCACCAGTGCATTCCTTCTTTTTAAGAATGTTCCAAACAGTTGTTTTGGCCATGCCTAATGTTTTTCCTATCTCTCTCTGATGGGTTTGTTGTGTTTTTTTCAGCCTAATGATGGTTTGCTTCACTAATAGTGACAGTTCTTTGGATCTCATCTTGAGAGTTGACAGCAACAGATTCCAAATGCAAATAGCACACTTGAAATGAACTCTGGACCTTTTATCTGCTCATTGTAATTGGGATAATGAGGGAATAGCACACACCTGGCCATGGAACAGCTGAGAAGTCAATTGTCCCATTAGTTTTGGTTCCTTGACAAGTTGGAGACACATATGCAAACTGTTGTAATTCCTACACCTGATTTGGATGTAAATACCCTCAAATTAAAGCTGACAGTCTGCAGTTAAAGCACATCTTGTTTGTTTCATTTCAAATCCATTGTGGTGGTGTATGAAGCCAAAGATCTGAGAATTGTGTTGATGTCCCAATATTTATGGACCTGACTGTAGGACTGAAGTTAACACTACCACATTATCAGAACTAGTGTTATCTGTGCTTTTACATAGGACTGCAGGTAACACTACTACATTTTCTGTACTCAGATAGCCATCACTGTGTTATCTGTGTTGTTACATAGGACTGCAGGGGCTATCTACTATATTATCTGTACTCAGAGAGTTATCACTGTATAAGGGGACGCACTGAGACTTTATTGCCCAAGGGCCTACATGAGCCTGGAGCCACCATGGCGCAATATGCGGGTGGGGCTGTGTGTTGGTGTGGCTTGAGGGTGGGCAGGGATACAGGGGCCCCATAATCTTCTATTGCCTGGGGGCCCCATTAGATGTCAGTCCTCCCCTTGTATGGAGGTGGCAGCAGCATCAGGAGGCTACAGAGTGGCAGGGTGACATAGTGCGGAGGTGGCAGCAGCATGAGGAGATCACAGAGTGGCAAGGTAACATAGTGTGGAGGTGGCAGTAGCATCAAGAGGCAACAGAGTGGCAAGGTGACCTAGTGTGGAGGTGGCAGCAGCATGAGCAGATCACAGAGTGGACAAGGTGACATAGTATGGAGGTGGCAGCAGCATCAGGAGTCCACAGAGTGACCCGGTGACAGAGTGGGGAGGTGGTTGGCAATACCAGTACCAGCTGAAGATGGTTGGTGAAAGAAGCAGCACTTGGCATCAGATGTGTGGCATCTGGTGGGTGGCAGCATTAGAATAGTAGCTGAGGCAGGTAGCCAGAAGAAACCGGTCTCTTTTGTCAAAGTGTTGGTGTGGCACCATGGACTATCTAGTCTGATGCATCAGGCATTGGTGGGTGGAAATCGTGGCAGATCCACGCCTGATTCATCTTGACAAAGGTCAGTCTCTCCACATTTTGGGTGGACAGGCAAGTTCTTCCTGGGGTGACTATGGCCCACGCCCCACTAAGCACCCGCTCTGATGCCACACTACTGGCCGGGCAGGACAGCATTTCTAGGGCAAACTCGGCCAGTTGCAGCCACAAATCCAGTTTGACTGCCCAGTAGTCCAGCGGATTTTCAATGACGGCTAGCAGGGTGCACTTCAAGTATGCCACCAACTGCTGGTTGAGGTTCTGCTCTATGTCTAGCTGCTGCTGAGTAGTTTCTTCACTAGGTAGGTGAAGAAAGCTGCTCATCAGCTATTCTAGATTCAGGCTGCTGCTGATGGAGCTGGTACTGCTCCTGCCACCACACCCCTCCCCAGCAGCCATGGCAGTGAATCGAGAGCGCAGAGGGCCCCCCGGTCAGACCTGCGAGAGGATGGATGATGGCGCAGATAGGCAGCGACCAACTGACTACATAGGATGTCTCTATAGTAGTTCAGTTTGTCCTCCCTCTCAGCAGGTGTAAAAAAGGTCCCCATTTTGGACTGGTAGCGAGGGTCCAACAAGGTGTAGAGCCAGAAGTCATCCCTATGCCGAATGGTGACAATTCAGCTGTCACTACGCAAGCGGGCATGCATCGGGCCATTTGTGCAAGTGACTCTGAGGGACTCGCTGCCTCCATCTCCACTGCATACTGCAACAGTGTGTCTGGGTCCTCTGCCTCCTCTTCCTCATCAGCCTGTAGCTCCTCTGGCTGCTCCTACTCTCCTGTCACATGTGTAGAAAAACCACCCATTTCACTATACATTGCTTGTGCTCCAATGTCCTCCTCCTCCAGTTAGGCCCCCAGAGGGCTCATGTGGCCGTGAGATCTAGGCGCCACGTCTCCAGTCCCCTGACCAGCCAGATTTACCAGCATCTGTTCCAGGACATAAAGCAGTGGAATGACGTTGTTCATCCCGTAGTCCTGGCGACTGACAAATAACGTTGCCTCCTCAAAGGGCCTGAGTAATCGGCAGGTATTACGCATGATCTGCCACCGGCTGACATTAAAGTTACACGGGTAGGGGGGGTACTCCTGTTAGCTTGGATCATCAAGAAATCGTTTATGGCCTTTCTCCTTTTACAGTCGGTCCAACATATGGAGGGTGGAATTCCAACGGGTGGAAATGTCGCATATCAGCCTATGTTGGGGGGTGCCGTTCTGTCGCTGCAGCTCAAGGAGGGTGTGCTTTGAGGTGTACGAGTGGCTGAAGTGCATGCAAAGTTTCCTGGTCATTTTTAGGATGTCTTGCAGATGGGTGGAAGACTTCAGAAACCGCTTGACAACCAGATTGAACACGTGTGCAATGCAGGGCACATGGCTCAGCCCTCCTTGACGCAGCGCCGAAACCATGTTCTTCCCGTTGTCGGTCACCATGGTTCCGATTTTGAGTTGTCGCAGAGAAAGCCAGGATTCGATTTCTTGATGAAGGGCACAGAGCAGTTCCTCCCCTGTATGACTCAGTTCGGCTAGGCAAACGAGGTGCAGAACAGCGTGACACAGCACATGTGGTATGCTGGAGGGGCCGTGTGAATTGTCCCTGCAGTGGAGGCTGAGGATGAGGAGGCAGAGGCAGACATTGTCGCAGGATCAACAGTGTGAGAATGTGGTGGCGGAAACAGCATCACCTGGCCAGTGGGCCGTAAAGGACATGTATTGTCCCTGACCGTAGTTACAGCTTCACACGTTGGCACTGCCGTGCACTTTGGCAGACACCGACAGGCTCAAGGACTGGCCCAACATTGCCACCCTGGCCAAGCTTCACCTTCTGCCCACAGATTCTACATATGGCTATGTTCACCTCCTCCGGCGGCTTAACAAAAAACTGTCACACCGCCGAGTAGGTGATTTTACCCACAACACTACGCACTGACTAACTGCTACCGCTGCTGCCTCCGTGAACCTGTGCACCGCTACTTCCCGGGCAGGTAGGCTCCTGCAAAGCGGGTGGTCTGCCCCAGGCACGTTTGGCTCCTGACCTCCCACTGCTGCCACCCTGCTGACTCCCGGCCACGCTAGCGACATGCTGGCTCCTCTGCTGCCCCACGGGCAAGTTGACAACCTCTTCTCCCGATGATGATGAAGCCCCTTCGTCACCCGGCTCCCAAGTGCGATCAGCTACATCATCATCATCGAGTACTGTCTGCATGTCACTGATGTTCTCCTCAACCGTCTGTGGGTCAGGCGCCTGATCACTCACAACACCAGCTCCCACGCCACTCTCCTCATCACTACTTGACCGCCTAGTGGAGGAAGAGGCGGATGCCTCCTCCACATCTTGGCTTGCAAGTAGCTCCTGACTGTCTTCTAGTAGCTTGTCCTCACTGCATAGTGAAGCTGAGCCCACAGCATACAATACTTGTCTGGCTGAGGGAACAGAAAAGGCAGGTTGAGGACAGGTGAGGGCACAGGGCCTGCTCCCGGGCCATGCCAACTAAGGGTTGTGTCTGACGAACCCACTGACTCTTTGCTGGGAATGTCTGATATCACTTGCGACGAAGTCACCATTCAAGTCAACCATTCAAGAACCGCTGGATTGCTGGTCACGACACTACCGCTAGCTGACACTGGGAGCTCAGGCCTCTCGAAGTGACCTCTGTTGCCACGGCCCTTTACTCTGCTGCGACCTCAGCCTGCGCCAGAAACATTTAGGCGTCTGCCACTCCTGTGGCACTTCTCTTTCTGACATACTGTTTGATCAAATAAATAAATAAAAAGGAAATTAAAACAACAAAAAAGTCTGAAATTTTCTCACTTCACCACACAACGGCTAATAAGCCCTTTTTTTCACACTAGTATACACAAAAAAGGGATTTAGAACATCTAACTGCACCACTGAACGGCAAATATATGTTTTTTGTGCCACTAATATACGGCAAAAAGGGCTTTAACCCCTTCCCGACCTTTGACGTACTGTTATGTCATGGGAACCACTAAGTTCACGCAATTTGACGTAATAGTACGTCATAGTGATCGGGTGGGCACCAGAGCGGTACGCGCGCGATCACTGCAGGGACCCGGCAGTCCGTGGTAGCCGGGCCCCTGCTGTATCCGCCGGCATCGCTGTAAAAGCCGATGCCGGCGGATTAACCCCTTCTATGCCACGGTCCACGCTGACCGCGACATAGAAGAGGTTTGTGACGGGTGAGGGAGAGCATCGAGTCCCCATGCTGCTGTGGCGGGGACCCGATGCGACACAAGGCAGCCCGAAGCCATGCAGAGGCTGCCCAATGCCTTGCATGGCATCGGGAACTGCCTTCTACGGGAGCCGAGGAGATCCAGCCTCAGGCTGTTAGTGTATGACTCAGTGTCATACACTAACAGACAATGCATTACAATACAGATGTATTGTAATGCATTGCAGAGGGGATCAGACCCCCAAAAGTGAATGTCATAAATAAAGTAAAGTAAAAAAAAGTAAAAAAAAAAAAGGGGTTTTAATAAAATTAATAAAGTAATAAAATTAATAAAGTAAAAAAGAAAAAAAACGCCCCTTATTTTATAATAAAAAACAGAAAAAAAACACAAAAACCACACATATTAGGTATCATCGCGTCCGTAATGACCGGCTCTATAAATATATCACATGATCAACCCTGTCCGATAAATACCATAAAAAAATATAAAAACTGTGTAAATAAATGCAATTTTTGTCACCTTACATCACAAAAAGTGCAACACCAAGCAATCAAAAAGGCGTATGCCCCACAAAATGGTATCTTTAAAACCGTCACCTCATCCCGCAAAAAATGAGCCCCTACCTAAGACAATCCCCCAAAAAATAAAAACCTATAGCTCTCAGAACATGGAGACACTAAAACATCATTTTTTTGTGTCAAAACTGCTATTAGTGTGCTACAGTGAAATACATAAAAAAATATACATATTTGGTATTGCCACGTCCGTAACTCAGTTGAACACCGTAAAAATAAAAAATAAATGTAAAAAAAAAGCCATTTTTGTCACATTACATCACAAAAATTGCAACAGCAAGTGATCAAAAAAGTGTATACCCCCCAAAATAGTACCAATCAGACCGTCGCCTCATCCCGCAAAATATGAGACCTGAGAGAATGGGTCAAAAAATAAAAAAGCTAAGGCTCTCAGACTATGAGACACTAAAATATGATAATTTTTTGATTCCAAACTGCTATTATTGTGCTAAAGTGAAAAAAATATAAATAAATATACATATTAGGTATTGCCACATCCGTAACAAACAGCGCTATAAAAATATCACATAACCTAACCACTCAGGTGAACACCGTAAAAAATAAATAAATAAATAAAAACTGTGTAAAAAAAGCCATTTTTGTCACATTACATCACAAAAATTGCAACAGCAATTGATCAAAAAGGCGTATGCCCACCAAAATAGTACCAATCAGACCGTCACCTCTTCCTGCAAAAATTAGACCCTACCTGAGAGAATGGGTCAAAAAATAAAAAGCTATGGCTCTCAGACTATGAGACACTAAAATATCATTATTTCGGTTTCAAAAATGCTATTATTGTGTAAAACTTAAATAAATAAGAAAAAGTAGACATATTAGGTATTGCCACGTGCATAACGATCTACTCTATAAAAAATTCACATGACCTAATCCCTCGGTTAAACGCTGTAAAAATTAAAAATAAAAATGGTGCCAAAACATCAATTTTTTTGTTACCTTGCCTCACAAAAAACTTAATATAGAGCAATAAAAAATCATATGTACCCCAAAATAGTACCAATAAAACTGGCACCTTATCCCGTATTTTCCAAAATGTGGTAACTTTTTGAGTTTCTACTGTAGGGGTGCATCAGGGGGGCTTCAAATGGGACATGGCATCTAAAAACCAGTTCAGCTAAATTTGCCTTCCAAAAACCATATGGCATTCCTTTCCTTCTGCGCCCTGCCGTGTGCCCGTACAGCAGTTTACGATCACATGTAGGGTGTTTCTGTAAACCGGGGTAATAAATATTGAGTTTTATTTGGCTGTTAACCCTTGCTTTGCTACTGGAAAAAATGGATTAAAATGTAAAATCTGCCAAAAAAGTGAAATTCTGAAATTTCATCTCCATTTTCAATCAATTCTTGTGGAACACCTAAAGGGTTAAAAAAGTTTGTAAAATCAGTTATGTATCACTAGAGGGGTGTAGTTTCTAAAATGGGGTCATTTTTGGGTGGTTTCTATTATGTAAGCCTCACAAAGTGACTTCAGACCTGAACTGGTCCTTAAAAAGTGGGTTTTGGAAATTTTCCGAAAAATTTCAAGATTTGCTTCCATACTTCTAAGCCTTCTAACGTCCCCAAAAAATAAAATATCATTTTCAAAATGATCCAAACATGAAGTAGACATATGGGGAATGTAAAGTAGTTACTATTTTTGAAGGTATTACTATCTATTATAAAAGTAGAGAAATTGAAATTTGCTAATTTTTCAAAATTTTTGGTAAATTTGGTATTTTTTTATGAATAAAAATGTTTTTTTTACTTATTTTTACCACTGTCATGAAGTACAATATGTGATGAGAAAACAGTCTCAGAATGGCCTGTATAAGTAAAAGTGTTTTAAAGTTATTACCACATAAAGTGACACATGTCAGATTTGCAAAAAATGGCCTGGACAGGAAGGTGAAAACAGGCCTGGGGTTGAAGGGGTTAAAACATATAACTGCACCGCTGAACTGCAAATATAGTTTACTTTTGCCACTAATACACACCACAGAAGGCTATAGAACATACGACTGCACCGGTGAACGTCAAATATATATTTTTTGGTGCCACCAATACACGGCAAAAAGGGCTTTACAACATATAATTGCATCGCTGAACGGCAAATATATTTTTTTGGTGCCACTAGTAGACGGCAAAAGGGGCTTTACAACATATAACTGCACCACTGAACGGCAAATACACTCACCTAAAGAATTATTAGGAACACCATACTAATACGGGGTTGGACCCCCTTTTGCCTTCAGAACTGCCTTAATTCTACGTGGCAACAAGGTGCTGATAGCATTCTTTAGAAATGTTGGTCCATATTGATAGGATAGCATCTTGCAGTTGATGGAGATTTGAGGGATGCACATCCAGGGCATGAAGCTCCCGTTTCACCACATCCCAAAGATGCTCTATTGGGTTGAGATCTGGTGACTGTGGGGGCCATTTTAGTACAGTGAACTCATTGTCATGTTCAAGAAACCAATTTGAAATGATTCGAGCTTTGTGACATGGTGCATTATCCTGCTGGAAGTAGCCATCAGAGGATGGGTACATGGTGGTCATGAAGGGATGGACATGGTCAGAAACAATGCTCAGGTAGCCCGTGGCATTTAAACGATGCCCAATTGGCACTAAGGGGCCTAAAGTGTGCCCAGAAAACATCCCCCACACCATTACACCACCACCAGCAGCCTGCACAGTGGTAACAAGGCATGATGGATACATGTTCTCATTCTGTTTACGCCAAATTCGGACTCTACCATTTGAATGTCTCAACAGAAATCGAGACTCATCAGACCAGGCAACATTTTTCCAGTCTTCAACAGTCCAATTTTGGTGAGCTCGTGCAAATTGTAGCCTCTTTTTCCCATTTGTAGTGGAGATGAGTGATACCCGGTGGGGTCTTCTGCTGTTGTAGCCCATCCGCCTCAAGGTTGTGCGTGTTGTTGCTTCACAAATGCTTTGCTGCATATCTCGGTTGTAACAAGTGGTTATTTCAGTCAACGTTGCTCTTCTATCAGCTTGAATCAGTCGGCCCATTCTCCTCTGACCTCTAGCATCCACAAGGCATTTCCGCCCACAGGACTGCCGCATACTGGATGTTTTTCCCTTTTCACACCATTCTTTGTAAACCCTAGAAATGGTTGTGCGTGAAAATCCCAGTAACTGAGCAGATTGTGAAATACTCAGACCGGCCGGTCTGGCACCAACAACCATGCCACGCTCAAAATTGCTTAAATCGCCTTTCTTTCCCATTCTGACATTCAGTTTGGAGTTCAGGAGATTGTCTTGACCAGGACCACACCCCTAAATGCATTGAAGCAACTGCCATGTGATTGGTTGACTAGATAATTGCATTAATGAGAAATAGAACAGGTGTTCCTAATAATTCTTTAGGTGAGTGTATATTTTTATTTTGCCACTAATACACGACAAAAAGGGCTGTCATTTTTTCACTTCACCACACAACGGCTAATAAGCCATTTTTTCCCATTAATACAAGCCAAAAAATGCTTAAGAACATATAACTGCACCGCACGAGGGCAAATAAGAGTCATAGAAATATTTATTTGTAATAAACCCTGTTAATGGCTATGTTAAACAGCACTTGCACCCTAATAAGAATGGTTTGCTGGAATTACAGAGCTGTATAATTGCAATTTGGGTGCCCAGTCAGTGCAGGATTGTTCCTATTACCTAGGCTGTATCCCCCCTACTGAACCCTGCTCTACATTAATGCTGTGGAATGATTCCTCCCTATACTTTCCCTACATCTTGAATAATCTTTCCCTGCAGTTATAAATCATTTTTTTAACACAATGACGTTTTTTCTAACACTGTCCCTAGCGCCTGCTGACATCTCTCCCTGTACTAAGTACACTAGTAAATGGCAGAATCCAAGATGGCTGAGGCTATTTATAGGGCTGTGACATCACATGGCTGGCTGCTGATTGGCTGCATGCATGGCATTATGTGTGACCCCGCCTTCCCAGAGTTCCTTTCTCCATGTCCTCACATGTACAGCAGCCATTTTAGGAAAAAATGCGATTCGTTACCATTAGGGATGAGCAAACACGAACTGTATAGTTCGGGTTCGTACCGAATTTTGGGGTGTCCGTGACAGGGACCCGAACCCGAACATTTTCGTAAAAGTCCGGGTTCGGTGTTCGGCGCTCTCTTGGCGCTTTTTGAAAGGCTGCAAAGCAGCCAATCAACAAGCGTCATACTACTTGCCCCAAGAGGCCATCACAGCCATGACTACTATTGGCATGGCTGTGATTGGCCAGAGCAGCATGTGACCCAGCCTCTATTTAAGCTGGAGTCACGTAGCGCCGCACGTCACTCTGCTCTGATCAGTGTAGGGATAGGATGCAGCTGCTGCTGTTAGGGCCAGATTAGGCAGTGATTTACTCTTCAAAAACACTTAATGAAGTGATCGATCTACAGCTGTAAATCATTCAACCTCTGCTATTTAATTGCTCACTGTTTTTAGGCTGCCCAGAGCGTTTTTCAGTCACTTTTTTCTGGGGTGATCGGCGGCCATCTTGTGTCTTGTGGTGCGCCAGCACAAGCTGCCACCAAATACATTTAACCATCAATAGTGTGTTTTTGCTATATCCTACATGAGGTGCTTGGAGGTGCTTGCTATTTTATTGAGGGGTGAAATACAATTGCCAAAATAGCAGTACCCTAAATCTGGTGTTTCAGCTGTGGCTAGCCAATTGTAATACTGTCTGCTGTCTGGCAAAGGATATATAGAAACATAGAAACATAGATTCTTGTTCTTGTTACCAGTGGGGTACCTCAGGGATCTGTTCTGGGACCCATATTGTTTAATTTCTTTATCAGCGAAATTGCAGAAGGCCTCGATGGTAAGGTGTGTCTTTTTGCTGATGACACAAAGATTTGTAACAGGGTTGATGTTCCTGGAGGGATACACCAAATGGAAAAGGACTTAGGAAAACTAGAGGAATGGAGCCAGATGGACAATGTCATAGAGCAGCAGGAAATGCTAGCAGAATGCTTGGGTGTATAGGGAGAGGAATTACCAGTAGAAAGAGGGAGGTGCTCATGCCGCTCTACAGAGCACTAGTGAGACCTAATTTGGAGTATTGTGCTCAGTACTGGAGACCATATCTCCAGAAGGATATTGATACTTTGGAGAGAGTTCAGAGAAGAGCTACTAAACTGGTACATGGATTGCAGGATAAAACTTACCAGGAAAGATTAAAGGACCTTAACATGTATAGCTTGGAAGAAAAACGAGACAGAGGGGATATGATAGAAACTTTTAAATACATAAAGGGAATCAACAAGGTAAAAGAGGAGAGAATATTTAAAAGAAGAAAAACTGCTACAAGAGGACATAGTTTTAAATTAGAGGGGCAAAGGTTTAAAAGTAATATCAGGAAGTATTACTTTACTGAGAGAGTAGTGGATGCATGGAATAGCCTTCCTGCAGAAGTGGTAGCTGCAAATACAGTGGAGGAGTTTAAGCATGCATGGGATAGGCATAAGGCCATCCTTCATATAAGATAGGGCCAGGGGCTATCCATAGTATTTAGTATATTGGGCAGACTGGATGGGCCAAATGGTTCTTATCTGCCGACACATTCTATGTTTCTATGTTCTATGTAATTCTGTCCGTAAACGTATACCTGTCATCCAGGGCCTAAATACTAGGCCTACAATTTATATTCAGCTAAATCTGTCGTTACTGCAGTGCCTTTATTAGTGTAGTACGGTACCTAAATAGATAGCCAGATAGTGTTAGGTGCCTGTAAAAAAAGGCCTGAATTTGAATTCAATACATTGGGTCAAATAATTTTTTTCTTATTGTGGTGAACAGTAACAATGAGGAAAACATCTAGTAAGGGACGCGGACACGGACATGGTCGTGGTGGTGTTAGTGGACCCTCTAGTGCTGGGAGAGGACGTGGCTGTTCTGCCACAGCCACACATTCTAGTGAACCAACTACCTCAGGTCCCAGTAGCCGCCAGAATTTACAGCGATATTTGGTGGGGCCCAATGCCGTTCTAAGGATGGTAAGGCCTGAGCAGGTACAGGCATTAGTCAATTGGGTGGACAATGGATCCAGCACGTTCACATTATCTCCCACCCAGTCTTCTGCAGAAAGCGCACAGATGGCGCCTGAAAACCAAGCCCATCAGTCTGTCACATCACCCCCATGCATATCAGGGAAACTGTCTTAGCCTCAAGTTATGCAGCAGTCTCTTATGCTGTTTGAAGACTCTGCTGGCAGGGTTTCCCAAGGGCATCCACCTAGCCCTTCCCCAGCGGTGGAAGACATAGAATGTACTGACGCACAACCACTTATGTTTCCTGATGATGAGGACATGGGAATACCACCTCAGCACGTCTCTGATGATGACGAAACACAGGTGCCAACTGCTGCGTCTTTCTGCAGTGTGCAGACTGAACAGGAGGTCAGGGAGGAAGACTGGGTGGAAGACGATGCAGGGGACGATGAGGTCCTAGACCCCACATGGAATGAAGGTCGTGCCAATGACTTTCAGAGTTCGGAGGAAGAGGCAGTGGTGAGACCGAGCCAACAGCGTAGCAATAGAGGGAGCAGTGGGCAAAAGCAGAACACCCGCCGCCAAGAGAGTCCGTCTGCTGCTGGCCACCGCCATCTGGGCCCGAGCACCCCAAAGGCAGCTTCAAGGAGTTCCCTGGCGTGGCAGTTCTTCAAACAATGTGCTGACGACAAGACCCGAGTGGTTTGCACACTGTGCCATCAGAGCCTGAAGCAAGGCATTAACGTTCTGAACCTTAGCACAACCTGCATGACCAGGCACCTGCATGCAAAGCATGAACTGCAGTGGAGTAAACACCTTAAAATCAAGGAACTCACTCAGGCTCCCCCTGCTACCTCTTCTGCTGCTGCCGCCTCGGCCTCTTCCTCCGCCTCTGGAGGAACGTTGGCACCTGCCGCCCAGCAAACAGAGGATGTACCACCAACACCACCACCTCCGTCACCAAGCATCTCAACCATGTCACACGGCAGCGTTCAGCTCTCCATCTCACAAACATTTGAGAGAAAGCGTAAATTCCCACCTAGCCATCCTCGATCCCTGGCCCTGAATGCCAGCATTTCTAAACTACTGGCCTATGAAATGCTGTCATTCAGGCTGGTGGACACAGACAGCTTCAAACAGCTCATGTCGCTTGCTGTCCTACAGTATGTTGTTCCCAGCCGCCACTACTTCTCCAAGAGAGCCGTGCCTTCCCTGCACAACCAAGTATCCGATAAAATCAAGTGTGCACTGCGCAACGCCATCTGTGGCAAGGTCCACCTAACCACAAATACGTGGACCAGTAAGCACGGCCAGGGACGCTATATCTCCCTAACTGCACACTGGGTAAATGTAGTGGCGGCTGGGCCCCAGGCGGAGAGCTGTTTGGCGCACGTTCTTCCGCCGCCAAGGATCGCAGGGCAACATTCTTTGCCTCCTGTTGCCTCCTCCTCCTACTCGGCTTCCTCCTCCTCTTCTTCCACCTGATCATCCAGTCAGCCACACACCTTCACCACCAACTTCAGCACAGCCCGGGGTAAACGTCAGCAGGCCATTCTGAAACTCATATGTTTGGGGGACTGGCCCCACACCGCACAGGAGTTGTGGTGGGGTATTGAACAACAGACCGACGAGTGGTTGCTGCCGGTGAGCCTCAAGCCCGGCCTGGTGGTATGCGATAATGGGCGAAATCTCGTTGCAGCTCTGGGACTAGCCGGTTTGACGCACATCCCTTGCCTGGCGCATGTGCTAAATTTGGTGGTGCAGAAGTTCATTCACAACTACCCCGACATGTCAGAGCTGCTGCATAAAGTGCGGTCCCTCTGTGCGCGCTTCCGGCGTTCACATCCTGCCGCTGCTCGCCTGTCTGCGCTACAGCGTAACTTCGGCCTTCCCGCTCACCGCTTCATATGCGACGTGCGCACCAGGTGGAACTCCACCTTGCACATGCTGGACAGACTGTACGAGCAGCAGCAGGCCATAGTGGAGTTTCAGCTGCAGCACGCACGGGTCAGTCGCACTGCGGAACAGCACCACTTCACCACCAATGACTGGGCCTCCATGCGAGACCTGTTGCGCTGTTTCGAGTACTCCACCAACATGGCCAGTGGCGATGACGCCGTTATCAGCGTTACAATACCACTTCTATGTCTCCTTGAGAAAACACTTAGGGCGATGATGGAAGAGGAGGTGGCCGAGGAGGAGGAGGAGGAACAGGGGTCATTTTTAGCACTTTCTAGCCAGTCTCTTTGAAGTGACTCAAAGGGAGGCTTTTTGCAACAGCAGAGGTCAGGTACAAATGTGGCCAGCCAGGGCCTACTACTGGAGGACGAGGAGGACGAGGATGAGGAGGAGGAGGATGAGGATGAAGCATGTTCACAGCGGGGTGGCACCCAACGCAGCTCGGGCCCATCACTGGTGCGTGGCTGGGGGGAAACGCAGGACGATGACGATACGCCTCCCACAGAGGACAGCTTGTCCTTACCTCTGGGCAGCCTGGCACACATGAGCGACTACATGCTGCAGTGCCTGCGCAACGACAGCAGAGTTGCCCACATTTTAACGTGTGCGGACTACTGGGTTGCCACCCTGCTGGATCCCCGGTACAAAGACAATGTGCCCACCTTACTTCCTGCACTGGAGCGTGATAGGAAGATGCGCGAGTACTAGCGCACATTGGTAGACGTGCTACTGAGAGCATTCCCAAATGTCACAGGGGAACAAGTGGAAGCCCAAGGCGAAGGCAGAGGTGGAGCAAGAGGTCGCCAATGCAGCTGTGTCACGGCCAGCTCCTCTGAGGGCAGGGTTAGCATGGCAGAGATGTGGAAAAGTTTTGTCACCACGCCACAGCTAACTGCACCACCACCTGATACGGAACGTGTTAGCAGGAGGCAACATTTCACTAACATGGTGGAACAGTACGTGTGCACACCCCTCCACGTACTGACTGATGGTTCGGCCCCATTCAACTTCTGGGACTCCAAATTGTCCACGTGGCCAGAGCTATACTTTTATGCCTTGGAGATGCTGGCCTGCCCGGCGGCCAGCATTTTGTCTGAACGTGTATTCAGCACGGCAGGGGCCGTCATTACAGACAAACGCAGCCGCCTGTCTACAGCCAATGTGGACAAGCTGACGTTCATAAAAATGAACCAAGCATGGATCCCACAGGACCTGTCCATCCCTTGTGCAGATTAGACATTTATAACTACCTCCCCTTAACCATATATTATTGTACTCCAGGGCACTTCCTCATTCAATCCTTTTTTTATTTTCATTTTACCATTATATTGCGGGGCAACCCAAAGTTGAATGAACCTCTCCTCTGTCTGGGTGCCGGGGCCTAAAAATATCTGACAGTGGCCTGTTCCAGTGTTGGGTGACATGAAGCCTGATTCTCTGCTATGACATGAAGCCTGAATCTCTGCTATGGGACCTCTCTCCTCTGTCTGGGTGCCGGGGCCTAAAAATATCTGACAGTGGCCTGTTCCAGTGTTGGGTGACATGAAGCCTGATTCTCTGCTATGACATGAAGCCTGATTCTCTGCTATGGGACCTCTCTCCTCTGTCTGGGTGCCGGGGCCTAAAAATATCTGACAATGGCCTGTTCCAGTGTTGGGTGACATGAAGCCTGATTCTCTGCTATGACATGAAGCCTGATAATCTGCTATGGGACCTCTCTCCTCTGTCTGGGTGCCGTGGCCTAAATATCTGACAATGGCCTGTTCCAGTGGTGGGTGACGTGAAGCCTGATTCTCTGTTATGACATGAAGCCTGATTCTCTGCTATGACTTGAAGCCTGATTCTCTGCTATGACATGAAGCCTGATTCTCTGCTATGGGACCTCTCTCCTCTGTCAGGGTGCTGGGGCCTAAAAATATCTGACAGTGGCCTGTTCCAGTGGTGGGTGACGTGAAGCCTGATTCTCTGCTATGCCATGATGCCTGATTCTCTGCTATGGGACCTCTCTCCTCTGTCTGGGTGTCGGGGCCTAAATATCTGACAATGGCCTGTTCCAGTGGTGGGTGACGTGAAGCCTGATTCTTTGCTATGACTTGAAGCCTGATTCTCTGCTATGACTTGAAGCCTGATTCTCTGCTATGACATGAAGCCTGATTCTCTGCTATGGGACCTTTCACCTCTGTCTGGGTGCCGGGGCCTAAAAATATCTGACAGTGGCCTGTTCCAGTGGTGGGTGGCGTGAAGCCTGATTCTCTGCTATGCCATGAAGCCTGATTCTCTGCTATGGGACCTCTCTCCTCTGTCTGGGTGCCGGGGCCTAAATATCTGACAATGGCCTGTTCCAGTGGTGGGTGACGTGAAGCCTGATTCTCTGCTATGACATGAAGCCTGATTCTCTGCTATGACATGAAGCCTGATTCTCTGCTATGACTTGAAGCCTGATTCTCTGCTATGACTTGAAGCCTGATTCTCTGCTATGACATGAAGCCTGATTCTGTGCTATGGGACCTCTCTCCTCTGTCTGGGTGCCGGGGCCTAAATATCTGACAGTGGCCTGTTCCAGTGGTGGGTGACGTGAAGCCTGATTCTCTGCTATGACATGAAGCCTGATTCTCTGCTATGACTTGAAGCCTGATTCTCTGCTATGACATGAAGCCTGATTCTCTGCAATGGGACCTCTCTCCTCTGTCTGGGTGCCGGGGCCTAAATATCTGACAATGGCCTGTTCCAGTGGTGGGTGACGTGAAGCCTGATTCTCTGCTATGCCATGAAGCCTGATTCTCTGCTATGGGACCTCTCTCCTCTGTCTGGGTGCCGGGGCCTAAATATCTGACAATGGCCTGTTCCAGTGGTGGGTGACGTGAAGCCTGATTCTCTGCTATGACATGAAGCCTGATTCTCTGCTATGAAATGAAGCCTGATTCTCTGCTATGACTTGAAGCCTGATTCTCTGCTATGACATGAAGCCTGATTCTGTGCTATGGGACCTCTCTCCTCTGTCTGGGTGCCGGGGCCTAAATATCTGACAGTGGCCTGTTCCAGTGGTGGTTGACGTGAAGCCTGATTCTCTGCTATGCCATGAAGCCTGATTCTCTGCTATGGGACCTCTCTCCTCTGTCTGGGTGCTGGGGCCTAAATATCTGACAATAGCCTGTTCCAGTGGTGGGTGACGTGAAGCCTGATTCTCTGCTATGACATGAAGCCTGATTCTCTGCTATGACATGAAGCCTGATTCTCTACTATGACATGAAGCCTGATTCTCTGCTATGGGACCTCTCTCCTCTGTCTGGGTGCCAGGGCCTAAATATCTGACAATGGCCTGTTCCAGTGGTGGGTGACGTGAAGCCTGATTCTCTGCTATGACATGAAGCCTGATTCTCTGCTATGACATGAAGCCTGATTCTCTGCTATGACATGAAGCCTGAATCTCTGCTATGGGACCTCTCTCCTCTGTCTGTGTGCCGGGGCCTAAAAATATCTGACAGTGGCCTGTTCCAGTGGTGGGTGACGTGAAGCCTGATTCTCTGCTATGCCATGAAGCCTGATTCTCTGCAATGGGACCTCTCTCCTCTGTCTGGGTGCCGGGGCCTAAATATCTGACAATGGCCTGTTCCAGTGGTGGGTGACGTGAAGCCTGATTCTCTGCTATGACATGAAGCCTGATTCTCTGCTATGACTTGAAGCCTGATTCTCTGCTATGACATGAAGCCTGATTCTCTGCTATGGGACCCCTCTCCTCTGTCTGGGTGCCGGGGCCTAAATATCTGACAATGGCCTGTTCTAGTGGTGTGTGACGTGAAGCCTGATTCTCTGCTATGACATGAAGCCTGATTCTCTGCCATGAGACCTCTCTCCAATTGATATTGGTTCATTTTAATTTATTTTATTTTTATTTTAATTCATTTCCCTATCCACATTTGTTTGCAGGGGATTTACCTACATTTTGCTGCCTTTTGCAGCCCTCTAGCCCTTTCCTGGGCTATTTTACAGCCATTTTAGTGCCAAAAAGTTCGGGTCCCCATTGACTTCAATGGGGTTCGGGTTCGGGGCGAAGTTCGGGTGGAGTTCGGATCCCGAACCCGAACATTTCCGGGAAGTTCGGCCGAACTTCTCGAACCCGAACATCCAGGTGTTCGCTCAACTCTAGTTACCATTAAGCGTGAGGAAATTCGGCTTCGGTGCAAATCAAATTTTTCATGACATTCGGCTCTAATTCCACTGCGTCAGCTTCAATTCGCTCATCTCTAGTCTATATGCTTGGAAAGTATAGTTTGTAATTGGATTGAAAACTGGTTGAAGGACTGTGTCCAGAGAGTTGTGGTCAATGATTCCTATTCAGAATGGTCCTGGGTTATAATTGGTGTGCTACAAGGTTCAGCTGCAAAAAGTACAGAGGAAAGCGACTAAACTGATGGAGGGGCATGGAGGGTCTTAGTAATGAAGAAAGATTAATAGAATTAAATGCATTTAGTCTTGAGAAGAGACGTCTAAGGGGGGACATAATTAAACTAAACAAATATATAAATGGGTCATACAAAAAATAGAGTGAAAAACTGTTCCATGTCAAATGCCCTCAAAAGACAATGGGGCACTGCCTCCAACTGGAGAGGAAAAAGTTCAGTCTCCAGAAGCGTCAAAACTTCTTTACTGTAAGAACTGTGAATTTGTGGAATAGGCTTCCTCAGGAAGTGCTCATAGCAGGAACAGTAGACAGTTTTAAAAATGGTTTAGATAAATTCTTAAAAGTAAATGACATTAAGGCCTCATGCACACGACCGTTTTTTTTTAAGGTCTGCAAAAACGGGGTCCGTAGGTCCGTGATCCGTGACCGTTTTTTCGTCCGTGGGTGTTCCTTGATTTTTGGAGGATCCACGGACATGAAAAAAAAGTCTGGCCGTGCGGACCCAAACGGATCCGTCCTGACTTACAATGCAAGTCAATGGGGACGGATCCGTTTGACGTTGACACAATATGGTGCAATTGCAAATGGATCCGTCCCCCATTGACTTTCAATGTAAAGTCAGGAGTCCCTATTATACCATCGGATCGGAGTTTTCTCTAATCCGATGGTATATTTTATCTTGAAGCGTCCCCATCACCATGGGAACGCCTCTATGTTAGAATATACTGTCGGATATGAGTTAGATCGTGAAACTCAGATCCGACAGTATATTCTAACACAGAGGCGTTCCCATGGTGATGGGGACGCTTCAAGTTAGAATATACTAAGAACTGTGTACATGACTGCCCCCTGCTGCCTGGCAGCACCAGATCTCTTATAAGGGGCTGTGATCCGCACAATTAACCCCTCAGGTGCCGCACCTGAGAGGGGTTAATTGTGCGTATCATAGTCCCATGTAAGAGATCAGGGCTGCCAGGCAGCAAGGGGCAGACCCCCTCGGCCCCCCCTCCCTCCCTCTATTGTATTAATTTCATTGGTGGCCAGTGTGCGCCCCCCCCGGCCCCCCTCCCGCTATTGTATTATTTTCATTGGTGGCCAGTGTGCGGCCCCCCCTGGCCCCCCCCTCCCTCTATTGTATTATTTTCATTGGTGGCACAGTGTGCGTCCTCCCCCCGGCCCCCCCTCCCTCTATTGTATTATTTTTATTGGTGGCACAGTGTGCGGCCTCCCCTCCCCCCCCCCCCCGATCATTGGTGGCAGCGGAGAGTTCCGATCGGAGTCCCAGTTTAATCGCTGGGGCTCCGATCGGTAAACATGGCAACCAGGACGCTACTACAGTCCTGGTTGCCATGGTTACTTAGCAATATTAGAAGCATCATACTTACCTGCTGCGCTGTCTGTGACCCACCGGGAGCTCCTCCTACTAGTACGTGACAGGTCTGTGCGGCGCATTGCTTAATGATCTGTCACTTACCAGTAGGAGGAGCTCACTGGCCATCAATGAAATTAAAACTGGGGAGGGAGGGGGGTCTGCCCCCTGCTGCCTGTCAGCTCCTGATCTCTTATAGGGGGCTATGATATGCACAATTAACCCTTTAGGTGCAGCACCTGAGGGGTTAATTGTGCGGATCACAGCCCCCTGTAAGAGATCGGGTGCTGCCAGGCAGCAGGGGGCAGTCATGTACACAGTTCGTAGTATATTCTAACTAGAAGCGTCCCCATCACTATGGGAACGCCTCTGTGTTAGAATATATTGTCGGATCTGAGTTTTCACGCAGTAGCGTCCTGGTTGCCATGGTTACCGATCGGAGCCCCAGAGCGATTAAACTGGGACTCCGATCGGAATCTCCGCTGCCACCAATGATCGGGGGGGGGGGGGGGAGGCTGCACACTGGCCACCAATGATATTACAATAGAGGGAGGGGGGGTGGCTGGGGGAGGCCGCACACTGGCCACCAATGATATTACAATGGATCTTCTCTGAAAAATCTTTTGTGCAGACGGATCTTTGGATCCGTCTGTATGAAAGTAACCTACGGCCACGGATCACGGACACGGATGCCAATCTTGTGTGCATCCATGTTCTTTCACGGACCCATTGACTTGAATGGGTTCGTGAACCGTTGTCCGTCAAAAAAATAGGACAGGTCATATTTTTTGGACGGACAGGAAACACGGATCATAATATTTTTCATAATACCTCAGGTCAGACCAGCAATCAGACCCCAATGTTAATCAGACCTCAGTTACAGCCCCAATCAGACCCCCAATGTCAATCAGACCTCAATGCCTCAGATCAACCCCCCAACTTTCAGCCATCTATCAGCCCCCATATGTCAGCCCCCATATGTCAGCCATCTATTAGCCCTCATATATTCATCCATCGGCCCCTATATGTCAGCCATCAGCCCCCATATGTCAGCCATCAGCACCCATATGTCAGCCATCAGCCCCCATATGTCAGCCATCAGCCCCCATATGTCAACCATCAGCCCCAATGCAAATAAAATAAAATAAAACTTGCTTACCTCTCCTGTTCCTGGACACCATCATGATCCTCTTCATCCTGCTGTCGGCTGTTTATTGCAGCGCATAATGTGAGGTCACAGAGCGCCCTCACGCTGTCCGCAGCCCTGCACAGTCGATATCCGAGCAGAGGACCAGGAAGCGGTGAGTACAGAGCCTTCACCGTTTCCTGGTACTCCGGTACTAACAAAGCACTTCTATAATGGAAGCGCTTCATTAGTATTAACCCCATAAGATGCAGGGGCAATTCTATAATGCCTTGATTCTGTAATTGGGGTGAAAAAGCACAACCAGGAGTCAGTGGGTTCCTCTGACACCACGCTTAGTTGCCATGGCCCAGGAACAAGCCCTGTGCCCCCACCTGTCCTGAACCTGCCTCTTTCTTTTTCTGCTCTTTCTACTCTGGAAGGATTGTATGCTGCCGGCTATTTTTTCTCCCCTTTGTGGTGGGTCCTCCACATTTTTCCCCATTATGTTTTGGGGAGGGAGTGTCACGGCTGTGTCTTGGTCTGGTGGTAGTGGACAGTGACACTTTAGTCGTGCATGCTTGTTGCTGGTGGCAACATGTAGTTTTTAGCATGTTTACACACTTCCCCATTAAGGTTGTTGCCCCTTCCCATTCTGGTGGGTATGGGGTTAAAGTGTGACAAGGTGGAGCTGGGTGTGGGTTCTTATAGTACTTGGGCTTGGAGCCTAAGGTTAGTGGGACTTCAGCTTCTTGTGGAGCTGGAGTTATGCTGCCATCCTGGACCTTACCATCTGTCCAGTTTGAGGGCAACCTTGTTGGACATAGATTGTATCCTCCATGCTCCCTTACCTTACGTGTGTTGATGTTTGGTGTTGGTTTATGTTCAGGGTGTGGTGTACGTCTTGTTGTAGTTTCATGTCTGGTCATTTGGGGTTGTTCATCCAGCATGTATGCAAGGTGTTTCCCTGTGTGTTGTGCCTCCGGTGAGGGGGCTCCTGGGTTCCTCGGAGGTGGAACCGCATTGACCACCTGCCTGCGGAAGTGGGTTCCAGGGTTTCCCAGAGGAGAAACCCGTAGTTAGTAGCAGTTGTTGTTTCTTACAGTTGGTGTGGCAGGTAAGTGCTGTTGTTCCAGTGTGTGTTTTTTGCGCTGGGTGCTTACCTGCCACTCTGGTTTATGCTACTGTCTGCTCCTTTCTTGTTGCTGGGCCTGCTGGACACTCCGGTTCATCCGTGTTGTGGATGAACAGGTCGTCTCCTAGCCCTGACATTATTACCAGGGATACCACTCTGGTTTATGCTACTGTCTGCTCCTTTCTTGTTGTTAGGCCTGCTGGACACTCCGGTTCATCCGTGTTGTGGATGAACAGGTCATCTCCTAGCCCTGACATTATTACCAGGGATCCGGGTATGAGCCCTCCCACCATTAGGATTCGCTCATATAGTTAGGAGGTCAGGGCAAGGATTTAGGGATGTGTTAGAAGGTGACCTGCTCCCTTTATTACTGTTTCCAGGCCTAGTGGCATATTCCGCCAAACTACATTGTACGGTGTGGAGTTTCCCCCCACTCCCCACCTGGACAGTGACTGGGACACTCTGATGACTCCTCATGCTGTTGCCACTCTCACAACTCTGTGACTGAAAAATTAAAACCATAATGAATCCTGTCTTTGGATCATCTATAAGGCCTCTATCCCATAGTCAACATTTTGCATCAGGATTTGCTCATGATTTGGATGCCAAAAGCAGGAGACACATGCAAATACTTAATTCACGTGTCACGTTTTTTTGTTTGCTTTACCAATTAACTATTTACAAATCGACTACTAACCAAATACTGACCAGGTGGATGCTCAAAAGACAGGATCCATTTTTTGTTGGGTTGTTCTTCTGACGAATCAGAAGAAGGGAAAATAAACAGTGACATCAACACAAACTTACTGTTGACACCCTCTCCACTCTTGAGAAATGGGCATCATTCAAAATTAAAGTGGTATTATACCTACTATAAATGGAAAAATAGAAACTCTTTGCGCACATTTTTGATGAAACGTGTGTCGGGCCCATCTACCAGGCGTCAAGGTGGCTTCCGCAGATGAGTACCTGACACTAATATACTGCCTCTCTTGGACTTACCTAAGCCTACAATTTTCTGGGCAGTGTAGGAACCAGCTACATTTATATTCAGCCACCTTGACGCCTGATAGATGGGCCCGATACACATTTGATCAAAAATGTGCGCAAAGAGCTTCTATTTTTACATTTATAGTAGGTATAATACCACTTTAATTTAGAATGATCCCCATTTCTCAGTTCTATTGTTTGTATGTGAAATGTTGTGCAGCCATTTTTTTATCAACCATGTTTGCTTGATTGATATGCAGCGTGACTATGAATATGAATGTGCTAGTCTAAAATTTCTTGTAGTATATATTGAGAGTAGCGCCGCTTTTAGACTGAGCAACGCCCATCTGCCTGGGGCTTCTGAGCAGAGTATAAATGTAGCTGGTTCCTACACTGCCCTGAAAATTGTAGGCTTAGGTAAGTCCAAGAGAGGCGGTATATTAGTGTTAGGTACCCATCTGCGGAAGCCACCTTGATGCTTGGTAGATGGGCCCAACACACGTTTCATCAAAAATGTGCGCAACGAGCTTCTATTTTTCCATTTATAGTAGGTATAATACCATTTTAATTTAGAATGATCCAGATTTCTCAGCTCTTGTTTTTTATGTGAAATGTTGTGCAGCCATTTTTGCTTGATGGATATGCACCTGTGACTATGAATATGAATGTGCTAGTCTAAATGTTCTTGTAGTACCCTCTGCACTTTGTCATGGGGCCACTACATGTGTCAGTGTGTTACACACCAGCTTCTCAAGCAATCTATGTGGAAACAGGAGACGGTGTAAAAAGAGACCGCTTTATGGTAGCATCTTGGGCAACTGCATGCAACTGCATGGTTTAGTACATCGTACCATAAACATTGACCTGTAAGGCTGAGTTCACACTTTAATTACTTGGTCAGTTAATTCCAGCAGTTACTGTATGGTGAGCCAAAATCAGGAGCCAATCCTACTCTCAAATTAGGTATTCTGAAAAGATCAGTCCTGGTTCTGTGTTTTGGACCAGTAACTGACCACATAAGGGACTTGTGAACTGAGCCTAATAGTGACGTATGCCAATGTACACATCCATATACAGTATGTGACTGCCTGTCATACTGACGCACAGTAACTGATTCAGTACCAGAAACAACTAGCTATGCATGTGTAGTGTCCCACTAGGTAGGGGTGGGCACTACACAAGTGTCAATTGGGTCACGTGTTACTCCTATTCCAAAGGGACAGTAATATTATATTTAACCATATACTTGAATGTATTTTCTATGTGCTTTTATATGTATTGTTTCCCCTGTGACATGCATAGCAGGCCTATGAGGGTGTAGTTAGGCATCCTAGACACTAGAGGGAGATAGGGAGCCCCTAGTATAAATTTTCAGGCCCAGACAGGGAGGAGTAGTTCTGTAGTCAGGAGTCTGTGGACACAGAAGTGAGAGGGCATCTTAGCCAGAGATATGCTGAGGGCCTCCTCCTGACATGCAGCTAGATAGTCCTGGCTGCTAGTTGCTACCAGGAGGCTAGTGAAGAATTATAGTCTGCCTGTTGATAAAGTGAGCCACAGTAAGCTCAGAAGATTACCCCAAGAGAAGAGATGTGCCTCCTGGGAGAAACCTGCAGACACCCTCAAGCCAAGCAGTGCCAGTACAACCAGCTTAGATAAGTAAGCTGATGGGCAGAGGTACTATATAAAGTGAGAGCAAGAGTCAATACGGGAGGAAGATTAACTACCAAGGATTAAAGCCAGCATTTAGGCATCCGGGCCTTGGGATACAGCCAGCCAGAATAGCTATGAGATAGTGCAGCCTGGTCTGTGAAGCATTAATTGTGTACCCTCCGAGTATCTTGCAAGATTATTACCTGCCATATTGTTCAGAATAAGCCTGCTTGTGGAACATTGATATAAGGGACTGCATCATCATCTGTATGTACAAAGTTGCACTGTTTAAAGTAAAGCAACGTTTGGTTCACTATACCACCTGTGTACCTCACTTATTGCTACTGGAAACCGGTGTGCCACCGTTACAGGCACTGGCGTCACGATCCTTAAAGGGACCTTGCCCCAGGCACTCAAAACACCCGCAACATCCAGGGCACCTCATCCACCATCAGGCCTGGTCCCTACATACAGAGTGTGCCCCAGAGGAACTTTGTGTCAGCCTCTCCTTCACTGCCGCATGCCTGCCCAGGGTTCTCCTATGAACAGTGAGTAACCCTCGATTGCCCATAACCGTGACCTCACTTTGCAATACCCTGCAGTTCTGGCGTGCTGCATAAATTGGCGTCACGAACAGGATACGATCATATCCGCGCCATTGTGGATTACAAAACTGTGTACCATTATAAGCCTATAAAGTGCCCAAGCCCTACTTGTTTATTGAAAATTTCTGGGCCAAAGGACTGTAATAATTGCGGTGTGAAGATTATATTATTGCATGGACTGTTTTCCGTTTATTTAAGCCACCGCTTGCTGTCAGTGCTGCTCAAAGAAGGCCGCTTAGCTTGACTGGATTTATTGCTGCGTCATCTTCATGCTTTGCTGGCGGGAAAAATTGGCGCCTTCTGCTGAAAGTGCGGGAAAGGCTGTATGTCCGCGCCACCGCCCTGTCTACAAATTTGCATGTCTGCTATAATGGACTCCGCCTCCCCTTTGCTGGAGTACCTGGGGGATGGCCTCCCGGAACAATGGGAGGGTCTGTCTACAATTATTGGTGCCGCCCTGTCGCTCTCCAGAGAAGGATCGAGCATGTTGACCAGTGAAGACTGCTCTGAAGAGATGTCAGCACCGGGTGGATTAAAAACGAATCCTATAATATGGAGCAAGAGGATGCTCCACCGGCCTACTCTCCGGGACCGGAGAAACCCACCTGCCCGCCACCGAGGATGCAGCCGGAGCCCTACTATGGCTCCTGGAGAGACTTTTACCAGCCCTCATTTAAGTGGTCGGCACTTATGGCAGAGATACGGGAGGCCGCGATAAAAAAGATGACCAGAACCAAGATCTATTTTGAAGAACTGGCCAAGACCGTGCACGAGCGCCACACTGACAACCAACCCCACCTGGAAAGGAGAAAGGGGTTGGTCGTGGCCTTTGATAAAGACAGAGGCTTCGGCTTCATAAAGGATTATACTACCGGCAGGGATCTCTATGTTAACCGGAGGTCCGTCAAGCGGAGCTACCTCCCGGAACACATGCACAACCTCCGCGAGGGAGAGGAGGTGGAATTTACCCCTGCCAAGGGCCTGCGAGGCCCTTACGTCACTGCTGTGACCCATCCCAAAAAGAAGCCGGAGGACTGGGAAGAAGACGAGGACTATACTGGCTGCGAGCGCGGACCTAAGTGCTCTCCAGAACCTGCCCATAATGCCTTTCAAGAGCGGGGCTCCTTCATTGGCCCGAACGTCTTCTGGCAACCAACAGTGGTGGAAAAGTGGGTGAGCCCGTATCCTTCCCCTGAGCTGCCCCACCGGGAGAAGACTCTAAAAGAGTTAGAAAACTTGGAGCGATTCCATGCTACCCTGGATATCATCCGAAAATGGAAAAGAGCAGACGCCCCACCTGAAACTGCAGCGGCTGCGCCGGATGTGCCAGTTACTCTACCTGTGCCGACAGCGTCATTGGAAAACAGCGACGCTGAGCCCGAGAGCCTGGATGACCAGATCGTCCGACTAGAGGAACAGCTGCGAGGCCTGCGCCGGCTTGCTACCGCCAGGATCCGGACTCCACCTAAGAAGGAGGAAAGGAGACTCCAGTACGCGGACATCGCTGGGTCTGAGGTAAGGGTACCTGTCCCTGCCAGTCGGCCACCTATAGTGTCTGCAGCTGCAGTAAGGCCCCCAAGGAGGCCCTCTTATACCGTACACCGCCGCGTAGAGTCAGTCATCCCTGAACCTACAGAACCGCTTGCAGCGGCGGTGCCCAGACCAGTGCAGCAGGCCAGCAGCCCACGATTATTATGCCTGGACCGATGCGGTCACCAACTGTAATTACCCCTAGGCCTATGGGGCCAATACCAATTAGGGGTCCTTTTATGCTGCAGTTGCCCCCCAATACCGTTTTGTGGGCCCATCCGTCTGTCGAATCCCAATACAGGCCCAATTTGCAAATGGAACCAGGGAATACCACTGTTATGCCAAGTGGATTTGACATGCCCCTATGAGTAGGCCTGCCAGGCCACTACGTGATTACTTTTTGCCAAGGGACCCTATCAATGTGGATTAACCCTTTCAGGACAGGAGTCCTTTGTTTTGGCCCATGTTTGCTGCTGCCAGTTTCCCACGGCTCAGTGGTAGTGGTCAGCCACTGAAAATACCAAAGGCATCAAGGCCATATTGTTAACAGGATTTCCTGCCTGCTTCCAGAACTAGAAAAGCCAAGTTGTGCTAATTTTTGTTTGCACCTTTAACCCTTTTTAACCCCCTTTTCAGGTTAATTAAGGGACATTACAGCACTTATTTTATACGCCCTTTTTAATAATGTGGACTATTATTGTGCTGTGACTTTTATATGCAACTTACGCTCCAAGGAAATGTGCCCAGGGATAGACTCTAATGTACGTGAGCCTTTGAGATTTTTGCTACTTTAAAGAAATGTGCCCAGAGATGACTCTAACATATATGGGCCTCTGGGATGCTGTTTTGCTATTCTGTCTTGGCAATCCTCCAGTATTTATCACTTGCACTATCTATTATAAGAAGGAAACCTTGGTACGGACTCATTTATATACCTTGAGCCTCCAAGAATTGTTATTTGATGTTTGCATTTTCTATGGGACTACTGTGTTTTATTATGGACAATTGCACTTCAATTGTATTATGGACTATCCTGGTATACCTTGATACGCTGCACCAGGTCAGCGCCCCCTGTTCCCTTATATTATCCTGAGAAAAGAGAACGACGCCCCTTTTCACCGGACTTGTTCCTTAGCCAGCAGAGCTGCCTGATATATATGTGTATTTGCAAATGTAGATGTGTATTCCTGCTTTGCATTATTTTTCTCTTTCAGGTGCAGTCTCCAGCTGGGAAGGGCCCCTTTATGTTGCGCCGAGGACGGGCAACGTTGTATCATGGGGGTATGTAGTGTCCCACTAGGTAGGAGTGGGCACTACACAAGTGTCAATTGGGTCACGTGTTACTCCTACTCCAAAGGGACAGTAATATTATATTTAACCATATACTTTAATGTATTTTCTATGTGCTTTTACATGTATTGTTTCCCCTGTGACATGCATAGCAGGCCTATGAGGGTGTAGTTAGGCATCCTAGACACTAGAGGGAGATAGGGAGCCCCTAGTATAAATGTTCAGGCCCAGACAGGGAGGAGTAGTTCTGTAGTCAGGAGTCTGTGGACACAGAAGTGAGAGGGCATCTTAGCCAGAGATATGCTGAGGGCCTCCTCCTGACATGCAGCTAGATAGTCCAGGCTGCTAGTTGCTACCAGAAGGCTAGTGAAGAATTATAGCCTGCCTGTTGATAAAGTGAGCCACAGTAAGCTCAGAACAGTTACCCCAAGAGAAGAGATGTGCCTCCTGGGAGAAACCTGCAGACACCCTCAAGCCAAGCAGTGCCAGTACAACCAGCTCAGATAAGTAAGCTGATAGGCAGAGGTACTATAAAGTGAGAGCAAGGGTCAATACGGGAGGAAGATTAACTACCAAGGATTAAAGCCAGCATTTAGGCATCCGGGCCTTGGGATACAGCCAGCCAGAATAGCTGTGAGATAGTGCAGCCTGGTCTGTGAAGCATTAATTGTGTACCCTCCGAGTATCTTGCAAGATTATTACCTGCCATATTGTTCAGAATAAGCCTGCTTGTGGAACATTGATATAATGGACTGCATCATCATCTGTATGTACAAAGTTGGACTGTTCAAAGTAAAGCAACGTTTGGTTCACTATACCACCTGTGTACCTCACTTATTGCTACTGGAAACCGGTGTGCCACTGTTACAGGCACTGGCGTCACGATCCTTAAACGGACCTTGCCCCAGGCACTCAAAACACCCGCAACATCCAGGGCACCTCAGCCACCATCAGGCCTGGTCCTTACATACAGAGTGTGCCCCAGAGGAACTTTGTGTCAGCCTCTCCTTCACTGCCGCATGCCTGCCCAGGGTTCTCCTCCAAACAGTGAGTAACCCTCGATTGCCCATAACCGTGACCTCACTTCGAAATACCTGCAGGTCTGGCGTGCTGCACATGTTGCTGCAGTGTACAGTGATGTACACAGAGATACACTTTCTCTGCAGGCTAGGATATACTGATTTAACACGCTTCCTGACAAATTAATTCGGAACTAAGCAAGGAAAATTCAGCGAAGCGTGCCAATAAAATTTATGAAACTTTGTTCATCTCTATTATAACCACTCAACGAGATATTGACTTTCCTGACTGGATTCCGAAGTTTCAGTAATCAGAACTATCATCAACTGGTGGTATGTGCACTGAGACAAACAGCAGCATAGTAAGGAATGAAGTCAAGGGTCGTTAAAAGGAGAGTGGTCAGGATATGGTCAGCTGTAGGACTAGACAAGGATGCTAGGTTTAGAGCCAGGAGTAGAACACCAGGTACTGGTTGACAATCCAAGGGGCCAGACAGAAACAATACCGGGGAGATTTATTAAACTGGTGTAAAGAAGAACTGGCTTAGTTGCCCATAGCAACTAATCAGATTCCACCTTTCATTTTTCACCGCTCCTTAGGAAAATAAAAGGTGGAATCTGATTGGTTGCTATGGGCAACTAGGCAAGTTCTACTTTTTACACCAGTTTGATAAGTCCCCCGCCCCCCTCAGTGTCATAAGTCAGTTTCAGAGTCAAAATTAACTAAGAAACAATGTACTAGAATGTACAAGAATGTTTCCTAATTTGCAGACAAATGATGACAGGCTTGCAGCGGACCGGACCGCAGGGGCAGTAGGTGGGTGCACGGTGGGCTGATGGGGATAGTAGTAATACTCACGATTTTCTAGCTCCCTGGGTCATCGTGCAGTGATGAGGAAGACAGCACGAAATCCTCTGGGCACTCTCTATTGCAGGGAACACCAGCCAGATGGAAGTTGAGGTGCCCTTTATGATTGTGGGTATGCTTAGGGTGCTTTGGTGGCTGGGCCCCTGTGTTCATTACGCAAGCACCATTAGGTGCAATTAGGAGATGATGTAGAATAAGGAGACCAAGTTTCTTAACAAACTCCAAGTACTTTAATGAAGCTGATTCAAAGGTCATCAATGTATGCAAAAGTCATTTACAGCAAGGCAGCTTTTACAGTGATTCAGATTAGTTCCCAGAAGTTGCATAAGGGGCAGTTTTCTATGACAATCAATCTTTCTCCATTGTTTCTCCAGGTTGGAGGGATGTACTATCTCTGCAGTACTGTATAATCATATACTTCTGTACCATCTCTAGGAATACTGTATTCTGAAAAATGGCCTTTTTGTCCTTTGTTATGGTGGGCAGCTTGTAGCTTAGAATCTCTCCTCCTAATGCAAAGGAAACTAGAGCCTGATAAATGACAGTTACCTTCCTTTGCCAATATTCTCCCTCCCTCTCTGAGTTGCTTGGATCTTCTGTAATCTCCAACCCTTCTATGGGCTGGCTCATGGAACTTACTATGGAGTTTGGATAACTCTCCAAAATGGCTGCTAAGGTCAGACATAACACACACTGACCTTCTTCTCCTTCTTTTCTGTGCTGTGTGCAGGGCGGAGTCAGCCATGGGAGGCTTGTTAGAACCTCCCCCTCCCTATGCAACTTTATTGGAACTCATACACAAGCACAATTTACATGAAACACAATCACAGTATTAGGCAGTGTGTTTCAGAACACTGCAGTCTGTTGCTTCTTTAAATCAGGCACTAGACTTGATGTCATCAACAGCCTCCTGCTGCATGGCAAGCCAACATGGCTGGTGGCTACAAGCAGTGAATGGCAGCAAGAAGCAGGATATCGCTAAAAAGGTGAGCTGAGCTGCTTAGCAACTCTGGCCCCGAGGAGAAAACATACAAAATTCTGGGTTGTTAGCAGCGCTGGTGGGACACAGAACTCCAGGAGTGAATTGATGAGAATTTATTTGGAGTTTAAAAAAACATGTTACGGGAATGCACAATCCTTTTGTCAGGTACAATACACCATACATACAGATACAAAGTTAAATTTAAAAAAGCACATTTTGGCAGTAAGACACAAGGCTCCACACTGGAGGGAGACTAGGAATGCACCTATACAGTGAATCAGTAGTAGAAAGGAAGAAAAAAAGGACCTTTTCCTGGCGCTAATGCAGAAGACGTGGGACCAGATTAGTATCAGTAAAACAGTAACAATTCTTTATTCCAGAATTGTTACTGTTTTAACGATACTAATCTTGTCCCACGTCTTCTGCATCAGCGCTGGGGAAAAGTCCTGCTTTTCTTCCTTTCTACTACTGTTTCTCATCCCTGACACCGATGCAGCGGTAAGGGTAAAGACTTTGGCAGCAGAGCAGAGCAAGGCAAAATAAAGTTGTTTTGACTCATCACATCATATAGTAAGCGCAACTTATTATCTATTGCCACTTTGTGGCAAAGGGCAACACACACGAGGCACTGCCTCCTGTCTCTTTTGCTCTCCTATACAGTGAATGACATAGTGTCTCTGAAGTTGTTTAAAAGTTAGTACATACATAACAGGACAGTGGATACTAAAGGGACACTGACAGGCCCAATAAGCATATTTAGCTATACTGTATATATGAATGCACAGGTCTTCTAATGTGTATTAAAAACATCTAAGTATAACCCCTGTCCACCTTATAAATACAGCAAACTCATGTTTTATAACCTGAAGTAATCGCTTTTTTTTCTGCCCAAGGGTCGGCGTTTCAGCTTCACTTCTGCCCAGCCAGCCGCCCCCCAACCGCCGTTTTGAAGCGCCGCCCAGCTCATCAATATTCACTTCGCTGGGCGGCTTCTGCTGTCCCCGACGTTCCGAGATCCTGAGCTGAAAGTGAGTCCGATGCCCATAGCTTTCTATTGGGCGTGCGCGGTATCTCGGAACGTCGGGGACAGCAGAAGCTGCCCAGCGAAGTGAATATTGATGAGCTGGGCGGCGCTTCAAAACGGCGGTTGGGGGGCGGCTGGCTGGGCAGAAGTGAAGATAAAACGCCGCCCCTTGGGCAGAAAAAAAAGCGATTACTTCAGGTTATAAAACATGAGTTTGCTGTATTTAAAAGGTGGACAGGGGTTATACTTTGATGTTTTTAATACACATTAGAAGACCTGTGCATTCATATATATAGCTAAATATGCTTATTGGGCCTGACATGTCCCTTTAAAATAATATTGGGTACATTAAATTAACCCATAAATAAGTAGTAAAATGTAAATAGACACATCTATTATACTAACAGGAAAGACATTAAAAATAATTATGAAAAATAAATAAATAGACATTGCACAAAAAATAGAATCTATTTAACCCCTTCCAGAACCGCAAAAAAATACAGAACCACACAAAATGAGCCCTCACACATCTTCATAGACATAACTATAAAAAAAAGTAATGTGGGTTAGGCAATGAATTTTTTTTTTTTGTGATCTGGGGAATCAAGAGTACAAGTCAGTTTTACTGCATAGTGAGCACTGTAAAAACCAAACCCATAAAACTGTGGCGGAATTTATTTTTTTTTTTCCAATTCCACCCCATTTGGAATTCTTTTTCAGCTTCCTACTACATTCTTTGCAATGTTAAATGGTGCCATTAGAAAGCCCTTTTTTTTTTTTTTTTGCAAAAATACTCATATGGCTATGTAAATGGAAAAATAAAAAAGTTATGGTTCAAGGAAGGTAGGAAGCAGAAAACAAGAACACAGAAACTGAAAAGGACTTTCAGGGATAATTGGTACACAAGTATAAATTATATATTTTTAAAAAGTTAATAAATTAGTACAAAATTAAAGGGCATATGTGTAAGCAGATTTGTACCTGTAAAACTGGCTGACCTGCTGCATGTGCGCTTGGCAACTGAAAGTATGTGTTGGTCCCATGTTCATATGTACTTGAATTGCTGAGAAAAAAAAGATGTTTAAATAAATGCAAATGAGCCTCTAGAAGCAATGGGGTCATTGTCGGTACACCTAGAGGCTCTGCTCTCTCTGCAGCTGCCACGCTTCCTACGCTTTGATTGACAAGGCCAGGCATGATGATGTTTTCACTGCCTGGCCCTGTAAATTAAGGTGGAGAGGATGCAGCAGTTGAAGAGAGAGTAGATCCTCTAGGTGTAATGAAAAACATATTACTATATACTGTATACTACGAATGGTTGACCTACATGTGGAAGCTTTCTGGCCAAATTTCTACACATATATAGACAAAAGATTGTAATGCAACACAAGGCCATGAGGGGGCAATAGAGCTCCTGAAATCAAGAAATGCAAGGATTAGATATAATTCAATAAAGAATGATACTAGAATGTAATAGTACCAATTTATATCAAATGCTTTATTGTCTATATTTTCATAGGATGGTTTCCGTTATTTCATTAAGGCTGCATGGATTAATTGTCTGCAGTTTGTAGATCTCCTCAGCTTTAATTTTAGAATTTATATGCTTTTTATAATTTATGTTCATGTACCAATTATTATCCCAAAAAGTCCTTAAAGCATAACTGTCATTCTTTTTTGATGTAATGTGTAAGAGCAGTGATGCTGATCATTTTTGTAATATACTTTAAAGGGGTTCTCCAGGCTTTTAATATTGATGACCTATCCTTAGGATAGGTCATCAATATGATATCAGTGGGGGTCCGACACCCGACACCCCCACAAATCAGCTATTCGAAGGGAAGGCGCATGCAGTGCGTGCATGCTGTCTCCCTTTGCCCTTTCTGCTCACCATAGACATAGCAGCAGCGAGCATGAAGAGAGAAGGGACACGGCACGCACGCACTGCGTGCCTTCTATTCATTCAGCTGATCAGCGGGGGTGCAGGGTGTCAAACCTGAGGATAGGTCTTCAATTTTAAAAGCCCGGAGAGCCACCTTAATTACTGAAATCATACATTTCTATTAGAAAAATAGCTGACCCATTTTGAGATATAGCCTGTCTTCTGTTTTCTTAACACATGCTTTAGAACAATTTTTCTAATAGAAATGTAGAATATAAGTAATTAATGTATATTACAAAGTATATTACAAAAATGGTCAGTATCACTACCCCTACACATTACAAAAAAAAAAAAAAAAAAGAATGACAGCTACCCTTTAAATAGATTGTCTACTTTTTTCTTTTTTTACATAGTTAATTTGTGGCTTTCCTGTTAGGTGTGTCTATATTCATTTTAGTAATTAATTATGGCTTAATTTAATGTACCCTATATTTATTTGATTTCCACTGTCCTGTTATGTATGTACTAACTTTTAAACACCTTGAGAGACACTGTGCTCCTTGCACTCAAGGATATCAATCACTGTATGGGTGTGTTCCTAGTCTCCTCCCAGTAGGGAGCCTTGTGTTTTACTGCCTAAATGTCATTTTAAACTAGAACTTTCTATCTGCCTGTCTGGTGTATGGAACCTGATAAAGGGATCAGTGCTATCCTGAAACGCGTCTTTTAAACAATAAATAAAGCCTCATTGATTAACTCCTAGAGTTATGTGTCCCAGTAGTGAGACCAACAGCTTTGTATTTTTTTCTTCTCTCCTTGGGTTCATGAAGTCCCAGACCTACACTGACCAGAGGGCAGCATGCAGCAGGGGGTGGAATTCCTGCATTCTAGCACAGTTCACGCACATTACTGACTTCACAACCAAGGGGCATCCCTCATCCATAGATATCCTGCCTATAATGGTCTCCTTTTCTTTTTCTCTTCATGTCATAGCTTGTTGTGACCATCAGCTGTAGACAGGAGAGACACAGCAGGAACCCACTGCTTGAATAGGAAGAGATGACCAACACAATCAGTGTATGCACTTCAGAAAAACAGCCCCTACTAATTGGATCTACATGTCCATAATGTGATGTGCTGATTCACATACTGGTTTAACCAACTCATTTGCCAAGGGATGCTATGGCAGTAATAGTAGCCTGGAAATTTAAAAGGGTCCAATTTACAGGCTAATATTCACTTATACGGACACCTACACTATTATTTATATCTAATTCCATTAAAAAAAATTATGCCAGTAATAGACCTAATAATGGACCCCCATGTCTGCCATCTTAGTATACTTATTAGGCCTTTCCAGGGGCACAAACAAATAGATTGCCTGTCCACATTTTACTGACAGACACTGCAATATTGAAGTTTATGTCCCCTAGTTTGATCAAGTGTTAAAAAAAAATCTAAAAACAAAAACAGATAAATACAATAAAATCCATTTCCTGCTTTGTTATTCTAAGAAATATAGTCAAGAAAAAAATAAACATAATTAGTATTGCCACATCTGTAACAACCAAGTTATCATGTTATTTATCCAGCATAGATAGATAGATTTGATTACCTGTTTCATTTGTTATCAAGCATGTTAACAGGCTTCATATGGTTAATAAAAACTCTTCTCTTTCAAAACAGTCTTAAAAAAAAGTAATTTCTTTAACATTTGGTGTATTTGACCATGCACGTTAAATGCATGATCATAAAAGATGGCAAAATAATATGAACTTTAGTTTCATGTTTAGTAAGCTGATAAAAGAATGTCTGGCATTACATATAGCTTTGAAGTACGACATAACTTTTAAACTCTCAATAGAGGACGCATCCTTTTTGTTCAGTCTGCTACGAGAAAAAAAAAAGTTTCATTTTTTTGTTATTAGTCATTGCGAGCTGAGTACCCTGATCAGGAAGTCATAAATTAAGATTACATACTTTAGTGTGAGGGAACATGTGGGTTATAGGTTCTTGTTTAAACTACAAGCCGCTGTAAGAGGATTTTAAAATCACGGAATCTGTGTATTGCCTGAAAAAAAGCTTATAGCAAGTCACTAACGTCATCATCCTGCAGAGAGTGATTATTCAGACATAGTAAACTCATAGACAACGTCAAAGTTTAGCAATCATATACACTGCTCAAAAAAATAAAGGGAACACTTAAAGGGAACCTGTCACCAGTTTTATGGTGTCCTAACTAAGGGCAACATAAATAAGTGACTGATTCTCTTAGCACAATGCTGGGTCACTTTCTTTAATTGACCCAGTCAATCTGCCAACATCTTGTATTGAAAAGCTCCAGCTGATAATGATGAGTCATGAATATTCATGAGCTCCTGACTCTTCCCGCCCACCTGCTGCTGAATGACAGTTTGTTTCCATAGGAATCAGCAGAAGGTGGGCGGGGGAGTGGCTATAGCTCTGAATTAAATATACGCTGGACTCAATGACATCACGCCGGACTCGAATCACATCATTAGCATGCGGCATGTGGCATCTTTGTGTGTATATTATGAGGTAACCATCTGTCACACCAGTAAGTGAATACATCTAAGGTACTTTTTAGTAGTTAATGATTGTATATAATTAGTTAGATTATAATCAAATATCCACATGACAGGTTCCCTTTAAACAACACAATGTAACTCCAAGTCAATCACACTTCTGTGAAATCAAACTGTCCACTTAGGAAGCAACACTGAGTGACAATCAATTTCACATGCTGTTGTGCACATGGGATAGACAACAGGTGGAAATTATAGGCAATTAGCAAGACACCCCCAATAAAGGAGTGGTTCTGCAGGTGGTGACCACAGACCACTTCTCAGTTCCTATGCTTCCTGGCTGATGTTTTGGTCCATTTTGAATGATAGCGGTGCTTTCACTCTAGTGGTAGCATGAGACGGAGTCTACAACCCACACAAGTGGCTCAGGTAGTGCAGCTTATCCAGGATGGCACATCAATGCAAGCTGTGGCAAGAAGGTTTGCTGTGTCTGTCAGCGTAGTGTCCAGAGCATGGAGGCTCTACCAGGAGACAGGCCAGTACATCAGGAGACGTGGAGGAGGCCGTAGGAGGGCAACAACCCAGCAGCAGGACCGCTACCTCCCCCTTTGTGCAAAGAGGAACAGGAGGAGCACTGCCAGAGCCCTGCAAAATGACCTACAGCAGGCCACAAATGTGCATGTGTCTGCTAAAAACGGTCAGAAACAGACTCCATGAGGGTGATATGAGGGCCCGACGTCCACAGGTGGAGGTTGTGCTTACAGCCTAACACCGTGCAGGACGTTTGGCATTTGCCAGAGAACACCAAGATTGGCAAATTCGCCACTGGCGCCCTGTGCTCTTCACAGATGAAAGCAGGTTCACACTGAGCACATGTGACAGACGTGACAGAGTCTGGAGACGCCGTGGAGAACGTTCTGCTGCCTGCAACATCCTCCAGCATGACCGGTTTGGCATTGGGTCAGTAATGGTGTGGGGTGGCATTTCTTTAGAGGGCTGCACAGCCCTCCATGTGCTCGCCAGAGGTAGCCTGACTGCCATTAGGTACCAAGATGAGATCCTCAGACCCCTTGTGAGACCATATGCTGGTGCGGTTGGCCCTGGGTTCCTCCTAATGCAAGACAATGTTAGACCTCATGTGGCTGGAGTGTGTCAGCAGTTCCTGCAAGACGAAGGCATTGATGCTATGTGCTGGCCCGCCCGTTCCCCAGACCTGAATCCAATTGAGCACATCTGGGACATCATGTCTCGCTCTATCCACCAACGTCACGTTGCACCACAGACTGTCCAGGAGTTGGCAGATGCTTTAGTCCAGGTCTGGGAGGAGATCCCTCAGGAGATCGTCCGCCACCTCATCAGGAGCATGCACAGGCGTTGTAGGTAGTGTTGATCACGAATATTCGAATTGCGAATTTTAATCGCGAATATCGGCATTTCGAGAATTAGCGAATATTTAGAATATTGCTAAATATATTCGTAATCACGAATATTAATTTTTTTTTTAAATGCCAGTTCATGCGAATTTTTATGTGAATATTTTATGCGAATTTTATGCGAATTTTCGCATTCAAGAAAATAATGCTTGGAGATCATGAATTCTCGAATATATGGCGAATATTCGCCCAAATATTTGTGAAATATCGCGAATTCGAATATTGCCCCTGCCGCTCATCACTAGTTGTAGGGAGGTCATACAGGCACGTGGAGGCCACACACACTACTGAGCCTCATTTTGACTTGTTTTAAGGACATTACATCAAAGTTGGATCAGCCTGTAGTGTGTTTTTCCACTTTAATTTTGAGTGTGACTCCAAATCCAGACCTCCATGGGTTGAAAAATTTGATTTCCATTTTTTAATTTTTTGCGTGATTTTGTTGTCAGCACATTCAACTATGTAAAGAACAAAGTATTTCAGAAGAATATTTAATTAACTCAGATCTAGGATGTGTTATTTTTGTGTTCCCTTTATTTTTTTGAGCAGTGTATATTACAATACAGAAAACATCTGTAAGGTACAAGCCAAGAAGTAAACCATATAAAAAAATGAATTACAATACATTTAAATTAAAATTATAAGCTTAACCCCTTAAGGATAAAACCTATTTTGCCCCCTTCCTGACCAGGCCTAATTTAGCAAATCTGATATATGTCACTTTATTTGGAAAAAACGTTGGAATAAATTTACTTATCCAAGTCATTCAGAGACTGTTTTCTCTTGACACATTGTACATCATGTTAATGGTAAATTTGAGTCAATATACACTGCGTGCAGAATTATTAGGCAAATGAGTATTTTGACCACATCATCCTCTTTATGCATGTTGTCTTACTCCAAGCTGTATAGGCTCGAAAGCCTACTACCAATTAAGCATATTAGGTGATGTGCATCTCTATAATGAGAAGGGGTGTGGTCTAATGACATCAACACCCTATATTAGGTGTGCATAATTATTAGGCAACTTCTTTTCCTTTGGCAAAATGGGTCAAAAGAAGGACTTGACAGGCTCAGAAAAGTCAAAAATAGTGAGATATCTTGCAGAGGGATGCAGCACTCTTAATATTGCAAAGCTTCTGAAGCGTGATCATCGAACAATCAAGCGTTTCATTCAAAATAGTCAACAGGGTCGCAAGAAGCGTGTGGAAAAACCAAGGCGCAAAATAACTGCCCATGAACTGAGAAAAGTCAAGCGTGCAGCTGCCAAGATGCCATTTGCCACCAGTTTGGCCATATTTCAGAGCTGCAACATCACTGGAGTGCCCAAAAGCACAAGGTGTGCAATACTCAGAGACATGGCCAAGGTAAGAAAGGCTGAAAGACGACCACCACTGAACAAGACACACAAGCTGAAACGTCAAGACTGGGCCAAGAAATATCTCAAGACTGATTTTTCTAAGGTTTTATGGACTGATGAAATGAGAGTGAGTCTTAATGAGCCAGATGGATGGGCCCGTGGCTGG
Organism: Bufo bufo; assembly: GCF_905171765.1. NCBI lineage: Eukaryota > Metazoa > Chordata > Amphibia > Anura > Bufonidae > Bufo > Bufo bufo. Next base: position 110,241,580 of record NC_053397.1, on the reverse strand, counting down.
ATTGGTAAAGGGCAGAGAGCTCCAGTCCGACTCAGACGCCAGCAAGGTGGAGGTGGAGTACTGGTTTGGGCTGGTATCATCAAAGATGAGCTTGTGGGGCCTTTTCGGGTTGAGGATGGAGTCAAGCTCAACTCCCAGTCCTACTGCCAGTTTCTGGAAGACACCTTCTTCAAGCAGTGGTACAGGAAGAAGTCTGCATCCTTCAAGAAAAACATGATTTTCATGCAGGACAATGCTCCATCACACGCGTCCAAGTACTCCACAGCGTGGCTGGCAAGAAAGGGTATAAAAAAAGAAAATCTAATGACATGGCCTCCTTGTTCACCTGATCTGAACCCCATTGAGAACCTTTGGTCCATCATCAAATGTGAGATTTACAAGAGGGAAAACAGTACACCTCTCTGAACAGTGTCTGGGAGGCTGTGGTTGCTGCTGCACGCAATGTTGATGGTGAACAGATCAAAACACTGACAGAATCCATGGATGGCAGGCTTTTGAGTGTCCTTGCAAAGAAAGGTGGCTATATTGGTCATTGATTTGTTTTTGTTTTGTTTTTGAATGTCAGAAATGTATATTTGTGAATGTTGAGATGTTATATTGATTTCACTGGTAAAAATAAATAATTGAAATGGGTATATATTTGTTTTTTGTTAAGTTGCCTAATAATTATGCACAGTAATAGTCACCTGCACACACAGATATCCCCCTAAAATAGCTAAAACTAAAAACAAACTAAAAACTACTTCCAAAAATATTCAGCTTTGATATTAATGAGTTTTTTGGGTTCATTGAGAACATGGTTGTTGTTCAATAATAAAATTAATCCTCAAAAATACAACTTGCCTAATAATTCTGCACTCCCTGTATTTCATATTTGTTTATAAAAAAAATCCAAAAGTTAAGAAAATTTGAAAAAATTCACTGTTTTCTAAATTTGAATCTCTATGCTTTTAGGACAGATAATGATACCTCACAAAATACTTATTAATAAACTTTCACCATATGTCTACTTTATGTTGGCATCATTTTGGTAATGTAATTTTTTTTTTTAGGATGATAGGAGGTTTAGAATGTTGAAATTTTTAAGAACATTTCCCAAATCAATTTTTTTAAGGACCAGTTCAGTTCTGAAGTCATTTTGAGGGGCTCACATAATAGAAACCACCTATAAATATACCAATGTAGAAACTATACCTCTCAGACTATTCAAAACTGGTTTTAAGTATTCCACAGAAATGAAAGAAAAATAGAGGTGACATTTTAAAATTTCCCTTTTTTTGCATATTTTCCATTTTAATAATTTTTTTCCTATAACACATCAAGGGTTATAAACAAAACAAAACAAACCTCAATATTTATTACTCTGATTCTGTAGTTTACAGAAACACCTGATATGTGGTCATATACCGCTGTATGGGGACATAGCAGGGCTCAGAAGGCAAGGAGGGACATATCATTTTTAGAGGGCAAATTTTGCTGGAATAGTCTTCGGGCGTTATGTTGCATTTGAAGAGACTCTGAAGTACCCCCACAGTGAAAACCCCCAAAAAGTGACCACATTTTGTAAACTACACCACCCAAGGAATTTTTAAGGGGTGTAGCGAGCACTTTGACCCAGCAAGCATTTCATAGAATTTAATTTAACCTTGGCTGTGAAAATAAAAATAATATATATATTTTTTTCAAGAAAATGATGCTTTAGGCCTAAACTTTCCTTTTTAAAAAAGATAACAGGAGAGTATCCCCCCACAATTTGCTACCCATTTTCTACTGAATACAGTAACACCCCAATTGTGGTCGTAAACTGTTATTTGTGGATACGCCAGAGCTCAGAAGGGAAGGCACGGCATCTGGATTTTCTAACATGGAATTTTCTGTCATGAGATACGTGAGGGCATATTTTTTGCAGGACAAGCTGTAGTTTTTATTGGCACCATTTTGGGGTACATTTTGCTTTCTGGTACCTTTTTATCTAATTTTTTGGTTGGTGAACTCACAAAGAAGCTGTTTGTTGTCATTTTTCTATTTTTTTTTACACCATTCACTTGATGGGGTATATTATGTAATATTTTTGTAGAGACAGTTGTTACGGATGCGGCAATACCAAATATGTCTATTCTTTTCTTTATGTTTTACACAATAAGAGCATTTTTAGAAAAAGAAAATCATGTTTTTGTGTTGCCATTTTCTTAGAGCCATATTTTTCTGGCTATTGTCTTGTGTGGGGGCTCATTTTTTGCAGGATGAGGTGATGTTTTTATTGCTACCATTTTGGGGTACATGCGACTTTTTGATCAATTACCATTATGTTTTCTGGGTGGTGAGGTAACTAAAAAAGCTGTTTTGGCTAATGTTTATTTTTTTTTATTTTTTTACAGTGTTAACCTAATAGGGTAGATCATGGAATATTTTTATAGAGCCGTCTGTCATGGATGCGGCAATACCAAATATGTCTATTTTATTTTATTTTTTTAAATCAATTTTTAACATTTTAAAAATTACTTAATTGGTAATTTTTTTTTTACATGTGAAACTTTTTTTTTATTTTTATAAAACTCTTAAATTTTTTTATTTTTTATTTTACACTTTCTGTCTCCCATAAGGTCCTACAAGACCTCTAGGGGACATTTAACTTCCCCAATTACAGGAGAAATACACCCCCCAGAGACGCTGTACAGCCTCGGTGCAGGGCTGATCGTGGTCTATGGAAGAGGCGACAGCTCCTGCAATCTCCCAGCCCTGGCGGTCAAATGACCACCAGGCCAGCACAGGAAGCAGCACTCTGCTTCTGATCTGTATACAGCGGGCCCCCGACACAGCAGCACAGCAGCTGCACAATTAACATGCAGCTGCCATCTCTGAAAGGAAGTTCTAAAATGGCCGATCAGAGAAAAACCCAACTGCCCAGGACATTTAGAGTCAATGGGTGGTCGGGAAGTGGTTAAGGACAAAGCCCCATTTTTTTAATCTGACTCACTTCCTATGGTAATAACTTTGGAATAGTTTTACTTAATGTTAGTGCTAAATTTGAGTCAATATGCGTTACCTTTATTTATTTTTAAAAAGTCCAAAATACACAGAAAATTTGGAAACTATTGTCATTTTCTAAATATAAATTTCTTTGCTTTAGGCCTCATGCACACGACCGTTCTGTTTTTTGCTGTTTGCAAATTGAGGTTCCGCAAAACACAGAAGCCGCCCGTGTGCCTTTCGCAATTTACGGAACAGAACAAGCGGCCCATTGTAGAAATGCCTATTTTTGGCAGCAAAATGGACAAGAATAGGACATGTTATTTATTTTTTTGCGGGGCCACGGAACGGAGCAACGGAATGGGTCCGCACCCGAGCCTCAAAAACTGCTGCTCGGATGCGGACCAGAACAACGGTTGTTTGCATGAGGTCTTAAATGCAGATAATAATTACTCATAAAATAGTTATTTATTAACATTAACCATTCATTTGCAGCAGTAGGGGCAGGGGCCCAGCTGTTACTGGCCCCTGCCAGGGTATTAACCTCTTATATGTGCAGTGTCCCACTACCCTAGTGGGTACTGCAAAGTTGTTGTGTATTGTTTTGTATGCTTATATAACTTGTTTCATGCTGCAATGCATCTTTATGTATAATCCCTGCCTACAGGTGTATTTAGATTGCATTACACTGAGCCTACCACTAGGGGGAGATAATTCCTCCCATATAAATAGTCCAGCTCAGGCCTAGTCAGGGTGTATCAGTCTCTTGTGGAGTCTAGTTCAGTCTGGAGTCTTGAGCCCTGAGTTGAAGTGCTCCATATACTTAACAGGATATTAATTCAGAGAATACTAAAGAAGGAGACCCCCAAAGGATTACGGCCATCTCCATAAGCGCCTTAGGACCTTTGGAGCTAAAAGTGAAGGATTTACCAGCCTCCGGCAGCCTCACTAACCTGCACTGGGATAACCAGGACCAGCTTAGAAGTCCTCCACCAGTAAGCATAAAAATCTATATCATTTAATAGCTAGAGAGACAGACATTACACCTGTCAGCAGTGGACCTGTTGCAGCTTACCCTCTGTCTATCCTAAAGATACTGTTCAATACTTGGATGTTACTGTTATTAGGAGCAACGTTTAGTAAAAGTTATAAGTTGGATTGCACCATCCTTGTCTCAGTCTCCAGTTCCTCAATTAACACTACAGTAAATGGTTGTACCACCACATAAAGGTACTGGTGTCACGACTACAAGGGACCTTGCCATAAGCACATAAATACAGACCATCAAGGGCACCTCGAACCACCATCTAGCCTGTGTCCCTTACACCAGAGTCTGCAAAATTCATTAATTTCTAACGATAATTTGTTTTCCCTTAGTCCATACAGCAGCACAGATGGGGTTAACTACCCCCCGTGGACTGGTAGGACCGGCGGAATTTTAATGAGCCCAAGAACGAATAACAAAGCTTTACACCCCTACAAAAGGAGGGAACACTCCCCAGCCCACTGTGTCTATAGCAAGAATAACTTACTAGGGTGGGAAATTTGTGTGCTGCTGTTAGGACTAAGGGAAAACAAATTATTGTTAAAAATTAACGATTCCCTTACTTCCTACCAGCAGCACAGATGGGAAGATAGCAAGAAGAACCCCTAGGGAGGGCCCTCATGCCTGGCAAAGCTAAGAATAGCCTGCCCAAAGGCCGAAAACTCCGCTACCTTGGCGTCTAGTCTGTAGTGGGATATGAAAGTGGATTCAGAGCTCCAGGAGGCAGCTTTACAAATCATCTCCAGAGGAAGGAGACATCTTTCATCAAAGTAAATAGAGATGGCCCTTGTGGAATGGGCCTTCACAAACTCTGGAGGATCCAAAGCCTGAGAAACAAAAGATTCTCTAATGGCCTCCTTAATCCAGCGACTAATCGACGCCTTGCGGCCTTTGGACTTACCAGCAAACAGGATGAAGAGATTCTCATCTATCCTGAACTCCTTGGATCTATCCATATAGATCTGGAGGCATCTCGAGATATCCAATGGATGCTTGACAGGATCACCTGAGGATTATCTGCCTGAATATCTCCGGATGCAGGGACCATTCCATTGTCGGCAGACTGCGACTCAGACGATCCGCGATTATATTGCAGGAACCACGGATGTGGATGGCAGACAGGTGGGAAAGGTTCAACTCTGCCCACCGAAGAATTACCCCGATATCTGAAAGGAGGGGTAGAGATCTTGTGCCTCCCTGCTTGTTGATGTACAGGACTGCAGTCATGTTGTCTGACTGTACTCTCACTGCTAAGCCCCGGATTCGGGGGGCAAAGTGAAGGAGGGCTAGCCGGATGGCTCGAATCTCGTGGAGATTGGAGGAAAGTAGCCGCTCCTGAGGAGACCAAGTCCCCTGGACTGGGGAACCGTCTAGGTGAGTGCCCCAGCCTACTTGGGACGCATCCGTAGTCAATATGACCCAGGATGGCTGGGTTATAGACTTCTCCCCCGGGAGATGGAGCCACCATCTCAGGGAGGTTTGAGTCTGACAAGACAGGGAACACAGGGAATTTAGCCCGGCGGGGCTGCCATCCCATTTGGCAAGGACCTCCGATTGTAAAGGGCGGAGGTGCCACAAGGCCCAAGGGATTGCCTCCGCAGCCGCTGACATGAGCCCCTTCATGAGAGTCCTGATGGAAACTCGACGAGGAACAGATAGGAACCTTGCCAGGTCCAGAAACCGAGTTCTTTTTTCTGGAGTCAACTGGAGGGACATCCCAACGGAGTCTACTATGAAGCCAAGATAGGTTACTGAAGTCGACGGGCTCACGTTCGACTTCTGCCAGTTGATGATCCACCCTAGGCGGAGCAGAAAAGAGATAGCCACATGAAGATGGTGGGTAAGAACTAGAACCGAGGAGGCTTTTAGGAGCCAATCGTCCAGGTAAGGAATTATGGTCAGCCCTTAAAGCCTCAGAGCTGCCACCACCGAAACCACCACCTTGGTGAAGGTGATAGGAGCAGAGGAAATCCCGAAGGGTAAGGCAACAAATTGAAGGACCCCCGAGACCTGGACCGCGATCCTGAGATACCTCTGGGAAGCAGAATGGATGGGGATGTGAAGATAGGCATCCTTGAGGTCCAGGGTAGCCATCACCTCTCCAGGATTGAGAACGTGGATCACTGACCTGATAGTTTCCATGCAAAACTTTGCCTTCCTTATAAATCGATTGAAAAATCTCAAATCGATAATCATCCGGAGGTCTCCGGATTTCTTGGGAACTACAGGGAGTGCAGAATTATTAGGCAAGTTGTATTTTTGAGGATTAATTTTATTATTGAACAACAACCATGTTCTCAATGAACCCAAAAAACTCATTAATATCAAAGCTGAATATTTTTGGAAGTAGTTTTTAGTTTGTTTTTAGTTTTAGCTATTTTAGGGGGATATGTGTGTGTGCAGGTGACTATTACTGTGCATAATTATTAGGCAACTTAACAAAAAACAAATATATACCCATTTCAATTATTTATTTTTACCAGTGAAACCAATATAACATCTCAACATTCACAAATATACATTTCTGACATTCAAAAACAAAACAAAAACAAATCAGTGACCAATATAGCCACCTTTCTTTGCAAGGACACTCAAAAGCCTGCCATCCATTGATTCTGTCAGTGTTTTGATCTGTTCACCATCAACATTGCGTGCAGCAGCAACCACAGCCTCCTAGACACTGTTCAGAGAGGTGTACTGTTTTCCCTCCTTGTGAATCTCACATTTGATGAGGGACCACAGGTTCTCAATGGGGTTCAGATCAGGTGAACAAGGAGGCCATGTCATTAGATTTTCTTCTTTTATACCCTTTCTTGCCAGCCACGCTGTGGAGTACTTGGACGCGTGTGATGGAGCATTGTCCTGCATGAAAATCATGTTTTTCTTGAAGGATGCAGACTTCTTCCTGTACCACTGCTTGAAGAAGGTGTCTTCCAGAAACTGGCAGTAGGACTGGGAGTTGAGCTTGACTCCATCCTCAACCCGAAAAGGCCCCACAAGCTCATCTTTGATGATACCAGCCCAAACCAGTACTCCACCTCCACCTTGCTGGCGTCTGAGTCGGACTGGAGCTCTCTGCCCTTTACCAATCCAGCCACGGGCCCATCCATCTGGCCCATCAAGACTCACTCTTATTTCATCAGTCCATAAAACCTTAGAAAAATCAGTCTTGACGTTTCAGCTTGTGTGTCTTGTTCAGTGGTGGTCGTCTTTCAGTCTTTCTTACCTTCGCCATGTCTCTGAGTATTGCACACCTTGTGCTTTTGGGCACTCCAGTGATTTTGTAGCTCTGAAATATGGCCAAACTGGTGGCAAGTGGCATCTTGGCAGCTGCACGCTTGACTTTTCTCAGTTCATGGGCAGTTATTTTGCGCCTTGGTTTTTCCACACGCTTCTTGCGACCCTGTTGACTATTTTGAATGAAACTCTTGATTGTTCGATGATCACGCTTCAGAAGCTTTGCAATTTTAAGAGTGCTGCATCCCTCTGCAAGATATCTCACTATTTTTGACTTTTCTGAGCCTGTCAAGTCCTTGTTTTGACCCATTTTGCCAAAGGAAAGGAAGTTGCCTAATAATTATGCACACCTAATATAGGGTGTTGATGTCATTAGACCACACCCCTTCTCATTACAGAGATGCACATCACCTAATATGCTTAATTGGTAGTAGGCTTTCGAGCCTATACAGCTTGGAGTAAGACAACATGCATAAAGAGGATGATGTGGTCAAAATACTCATTTGCCTAATAATTCTGCACGCAGTGTAGAAAAACTGGAGAATAGATCCCTAAGCCCCGCTCTCCTGCCGGAACCTCCTTCAGAAGGCCCTTGAGGATATAGTCCTAGATATAGGCCTCCAGAATCGCCTGCCTGGCGGGCGGTAGGCGCTGGTTGATGACAAATCTGTTCGGAGGAGGCGACTTGAGGTTTATTAAGTAGCCCTCGGAAATGACCTCTAGGACCCAAAGGTCTGGAATCTCCTGAGCCCAGACATCCTTGAACTGGGCGAGACGCCCCCCGACGGGCACAAGGGGATAAGGAATAGGAAAATCTTCCGGAAGGATGGCAGGAGTAGCGGGGATTAACCAAGAGCCTGCGAGAGGCCCATAGTCAGGAGGGCTTAGCCTCCTTAGCTCCTCTGCGAGGGCGCTTCGAAAATTTTCGTTGCGCCCCCCAGTCTCTACGCAATCTATTTTGCTTGTTGGCCGGATATACCGCCGCGCTCTTGTCTGCCCCGTCCCCCTTCTTATCGGAGAGATCCTCCATAATCTTGTCCAATTGTGAGCCGAACAAACGGTCAGGTTCAAAGGGGAGACCGCACAAATTATATTTCGATGCGTTATCCGCGACCCATGGTTTGAGCCATAAGGGCCTGCGGGCTGCAGAGACCAGGGCCATGGACTTAGCTGCCAATTTTAGCTGTAACTGTGCCGTGTCGCACAGAAAGTCCGTCGCCAGATTGATGGTCTTAAATGCGGCCAGGATGTCGTCTCGGGACACCCTCTGGTCCACATCCGTCTGGATTTGATTTAGGCGGGAACAAAGGAAGGCAGAAACTTCCGTAGCCGCAATAGCGGTCGAAGCAGAGGCTGCAGCGGCCGAGTAGACTCTTCTTAATGTGCACTCTGCCCTCCTATCAAGGGGGTCTTGCAGACTAGACACATCGTCTGCTGGCACCAGAGTGCGTCTGGACAGTTTGGAGATGGCCATGTCCACCTTGGGAATAGAACCCCACGATTCCACCAAGGAGTTTGCCATGGGAAACATGGTCCTGAATTTCTTAGTCAGGACTGGACCTTTCTCAGATTTTTTTCATTCCATCCACATAACGGAAAGAAGGGTCTCATCCGCCTTGAAGACACGCTGTGCCTGACCGGCGGGATCGGAGGACTCCCCGGTGTCAACATCATGGTCCCCCGACCTGATGGACTTTAACAATTTCTGAGTTTTCTCTGGTGGAAAAAAGCATGATGTTAACTCCTCTTCATCAGAAGAGGAGGAGACTAAAGAAATTGCGGTGGGTCTTTCCACAGGCGCGGAGGTATACATGGGAGCTTGAGTAGCGGCAGGAAGCCTCTCGTCCAGCAGGTTAACCACACCCTTGATGAAATCATCCACATATCCCTTGACCCACTGGTACATTTCCTGCATGGTGGGTTCCATGGTCGACTGGGATCTACGGCAAGCCTCACACCTCGAAAAGGGACAATTGTCATCCAGCAGCGTACTGCAGTCAAAGCAGGCCAGATGCTTCCTCTTTGAGACCGATTTGCGGGTCTCCGGGTCCTTAGGTGAAGCCATTACTGCAAAGAAAAAAGAATTAAAAATTCTGACAATTTGACAACCATCAGGAGAAAAGGGCATAGCAGATGCCCACCAAAGTAGCGCAGCAGAAAAAAACTGCAATGCGAATATCAGAAGAAGCACGAGGTACTTATGGGCTCTGGGAGCTAGCTTAGAAAGCGTGTGCTGCCAGAGGACGATTGAGAGAGAAAAGGAGCTTTAAATAGGCGGAACTCCGCCCCCAAGGGCGGAGCTCCCGCCCCTAGGAGGATGTAACTAGCTCCTAACTCTGAGACAGAATAAGCCTATTATAATTTGAAAAATAGGCTGAACTACTCCCGCTACCCTAGCGCAGCCAGAATACAGCCAGTGCCTCAAAAAAGATCTGGCCAAAAAAAAGGAATATACTCGGCCGAATACCGGAAGTGACGTCAACCCGAACCGGAAGTGACGCCGGGAAGGGTCCGACGTCACTTCCGGTGATGGCAGCGCCCATCAGAGACGCGGCGCCGGACGGAGAAGAGGGGAGGTAAGAAAGGAGAAGCCCCGAAACTATAGTAAAGGGGGGCTAAGAGAAAAAAAATACCAAAGTAGGCGGAAAGAAACTGCCAAACACAAACAAACACTTCCCCCAAAAAAACTGAGGGGAACCGCCAGTCCACCTGTCCGGAGGACAGAAAAGAACACAGTGGGCTGGGGGGTGTTCTCTCCTTTTGTAGGGGTGTAAAGCTTTGTTATTGGTTCTTGGGCTCATTAAAATTCCGCTGGTCCTACCAGTCCACGGGGGGTAGTTAACCCCATCTGTGCAGCTGGTAGGATGTAAGGGAATGTGGATTTTTCAAGAGTCAATACCGCTGCTTGCTATGTTTGATTGGACTGTTTTGCACTTAAGATGTCCGCCTAAGGAACTTGTGGTTGTTTGCTGCGCTATCACAGAGCAGCCTGGTGGGAAAAAAACAAGTTACACCCCCTTCCAGTGCGGGAAAAGTTGGTGCACCGCCCCATATGCAAAGTAATTATTGGAAGTTCCGCCTACCACTCCTGTAGCGGTCTGGGGAGGCCGGGCTGTATGTAAAGTGTAGCAGCGCCCCTTCTGGCTGTAGATCGCGTTGAAGAGATACCGCGCATGGGACTTGTGCATCGCGAGATCTGGCGTGCGAGCAAGAGAGAGGAGGACCGTCGCTTTGCCAGCCAACTTCCACGGGGATAACCGCAAGTAAAAGCCCCGACCTTACTATTCAGCCTGTGAAAGATCCTCTATCAGTAACAAGGGGACATTTAATAAGAATTTTCCTCAACAGTAACCCCCGGCCTGTACCAATCATCTTAAAGGGCCATACACCCGCAACAGTTGCCCATAGCAACCTGTCACCGCCAGCTCTCTGAGAAGGTCTGACTGACGTCCTTCTCTACCTCTTGCATGATGTTCTTTGTTTTGGTTTCACTTTCTCATCTCATTTTCTTTTCCCAGGTGTCACCTATTTAGACTAATCCTCTTTCCTTTATATTCCCTCCCATACTGCCTCACTTTGTGGTTTATACTACTTCCTGGATTGAAGTGATCCCTGCTGGAGACTTCTGTTACTGCTTGTTCAGATAAGTCCTGTTTTGTATTGTGTTTCTTTGCTGGCTTGATTCTAGGTCACCCTGACTCACTCCGTATTAAGTGCAGGGAGCCGGTGGTCGTGTCCCCTCACTATTATAGGGTTTTCAGGTGTCACACAGTCTAGGTACGAGGGCATGCAATCGTCTACCTCTGAGACCTTTTGTATGTGCTTAGCAGTCAGGGTGAGCTCTTAGGGTTTTACAGGGGTCACCTTTATGCTCCTTAGTTTGGGATCAAGCCAGTCGGATGTTTATCCATAACTTCCAGCTATCTGCTATCTCATCCGTGACACAACCCCATTCAAAAAGGGTATCCAGTCAAATTTAGCCTGCAGCATTTAAATAAACTGTCATTGCCATGTCTGTTCAGGAAGGAACCGTGCAGCCTGACCTCAGTGGATCCCCTGCAGCGGACGCAGCTGGCTCCAGTACACCAGCCGCTGCAGCAGCCAGCATGATGCCACTAACCATGCCCTACTACTTTGTGGCCCCTTGGTTTCCCCGATACTCTGGGGAAGCTCATACCCTAAGAGACTTTAAAGAGAAAATGTGTGCCTTGTTCAGATTGTACCCTGTCTCCACAGAGCAGCAAATGGAAATACTCCTAGTCCAATTAGAGGGAGTCGCACCCCGGAAGGTGAAGTCCTGGCCTAGCTCTGGCCTAGCTCTGAAAGAAGAACACTGGGACACATTTTTGAGAGACTCTACGCCATCTTTGAACCCAAGACCGTGTCCGAAGTCAAAATGAGGTTCTTCAGCACGAAACAACAAGCCGGTGAGTCACTCAGAGACTTTGCATTGGTTGCTATGGTTCAGGTAGACCCCCGTGAGGCAGAGAACCAAGACAAAACTTTAAAAGAACAATTCATTGAAGGTGTTAACACTGACAATCTAAGAAGCCAGTTGAGAATGTTAGCTGTCACCTTCCTGGACTTTAAAGAGCTATCCATTAGCATTCTGGGAAAGAGTCCTAAGCCAGAGCCTGCTAAAATTGCTGAAACTCTTGTCCACATGCCCGCTACCCCTTCCAAGTGTTGTCCGGTAGCTAGCCAGGCAGCTCAATGCCGTAGCAACCTTGACAGAACAGGTTAACTTTTTGAAAAAAAAAAGCCTGGAGAAGGTGTGTTAGAACAGTGGGAGAAGCATTTATTATTGGAGGATGAGACACCTGTACGAAAATAACTTTTCCCTCCTGACTATAAAGATATATATCCCAGAAGTTCTGGCAGGCGCCCAAATGACCACTCCAATGCCCGCAGGCGACCTATTTGCACCTACTGTCATAAGATAGGGCATACGGAACCAATGTGCTGGTGGTTAAAAGAGAGACCCTCGAGAGGTAAACCAGTAGGTCCACAAGATCCCAACTGGATGCCCAGATACGTAGGATCCCGTCCGGAAGTAGCAATACGAATTAACGGAATTCCCTTTGTCGCCCTACTGAACACCGGAGCCCAGGTCACTACCATCCTACGGCCTGCATTTGATAAATACTGGGACCAACTTACGCAACCACCAGAATCCTGGTTGGATCTTACAGCCAGCAATGGAAAACCCGTGCCAATACATGGTTATTGGGAGCCAACTCTGCAAGTAGGAGAAACCTCCCTACCTCGACAAGGTATTATTGTTGTACAAGACGGAGACAAAGGTGACTCTGCAGTGATCCTAGGAATAAATGTCCTAAGGAATTGTTACACTGAGATGCTTGAGGCATTACGCCAATCTATGCCTACTGCTTCACCTGCCTCCAAAAGGGTCATACAACAGACCATCCGTGTGCTAAGTGCACAACAGAAATTTGCCAATGAGAAAGGGGAAATCTGCTGTGTCCGCATCAGAGGTAACCAGCCTGTGATCCTTAAACCAAATACCGAGACACTCATATGGTGCCGTGCCACCCTGGGAGTTCAAGGTCAAGACTAGCAAGCCATGGTAGAGCCCTTCGCGCTAGACGATCATCTGCTAGTCAGAGCTGCAAGGAGCTTAGTGACTGTTTCCCAAGGTAAAGTGCCTGTCCGTCTCATAAACCTGGATGATCACCACGTTACCCTCACTAAACATTATCCTGTTGCTCAGTTATTGCAAATCTCTTTCCAGGATGTTATCAGCGTGCCTGCAATTAAAGTAGAACAATCTGCGCAGGGCTCCAGTACTCTAGAACATGCTCCGCCTGTCTCATGATGGGAAGTACTTAACGTGGGAGACAGCTCTACGCCCAAAAACCAAATTGAAGGAGTTTTGAACATCATGAAAGAACATCATCAAGCCTTCAGTAAGCACTCTACGGATTATTGGGAAGTCTGTGGGATCAAACACACTATCCGGCTCTCACCCTCCAATAAAAGAAAGGTACCGACCTATACCACCAACGATGTACCAATCTGTGAAACAAATGATCCGAGAGATAAAGGATTCCAATATTATCCAACACAGCTATAGTCCATGGGCTGCACCCATAGTTCTTGTCCGGAAAAAGAAGGCAATATCAGGTTCTGTGTGGATTACAGAAAATTTCATCAAATCACCCACAAGGATGCCTATCCCTTACCCAGAATTAAAGAATCCCTGACAGCACTGGGGTCATCAGCCTATTTCTCTACCCTTGATCTGACCAGTGGATACTGGCAAGTACCCATGGCTCCTAAAGACCGATATAAAACAGCTTTTACCACCCCATGGGTCTATTTGAGTTTAATTACATGCCCTTTGGCCTTTGTAATGCACCAGGAACATGTCAACGACTAATGGAATGCTGTTTAGGCCATAGAAACTTTGAGACTGTCCTACTCTATCTGGACGATGTCATTATTTATTCCAAATCCTACGAAGACCACTTGAAACACCTTGCAGAAGTCTTCCAAGTTCTCATTAAACATGGACTTAAGATCAAACCATCTAAGTGCTACCTGCTGAAGCCAGAAGTCAAGTACCTGGCACATGTTGTCAGTGCAGAAGGTGTTAAACCAGATCCTGAAAAGTTAGCTGCAGTACAGAATTGGCCTACCACAGTAAAAGAGGTGAGAAGTTTCCTTAGTTTTGCAGGGTACTACAGACGCTTCATCCCTCACTTCTCCCAGATTGCTGAGCCAATTCAGGAACTCCTAAGAGGACATCCAATGAAGTATCAGAAGACTCAGATACGAGTGGAGTGGAATGAAGACAGGGAAATTGCCTTCCAGCTCCAAGAAGATTACCGAACCACCTGTCTTGGGATATCCAGATTACCAACATCCATTCCATCTCTACATTGATGCCAGCCAGAAAGGCCTGGGAGCTGTTCTGTCCCAAATGCAAGAAGGACATGAAAGAGTGATTGCTTACGCTAGTAGATCCCTGAAAGGAGCTGAAAAGAATGACTGGAACTACAGCTCTTTCAAGTTAGAGTTCCTTGCACTAGTGTGGGCTGTCACCGAAAAATTTAAGGACTACCTTGCAGCAACTCCCTTCATAGCCTTCACCGATAACAACCCACTTGCGCAAATCAATACAGCCAAGCTAGGTGCCTTAGAACAAAGATGGGCCTCACATCTTGCTAACTACAACTTCACTGTAAAATACAGAATGGGCAAGTCCAACGAGAATGCATATGCCTTATCTCACCTGCCTACCAAGGAAGATCCTACTGCACATGTACATGTCTGGGAAGAAGTGGAGATGCCTAATTTCTACAAAAACTTCGCCCAACAAAGCATCCTCTCCATAAAAAACAAAAGAATCCTAAATCCCTATCTACAGAACAATCCAGAATCTCAAATTAAAAAGGAGAGATGGATAAAACTTCAGTCAGAAAGTAGAGTAATCGGAGAACTACATGACTTCCTCACCAGTGGAAGAACACCTGAGAGAATCCGCAGAAGAAATGCAGACCCAGAACTGTTGAAGCTGTGGAGACACCGGAAACAACTCTTCCCGCAGAAAGGCCTACTATTGAGAAGAAGCCTGGATCCAGTTACCTATGACAGAGTATACCAAATCCTAATACCCCGCCGGGATGCAACCGTCCGTAGCCGATTCTATTGGATTGGAATGCGAGGAGACATTGAGAAGTGGTGTCAAGAGTGTTCCGCCTGTGCTATTGGACGAGATGAAAAGCATGACCAAAAAGCACCCTTACATCCTATTGTAAGCCAGACACCGTTAGAGATCGTTGACCATGTGAAGCTGGAACCAAGTCGCTCAGGCTATACATACGCTATGTCCTTCATTGATTACTACACCAAATTCGTGTTATACCTGTTAAGGACTTGACCGCTAAAACAACTGCAGATGCCTTCTGGAAACATTTCCTGTTACCATACGGATGTCCAGAGAAAATTCTTACAGATCAAGGATCTGCCTTTGAGTCGCAACTAGGGATGAGCGAACCCGAATTGTAAAGTTCGGGTTCGTACCAAATTTTGGGGTGTCCGTAACACGGACCCGAACCCGAACATTTTCGTAAAAGTCCGGGTTCGGTGTTCGGCGCTTTCTTGGCGCTTTTTGAAAGGCTGCAAAGCAGCCAATCAACAAGCGTCATACTACTTGCCCCAAGAGGCCATCACAGCCATGCCTACTATTGGCATGGCTGTGATTGGCCAGTGCAGCATGTGACCCAGCCTCTATATAAGCTTGGGTCACGTAGCGCTGCACGTCACTCTGCTGATACAAGCGTAGGGAGAGGTTGCAGCTGCGACGTTAGGGCGAGATTAGGCAGATTAACTCCTCCAAAAGACTTCATTCAGTGATCGATCTACAGCTGTGGATCATTGAACTGCTTCTATTCAATTGCTCAGTGTTTTTAGGCTGCCCAGAGCGTTTTTCAGTCACTTTTTTCTGGGGTGATCGGCGGCCATTCTGTGGCTTGTGGTGCGCCAGCACAAGCTACCACCAAGTGCATTTAACCATCAATAGTGTGGTTATTTTTTGCTATATCCTACATCAGGGTCAAGCTTTCATCAAGTGCATTTAACCATCAATAGTGTGGTTATTTTTTGGCCATATACTACATCAGGTGCAGGCTGAGCCTGTGTCACCCAAGTGCATTTAACCATCAATAGTGTGGTTATTTTTTGCTATATCCTACATCAGGGTCAAGCTTTCATCAAGTGCATTTAACCATCAATAGTGTGGTTATTTTTTGGCCATATACTACATCAGGTGCAGGCTGAGCCTGTGTCACCCAAGTGCATTTAACCATCAATAGTGTGGTTATTTTTTGGCCATATACTACATCAGGGGCAAGTTGAGCCTGTCACCCAGCGCCTAAAAAATAGGCCTGACATTTATATTCATCCAAATCTGTACTGTTTTAGCTGGTCCAGTTATTTTTAGTGACCGTCAAAGCACAGTTTTTGTTCTGGGTTGAAAAACAATTCCCAAATTTGCAATTCTCAAAATTAGTGGTTTCTGCTGTATCAGGCCTACTTTAAATCTATCCCTAAAAGGGTATATTAGATTCAAGGTGCTGATAGGGTCATTCTGAAAAACTTAACACACACGCTACAGTGCAGATACAAGTCTAATTCTGTGATTAAACATATACCTGTCACACAGAGCCTAAAAAATAGGCCTTACATTTATATTCATCCAAATCAGTACTGTTTTAGCTGGTCAAGTTATTTTTAGTGACCGTAAAAGCACAGTTTTTGTTCTGGGTTGAAAAACAATTCCCAAATTTGCAATTCTCAAAATTAGTGGTTTCTGCTGTATCAGACCTACTTTAAATCTATCCCTAAAAGGGTATATTAGATTCAAGGTGCTGATAGGGTCATTCTGAAAAACTTAACACACACGCTACAGTGCAGATACAAGTCTAATTCTGTGATTAAACGTATACCTGTCACCCAGCGCCTAAAAAATAGGCCTCACATTTATATTCCTCCAAATCTGTACTGTTTTAGCTGGTCAAGTTATTTTTAGTGACCGTAAAAGCACAGTTTTTGTTCTGGGTTGAAAAACAATTCCCAAATTTGCAATTCTCAAAATTAGTGGTTTCTGCTGTATCAGGCCTACTTTAAATCTATCCCTAAAAGGGTATATTAGATTCAAGGTGCTGATAGGGTCATTCTGAAAAACTTAACACACACGCTACAGTGCAGATACAAGTCTAATTCTGTGATTAAACGTATACCTGTCACACAGCGCCTAAAAAATAGGCCTCACATTTATATTCAGCTAAATCTGTCATTACTGGTGTGCCTGTATTAGTGTAATACGGTACCTAAATAGATAGCCAGATAGTGTTAGGTGTCTGTAAAAAAAGGCCTGAATTTTAATTCAATACATTGGCCCGAATAATATTTTTCTTATTGTGATGAACGGTAACAATGAGGAAAACATCTAGTAAGGGACGCGGACGCAGACGTGGACATGGTCGTGGTGGTGTTAGTGGACCCTCTGGTGCTGGGAGAGGACGTGGCCGTTCTGCCACAGCCACACGTCCTAGTGTACCAACTACCTCAGGTCCCAGTAGCCGCCAGAATTTACAGCCATATTTGGTGGGGCCCAATGCCGTTCTAAGGATGGTAAGGCCTGAGCAGGTACAGGCATTAGTCAATTGGGTGGCCGACAGTGCATCCAGCACGTTCACATTATCTCCCACCCAGTCTTCTGCAGAAAGCGCACAGATGGCACATGAAAACCAAGCCCATCAGTCTGTCACATCACCCCCATGCATATCAGGGAAACTGTCTGAGCCTCAAGTTATGCAGCAGTCTCTTATTCTGTTTGAAGACTCTGCTGCCAGGGTTTCCCAAGGGCATCCACCTAGCCCTTCCCCAGGGGTGGAAGAGATAGAATGCACTAACGCACAACCACTTATGTTTCCTGATGATGAGGACATGGGAATACCACCTCAGCACGTCTCGATGATGACGAAACACAGGTGCCAACTGCTGCATCTTTCTGCAGTGTGCAGACTGAACAGGAGGTCAGGGATCAAGACTGGGTGGAAGACGATGCAGGGGACGATGAGGTCCTAGACCCCACATGGAATGAAGGTCGTGCCACTGACTTTCACAGTTCAGAGGAAGAGGCAGTGGTGAGACCGAGCCAACAGCGTAGCAAAAGAGGGAGCAGTGGGCAAAATCAGAACACCCACCGCCAAGAAACTACGCCTGCTACTGACCGCCGCCATCTGGGACCGAGCACCTTAAAGGCAGCTTCAAGGAGTTCCCTGGCATGGCACTTCTTCAAACAATGTGCTGACGACAAGACCCGAGTGGTTTGCACGCTGTGCCATCAGAGCCTGAAGCGAGGCATTAACGTTCTGAACCTTAGCACAACCTGCATGACCAGGCACCTGCATGCAAAGCATGAACTGCAGTGGTGTAAACACCTTAAAAACAAGGAAGTCACTCAGGCTCCCCCTGCTACCTCTTCTGCTGCTGCCGCCTCAGCCTCTTCTGCTGCTGCCGCCGCCTCGGCCTCTTCCTCCGCCTCTGGAGGGACGTTGGCACTTGCCGCCCAGCAAACATGGGATGTACCACCAACACCACCACCTGCGTCCCCAAGCATCTCAACCATGTCACACGGCAGCGTTCAGCTCTCCATCTCACAAACATTTGAGAGAAAGCGTAAATTCCCACCTAGCCACCCTCGATCCCTGGCCCTGAATGCCAGCATTTCTAAACTACTGGCCTATGAAATGCTGTCATTTAGGCTGGTGGACACAAACAGCTTCAAACAGCTCATGTCGCTTGCTGTCCCACAGTATGTTGTTCCCAGCCGCCACTACTTCTCCAAGAGAGCCGTGCCTTCCCTGCACAACCAAGTATCCGATAAAATCAAGTGTGCACTGCGCAACGCCATCTGTGGCAAGGTCCACCTAACTACAGATACGTGGACCAGTAAGCACGGCCAGGGACGCTATATCTCCCTAACTGCACACTGGGTAAATGTAGTGGCGGCTGGGCCCCAGGCGAGAGCTGTTTGGCGCACATCCTTCCACCGCCAAGGATCGCAGGGCAACATTCTTTGCCTCCTGTCTCCTCCTCCTCCTACTCAGCTTCCTCCTCCTCTTCTTCCACCTGCTCATCCAGTCAGCCACACACCTTCACCACCAACTTCAGCACAGCCCGGGGTAAACGTCAGCAGGCCATTCTGAAACTCATATGTTTGGGGGACAGGCCCCACACCGCACAAAAGTTGTGGCGGGGTATAGAACAACAGACCGATGAGTGGTTGCTGCCGGTGAGCCTCAAGCCTGGCCTGGTGGTGTGCGATAATGGGCGAAATCTCGTTGCAGCTCTGGGACTAGCCGGTTTGACGCACATCCCTTGCCTGGCGCATGTGCTGAATTTGGTGGTGCAGAAGTTCATTCACAACTACTCCGACATGTCAGAGCTGCTGCATAAAGTGCGGGCCGTCTGTTCGCGCTTCCGGCGTTCACACCCTGCCGCTGCTCGCCTGTATGCGCTACAGCGTAACTTCGGCCTTCCCGCTCACCGCCTCATATGCGACGTGCCCACCAGGTGGAACTCCACCTTGCACATGCTGGACAGACTGTGCGAGCAGCAGCAGGCCATAGTGGAGTTTCAGCTGCAGCACGCACGGGTCAGTCGCACTGCGGATCAGCCCCACTTCACCACCAATGACTGGGCCTCCATGCGAGACCTGTGTGCCCTGTTGCGCTGTTTCGAGTACTCCACCAACATGGCCAGTGGCGATGACGCCGTTATCAGCGTTACAATACCACTTCTATGTCTCCTTGAGAAAACACTTAGGGCGATGATGGAAGAGGAGGTGGCCCAGGAGGAAGAGGAGGAAGAGGGGTCATTTTTAGCACTTTCAGGCCAGTTTCTTCGAAGTGACTCAGAGGGAGGTTTTTTGCAACAGCAGAGGCCAGGTACAAATGTGGCCAGACAGGGCCCACTACTGGAGGACGAGGAGGACGAGGATGAGGAAGAGGTGGAGGTGGAGGAGGATGAGGATGAAGCAGGTTCACAGTGGGCTGTCACCCAACGCAGCTCGGGCCCATCACTGGTGCGTGGCTGGGGGGAAACACAGGACGATGACGATACGCCTCCCACAGAGGACAGCTTGTCCTTACCTCTGGGCAGCCTGGCACACATAAGCGACTACATGCTGCAGTGCCTGCGCAACGACAGCAGAGTTGCCCACATTTTAACGTGTGCGGACCATTGGGTTGCCACCCTGCTGGATCCCCGGTACAAAGACAATGTGCCCACCTTACTTCCTACACTGGAGCGTGATAGGAAGATGCGCGAGTACAAGCGCACGTTGGTAGACGCGCTACTGAGAGCATTCCCAAATGTCACAGGGGAACCAGTGGAAGCCCAAGGCGAAGGCAGAGGAGGAGCAACAGGTCGCCAACGCAGCTGTTTCACGGCCAGCTCCTCTGAGGGCAGGGTTAGCATGGCAGAGATGTGGAAAAGTTTTATCACAACGCCACAGCTAACTGCACCACCACCTGATACGGAACGTGTTAGCAGGAGGCAACATTTCAATAACATGGTGGAACAGTACCTGTGCACACCCCTCCACGTACTGACTGATGGTTCGGCCCCATTCAACTTCTGGGTCTCCAAATTGTCCACGTGGCCAGAGCTAGCCTTTTATGCCTTGGAGGTGCTGGCCTGCCCGGCGGCCAGCGTTTTGTCTGAACGTGTATTCAGCACGGCAGGGGGCGTCATTACAGACAAACGCAGCCGCCTGTCTACAGCCAATGTGGACAAGCTGACGTTCATAAAAATGAACCAGGCATGGATCCCACAGGACCTGTCCATCCCTTGTGCAGATTAGACATTAACTACCTCCCCTTAACAATATATTATTGTACTCCAGGGCACTTCCTCATTCAATCCTATTTTTATTTTCATTTTACCATTATATTGCGGGGCAACCCAAAGTTGAATGAACCTCTCCTCTGTCTGGGTGCCGGGGCCTAAATATGTGACAGTGGCCTGTTCCAGTGGTGGGTGACGTGAAGCCTGATTCTCTGCTATAACATGAAGACTGATTCTGTGCTGACATGAAGCCAGATTCTCTGTTACGGGACCTCTCTCCTCTGCCTGGGTGCCTGGGCCTAAATATGTGACAGTGGCCTGTTCCAGTGGTGGGTGACGTGAAGCCTGATTCTCTGCTATGACATGAAGACTGATTCTCTGCTGACATGAAGCCAGATTTTCTGTTACGGGACCTCTCTCCTCTGCCTGGGTGCCTGGGCCTAAATATGTGACAGTGGCCTGTTCCAGTGGTGGGTGACGTGAAGCCTGATTCTCTGCTATGACATGAAGACTGATTCTGTGCTGACATGAAGCCGGATTCTCTGTTACGGGACCTCTCTCCTCTGTCTGGGTACCGGGGCCTAAATATGTGACAGTGGCCTGTTCCAGTGGTGGGTGACGTGAAGCCTGATTCTCTGCTATGACATGAAGACTGATTCTCTGCTGACATGAAGCCAGATTCTCTGTTACGGGACCTCTCTCCTCTGCCTGGGTGCCTGGGCCTAAATATGTGACAGTGGCCTGTTCCAGTGGTGGGTGACGTGAAGCCTGATTCTCTGCTATGACATGAAGACTGATTCTCTGCTGACATGAAGCCAGATTCTCTGCTATGGCATGAAGAGACTGATTCTCTGCTGACGTGAAGCCAGATTCTCTGCTATGGGACCTCTGTCCATTTGATATTGGTTAATTTTTTTTTTTTTTTTTTTTTTTAATTAATTTCCCTATCCA
Organism: Bufo bufo; assembly: GCF_905171765.1. Classification (NCBI taxonomy): domain Eukaryota; kingdom Metazoa; phylum Chordata; class Amphibia; order Anura; family Bufonidae; genus Bufo; species Bufo bufo. The sequence goes on along the minus strand of NC_053397.1, from coordinate 110,219,997 downwards.
CATTTGTTTGCAGGGGATTTACCTACATGTTGCTGCCTTTTGCAGCCCTCTAGCTCTTTCCTGGGCTGTTTTACAGCCTTTTTAGTGCCAAAAAGTTCGGGTCCCCATTGACTTCAATGGGGTTCGGGTTCGGGACGAAGTTCGGGTCGGGTTCGGAGCCCGAACCCGAACATTTCCGGGAAGTTCGGCCGAACTTCTCGAACCCGAACATCCAGGTGTTCGCTCAACTCTAGTCGCAACTCTTCAAAGAACTGTGTTCACTTCACAATTGCCAGAAAATCAGAACGACAGCTTACCAATCCATCCCCAAGGTAATGGACTTTGTGAAAAAATTAACCAGACCCTAATAGAAATGCTTAGAGCTGTGCCACCTGCTACCAGGAATATATTGGCCTACTCTTCTACCTCAATTGATGTATACCTACAATAATACAATTCACTGTTCCACGGGGTATACACCTTACTATCTCATGGTTGGCCGACAACTACCTGCTGACCATACTTTGGACGGACAAGTGCCTGATGCCATCAATCCATTGCCAAAAACTGATTTGGTGAGCGAGCACCAAAGACGTCTAGCTGATGCACAAGAAATTGTTCACCACCGCATGGAACATGCTCACAAAAGGCAGCAAAAATATTATGACCAATCTGCCAAAGCAGAGCCTCTTGAAATTGGTGATTATGTGTGGCTAAAGAACAATCATCGCACCAGCAATTTGGACAGTAAGTGGGAAAGAGGTCCCTGATGAAACTGTTGCAGAGGAACATCAGCCTCCAATTCAAGTATCTGAACTAGAGTTGTAGTGATACCAAATTTTTGATTCGATATCGATACCATAAAAAAGTATTGTGATACTCGATACCATTCAATACCACGCCAAAAAATTTACAAAAAAAGCCACATGCATTCCGCATTTTTAAAAATGCCGAATCGCGCAGTTTTTATTAATTTTTTCTGTTCCGGCGTTCAACGCATAGATTTTTTTTATATTTTAATAGTTTGGACTTTTTGGTCGTGGCGATATGTGATATGTTTATTTATTGTTTATATATTTTATATGTGAAATTGGGAAAGGGGTGATTCATACTTAATATTTTGGTGAGTTTTTTTTTACATTTTTTTTTTTTTACACCTTTTATTTAATAACTATTTCCCCCCTTAGGGGCCAGAACCTGGGATCTTTTAATCCCTTGTCCTATTTACCCCAATAGATCTCTATCAGGGTGAATAGGATCTCACACTCTACCTGCTGCTCTGTGCTTTATGCACACAGCAGCAGGGAGCTGACTATGGCAGCTAGGGCTTCAGAAGCGTCATGGCTGCCATGGTAACCGATCGGAGCCCCAGGATTATACAGCTGGGGCTCCGATCAGAACTGCCACTGCCACCAATGAAGAGGATCGGAGGGGACCCTGTGGCCACTGCTACCAATGAGAAGGGGAGAGGACCCTGTGGCCACTGCCACCAATGATTTTAATACTGGGGGGGTTGAGAGGGGCGGCCGCACTCTGCCACCAATGATTTTAATGGAGTGGCCCAGGAAAAGTCCTATCATTAGTGGAGCAGTGTGCCCGCCCCTCCTCCGCCCCTCTCTCCGCCCCTCTCTCCGTTTATTAGTGGCAGCAGCAGCAGCACAGGGGGAAGGGAGAGACTGCTTCCTTCTCCCCTGTGCTGCTGAGGGAACATGAGCGTGCTGACAGCAGCGCGCTCATGTTCAGAGATACTAGACTGCACAGCTTCGCAGCCCAGTATAGAAAAAAGTATCGATTGGGAATCGAAATTTCGATACCCGCAACAACCTTAATCTGAACTACCAGTTAAGCCTGTAGAGAATATGCAAACTGTGAAAAAACTAATGATGGAAGCAGATCCTCTAAAATGGTTCCTTACAGCATGGTTAAACATTGCTGTGCCTGCTCCAGTCAGTACAGTTCATGTTAGCCAGAGGAGCCACCTCAGGAAGAAGTTTCAGTAGTGCAAGAAATTCCAGATGTACCAAGTCCCCTTGCGCTAAGGTCAGAAGAAGGACCACCACTTTGCAGATCCAGTCGGATTACAAAGGGACAACCACCTGCCTGTTATAGGGAGTATTTACTTCAGAATCAGTGGAGAATGCTTCCAGCTATCCCAGTTTAATGTGGATTACAATTTCGCTTCTTGGTGAGACTACAGAGCATGAGTAAGAGACTTCTTGACTCTGATTATTTGCCTTACTCCAAGGACTCTCTACAGTCTTCTTTGTTTTGATGTCTCAACATTCAAGTCTGTGCCCAGAGATAGACTCAAACGTACCTGAGCCTCTGTGTTGTTAATCATCTTTACTACCCCTATGCTCAGGGAATGGACTCATGCCATGTGAGCCTCCTGATTTTCACCCATGTTCATTATTTCCCCATTATGGACTATCCTGGTGTATAATTGTTCCGCTGTGCCAGGTCAGCGTCCCTGTTCATCAGTCTCCATAGGGAAGAAACAACGCCCCTTCTCACTTGTTTATTACCATTTTTGATGTTTGCCTGATATTTACAATTGTGCCTAACCATTTGCTTTTCAGTCTCAAGAAAAAGTATTGTTATGGGTTATGGTACTGTTCTTCATGCCTGCATGGACTTTATGTATAATCCCTGCCTACAGGTGTATTTAGATTGCATTACACTGAGCTTACCACTAGAGGAGATAATTCCTCCCATATATATAGTCCAGCTCAGGCCTAGTCGGGGTGTGTCAGTCACTAGTGGAGTCTAGTTCTGATCAGTTCAGTCTGGAGTCTTGAGCCCTGAGTTGAAGTGCTCCTTCTACTCAACAGGATATTAATTCAGAGAATACTAAAGAAAGGATTACGGCCATCTCCATAAGTGCCTTAGGACCTTTGGAGCTAAAAGTAAAGGATTTACCAGCCTCCGGCAGCCTCACTAACCTACACTGGGATAACCAGGACCAGCTTAGAAGTCCTCCACCAGTAAGCATAAAAATCTATATAATTTAATAGCTAGAGAGACAGACATTACACCTGTCAGCAGTGGACCTGTTGCAGCTTACCCTCTGTCTATCCTAAAGATACTGTTCAATACTTGGATGTTACTGTTACTAGGAGCAAAATTCAGTAAAAGTTATAAGTTGCACCATCCTTGTCTCAGTCTCCAGTTCCTTAATTAACACTACAGTAAATGGTTGTACCACCACAAAAGGTACTGGATGCACGACTACAAGCGACCTTGCCATAGGCACATTAATACAGACCATCAAGGGCACCTCGAATCACCATCTGGCCTGTGTCCCTTACACCAGAGTGTGCCCCCAGAGAATTCTTGTGCCGTTCTACTTATCACTTATGCGAGCCTGCCCAGGGACGACATAACCGTGAGTAACCAGAACTGTATTTACCTCAGCCCACCTATGCTCACACCGTGACCTCACATATAATTCCCCTGTCGGTCTGGCATACCGCATATGCCACTGTCAATGCTGACCATGGCATATAGAAGGTTCGCAGATGAAGAGGGCTCTCTCTCTCACCCCATCAGGTCCCCATGCTGCGATGGCAGGGTCCTCAATGGCTTTTATGGCAACTCCAGGCTTGCAAAGACCTTGAAGTCTTGCAGCTACGGAGGCCTATGTGTCACGGATGATGTTGCTGATAGCTGGAAGTTATGGATAAACATCTGACTGGCTTGATCCCAAACTAAGGAGCATAAAGGTGACCTCTATAAAACCCTAAGAGCTCACCCTGACTGCTAAGCACATACAAGGGTCTCAGAGGTAGACGATTGCATGCCCTCGTACCTAGACTGTGTGACACCTGAAAACCCTATAATAGTGAGCGGACACAACCACCGGCTCCCTGCACTTAATACGGAGGGAGTCAGGGTCACCTAGAATCAAGCCAGCAAGGAAACACAATACATGAAAGGACTTATCTGAACAAGCAGTAACAGAAGTCTCCCGCAGTGAACACTTCAATCCAGGAAGTAGTATAAACCGCAAAGTGAGGCAGTATGGGAGGGAATATAAAGGGAGGCAATTAGTGCTGATGTCCACACCAACATAAAAGGACACAGCACACACCACAAACCACACAGGAACCCAGGACACCATAGCTGCAATAACGTGAGACACCACAAGAACATAATCTTAACATCTTCTGTGACCACAAGGGTGGCCCTCACTGGACAGATGGCATATGAAGACCAGGAGGATAACTCCAACATACACCATGGCTGGAGTACCCCTCAGCTTCAGGCATCCAGCAGAGGCTAAATAGCCCAAGCAGCCACACCCACACACACATAAACCCAGTGTTAAAATACTAGGAAGGGATTTAACCATTCCAACACAGACAAGGGGAGGAAGCCACTTAAAGGGGAAGTGCACACACAAGCATGGAAAGCTACACGTTGCCGCAGGCAACAACATGCGTGGCAGCCATGTCAGAGCAATCACCCAGATGGCCGAGACACTGCCACCGCATGCACACACAGCAACACGTTGCCGCGGGCAACTGCAAGTGTAGCAACAGTGTCACAGCGCACACCATAGGCCGTGACAACCCCTCCCTCTACGGGTGGACTCTGGACACTCAGAGCCCACCTTCTCAGGATGGGATCTATGGAAAGCCCTGATGAGACGAGTGGCCTTAATGTCTGCCACTGGGACCCTCTCCTCAGGACCATAACCCTCCCAATGAACGAGGTACTGGAGAGAACCGCGGATAATGCGAGAATCCACAATCCTAGAGACCTGAAATTCAAGATTATCATCAACAACAATTGGAGGAGGAGGCAAGAGGAGGGTACAGTGGGTTGGACATACGGTTTTAATAGGGACCTGTGAAAAACATTATGGATCTTCCAAGTCTGAGGAAGATCAAGACGAAAGGCAACGGGATTGATGACGGACAAGATCTTGTAAGGCCCAATAAACTTAGGACCCAACTTCCAGGAGGGAACCTTCAGTTTGATATTCTTTGTGGACAACCACACCAGATCACCTACATTCAGGTCCGGAACCAGGCACACGTCTCTTATCCGCCACACGCTTATATCTCTTACTCATCCTCTTCAGATTACCCTGAATCTTTTGCCAAATAAATGACAAAGACAAGGAAAATCTCTCCTCATCAGGTAAACCAGAAGACCCCTCTCCAGAGAATGTCCGAAACTGCGGATGAAACCCATATGCACCAAAAAATGGTGACTTATCAGAGGACTCCTGGCGACGGTTATTTAAAGCAAACTCAGCAAGGGACAAAAAAGAACACCAATCCTCCTGATTCTCTGCCACAAAACAGCGCAGATTTGTCTCCAGATTCTGATTGACGCGTTCGGTCTGACCATTCGACTGCGGGTGAAACGCAGAAGAGAATGACAACCGAACCCCCAAGCGAGAACAGAAGGCCTTCCAGAATCTGGAAACAAATTGCATGCCCCTATCAGAAACGATGTCTGAAGGAATGCCATGCAATTTGACAATGTGATCAACAAATGCTTGCGCCAGCGTCTTAGCATTGGGTAACCCAGGAAAGGGAATGAAATGCGCCATTTTGCTAAAACTACTACCAGAATCACAGTCTTCCCCGAGGAACGAGGCAGGTCCGTAATGAAGTCCATGGACAGATGCGTCCAAGGACGGGAAGGAATGGGTAACGGGAGGAGAGAACCCGATGGCCGTGAATGAGGGACCTTGGCATGAGCGCAGGTCTCGCAGGCTGCCACAAAACCCTCAACTGTCTTACGAAGAGCCGGCCACCAGAATCTCCGAGCAATGAGATCCACTGTGGCTCTACTCCCCGGGTGCCCAGCAAGGACAGTATCGTGGTGCTCCTTAAAAACCTTGTCGTAAAGCGAGAGGCACAAACAACCTCCCAGGAGGACAAAGATCAGGAGCCTCTGCCTGGGCTGCCTGAACCTCTGCCTCCAAATCAGGATAAAGAGCAGAGACAACCACCCCTTCAGCCAAAAGGGACCTGGGTCTTCAAAGTTCCCCCCTCCCGGAAAACAACGTGACAGGGCATCAGCCTTCACATTTTTAACCCCAGGGCGGAACGTTACAACAAAATTAAACCTAGAAAAGAATAAAGACCATCTGGCCTGTCTCAAGTTCAGACGCTTGGCTGATTCCAAGTAGGCCAGATTCTTATGGTCGGTAAACACTGTAATAGGGTGTCTGGCTCCCTCTAGCCAATGGCGCCATTCCTCAAAAGCGAATTTGATGGCCAACAACTCCCTATCTCCCACTTCGTAATTTCTCTCTGAGGAGGAGAGTTTCCTTGAGAAAAAAGCACACGGTCGCCATTTGGCAGGAGAGGGACCCTGAGATAAGACCGCACCCACACCCACCTCAGAAGCGTCCACCTCAACAATAACAGGTAGAGAGACATCAGGTTGTACCAAAATGGGAGCGGAAGCAAAACTCTCCTTGATACTAGAAAAGGCCTTAAGCGCATCTACCGACCAGGAGAAAAAATCTACCCCCTTTTTAGTCATATTAGTGAGTGGCTTAACAACAGAGAAATAATTCAAAATGAACTTTCTGTAATAATTGGCAAAACCTAAAAACCACATCAGCGCCTTCTGATTCTCAGGAAGCTCCCAATCAAGCACAGCACGGACCTTCTCAGGGTCCATGCGAAAACCAGAAGCGGAGAGAAGAAAACCAAGAAATTGAATCTCCGGAACCGCAAACACACATTTTTCCAGTTTAGCGTACAATTTATTCTCCCACAGAATGAGCAAGACCTGACGAAGGTGGTCCCTATGAGTTTTGAAATCAGGAGAAAAAATCTAAATGTCATCTAGATACACTAGTACAAATTTCCCCATTAAATGATAAAAAATGGTGTTCACAAAATGTTGGAAGACGGCCGGAGCATTCATCAAACCAAAGGGCATAACCAAATTCTCGAAATGACCCTCAGGGGTATTGAAGGCCGTCTTCCATTCGTCCCCTTCCCTGACCCTGACTAGGCTGTATGCCCCTCTTAAATCCAACTTAGAAAAAACTTTAGCCCCAACAATCTGGTTAAACAGGTCCGGGATCAGAGGAATCGGATATGGGTCACAAATTGTGATACAGTTCAGCTTCCTGAAATCCAGACAAGGTCTTAAAGAACCATATTTTTTCTTACCAAAAAAAAAAAACTGCGGCAACAGGTGACTTCGAGGGTCGGATGTGTCCCTTTCTCAGGCTGTCTGGGGCACAGTCTGATGGTGTTGTGGCAGATACTTGGGTCAGTATGCATAGTTTTTTTTGCTGATTGTATGTTAATTTAGCAAAGTAGTGTGTTTGATACTGCCTGTAGGATCCAGGGTCGGTATTTTGACTCTGTGACCATATACTCTGGACAGGTTAGCACCCTTTATATGCACTGACTGTATCTTTCCATATATATTTCTGCACTTGCACTTTATTTATATGAATTGTAACTGCCATACTCTCGAAGTCTGACTGATTATTTTAAATGTTCTTAATGTCTGTGAGGCCAGAAATGGTTATAACTCTGTGAGTACTAATAAAATTGATGATTATTTAAAAGCAATTGTTGATGGAGTTATAATTTGTGATTTAATTTGATCTATGTATCTATGATTGGTTGCGCTAATGGTGATACTGGATCTCTGATATAGCAAGTTTAAGGCAAACAAGTGTTGGTTGTTTTTGTCAGAGATATAAGTACGCATAGCGACTCTTTCAGGTTGGGAGAGATTGTATAAACGTGATTTTGGCAGCTTGGCGCCTGGGATGAGATTAATAGGGCAATCGTACTCCCGGTGAGGGGTCAGCTCCTGGACACCACTCTCGGAAAACACATCTGAAAATTCAGAGAGAAAAGATGGTACAGTCTTGGTAGAAACCTCTGAAAGAGACGCCGTTCGGCAATTCTCTGTGCAAAAGTCACTCCAACCATTTATTTGCCTTGCTGCCAATCAATGGTTGGGTTATGTTTAGTGAGCCAGGGTAGCCCCAACACTAGAGGAGTAGGTAATCCGCTTAGGACGAAACATGACATATCCTCAACATGAGCATCACCCACAGTCAAACGGATATTGTGAACTATGCCCTTTAACGATTTTTGAGAAAGTGGAGCGGAATCGATAGCAAAAACAGGTATATCCTTTTCCAAAGTGCATACCTGGAAACCATGTGTTATAGCAAATTGATTATCAATGAGATTGACAGCTGCTCCACTATCTACAAAAATCTCACAAACAATGTTCTTGCTATCTAGCACCACCCTGGCAGGTAGGACAAAACGGGAGCTACAAGCAAACGGCAAACCTTCAATTTCCGCATGAACCTTGCCAATAGTAGCAAATGGAAAGTTTTTAGAGTTTTTTTTTTCTTTTTGTTTCTTTATTACCCTCAGAAAACTCCCTGAATCTCCTAGAGGGGCAAACATTAGCCAAATGATTTATACCCCCACAACAGAAACAAACCCTCCTCTGAGAGCTGAATCCTCTACTATCAGAGGCAAGCAAACCCAGCTGCATGGCCTCCTGCTCAGAGAGGATTGAGAGAGACTGAGGCCCCTGTGTACACTGAATGAGACCACCCCACTGTCCTTGGACTGAATATGACAGGAAGGAGTTGTCTCTCCTCTCTCTCTAAGACGCCTGTCAATACGAACAGCTAGAGACATGGCAGACTTCAACGAGGCAGGTCTCTCATGAAAAGTAAATGCATCTTTCAATCCCTCCGAAAGACCATGGCAAAATTTACTTCGGAGTGCAGCATCGTTCCAACCAGAATCAGCTGCCCATCTCCGAAATTCAGAACAATATATCTCTGCGGACTGTTTACCCTGGCATAAAAGACGCAGTTTAGATTCAGCCAGAGCAATACGATCCGGGTCATCATATATCTGCCCCAGGGCTACAAAAAATTCATCCACCGCTCGGAGGGGCCGTGCCCCCACCGGCAGCGAAAACGCCCAAGACTTAGCGTTATTCCTGAGCAGCGAGATGATGATCCCCACTGTAACGGACCGTTTCAGCAGACAAGGGGTTAAAATCCGTTTAGGCGATATGCCCCTTTCTAAAAGACAGGCACAGCTACTGCAGAACACCAAACTCCCGAACTGGATACAAAATAGCACTCCAAACTGGAACCTCACGAATAGCTGCTAGCAGACAAACAGGAATCAGCTTACACTCCTGGCAATCAGTCTCTAACAGCATACAGCGGGTCCCCCCAATAACGAGACAAGGCTCCGTGTTGAGGGTCAAGCAGTGGTCTGAGGTGCTGGTACACCCAGCCTGTTTTTTTTATTACAGTTGTTGCAAATACAGGTCCGCCAACAGGGAGGTATTAAACAACCAAGCCCATCTGGTGTACACGCCCCTAGGGGACCAGAAGGAAGACTGTGACACAGGACAGACATGCAGCACTGCGGGACACACAGAGACAATACATCCCCACAATGCATCATGGTTTCCTCCTCTCTGCCCTGGAGACACCCGAGGAGTAATCCAATTATCTCTCAGGACAAAGGGAGATCACCAATACACATGTGGAGACAACAGAACAGAAATCACCATTTAAACACACAATGGGACAATGGCACAATGGGACAATAGAAACACACCCAGCATATTCCTCCCCTCTGTCTATCCACTCAACTATCTCCCAAGCTGACAAGCTATACTTATTATAAATTGTTACAACTTTGTGAGTTTACATTGTCCATACATATAACTTACATCAATTTAACCAGTATAACCTGGGGACAAACCTATCCAAAATTCACTTGAATAGGTTCAGGGGTTTAAAAGTTAGTATGGGCCATAATCCTGAGGCAAGAGGCCAGCAGCCAGGCCCCTCCAAAACCCAGTGGCGAGGTTGGTTTCGCCACACATCTCCCCCTCCCAGGGAAGACTAACCAGGTACCTGACCTCACGGTCAGTACCTGAGTTAGTCTGGCAGTCCACCCACAACCCAATACTGGACCTGTTGAATTTGGTAGCCTGTCTCTGTCCAGTGAGTCCACCAAGGTTGTGTTGGTAGCTGGTACTCCCGGTCTCTGTGTTGCTCCCTGGCTTGGAGTGGAGGTTGCTTTGTGGGCAGGTATCAGCGGTACTCTGCCCTGGTGCGAGCGTTACCATGGAAGAAGCCTGGTTGGAGCCTTGTTGTTGGAGGGGGAGACCGACTGTCTCTACCCCCTGTGCTGTAAGTGCAGAGACCACGGTCCCATCTGCACTGTTGTGGGGCTTACTGTCTCCCCTCTGGTGCGTTAAGCTGCCGCTGGGGAGAGGGGGTAACGAGCTCCTCTCCCATACATACTTCCAGCCGCTGGGGAGGGCGACCGACCGTCTCCGCTCCCAATACAGTGTCCTGCTGCTGGGGAAAGGAGACTGGGCTCTCTATTCCCTGCTGGACACTCTGCCGCTGGGGGACAGGTCCGACTGTCTCTGCCCCCTGTAACTCCGCCTGCCGCTGGGGAATGGAGACTGGGCTCCCAATTCCCAATAAATCACACGGCTGCTGGGGAATGGAGACTGGGCTCCCAATTCCCTGTACATCACTCGGCCGCTGGGGAATGGAGACTGAGCTCCCAATTCCCTGTACATCACACGGCCGCTGGGGAATGGAGACTGGGCTCCCAATTCCCGGCACATCACTCGGCCGCTGGGGAATGGAGACTGGGCTCCCAATTCCCAAAAAATCATGCTGCTGCTGGGGGGCAGGAACAACTACCTCTGCCCCTGTAACTCAGCCTGCCGCTGGGGAGGGAGGACGCTGCTCTCCTCTCCCTGCATTTCACACTGCCTTCCGGCATATCACCCTGCTGCTGGGGGGCAGGAACAACTACCTCTGCCCCCTGTAACTCAGCCTGCCGCTGGGAGGGAGGACGCTGCTCTCCTCTCCCTGCACTTCACACTGCCTTCCCGGCATATCACTCTGCTGCTGGGGGTCAGGAACAACTACCTCTGCCCCCTGTAACTCAGCCTGCCGCTGGGGAATGGAGACTGGGCTCCCAATTCCCTGCAATTCACACTGCCGCTGGGGAATGGAGACTGGGCTCCCAATTCCCTGCTGGACACTCTGCCGCTGGGGAGAGGAGACTAAGCTCTCTCTGTCCCGCAACTGTAACTTCCGATGGAGGTCCACCCAACGTAGCAGCTGACCGTCACCTTCTGCCCGGTATAGTAGGGTCTTGAACACTAGACTCCTCACGAACTTCACGGATTTCTCAGCTGGATTGGGTCCGAAGAAGTTCAGCCGCAACCACATCATACGGTCAAATTCCTCAACAGAGTATCTGTACTCCACTGCTGGTTCCATCCTGGTGCTTTTAGGGTCGCTGTACTGAGACATGCGTTGCCCTTAAGTTGTAAAATCCAAAGAAATGGTGTCTCCTGTAGATGTCCTTCTGGCTGTAGGAACGATCCCGCCGCTTGCCACCAATGTAAAGGGTTGTTTCAGCAGACAAGGGGTTAAAATCCGTTTAGGCGATATGCCCCTTTCTGAGAGACAGGCACAGCTACTGCAGAACACCAAACTCCCGAACTGGATACAAAATAGCATTCCAAACTGGAACCTCACGAATAGCTGCTAGCAGACGAACAGGAATCAGCTTACACTCCTGGCAATCAGTCTCTAACAGCATACAGCGGGTCCCCCCAATAACGAGACAAGGCTCCGTGTTGAGGGTCAAGCAGTGGTCTGAGGTGCTGGTACACCCAGCCTGTTTTTTTTATTACAGTTGTTGCAAATACAGGTCCGCCCACAGGGAGGTATAAAACAACCAAGCCCATCTGGTGTACACGCCCCTAGGGGACCAGAAGGAAGACTGTGACACAGGACAGACATGCAGCACTGCGGGACACACAGAGACAATACATCCCCACAATTCATCATGGTTTCCTCCTCTCTGCCCTGGAGACACCCGAGGAGTAATCCAATTATCTCTCAGGACAAAGGGAGATCACCAATACACATGTGGGGACAACAGAACAGAAATCACCATTTAAACACACAATGGGACAATGGCACAATGGGACAATAGAAACACACCTAGCATATTCCTCCCCTCTGTCTATCCACTCAACTATCTCCCAAGCTGACAAGCTATACTTATTATAAATTGTTACAACTTTGTGAGTTTACATTGTCCATACATATAACTTATATCAATTTAACTAGTATAACCTGGGGACAAACCTATCCAAAATTCACTTGAATAGGTTCAGGGGTTTAAAAGTTAGTATGGGCCATAATCCTGAGGCAAGAGGCCAGCAGCCAGGCCCCTCCAAAACCCAGTGGCGAGGTTGGTTTCGCCACACCCACCCTCTGCTCCTCATCACCAGAGGAATGGGGAAGTAGGCGAAAATGGAGTTTGCAAGCCTCTCTAAAGCGAACAAAATTCTCACTACCCCCACAGAACGTATCCGGAAGCGAGATCTTAGGGGCTCGGAACAAACTCCATGAACGCAAGCAGAACCGGTCACCTGAAACTGAGACACAGTTTTACGGAGATCTGCTACCTCCAGTGAAAGACCTTGCATGCGGTCAATAAAGGCTGAAACCGGATCCTTGCTTAAGACTATAATGGCGGTTTATAATGTCACGGATGATGTTGCTGATAGCTGGAAGTTATGGATAAACATCCGACTGGCTTGATCCCAAACTAAGGAGCATAAAGGTGACCCCTATAAAACCCTAAGAGCTCACCCTGACTGCTAAGCACATACAAGGGTCTCAGAGGTAGACGATTGCATGCCCTCGTACCTAGACTGTGTGACACCTGAAAACCCTATAATAGTGAGGGGACACGACCACCAGCTCCCTGCACTTAATACGGAGGGAGTCAGGGTCACCTAGAATCAAGCCAGCAAGGAAACACAATACATGAAAGGACTTATCTGAACAAGCAGTAACAGAAGTCTCCAGCAGTGAACACTTCAATCCAGGAAGTAGTATAAACCGCAAAGTGAGGCAATATGGGAGGGAATATAAAGGGAGGCAATTAGTGTAAATAGGTGACAGCTGGGAGAAGGAAAGGAGATGACAAAGTGAAACCAAAACAAAGAACATCATGCAAGAGGTACAGAAGAACGTCTGCCAGACCTTCTCAGAGAGCTGGCGTTGACACTATTAAGCCCTGCCCCACGTCAGTGTAATACTGAAAGTTCAGTGCAGGCAACAAACCTTGAAAAGTTGAAGCGAAAATAAAAGTAAAAAAGACTGTAACAAAAAAAAATTGGGTTTTTTTGCCATGTACTATAAAAAGTGTAAAAAAAAACCTGAAATAGACATATTAGGTATTGAAGCTTCTGTAACATGGTTCTATAAAAAAAAAAACACATGAGCTACCCCATCAAGGGAACGCAGGAAAATTAAAAAAAATAAGAATGACCATTTATTAGTGACCTCGTCTCACAAAAAGCATAATATCAAGCAATCAAAATGTTTTATTTACCCCAAAATGGTACCATTAAAAACATCACCTCATCCCACAAAAAAGCAGCCCTCACACAGGACCAGCCTCAGAAAAATATTTTAAATAGGCAACGCAAAAACAGTAACCATACTGGCCAGCAGAATAAAGATTAAGGGGGTCATTTATAAAACTGGTGTAAAGTAGAACTGGCTTAGCTGCCCATAGGGACCAATCAGAATTCTCCCTTTTTTTTTAAAAGGAAGTGTGAAAAATTAAAGGTGGAATCTGATTGGTTACTAAGGGCAACTACTGTAAGCCAGTTCTACTTTACACTAGTTTGATAAATGACCCCCAAAGTCATTATTCCTTCGTGGTGTACCCCACAATAACAAATTCCAAAAAGCAATGGCAGAATGGATGCCTTTTTTTTTTTATTAGTGTTGGGCGCAAATATTCGAATCGCAAATTTTAATCACGAATATCGGCACTTAGAGAATTTGCGAAGATTTAGAATATAGTGCTATATATTCGTATTCGTGAATGTTCTAGATTTTTTTTTTCATCTGAACCCATGATTAGGGATGAGCGAACCCGAACTGTATAAAAGTCCGGGTTTGGGTTCGGGTTCGGTGTTCGGCGCTTTCTTGGTGCTTTTTGAAAGGCTGCAAAGCAGCCAATCAACAAGCGTCATACTACTTGCCCCAAGAGGCCATCACAGCCATGCCTACTATTGGCATGGCTGTGATTGGCCAGTGCAGCATGTGACCCAGCCTCTATTTAAGCTGGAGTCACGTAGCGCCGCACGTCACTCTGCTCTGATCAGTGTAGGGAGAGGATGCAGCTGCAGCCATCAATTGTGGCTTGGCTTGGCTGTGCTTGCTATTTTATTGAGGCATAAAATACAATTGCCAAAATAGCAGTACCCTAAATCTGGTGTTTCAGCTGTGGCTAGCCAATTGTAATACTGTCTGCTGTCTGCCGAAGCACAGTTTTTGTTCTGGGTTGAAATACAATTCCCAACTTAGCAATTCCCTAAATTAGTGGTTTCTGCTCTATCAGGCCAAGTTTAAATCTATCCATAAAAGGGTATATTAGATTGAAGGTGCGGATAGGGTCATCCTCAATAACTTCACACGCTACCGTGCATTTCCAAGTCAAATTCTGTCCGTAAAAGGGATACCTGTCATCCAGCGCCTAAATACTAGGCCTACAATTTATATTCAGCTAAATCTGTCGTTACTGCTGTGCCTGTATTAGTGTAATACGGTACCTAAATAGATAGCCAGATAGTGTTAGGTTCCTGTAAAAAAAGGCCTGAATTTGAATTCAATACATTGGGCCAAATAATTTTTTTCCTATTGTGGTGAACGGTAACAATGAGGAAAACATCTAGTAAGGGACGCGGGCGAGGACATGGTCGTGGTGGTGTTAGTGGACCCTCTGGTGCTGGGAGAGGACGTGGCCGTTCTGCCACAGCCACACGTCCTAGTGAACCAACTACCTCAGGTCCCAGTAGCAGCCAGAATTTACAGCGATATTTGGTGGGGCCCAATGCCGTTCTAAGGATGGTAAGGCCTGAGCAGGTACAGGCATTAGTCAATTGGGTGGCCGACAGTGGATCCAGCACGTTCACATTATCTACCACCCAGTCTTCTGCAGAAAGCGCACAGATGGCGCATGAAAACCAAGCCCATCAGTCTGTCACATCACCCCCATGCATATCAGGGAAACTGTCTGAGCCTCAAGTTATACAGCAGTCTCTTATTCTGTTTGAAGACTCTGCTGCCAGGGTTTCCCAAGGGCATCCACCTAGCCCTTCCCCAGGGGTGGAAGAGATAGAATGCACTAACGCACAACCACTTATGTTTCCTAATGATGAGGACATGGGAATACCACCTCAGCACGTCTCTGATGATGACGAAACACAGGTGCCAACTGCTGCGTCTTTCTGCAGTGTGCAGACTGAACAGGAGGTCAGGGAGGAAGACTGGCTGGAAGACGATGCAGGGGACGATGAGGTCCTAGACCCCACATGGAATGAAGGTCGTGCCACTGACTTCCAGAATTTGGAGGAAGAGGCAGTGGTGAGACCGAGCCAACAGCGTAGCAAAAGAGGGAGCAGTGGGCAAAAGCAGAACACCCGCCGCCAAGAGAGTCCGTCTGCTACTGGCCACCGCCATCTGGGACCGAGCACCCCAAAGGCAGCTTCAAGGAGTTCCCTGGCGTGGCAGTTCTTCAAACAATGTGCTGACGACAAGACCCGAGTGTTTTGCACGCTGTGCCATCAGAGCCTGAAGCGAGGCATTAACGTTCTGAACCTTAGCACAACCTGCATGACCAGGCACCTGCATGCAAAGCATGAACTGCAGTGGAGTAAACACCTTAAAAACAAGGAACTCACTCAGGCTCCCCCTGCTACCTCTTCTGCTGCTGCCGCCACCTCGGCCTCTTCCTCCGCCTCTGGAGGAACGTTGGCACCTGCCGCCCAGCAAACAGAGGATGTACCACCAACACCACCACCTCCGTCACCAAGCATCTCAACCATGTCACACGGCAGCGTTCAGCTCTCCATCTCACAAAAATTTGAGAGAAAGCGTAAATTCCCACCTAGCCACCCTCGATCCCTGGCCCTGAATGCCAGCATTTCTAAACTACTGGCCTATGAAATGCTGTCATTCAGGCTGGTGGACACAGACAGCTTCAAACAGCTCATGTCGCTTGCTGTCCCACAGTATGTTGTTCCCAGCCGGCACTACTTCTCCAAGAGAGCCGTGCCTTCCCTGCACAACCAAGTATCTGATAAAATCAAGTGTGCACTGCGCAACGCCATCTGTGGCAAGGTCCACCTAACCACAGATACGTGGACCAGTAAGCACGGCCAGAGACGCTATATCTCCCTAACTGCACACTGGGTAAATGTAGTGGCGGCTGGGCCCCAGGCGAAGAGCTGTTTGGCGAACGTCCTTCCGCTGCCAAGGATCGCAGGGCAACATTCTTTGCCTCCTGTTGCCTCCTCCTCCTACTCGGCTTCCTCCTCCTCTTCTTCCACCTGCTCATCCAGTCAGCCACACACCTTCACCACCAACTTCAGCACAGCCCGGGGTAAACGTCAGCAGGCCATTCTGAAACTCATATGTTTGGGGGACAGGCCCCACACCGCACAAAAGTTGTGGCGGGGTATAGAACAACAGACCGATGAGTGGTTGCTGCCGGTGAGCCTCAAGCCTGGCCTGGTGGTGTGCGATAATGGGCGAAATCTCGTTGCAGCTCTGGGACTAGCCGGTTTGACGCACATCCCTTGCCTGGCGCATGTGCTGAATTTGGTGGTGCAGAAGTTTATTCACAACTACTCCGACATGTCAGAGCTGCTGCATAAAGTGCGGGCCGTCTGTTCGCGCTTCCGGCGTTCACACCCTGCCGCTGCTCGCCTGTATGCGCTACAGCGTAACTTCGGCCTTCCCGCTCACCGCCTCATATGCGACGTGCCCACCAGGTGGAACTCCACCTTGCACATGCTGGACAGACAGCAGCAGGCCATAGTGGAGTGTCAGCTGCAGCACGCACGGATCAGTCGCACTGCGGAACAGCACCACTTCACCACCAATGACTGGGCCTCCATGCGAGACCTGTGTGCCCTGTTCCGCTGTTTCGAGTACTCCACCAACATGGCCAGTGGCGATGACGCCGTTATCAGCGTTACAATACCACTTCTATGTTTCCTTGAGAAAACACTTAGGGCAATGATGGAAGAGGAGGTGGCCCAGGAGGAGGAGGAGGAAGAGGGGTCATTTTTAGCACTTTCAGGCCAGTCTCTTAGAAGTGACTCAGAGGGAGGTTTTTTGCAACAGCAGAGGCCAGGTACAAATGTGGCCAGACAGGGCCCACTACTGGAGGACGAGGAGGACGAGGATGAGGAGGAGGTGGAGGAGGATGAGGATGAAGCATGTTCACAGCGGGGTGGCACCCAACTTAGCTCGGACCCATCACTGGTGCGTGGCTGGGGGGAAACGCAGGACGATGACGATACGCCTCCCACAGAGGACAGCTTGTCCTTACCTCTGGGCAGCCTGGCACACATGAGCGACTACATGCTGCAGTGCCTGCGCAACGACAGCAGAGTTGCCCACATTTTAACGTGTGCGGACTACTGGGTTGCCACCCTGCTGGATCCCCGGTACAAAGACAATGTGCCCACCTTACTTCCTGCACTGGAGCGTGATAGGAAGATGCGCGAGTACAAGCGCACGTTGGTAGACGCGCTACTGAGAGCATTCCCAAATGTCACAGGGGAACAAGTGGAAGCCCAAGGCGAAGGCAGAGGAGGAGCAAGAGGTCGCCAACGCAGCTGTGTCACGGCCAGCTCCTCTAAGGGCAGGGTTAGCATGGCAGAGATGTGGAAAAGTTTTGTCAACACGCCACAGCTAACTGCACATTTCACTAACATGGTGGAACAGTACCTGTGCACACCCCTCCACGTACTGACTGATGGTTCGGCCCCATTCAACTTCTGGGTCTCCAAATTGTCCACGTGGCCAAAGCTAGCCTTTTATGCCTTGGAGGTGCTGGCCTGCCCGGCGGCCAGCGTTTTGTCTGAACGTGTATTCAGCACGGCAGGTGGCGTCATTACAGACAAACGCAGCCGCCTGTCTACAGCCAATGTGGACAAGCTGACGTTCATAAAAATGAACCAAGCATGGATCCCACAGGACCTGTCCATCCCTTGTGCAGATTAGACATTTATAACTACCTCCCCTTAACCATATATTATTGTACTCCAGGGCACTTCCTCATTCAATCCTTTTTTTATTTTCATTTTATTATTATATTGCGGGGCATCCCAAAGTTGAATGAACCTCTCCTCTGTCTGGGTGACGGGGCCTAAAAATATCTGACAGTGGCCTGTTCCAGTGTTGGGTGACATGAAGCCTGATTCTCTGCTATGACATGAAGCCTGAATCTCTGCTATGAGACCTCTCTCCTCTGTCTGGGTGCCGGGGCCTAAAAATATCTGACAATGGCCTGTTCCAGTGTTGGGTGACATGAAGCCTGATTCTCTGCTATGACATGAAGCCTGATTCACTGCTATGGGACCTCTGTCCTCTGTCTGGGTGCCGGGGCCTAAATATCTGACAATGGCCTGTTCCAGTGTTGGGTGACGTGAAGCCTGATTCTCTGCTATGCCATGAAGCCTGATTCTCTGCTATGGGACCTCTCTCCTCTGTCTGGGTGCCGGGGCCTAAATATCTGACAATGGCCTGTTCCAGTGGTGGGTGACGTGAAGCCTGATTCTCTGCTATGACATGAAGCCTGATTCTCTGCTATGACTTGAAGCCTGATTCTCTGCTATGACATGAAGCCTGATTCTCTGCTATGGGACCGCTCTCCTCTGTCTGGGTGCCAGGGCCTTAAAATATCTGACAGTGGCCTGTTCCAGTGGTGGGTAACGTGAAGCCTGATTCTCTGCTATGACATGAAGCCTGACTCTCTGCTATGAGACCTCTCTCCTCTGTCTGGGTGCCGGGGCCTAAAAATATCTGACAATGGCCTGTTCCAGTGTTGGGTGACATGAAGCCTGATTCTCTGCTATGACATGAAGCCTGATTCACTGCTATGGGACCTCTCTCCTCTGTCTGGGTGCCGGGGCCTAAATATCTGACAATGGCCTGTTCCAGTGTTGGGTGACGTGAAGCCTGATTCTCTGCTATGCCATGAAGCCTGATTCTCTGCTATGTGATTCTCTACAATGGCCTGTTCCAGTGGTGGGTGACGTGAAGCCTGATTCTCTGCTATGACATGAAGCCTGATTCTCTGCTATGACTTGAAGCCTGATTCTCTGCTATGACATGAAGCCTGATTCTCTGCTATGGGACCTCTCTCCTCTGTCTAGGTGACGGGGCCTAAAAATATCTGACAGTGGCCTGTTCCAGTGGTGGGTGACGTGAAGCCTGATTCTCTGCTATGACATGCAGCCTGATTCTCTGCTATGACTTGAAGCCTGATTCTCTGCTATGACATGAAACCTGATTCTTTGCTATGGGACCTCTCTCCTCTGTCTGGGTGCCGGGGCCTAAATATCTGACAATGGCCTCTTCCAGTTTTGAATGACGTGAAGCCTGATTCTCTGCTATGACATGAAGCCTGATTCTCTGCTATGACTTGAAGCCTGATTCTCTGCTATGACATGAAGCCTGATTCTCTGCTATGGGACCTCTCTCCTCTGTCTGGGTGCCGGGGCCTAAATATCTGACAATGGCTTGTTCCAGTGTTAGGTGACGTGAAGCCTGATTCTCTGCTATGACATGAAGCCTGATTCTCTGCTATGACTTGAAGCCTGATTCTCTGCTATGACATGAAGCCTGATTCTCTGCTATGGGACCTCTCTCCTCTGTCTGGGTGCCGGGGCCTAAATATCTGACAATGGCCTGTTCCAGTGGTGGGTGACATGAAGCATGATTCTCTGCTATGCCATGAAGCCTGATTCTCTGCTATGGGACCTCTCTCCTCTGTCTGGGTGCCGGGGCCTAAATATATGACAATGGCCTGTTCCAGTGGTGGGTGACGTGAAGCCTGATTCTCTGCTATGACATGAAGCCTGATTCTCTGCTATGACTTGAAGCCTGATTCTCTGCTATAACATGAAGCCTGATTCTCTGCTATGGGACCTCTCTCCTCTGTCTGGGTGCCGGGGCCTAAATATCTGACAATGGCCTGTTCCAGTGGTGGGTGACGTGAAGCCTGATTCTCTGCTATGACATGAAGCCTGATTCTCTGCCATGAGACCTCTCTCCAATTGATATTGGTTCATTTTAATTTATTTTATTTTTATTTTAATTAATTTCCCTATCCACATTTGTTTGCAGGGGATTTACCTACATTTTGCTGCCTTTTGCAGCCCTCTAGCCCTTTCCTGGGCTATTTTACAGCCTCTTTAGTGCCGAAAAGTTCGGGTCCCCATTGACTTCAATGGGGTTCGGGTTCGGGGCGAAGTTCGGGTCAAGTTCGGATCCCGAACCCGAACATTTCCGGGAAGTTCGGCCGAACTTCTCGAACCCGAACATCCAGGTGTTCGCTCAACTCTACCCATGATCCCTCCCTGCTTCTTGATGGTGGGCCAATGAGAAAGCTGCAATGTCTTTTTCTGAGCTTAGCAACATCCCTAGCAACCAATAGGAAAGCTGCCTACCCCTTACTATATAAGAACCTCCCCAGCAGCCAGTTTTTTTCAGTTCTGAGAGAGACAGCTTTGCTGTGTCATTACATTAGATAGTTTGTTAGTTAGCTTATGTATATAATACAGAGAGTTAGTGGGAGATAGTCAGTGTAGGTTAGATCGTGATATAGCGAATATATTGGAGCACTCTAACTGCATATAAAGCTATTGTAATGTTCTGCCGTGCCAACCATTTTCCCCAGTCTCCAGAAACTTCTAGCAGTTTGAAAAATGTAGCAAAAGTCACCCACGCCTGTATTGCGCGCGCTATACGCGCATATTACATTGCCGATTTTTGCAATCAAGAAAATAGTTCTCGAATTCGTGAATTTATGATGAATATTTGCCCAAATATTCGTGAAATATCGCGAATTGAAATATTGTCCCTGCCGCTCATTACTATTCTTTATCCTGCTTTCCAAAAAGCTAAATAAAAAGTGATAAAAAATCATACCCTGAATGTACCCCAAAATTGAACGATGATAGCAATTCATCCCGTAAAAAATAAGCCCTCACACAGCTCTGTCGAGAAAAAAATTAAAAAAACTTATGATTGTCAGAAAATACAGTTGCAAGAAAAAGTATGTGAACCCTTTGGAATAATATGGATTTCTGCACAAATTGGTCATAAAAAGTCACAACAATAGACAATAACAGTCTGCTTAAACTAATAACACACAAATAATTAAATGTTACCATGTTTTTATTGAACACACCATGTAAACATTCACAGCGCAGGTGGAAAAAGTATGTGAACCCCTCAGACTAATGACATCTCTAAGAGCTAATTGGAGTGAGGTGTCAGCCAACTGGAGTCCAATCAGTGAGATGAGATTGGAGGTGTTGGTTACAGCTGCCCTATAAACAAACATACACCAGTTCTGGGTTTACTTTTCACAAGAAGCATTGCCTGATGTGAATGATGCCTCGCACAAAAGAGCTCTCAGAAGACCTACGATTAAGAATTGTTGACTTGCATAAAGCTGGAAAGGGTTATAAAAGTATCTCCAAAAGCCTTGCTGTTCATCAGTCCACGGTAAGACAAATTGTATATAAATGGAGAAAATTCAGCACTGCTGCTACTCTACCTAGGAGTGGCCGTCCTGTAAAGATGACTGCAAGAGTACAGCGCAGACTGCTTAATGAGGTGAAGAAGAATCCTAGAGTGTCAGCTAAAGACTTACAAAAGGCATATGCTAACATCCCTGTTAGCGAATCTACGATACATAAAACACTAAACATGAATGTATTTCATGGGAGGATACCACAGAGGAAGCCACTGCTGTCCAAAAAAAACATTGCTGCAGGTTTACAGTTTGCACAAGAGCACCTGGATGTTCCACAGCAGTACTTGCAAAATATTCTGTGGACAGATGAAACCAAAGTTGAGTTGTTTGGAAGAAACAAACAACACTATGGGCAGATTTATCATGACTCTGACAGCTCACTCCACTTTAACATATGGCTAAAGTCAGTTTTAGCCAAGTCAGATTTATGATCGGCCCTTTAAGACTGTAATAAATGTGGCTTGACGGTAGCAGTTTATCCATCAGTAAGCAGCTTTACGAAAAAGTCGCACGTTTTTATGAAAAAGTCGAATATTCTATTAAAAAGTCTCATAAGATAAGCATGGTCCTCACTGGAGTGAAATTGCGACTTTTTTGCGACTTTTTAAATAGTCCCAATAGTAAATCTGTCTAGAGATTCATTTACATAAGAAAACACGCCCACTTTCAGAAAACTGGCGAGCATAGTGCAGAGCAGAAAAAAGTCGCAAATTTGTGCGCAGTTTTAGCGTTTGGGACTTTTTTTTGGGACTTTTTCACTCCATTATTCTGACCTGAGCTAATGATAAATCTGGCCCTATGTGTGGAGAAAAAGAGGCACAGCACACCAACATCAAAACCTTATCCCAACTGTGAAGTATGGTGGTGGGGGCATCATGGTTTGGGGCTGCTTTGCTGCGTCAGGGCCTGGACGGATTGCGATCATCGAAGGAAAAATGAATTCCAAGTTTATCAAGACATTTTGCAGGAGAACTTAAGGCCATCTGTCTACCAGCTGAAGCTCAACAGAAGATGGGTGTTGCAACAGGACAACGACCCAAAACATAGAAGTAAATCAACAACAGAATGGCTTAAACAGAAGAAAATACGCCTTCTGGAGTGGCCCAGTCAGAGTTCTGACCTCAACCCGATTGAGATGCTGTGACATGGCCTCAAGAAAGCGATTCACAGCAGACTCCCAAGAATATTGCTGAACTGAACAGTTCTGTAAAGAGGAATGGTCAAGAATTACTCCTGACCGTTGTGCACGTCTGATCTGCAACTACAGGAAACGTTTGGTTGAAGTTATTGCTGCCAAAGGAGGTTCAACCAGTTATTAAATCCAAGGGTTCACATACTTTTTCCACCTTCACTGTGAATGTTTACATGGTGTGTTCAATAAAAACATGGTAACATTTAATTCTTTGTGTTATTAGTTTAAGCAGACTGTGATTGTCTATTGTTGTGACTTAGATGAAGATCAGATCACATTTTATGACCAATTTGTGCAGAAATCCATATCATTCCAAAGGTTTCACATACTTTTTCTTGCAACTGTAGCTGTACTGGTACCCAGAGGCTATTCAAAGGCAACATGTCACCCTTAAACCAGTCGATCAAAATTTGCGCTGCAAAAGCCAAAAGGCTTTCCTGTCTGAACCCTGCAGTGTACTCAAACAGCAGTTTACATCCACATTAATTGAATTTCAGTACCCAGTAGAACCCACCTAACAATTTAAATGGTGTGGTGTGTCTCAGGTGGCACAAGCAGGGCACAATATACTGGGCACTGAAATGCCGTATCTGTGGAAAATTTTCATTTAACACCGTCTCTGGCTTATTAATTTCTGCAAAACAACTGTGATGTTAAAATGCTCATGCCACCCCTTGATGAATAACTTGAGTGTAGTTTGGGGTTTAGTTTTCAAAATGGGGTCATTTATAGGTGGAGTCAACTGTATGGGTACCTGACGGTCTCTGCAAATGTGATGTAGCACTTGAAATCCATTCTAGAAAATCTGTGCTCCAAAAGCCAAATGACGCTCCTTTCCTCCTGAGCCTATGAGCCCATACAGCAGCTTACATCAACGATTATCGCATTTCTGTACCCAGTAGAATTTGCCTATGAATTCAAGTATTGTGGTATGAATCTCAGATGGCACTGAGCACAGCATATTGGGCACTGAAATGCAATATCTGTGGAAAAATCTTCACTTTCTACGGTCTACTGCACATTAATTTCTGCAAAATATATGTTGTGCCAAAATGCTCAGTCCACCTCTTAATAAATACATTGGGGGGGTGTAGTTTCCGATATAACGTCACTTCTCGGGGGATCCATTTATTATTTCACCCCACAACCTCTACAGTAAATCACAACTTTGGGCCCCAAACATGTGTTCATTTGCACCCAAGCCCTCTTGTATGTTCAGGCAAAACATTAGGGCCATATGTAGGGTATTTATAAAACGAAGCACACCATAATTATAAGAGCCAGGGGCATTGCCAGTTCAAAACATTCAGGGCTTGAGCCCCGAATGTTTTCTCCAGGGCCCCGAATGTTATGGCAGTTGCAGGGCACAGTGTGATACATTAATACTTCGCAGAGAGAAGGAGACAAGCAGTGTTCCTCCCTCTCTTCTGCAATACCTATGCTGATTGGTGGAGGAGCAGTCAGCAGGCTTCTCTCATTGCTGTCGCTCCACTTATCAGACCCTCCTTCTGCATGCTGGCAGAGAGCACGTGGGAAGCGCTGGCTGGCTCTGTCACACCATGATAAAAGCCAGCCATAGCCAGCCACAGTGTAAGTTGTACAGCTGTGTTCTTGGGAATGTGGTGGTTGGAATGTGTGGGGAGGGGTGGATTAGGGCACCGGCAGCAGGACGGCTACTGCACATCCCAGGGGAAGGTTGTGGACACAATGCAGGCTACACTCACTTTATTTTCAAAAGGTGGGGAGAGTGATTCCTACAGGCAAATGTCATTCACTCCACTTTCCCTCCATACTAGATTGATATGATCTTGGAATTACATTATCTGGGACCAAAAAGAAGGCTTACATTATATTTCTAAGGACTCTTTCACACTTGCGTTGTTCTTTTCCGGCATAGAGTTCCGTCGTCGGGGCTCTATGCCGGAAGAATCCTGATCAGGATTATCCCCATGCATTCTGAATGGAGAGAAATTCGTTCAGGATGCATCAGGATGTCTTCAGTTCAGGACCGGAAGTTTTTGGCCGGAGAAATACTGCAGCATGCTGCGCTTTTTGCTCCGGCCAAAAATCCTGAACACTTGCCGCAAGGCCGGATCCAGAATTAATGCCCATTGAAAGGCATTAATCCGGATCCGGCCTTAAGCTGACGTCATTCTGGAGCGCCCCCAGGAGCCGCAAGGACTGTAGTATACCGCTCCCCCGCTCCCCACTACTACTATGGCAACCAGGACTTTAATAGCGTCCTGGGTGCCATAGTAACACTGAACGCATTTTGAAGATGGATCCGTCTTCAAATGCTTTCAGTTCACTTGCGGTGTTACGGATCTGGCG
Source organism: Bufo bufo (assembly GCF_905171765.1). NCBI lineage: Eukaryota > Metazoa > Chordata > Amphibia > Anura > Bufonidae > Bufo > Bufo bufo. Next base: position 110,194,818 of record NC_053397.1, on the reverse strand, counting down.
GGCACTTCCGGCAATTGAGTACACGAAGGATCTGGACAACGCAAGTGTGAAAGAGGCCTAGTCTAATAAATATATACACTAATGTAAAGCTGATTTGTGGTCCCCGATAATTCCAAGATCACTCCAATAAGTTATGGAAGGGGCCTGGAGTAAAGGACACTGCCTGTGGCACCCTTTATCTACAAGCATACCCCCAAATAAAGATCCCCCAGAAAGCCTCTAGATGAAACACCCCATATAAGACCCCAAATGACAGCCAACAGATCCTAGCCATTAACCCCTTAAAAACTATATGACGGAACTGTACATCATAAGCGTTAAGGGGTTGTATGTGAACACCTTTTGTCCGGTAAACAGGAGGGAGGGGGCTCCCTCTGTCACTCCATCAGTGCCCTGTGATGTGACTGTGGGCACATATCACTCAAGCCTTAATTAGCCATTTTATAAAATAAATGTCTTATTTATAATCCATGGTGAATGCCGGAAAGGGTCATATCCTATCTGTCCCCACCAAAAACACAGAAAAAGTGATCAAAAAGCTGTAGGTACCCCCAGAATGAAAACAGTTCATAATACAAAAAATAAGCCTCATACAGCTCCATCAACAGTAAAAAATAAAACATTTTGAATCTCAGAATATAATAACACAAAAAACAGATAAAAAAAGAAAAAAGAAAAAGAAGAAGCATGTACAAAGGTTGGAAGTGTGTATTGTCATGGATCAGTCACTGGATTTAATTAATTGTTATCCACCAAAAACCCATGCACTCTCGGCTAGTATGTATGTGTATGGGGGAGTTGAAAGAGACAGCTATCCTAAACGCTGGATTCACATCACCTTTCATTTTCCGTTCTTCCTGATCCATTCTGAAGAACAGAAAAAAAAACAGATCCTGTAGAAAAAAAGGATCCTGTTCATCCATTATGAACATTGTGCATCCGTTTTAGCCATTACTTCAGAGATCGTATATTTTTTTTAAGGTGGAAAAAACTTCCTGCATGCAGTACTTTTTTTCTGTCTAAAAACGGATCTCAGGCGGAAATGGCTAAAAAGTATAATCTGTTTCTAGTGCTAAGGCGTGAGTATGTGGGGGGAAGGGGACAGGGCGAATATTTTTCAAGAATATGGCACATATGCATTGGGCTTGAGCCCCGGATCATTTTGACCCTAGCAACGCCCCTGATAAGAGCACTCACTTTTCCACACTGGCACACAATGGGTACAACATATTGGGCACTGAAATAGCAGATATGTATAAAAATAGCAATTTTTACTTTGCACCATCTACTGTGGTCAACACCACTAAGCCACACCTCCACTCAATATTAATAACAAATATCTTTATTAAGGTCTCATTAAAACATATATGACCATAATTCACAATATAAATTTAAAATAGGATCCCATGTGTGGCAACCAGGAGGTCGTCACCAGCAACGCCAGTCAGTCCATATATATAAGAGGGTGATAAAGAAATACACACCCAAATTACCTAAGTTGTCTTCCTATTCATAAGATCCTCATCACAGCTGCACATGTCATTGATTATAACGGGGTTGGGGCCTACAAACAAATAGGAACCCACCCTCCTCCGTACACAAATTTAGGCAGACATAAGTCCATACATATAAATAAACAAGTATTTTATTCACTGCTTATTAAGTTTAACCTTATTTGACAATCATGACACTATATGCTGCATTGGTATTCACTGCTTATTTAGTTTAACCTTATTTGATAATCATGACACTATATGCTGCATTGGTACGAATTACATTCTATTTTTATTTACTTTGATATAAGTCATATATTTTTGTATCACCTCGTGGCATGTCACCCTGCACGTTTGGGCACTAGCACTTTGTCACTTTCACTTTCATCTAAGTGTCGGGTTGTTTTTTACTAATATCATGCTGACTGATATATTTTACTCATAAAATTATGGTGTGTAATAATAAGTAATAGGACTGTTGCCCCCTGACACATTGGAACAGGTTGCCAGCTTCATTCTATATATTGTAGACTCTCTTGCCCATTTCCAACATGGCGGTATGTGTACTTCCGGTTACCGGGATGCGGCTGATTGTGAGATTGTTTTCATGTGGTATGGGGAGGAGATTGGTGGATATTTAAACCCAGCTGGGGTGCGTATGCGACATGCCCCCTGGAGGAAGCAAGAGCGAAATGTACGTCGGGGAAGCAGAGGTGGCACACCAGCATTGTGATCTGTTTTTATCTTGTTGCTTTAATCCTATTTTGGTGTTCCCTGGTGTATTTTGGATCTGCTATTCCAATCATCTTGTTTATTTATATGGATGGACTTATGTCTGCCTAAATTTGTGTATGGAGGAGCGTGGGTTCCTATTTGTTTGTAGTCCCCAACCCTGTTATAATCAATGACATGTGCAGCTGTGATGAAGATCTTATGAAAAGGAAGACAACTTAGGGCAAGGACATCAAATGTAGTATTTTCCAAAATACTGCCTGTACCACAAGTGGCTCGAGAACTGTGTAGGAAGGGAGGGATTTGGGTTCCTGGAGAACTGGGCCGACTTCTCTCTCGGCTACATGCTCTATCGTAGGGATGGCTGCACCTCAATGGGGAAGGGGTAACTGTGTTGGGGGAGAAGATGGCTAGAAGGTTGGAGGAGTGTTTAAACTAGGGACTGGGGAGGGTAATTACGTTTTGAGGGGGAAGATAGTGCAGATAGAGACCGGGAGCAAGGTAATGGGACTGGGGGAGGAATGGATGGAGGGACTAGAACAGTTCAGAAGGAAAGGAGTAGAGTAAAAAATATAAATAAACCTTTTAAATGTATGTATACTAATGCCAGAAGCCTGACTAATAAAACTGCGGAACTGGAATTAGTGATGTGTGAGGAGGACTATGACATAGTGGGAATAACTGAGACATGGTTGGATGATAGTTATGACTGGGCAGTTAATGTAAAGGGTTACAGTCTGTTTAGAAAGGATCACCAAAACCAGAGAGGGGAAGGGGTCTGCCTTTATGTAAAGTTCTGTCTAAAGCCCACAGTTCAAGAAGATATAAGTGAGGGACATGAACATGTGGAGTCACTGTGGGTAGAAATACATGGAGGCAAAAACAATAATAAAATACTAATTGTAGTTTATTATAAACCACCTAATATACCAGAGTCCACAGAAAATCTACTACTAAACGAGATAGACGAGGTGGCAAATCATAATGAGGTCTTTATTATGGGGGACTTCAACTACCCAGATATAGACTGGGAAACTGAAACCTGTACATCTGATAAATGAAACAGGTTCTTGGCAATAACCAAAGACAATTACCTTTCCCAACTGGTTCAGGACCCAACTAGAGGGACGGCCATACTAGACTTAGTATTAACCAATAGATCTGACAGAACAACAGATGTGCAGGTTGGGGGGACACCAGGGAAATAGTGACCATAAAGTAATAACCTTCCAATTATCATTCAAAAGAGTGTTTCTTCAGGGAGGAACAAAAATACCAAACTTCAAAAAAGCTAAACTTAGCCAACTAAGAGAGGCCATAGGCCTAACTAACTGGGACAAAGTCCTCAAAAATAAAAATACAGTCACAAAATGGGATATTTTTAAAAGCATCCTAAAATCTAATTGTGAGAGGTGCATACCTTATGGAATAAAAGGTTAAGGAACAAGAAGAAACCAATGTGGATAAATAGAACTGTAAAGAAGGCAATAAATGACAAAAAGAAAGCATTTAAATCACTCTTTTAGGAGGGTAGTGAGGAAGCACTGAAAAACTATAATGAAAAAAATAGAATATGTAAAAAACAAATAAAAGCAGCCCAACTAGAGACCGAGAGATTAATTGCCAAAGAGAGCAAAACTAACCCTAAAATGTTCTTCAATTATATACTGTAAATGGTAAAAAGTATAAATCTAATGGTGTCGGCCCTTTACAGAGTGATGAGGGGGGAGTTGCAGAGAGTGATGAGGAGAAAGCAAAGCTATTAAATATTTTTTCTCCAATTTATTCACTGAAGAAAATTCTGTATTCAGATGAAATGCAGAATGTAAAAGTAAATTCCCCATTAAAAGTGCCCTGTCTGACCCAGGAAGAAGTGCAGCGGCGTATTAAAAAGATTAAAATAGACAAATCGCCAGGACCAGATGGCATACACCCCTCGTATCCTGAGAGAATTAAGCTATGTCATAGCCAGACCCTTATTTCTGATATTTGAAGACTCTATACTGACAGGGAGTGTTCCACAGGATTGGCGCATAGCAAATGTGGTGCCAATATTCAAAAAGGGTCCAAAAACAGAGCCCAGAATATAGGCCGGTAAGTTTAACTCCGTCGTGGGTAAACTGCTTGAAGGTTTTCTAAGAGATGCTATCTTGGAGTACCTCAATGAAAAATTAGCAAATAACGCCATATCAGCATGGCTTCATCAGGGATTGGTCATGTCAAACTAATTAATCAGTTTCTATGAGGAGGTAAGTTCTAGACTTGACAGCGGCGAATCAATGGATGTCGTATATCTGGACTTCTCCATAAAAGCATTTGACACTGTACCGCATAAAAGGTTAGTATATAAAATGAGAATGCTTGGACTGGGAGAAAATGTATGTATGTGGGTAAGTAACTGGCTCAGTATTAATGGTACACATTAAGATTGGGTCACTGTCACTAGTGGAGTACCTCAGGGGTCAGTACTGGGCCCTATCCTCTTCAATATACAGTGTCTTGCAAAAGTATTCACCCCCTTGACTTTTTTCGTGTTTTGGTGCCTCACAACCTGAAATTAACATTGATTGTTTGAGGATTTGTATAATTTAATTTGCAGAACATGCCCACAACTTTGAAGATGTTTTTTTATTTTATTATGAAGCAAACAACAAATAGAACAAAATAACAGAAAAAGTCAATGTGCATAACTATTCATCCCCTAAAGTCACTTTTTTTGTAGTGCCACCTTTTGCGGCAATCACAGCTCCAAGTCGCTTTGGATAAGTCTCTATGAGCTTGCCACATCTTACCACTGGGATTTTTGCCCATTCCTCCTTGCAAAACTTCTCCAGCTCCTTCAAGTTGGATGGTTTGCGGTTGTGAACAGCAATCTTTAAAGGGAACCTGTCACTGGGATTTTGTGTATAGAGCTGAGGACATGAGTTGCTAGATGGCCGCTAGCACATCTGCAATATCCAGTCCCCATAGCTCTGTGTGCTTTTATTGTGTAAAAACAATGATTTGATACATATGCTAATTAACCTGAGATGAGTCCTGTAGGTGAGATGAGTCAGGGACAGGACTCATCTCAGGTTAATTTGCATATGTATCAAATCGATTTTTTTACACACTAAAAGCACACAGAGCTATGGGGACTGGATATTGTGGATGTGCTAGCAGCCATCTAGCAACCCATGTCCTCAGCTCTATACACAAAATCCCGGTGACAGGTTCCCTTTAAGTCTGACAACAGATTTTCTATTGGATTGAGATCTGGGCTTTGACTAGGCCATTCCAACACAATTACATGTTTCCCCTTAAACCACCCAAGTGTTGCTTTAGCAGTGTGTTTGGGGTCAATGTCAAATCATGCACAGAGTGGTACAGGTTTTGCTCAAGAAAATCCCTGTATTTGGCACCATCTTTCCCTCAACTCTGACCAGTTTCCCAGTCCCAGCTGCTGAAAAACATCCCCATAGCATGATGCTGCCACCACCATGTTTCACTGTGGGGATGGTGTTCTTTGGGTGATGTGATGTGTTGGGTTTGCGCCAGACATAGCATTTTCTTTGATGGCTGAAAAGTTCCATTTTAGTCTCATCAAACCAGAGCACCTTCCTCCATACATTTTGGGAGTCTCCCACATGCCTTTTCGCAAACTCACAACGTGCCTTTTTGTTTTTTGCTGAAATGAATGGCTTTCTTCTAGCCACTCTGCCATAAAGCCCAACTCTATGGAGTGTACGGCTTATTGTTGTCCTATGTACAGATACTCCAGTCTCTGCTGTGGAACTCTGCAGCTCCTCCAGGGTTACCTTAGGTCTCTGTGCTGCCTCTCTGATTAATGCCCTCCTTGCCCGGTCCATGAGTTTTGGTGGGCGTCCGTTTGCTGTTGTGCCATGTTCTTTCCATTTGGTTATAATATATTTGATGGTGCTCCTGGGGATCATCAAAGATTTGGATATTTTTTTCATAACCTAACCCTGACCTATACTTCTCAAAACATTGTCCCTTACTTGTTTGGAGAGTTCCTTGGTCTTCATGGCAGTGTTTTGTTAGTGATGCCTCTTGCTTAGGTGTTGCAGCCTCTAGAGCCTTTCAAAAAAGGTGTGCATATGTAATGACAGATCATATGACTCTTAGATTGCACACAGGTGGACATTATTTCACTAATTATGTGACTTCTGAAGGTAATTGGTTGCACCAGAGCTTTTTATGGGCTTCCTAACAAAGGAGGTGAATATATACGCACATGAAAATTTTCTGTTTTCTATTTCTAAACAATAGTTTTATTTATATATTTTTCTCATTTCACTTCACCAACTTAGACTATTGTGTTCTGATCCATCACATAAAATTCAGATTAACAAAACACTGAACTTAAAGCTGTAATGTAACAAAATATGAAAAAACTCAAGGGGGTGAATACTTTTGCAAGGCACTGTATTTATTAATGATCTTGTAGAAGGCTTGCAAAGTAAAATATCAATTTTTGCGGATGACACTAAACTGTGTAAAGTAATTGACAAGGAAGAGGACAGTATACTGCTACAAATGGATCTGGATAGATTGGAGGCTTGGGCAGAGAAGTGGCAGATGAGGTTTAACACTGACAAATGTAAGGTTATGCACATGGGTAGGAATAATACAAGTGACCCGTACATACTAAATGGTAAAACACTGGGTAACACTGACATAGAAAAGGACCTAAGAATTTTAGTGAACAGCAAACTAAGCTGTAAAAACCAGTGTCGGGCAGCTGCTGCCAAGGCCAATAAGATAATAGTTGAATCAAAAGTGGCGTAGATGCCCATGATGAGTACATAGCCCTGCCACTTTACAAATCACTGATCAGACCACACATGGAGTACTGTGTACAGTTCTGGTCTCCTGTGAACAAGGCAGACATACGATAGCAGAGCTGGAGAGGGTTCAGAGGAGGGCAACTAAAGTAATTACGGGAATGAGGGAACTACAGTACCCTGAAAGATTATCAAAATTAGGGTTATTCAGAAAAAAGACGACTGAGGGGAGATTTAATTACTATGTATAAATATATCAGGGGTCAGTACAGAGATCTATCCCATCATCTATTTATCCCCAGGACTGTGACTATGACAAGGGGACATCCTCTGCGCCTCGAGGAAAGAAGGTTTGTACACATACATAGAAGAGGATCCTTTACGATAAGAGCAGTTAGACTATGGAATTCTCTGCCTGAGGAGGTAGTGATGGTAAGTTCACTAAGGGTATTTTCACACTTGCGGCAGGACGGATCCGACAGGCTGTTCACCATGTCGGATCCGTCCTGCGGCTGTTTCGCCGTGCCCCCGGGCCGCCGCTCCGTCCCCATTGACTATAATGGGGATGGGGGCGGAGCTCCGGCGCAGCACGGCGGTGCACGGCTTAAGGCCGCCGGACTAAAATTACTGCATGTCAGGTTTTTTAGTCCGGCGGCTTTCTCCGTGCACCGCCGTGCTGCGCCGGAGCTCCGCCCCCATCCCCATTATAGTCAATGGGGACGGAGCGGGGGCACGGCGAACAGCCACAGGACGGATCCGACATGCTAAACAGCATGTCGGATCCGTCCTGCCGCAAGTGTGAAACTAGCCTAAAAGAGTTCAAGCTGGGCCTGGGTGTATTTCTGGAGTGTAATAATATTACAGGCTATAGCTACTAGAGAGGGGTCATTGATCCAGGGAGTTATCTGATTGCCTGAATAGAGTCGGGGAGGAATTTATTTTCCCCTTAAGTGGGGAAAATTGGCTTCTTCCTTCTTCTGGATTAACTTGTAGGATAACAGGACGAACTGGATGGACCAATGTCTTTTTTCGGCCTTATATACTATGTTACTATGTTACAACTTACTGTAGGTAATTTGGGTGTATTCCTTTATCACCCTCTTATGTATATGGACTGACCAGCATTGCTGGTGATGACCTCCTAGTTGCCACATATGGGATCCTATTTTAAATTTATATTGCGAATTATGGTCATATATGTTTTAATGAGACCTTAATAAAGATATTTGTTATTAATATTGAGTGGAGTTGTGGCTTAGTGGTGTTGAGCATTTGAGTATGACCACACTTGGAGTACATGGTACTTGGTGTACCGATTAGTGGTGGAGCCATCTACTGTGTATTAATTTTTGCAAAACACCTGTGAGGTCAAAATGCTCACTACATCTTTTGGTAAATACTGTGAGATGGTCTCAATCTCGCTGATCCTATGGGCAGAGGTTAAGGCTACCAGGAGAATTAACTTAAAAGTAAGGAGCCCATAGCAACCAGTCAGATTCCACCTTTCATTTTTGACAGCTCCTTTGGAAAATGAAATCTGGAATGTGGTTGGTTGCAATGGGCAACTAAGCCAGTTGTACTTTACACCACTTTGATACATGACCCCAATAATATTTAATTTTTACAGAGTTCAAGTGTTTCTAAATTTTATGAAAGGTCTGGGGAGTCAAATCACTCACTACATCCTTCAATAAATTCCTTGAGTGGTGTAGTTTCCAAAATGGGGTAACTTTTTATGGGTTTCTACTCTATCAGTACCTCATGGTCTCTTTAAATGTGACATGGTGAACAAAAACCATTCTAGCAAAATATTCCCTCAAAAAACCATATGGTGCTCCTTTCCTTCTGCAACCTGCTGTGTGCCTAAACAGCAGTTTACGACCACACATGGAGTGTTGCTGTGTTCAGGAGAAAATGTTTAACAAAGTTTGGGGTGCTCTTCCTAATGTTACCCCTTGTGAGAATGAAAAATGGGGGGCGAATTCAACATTTTACTGAAATAAATGAAAATTTTCATTTTCACAGACAAGTATTTCTACATAGTATGAAATATCTGTGTAGTCAAAGCAGACAGCAAACACCTTAGTAAATTAATTGAGGGTTGTAGTTTCCAAAATAGGGTCACTTATAAGGGGTTTCCACTGTAGGGGTACCATAGGGTCTCTTCAAATGTGATATGGCACCTAAATAATATTCCATCAAAATCTGCAATCCAAAAACCATTTGGTTTCCTTCCTTTCTGAACCCTACTGTGTGCCAACACAGCAGTTTCTGACCACATATGAGGTGTTTTTGTGAACCGCAGAATGATGGTAAGAAATATTGAGTTGTTTTTTTTTTTTTGTTTTTAGTTTTTTTTGCTGTTAACCCTTGTTGCATTACAGGAAAAAGGGATTGAATGAAAAACCTGCAAAAAAAGAAAATCTAAATTTTACTTCCATTTTCCTTTAATTCTTGTGAAACATGTAAAGGGTTAACAAAGCAAAGTAAAATCAGTTTTAGGGGTTTAGTTTCTAAAATGGGGTCATTTATGGTTGGGTTATACTATGTAAGCCCTATAAAGTAACTGAATTGGTCCTTAAAAAAGTGGGTTTTGAAAAGTTTCTTAAAAATGGTAAAAATTGCTACTAAAATTCTAAGCCTTCTAACGTCCTAAAAATGATGATTACACTTACCAGTAATCAGATTTTTCAGACCCCACTACAGCACCACAGAGAGGATCTGCCCCCAGAGACAGGAAATCTACACAATAAAAAGGTGGAGCCACTCTCTTACCTCAGTGGTTTACATAGCATGCGAGTGAATCCGACCCAGGTTAATTTGGTTTATAACATGTATGACATCAATTTTTTATTATTTATTTTTGCTACTCCACGTGTAACTAAATAGAGAACCATGGAAACACCAGGGAGGGTAAAGGCAGGGTGCTGTCATGGGGTCTGGAAAATCCAATTACCGGTAAGTATAATCATCATTTTGACCTTTCCCCATGACAGCACCACAGAGAGAGGTTACAGAGAAAGAAAAAAACATTCTTTACGGGAAGTGGGAAGGGGGCACCCCTTGTAACATCTTCTTCCCCAAAAGAAGATCAGAATAAGAATTTAGTTGAAGTAGTGACAGTAGACGAATTTGTTCGATAGAAACATTAGCTCTTTCAGCCCAAGTGCGCTTTTAGAGAAAGAGGAGAACTGCCAGAAGATAGGAGGTAACTAATCTAATCCAACTGGCTAGCGAGTTGTTTGTGGCCAAAAAAGGACAAACAGCTCAGAAGAGTTTCTACAATCTTTAGTTACCTCCAGGTAACGTAAAAGACATCTCCTAACATCAAGGGAATGGAAATCCCTTTCTTCCTGATTTTTAGGACTATCAAAAAAGTTCGGAAGGACTATTGCATGGACTCTGTGAAACCTGGAGGGGACTTTTGGCAAAAAGGCAGGATCTGGACGAATAACCACTCTATCGTCTAAAATAGACATAAAGGGAGGACTAATGGAGATGGCCTGAATCTCGCTGATCCTACGGGCTAGAGGTTAAGGCTACCAGGAGAATTAACTTAAAAGTAAGGAGCTTCATCGAACAGGAGATCAACAGCTCAAAGGGAGGACTAGTCAGTACATTTAAAACAAGATTTAAATCCCATGGGGGAACCATTGGAGAAATTCGGTCCACTGCCTTAGAAAATCTTTGGAACGTGGAGCCGGCGACGTGCTTCCTCCTTGCAGCGCTGCCGGCATCCCGCATCTGTGCAGGAGCGAGGACGCGGCCTGTGTCCTCGTCTCAATGTCTCCATGGGGACCAGGGGGAGAGGAGGACCCGGCAGTGCACGCCTTCTCAGTGCGGCCGGCATCCTCCTAGCTGAAAGAGGTACTGAGCGCCGATCGCAATTTATCAGCGCTCAGATTGTTTGGGCTGGTCTTGGGTCACGTGACGCTGGCCACGTCATGTGACCCACTTGCTCTGCTATTTAAACAGGCAGCCTGCTGGCCACAGGTTGCCTGTGAATGGTCTTGCTACCCTCACCAGCATTTTCGTATTGTGCCTTCTGTGTGTTTTGGACCACGCCGTTGGTTAGGATGGGCCTGCAAGTAGGCAGGGACAGAGGTGGGGTGGAGTTTAGGGCTGCACTTATCCCTACCCTCTGCCGTGACAGATTCACAGGCCTTACCTATACCATGGACCCTATGCGAGTCCTCATGGACCAGGTATATAGTCTCGCCCAAATGGTGCAGGATTTGACGGAGAGGCTACAGCGGCAGGAATTGCACCAGGCCCCACCTGTAGTGGCCTCCTCCGCTCAAAATCTTGAACCTCATGTCAAACTGCCTGACCATTTTTCAGGGGATAAGAAGTATTTCCTGACATTTAAAGAAAGCTGCAAGCTTTATTTTTGTTTATGTCCACATTCTTCAGGTTCCAAACAGAAAAGTGTAGGCATTATCATCTTTTTGCTGCAGGGAGATCCGCAAGAATGGGCTCACTCCCTTCCCGTGGACTCCCCCTGCCTAACTACTGTTGAAGCATTTTTTCAGGCCTTAGGGGTACTGTATGACGAACCCGATAGGTCGACGGTGGCAGAGTCCCAGTTAAAGTCTCTTTGTCAGGGGGACAGATCTGTTCAGGAGTACTGCACCCAATTCCGGAGATGGTGCGTTTCCTCTGGCTGGAATGACCCAGCACTTAGGTGTCAATTCAAAACTGGACTCTCCAATGACCTGAAGGACATGTTGGTCTGTTATCCCACCCCTGACACTTTAGAACAGACTATGACCCTAGCTGTCAGACTAGATCGACGTATTAGGGAAATACGGCGAGAACTTCTGACTTTTCCACAGGTGGTGGTCAAACTGGGCTCTTCAGTCTTGAGAGTCAAGTTGGAAAGTAACCCAGAAGAACCCATGCAACTTGGGATGACCAAGAGGGATCTTAGACGTCAAAAGGGGGCCTGTTTCTACTGCGGAGAATCTGATCACTGAGTACGCCTTTGCTCCAAAATTCCTACCTCCTAAAGATTCTCCAGGCCTGATGATCAGAAGGATAAGGTACTCCCAGGGGTAGTAAAAGAAAAAGTATTTTTGCCGGTGATTATTTCTTTGGGCATGTGTATAGGGTCTGGGAAGGCGTTCATTGATTCTGGGTCTGCCTCTAATTTTATCGACTATAATTTTGTATGTCATTGGGATTAACAATTTTGTTCCTTCCCAAGCCTATACACATTATAGCTATTGATTCCACTCCTTTGGTGGGCGGTACTGTGGAATATTGTACGCCTGAGGTAAGCTTGATCCTGGGGGTTAGTCATAAGGAGAGTTGTTCCTTTTTTACATTAAAAAAATTACCAGTCGAAGTAGTTTTGGGCATGCCTTTGCTTCAAATTCATAATCCAATTATCAATTTGTCCACAGGTGAATTAGAGAAATGGGGACGAAAGTGTGAGTCATGGTGTTTACCGGTTATTCAAGCTAGAATCACTTCTGAATCAAATAACCTACCACCTTACATCAGTGACTTCGGTGATGTGTTTTCCAAGTGTGATGCCAAGTTCCTTCCCCCTCATAGACCATATGATTGTGCTATCGAACTTATTCCAGGATCCAAGTATCCTAAGGGTCGTATTTATAATCTATCTGGCCCTGAAAGGAGGTCTATGAGGGACTACCTGAAGGAAAGTTTACAAAAAGGTCCTATTAGACTTTTGGTTTCCCCTATGGGGGCAGGATTTTTCTTTGTTGAAAAAAAAGATGGTGGATTAAGACCTTGTATTTATCAAAGAGCTTCTATTTTTCCATTTATAGTAGGTATAATGCCACTTTCATTTAGAATGATCCTCATTTCTTAGCTCTATTGTTTGTATGTGAAATGTTGTGCAGCCATATTTTTTATCAACCATGTTTGCTTGATGGATATGCACCTGTGACTATGAATATGACTGTGCTAGTCTAAATTTTCTTGTAGTATATATTAAGGGTAGCGCCTCTTTTAGACTGAGCAACGCCCATCTGCCTGGGGCTTCTGAGTAGAGTATAATGTAGCTGGTTACTACACTGCCTTAATAATTGTATGCTTAGGTAAGTCCAAGAGAGGCGGTTCATTAGTGTTAGGTACCCATCTGCGGAAGCCACCTTGACGCCTGGTAGATGGGCCCGACACACGTTTGATCAAAAATGTGCGCAAAGAGCTTCTATTTTTCCATTTAGAGTAGTTATAATAGCACTTTAATTTAGAATGATCTCCATTTCTCAGATCTATTGTTTGTTTGTCAATTGTTGTGCAGCCATTTTTTTATCAACCATATTTGGGGTACAGGAAATTTAGTTTTTGTGGCATGTTCTCTCTCCCCAATCCTTTAAGATGGATCCAGGGAAGGTGCAGGCGATTCATGAATGGGTGAGGCCCTCCTCTCTAAAAGCGTTTTTTGGGTTTTTCCAATTACTACCGGAAATGTATTAAAAAAAATTTGGTTGTCGTTGTAGGCTCTCACTGACCTAACTAGAAAGGGAGCGGATTTAGTGAATTGGTCTCCCGAAGACACTAAGACTTTTAAAACTCTCAAGAGATGTTTTGCTAATGCTCCTATTTTAGTCCAACCTGACCAAGAGAAGCTTTTTGTGGTCGAGGTTAATACCTCCGAGGATGGAGTAGGAGCGGTACTCTCCCAGGGGTCATCAACTTTCACCAACCTGATACCGTGTGCATTTTTCTCTCATAAGTTATCTGCTACCGAGAGAAAATATGATATTGGGAACCGATAATTGCTTGCTATTAAGTGGGCCTTTGACGAGTGGCGTCATTTTTTGTAGGGAGCCTACATCATGTTACAGTTCTTACTGACCATAACAATCTCATGTTTTTGGAGTCTGCACAACTTTGAAATCCCAGGCAGGCTAGATGGGCATTGTTCTTTACACGTTTAAATTTCTGTATTACTTTCAGGCCAGGAAGTAAAAATATTAAAGCTGATGCCCTGTCCCAAAGTTTCTGTGCTTTCCAACCTCCTGACACTCCACCTGAACTTACACTCACCTAAAGAATTATTAGGAACACCATACTAATACGGTGTTGGACCCGCTTTTGCCTTCAGAACTGCCTTAATTCTACGTGGCATTGATTCAACAAGGTGCTGATAGCATTCTTTAGAAATGTTGGCCCATATTGATAGGATAGCATCTTGCAGTTGATGGAGATTTGAGGGATGCACATCCAGGGCACAAAGCTCCCGTTCCACCACATCCCAAAGATGCTCTATTGGGTTGAGATCTGGTGACTGTGGGGGCCATTTTAGTACAGTGAACTCATTGTCATGTTCAAGAAACCAATTTGAAATGATTCGAGCTTTGTGACATGGTGCATTATCCTGCTGGAAGTAGCCATCAGATGATGGATACATGTTCTCATTCTGTTTACGCCAAATTCGGACTCTACCATTTGAATGTCTCAACAGAAATCGAGACTCATCAGACCAGGCAACATTTTTCCAGTCTTCAACAGTCCAATTTTGGTGAGCTCGTGCAAATTGTAGCCTTTTTTTCCTATTTGTAGTGGAGATGAGTGGTACCCGGTGGGGTCTTCTGCTGTTGTAGCCCATCCGCCTCAAGGTTGTGCATGTTGTGGCTTCACAAATGCTTTGCTGCATACCTCGGTTGTAACGAGTGGTTATTTCAGTCAACGTTGCTCTTCTATCAGCTTGAATCAGTCGGCCCATTCTCCTCTGACCTCTAGCATCCACAAGGCATTTTTGCCCACAGGACTGCCGCATACTGGATGTTTTCCCTTTTCACACCATTCTTCGTAAACCTTAGAAATGGTTGTGCGTGAAAATCCCAGTAACTGAGCAGATTGTGAAATACTCAGACCGGCCCGTCTAGCACCAACAACCATGCCACGCTCAAAATTGCTTAAATCACCTTTCTTTCCCATTCTGACATTCAGTTTGGAGTTCAGGAGATTGTCTTGACCAGGACCACACCCCTAAATGCATTGAAGCAACTGCCATGTGATTGGTTGACTAGATAATTGCATTAATGAGAAATAGAACAGGTGTTCCTAATAATTCTTTAGGTTAGTGTATATTGCCTACAGTGTTCATTTTAGGACATGGTCAGATATCATAGTCAAGTATCAAAACAATGCCAATGTGACCCCTGACCCTGACACCTGACTCTCACATCTGAGTTTGACTTATGCTCTTCATAGGTCAGGGTCAAAGTGAGAATGAGTTGAACAAAAATCCCAAACTTATATAAGGCAAGCTGGTAGCTCAGTGGTAATGCTGTTGCCCCATGTCCAGGCTTTCTGAGTTCAAAGCCCCTTTCAGTCTCAAAAAAATGTTTATATTTTATTATGCCCTAGATAAGAGGCAAATTTAAATGATGTGTGACGCTGATATCTCACCTCCTTCACTTGTCAGTATCACAAAACATTTTAGCTTTACTGTGGTTTTCTATGCTACATCATATACTGTAGATGAACAAAAATCACAAATGCATCCAAGGTGAGCTGGTAGCTCAGTGATAATGCTCTTGCCCCATGTCCAGGCTTTCTGAGTTCAAAACTCCTTTCAGCCTCCAAAAAATGTTTATATTTTATTATGCCCTAGATAAGAGGCAAATTTAAATGATGTGTGACGCTGATTTCTCACTTCCTTCACTTGTCAGTGTCACAAAGGATTTTAGGTTTATTGTGTTTTTTGCTATACTACATCACAGAGATAAAAAAAAATCACCACTTTTGGTGTCTAAAGTTATAGCTCAGTGGTAAGACACTTGCTTTGCATGTAGAGTTCATGGGTTCAAAACCCCTTCCAGGCTTTTAATAAAATTAATATTTTATATTTTATTGAGCTCTAGATCAGAGACAAATTCAAGTGGTGTGTGATGTAAGTAGTCCTTTTTTATTTTATTAAGAGTACATGGGCCCTGTATACAGAGCTGTATCCTGGATTTTACATATCTACTGTATATATGTGTATTATACACACAGTGTGCTATAGCTTCACCACACTGAGATCTGCTCAGAAAGCTGATATACATATTACTGCTTTATCCACAGACATAATATATGATCATACAGATCGCAGTACTATGTGATAGCTTCTAAGTATAGAAAAACCATGTGGTAATGTTATAGCTTGGAGGTTACATTAATGGCTTTGCATGTTGAAGTCCCCAGAAAGACATATGTTTTTTTCTTTAATAGCATATACTATAATAAATAATATGTCATTAACCCATAGGATACCAGCGCTGTACATGTATGTCGCTGGAAACATGGTCACAAATCCCAGCGCCATACAGGTACAGCGCTCTGATCGGGCGGCCACAGGAGCTACTCCCGCCCGATTAGCTGCAGGAGTCCGGCAGGCACTAATAGTTGGACCCCTGCTGTATGCTCCGGCATCGGTGAAAACACTGATGCCGGCTCATTAACCCTTGCACTTCCGCCCCCTGCCCTGTATGGCGCTGGGATTTGTGACCGTGTTTCCAGCGACATACAGGTACAGCGCTGGTATCCTATGGGTTAATGACATATTATTTATTATAGTATATGCTATTAAAGAAAAAAACATATGTCTTTCTGGGGACTTCAACATGCAAAGCCATTAATGTAACCTCCAAGCTATAACATTAGCACATGGTTTTTCTATACTTAGAAGCTATCTAGGGCATAATAAACTATAAACATTTTTTAGAGGCTGAAAGGTGTTTTGAACTCAGAAAGCCTGGACATGGGGCAACAGCATTACCACTGACCTACAAGCTTGCCTTGGATGAGCTTGTGATTTTTGTTCATCTATATGATGTAGCATAGAAAACCACAGTAAAGCTAAAATGTTTTGTGATACTGACAAGTGAAGGAAGTGAGATATCAGCGTCACACATCATTTAAATTTGCCTCTTACCTAGGGCATAATAAAATGTAAACATTTTTTTGAGGCTGAAAGGGGCTTTGAACTCAGAAAGCCTGGACATGGGGCAACAGCATTACCACTGAGCTACCAGCTTGCCTTGTATAAGTTTGGGATTTTTGTTCAACTCATTCTCACTTTGACCCTGACCTATGAAGAGCATAAGTCAAACTCAGATATGAGAGTCAGGTATCAGGGTCAGGTGTCAGGTATCAGAGTCTGGTGTCAGGGTCAGGTGTCAGGTATCAGAGTCTGGTGTCAGGGTCAGGTGTCACATTGGCATTATTTTGATACTTGACTATGATATCTGACCATGTCCTAAAATGAACACTGTACTTAGGTCCTGTCCTGTGGGTGAGTTACGACCACTTCCCATCCCGAATAGACCGTGGTCCCATATTTCTATGGATTTCATCACAGACTTACCGGTTTCTGAGGGTAAGTCAGTTGTGTGGGTTGTGGTGGACAGATTTGGTAAAATGGTACACTTCATCCCTCTGTCAAAATTGCCTAATGTCAAGACTCTGGCTTCCCTGTTTGTTGATCATGTTATACGTTTACACGGAATCCCAGAGAATGTGGTTTTCGGATAGAGGTGTCCAATTTGTTTCAAGGTTTTGGAGGGCTTTTTGTTGTAAATGTAACATCTCTTTGTCTTTTTCTTCGGCCTTTCATCCGGAAACCAATGGTCAAACTGAACGTTTGAACCAGTCTCTAGAGCAGTATTTAAGGTGCTATGTCTCCGATAACCAACAGCTGTGGGTGAAACATCTGCCTCTAGCTGAATTCGCCATTAACAACCAGGTGAATTAATCTACTGGTACGGTATGTCTCCTTTTTACTGTAATTTTTGGTTTTCATCAGTGATTTAGTTAATTTTCGCCGTCCTCTTCGCAAATTCCAGAGGCTGATGTAATGGCTAGAGAACTGTGCACAGTCTGGGCCCAGGTTCAGTCGAACCTGAGAAAAGCCAAGGAGATTCAGAAAAGTAACGCAGATAAAAAGCGCTCTCAAGGAGTAGATTTTGGGTTGGGTGATAAAGTGTGGTTGTCCACCAAGAAGAGATCTCTAGGATTATTGATGCGAGGAAGGTCCGGAACTCTCTGCAATATTTGGTCCATAGGAAGGGCTTTGGTCCTGAGGAGAGGTCTTGGGTGTCGGCTAGTAAGATGCAGTAATTATGGGTCCGGTAGCTCCTCGTGGAAGGGGAAGTACTGTAACGGGGAGCCGGCGATGCGCTTCCTCCTTGCGGCGCTGTCGGCATCCTGCACCTGTGCAGGAGCGAGGACGCGGCCTGCGGCTTCGTCTCCATGGGGACCAGGGGGTGGGGAGGACCCGGCCGCGCACGCCTCCTCACTGAAAGAGGTACTGACCACTGATCGCAATTTATCGGCGTTCAGATGGTTTGGGCTGGACTTCGGTCACGTGACGCTGGCCTCGTCATGTGACCCACTTGTTCTGCTATTTAAACAGGCAGCCTGCTGGCCACAGGTTGCCTGTGAATGGTCTTGCTACCCTCACCAGCATTTTTGTATTGTGCCTTCTGTGTGTTTTTGACCTCAGCACTGTTTTTGACCTCGACCTTGTGACCTCCCTGGAACTGACGTTACCTCTTGGCTTCAGACTCCGGATTGTGTTTTGACTTCGTTATCGGATTGCTCCTTGTGTACATGTGTGACCTCCTCGCTTTGACTTGTCTGACTTTGTTACGGTACTTCTGTTATCTTCTTAGGCCCCTGCACATATAGTTGCAAGAAAAAGTATGTGAACCTTTTGGAATGATATGGATTTCTCCACAAATTGGTCATAAAATGTGATCTAATCTTCATCTAAGTCACAACAATAGACAATCACAGTCTGCTTAAACTAATAACACACAAAGAATTAAATGTTACCATGTTTTTATTGAACACACCATGTAAACATTCACAGTGCAGGTGGAAAAAGTATGTGAACCCCTAGACCACGGGTGTCAAACACAAGGCCCGCGGGCCGAATCCGGCCCGCCAGACCTCGTCATGTGGCCCGCGCAGCCGCCGCCGATATGCGGCAGGCGAGCGAGCTGGCGGCGGCGGCTGGGCACAGGGAGATGAGCGCTTCCATTGTGGAAGCGCTCATCTCCAGTCATCTGTATTGCCGTCCTCAGGACAGCGATACAGATGCCTGCTGTGCTGCGGTAGGGGAGGGAGAGGCGTGTCCCTTTCCCTTCCTCTGATAGGCTGCCGGCCTAGTGCCTGCAGCCTATCAGAGGCCGAAGCAGGCGACGCGATGACGTCATCGCGCTGCCTGAGCCATACAGCGTGGGACACAGGCCAGAAGAGGCCTGCATCACATCACTGACATGGAGGTAAGTATGTGTTTTTTTTAATTATTTTTATTATGTACAATACTTTTACTGGCGGGGGCTGTTATTACTGGCAAAGGGGGGGGCTGTTTGTTATTACTGGCAAAGGAGGGGCTGTTATTACTGGCGAAGGGGGGGCTGTTATTACTGGCAAAGTGGGGGCTGTTATTACTGGCAAAGGGGGGGCTGTTATTACTGGCAAAGGGGGGGCTGTTATTACTGGCGGGGGCTGTTATTACTGGCAAAGGGGGGGCTGTTATTACTGGCAAAGGGGGGGCTGTTATTACTGGCAAAGGGGGGACTGTTATTACTGGCAAAGGGGGGGCTGTTATTACTGGCAAAGGGGGGCTGTTATTACTGGCAAAGGGGGGCTGTTATTACTGGCGGCGGCTGTTATTACTGGGGGCTGTTATTACTGGCACAGAGGGGCTGTTATTACTGGGGGCTGTTATTACTGGCACAGAGGGGCTGTTATTACTGGGGGCTGTTATTACTGGGGGCTGCTATTACTGGCAAAGGGGGGGCTGTTATTACTGGCAAAGGGGGCTGTTATTACTGGCGGGGGCTGTTATTACTGGCACAGAGGGGCTGTTATTACTGGGGGCTGTTATTACTGGGGGCTGCTATTATCTCCAAATACTTATTATGAAATCTTTCTCATTAGGATAAAACACCTCATCAGCTCCATGGAGCCCCCGGCCAAAGTGTGGAAGTGGCGTCCGAGATCCCCAAGGGCCAAGCCAAGTAACTGTAAGTTTTCCGGCCCTTTGAGGGTGACCAAACTGCTGATGCGGCCCCCGATGAATTTGAGTTTGACACCCCTGCCCTAGACTAATTACCTATCCAAGAGCTAATTGGAGAATTGGAGTGAGGTGTCAGCCAACTGGAGTCCAATCAATGAGATGAGATTGGAAGTGTTGGTTACAGCTGCCCTGCCCTATAAAAAACACACACCAGTTCTGGGTTTGCTTTTCACAAGAAGCATTGCCTAATGTGAATGATGCCTCGCACAAAAGAGCTTTCAGAAAACCTATGATTAAGAATTGTTGACTTGCATAAAGCTGGAAAGGGTTATAAAAGTATCTCCAAAAGCCTTGCTGTTCATCAGTCCACGGTAGGGCCACTTTCACACTTGCGTTGTCCGGATCCGTCGTGCACTCCATTTGCCGGAGGTGCCCGCCGGATCCGTAACACCGCAAGTGAACTGAAAGCATTTGAAGACGGATCCGTCTTCAAAATGCGTTCAGTGTTACTATGGCACCCAGGACGCTATTAACCACCTCCCGTCCGCCCATAGGATATAAATGTCCGGGAGGTGCTTCTCTATTTCTGAACGGAAGTTCCAGAACGTCCGTTCAGAAAGTGCAGCTGCACGCTAATCGTGCAGATGCTGATCGGGTTGCCCGCTGTCAATGACAGCAGGGCAACCCAGAGAGAAGGCAGGAACAGTGCCCAGGTGTCCCTGCCTTCTTGTCACGACCGCTATCCCAGCAGCAGTCGTGTCGCACCAGACGGAGGGGAAGGGGGACCCCTATCTACGGATGGGAAATAGAATGGCCACCCCTGACTAACCCTAAGCTGGCACCTGTCTGCCAGGTAATAGATTAATCGGGCAATCATATGGACGATGAGGTGGTAACCCCTGACAACCCTTCTCAGAGAACAAATCCATAAAATCTGACAGAAAGGCAGGTAAAGATGTTACAGAGAGTGTAGAGCACCTACTACTCAAGCAGTTGTCCTTACAATGTTCACTCCACTCCACAATCTCCCCGGCCTGCCAATCCACCACTGGATTGTGAGTCACCAGCCAGGGAAGCCCCAATACCAAAGGAGCCGGAAGACCGTCCAGGACAAAACAAGAGATATGCTCTTTATGGAGGTCCCCTACCTGCAGATGGATATTATGGATGATCTGAGTTAACTCTCTCTGAGTAAGAGGGGAGGAGTCGATGGCAAACACAGGAATAGTTCTGCATACCGGTTCCGGAGTAAAACCCAGAGCCTGAGCAAACCGTGAATCCACCAAGTTGACCCACGCCCCACTGTCCAAAAAGACGGAACAGATCTCAGTTTTATTGCCCGCCTCAACGGTAGCGGACAACAAAAACTGAGACATGCGTATGGAGGAAATGAATACGCCCAGACTGTTCTCCTCCGCACAATCTGGGGACTCTAGTTTTCCGGCGGCTCCTTTGTTTGTGGTCTCTTGGGTACTGAGGGACAAACCTTTACAAAATGACCCCTCCCCCCACAATGAAAACAAACCTCTGACCTACGGCGGAACTTAGGAGGATTCACCCGTTTAGTGGTGCCCCCTATTTGCATTGGACCATAACAGACCGATCCCTGCCCTATAGAGGCCTCCGTAAAATTTAATAATCTCTCCCTGAGTCGTCTGTCGATTCTTATGGACAGAGACATAGCAGCTTCAAGAGACCCAGGGACCTCGTATACCACCAGCGCGTCTTTTAATTTTTCAGACAACCCCTGGCAGAACTGACTCCTAAGGGCCGAGTCGTTCCATAACGTATCAGTAGCCCACCTACGGAATTCGGAACAATATAGTTCAGCAGACCGGTTCTCTTGCCGAAGTCTACGTAGCTTAGACTCAGCCAGTGAGACCCTGTCCGGGTCATCATATACGAGACCCAGGGCTTCAAAAAACTCCTCCACTGATCGTAAGGCCGGAGAGTCTGATGGTAGGGAGAAAGCCCAAGCCTGCGGATCTCCTTGCAGGAGAGAAATTACAATGCCCACCCGTTGTTCCTCACCGCCGAAGGATCTAGGGCGTAACCTGAAGAACAATTTGCAAGCTTCTCTGAAGGTTACAAATTGGTCTCTCCCTCCAGAGAACCTATCAGGTAAAGCCACTTTTGGCTCAGGAGTACCTTGGTTTCCCGTAGCAACGGTGGAACCCAAGGATTGCTGCTGCAGCACTGTTGCTTTTAATCCTGCCACTTCACGGGATAACCCCTGTAATTGTTTCGCCGAAACCGGATCCATAGTGGAACAGACAAAATACAAAGCAAAACAGCAAGCAAAAAAGAAAAAAAAAGAAATGTCACTTTTTTTTTTTTTTAAAAGGCCAGATATACTGTCACGACCGCTATCCCAGCAGCAGTCGTGTCGCACCAGACGGAGGGGAAGGGGGACCCTTATCTACGGATGGGAAATAGAATGGCCACCCCTGACTAACCCTAAGCTGGCACCTGTCTGCCCTGATACCCTAGACGGGGTGTGAACCCGTGCGGCGAGCAGGATGCCTAAACCCTCAGTCGCCCTAACAAGACTGGACTGGGGAAAGGCCGATGGGAGCGCTAGTCACCATCACTCACGTCTAGGAAAACAACAGGGGAAGACAGCAACAAACAAACAACAGCAGAGATAGACTTATCCAGTCACGAGCAGAGAAGGCGATCCCAAACACGACAGTCCACGCCGGACAAGAGCTCCACAGCAACACCATCAAACGATCTCCTTCCAAGGTCAGAGTAGCACTGGAAGTAAGGACTATATCTGGCAATGACTGCAAGTGAAACTGAAACTAATATAGTAGCTGGGAGTGGCAGACAGGACTCACCTGAGAAGGATGCCTACAAACTCCCAGTCAGGACAAAAAGGTTCACAAGGCAAAACCCAGATGACATACCCTGAACCACGGAGCAAACTGACAAGCTATCGCGAGTAGCAAGTCGCTGCGACCTTCTCCTCCCAGACCTGTCTGGATCAGTCACAGTCGTGACACTTCTAGATCGATGTGTACACAGCGCTCACCGACCGCCGGGACCGGAGAGTGCAGGAGCTGTGTGAGGTCTTTCACAGACCTCAATCAGCCCTGCTCTGAGGCTGTACAGCGCAGAATTATGCTGTACAGCCTCTCTGGGGGGTGTATTTCTCCTGTAACTGTGGGCTACTATATCAGTCCCAGTTACAGGAGAAATCAACAGTGAAAAAAAAAAAGAAAAAGTAAAGTAAATGTCCCCCAGAGGTCTTGTATGACCTTATGGGGGATGAAAAGTGTAAAAAATAAAAAAATAAAAATAAAGGGTTGAAAAAATAAAATAGAAAAAAGGTTTCACATGTAAAAAAAAAAATTCCCCAAGTAAGAAATAAATTTTTTTTTTAAAAATAGAAAAAATAAAATAAAATAGACATATTTGGTATTGCCACGTCCGTAAAAACCAGCTCTATAGAAATATCACATGACCTAACCCCTCGGGTGAACACCGTAAAAAAAAAAAAAAAAAAAAAAAAATTTTTGTCACCTTACATCACAAAAGGTGCAACACCAAGTGATCAAAAACGCGTATGTCCCACAAAATGGTACCAATAAAACAGTCACCTCATCCCGCAAAAAATGAGCCCCTACATAAGAAAATCTCTCAAAAAATAAAAAAAAACTATAGCTCTTAGAACATGGAGACACTAAAACATCATTTTTTTTGTTTCAAAAATGCTATTATTGTATTAAAGTGAAACAAATAAAAAAAGTATACATATTAGGTATTGCCGCGTGCATAAAAACCAGCTCTATAAAAATATCACATGAGCTAACCCCTCAGGTGAACACCGTAAAAAAAAAAAAATAACTGTATCAAAAGAAGCAATCTTTGTCACCTTACATCACAAAAGGTGCAACACCAAGTGATCAAAAACGCGTATGTCCCACAAAATGGTACCAATAAAACAGTCCCCTCATCCTGCAAAAAATGAGCCCCTACATAAGAAAATCTCTCAAAAAATAAAAAAAGCTATAGCTCTCAGAACATGGACACATTAAAACATAATTTTTTTGTTTCAAAAATGCTATTATTGTGTAAAACTTGAATAAATAAGAAAAAGTATACATATTAGGTATCGCCACGTCCGTAACAATCTGCTCTATAAAAATGTCACTTGACTGAACCCCTCAGGTGAACGCTGTAAAAATAAATAAATAGAAGCTGTGCTAAAATAACCAATTTTTTGGTCACCTTGCCCCATAAAGTGTTATAATGAATGATCAAAAAATCATATGTACCCAAAAATAGTAGCAATTAAACTGGCACCTTATCCCCTAGTTTCCAAAATGGGATCACTTCTTGGGAGTTTATACTGTAAGGGTGCATCAGGGGGCTTCAAATGGGACATGGCATCTAAAAACCATGTGGAGTTCCTTTTCTTCTGCGCCCTGCCGTGTGCCCATACAGCAGTTTATGACCACATGTGGGGTGTTTCTGTAAACCGCAGAATCTGGGTAATAAATATTGAGTTTTGTTTGGCTGTTAACCATCGATGTGTTAAAGAAAAAAATTGATTAAAATGAAAAATCTGCCAAAAAAGTGAAATTAAAAAATTTGATCTCCATTTTCCTTTAATTCTTGTGGAACGCCTAAAGGGTTAACAAAGTTTGTAAAATCGGTTTTGAATACCTTGAGGGGTGTAGTTTCTACAATGGGGTCATTTATGGGGGTATCCACTATGTAGGCCCCACAAAGTGACTTCAGACCTGAACTGGTCCTTAAAAAGTGGGTTTTGGCAATTTTCTTAAAAATTTGAAGAATTGCTTCTAAAAAAATAAAATGACATTTCCAAAATGATGCCAACATAAAGTAGACATATGGGGAATGTTAAGTAAATATTTTATGAGGTATCACTTTCTGTTTTAAAAGCAGAGAAATTAAAATTTAGAAAATTGCAAATTTTTCAAATTTTTGGGTAAATTTGGGATTTTTTCATAAATAAAGGTGAAATATTTTGACTCAAATTTATGACTGTCATGAAGTACAATGTGTCATGAGAAAACAATCTCTGAATGACTTGGATAAGTAAAGGCGTTCCAAAGTTATTACCACATAAAGTGAGATATGTCAGTTTTGCAAAATTAGGCCTGGTCAGGAAGGGGGCAAATGGCCCAGATGGCAAGTGGTTAAAGTCCTGGCTGCCAAAGTAGTAGTGGGGAGCGGGGGAGCAGTATACTTACCGTCCGTGCGGCTCCCAGGGCGCTCCAGAATGACGTCAGAGCGCCCCATGCGCATGGATGACGTGATCCATGCGACACGTCATCCATGCGCGTGGGGCGCCCTGACGTCACTCTGAAGCGCCCCGGGAGCCGCACGGACGGTAAGTATACTGCTCCCCCGCTCCCCACTACACTTTACCATGGCAAACAGGACTTTAGCGTCCTGGCAGCCATGGTAACCATTGAGAAAAAGCTAAACGTCGGATCCGGTAATGCGCCAAAACGACGTTTAGCTTAAGGCCGGATCCGGATTAATGCCTTTCAATGGGCATTAATTCCGGATCCGGCCTTGCGGCAAGTGTTCAGGATTTTTGGCCGGAGCAAAAAGCGCAGCATGCTGCAGTATTTTCTCCGGCCAAAAAACGTTCCGGTCCGGAACTGAAGACATCCTGATGCATCCTGAACGGATTTCTCTCCATTCAGAATGCATGGGGATAATCCTGATCAGGATTCTTCCGGCATAGAGCCCCGACGACGGAACTCTATGCCGGAACACAACAACGCAAGTGTGAAAGAGTCCTAAGACAAATTGTCTATAAATGGAGAAAGTTCAGCACTGCTGCTACTCTCCCTAGGAGTGGCCGTCCTGTAAAGATGACTGCAAGAGCACAGCGCAGACTGCTCAATGAGGTGAAGAAGAATCCTAGAGTGTCAGCTAAAGACTTACAAAAGTCTCTGGCATATGCTAACATCCCTGTAAGCGAATCTACGATACGTAAAACACTAAACAAGAATGGATTTCATGGGAGGATACCACAGAGGAAGCCACTGCTGTCCAAAAAAAAAATCAGTGCTGCATGTTTACAGTTTGCACAAGAGCACCTGGATGTTCCACAGCAGTACTGGCAAAATATTCTGTGGACCGATGAAAGCAAAGTTGAGTTGTTTGGAAGAAACACACAACACTATGTGTGGAGAAAAAGAGGCACAGCACACCAACATCAAAACCTCATCCCAACTGTGAAGTATGGTGGTGAGGGCATCATGGTTTGGGGCTGCTTTGCTACATCAGGGCCTGGATGGATTGCGATCATCGAAAGAAAAATGAATTCCCAAGTTTATCAAGACATTTTGCAGGAGAACTTAAGGCCATCTGTCCACCAGCTGAAGCTCAACAGAAGATGGGTGTTGCAACAGGACATCGACCCAAAGCATAGAATTAATTCAACAACAGAATGGCTTAAACAGAAGAAAATACGCCTTCTGGAGTGGCCCAGTCAGAGTCCTGACCTCAACCCAATTGAGATGCTGTGGCATGACCTCAAGAAAGCATATTGCTGAACTGAAACAGTTCTGTAAAGAGGAATGGTCAAGAATTACTCCTGACCGTTGTGCACGTCTGATCTGCAACTACAGGAAATGTTTGGTTGAAGTTATTGCTGCCAAAGGAGGTTCAACCAGTTATTAAATCTAAGGGTTCACATACTTTTTTTTTTTTTAAATGTTACCATGTTTTTATTGAACACACCATGTAAACATTCACAGTGCAGGTGGAAAAAGTATGTGAACCCTTAGATCGGAGTTTTCTCCAATCCGATGGTATATTTTAACTTGAAGCGTCCCCATCACCATGGGAACGCCTCTATGTTAGAATATACCATCGGATTTGAGTTAGATCGTGAAACTCAGATCCGACAGTATATTCTAACACAGAGGCGTTCCCATGGTGATGGGGACGCTTCAGGTTAGAATATACTAAAAGAACTGTGTACATGACTGCCCGATGCTGCCTGGCAGGTGCTGCCAGGCAGCAGGGGGCAGACCCCCCTCCCCCCCCCCAGTTTTTAACTCATTGGTGGCCAGTGCGGCCCCACCTCCCTCCCCTGTATTTAACTCATTGGTGGCCAGTGCGGCCGGCCCCCCCCTCCCTCCCTTGTATTTAACACATTGGTGGCCAGTGCGGCCGGCCCCCCCCCACCCTGCCTTGTATTTAACACATTGGTGGCCAGTGCAGCCGGCCCCCCTCCCTCCCTTGTATTTAACACATTGGTGGCCAGTGCAGCGGGCCCTCCCTCCCTCCCTTGTATTTAACACATTGGTGGCCAGTGCGGCTGCCCCCCCCCCTCCCTCCCTCCATCCTAATTAAAATGACCGACCCCCCATCATTGGTGGCAGCGGAGAGTTCCGATCGGAGTCCCAGTTTAATCGCTGGGACTCCGATCGGTAACCATGGCAACCAGGACGCTACTGCAGTCCTGGCTGCCATGGTTACTTAGCAATTTTAGAAGCATTATACTTACCTGCGATGTCTGTGACCGGCCGGGCGCTCCTCCTACTGGTAAGTGAAAGGTCTGTGCTATAAGCAATGCGCCGCACAGACCTTTCACTTACCAGTAGGAGGAGCGCTCGGCCGGTCACAGACATCGCAGGTAAGTATAATGCTTCTAAAATTGCTAAGTAACCATGGCAGCCAGGACTGCAGTAGCGTCTTGGCTGCCATGGTAACCGATCGGAGCCCCAGCGATTAAACTGGGACTCCGATCGGAACTCCACCAATGATGGGGGGTCGGTCATTTTAATTAGGAGGGGGAGGGAGGGAGGGGGGGCCGGACGCACTGGCCACCAATGTGTTAAATATAAGGGAGGGAGGGGGGGCCGGCCGCACTGGCCACCAATGTATCAAATACAAGAAAGGGAGGGAGGGGGGACCGGCCGCACTGGCCACCAATGTGTTAAATACAAGGGAGGGAGGGAGGGTGGTCCGGCCGCACTGGCCACCAATGTGTTAAATACAAGGGAGGGAGGGAGGGGGGGTGGCCGCAAGGATGCACATGGCCACGGATGCACATAACGGTCGTGTGCATGAGGCCTTAAGAGTACTCTTTGCCAGTCCCAAAGACAACTCTCACTGGATAAACTCAAGGATCTGATTAACCGAAATCTTAGAGAGCAAAGAATCTGCCTGGATTCCTGAGAAATCTAAAAACCTTCTCCAAATCCTAGCGTGTCACAACTTTCCTACTTTTTAGTAAGGTAGCCACCAGCACCTCTGAAAACCCCTGCCTAATCAATAATGACTTCTCAAATTCCAGGCTGTAAGGTGCAGACTCTGAACTCTTGGATGGCAAACAGGGCCCTGCATCAAAAGGTCTGGGATCTCTGGGAGAATATATAGATCACTGCAAATGGTGCACCACAATAGTATGCAACTGACAATACAAGGCTAGACCCTCACACTGATGTTTCAAAATGAGATTTTAGCCAATATATTCCTGTCAGGAACATATCAGAGCCCGCGCACCCAGCCAAGGTATCTCAGTGTAGGTAAGAATCTACCTATAGTGTGTGAACACTGTCCGATAGGTACTAAGGTCCGACTCACAGCCAAACTTCCACATACCTCCAAAGTAAGATCACTAATACAATGGGAGGAGGGACGAGGCTGTGAGCAGGCTATATCAGGCCATGTGACACAGGCTACCAGGAGCACTAGAATGTTACCAACGATAAGCGTCCACACATTCAATACATAATAAGAAAAATCAGAGAATAGAGTGGCCTAACTGGAAGGAAATGCTCAAACCCCAAATACTGTAGCGTATTTATAATCGGTTGCTAACGGCAATCCCCTGGGAGAATCCAAGGGTCTGTTACCGACATGGACTTCAGGAGAATGAACCATGCCCTCCTTGGCGAAAAGGGAGCTATCATAATAACCATCGCTCCCTCGTCTCAGATTTTCTTGAGAACTAATGGAATAAGCTGGAGTGGAGGAAAAGCAGAGGCTAAGGGGTAACTCCACTTCTGAAGACCATCCTCTCCATCTGGGATTTCTCTTGGGTTCAGAGAACAACATTTTTCTACTTTCCGATTTACCTTGGTGGCAAACAGATCGATAACTGGGGCTCCCCAAAGATTCACTATTTTTGAAAAGACTGAAGGGTTGAGACCATTCTCCCTGTCTCAGCTGATGACAGCTCAGGAAATCTGCCTGGAAGTTCTCCTTGCCTTTTATATGAAGAGCAGAAATGTTACCGACCTTCCCTTCCAGGTTTTGCAATAACAAGTCTGCTTCCTTCATAAGGGAACCCGACTTTGTCCCCCCTTGATGATTTATATACGCCATAGCTGACTGATTGTCTGACATCACCCTCACAAAGGCAGCAGAGGTATAGCTGAATTTAAGGCTAGTCTTATTGCCAGCAACTCTTTCCTGTTCAAAGAGAATGTCCTTTGAATAGGGGATCACTGCCCTTGGATGATCTGATCCAGTAAATGAGCTCTCCCCACCAAAGGGCTGGCATCTGTAATCAGACTGACTAGATCGGGTTGACTACAAGGAACTCCCTGATTTAGATTTATTCTGTCTCCCCACCAGGACAGATTTCTTATTATATTTTCGGAAATTGTCATTCTCGAGCCAAAAAATCCCTCACTCTTCTTTAGGTCTAAGAGAATTTCCGCAGGTAGTTGTCGGAAATGAAATTGGGCCATCTCTACCGCTGAAATACAGGAGGTCAAAGACCCCAAGGCCGACATGGCTTTGCAAATAGTTAGATATTGAGATGACATCAACATCTGTAACTTGGCATGGACTCGAGCTATTTTCTCCTCAGTTAAAAAAGAAGGCCTACAAACACCTGACGAGTCTCCGGCAGGATCCGGGATTTCTTTAGATTTATTTTCCAAAATAGATCTCTCAAAATCCTCATCACCTTCTCTACCACTACAACACAGGCCCGTTGAGAGCTTGCTACAATCAGAAAATTGTCCAGATAAGGAACTAATAAAATGTTCTCTTTTCTTATAAAGGAAGCCACCTCTGCTATCACTTTCGTAAATATTCTGGGAGCCATAGAAAGGTCAAATGGTAGCGCCTGGAACTGAAGATGACAAATTTCTCCCCCGATACCTACTGCAAGTCTGAGAAACTGTTGATGTAGAGGGTGTATGGGAATATGATAATTTGCATCCTTCAGATCTAAGACTGCCATGAAACAATTCTGAAACAATAGTTGAATCACTGATTTTACCGTTTCGTCCTTGAATTTTCTCCAACGAAGATACCTGTTTAACTGTTTTAGATTTATAATCGTGCGGAAGGAATTGTCCGGTTTCTTTACCAGAAAAAGAGGGGAGTAAAACCCCTTTGTCTGCTCCTCCACTGGAACTGGAATAAGGACTTTCTTCCTTTTCAACTCTAAGACCTCTAACTCCATAGAAGATTTTCCTATCGAGGAACCTTCAACTTTTGTCACCATGAACTTCTGAGGGGGCCCGGACCTTTTTTATGACCCCGGACCCAATTTCCTGCAATATCTGACCAGGTGGGAAGAAAGAACTTTAGCCTTTCTCAAACACCACAACTGGCGTCATTTTTAAATGGCTTCTAATGCTGGGAAAAGGAACCCCCAAACAAGAAGTCTTTTCCCCCAAAATCTCGGGAACCTAACCTCTGATGTTTGTCCCTATTTTGACCTCTCTCCCTAAATCTAGATGAGGCACGAAAGGGATGTCTAGATCTAGAGAAAAAAGATGTTGAAGAGGAAACCGGAGATGATCCTTGAAACTTATTTTTCCTGTCTGTTGCTTCTACTAGTAGAGAATCTGACTCAGGACTAAATAAAAATTTGCCCTGACAACTAATACTGCACAACTTCTGCTTAGATGACAAATCCCCACCTTCCCAATTCTTTAACCAGAGGGCCCTACGAGCGGAATTGGCAAGGGAGTATGCCTGCGCTATCAACTGAAGCATCTGCCAGGAAATCAGCCGCTTTCTGTAAGGTGGGCAAGGAGGCTAGCATTTGTTTCCTGGGACATTTATGCCGAATCTGACATTCTAATCTTCTAACCATTGTGAGGCAGTGACGTGACTCGTATATAAATGAAGGTATGTGTCTCCGAGAATGATGCAGGAAACCAATTAAGGAGATGCATATTGTAGTTTGCTGTGGTTCACCTGAGATGTGCCACCAAGGAACCCGGCCTTGGTGGAGTGGAAGCTAGTAGCTAGAAACATAGAATGTGTCGGCAGATAAGAAGCATTTGGCCCATCTAGTCTGCCCAATATACTGAATACTATGAATAGCCCCTGGCCCTATCTTATATGAAGGATGGCTTTATGCCTATCCCATGCATGCTTAAACTCCTTCACTGTATTTGCAGCTATCACTTCTGCTTGAAGGCTATTCCATGCATCCACTACTCTCTCAGTAAAGTAATACTTCCTGATATTACTTTTAAACCTTTGCCCCTCTAATTTAAAACTATGTCCTCTTGTAGCAGTTTTTCTTCTTTTAAATATTCTCTACTATTTTACCTTGTTGATTCCCTTTATGTACAGTACAGACCGCTGTGTATCCACCTGACTTCTCCTCAACGCAACTGATGGTCCCAACCCCATTTATAAGGCAAGAAATCCCACTTATTAAACCTGACAGGGCACACCTGTGAAGTGAAAACCATTTCAGGGGACTACCTCTTGAAGCTCATCAAGAGAATGCCAAGAGTGTGCAAAGCAGTAATCAAAGCACAAGGTGGCTACTTTGAAGAACCTAGAATATGACATATTTTCAGTTGTTTCACACTTGTTTGTTATGTATATAATTCCACATGTGTTAATTCATAGTTTTGATGCCTTCATAGTCATGAAAATAAAGAAAACTCTTTGAATGAGAAGGTGTGTCCAAACTTTTGGTCTGTACTGTATTTAAAAGTTTCTATTATATCCCCTCTGTCTAGTTTTTCTTCCAAGCTATACATGTTAAGGTCCTTTAATCTTTCCTGGTAAGTTTTATCTTGCAATCCATGTACTAGTTTAGTAGCTTTTCTCTGAATTCTCTCCAAAGTATCAATTTTCGTCTCCAGTACTGCGCACAATACTCCAAATGAGGTCTAACTAGTGCTCTGTAGAGCTGCATGAGCACCTCCCTCTTTCTACTGGTAATGCCTCTCCCTATACACCCAAGCATTCTGCTAGCATTCTTAGCTGATCTAGGACATTGTCTTCCTACCTTTAAGTCTTCTGAAATAATGACCCCTAAATCCCTTTACTCAGATACTGAGGTTAGGACTGCATCACTGATTTTATATTCTAGGAAAAAATGCGTATAGCAGCACAACGAAAAATTAAAGTCTTATCTTGTGGTGGTGCCAGCCGTGTTGGGAGCCAGTCAGAAGTTCCCCCTTGGATGCGTCATGTAGAAAAAACCGCAGCACTCTCCTGTCTTCAATTCAGTGGAATTTATTTCACCAGCAAAAAATGCATCTTTTGCTGGTGAAATAAATTCCACTGAATTGAAGACAGGAGAGTGCTGCGGTTTTTTCTACATGATTTTATATTCTGCTCTAGGGTTTTTACGCCCCAGGTGCATTATCTTGCACTTATCAACATTCAATTTTAGTTGCCAGATTTTTGACCATTCCTCTAGTTTTCCTAAATCCTTTTCCATTTGGTGTATCCCTCCAGGAACATCAACCCTGTTACAAATCTTTGTGTCATCAGCAAAAAGACACACCTTACCATTTCGTTGAAGATATTAAACAATATGGGTCCCAGAACAGACCCCTGAGGTACCCCACTGGTAACAAGACCTTGGTCTGAATATACTCCATTGACTACAACCCTATGTTGTCTGTCCCTCAGCCACTGCCTAATCCATTCAACAATATGGGAGTCTAAGCACAAAGACTGCAATTTATTGATAAGCCTTCTATGTGGGACAGTATCAAAAGCCTTACTAAAGTCTAGATAAGCGATGTCTACTGCACCTCCGCCATCTATTATTTTAGTCACCCAATCAAAAAAAATCAATAAGATTAGTTTGACATGATCTCCCTGAAGTAAACCCATGCTGTTTTTCATCTTTAAATGCATGGGATTTTAGATGTTTCACAATCCTCTCCTTAAGTATGGTTTCCATTAATTTTCCCACTATTGATGTCAGGCTTACTGGCCTATAGTTGCCCAATTCTTCCCTACTACCTTTCTTGTGAATGGGCACAACATTTGCTAATTTTCAATCTTCTGGGACGACTCCTGTTACCAGTGATTGGTTAAATAAATCTGTTAATGGTTGACTGTCACATAACAGTAGACATAGAGGCATTGAATATAGGCACATCCCCTTCCTTATAGCTTGCGCCGTTGTCAGACAACAGTGGCTTTGTAGTGATGCACCCATGGACATGCGCAGAGGCTAACTATGCCAGGATACACTGACAGACGACCTGGAGCACATGCACACTTGTTCTGAGATGCCCAGCTTAACACTGACCAAGGGCATGCACAGCTTATTCACTGAGGTGTCTGGCTGCCTTTATATCTTAGTGACATCACTATAGACATGCAAATTGATATTTCCAGAACAGCAAGGCTCTAGGAACCAACAATTTGAATGTTATAGCTGCAATGCACCTCCTAGGACCTACCTCCATATTTACTGAGTGTGGCTAAGGCACTGCTATTACAACTTTATGTTTATATTTGGAAGTTTGATTTCTACTATGTTGATCTAGGTATCTTTGTGTAAATGGTTATTTGAATAATTGGTACCATGTGACCTTTGTAGGATGGGTATATTTGTGCATGGCGTGCACTCTCAAACTGCTTGATAAAGACAGTAAGAGGTCAATAGGTTGAATTAATCTACTTATTGAATTGAAGATCCTGGTAATTGATCCAACTGGGTGACCAATACAGCTATCACTCAGAGAAGAGGGTAAGGGCTGTGAAGCAGCTTGATGCAGAGAGCAGAGTGACTTCAAAGTGATACTCTACCTCCAGTGCCCTTAAGAAGTAGAATCTGAGACAATAGAAGTTCATATTTTAACTACTCCTTATAATAAAAGCTATACAAATGGTATATTTGTACTAGAGATGAGGGGACCAAGATTTGGTTTGTTTTAGGTTTGCTGAATTTTTTATTTTTTGTATGCTCAGTATGTGTGTGGAGTATTGTAGGCCAGTATTGTGGGTTTCTGGTAAAGAAATTCACATTAGCGTTCTAAGCCTATCAGATCCCAGATCTGCTAATTTTGATATAATTTTCCCAAAAAGAGGAACGTTGCCTAGCCTACAATAACCTTCACGTATATTAATTGGTCTCAATAATAGAAATCGTACCCACCCAAATGTCCCCAAAGGCCTCTTATCTAGAAAAAAAATTTCTATATGCTTTGCCTTGATGAAGGGCTTTTGTCCTGAAATAACTAGTTGCAGATATGAGGCTGGCTCAGCTATTTTCCTAGTTTTGTTATAGAAGTATGTTTAAAAGGCTGAGCAATGACTGGAAGGATATGCTGTAGTTGTGAAACACTCAGCTCTTTTTAATCCTTTTGGAAATAAAGCTGAATTCTCTTTTCCACAAATGAATGCTTAGTTTGTACTGCTCTCCCTAACCCCCTACCTAGGTCTGTTGACAGTTTAGCATGGTCAAACCTAAAAAAATACTGCCTATTCGGATTATTTAAAATGATGGAAGTTGTCTTTTTTCCCTTTTTACTACAGTATTGTTTATTAAATATTGGATGAAAGTGAAAACTTTTATTTTCATAAATCAATAATGCATACATGAGCACTTCTAATATATCTTACTAGAGAAAAATTACATTGTCCTAATCTTCCAGAAGTCTATATTTAATTCCTTGTTTCATTCCAATTTCTTTATCTCTCTGTTGGTGGCACTAAATGCTGTGATAAGGGAGGAGTGACATCTGGCTCAGACTTGCTAAGCAAACATTAGCATCTCACATGGCTAGTTGCTCTACAGACATGGAAGGAAAAAAATCACATCGAAAAATTAAGAAAAATAAAAACCAACAAAACAAGTTAGACATACAGTACCTGTCTGGACTTTTTAAGTCTAAATTAATTTCATGTCAGGGTGAAGCACAATGAGAATGTCATAGATAATGTCAGTGGTAAGATTTGTTCAGGAAATGACTATCCTCATGCTCTACTTACAAAATAGTCTAAGAATAAAATTCAAAATATGAGTAATTTAAATTTAAAGATGAGACTGGATCAATTACACTTGATTATAATATTTGTAGTTTATTAGTCATTATTTACTTATTTTCAATATAAAAACAAGGGACAGCAACAAGAGTAATGAACAGAACTTGTAGATATAATGATAAATAAGGATTGTTTGTTTGCACACATGTAACACGTGGCTTTATTTTGGATCCACATACAACACAATCTCCCTTCATACTCAATTCACAATATGGTAGACAATTCAGCTTTGCTGTTTGCTCTTGTTGAAGAATTTTCGAGTTTCAACATCGCTGAGTGACACTGAACATCGAGATGGGTGCTGCCTCCGGTACTCAATGCTTTCTTTAATTGCTTCCTTTATCACCTGTAACAAAATGAGAATGTGTACATTAATGCAACACGTACAGAGAACCTCCAGCAGGCACATAAATCCATCCATACCTGACATTGTATCAGTGTTCATGCCTTATCTAACTAGCTTTCTTGTTTACAGTGGTAGTAATGTTCACATCTTTGTTAGTATTGAGCGAATTGAAGTGGACTTCGATCCGAATTTCAGGGAAAATCCAGCAGCGGTGGTCGTGCTTGCACACTATAGTAAAAGCACTGGTCTCTCTGGTGGCTGGGACAGTGGACGCGCACATCGGCTGCTGCTTTTTTCTAAAGTTTATAAACATGGCCACCGCTCATGGATTGCAGGGTGGTCGTAACCATGGAAATGATCAGTGTATAATGTGATTGAAAAATGAATCTAGCCAGCAAAGCAAGCAATATGGATAATCACAATACATTAGTAAGTGGCTTGTATTCACTTTCTCTACATAATAAACGCTATTTGCTGAAGTGAAAAAAAAACTTTAAGTAACACAATGGGGGAGATTTATCAAAGTTGGTATAAAGGAAAAATGGCCTGGTTGCCAATAGCACGCATATTCCATCTTTCATTTTCCGAATAAGCTCTGAAAAATGAAAGGTGGACTAGGGTTGCTATAGGTAATTAAGCCATTTTTCCTTTACACAAGTTTTGATAAATCTCCCCCAATGAATGATTTCCTGCTCCACTTTCCATGACACCCAGTATTTAACCCCTTAGTGACCAGCCTGTTTTTGACCAGCGTTTTTCTTCCTTTTTAAATCGTCGCGTTCCAAGAGCTAAAATGTTTTTATTATTCCGTCTATATAGCTGTATGAGGGCTTATTTTTTTAAAGAAAAGATGTAGCTGGTAATGGCGCTGTTTTAGGTTAACATAACTTTCTGATTAACTTTTATTAACTCTTTCTGGGAGGGAGATGGGAAAAACAGCAATTCTGCCACTGCGTTTTTATGTTATAAATTTTACCACTTTCATTTCTCGGTATAATTAGCATAATATCTTTATTCTCTGGGTCAGTACAATTGCAGTGATACCAAATACATATATATATTTATTTTTTTAAGTTTGACTACTTTATTGCAATAAAACTCCTTTTTTGCCGCTTTCCAAGACCAATGATTTTTTTTTATCTTTCTTTCTATGGAGTTGTGTGAGGGCTTGATTTTTGCGGGACGACTTTTCATTGGTATCATTTTGGAGTAAATGAAGTTTTTTTCATGGCAACTAAGAATAAATTAGCAATTCTGTTTTTTTTTTTACCGCGTTCACTGTAGGGGAGAATTTACCTGATATTTATGTAGTCTGGCTTGTTACAGACGCGGCAATACCATACATATGGCGAAGATTTAAAAAAATAAATTTGTTCATTAAAAAGCGTATTTTATGGAATTTTTTAATTTTATGTGTTTTTTTTTTTTACCACTTAACCTCTTCAGGACCCTACCATATTTTACCTTAAGGACCAGGCCATTTTTTGCAAATCTGACATGTGTCACTTTATATGATGATAACTTTAAAATGTTTTTACTTATCCAGGCCATTATGAGATTGTTTTCTCGTGACATATTGTACTTCATGACAGTGGTAAAAAAAAAAAAAATTATAAAAAAAAATTGCAAATTTACCAAACATTTTGAAAAACTAGCAAATTTCCAAATTTAAATTTCTCAACTTTTATAATAGATCGTAATACCTGCAAAAATAGTTATTACTTTACATTACATTTTTCAGAAAATTTCGCAAACCCACTTTTTAAGGACCAGTTCAAGTCTGAAGTCACTTTGTGAGGCTTACATAATAAAAAAAACACCCAAAAATGACCCCATTTTACAAACTACACCCCTGAAGGTATTTAAAACGGATTTTACATGGCATTGCGCAGAAGGAACGGAACGCCATATGGTTTTTTGAAGGCTGATTTTGCTGGGCTGGTTTATTAACACCATGTCCCATTTGAAGCCCCCTTAATGCACCCCTAGAGTAGAAATGCCAGAAAACTGATTTTACAAACTTTGTTAACCCTTCAGGTGTTCCACAAGAATTAATGGAAAATGGAGAGGAAATTTCAGAATTTCACTTTTTTGGCAGATTTTCCATTTTAATCCATTTTTTCCAGTTACAAAGCCAGGGTTAACAGCCAAACAAAACTCAATATTTATTGCCCTGATTTTATAGTTTACAAAAATACCCCATATGTGGTCGTAAACTGCTGTACGGGCACACGGCATTGCGCAGAAGGAAAAGAATGCCATATGGTTTTTGGAAAGCAGATTACACTGGGATAATATTAGGCTGCCATGTCACATTTGAAGACCCCCTGATGCACCCCTAGAGTAGAAACTCCCAAAAAGTGCCCCCATTTTGGAAACTACGGTATAATGTGGTAGTTTTGTTGGTACTATTTTAGGGTACATATGATTTTTGGTTTCTATATATTAAACTTTTTGTGAGGCAAGGTAACAAAAAATAGCTGTTTTGGCACCGTTTTTATTTTTTATTTACAACATTAATCTGACATGTTATATCATTTGGTATTTTTTATAGAGCAGGTTGTTACGGACGCTACAATACCAAATAATGTTACATAATAAAGTATTTTTGAAAAAAAAATATTTTCAGTGTCTCTACATTCTGAAAGCCGTAGTTTTTTTATTTTTTGGACTGTCTTGTGTAGGGGCTAATTTTTTCGGTATGATTTGACGGTTTCATTGGTACTATTTTAGGGTGCATATGACTTTTTGATCACTTGCTATTACACTTTTTGTGATGTAAGGTGACAAAATTTTTTTTTTTTTAGAACAGTTTTTATGAAAAAATTTGGACGGTGTTCACCTGATGGGTTAGGTCATGTGATATTTTTATAGAGACGGTTGTTACGGACGTGGCAATACCTAATATGTATACTTTCACTTATTTATTTAAGTTTTACACAATAATATTTTTGAAACCAAAAAAATGATGTTTTAGTGTCTCCATACTCTGAGAGCCATAGTTTTTTTTTATGTTTTGGGTGATTGTCTTAGATAAGTTATCATTTTTTGCGGGATGAGGTGACGGTTAGAGTGGTACTATTTTGGGGTGGATATGACTTTTTGATAGTTTGCTATTACAATTTTTGGTGATGTAAGGTGATAAAAAAAATGGCTTTTGACACAGTTTGTATAAAA
Organism: Bufo bufo; assembly: GCF_905171765.1. Taxonomy (NCBI): domain Eukaryota; kingdom Metazoa; phylum Chordata; class Amphibia; order Anura; family Bufonidae; genus Bufo; species Bufo bufo. The sequence goes on along the minus strand of NC_053397.1, from coordinate 110,156,073 downwards.
AAAAAATTACGGTGTTCACCTGAGGGGCTAGGTCATATAATATTTTTACAGAGAAGGTTGTTACGGACGTGGAAATACCTAATATGTATACTTTGTTTTATTTATTTATTTAAGTTTTACACAATCAAAGCATTTTTAAACAAAAAAAAATATGTTTTAGTGTCTCCATATTCTGAGAGCCATAGTTTTTTTATTTTTTGGGCGATTGGCTTAGGTAGGGGCTAATTTTTTGTGGGAAGAGATGACTGTTATATTTGTACTATTTTGGGGGGCATACTCATTTTTGATTGCTTGGTGTTGCACTTTAAGTGATGTAAGGTGAGAAAAAAAAGTTTGTTTAGCACAGTTTTTTTTTATTTTTTAAGGTGTTTATCTGAGGAGTTAGGTCCTGTGATATTTTTATACAGCTGGTCGATACGGACGCGGCGATACCTAATATGTCTACTTTTCTTTTTTCCCCCTATTTTTTCCAATTTATTTTTCTTTATTTTGGGAAAAGGACACTTTTTTTTAACTTAAAACTTTTTTTTTTCATTAATTTTTTTGTCCCACTCTGGGACTTCATTTTTTGGGGGTCTGATCCCCTCTACAATTCTTTACAATACTTCTGTATTGTAAAGCATTGGCTGTAAGTGTATTACCAGTGTAATACACTTACAGCCTGCTTGCCTGTGAGATTTAGGGGGCTGGATCTCAAAGGCTCTCCCGGAAGGCAGCCACAATGCCTAAGTAAGGCATCGGGCTGCCTTCCATGCCATCGGGTCACTGTCACAGCAGCGCGAGGACCCAATGACAGCTCCAATCCCCGCATGGACAGCGCGAACCGTGGCACATAAAGGGTTAACGCGTCGGCATCAGTGTTTTCACCGATGCTGGGGCATGAAGCAGGGGTCTGGCTAACAGTCACTGTAGGACCCCTGCCGCAGATCGGGCGGGTGCAGGTCCTTAACAGACAGTATTTTGATTGCTTTTCTGACATTGACCAATGTTATTCTGACAATGACCAGCAGGCTTTGCCAGAGAGGCGCAGCCTGCTGGAAACTACTCAAGGCTGGTCTACACGAGACCCCAGCCAGCCTTCACACACATCGGCACCCCGAGATTGCATTTGCAGGGTGACTATGGGAGACAGAGGGAGTCCGCTCCCTTTGTCAGCACTTTACATGCGGTGGGCCATTGTGTGCAACGCGAATTACATATACTAACATGATCTAATATTCGATAAACCATACTGATCAATAATCTATTCACAAAAGAACTTAGATCAACACTAGAGATGAGCGAATCGAAGTTGACAAGCATTTCGATCCAAATTTCAGGAAAAATTTGATTCGCATTTTTTACTAAAATGGCTGCTGCACGTGTTAGGACATTGAGCAAAGAACTATGGGAACGAGGGATCACCCACAATCCAATGGTGCAGAAGCTGGTGCAACAGTCCCTCCTTTTCCAAGTGGTGGACTCTGCACCTTTTTAGAGAACTGATGGCTTGTGCTGAGCCAAGGTGGAGAGTCCCAAGCAGTAATTTGTTTGCCAAAAAGTCAGTACCAGCAGGGCTGGTGCAAGGATTTTTGCCACCCTGTAAAGTTCGGGTTTGTACCGAACTTCAGGATTTTTGGAACCCGGAACAGAACCCGAACATTTCAGTAAAAGTTTGGGTTCGGGTTCGGTGTTCAGTGATTTCTCAGCGCTTTTTGAAAGGCTGCAGAGCAGCCAATCAACAAGCGGTTAACTGTCTAACCTTAGAAGCCATCACAGCCATGCCTACTAATGGCATAGCTGTGATTGGCCAGTGTAGCATGTGACCCAGCCTCTATATAAGCTGGAGTCACATAGCGCTGCACGTCACTCTGCTGTACTTAGTGTAGGGAGAGGATGCTGCTGGTGTTTTCAGGGAGAGAATAGGAGAGAATCTTTGCTCAAAACGTAAATCTAACTCAGCGATCTACATACATTGGGCCAGATTTATCATTAGCTCAGGTCAGAATAATGGAGTGAAAAAGTCCCAAAAAAAGTCCCAAACGCTAAAACTGCGCACAAATTTGCGACTTTTTTCTGCTCTGCACTATGCTCGACAGTTTTCTGAAAGTGGGCGTGTTTTCTTATGTAAATGAATCTCTAGACAGATTTACTATTGGGACTATTTAAAAAGTCGCAAAAAAGTCGCAAAAAAGTTGCAATTTCACTCCAGTGAGGACCATTTTTATCTTATGAGACTTTTTAATAGAACATGCGACTTTTTCATAAAAACGTGCGACTTTTTCGTATAGATGTGCGACTTTTGTAAAGCTGCTTACTGACGGATAAACTGCTACCGTCAAACCACATTTATTACAGTCTTAAAGGGCCGATTAAAAATCTGACTTGGCTAAAACTGACTTTAGCCATATGTGAAAGTGGAGTAAGCTGTCAGAGTCATGATAAATCTGGCCCATAGTGTTGTGTGGGTGCAGGGCACAATTTTTTTATCCTTCCCTGAGCCCAGTGACCGAAAAAAAATAACTTTTATAAGTCAGTTAGGTGGGCGGCGGCGGTGGCCATTTTATGCAAGCTCAGTGCACCAGCACTGCATCTGAGCTTTTGGGACAGTGAAATCCAAGCTTTAAAAACAGCACAAATAATCTTTTTTTTTTTTTTTTTAAATCACCATTTTGCACCATCTGGTGCATTTGCAGGCTTAGTCAGTGTGCAATTTAAGCTATAAATACAGCCATCATTTTCTGGGTTTTTAAAAACACACTTTTTTTTTGCCAAAAACCACTATTTTCCAGATCTGCAAGTGTTAAATTCAAGTTTAATATACACTCACCTAAAGAATTATTAGGAACACCTGTTCTATTTCTCATTAATGCAATTATCTAGTCAACCAATCACATGGCAGTTGCTTCAATGCATTTAGGGGTGTGGTCCTGGTCAAGACAATCTCCTGAACTTCAAACTGAATGTCAGAATGGGAAAGAAAGGTGATTTAAGCAATTTTGAGCGTGGCATGGTTGTTGGTGCCAGACGGGCCGGTCTGAGTATTTCACAATCTGCTCAGTTACTGGGATTATCACGCACAACCATTTCTAGGGTTTACAAAAATTGGCGTGAAAAGGGAAAAACATCCAGTCCTGTGGGCGAAAATGCCTTGTGGATGCTAGAGGTCAGAGGAGAATGGGCCGACTGATTCAAGCTGATAGAAGAGCAACATTGACTGAAATAACCACTCGTTACAACTGAGGTATGCAGCAAAGCATTTGTGAAGCCACAACACGCACAACCTTGAGGCGGATGGGCTACAACAGCAGAAGACCCCACCGGGTACCACTCATCTCCACTACAAATAGGAAAAAGAGGCTACAATTTGCACGAGCTCACCAAAATTGGACTGTTGAAGACTGGAAAAATATTGCCTGGTCTGATGAGTCTAGATTTCTGTTGAGACATTCAAATGGTAGAGTCCGAATTTGGCGTAAACAGAATGAGAACATGTATCCATCATCTGATGGCTACTTCCAGCAGGATAATGCACCATGTCACAAAGCTCAAATCATTTCAAATTGGTTTCTTGAACATGACAATGAGTTCACTGCACTAAAATGGCCCCCACAGTCACCAGATCTAAACCCAATAGAGCATCTTTGGGATGTGGTGGAACAGGAGCTTCGTGCCCTGGATGTGCATCCCTCAAATCTCCATCAACTGCAAGATGCTATCCTATCAATATGGGCCAACATTTCTAAAGAATGCTATCAGCACCTTGTTGAATCAATGCCACGTAGAATTAAGGCAGTTCTGAAGGCAAAAGGGGGTCCAACACCGTATTAGTATGGTGTTCCTAATAATTCTTTAGGTGAGTGTATACAGCTTTCATATTCTACCAAAAAAACACTTTTTTGGCAATATACAACACCTGGATTAGTCAGTGTGCAATTTAAGCTAGAAATACAGCCATCATTTTCTGGGTTTTTAAAAACACACTTTTTTGCCCAAAACCACTATTTTCCAGATCTGTAAGTGTTTAATTCAAGTTTAATATATACAGCTTTCATATTCTGTTACAAAAAAAAAACACTTTTTTGGCAATATACAACATCTGGATTAGTCAGTGTACAATTTAAGCTAGAAATACAGCCATCATTTTCTGGGTTTTTAAAAACACACTTTTTTGCCAGATTTCATTCTTTTTCTGGCATTGCAGCATCAGAACAAGTGAAATTCCAGGGTTATATACTGCTGTCAAATTCAGTTATTAAACAAACACCCGTTTGGGCAAAAAAAATGTAGTTGGCAGCCTTTGCAGCAGATGTCATTGTGAGATACCGCCTTTACATACTGTCTTTCTATTCAGTTATTTGGAAATAAAGCCATTTTGGGCACAATTCTTTGATAGTGTCCTAGTATGGATCAGGGAGAGTGAAATACACCCTTTAAATACAAGGCTTCTATTCAGGTATTTGAAATACAGCCATTTTGGGAAAACAAATTTAATTGCGGCCCAGTGTGGATCAGGGCGTGTGAGATACACCCTGTATATACAGGGGTTCTATTCAGGTATTTGAAATACAGCCATTTTGGGCAAATAAAATTAAAATAAGGCCTAGTCTAGTTCAGGGCGTGTGAGATACACCCTTTAAATACAGGGGTTTGATTCTTTTATTAATAAAACACCTTTTTTGTGCAAAATACACAATTTTTCAGGCCTTGCAGCATCTTGACGTTTGAAATGTCAGGGTTATATACTGCTGTCATATTCAGTTATTAAACAAACACCTGTTTGGGCAAAAAAAGTTTATTTGGCAGCCTTTGCTGCATTTATCATTGTGAGATACACCCTTTATATATTTCGGTTATATTCAGATATTTGAAATCCCGCCATTTGGTGCACAAATCTTTAATTGAGGCCTAGTGTGGGTCAGGGCGTGTGAGATACACCCTTTAAATACAGGGCTTTTATTCAGGTATTTGAAATACAGCCCTTTTGGGCAAACAAATTTAATTGAGGCCTTGTGTGGGTCAGGCCGTGTGAGATACACCCTGTATATACAGGGCTTAAATTCTTCCATTAATAAAACAAAATACACAATATTTCAGGCCTTGCAGCATCTTGACGTTTGAAATTTCAGGGTTATATACTGCTGTCAAATTCAGTTATTAAACAAACACCCGTTTGGGCAATTTTTTTTTATTTGGCAGCCTTTGCTGCATATGTCATTGTGAGATACAGCCTTTACATAGTGTGGTTCTATTCAGATATTTGAAATACCACCATTTGGTGCACAAATCTTTAATTGAGGCCTAGTCTGGTTCAGGGCCTGTGAGATACACCCTGTTCATACTGTCGTTCTATTCTACTATTAATTAAACACTGATTTAGGGCAAAAAATTCGAGAAATTTGAGGAGAGCGTCAAATAAGGGAAGTGGCCCAGGTCGTGGTGCTGCTGGTGGAGCTCCTGTTGCAGGGAGAGAACGTGGTCGATCTGTGCCAGCTACACGCACAAGTGAAAACCTTTCCTCAGGTGTGAGTAGGCGACAGAACCTGCAGCGGTATTTGGTCGGGCCTAATGTGGCTCTACGTATGGTGAGGCCTGAACAAGTACAGGCGATAGTAGATTGGGTTGCTGACAGTGGATCCAGTTCCTTCACATTGTCTCCCACCCAGTCTCCTGCTGAAAGACCACAGTTGGCACCTGCAGCCTATGTCCATCAGTCTTTCACCTCACCCCCTTGCAAATCAGCCAAGCAGTCTGAGCCCCAAGTCATGCAGCAGTCTCTTCTGCTTTTTGATGACTCTGTTAGCAGGGTTTCCCAGGGCCATCCACCTAACCCTGCCCCAGAAGTGGAAGAGATTGAGTGCACCGATGCCCAACCACTTATCTTTCAAGATGAGTACATGGGAGGACCATCGCAGCACGTCTGGGATGATGACGAAACACAGGTGCCAACTGCTGGGGCTTTCGAAAGTGTGCAGACCGACAAGGAAGGCAGGGGTGAAGACTGGGTGGAAGATGATGTGGAGGACGATTAGGTCCTCAACCCCACATGGAATCAAGGTCATGCGAGTGACCTATGTAGTTCGGAGGAAGAGGCGGTGGTTGCACAGAGCCACCAGCACAGCAGAAGAGGGAGCAGGGTGCAAAAGCGGAGCGGCCGTCCTCTAGACAGTATGCCTGCTACTGCCCACCGCAGCAAGGGACCGAGCACACCAAAGGCAGCTCCAAGGAGTTCCCTGGCTTGGCAAATCTTCAGACAATGTGCTGACGACATGACACGAGTGGTTTGCATGCTGTGCAATCAGAGCTTGAAGCGAGGCATAAACATTCTCAACCTGAGCACAACCTGCATGACCAGGCATTTAAGTGCTAAGCATGAACTGCAATGGAGTAGACACCTCAAAAACCAAGAAAGGTCTCTGGCTCCTCCTGCTTCCTCTTTTGCTGCAGTCTCGGCCTCTTCATCCACCTCTGGAGTGACAGTGCCACCTGCCACCCCGCAAACAGAGGATCTGCCAGCAACACCACCACCTGGGTCACCAAGCATCTCCACAATGTCCCACGGAAGCTTTCAGCTCTCCATCTCCCAAAAGCTGGAGAGGAAGAGGAAGTACCCCCTACCAACCCGCGATCACTAGCCCTGAATGCCAGCATTTCAAAATTACTGGCCTTTGAAATGCTGTCATTCCGTCTGGTGGAGACGGATAGTTTTTAAAGCCTTATGGCAGTGGCTGTCACACAGTACGTCGTGCCCAGCCGCCACTACTTTTCCAGGCGAGCCATCCCATCCCTGCACAACCAAGTGGGGGACAAAATCAGGCGTGCACTGCGCAACGCCATCTGTGACAAGGTGCACCTCACTACGGACACGTGGACCAGTAAGCACGGTCAGGGACGTTATATCTCCATAACAGCACACAGGGTAAATGCAGTGGCGCCTGGGCCTGAGGCGGATAGCAGTTTTGTGCCTGTCCTTCCATTACCGAGGATTGCATGGTGCTTCAGTTTGCCTCCTGTTGCTTCCTCCTCCTACTCTGCTTTCTCATCCTCTACCGGCTCCTCATCCAATCAGCGTAACACCTTCACCATCAAATTCAGCACAGCCAGGGGTAAACGATAGTAGGCAGTTTTAAAATGTATCTGTTTGGGGGACAAACCCCACACCGCGCATTAGCTGTGGATGGGCCTTGAACAACAGACCGATGAGTGGTTTGTGCCAGTCAGCCTCAAGCCCGGCCTGGTGGTGAGCGATAATGGGCGAGATCTCGTAGCAGCTCCGGTTTGACGCACATCCCTTGCCTGGCGCATGTGCTGAATTTGGTGGTGCAGAGATTCCTTAAAAATTACCCAGATATGTCAGAGCTGCTGCATAAAGTGCGGGCTGTCTGTACGCACTTTCGGCGTTCTCACCCTGCTGCTGCTCGCCTGTCAGCGCTGAAGCGTAACTTCAGCTTTCCCGCTCACCGCCTCATATGTGACGTGCCCACAAGGTGGCACTCCACCTTGCACATGCTGGCCAGACTGTGCAAGCAGCAGCAGGCGATAGTGGAGTTTTAGCTGCAGCACGCATGGGTGAGTCGCTCGGCGGAACAGCACCACTTCACCACCAATGACTGGGCCTCCATGCAAGACCTGTGTTTCTTGTTGCGCTGTTTTGACTACTCCACCAATATGGCCAGTGCCAATAACACCGTTCTCAGCGTTACTATCCCACTTCTATGCCTCCTTGAAAAATGGCTCCTGGCGATGATGGAAGAGGATGTGGCACAGAAGGAGGAGGAGGAAGAGAGATAATTTCGTAGGGTTTCCGGCCAGTCATTCCCAAGTGGCTCCGAGGGTGGGTTTCTGCACCCACAAACCCAAGGTACACAATTGTTTAGCCAGGGCACAGTTCTGGAGGATGACGAGGTGGATGATGAGGAGAAGGATATGGAGGAGGAGGAACCATATTCACAGCAGGGTGGCACCCAGACCAGCTCATGGCCATCACTGGTGCGTGGCTGGGGGGATACAGAGGACACAGACGATACACCTCCCACAGAGGACAGCTTTTCGCTGCCTCTGGGCAGCCTGGCACACATGAGCGATTACATGCTGCAGTGTCTCAGCAACGACCGCCGAGTTGCCAACATTCTAACTTGTGCTAATTACTGGGTGGCCACGCTGCTGGATCCCCGTTACAAGGACAACGTACCGTCCTTAATTCCGTCATTGGAGCGTGATCGTAAGATGCGCGAGTACAAGCGCACGCTGGTAGACGTGCTGCTGGTGGCATTCCAACCTGACAGCGGGGGCACAGTGGAAGCACAAGGCGAAGGCAGAGGAAGAGGTCGCCAACGCAGCTGGGGCACCACCAGCACCTCAGAAGGCAGGGTTAGCATGGCCAAAATGTGGAAAAGCTTTGTCAGCACGCCACAACAACCAGCACCACCAGCTGATATGGAACGTCTTAGCAGGAGGCAGCATTTCACCAACATGGTGGAGCAGTATGTGTGCACACGCCTACACGTACTGAATGACGGGTCTGCCCCCTTCAACTTCTGGGTCTCCAAATTGGGCACATGGCCTGAGCTTGCCCTTTACGCCTTGGAGGTGCTGGCCTGCCCTGCAGCCAGTGTATGATCTGAACGTGTGTTTAGCACTGCAGGGGGCGTCATCACAGACATGCGCAGCCGCCTGTCCAATGTGGACAAGCTCACGTTCATTAAAATGAACCAGGCATGGATCTCTCAGGACTTGTCCGTACCTTGTGCAGAATAGACATGTATATTGGCACTAAGCAGCCATTGTTATACTGCAGAGCAATTGCTTATTCTTGTATTTTGGATATTTCACACTCTTTTAGAGTGTACCCTAATTTAAAAAAATTAAATTAAAACCAAAAACCTGTGTTGGCTACCTCGCCCTTCCACCTACACCGCTACGTCCACCGCCTCCTTAAACTCCTACTCCATATGGTACTCCACCTCATAAATCAATTTTTTTTTTTTATTTGTACGTATTTTATTTTATGTCATTTCACTACTTTGTCATTTACATTTTAGGGTGAAATTCACCAATTTTTGGGTGTATAGTACCACTGCTATACCTAGTAGATATATATATATATACCATATTTTTCGCTTTATAAGACGCACCTGATGATAAGACGCACCTAGATTTTTGAGGAGGAAAATAAGAAAAAAAAAATTGAACCAAAAAGTGTGCTTTTGGAGGGGTTTTGAACTAATGGTGGTCTGTGGATGACGCACTGTTATGGGGGGACCTGTGGATGACACTGTTATGGGGGGACCTGTGGATGACGCACTGTTATGGGGGGACCTGTGGATGACGCACTGTTATGGGGGGACCTGTGGATGACACTGTTATGGGGGGACCTGTGGATGACGCACTGTTATGGGGGATCTATGGATGACGCACTGTTATGGGGGGATGTGTGGATGATACACTACTACGGGGGATGTAGCATCATATATAGCATCTTATGTAATGGGGGTCATTGTTCACACAGGGACAATATACTGTGACACATATGATACTGTGACCAGCATAAGATGATCTTATACTGGTCACAGTATCATATGTGTCACAGTATATTGTCCCTGTGCGAATAGTGACCCCCATTACACCACAGGGCACACAGTAGATTTTATATGTAAAATCTTTTAATGGCTCTGCTTTCTTCTATACCAGTACTCACTATAAAAGCAGCAGTCTGGCCAGCACGTGACGTCACTCACTCAGTCAAACACGCTCCTGCCAGCTTCTTTAACCCCATAGGGACACAGCCTTATTTCACCTTAAAGACCAGGCCATTTTTTGAAAATCTGACCAGTGTCACTTTAAGTGCTGATAACTTTAAAACGCTTTGACTTATCCAGGCCGTTCTGAGATTGTTTTTTCCTCACATATTGTACTTCATGACACTGGTAAAATGAAGTCCAAAAAATTAGCAAATTTCAAAGTTTCAGTTTCTCTACTTCTGTAATACATAGTAATACCCCAAAAAATTGTGATGACTTTACATTCCCCATTTGTCTACTTCATGTTTGAATTGTTTTGGGAATGATATTTTATTTTTTGGGGATGTTATAAGGCTTAGAAGTTTAGAAGCAAATCTTGAAATTTTTCAGAAATTTACAAAAACTAAATTTTTAGGGACCAGTTCAGGTCTGAAGTCACTTTGCGAGGCTTACATAATAGAAACCACCCAAAAATGACCCCATCTAAGAAACTACACCCCTCAAGGTATTCAAAACTGATTTTACATACGTTGTTAACCCTTTAGGTGTTGCACAAGAGTTATTGGCAAATGGGGATGAAATTTGAGAATTTCATTTTTTTGTCAAATTTTCCATTTTAACCCATTTTTTCCACTAACAAAGCAAGGGTTAACAGCCAAACAAGACTGTATCTTTATTGCCCTGACTGTGCCGTTTACAGAAACACCCAATATGTGGCCGTAAACTACTGTACGGCCACACAGCGGGGCGTAGAGTGAAAGGTGCGCCGTTTGGTTTTTGGAGGGCTGATTTTTATGGACCGGTTTATTTACACCGTGTCCTGTTTCAACCCCCCTGATGCACCCCTGGAGTAGAAACTCCCTAAAAGTGACCCCATCTAAGAAAGTACACCCCTCAAGATATTCAAAACTGATTTTACATATGTCGTTAACCCTTTAGGTGTTGCACAAGAGTTATTGGCAAATGGGGATGAAATTTGAAAATGTCATTTTTTTGCCAAATTTTCCATTTTAACCTATTTTTTCCACTAACAAAGCAAGGGTTAACAGCCAAACAAGACTGTATCTTTATTGCCCTGACTCTGCCGTTTACAGAAACACCCAATATGTGGCCGTAAACTACTGTACGGCCACACAGCGGGGCGTAGAGTGAAAGGTGCGCCGTTTGGTTTTTGGAGGGCTGATTTTTATGGACCGGTTTATTTACACCGTGTCCTGTTTCAACCCCCCTGATGCACCCCAGGAGTCGAAACTCCCTAAAAGTGACCCCATTTTGTAAACTACGGGATAAGGTGGCATTTTTTGGGGGACTATTTTTAGGGTACATATGATTTTTGGTTGCTCTATATTACATTTTTGTGAGGCAAGGTTATCAAAAATTGAAATTCTGAAATTTCATCTCCATTTGCCATTAACTGTTGAGGAACACCTAAAGGGTTATTAAAGTTTGTATAATCAGTTTTGAATACCTTGAGGGGTGTAGTTTCTTAGATGGGGTGACTTTTAGGGAGTTTTTACTCTAGGGGGGCATCAGGGGGGCTTCAAAAGGGACATGGTGTCAATAAAAAAGGCCATCAAAATCGGCCTTCCAGAAACCAAGTCGGTCCTTTCCTTTTGCGGCCTCCCTTTTACTGATACAGCAGTTTACGACCACAAATGTGGCATTTCTGTAAACTACAGTATCAGGGTAATAAATATTACCTTTTGTTTGGTTGTTAACCCTTGTTTTGTTACCGGAAAAAACGGATTGAAATGGAAAAGTGCCAAAAATTGCGTTTTTGGCACCTTTTTTTAATTTTTTTTAACCGTGTTAATCTGGGGGGTTAGGTCATGGGATATTTTTATAGAGGAGATTCTTACGGACGCGGCGATACCTAATAAGTCTACTTTTTATTTACAATTATTTAGGTTTTTGACTATATTATCCTTTTTCATACAAAAATAAAATTTTTGTATCTCTAAAGTCTAGGTGTCATTTTTTTATTTATTTTTTATCCGATTATCTTATGTGGGGGCTCATTTTTTGCGGGACGACCGGACGGTTTTATTGGCACTATTTTGGGGGCTATATGACTTTTTTATCGCTTGCTATAAAATTTTTTGTTATGTTTGGTGACAAAAAAAATCGTTTTTTGCACTTTTTTTTTTTTTTTTTTGACCGTGTTAATCTGGGGGGTTGGATCATGGGGTATTTTTATCGAGGAGATTCTTACGAACGCGGCGATACCTAATAAGTCTACTTTTTTTTACATTTATTTAGGTTTTAGACTATATTATCCTTATTGATACAAAAAAATTTTTTTTGTATCTCTAAAGTCTAGGTGTCATTTTTTTTTTTTTTAATCCGATTATCTTATGTGGGGGCTCATTTTTTGCGGGACGAGCGGACGGTTTTATTGGCACTATTTTGGGGGCTATATGACTTTATGATCGCTTGCTATTAAACTTTTTGTTATGTAAGGTGACAAAAAAAAATCTTTTTTTGCACCTTTTTTTTTTTTTTTTTCCTTGACCGTGTTAATCTGGGGGGTTAGGTCATGGGGTATTTTTATAGAGGAGATTATTACCGACGCGGCGATACCTAATATGTCTACATTTAATAAATAATTTTCGTTTTTTTGGGTGTCTCAAGTCTGAGATCCAGTTTTTTTATCCGATGTCAGTGCTAAATTGGGATATGAATTTAGTACTCCATGGAAGTGTGATACTCCCTGAAGCAACCAATAATGCAGAGGCCCGGATGATCGGGGCACGTGTCACATTGAGTAGTGGTGTCCTTCCGTATCCCCCTCCTGTGACACACTCTGCACCTTTTTTGGGTTCGTCCCTTCTTTCCAGTATGGGGGACCACACCTGGAAAGTGTTGGCCAGGGACGATCCGGGCACCTACAGTTCCCGAGGTACTCCGGCCTGCTCTTTCCCGGTCCGAAAAGATCAGGGCCATGAGGACTGCCTCATAGAACTGGAGGAATGTCCCTGTGCTGCCAGCGCTTCGGGATAGTACAAAAGAGTTGTACATGGCAACCTGCACCAAGTAGACCGCAACTTTTTTGTACCATGCCCGGGTTTTGCGCATGGCGTTATATGGCTTGAGGACTTGATCCGAGAGATCAACTCCTCCCATATACCGATTGTAGGCGACGATACAATCGGGCTTGAGGACCATTGCCGCGGTACCTCGCACAGGGACAGGGGTGATGCAGTTACCATGAATTGTGGACAGCATAAGGACATCCCTCTTGTCCTTATACCTGACCAGCAACAGGTTTCCAGTGGTAAGGGCACGGGTCTCACCCCTGGGGATAGGTACCTGGAGGGGGAGGGCAGGGAGGCCGCGTTGATTTTTCCGCACGGTCCCACAAGCGAACGTGGATCTGGCGGCAAGGGACTGGAACAAGGGGATACTGGTATAAAAGTTATCCACGTACAGGTGGTAACCCTTATCCAGCAGTGGGTACATAAGGTCCCACACAAGTTTCCCGGTAACACCCAGAGTGGGCGGACATTCTGGTGGTTGAATTCGGGAATCTCGCCCCTCGTATATACGAAATTTGTAAGTGTACCCTGAGGTACTCTCACAAATTTTGTATAGCTTTACGCCATACCTCGCCCGCTTGGAGGGAACATACTGGCGGAAAATGAGTCTCCCCTTGAACGCAATGAGAGACTCATCAACTGCGACCTCCCTTCCAGGTACATAGGCCTCCATGAATTTGGCCCCAAAGTGATCGATGACCGGCCGTATCTTATACAGACGGTCATGGGCAGGATCACCTCGGGGTGGACATGCTGCATTATCGGAGTAATGCAGACATTTCCGGATGGCCTCAAACCGGGAGCGTGTCATAGCCGAACTGTAAAGTGGGGTCTGGTATAGGACGTCCCCACTCCAGTACAGCCTGACACTGGGTTTCTTGACCAGGCCCATATGCAGCACGAGGCCCCAAAATGTCCTCATTTCGGCTGCACAGACCGGCGTCCAGCCACCGGGCCTGGCCAAAAAGGAGCCCGGGTGTTGAGCGACGAACTGTTGGGCGTACAGATTCGTCTGCTCCACCATCAGATTTACCAGTGGGTCACTGAAAAAATGACGAAAAAAGTCATATTCACTGTAGCCCACTGTGGAAATCTGGATTCCTGATTGGCCTACAAAATCAGGAATCACGGGCTCGTATCGCTCTGGGCTACACCAGACAAGTTCACCGGCAGGGTGCTCCGGTGGATTTAACTGGTGGGCCGGGAAACCAGTACGAGCCCCAGAGCTGCTCGTACTAGGCTGGGCCACAGGGTCCCTAACATGGCGGTCCCCTTGCTCCGCCTGGCGGCGTCTCCGCCGCCTTGGGGGCTCATCATCATCGCTAGATGATGAGGAGGACGCGGATGACAACAGGAAAGTGGGGTCATCCTCGTCCTCACTGGGACTCTCGGAGTCGGAGGCAAGCTGGGCGTATGCCTCCTCGGCCGAGAACATCCGGCAGGCCATAGGGGAATGTGTGTCTGCGTGTATATGTGCGTGTGTGTAACTCTTTATTTTGTGTGCGTGTGTGTGGGGGCACGGGTGTTCACGAACTCACCCTAAAACTAACAGAAAAAAAAAAACAACTAACTAAAAAAAGGGCAAAAAATGTAAAAAAAAAAATTCAAAACCGCTGATCAACCGTCCGAAGTTGATCAGCGGTAAGGTGTGCGATGCGCTAACAGTGGCCGGACACTAAGTGCCGGCCACAGTCAGCGTACACCAAAAAAGAAAAAAAAAGAAGAAAAAAAATGCACCCCCAAAAAGGTGGGGGGGGGCAGAAGTGGCAGCACCCCTGGGGGGGGTCTAGGGTCACACAGCTGTGCTGTGGACCCCAGACACCCTAACTTAGGGTGATGCAATCAAAGTTCAGAAACTAACTTTCCCTTTTTTTTCCCTGCCTAAACCAAACTTTCCCTGTGCTGTCCCTATGTACCTGATGGGGGGTGCTGGGGCACAGATCGGGTCCTGGGGGCAGAGATCGGGTCCTGGGGGTGCTGGCAGCGATGGCAGACACACGTGCAGGCAACTCCTCTCTCCTCCGGAACACAAAAGGAGGAGGAGAGGAGCGCCTGCCTCTTTTGAATCTGCCGCCGGACCGCCCACAGACCAATCAGAAAGCGATCCTGAGTGGTGATGTCACCATCACCACTCAGGATCGCTGGATGGTGATTGGTGGAGTGAAATCACACCACCATCACCATCCTGTTCTTCAGAGACCCGAATATCCCGGAAACGCAGAAAACCGCAGGTCTGAATTGACCTGCGGTTTTCTGCGATCGCCGACATGGTGGGGTCACAGGACCCCCCGGCGCATTTGCCCCAGGTGCCTGCTCAATGATTTGAGCAGGCACCGGGTTCCGATCACCGCCCGCCGAGCGGCAGTGATCGGAACCATTCATGACGTACCGGTACGTCATGTGTACTTAAGTACTAGGACATCATGACGTACCGGTACGTCATGTGTCCTTAAGAGGTTAATGAAGTGGGAGGAGCATGACCGAGTGAGTGACGTCACGCGCCGGCTGGACCGCTGCTTTCATAGTGAGTACTGTTATGAAAACTGCTTCATTACACTCTGCTTTCTTCTATATGTACAGTCTATAATCTTCAAGCAGTATCTCTGCTTTAAACTGGGGCAATCCTCTGTAGCAGTACAACTCACTATGAAAGCGGCAGGCAGGCAGGGCGGCAGCGTAACCTCGCGATGCTCACTCATTCACGCTCCTCCCACTTCCTTCCCATGAATGAAGTGGGAGGAGCATGAATAAGTGAGAATCGCGAGGTTACGCTGCCGCTCTGCCTGCCGCTTTCATAGTGAGTTGTACTGCTACAGAGGATTGCCCTAGTTTAAAGCAGAGATACTGCTTGAAGATTATAGACTGTACATGTGATAATTGCCGTGAGCGGGGCCCGATGTATTACAGTACAGTGACTGCATCGGGCCCCGCCGCGAGTGTTGCCAGCCTCCGTCCCCTCCTCCCACCCCTCTGATACATCGCGGCTTGCGACAGCGTCACCAAAGTAAACATGGCAGTGTTCGCTTTATAAGACGCACTGCCATTTTCCCCCCACTTTTTTTTGGGGGGGGGGGGGGGGGGGGGAAGTGCGTCTTATAAAGCGAAAAATACGGTAATTGTCATTTACATTTCCGGGTAAAATTCACCAATTTTTGGGTGTAAAATGTCCATCGGTGCTAATTTGCATGGGCCTACTACACAAGCCAATGCAAAGTGACTGGGGAGGAATAATCAGTAGCACAGTCCTTCCTCCCTCATTCAGTTCTATTGATTATAGGTAGCCCAAAAAAAATTTTTTTTAACAAGTTCCTGCAGCGTAGCCCCTGAAACCAAAGAGTTATTCTTACCTGCTCCACGCCACTCTTTTCCTCTGCATGGCCCCTGCTTCCTACAAATAAGTATGGTTAACACACAAACTCTTAAAGGGGTTCTCCGGGCTTAACCTTTTTTTTCCCTTTAAAAATCTAACCTGTGGAGGAAAGATTAATGATCACATACTTACCTTCCAGAGTGCAGCCGTTCCTGAGATCTGCTCTCGGTTACGTGGTCCCTTGGCTTCTGGCCGAAGTCCGTCTTCTTATCTTCCTGTCTTCGCTTCCTTTCTCCAGCAGGAGACGAATCGTCACTAGTGACGTCACCGCCTCCTGCTGGAGAAAGAGCGTCCGGCAGTCTTCACAGCGCACTAGGCTGAATGCTAGTGCGCATGTGCAGGACCGCCAGCCGCTCTTTGTATCGTACAGGCTTCTATGTGAAGCCTGTACTGACTCCTGCACAGCACGATGTAAGCGCTATGCAGGAGTGACAGCATAGCAATCAGCCACAGAGGCTGATCGCTATGCTGTGGATCTCACTGGGGGCACTGACTGGCACATTGGGGACGGGACGGGAGGCGTTACTGTGGAATTGTGGATGGCACTCTGGGGCAATTAGGATGGCACATGGGAGCACTGGATTTCACTGGGGCACAGTGAATGACACATGTGGACAATGAATGGCACAAGGGCGGCAATGGAGGGCACAAGAGGGTGATGGATGGCACAATGGGGGAACGGATGGCAAAAAAGGGGGCACTGCATGGCATAGTGGGGTTACTGGATGGTACTAGGGGGCACTGGATGTCACTGTTATGGGGCACAGTGGATGTCACTGTTATGGGCGCACTGTGGATGTCACTGTTATGGGCGCACTGTGGATGTCACTGTTATGGGCGCACTGTGGATGTCACTGTTATGGGCGCACTGTGGATGTCATTGTTATGAGGGCACTGTGGATGTCACTGTTATGGGAGTAATGTGGATGTCACTGTTATAGGTGCACTGTGGTTGTCACTGTTATGGGGCACTGTGGATGTCACTGTTATGGGGCACTGTGGATGTCACTTATGGGGGCACTGTGGATGTCACTGTTATGGGGCACTGTGGACGTCACTGTTATGGGGCACTGTGGATGTCACTGTTATAGGGGAACTGTGGATGTCACTGTCATGGGTGCTGAGTATAAGTGATAGGGCTCGTGCACAGAACCATATCTGTTTTGTGGTCTGCAAGTCAAGGATCCACTAAATAAGGTTACTGTCCGTGTGTGATTCACATTTTTTTGCAGTCCTATTGAGTTCTATGGGTTTTAGATCTGCATTATGAGGACCAGTATAGGACATGTTCTATCTTTCACAGAACTGACATACGGATGTGGAAAGCACAGGGACTTCATCAGTGTGTTTTTTACATCCGTATGTCAGTTCCAGTAAAGACAGAACATGTCCTATTCTGGTCCTCAAAATGAGGACCTCAAATCCATGGAACTCAATGGGACTGCAAAAAATGTGGATCGTAAAATGGATATGGTCATTTGCACACTCTGGAGATAGTGAGGGAAGAGCATGTGGACTGTCAGTGATGGGATTAGATACAGATGTGATTGGATACGCTTGCGGATTCAAGCTGTTTTTCACACTCGATGGTGAGGGATAGGGCCGTCTTTAATACTGATTGGACCCTGGGCAAAAATTTACTTGGGCCCCCTGGATCCCGCCTTCCCACACCCTAGCATGCAATCACACCCTCCACATCCTCGGTCTGAAAAAAAACGCCCCCTCCTCCACTTGATTAACAGGGCCAGCGAGCGCTCTCCTCCTTCCGCTGGCCCTGTCTGCAGCTGAAATCCCGCGCCTGCGCCATACCGGTCCTCATTCGGCGCAGGCGCTCTGAGAGATGGACGCTCGCTTGGCTGCTCCTTCTTCAGTGCGCCTGCACCGATGACGTCAGCCCTACACCCGGAAGAGAAGACGCCGGCATCGTCGCTGGATGCTTGATTCAGGTAAGTATTTGCCTAATAAGCATGCAGCCACTACAACCACCAACGAAATGGGGTGCCATTATTTTACAAAAAGTATATTTAGACACACTATACCACCAACGCTTATAAATAATATACCCATAATTAATAAATAAATAAATATATATATATATATATATATATATATATGTAAGTGTGTCTAAATATACTTTTTGTAATGGTGATTGTAATGGCTGCATGATTATTAGGCAAATACTTCCCTGAATCAAGTATCCAGCGACGTCACCGGACTCTCCGCCTCCTTACCAGCGATGCCGGCGTCTTCTCTTCCAGGTGTAGGGCTGATGTCAATGGCGCAGGCGCACTGACATAGCTTGAGAAAAGAGAAAGCGGTTGAAACGTCGCTGCTATTTGACACTGGGTGAATAAACCACGTTGATTTTTTTACTTTACTGGAGTGCTTCTGGTTTTTTGAATTTTCTCCATTGAATGGGACCTTGGTGCCGGATCGTATTGGCCTGATTCTGCACCCGACTGTTCGTGAGCTGCGTCTTCATTTTATATATATATATATATATATATATATATATATATATATATATAATATATTATATTATATATTTTTTTTAGATGGGGGAACAAAACATTTTTAAAAAGTCATTTGTTTTTTCAAACTATAACTACTATTTCTTTAAATATGCAAACTGACACCTAAATAATTTATTATAATTAGTTCCCGTTTTCGTCGGTTGTTTTGTTATATAATATGTATAGTTTCACGTGAATGGGGCGATAATGGTGACAGCTGGTCTTTTTTTTTTTCTTCTTTTATGTATTTTATTTTATTTAATATATTTCTGTTACATAATATGTCCCCCAACATTTTTTGTCCTGTATTTGTGGGAGGGGCTCGGCTGCCTACTTCAACGGCCAGCGTCACCTCCCACTTTGTAAGGCGTCCCAGCGAGAGGAGTGCGGCGTACCTGGAGATCCTGGTGTCGGCGAGGGTAAGAAGCTGCTTCTCTGCAGCGCGCTGTGTTAGAGTCCGGCCGGCAGGGGGCACCCCCGCACCGGAGCACAATACCAGGGAGCTGCACGGCTCCCCGCGCGGTATGGGTGCCCAGCCGGCGGTGGGTCAGCCCCTGGCTGAAGGGGGGCTCCCCCGCACTGGTGCACTCTGCCAGGGAGCTGTGCGGCTCCCCACGTGGCACACGATTCAAGCCGGCGGGGCACATGGTGAAGGAAAGGCTCCCCCTGCCCCGGTTCACAATGCCAGGGAGCTGCGCTGCTCCCAACGCGGTACGGGTGTCCAGCGGGCCGGCAGGTCAGCCCCTGGCTGAAGGGGGGCTCCCCCCGCACTGGTGCACTTTGCCAGGGAGCAGCGCAAGCCCCCAACGCGGCAATTGTGTAAAAGTGCAGGGGACAGCGTGTCCCCGCTCCTCGTCTTCGATAAAGTCTGGCACGAGCCGCCGTGACGTTAGTTAGGCAGGGATCGGGGGTGGGATAACTAGGCTCGGTCAGGGGGAACAGCTCATAGGCGGTGGCTGGCTTTCTTCTGCCGGCTATACACAAGGTTTCCCAGGGGGTTATTTAGGTACAGGGTGTTAATGAGTCCATGCAGGTGATTATCAGGGATCTTAGGCGGGTGTATTGGGCCTGGTTTGGTAGGGACGGAGATATAAAAAAAAAAAAAGGGGGGGGGGGCGGGAATTCGTAGTTGGTGAAGCAAGGTCTCCGGGGAGGGGCGGGTTACAGAATACCGCACGGTCTACAGGCCTGGTCCGCCGTGAGAAATCCTAGCGGAGGCTGCTGGTCAGGGGCCTAGTGTCACGGCGGACCGGAACTCAGACAAACAGATAAACCAACAACCAGGCTCTAGGCGAGAAGCAGGGGAAGGGTCACCTCCTAGCCAATCCCTGACTTCTTTCCCTGCACTGCTCAGCCCACATTCAGACCTTGAAGGTAGGAATGAAGTGTCGCTGTGCCTGGGCTAAAACACCCTAGATTCCCAGAGATGGTGAAAAGGGAATAGGAGCAGCCTGCTCGCACAGAACCTGAATGGGAAAGATGAAACAAATACAACCTAGACAGCAAACAACAAAAACTGAAACCACACTTATCTTCTCTGAGCTGGAACAGACAACCCTCCTTCCTTGCTTGCTTGCTTCCAAGGCCAGACTGATTTCTATAACCCGCTCAGAGCACAGGAAAAGAGTGCTATTTAAACTAATGACCCCACCCAGTGCACCTGATGGGAGGCGGATCCAGGACGACTCCAAAACAAAACATTAAACACGTGCTGCTATTCTGGCCGACCTCCGCACATAGTCAGAGCAGGGCATGACCGTACCCCCCCCTTCTACGGGTGACCTCCGGACACCCCGGACCAACCTTATCCGGATGGGATCTATGAAAAGCCCTTACTAGTCGGCTGGCACTGACATCCAGCGCCGGAACCCACATCCTCTCCTCAGGGCCGTATCCCCTCCAGTGTACCAGGTACTGAAGGGAACCCCGAAGAACTCTAGAGTCGAGAATCCTGGAGATCTCGAACTCCAAGTTTCCATCGACCAGAACAGGAGGAGGAGGCAATGGCGATGGTTCCACCAGTTTCACGTGTTTTTTTCAGTAAAGACCTGTGGAACACATCATGGATCCTCCAAGTCTGCGGAAGATCCAGCCGAAACGCTACAGGATTGATTACCGCAGAAATTTTGTACGGACCAATAAATCTTGGACCCAGTTTCCAAGATGGCACTCTCAATTTGATATTTTTAGTGGACAACCACACCAGATCACGCACACACAGGTCCGGACCAGTCACACGTCTCTTGTCAGCCATTCGTTTATACCTCTCACCCATCTTCTCCAAATTCCCTTGGATCCTCTGCCAGATGGAAGACAAGGCAGAAGAAAATCTCTCCTCCTCTGGCATCCCAGAGGAACCAGTCTTAGAAAAGGTACCAAACTGAGGATGAAAACCGTATGCGCCAAAAAATGGCGACCTACCCGTGGACTCCTGCCTACGGTTATTCAACGCAAATTCTGCTAGGGACAAGAATGAGGACCAGTCCTCCTGATTCTCAGCCACAAAGCACCTCAAGTAGGTCTCCAGGTTTTGATTAGTACGCTCCGTCTGACCATTCGACTGCGGATGAAAAGCCGAAGAGAACGAAAGTTGAATGCCAAGCCGAGAGCAGAACGCCCTCCAAAACCTGGAGACAAACTGCGTGCCCCTATCAGAGACCACATCCGAAGGAATACCATGCAATTTCACAATATTATCCACAAAAATCTGCGCAAGAGTCCTGGCGTTAGGCAGACTAGTTAATGATATAAAGTGAGCCATTTTACTGAAACGGTCCACTACCACCAAAATCACTGTTCTCCCAGAGGAACTCTGCAGATCCGTAATAAAGTCCATAGACAAGTGCCTCCAGGGACGAGACGGAATAGACAATGGAAGAAGTGAACCAGCCGGTCGAGTATGAGCAACCTTCGACCGAGCACAGGTCTCACAAGCTGTCACGTAATCCTCAATGCTCTTACGTAACCCTGGCCACCAGAACCTCCGGGACACCAGATCACAGGTGGACTTACCACCAGGATGTCCAGCAAGGACAGTATTGTGATGTTCCTTGAACACCTTGTGTCGCAGGCCCTCAGGAACAAACAACCTCCCTGGAGGACAAGAACCAGGAGCCCCCTCCTGGGCTCCCAACACCTCCATCTCCAATTCAGGGTACAGAGCGGAGACCACCACCCCATCCGCCAAAATCGGGGCAGGATCCTCTGAATCACCTCCCCCAGGAAAGCTGCGAGACAAGGCATCTGCCTTGACGTTCTTAACTCCTGGGCTAAAGGTAACCACAAAATTGAACCTGGTAAAAAACAGTGACCATCTGGCCTGTCTAGGGTTCAGACGCTTGGCAGATTGCAGGTAAGCCAAATTCTTATGGTCTGTATATACCGTAACGGGGTGAGATGCCCCCTCCAACCAGCGACGCCATTCCTCAAAGACCAACTTGATAGCCAACAACTCTCTATCCCCAACATCATAATTCCTCTCGGCGACCAAGAGCTTCTTGGAGAAAAAGGCACACTGGACCCATTTGCCAGGGGATGAACCCTGCGACAGCACCGCTCCAACCCCCACTTCTGATGCATCAACCTCCAGGGCTAGCCCCTGCATGCGGTTAACTAACGTATCAATTGACGTCATCACAAAACCGCTGAGCAATGACAGTAAAAGTATGGCGGGTTATAAGGTCACGGCAGACCGGAACGCAGACAAACAGATAAACCAACAACCAGGCTCTAGGCAAGAAGCAGGGGAAGGGTCACCTCCTAGCCAATCCCTGACTTCTTTCCCTGCACTGCTCAGCCCACATTCAGACCTTGAAGGTAGGAATGAAGTGTCGCCGTGCCTGGGCTAAAACACCCTAGATTCCCAGAGATGGTGAAAAGGGAATAGGAGCAGCCTGCTCGCACAGAACCTGGATGGGAAAGATGACACAAATACAACCTAGACAGCAAACAACAAAAACTGAAACCACACTTATCTTCTCTGAGCTGGAACAGACAACCCTTCTTCCTTGCTTGCTTGCTTCCAAGGCCAGACTGATTTCTATAACCCGCTCAGAGCACAGGAAAAGAGTGCTATTTAAACTAATGACCCCACCCAGTGCACCTGATGGGAGGCGGATCCAGCACGGCTCCAAAACAAAACATTAAACACGTGCTGCTATTCTGGCCGACCTCCGCACATAGTCAGAGCAGGGCATGACACCTAGGTTCGCTTGTGTCGGTGTTCAGCCAGTACGGGGGCTTAGTAGGTGCGGCTTGCCGCGGTATTTTCCCCTCCCTAGGTTACCAGCTTAAGTAATTTTTTATTTGCAAAGGGTTAATTGTAATATAAAAAAAAAAAAATGCTGCTCTTGTTACATCATTCATGTTTTACACATTTGCATGGTTTACTCACGACGTGTGCACAATCCAGTGTTGATGCCTTAATTGTTTTGCTTCTAGGTCCAAACCTTGTCTCGAGTTACATCCTGGATTTTGGCTTATCGACAAGGTAGTAGGGGTACACGTCGGGGAGGGGGGAGGAGAGAAGTCATGAGCTTGGTTTGTGTCTCATGCACTGTCTCACGTCCAGGTCGTGCTGTATTATTAGCGTTCTGCGGTTGTCAGTCCGTAGGTATTCTGCATGGTCTCACCCTCTGTGTGTTACTTTCTGGGTGTCGGTTCCTGGCCACTCCTCCACGGTCCTCCTGTTGTCTTCTTTCGCGTGCGGAGTTGCACGGTGGGTGGGGGACTTTTCCGCGCACTGTTGGGCAGGTTTACTGGTGCTTGTGGTCGTGCAGTTTCAGCCGATTGATTTATGTTACTGTCTCCACAGTTGTGATGTCAAATGCCTCGACGATATCAGATGCGTCTGTGGACGAGAATGTGGCAGGAATGTCCGAAGGGGGCAGTTAACCGTCCCTGCGAGCATGGACTATCCCTAGGCTTACTTCGGAACTGACGAAGAGGGGTATTCCTTTCCCGGTTTCCGCCAAGAAGGCGGAATTATATCGGCTGTTGAAAGACTCTGTGGCACTGCGTCAAGATGATCTCTCCATGACCACGGTGCAAACGTCTCTCACTCAGTTGTATGTCATGCTGAACAGCCTAACGTCAGCTGTTACTACTATGCAAGCGAGGTTGGAGTCCGTTGAGTCTAGCGGCTCGTTCATTCCTGTTTCTCCCCCTGACGTACCCGTTGCCGCCACCTCCACAGTGGGGGGAACACGTACTACCCAGGCTGTTCCCAACGTTTCTCCTTCTCATTTTGTTCCGGCCAACATCAGGAAGGATATCTTAGAGGGTAGGGATGTTAACCTCGCTTCTTTGCTGATAGCCTCTAGGGACTTGTCTGACAGTAAAGTTATTGCTTGCGGGGAGGTCTCGGTGGTGCTGAGAGGCCGTGACCACAGGCTCAACCGCAAGTTGACCATCCCAGAGTTCTTCATGGCATTCAGCCTTTTCAGAGATATATGTTCTGTTAGGCCTGACAGGAGGGAAGAACTCGATCTTTACCTTTTCCGAGTCACAGAGTTGGGATATAAGTATGGAGGGTGCTCGTTTTACGATTACCATTGTTCTTTTGCAGCCAAGGCAGCGGCAGCGTTAGCGCAGTTTTAGTTTGTCACAGATTGGTCCAACTTAAACACAGAGTTATTTTACAGGCATTTTGCTGGTCTAAAAGCTCCATTCTGTTCTTCATGTCAGTCCATCTTTCACTCAGCTGAGTGGTGCCACAAATCAGCCGCCAGTACGCTGTCCTACCCTTACGGTTCGTCGGCCGGGCCACTTGATGTCTTCAGGGCTCCCAGCTCAGTTGACAAGTTAGGCCGGCCCATTGTTCAGTTGGGTAGGGCCCAGATTTGTAATAATTACAATTACACATCTTGTAATTTTTGTCACTGTCGTTTGCTGCACATCTGTTCCAATTGCTTCAGGGCCCATCCCAAAGTCGCATGCACATTAAAATCAATTAAAGCCTACATGAATGTGGTCAATACTGATTGTTTACGGGGGTGTTTGCAGGGTCATCATAATCCGGGGTTCGTGCAGTTTCTGATTTCAGGATTTTGCGAGGGTTTTCATACTGGGCTAATCACGACACCAGAGTTCACGTATGAGTGCAGGAACCTTCAGTCTGCCGAGAGGAATCCTTGTGCTGCAGACAAACTAATTGAGACCAAGTTGGATAAGGGTTTTTTGATCGGTCCTTTTCAAGTGCCCCCCTTTCAGCGGTTGAGAGTTAGTCCTGTTGGGGTGGTCACAGGTAAGTTTAGCAAGAAGGAGAGACTTATCGACCTGTCAGCCCCACATGGTTCCCACGTCCCTAGTCTTAACTCCCTCATTCCTTCAGAGGAAGTGGGCATGAGGTATTCTTCTATTGACCAGGCCATCGCCATTATCACGCAGTTAGGACTCGGAGCGATGTTGTCTAAGGTTGATATCTCTGATGCCTTTGAATTACTTCCCATTATGCCAGCGCTCTGGCAATGGCATGGCATTAAGTGGAAGGACCGATACTACTTTTCCACCAAACTCACTTTCGGTTCTAAGAACAGCCCGTGGCTCTTTGATCAGTTGGCTCAGGCCCTCCATTGGGTTTTAGAATATAAGGTAGGCTGTGAATTTGTTATTCACTATTTAGATGACTTCCTGCTGATCGAGAGGCCAGGGTCAGCCCCCTTAGGGCTGGGGAGATTGTTGATATGTTTTTCCCAGTTAGGTGTCCCGGTCTCCCCTAAGAAAGTCGAGGGCCCGTCCACAGTCATCACCTTCCTGGGCATTGAGCTAGATTCGCAGTGTATGTCAGCCAGGTTACCGTCGGACAAACTAGTTAGGATCAGGGAAGTCATTCACAGATTTTCTGTCACAACCGTGGTCACTAAGGCTGATTTACAGTCGTTACTGGGTATGTTGAATTTCGCCATGAGTATCATCCCGCAAGGCAGGTCGTTCATCTCCCGCTTGCTGGCGCTCCTGACCACAGCTCCGGAACAGGACAACCCAGTACGTCTGGATAGTCAGGCTTTAGCTGACCTACACATGTGGGACCACTTTTTTTGCCAGTGGAACGGGGTGTCCTTGTTTATCCCCGAGTTGTCTAGCCAATCTCCTGTAGTCTTTTCGGACGCGGCCGCTAGCTCAGGTTTCGCTGCTATTTTTGGCACCCACTGGGTCGCAGGCGAGTGGCCTGCTGAGGTGAGACAAATCCCAGGGTTCCTGCAAACCTCTGCACTTTTCGAACTGTACCCCATTTTGGTGGCCGCACGTGTTTGGGGAAGCCGCTGGATAAATCGCACTGTTTTGTTTGTAACCGACAACACTGCGGTGGTAGATATCTTAACTAGTGGGTTGTCTAAGTCAGCTCATGTCATGTGTCTCTTGAGACGTCTAGTTCAACTCTCATTGCAACATCATTTTTGTGTTAGTAGTACGCATGTGCCAGGTTCTCAAAATGTGGCAGCTGACGCTTTATCGAGGGCTAATTTCTCCCTTTTATTCGCAGGTCATGCCAGAGGCAGATGTTGTGGGTGCTACCGTCCACCCTCACGAGTCACTAATACTGGTTTGACTGGTCACCTAGAAACGGCCCACGCCTTACTAGCCAAGTCCCTTTCGCCAAATACGGCTAGGGCGTATCGCACTGGGTGGAGGGCATTTTGCAGGTTTCAGGGAATATGCCCTCAAAGGGAGTCCAGTTTTGTGGAATACATCCTTGCCTTCATTGGCTACTGCCACTCGGAGCTCAAGCTGTCCCACAACACGGTGAAGTCATACATGTCGGGGGTGGAGCATTTCCTCTCTGTCAGCCATCCTGAACGGGCATCTGTGTTTTCTGTGCATGCTGTCAAAGCTACGTTGAGGGGTTTGAGCAGATGTGGACCAGGAGGCCAAGTACGCAGACAAGGCGTTACTGGATTGCTGTTCCGTAAACCTATCTGACATCCTGGATAGGAATCCTTTCGGGGTTTTGCCCAGCCTGGTGCTTAAATCCGCTGTTTATTTAGCCTTCTATGGCTTCTTGAGGCCTGGGGAGTTTACTTGTTCCGCTAATAGTAGCAAGTTTCTCACACTCAGCCAGTTGGTCCAGAGTCCCGAAGGTTACGTGCTACTGCTGAGGACGTCCAAGACCTCGCAGATGGGTCCCCCAGTCCCAGTGTCCTATTTCCCTACGTCTCATCGATAGTGCCCTGTCAGAGTTCTTTGTCAGCTGCAGACAGCCTTAGTTGGGTTCAGGCCAGATAGTCCACTATTGCCTTTCGGGGTGGTACCACTCACTACTCACCAGTTCGTGTCTCACATACGCTCCTTAGTCGCCAGTTTGGGCAGTGACCCAGCCGCGATCTCTGGACATTCATTCCGTATAGGTGCAGCATCCGCAGCCTCCAAGAATCAGGTACCGCCACATGTCATCCAGAAGTTGGGTCGTTGGCACACCTCGTGCTTTAGTCGCTATATACCTTACCCTAAAACTGAGATGTCAATGGCTTTTCAAAGTCTGGTTTTGTGATTTATGCTGTAATAAATTACTCCTGCTACTCAGTATGTCTTTTGCCCTCTTTCAGGTGTCCCTACTACGGCGCGGTTGCGGCATAACTCTAACCGCTTAAGGGCAGGGTAGTCTCAGGTGGGACGGGGTGCATTCTCTTGGTTGCCATGACCACAAGTGTAAGGCCGATTTATTGGCCTGTATTTGTGGGAAGGGCTTGGCTGCCTACTTCAATGGCCCTTTGTACGTCGTCACAGCGTTTCCCCACCCACCCTCCCTTACTATCCACTACTCTTAAAGGGAATGCCCTCTTTCAGGTGTCCCTACTACGGCGGGGTTGCGGCATAACTCTAACCGCTTAGGGGCAGGGTAGTCTCAGGTGGGACAGGTGCATTCTCTTGGTTGCCACGACCACAATTATAATTTAGCCACATAGCATAGACCTTTGGGAGGCAATGAGACTTTTTTTTTTGCACCATTTCCACTGTAACTGGGGCATCCAAAGGAACCTCAGTTACAGGGAAAACCAGACTGCTATGGGGGCTTTGTACAAGACAGAACTGATTAGGGTCTAGTTACCCTGCAGCTCTGCGCTCCTCTGCCCCCATCGCAGAGTCCAAGCTACATAGCACTCATTGAGAAGAAGGCAGAAGCTCTGATAAATTGCTAGTGCCTTCCCCTCGGTTCCCTCACTGTCACTGACAGCCAGGGACTCAACCTGCTCCTGTTGCAGTGCAGGAGCAGGAACTCTAATCCAGTATTATATGACTCTCTGGGTAGAAACACAGCTGATCGCACAATCATCTGTGCTTGTGTCCAGCAGGATGGGGGCTGCAAACCTTGGTGCCGGGGGGTGCCCGCGGGTTGTGCACCTCTGATATTTAGCTTTCCAATTTGGTCAACAGTGGTATTGTCAATTGTCAGGAGCAGTCTTAAAGACTCTGATTGCTCCAATGTTTGCTGTCCTATTTTTGTCAGCTTTTGAGGAAAATTATATCTAATATATGAAGCTGAGTGTATGTATGTGTGTGTGTGTGTGTGTCTATGTATGTCCGCTAAAGGAATTTGCACCATCGCATTCACAATCACGAAATTTGGCACACAGGTACACCAGGTGTCTGGGAAGGTTTTAGACCAGGTCTTAGCTCTCTAGCACGTACCGTTCCTAAGAAATTCCCAAAAAATGCATCAGCCAATAGAAGCTTGCAGGCCATTAGTCTCCACATACACACAGTTTTACACCAGGTTTCCATAACAACTCAACCATTTTTCTTCACTGCTGTAGGTCAGCTTTAAAGGAAATCGGTCACCAGGATAATGGCTATTGAAGTAAAGCCATGGCCTAATAGCACTTAGTACCTTATTTCCAGATGTGCCTTTGTTCCAGCAATAGATGTTTTTTATCCTCTGAAAATCCAGTTTATTTGGTATGCAAATGAGCCAGTAAGGCACCCAGAGGGGCTTCATTCTTGCAGGAAGGAGCCCAGGCACGCCTCTTGCCACGTGTCCACCCACCCCTCCTACATCACATTCAAGCCATAACTCTGCCCCCCTTTTCCCTGCTCCCAGTATGAGGGCAGGCTTGGGCACTAGTAGGAGGGCCTGGGCTCTTTCCTGCAAGAGTAACGCCCCTCTGGGCATCTTACTGTCTCATTTGCATACCAAATAAACTGGATATTCAGAGGATAAAAAACATCTATTGATGAAACAAAGGCACATCTGGAAATAAGGTACTAAGTGCTATAAGGCTTTGACTTTACTTCAATAGTGATTATCCTGGTGACAGATTTCCTTTAAAGGGGCAGGGTGCTGTGGATGACACTGTTAAGGGAGCCCAGAGCTGTGAAGGTCACAGTTCAAGGGGCAGGAAAGACGGACTTAAAAACCCTGCCCCCAGGCCCCACTAAGTCACGCCCCTGACCCGGTTAGGGCACTCCCCCTCCCACTCCGTAGGGATTAAAAAAAAGAAGGTAAAAATCTCTTCTGTCAGCTGCAGGGGTGGGAGGGAGGGTGACTTTCCACCTGCAGCTCACACTCAGACAGCACAGTGCTGCTGTCTGAGAGTGAGCTGTTCAAAAGGACATCCCTGTGTCCGTCCAGGCCCTGCACCAGAAGGAGAGGGAGTCTGAAAGCTGGAATGTCTGGCCTAAAACCAGACCTCTGGCCACCCTAGGGGCATGCTGCTTTGTAGGTCACAATTAAGGGGATGGTCCACTATGGAGGTCAGTGTTAAGGAGCATATTGCTGTAGAGGCCACTGTAGGGGGCGGGGTGTTGTGGAAATCACGGTTAAGGAGACGGGGTACTGTGGAGGTCACTAATAAAGGGGCGGCCACTGTGAAGGTCACTGTTAAGGGGACAGGATGCTGTGGAGGTCACTGTTAAAGGGGCGGGCGTTGTGGAGGTCTCTGTTAAGGGGGCAGGGAACGGTGGAAGTCACAGTTAAGGGAACGGTCTGCTATGGAGGTCAGTGTTAAGGGCGGGGTGCTGTAGAAGTCACTGTTAAGGGGGCGTGGTGTTGTGGAGGTCACATTTTAAGGGAATTGAGCTCTGTGGAGGTCAGTGTTAAAGGGGAATGTTATTGTGTAAATCACAGTTTCACCTTTTTAACCCTTTCCATAGCTTTCTAGCAGCATTACAGTTGATAAAAACGTTACCTTTATAAGCAATCGTGGACTTATAAAATGAGTAGGATATGCAAATGAGGGCTCGCAATTGCCCAGAGGCAGTGTCAACCTCGTAGGTGCCCAGGCAGCTCTGCCTTATCGTCGCTTCCCCCCTGCCCAGTCTTTCCCTCTGCCCGCCCATCCTTTCTCTCTGCCCGCCCATCTTCTTACTTCTTCTCTCGCCGAGATCCCGCGCCTGCGCACTGAGTCCATCGGCCGGCGCATGCGCACTGCGATGTCCATTCCTGGTACGGCATCACAGTAATTAATGCGCATGCGCCGGCTAACAGAGGTCTCGGCGAGAGGAGAAGTAAGAAGATGGGCGGGCAGAGGAAAAGACTGGGCGGGGGGAAGCGACAATAAGGCAGAGCTGCCTGATTTTTGCCAGTTTTATGTCCACTATTGCTTATAAAGGTAACATTTTAATCAACTGTAATGCTGCTAGAAAGCTATGGGAAGGGTTAAAAAGGTGAAACTGTGATGACAGACTCCCTTTAAGGAGATAGGGTACTGTGGAGGTCACTAATAAAGGGGCGGCAGCTGTGGAGGTCACTGTTAAAGGGGAGGACACTGTGGATTCTACTGTTAAGGCGGCAGGCCGCTGCTGAGGTCAATGTTGAAGGGGAAGGCACCGTGGAGGTCACTGTTAGGGGAGGAGGGGATTGTGGAGGCCACTATTAAAAGGGGAGCGGGGTACTGTGAGGTCACTGTTAAGGATGCGGGGTACTGTGAGGTCACTGTTAAGGGAGTGGGGTACTGTGGTAGTCACTGTAAAGGGGGTGGGATGCTTTGGAACTCACCGTTAAAGGGCAGGCTGCTGTGAAGGTCAAAGTTAAGGGGGTGGGCTGCTGTGGACATCCTATTTTAAGGAGACGCAGCACTGTGGGGGGGTCAGTGTTAAGGGGTGGGGTGCTGTGGAGGTCACTGTTAGGGTACATTCACATGACCGTATTATTTTTTCGCATCCGTTCCGCATTTTGCGGAATAGAAGTAGACCCATTCATTCCTATGGATGAATAAAATGTATGGTCAACATTCATTATTTGGTCCGCATCCGTGTGTCTGCATTTCTATTCCGCAAAAATATAAAGCATGTCCTACTATTGTCCGTACAGATCGGTCCGCAGCACCATTCAAGTCAATGGATCCGCAAATTGCGGATAAAATACGGAATGGTTCCGTATGTCATCCGTTTTTTGCGGATCCGTTTCCGTATTTTTGAAGGCCATAATTCTTTTTTTTTTCTCTCTCTCTCTTTTTTCCTTCCGTTTTTTGCGGACCGTAAAAAATGGAAGACATACGGAAGTCATTTGTCCGCAAAATGCGGACACACGGTTCCATTATTTGCGGACCGCAAATAGGAAAGGATTACACACGGTCGTGTGAATTTACCCTTCAGGGGGAAGGGTACTGTAGATGTCACTGTTATAGTGGATACTGTCGATCTCTTTTAACGACACACATAGACATTAAATTAAATAGATTAAATATTATTTATATTATTATAAATTATAGTTTATTATATTGATAATTGTTTTGTCAAACATCTGAAGCTTTATTACCCATATTTAGATGATATTATTGTCTTCTGGGATGAGCTATTTAAGGAGTTTGAGATGTATATTAGTCATAATTATTATAACATGAGATTTGCATCAAATTGGGTAGGAAGGTGGAACTCTTGGATGTTGTAATTGAATGTAAGGACAATCAGTCTGTTGTACTGATCGTTGTTTTGTATCCACCTCACTATGCTGCTATTCTTTTAAGGATGAAATAAAGGAAATACATTTTAAGGGCTGGTGAGTGCCGCAGTATATCTTTCTTCTATTTGTCTTGTTATTATTAATCTACTATTTTACCACTGAGCACTCTGAAGACTGGGATATCTGGATTGTTTGGGCAATACAAACAGTGAGCGCCATTGTACATCTATTGCTACTGCATATAATGTAGTATTGACCACCTATAGTTCATTTTCCTGAAAAACGCTCAAATCTATTATTTCTTCTTTATCCACTACAGACATTTAAAAATGTAATATTGCAACAAATCATAGAATTTGAATGTAAAATATGCATTGTGTATGTATATGTACTGCATGGAAACATAGGTGTTCATTACATATAAATAGGTTTTGGTGCAATTCTGGAGCACAATGGTGCATCTTTGACCATGCCCCCTTCCCCGCTAAGACACATCTCTTTCCTACTAAGCCAAACACCATGGTAAACCGGGTGCACAGGATTTTTCTAAAACTAGATGTGCTAGATTGCACCAATAATGTGCTGTATTGTGCCAAATTGTGCCCCATTTTATCACAAGATCTAGGCGCACCAACATTAGTAAATATGGGTCTATGTTTGTCATGAATATCATTCCAAATGTTTAAGGGCTCTTTCACACTTGCGTTGTTCTGTTCCGGCATAGAGTTCCGTCGTCGGGGCTCCATGCATTCCCCATGCATTCTGAATGGAGAGAAATCCGTTCAGGATGCATCAGGATGTCTTCAGTTCCGGAACGGAACGTTTTTTGGCCGGAGAAAATACCGCAGGATGCTGCGCTTTTTGCTCCGGTCAATAATCCTGAACACTTGCCGCAAGGCCGGATCCGGAATTAATGCCCATTGAAAGGCATTAATCCGGATCCGGCGTTAAGCTAAACGTCGTTTCGGCGCATTACCGGATCCGACGTTTAGCTTTTTCTGAATGGTTACCATGGCTGCCAGGACACTAAAGTCCTGTTTGCCATGGTAAAGTGTAGTGGGGAGTGGGGGAGCAGTATACTTACCGTCCGTGCGGCTCCCGGGGCGCTTCAAAGTGACGTCAGGGCGCCCCACGCGCATGGATGACGTGATCCATGCGATCACGTCATCCATGCGCGTGGGGCGCCCTGACGTCATTCTGGAGCGCCCCGGGAGCCGCACGGACTAAGTATACCGCTCCCCCGCTCCCCACTACTACTATGGCAACCAGGACTTTAATAGCGGATCTGTCTTCAAATGCTTTCAGTTCACTTGCGGTGTTACGGATCCGGCGGGCACCTCCGGCAAATGGAGTACACGACGGATCCGGACAACGCAAGTGTGAAAGAGGCCTAACACAGGATTCATGCAAAGTCTTGCATGCTGTTGAGGGAAGAAAGTATAATATTTACACAGTTTATACACATTTCCAAACATGTAGAGGGATTTTTCTTAAACAAGTCATTACTGGGTTTGGGGGATGATATTTATTACAATAACACATACAACAAGCAGCATAAATATTCTAGAAATTATTATAAAGTAATCTGCTTATATAACATTTTAATCAAACCACATGTGATTAATCAGTTTGGGACTTTCAACACAGTTTTGGTATGTACAATATATTATCATATAATTAGAGATGAGTGGTTTCTAAAAATTTGATTTGGACGATTCGCTGAAGTTCTGCAAGCAATTTGATTCATTCCAAATTAATTTGCCACAAATTGTGATAGATGTTATATACCCAGGCCACTCTTCCTATTCATAGGCATCCCAAGTGGTGGCCCAATCTCGCTATGAAGGCGTAGAACCTAAACTGCAGGGACAGTGCAGGAAGAGGCTATCGCCATTTGCATTACATTCTAGAACAACCACATTCATAGTTAATCTGTTCTGTAGGTACTGTGCCATCATTATTACAGGCAGTTGTAACTAATTGCCATCTACATCACTGTGCAGTGCACCAAGATTCATAGCTAATTCATTCTGTTAGCTGTGAAATTACTGTGCGTCAGTATTACAGATCATTAAAAGCTTCAGGTCTAATAGAACACTGTGGACTTAACCGTGCAGTGCCCTAAGATTCAAGTGGCCCCATGACAAAGTGAGGGTGGTGGCAGCAGCATCAGCAGCGGCAGTAGTGGCCCCATGAAAGACCGGGCATGGTGACGGCAAAAAACAATCCTATGTATTTTGAGCATCCATAAAGCCTCTTTCAGATGGTCAGTATTTTGCATCAGTATTTGTAAGCCAAAACAGGAGTGGGTCCAAAACAGAGATCAAATGTAAAGGAATTATTTGCATCTCATCTGTGTGTTGGACCCACCCCTGCTTTTGGCTTACCAATCCTGATCAAATACTGATGCAAAACACTGACTAAAAGAATGTATTAGCTACAATGAATATGGGTCGAGTTGGTGGAGTGATTTGTGTGGTTCATTCGAATAATAAAAACTCCTCCCGTACAGCAATAATACAGCCAGGTTTGATCCAGCAAGTTCAGCACATCTGGTTTTAATCCTAATACATGTTCAAATCAAAATACCATTAAGTTCATATTGTGGAGGGATCCACATGGGCCTGTTTCTATTAGGTATGTATTTTCATAGGAGAAAGAGCAGTCTATAATGACACAGACCTTTTGAGAATGTCGTACCCATTACATGTAGAGTTTGTGAAAGGGCCACATAAATACAACTTTCACCTGTATACTATTTTTTATGTGCAATCAAATTCTAGTTTCCCCAATGACTTTTCACTTATTATGTTTTGAGAAACAAATAGTAAAGCTTACGCTACTTAACTTGTTCATTTAGATTTTAACAAAGAAAATTGTTTAAAAGTGCGGTTTTCCTTTAATTAATCTCTGCCAGTAAAATTGTCATATGTGTGATGGTATGGTATAACTACCATGCAAAAATGATCTTTAAATAGGCACTGAACTTTCAACAAACTGCATAAATT
Organism: Bufo bufo; assembly: GCF_905171765.1. Lineage (NCBI taxonomy): Eukaryota > Metazoa > Chordata > Amphibia > Anura > Bufonidae > Bufo > Bufo bufo. The sequence goes on along the minus strand of NC_053397.1, from coordinate 110,121,590 downwards.
AATAGTACAAGCAAAGAAACATTGCAATATATCTTATTAGATATAAAATGTCTTTCTCCACTTTCTCAGCAATATCTTCTTCCTCTAAATCCTGAACTGGTCATTCGCATTGAATCCACAGATAAAATATGGCTTGAGAAAGAAGATAGACTACTGGATCGTTGAGGGATATGGTTACGTGCTGCTTGTAGATGTCTATGGAGAGTGTAGGGGAAAGAAGGGAGGAGCTGCTGTGGCTCTGCTAAGTGCTGTAGTATGTCCATGCTCCTGCTCCCCTGCAACAGAGGGATGGAGAAGTAGAATCTCCTCTTTTCTATGCGTTCTGTGTATGGGATACATCATAGTGGCTAGCTTTCACTAGCTCAGAGAAAATTTCAACAATTTAGAGAGAACAGGGACAACTAGTAAAAAAAATGCAGAATATAATAATGGCCAGATAAACTGCAACTTCTTCCATACACACATGGCAGCTTATTCATCATTCACCTAAAATGACAGGTATGCTTTAAAGAGCTTGTCTGAACCCCAAGCCGAAAATAATTTGGAATGTGATAAAAATAAAGAAATTTACTCACCTATTCACTGCCACTCTGCTCCAAGGCTGAAGGTCTCTGCTGCTTCTAGTCCCCTGTGGACCAGAAGTGTGATTTCCCATTCTGTGATCATGTGCATGGCTGCAGCCATTCACTGCTATAAGCAGCGGTACATCTCTAGAGGATTGATGGCCTCATGCCAACTCCATCTCTAATTGTCAATTTTACCTGAGCGAGTGGATGGAGAGTATGATGTCTCCAATACATATAACACAGTAAAAAGAAGAGCTCGTGCTCTCCTGTCTACCTATAGTACATCCTCAGAAACAGTGGCAGCATTAAGCACAGTATACAGCAGTGCTGAGCAATGTTGCTGTGGATCCAGAACTGGGGTGAGGTAGCTGTTTATTGAAGTTGATGGAACAGTTCAGGAAGAGGATGGAAGTGGCTCATAAGTGAAGAAAGAGGCATATTTAAGCAAAATTTTAGTGAGATGACCATGCATGTCTGCTGAATGAGGGAAAGCTTTCAGGCTTCATTTGTTGTGGTTAGCTTTCTTTTAGCACAAGACAATGCAGCTGGATCTTGGAGTGTATTTATTAAGCTCCAGCAGTCCCACTCACATTCATCTCCTCACACTATAAATATTAAGTATTCCTGCTGAGCATAAGCAGACTACAAATCTTACAGATTAAAGAAATATGAATAAACTGGTATACATACATTTATGTTGTTCAGGGTATTGAACTCCATAAGATCATGCAGCCTTTTAAATGCCTCATTTGGGTATTGAAAATTAAATGTCGAAAAGGGACTTTCAGGGTCATCAAAAATATCAAAATCTGCAAAATCCTTTTCTTCAGCAGTTTCTCTGGGTACACCTGGAATTATATATGGAAAAATCATGTTAGTATAAATATCCGAAAAAAAATAAAGCATGCATAACAGTAAAACTAGAGTAATAAAACAGCAATCCTAATAATAATAATAATTTTAATATGTGGAAAAAAGGTTATAAATATGTACTTAATGAATCTTATGTATACAGAGTGAGAAAGAGACCAAATTTATCTTAAGATTACGTATTTTGGCATAGAAATGTTACATATGATGACACATGATAAAATTTGCAACTTATCTGTCCTTTTTTTCCCTTTGATAAGTGGCAGGGTCAGCAAGTTTCCAATGATTTTTTTAGTTTAAATTTTTGGACATAGAAAATTGTAGAACAAATGTATACATGATTTTTGAACAGTCTGCAAAATAGTGCTCCTTACCAAAAAAGAAAAGAACGCTATGCCACTGGAGCTATTCAATTGGAAGGCAGATATCCCAGAATTCAATGTTCAATCTTCAAACAGGCTTTGATACTTGACTTAGGACTATAGCCAAGCCAGTACCTCATGTGCAGACATCAGGTTTGGGGTTAGTGCCAGTGCAGAGCAGAGAGAACTCGCTCAGCTTGTTTAGAACAATTTAGGAGAGTCTAAAATGTGTCGACATTGGTGCATTTCACTGTAACAAAGTTCAGTTCAAGGGCTCATGCATATGGCGGGTCCACAATACACGGGCACCGGCCGTGTGCAGCCTGCATAACGGATCGCGGACCCATTCACTTTAAGGAGTCCGCAATCCGGGAGATGCGGAATGGAGGCATGGAACCGAAGCCCACGGAAACACTACAGAGTGCTTCCGTGGGTTTTCTGTCCGTGCATGCACTACTTTTTTGCGGTGCGGACAGATCACGGACCCATTCAAGTTGAATGGGTCTGGATCTGTCTGCGGCCGCCGCACGGATGATGCCGTGCATTGAGGACCGCTAATTATGGTCCCCAATGCACGGAACGGCCAGCACACGGTCATATGCATGAGCCCTAAGACTGGCATTTGAAAAACAAATTTTCATAAATAACCCTTTTAAAGTTTAAGAGATGTGGAATCTATGGTTTTCTTTCAAAATCCTGTTCACTGAAAGCATGTTTTAATATATAGACATACAGAGTAAAACCTGTATCAAGAGAACTGACATTAAAATATCCTAAAGTAGTTATCATTCGAAAAGTATTACTATGCATTGACTGGGGAATTTCAAATCTATCTGGCAGGGCCTCTTGCATGATGGACATGCTCAATAGTGCTCTCTTCCTTCTCTCAGTGCCAATGTAGTAATCTCATAGTCAAGCGGCCAAGACACCTTTCATTCATTGATCCTTACTTCTAAATTTATAGAAATATATACTGTAGCTCTGTATCTGTTTGTCTCTTGATAGTGCAAAAGGAAATTGGGGAGTGGAGGGGTTTGTTGGAGAATTGCATACCATAGTGCTGTTTATTATGACAACATGGTGGCTCAGTGGTTAGAACTGGTGCCTTGCAGCACTGGGGTCCTAGCAGTGTCGGACTGGGGTACTTAAGGCCCACCAGTGTAACTGATGCTGGGGGCCCACCTTAGGGCTCCTGAACACAAACGTATTTTTTTTTCATGTCTGACCGTTCACTTCACTTGAATAGGGCCGCAAAAAAAAAAATTGACTCATGTGCATTCTGTGTCTGCATGACTGCATGGCCTTTCTGCAAAATGATAGAACATGTCCTATTATTGTCGGTATTACAGCCAAGGAGACAAGGATAGGGCTGTTCTATTCCGCATAATGTGGAATGCACACACCCGGTATCCATGTTTTGCGGATCTGCAATTTGCAGACTGCAAAACATCTAACGGTCGTGTTCATGAGCACTTGCAGTGATTACAGAAATATTAAAGATTAAGTATGATGGCAGACATTCACAGCAAAATGCACAAACATACATGTGGCAGAATTTACACATATATGGATATCCTGCACTTAAGTCAGTCAGAAACCAGACACATGCATGATTCTCCATATTCACTATTTTCCATCACATTATACACTGCTCGTATCCATGGTTTTGACCACTCTGCAATCCAGCAGTGGTGGCCGTACTTGCACACTATAGGTAAAGGTGTTGGCCTATGAGCATTTCCAGCCTTTCCCTATAGTGTGTAAGCACGGCCACCGCTGCTTGATTGCACGGTAGTAATAACCACGGATACGTGCTGTGTATAATGTGATGGAAAGGAGGCAATATGGAGGCAATACATTAGTAAGTGCCTTGTATTAACTGCATGATAAATGCCATTTACTGAAGTGAGACAAACCCTTTAACCCTATTAAGCATAAATGTCTGGCATGAAATTTACCGAATCTTAACCACCTCAAATTGCACATAATCTACATTATATCTAAAAGGATTGCCCTACCATAATGACCTATTGCCTATCTACAGGATAGAATGGGTCCGCAAATCCGAAGATGCGGTGCAGAACGGAACCACGGAACGAAAGCACTAAGGAGTGCTTCTGTGGGGTTCCGTTCTTCCGGTCCGCAAAAAGATAGAACTTGTTATTTTTGTGGAACGGAGGGATTGCAGAACCCATTCAAGTGAATTGGGTCGCGATCCGCATGCGGCTGGCCCACGGTCGGTTCCCTGCATTCCGAACCGCAAAAAAAATAAAAAATCTGGCCCAAAATATGTGTCAAACTAAAATAGAAATGCTCGCCTGTTAAAAAGCCTGTGTCCACTTTTCTAGTTATCCCTACTAATCCCCCTTCTTGATTGAGTGGCAGGTCGAGCATATGCCCTGCCTCTACATCCATTCTCTATGGGGTTACTGGAGATGGCAGAGTACAGGGCTGCCTATTTCCAGTGGACCCAAAGAGAATGGCCTGCCACACAATCAACAAGGGGGAACAGGACCCATTACTGGGATCAGTGGGGGGTCACAGAATTGGCCACCACAAATCATATAGTTATGCCCTATGGGGTGGAGAGGATAACTTGAAAACCTAGACAACCCCTATAAATCCTCCACCACAAGTATATCTTTACATGGCAGCAGTTATGCCTGAAAATATGGAATATCATCACTACAGCCATGTAAAACATACGTGTCAATACTGGAGAATGTGACACACTGTGCAGAATTTTTCAGTCATAAGTCCAACCCCCTTTGCAGGTCATAACCTTTAACAAAGTCTAAGCAACGGTTTTAAAGGAGCAAAGTCAACAAAGGACACAAACAGAGGTTCATAACTGAAACTGAGGGCATTAGCATCACCTGAGGCAGAGTAATAGTGGGGATCTTGGAGCAGGGGTAACTGGAGAAGAGGCAATATTAGCAGTGCATTTAGAGTGGGGGCATCTGGAGCTGGTGCATTTATGGGGGTGCACCTAAAGCAGAGGCACTGGGGGACCTAGGGCTGAGTCCCCCCAATACCACTGTGCCACATACACAGGTCTACTATAAACAAATCCCCCATTTCCCCCTTACAGTCTCCTACAGCTAACTACTGTCACACACCTGAGAAATTAGCCCAGCACCGCAGAGGAGTCCTTCTCTCCAGCAACCACAGTTTTCTGACAGCAGGGAGGGCAGGAGGATGGTCAGACATGTTATCTCCTCCTTCACTGCCAGCAGCCCGGGAAGTTTAGAAGATACTGTGGGGCCTCCTGTACAATTTACACCAGTAGGAGGCTGCATCACTGTGCGATACTGCCACCTAGTGGCTACTATAATTATCTCTCCTGAGAAACAAGAGAGATAATTACTCCTCTGTCTTATCTCCGGGCGCAGGAGACTGGGGGCCTACCGAGGAATCCCCCGCCTCCCTGGTGGTTTAGTCCGAGCCTGGGTCCTAGGTTCGAATCCAACCAAGGACAACATCTGCATGAAGTTGTAAGAACATTTGTGCGGGTTTCCTCTGGGTACTTTCCTCTGGTTTCCTCACAAATTCAAAAAACATACTGATAGGGAACGTAGATTGTGAGCCCCAATAGGGACAGTGTGATGCCAATATCTGTAAAGCGCTGCAGAATATAGTGGCACTATATAAGTGCATATATTAAATAAGTGGAGCAGCATGTGAGAGTCTATGTAGGGGAGGAAATGGTTAACAACAGCTGGTTGCAATGCATTTCCTGGGAGATACAGGTGATTGACTGACACACGGGGTGAGCTGCTGCCCATCTGCAGAAACTGGAGAGACGACCAGATATGTACAAAATAGAAAAAGGGGGAAAATTACACTGGAGAGAAGTGTTTTAAAATATATAATTATTCAAAATAAGATACTGGCTCCAGTAATATTCACTATTTTATGTTGCAGTCGTTGAAAAAACTGTGGAATGATAAAAGAGGATGGGGTAGAAAGGTGAGGACTGAGGAGCTGAAAGTTTTAGTGCCTTAAACATTTTTTCCCCCCGCACATGAGAAGACTGGTATCTGGCTTTTGAGTGACTGTGAAACAGAATTAATTTGCTATGATTTTCTTCTTTTATATAGGTTAATTAGACCTAAAAATGGGTCACACTAAATAAATCAAAATTCCATCAAGAAAGTGTGTTCAAACCCAGTCATAAACTATGCCAATCTACACTCACCTAAAGAATTATTAGGAACACCATACTAATACGGTGTTGGAGCCAATTTTGCCTTCAGAACTGCCTTAATTCTAAGTGGCATTGATTCAACAAGGTGCTGATAGCATTCTTTAGAAATGTTGGCCAATATTGATAGGATAGCATCTTGCAGTTGATGGAGATATGAGGGATGCACATCCAGGGCACGAAGCTCCCGTTCCACCACATCCCGAAGATGCTCTATTGGGTTGAGATCTGGTGACTGTGGGGGCCATTTTAGTGCAGTGAACTCATTGTCATGTTCAAGAAACCAATTTGAAATGATTCGAGCTTTGTGACATGGTGCATTATCCTGCTGGAAGTAGCCATCAGAGGATGGATACATGTTCTCATTCTGTTTACGCCAAATTCGGACTCTACCATTTGAATGTCTCAACAGAAATCGAGACTCATCAGACCAGGCATGGTTGTGCGTGAAAATCCTAGTAACTGAGCAGATTGTGAAATACTCAGACCGGCCCGTCTGGCACCAACAACCATCAACCATGCCACGCTCAAAATTGCTTAAATCACCTTCCTTTCCCATTCTGACATTCAGTTTGGAGTTCAGGAGATTGTCTTGACCAGGACCACACCCCTAAATGCATTGAAGCAACTGCCATGTGATTGGTTGACTAGATAATTGCATTAATGAGAAATAGAACAGGTGTTCCTAATAATTCTTTAGGTGAGTGTATATGATATCGGTCTAGTTAATGACTGGGTTTTAAAACACTTTTTTGATAGAATTTTAAATATTATAAAGAGGTGAAGAAGAGGAGTGTGGTCTCAAACAATTAAAGGCTGGAGAATTGCCAAAAAGGTTTTGTTTTGTCTTCCTTGGATCAAATAGCTAGGTAGAACTTTAAGGATGTAAACTCTATTTAACCTTTATGTTATCTATAGACCTTAGCATCATCTTTGGATGTAAGGACACATCGGACACTGAAATATATACTTATTAGTGTTGGTCGAGCACCAAAGTGCTCGGGTACTCAAGTAGAACACCTCGAGATGCTTGGGTGCTCTACCGAGCACAATGGAAGTCAATGGGGGTACCCGAGCATTAAACCAGGCACCCCTTGCTCTGAAGAGGGGAGGGTGTCTGGTTCACAGGAAAAGGTCAGAAATTGATAGAAACACCACTGAAATGGTTCAGGAACAGCATGGGGAGGATGTCTGGATGCATCTTGGACTCCCAGGTCACTGCTGGGAATGATGTTGACAGAGTAGTACGCCACTTTTACAGACTGGCAATGATACGCACAAAACCGAACATAAAATTTATTTTAGAGGAAAAATTGTTAGGAAACATTCTTTCCTGTATATTTACTTGTATATAAAGTGCAAGTGCTGCCAAAAATAACAAGGAAGAGGCACTCCAATACAATCTGTATATCACATAAATGAGGGCCTCATTCACATTGTGGTAAAATTGTTCAGGTAATGGGACTCCTACACTCATAAAGCCTATGCATTAAGTGAAAGGGCTGCCAAAAATTACAGGAACTGGCACTACAATACACCCTTTATTACACATAAAGGAGGGCATCATACACACCCTTGAAAAATGATGATTGATGGCCTGCTGGTGACCCTCTAAAACATTAGGGGCGAATGTCTTCTGCTGAGCTGACCATCTAAAACATTAGGAGCTAGGCCCTGCTGGTGACCATCTAAAATATTATAGGCGAGGGCCTACTGGTGACCCTCTAAAACATTATGGGTGAAGGCCTGGTGGTGACCCTCAAAAACATTATGGGCGAGGGCCTGCTGGTGACCATCTAAAACATTATGGGTGAAGGCCTGGTGGTGACCCTCAAAAACATTATGGGCTAGGGCCTGCTGGTGACCATCTAAAACATTATGGGTGAGGGCCTGCTGGTGACCCTCAAAAACATTATGGGCGAGGGCCTGCTGGTGACCATCTAAAACATTATGGGTGAGGGCCTGCTGGTGACCCTCAAAAACATTATGGGTGAGGGCCTGCTGGTGACCCCCAAAAACATTATGGGTGAGGGCCTGCTGGTGACCCTCAAAAACATTATGGGTGAGGGCCTGCTGGTGACCCTCAAAAACATTATGGGTGAGGGCAGCCTAATAAGCATGTTGATATGATGGAGGAAGAGGACGAGAAAAGGGAGATTGAACCATATACCCTTTTTAGTGGTGGAAGGGATGCATGGGAATACAGTGTATTCAATACACCATAAAAGCCACATTTAGAGTGCCTTTATGTTCAGCCGCTTCCTCTAGTGGAGTAGAGAAGTCAGGGGCAATCCAGGCCTTGTTCATTTTTATAAGAGTCAACCGGTCAGCATTTTTAGTTGACAGGCAGATGCGCTTATCAGTTATAATGCCTCGAGCAGCACTAAATACATGCTCTGACAAAACACTGGCGGAGGGGCAGGCCAGCACCTCCAACGCATAGAGCGCCAGTTCGTGCCACATGTCCAGCTTTGACAGCCAATGGTTGTAAGGCACAGAGGGATCACTGAGGATGCTGACACGGTCTGCTACGTACTCATTCACCATTTCCCAAAATTTTCCCCTCCTTGTGACACTAGGCAGCGCATCAGGTTGAGGGTGCTGGCGGGGTGTCATAAAACTGTCCCAGTCCTTGGAGAGAGTGTTGCCCTGCCTCGGTTGGAACTGCTGTGTGTTCCCTTCGTCTCCCCTCCTCGGTTGGCCAAGGAACTAAGTACTCTGCCGCTAGCGTTGTCAGCTGGAAATTTTTGGAGCAATTTTTTCACAAGGACCTTCTTGGTATTGCACCATTTTGCTCGTCCTCTTCACCACAGGAATGAGAGATGACAAGTTCTCTTTGTATCGGGGGTCGAGAAGGGTGAACAACCAGTAATCAGTGTTGGCTAAAATGCGTACAACGCGAGGGTCACGGGAAAGGCAGCCTAACATAAAGTCAGCCATGTGTGCTGAGTTCCCAACAGACAAGACTTCGCTGTGCTCATCAGGAGGATGACTCTCAATCTCCTCATTCTGTTCCTCCTCTTCAGATGGAATAAAACTTCCATGGGTACTACACTCTGTAGCAGAGGCAACCGCCTCCTGCTCCTCCTCCTCCTCTTCATGATCATCATCATCCAATTTGCGCTGCAAAAAAAAACTAAGGATGGTCTGGCTATCACCCTGTGTACTTTCTTCCCCCATTTCCACCTCTTCCACATGCCAAGCGTCCGCCTTAATTGTGAGCAGCGAGCGATTGAGTAGACACAGAAGTGGGATGGTTACGCTGATAATAGCGTTATCACCGCTCACCATCTGTGTTGATTCCTCAAAGTAGCGTAAATCCTCACAGAGGTCAGACATCAATGCCTACTCATCACTTGTGAAGAGCAGAAGCTGACTGGAAAGGTGACTACTATGTTGCAGCTGGTATTCCACTACTGCCCTCTGCTGCTCACAAAGTGTGGCCAACATGTGGAACGTGGAGTTCCAGCGCGTGCTCACATCGCACAACAGTCGGTGAGCTGGCGATTGCAAGCGCTGCTGCAGCGTTGCCAGAGCGGCGGAAACTGTCGATGACTTGCGGAAATGGGCACATACGCTGCGCACCATCACCAATAGCTCAGGAAAATTGGGGTAGGTTTTGAGAAACCGTTGAACCACTAGGTTGAACACGTGGGCTAGGCAAGGTACGTGTGTGATCTTGCCGAGCTGCAAAGCTGCCACCAAGTTACGGCCATCATCAGACACAACCATGCCTGTTTGTAGATTGATAGAATTTAGACTCCTGTACTCCAGTTGGTTTTCAAGAATAATGCTTTTATTAGTGTGCAGTTCCAGTCAAAAAAGTTTTTCGACTTATAGCCTTCTTCAGTACAACCGGTGGCGTGGAGAAAAAGCATGGAGGTAGTAAACCCTCAGTGGTTAGCAGGAAGCTGTGTAGGTAGGGGGCTCTATGGCCCTGTGTGGCGAGCGTTATGGTGAGGCAGTAGCCTGAATGCCGAGGCGCCTCGGCACTCAGGCTACTGCCTCACCATAATGCTTGCCACACAGGGCCATAGAGCCCCCTACCTACGCAGCTTCCTGCAACCCACTGAGGGTTTACTACCTCCATGCTTTTTCCTCTCACCTATGCGGCTCGAACCGGTTGTACTGAAGAAGGCTATAAGCCGAAAAACGTTTTTGACTGGAACCGCACACTAATAAAAGCATTCTTCTTGAAAACCAAGTGGAGTACAGGAGTCTAAATTTTATCATTATCTGGTTTGGGAACCATCTTCTATCACCCACGCAATCAGATTGGGGTACCTTCCAACCTTATACTACTTTGGATGTAAGGACACATCGGACACTGAAATATATACTTATTAGTGTTGGTCGAGCACCAAAGTGCTCGGGTACTCAAGTAGAACACCTCGAGATGCTTGGGTGCTCTACCGAGCACAATGGAAGTCAATGGGGGTACCCGAGCATTAAACCAGGCACCCCTTGCTCTGAAGAGGGGAGGGTGTCTGGTTCACAGGAAAAGGTCAGAAATTGATGGAAACACCACTGAAATGGTTCAGGAACAGCATGGGGAGGATGTCTGGATGCATCTTGGACTCCCAGGTCACTGCTGGGAATGATGTTGACAGAGTAGTACGCCACTTTTACAGACTGGCAATGATACGCACAAAACCGAACATAAAATTTATTTTAGAGGAAAAATTGTTAGGAAACATTCTTTCCTGTATATTTACTTGTATATAAAGTGCAAGTGCTGCCAAAAATAACAAGGAAGAGGCACTCCAATACAATCTGTATATCACATAAATGAGGGCCTCATTCACATTGTGGTAAAATTGTTCAGGTAATGGGACTCCTACACTCATAAAGCCTATGCATTAAGTGAAAGGGCTGCCAAAAATTACAGGAACTGGCACTACAATACACCCTTTATTACACATAAAGGAGGGCATCATACACACCCTTTTAAAATGATGATTGATGGCCTGCTGGTGACCCTCTAAAACATTAGGGGCGAATGTCTTCTGCTGAGCTGACCATCTAAAACATTAGGAGCTTGTCCATGTGTCAGTCGTTAAGCGGACCTTCCCAATAACTGCGTTGGTCAGGGTACGGGTGATGTTACGGGACACATGCTGGTGTAAGGTGGGCACTGCACACCATGAAAAATATTAGCGGCTGGGGAAAGAGTAAAGCGGGATGGCCACCGCCATCAGACTGCGGAAAGCCTCAGTGTCCACAAGCCTAAATGGAACATTTCCAGGGTCAGCAATTTGGAAAGGTGCGCATTTAGTGCTATGGCCTGTGGTTGGGTATATGCGCTTTGTTCAAAGGCCTGGGGTATAGACATTTGTACGCTGCGCTGGGACACAGAAGTGGATTTGCTAGCTGATGGTGCTTGCGAAGGTCCAGGTGCATGGCGGGAGGCATCCGGGCCTGCATCTTGGACAGGGGATTGGCCAGCACGTAACACAGGGGAAGAGGAGGCAGTGGTGTGACCCGCAGACACAGATTGTGGACGCAGGCATTTGGCCCACCTATTAGGGTGCTTTGATGCCATGTGGCGGATCATGCTGGTGGTTGTGAGGTTGCTAGTGTTCATGCCCCTGCTCATTTTGGTACTGCACAGGTTGCAAATGACATTTTATCGTCCGCACTTTCCTCAAAAAAGCGCCTGTTGCGGGCCTGTTTGGTGTGGACCGCCTTCTCCCTTTTGCCACCCCACTGCCTCTTCCAGCCTGTTGCGGTGCTGCGGATCCCTCCCCCTCTGTACTGCTGTCCTTGCTCATCTTGCCACCAGGTTGGGGTCAGGGACTTCATCGTCCATCACCTCCTCTTCCACTTCCTCACTCTGGTTATCCTCCTGACTTGTTGACCTAACAACAACCTCAGTTATTGACAACTGTGTCTCATCCTCATCATTAACCTCTTGAGACACTAATTGCCGTTCCCAACTGTCATCTTCTTGTGACTGTGGATGCTCCAGAGTTTGGGAACCAGGGCACAATATCTCCTCATATCCCTCTTCAAGTGGGCTTGTCGAGAGGTCAAAATCAAGGAATGGCGATGAAAAGAGCTCCTCGGTAATATCCGAATGTGAGATCACTTGTTTGCAAAGACTCTCCATGGTGGGAGGAAGGAGTATCAGGGTGAGGATTCTGTTGACCAGACTCTTGGCTACTGAGACTGGACTTTGTGTAAGACAGGGTGGCGCTTAACCGACTGGAAGCATTATCTGCTGCAATCCAACAGACCACCTGGTCACACTGGTCTGACTTCGAGAGTGGTGTCCTGTGCCGCCCTGCAAACTGCGACATGAAGCTAGGTATCGTAGATGAGTGTGTTTCTTGTGCTCTGGCAGCAGGCACAGTTTCACCGCACCCAGGGTCACGGCTTCTGCTTGCACCATCAGCAGCACAGCCACTTCTTTGTCCCTTACTGCTCGCCTTGCGCATATTAAATGGTATACATGCTTGCAAGTATGTCACATGTACAGTAGCGCAGGTTTTGTAAGTGTATGCGCAAATAAAGTGCACAGAATGTCACAGATATTTTTTGGATGCGCACACGTTAAACAGGAGATGTAGCACAGATAATGTCGCTGTCCACAGAGTCTATGAAAAATGTTTACTGAATGTCACAGATAATTTTTGGATGCGCAACCGTTATACAGGAGGTAAACTGCAAGTAATGTCGCTGTCACCAGCGGCTAATAAAAAATTACACTGAAGTAATGTAACTGTCCGCAGCGGACATAGTCTATAGAAAAAGTACACTGGATGTCACAGATATTTTTAGGCTGCGCACACGTTATACAGGAGATATAGTGCAGATAATGTCGCTGTCACCAGCGGCAAAAAAAATTACACTGAATGTGACTGATATTTCAGATGCGCTAACGTTATACTGGAGATGTAGCGCAGGTAATGTTGCTGCCACCAGCAGCAAAAAAATTTGAGTGAATGTCACTGATATTTCGGATATGCAAACATTATACAGGAGATGTAGCGCAGATAATGTTGCTGTCTGCAGCGGCCAGACAAATGCAAGCTAATTAGCGCATAAAAATTTATATTGCTGCCAGATACAATAGTTCTTGAAAGGACTTTTGGTTCTCTAACAAGTTTTTTTAATAAAATATTACTATTTCACTCCCTACACTATCTGTCCCTTCTTCAGCACAGCTCTCCCGGACTAAGACTGAGCCAAACACGTGTCATCGGGTGCTATATAGCACCCGATGATGCGTTTTGGCCAGCCAATCACTGTAATGCCAGTAACCAACATGGCTACGGCATTACAGTGAATGGAAGTACTTACCTGCACGTTTATTGGCTGCGTAGCAGGCAAAAAACGTGCGGGGAGGAGATTCTAGCATTGCGATGCTCGTGTAAAATTAGTGTTCGGCAGAGCATGCTCGCCCAACACTAATACTTATACAATAAAATACTTTTCTTTTTTTATAGGCATAAAGATACTAAACTGTACAAGGTTTCCAATATTGTTGAACACTTATACATGCAAGGTCTTGCCACTGTAACCTGAAATGATGCCAGTTGTTGCCAAAGCACAACTTTAAAATAGTCCTTCTGTAGTCAACTGATTTTCATGGCACAGTGTAAATTAACCAGGGCGTTTTTACACATATATGGCCTCATGCATACGACCGTGCCGTTATTTGCGGTCCGCAAACCGCGGAGCCGCAAAAACCAGAAGCCACCCGTGTGCCTTCCATGGTACCATTATAGAAATGCCTATTCTTGTCCGCAAAACGGACAACAATAGGATATGCTAAAAAAATATATTTTGCGGCCCCATTGAAGTGAAGTGCACACAACCGTTTTTCGGGTCCGCATCCGAGCCGCCGTTTTTGCGGCTCAGATGCGGACCCGAAAAACGGTTGTGTGCATGAGGCCTATCTGTCCTTACATGTCTCAAAATCAAAGTATAAATAGCTGATGTTGGGAGTGTTGGTTAAGGGTAGAAAAGCAGAAGATACCGTAGATGGAGAACAGCTGACATTATGAGATCTTACTAAACTTTGACATCTCCATGTCAAATATAAGCGGCATTTCAGAGGTCTGCTATCATTTACGGAATATAGATTTAAAAAATCATTATACAAACAGTAGGCCACTTTTTCTCAGAATGGACAGATACCATGTTGAAACATAAAAAGTAAACCTTTTAATGCACATACCTGGAGCTTTGAATTTTCTAAATGCAATATTAGCCAAGACAAAATGAATTACAGTAGGGCAGTCTTTTTCTACTGACGGGTTCTTCGGCTGAAATACGTAACATTCCTTTAAGCCTTCTCTGTCAAAGACGTGTGGGTCTATCTTTGGAAATGGCAGCTTATTCATACGTGCCCACTTTTCAGCAAGTAGGAGTTCCTGGGGTGGTAATAAACATTTAAGATATTTTAAATTCCTTGAAGAAGTCAAAAGTTCTCTATGACAAAGATCTGTTCAGATACATAAAACAAGTTGTACTTGGTCAAGGAAGTTATTCACTATGCTTAAAATATTTACCTTTAGCAATGACCATGTCATCTAACCTTGTTATCATGACACAGTGGAAAAGTCTCACTCATTTCTCCATTAATACAACTAAAAGTATCATTCGTGGTATATTGGCTGGTATCGTGATAAGGAATAAGCCATCTTTTTGTTTTGTCTCCATTATACAAGAAAATAATGTACTAATGTAATGTAGTTATTCAGTTTAGTACAAAATAATCCTCTCTCTCTGTCTCTCGGAATAATTATAGAAATATGCCAAGGTTATTTGATATAACCTATTCATGCCCATAAATATTGTAGGGACCTGTTCTCTAAACACTACCTCAAAACAAACACTACTGAAAGATCTGGAGCAAGTGATATAAAAAAAATCTCTGTATTGCATATATCACAAATTGATGATAAATTAAAAACATTCTGTGGCAGCTAAACAAAAAGAGAAGAAAAGAAAATCCCCCCTGGTACAGAAAGCACCCTAGTCCACTAACTGGATATGTTTTATAGTCATGAAAATTTTGATAAGGTGATACCAGTAATAACACATTGAACCTAATAGGATCAAAATGAAATAATAAACACCAGTAAGGGTATGTGGGACTATGACGAATCAAAGGAATTCAGAGTCCAAGTATAATAACAGATATACACTGCGTGCAGAATTATTAGGCAAATGAGTATTTTAACCTCATCATCCTCTTTATGCATGTTGTCTTACTCCAAGCTGTATAGGTTCGAAAGCCTACTACCAATTAAGCATATTAGGTGATGTGCATCTCTGTAATGAGAAGGGGTGTGGTCTAATGACATCAACACCCTATATTAGGTGTGCATAATTATTAGGCAACTTCCTTTCCTTTGGCAAAATGGGTCAAAAGAAGGACTTGACAGGCTCAGAAAAGTCAAAAATAGTGAGATATCTTGCAGAGGGATGCAGCACTCTTAAAATTGCAAAGCTTCTGAAGCGTGATCATCGAACAATCAAGCGTTTCATTCAAAATAGTCAACAGGGTCGCAAGAAGCGTGTGGAAAAACCAAGGCGCAAAATAACTGCCCATGAACTGAGAAAAGTCAAGCGTGCAGCTGCCAAGATGCCACTTGCCACCAGTTTGGCCAAATTTCAGAGCTGCAACATCACTGGAGTGCCCAAAAGCACAAGGTGTGCAATACTCAGAGACATGGCCAAGGTAAGAAAGGCTGAAAGACGACCACCACTGAACAAGACACACAAGCTGAAACGTCAAGACTGGGCCAAGAAATATCTCAAGACTGATTTTCTAAGGTTTTATGAACTGATGAAATGAGAGTGAGTCTTGATGGGCCAGATGGATGGGCCCGTGGCTGGATTGGTAAAGGGCAGAGAGCTCCAGTCCGACTCAGACGCCAGCAAGGTGGAGGTGGAGTACTGGTTTGGGCTGGTATCATCAAAGATGAGCTTGTGGGGGCTTTTCGGGTTGAGGATGGAGTCAAGCTCAACTCCCAGTCCTACTGCCAGTTTCTGGAAGACACCTTCTTCAAGCAGTGGTACAGGAAGAAGTCTGCATCCTTCAAGAAAAACATGATTTTCATGCAGGACAATGCTCCATCACACGCGTCCAAGTACTCCACAGCGTGGCTGGCAAGAAAGGGTATAAAAGAAGAAAATCTAATGACATGGCCTCCTTGTTCACCTGATCTGAACCCCATTGAGAACCTGTGGTCCATCATCAAATGTGAGATTTACAAGGAGGGAAAACAGTACACCTCTCTGAACAGTGTCTGGGAGGCTGTGGTTGCTGCCGCACGCAATGTTGTTGGTGAACAGATCAAAACACTGACAGAATCCATGGATGGCAGGCTTTTGAGTGTCCTTGCAAAGAAAGGTGGCTATATTGGTCACTGATTTGTTTTTGTTTTGTTTTTGAATGTCAGAAATGTATATTTGTGAATGTTGAGATGTTATATTGGTTTCACTGGTAAAAATAAATAATTGAAATGGGTATATATTTGTTTTTTGTTAAGTTGCCTAATAATTATGCACAGTAATAGTCACCTGCACACACAGAATTCCCCCTAAAATAGCTAAAACTAAAAACAAACTAAAAACTACTTCCAAAAATATTCAGCTTTGATATTAATGAGTTTTTTGGGTTCATTGAGAACATGGTTGTTGTTCAATAATAAAATCAATCTTCAAAAATACAACTTGCCTAATAATTCTGCACTCCCTGTACAGTATATTATTTGTATTTAAAAGGGTTGTCTGGGTTCAGAGCTGGACCTGAACCTGGACATATAACCTTCTTACCCCACTCAGCACCGATGCCCTGTGCGATCCAGCTTTTCTTTATATTTTTTCGCTGCTAGGCGGAGGCTTCTGCCTAGCAGTGTTCCAAGTGATGTCACTGGCACTAATGGGCAGCTTTAGCACTTCCCTAATCATTTTACAGGCTAGGGCAGTGCTAAAGCTCGTCCATTAGTGCAGAAGACATCACCGGATCTGCAGAAAAAGCACATGAAATGCTCTGATGCTCATGTCAGAGGGGCTGAGTGTGGGAAGAAGGGGATATGTCTGGGTTCAGGGCTGAACCCCTATAAACAAGCATTATAATGTCTTGTGTAGCAACCATAAACAGAGACTCAAAAAGCCTGAAAAAGATCTCTATTAAGGTTTTTAGCCTGCCTCCCTCAATTTGCATGTGAGGCATCTGTACATGGGTGAAGAGTAGCAAGGTACAAATATATATAGTGGTTAAGGGTAAGACTACAGAGCATCAAAGGCAAAAATGGTGGACAAGGTTTATGTTTTGTTGGTTTAAAAAAAAACTACATTTTGCATATTGTTGACATATTATAGCATAGGTGTTGGGATTCTGAAAAAATGATGTATTCACTTTCTGAGGGAAAGCAAATTGAGTAACAATCTTCCCCCTCAAAAAGATCTATGTACAGTCCTGATCAAAAGTTTAAGACCACTTGAAAAATGGCAAAAAATCATATTTTACATTGTTGGATCTTAACAAGGTTCCAAGTAGAGCTTCAACATGAAACAAGAAGAAATGAGAGTGAGACAAAACATTTTTTGAGCATTCAATTAATTGAAAATAACGATTAACCGCCTCCGGACCGCTTAACGCACGATCGCGTTCCGGAGGCGGCAGCTCAGCGCACAGTCACGCATATATGCGTCATCTCGCGAGATGACGCGCTTAGCCGGCCCGCGCATGCGCATCGCGGGCCGGCAAAAGTTAGAGGGAGGTCACGTCATCAGCTTGCCAGCCAATGATCGTGGCTGGCAAGCTGATGATTTTTAAAAAATCAAATCAAAAGCCAGTTAACACATTATATTTGTAAATATGATGTGTTAAATGGCTTCTCTGCTCCTCTGCTGGTCCTTTTCGTCGGTTGGTTCCAGCAGAGGAGCAGACATCACTGTGAGTACCCACCAACACTACACTTAGGCCCAGATCACCCCCCATCACCCCTTGATCACCCCTTGATCGCCTCTGTCAATCACCTAGTGAAAGGAAAAAAGTGATCAGTGTAAAATGTCACTTTTTTTTTCCACTAGTATTGACTGTTAGGTTTTAGGATAGTTTAGAACCCTTGGTTAGGTAGTTTAGCGTCAGTTAGCGCCCAGCCCACCGCACCGCAGTCACTTATTCGCTGATTAGCGTATCGCTAATCAGCATTTGTACTTTTATAGTATCTGTAAGTGATCAAAACTGATCACAGTCAGATCTATAATAGTATTAGGGTCACCTTAGCTCGCCCTCCACCCAAAACGCAGTGTTTGCCCGATCAGGCCTGATCGGTCACCCACGCCCGCCCCGCCGCAGTGACAAAAATTTATTTATTTTTTGATCACTGCACTATCACTTTCTAAGCACAGCGGCGATAAAAAAAATCTGTTTTGATATTTTTTAATCAATCGCAGCGGCCTCCGGTACTTTGCTAGCCTCCCATTTGTAAGACAGGCTTGCTTTTTTTCTTGGGTAGTCTCAGGGAATACCCCTAAATTTAGTAGTCCAAATGTCAAACAGGGGGTATTCTTCTGAAGAGGCCTACAGGCTTCTGACCCAGTCGGATGAGGAATGGGAACCCTCATCTGACGAATCTAGCGGGTCAGAATATGAACCTGTAGAAAGCAGTGGCAGTCTGACCCAAAGTTCGGACGAGGAGGTTGAGGTCCCTGATAGCACCAGGCGCACCCGGCACCGTGTCGCTAGACCACAGGTTGCGCAGGATCCGCTTCAAGAGCAGCAGAGTGGGGCTGGCGCTGTCGGATCACGTGGTGAGGCATACACCAGCAGCGCAGCCCTCCCTGGACCTAGTACCAGCACTGCCGTACAACATGGTGAAGAAGGGCAGTTGAAGCTGGTACGGTGGCACATGCAATAGTTACCCCGTCGCAGCCACCGCACAGACAGGCCCGTAGACCCCCTAGAGTCCCTGAGGTGCTGGCAAATCCTGATTGGCAGTCCCCAACTTCAGCCGCACCAATAGTTCCCCCTTTCACCGCCCAGTCTGGAGTTCGGGTTGAGACAGCTCAGATCGGTTCAGCCCTGGGATTTTTTGAGCTGTTCTTGACTGCAGAGCTCTTGGACTTAGGTCATGGCAGAAACAAATCGGTATGCCACTCAATTTATATCCGCCAACCCGGGAAGCTTTTATGCCCAGCCTTTCCGGTGGAAACCAGTCCAAGTTTCCGAATTAAAAAAATTTCTGGGCCTTCTCCTCAACATGGGTCTAACCAAAAAGCATGAATTTCGGTCATATTGGTCCACAAACCCGATTCATCACATGCCCATGTTCTCTGCTGCTATGTCCAGGGCACGATTTGAGGCCATCCTGCGTTTCCTGCACTTTAGCGACAACACCACCTCCGTCCCAGAGGCCACCCAGCTTTTGACCGGCTCCACAAAATTCAGCCCCTCATAGACGACTTCAACCAGAAATTTGCAGATTTGTATACCCCTGAGCAAAACATCTGCGTAGACGAGTCCCTAATACATTTTACCGGGCGCCTTGGCTTCAAACAATACATCCCAAGCAAGTGTGCCCGGTATGAGGTCAAATTGTATAAGTTCTGTGAAAGGGCCACAGGCTATACCCACAAATTTCGGATCTATGAGGGAAAAGATCAGACCCTGGAGCCGGTCGGTTGCCCTGACTACCTGGGGAGCAGTGGGAAGACAGTCTGGGACTTGGTGTCACCCTTATTTGGCAAGGGGTACCATCTTTATGTGGACAATTTCTACACAAGTGTGGCCCTCTTCAGGTATTTGTTCCTAGAACAGATTGGCTACTGTGGCACCGCGTGAACTAGTCGCGCGGGCTTCCCCCAACGGCTCGTTACCACCCGTCTTGCAAGGGGGGAGAGGGCTGCCTTGTGTAACGAAGAACTGCTCGCGGTGAAATTGAGAGACAAGCGTGACGTTTACATGCTCTCCTCCATTCACGCAGACACGACAATACAAATTGAGCGAGCAACCAGTGTCATTGAAAAGCCCCTCTGTGTCCACGACTATAATTTGCTCATGGGAGGGGTGGACTTCAATGACCAGATGTTATCTCCGTATTTAGTTTCCCGACGCACCAGACGCTGGTATAAGAAGGTGTCTGTATATTTGATTCAATTGGCTGCATATAATAGTTTTGTTCTCTACAGTAAGGCTGGGAGAACACGATCCTTCCTCAAATTTCAGGAAGAGATCATCGAGAACCTCCTGTATCAGGAGGTTCCGTGGCCCCATCCACCAGTGTAGTTAGCCGTCTACATGAGCGACATTTCCCCAGTGTCGTTGCCGGTACCTCAACCCAACCGTCCCCCCTGAAAAAGATGTCGTGTCTGTAGCAGGAGTGGAATAAGGCGTGACACCCGCTATTTCTGTCCTGACTGCCCTGACCACCCTGCCCTATGCTTTGGAGAGTGTTTCCGGAAGTACCACACACAGGTACACTTAGCATACGGATTGCATCTCACAGGACAGGCACACAGGGCTATTAGGGCCCTTTCTCTCACAGCTGCTGCAAACCTCTCCTTTCACCTGGGATAAAGTGCATAATGTACTTCGCCACATCTTTGGGCGATTTGCGCTTTGAACATTGCCCCATGGGGAAGGAGAGGTTTGTCCTATAAAAGGTAAAAAAAAATATAAAAGAAACACCAGTAAGCAAAAAAAGTTAACTTTCAGTTCAAAAAGTTAAATAAAGTTTATATGTTCTGTTCAAAAGTTATTATAAAGTTAATAAAATGTATTGCGCTGCGGCCTGTTTTTTTTTTTTTTTTTTTTTACCTTCCAGGTGGACCAACCGATCGACTAGCTGCAGCACTGATGTGCATTCTGACAGAAGCATTGCGCTGCTGTCAGATTACACACAAGTCGGTGTATGCGGCGCTGCAAGACGAGATTTCTCCTCTGCAGTAAAAGATACGTTTGCCGAGGCATATGAGCTGAGGAGGCGGCGGTGTTCATATGCTTTGGCAAACACTTTGTATATATAAAAAAAAATAAAAAATCCCGGCAATGATTTATTCATCCACATCGATTGATGTGAATGGAGAAATCTGGTTTGCCAGGGCCTACGGGCTAAGTGGGTATGGATGTTGAGCGGAGCTACTATGTCCTGGCAGACGCCTTTCCCCTCCTTTTTTTTTTTGGGCAGAGATTTTTTCATCCACATTGATCGATGCGAATGAAGAAATCTGTGCCGTTCATTTTTTCTTTCAGCCCAGAGGCTGAACAAAAAAAAAAATCTCATTACCCGTATGCTCAATATAAGGAGAATAGCAGAAACTCCTAATGCTGGCCATACATGTAATGATTGCGGACCCCCTCAAATGCCAGGGCAGTACAAACACCCCACAAATAACACCATTTTGGAAAGAAGACACCCCAAGGTATTCGCTGCGGGGCATATTGAGTCCATGAAAGATTGAAATTTTTGTCTCAAGTTAGCGGAAAGGGAGACTTTGTGAGAAAAAAAATAAATAAACCAATTTCCGCTAACTCGTGCCCAAAATTTTTTTTTTCTATGAACTCGGCATGCCCCTCATTGAATACCTTGGGGTGTCTTCTTTCCAAAATGGGGTCACATGTGGGGTATTTATACTGCCCTGGCTTTTTAGGGGCCCTAAAGCGCGAGAAGAAGTCTGGGATCCAAATGTCTAAAAATGCCCTCCTAAAAGGAATGTGGGCCCCTTTGCCCACCTAGGCTGCAAAAAAGTGTCACACATGTGGTATTTCCGTACTCAGGAGAAGTTGGGCAATGTGTTTTGGGGTGTCATTTTACATATACCCATGCTAGGTGAGATAAATATCTCGGGCAAATGCCAACTTTGTATAAAAAAATGGAAAAAGTTGTCTTTTGCCAAGATATTTCTCTCACCCAGCAGGGCAGTATAACTACCCCACAAGTGACCCCATTTTGGAAAGAAGACACCCCAAGGTATTCCGTGAAGGGCATGGCGAGTTCCTAGAATTTTTTTTTTTTTGTCACAAGTTAGCGGAAAATGATGATTTATTTATTTTTATTTTTTTCTTACAAAGTGTCATATTCCACTAACTTCCATTGCTCACCTAGGCTGCAAAAAAGTGTCACACATGTGGTATTGCCGTACTTAGGAGAAGTTGGGCAATGTGTTTTGGGGTGTCATTTTACATATACCCATGCTGGGTGAGAGAAATATCTTGGCAAGAGACATGTAAAATGACACCCCAAAACACATTGCCCAACTTCTCCTGAGTACGGCAATACCACATGTGTGACACTTTTTTGCAGCCTAGGTGGGCAAAGGGTCCCACACTCCAAAGAGCACCTTTTGGATTTCACCGGCCATTTTTTACACATTTTGATTTCAAACTACTTTGCACGCATTTGGGCCCCTAAAATGCCAGGGCAGTATAACTACCCCACAAGTGACATTTTGGAAAGAAGACACCCCAAGGTATTTCGTGATGGGCATAGTGAGTTCATGGAAGTTTTTATTTTTTTTCACAAGTTAGTGGAATATGAGACTTTGTAAGAAAAAAAAAAGAAAAAAAAATCATTTTCCGCTAACTTGTGACAAAAAATAAAAAGTTCTATGAACTCACTATGCCCATCAGCGAATACCTTAGGGTGTCTACTTTCCGAAATGGGGTCATTTGTGGGGTGTTTGTACTGTCTGGCCATTGTAGAACCTCAGGAAACATGACAGGTGCTCAGAAAGTCAGAGCTGCTTCAAAAAGCGGAAATTCACATTTTTGTACCATAGTTTGTAAACGCTATAACATTTACCCAAACCATTTTTTTTTTTACCCAAACATTTATTTTTTTATCAAAGACATGTAGAACAATAAATTTAGAGAAAAATTTATATATGGATGTAGTTTTTTTTGCTAAATTTTACAACTGAAAGTGAAAAATGTCATTTTTTTGCAACAAAATCGTTAAATTTCGATTAATAGCAAAAAAAGTAAAAATGTCAGCAGCAATGAAATACCACCAAATGAAAGCTCTATTAGTGAGAAGAAAAGGAGGTAAAATTCTTTTGGGTGGTAAGTTGCATGACCGAGCAATAAACGGTGAAAGTAGTGTAGTGCAGAAGTGTAAAAAGTGGTCTGGTCATTAAGGGTGTTTAAGCTAAGGGGGCTGAGGTGGTTAAACTAAAACTGGCTGTTTTTCAGCTGATCCAAATTTTAGGACCACATGCCTTTAAAAGGCCAAATCTGTGCAAAGATGTGGATTCATTGTCATTTTCTGTCAGGTAGTCACACGTTGTGATGGCAAAGGCAAAAAAACCTCTCCCTTTTTGAACGTGGTCGGGTTGTTGAACTGCATAAGCAGGGTCTCTCACAGCGCACCATCGCTGCTGAGGTGGGACGCAGTAAGACAGTCATTTGGAATTTCTTAAATGATCCTGAGGGTTATGGAACAAAAAAGTTAAGTGGAAGACCCAAAAAAATGTAATCAGCACTGAGCCAGAGGATCCAATTGGCTGTCCGTCAAGACACTGGACGATCCTTGACCCAAATTAAGGCCCTTACTGATGCTGACTGCAGCCCCAAAACCATCAGACGGCATCTGAGACTGAAGGGCTTCAAAAACAAAAAACGTCTTCAAAGACCTCGTCTCCTTGAACGCCACAGAACTGCTCGTTTGGACTTTGTAAGAGAGCACCAAACATGGGACATTCAAAGGTGGAAGAAAGTTTTATTCTCTGAGGAGAAAAAATTTAACCTTGATGGTCCTTTGGTTTCGAACGTTACTGGCATGACAAGCAGATCCCATAGATGTTTTCTATGCGCCACAGTGGAGGGGGCACCGTAATGGTCTGGGGTGCTTTTTCCTTCAGTGGAACAATGGAGCTTCAAGAAGGGCAGGGGCGTCAAACAGCCGCTGGCTATGTCCAGATGTTGCAGAGAGCATTCCTCATGACTGAGGGCCCTAGTCTGTGTGGTAACGACTGGGTTTTTCAACAGGACAATGCTACAGTACACAATGCCCGCAGGACAAGGGACTTCTTCCAGGAGAATAACATTACTCTTTTGGCCCATCCTGCGTGTTCCCCTGATTTAAATCCAATTGAGAAGCTTTGGGGATGGATGGCAAGGGAAGTTTACAAAAATGGACAACAGCCTGTTTCAGTTTATTTGTTGTTTTCATTAAATTGAATGCTCAAAAAATGTTTTGCCTTTGTGTTTTCTCCCATTTCTTCTTGTTGCATGTTGAAGCTCAAATTGGAACCTTGTTAAGATCCAGCCATGCTAAATATGATTTTTTGCCATTTTTCAAGTGGTCTTTTGATCAGGACTGTATTAGCCTTATTGCCACTATTGGGGGATACCCCTGAGTATACACTAGTGCCCATTGCACTTTCCTTATCAATTGTACTTGTATGCTGATAATATTCTTTATGTTATGAATGACACTTTATTGCTTGTTGATCACTTCTGCAAAACTTAATGAGAATGATTATTCACAAAATGATGCATTAAAAATGTGTATGGGAGAATGGCACTTAGGCTTGGTGCTATTTTTGTGACAATGGCATAATTACCGTATGTCAGGTCTTTGTCTCATTTGTAGGATCAAGTTGTCACAATGAATGTTGGGTTCAGGTAATCACAGTGTACTGTTAAAAGCAATCAGCTATTAAACTGCCAAATTGAATACACAGACTGTAGGCTCCAAAGGGTTAACACAATGGAAATGTTAACCAAGTAAGAGGGATATATCTCAAACTGTTTCATAGGTTTATGGTTTTTGACATGGATCAAAAAATAGTATGTCTATAAACATTAAGAGTAAACTAAATCGCCAATCAAAGCAACCAAATGCTCACCCAAAAGCCTATTTAAAGGGAACCCTGCCTTGGTTCCATTTCCTGCAGATTATGGTATTTACTTTTGCCTGCCTCATTTACCAGAGTAATTCTCATCCTTATTTGCCATAGTCTTGACCTGAGCCTTGTACCTGGATATTTCTCCTGCATTGCCTTTTGCATTGTATGCCTGGTACCTGTTGTTCGAAGTCTGGCTGCAGCCCTGACACTTTGTTTAATCTCTGGCTAAAGTTTGTCTGGTCCTCATGCCTGTCATATTCTAGCTGCCCTCCTGGTGAGGATCATTAGCTCTAATTGGTAACCATTCTGGGGAATGCAACCTGGTAATCTGTTTGGGAAAATCTGTACCTACTTGTGGGGATTAAGGGGCAAAGAAAAGGGAGACTGCTGAGGCTCCTCACCCAAACAGGTTGTGGCTTAGGACCTACCGCTATTAGCTCGAACTCTATTTATCTGGGATAAATAAAACTGTAATGGAGATTTAACTATTTTGAATGATGTGTCTAGTTTGAAAATAATACATAAGACATTTTGCTTAAGCCATTTAATGGGAGTCTGTCACCTCCACAATTACATGTATATTAAACATAAGCATGCTGACTTGTAGAGTGGGTGCCCAGAAATATAACCATGTCATTCTTAAAATATGGTCCTCTAATCCTGTTAAATGCTTCTTTTTTATCTTTCTATAAATAAGGTTTTCATTGCAAGGCTGGTGGGACCACTTCAGTTGGTGCACCATTGCTTTGCCAATAACACTGCCCAGCTCCTCACCCTTGTTTGATCAACATTATGTGTGATTTTGAAGCCTAGAACTACGGCAGAGCAAGCCAGTGCACCAAGTGTTTGTCAATGGTCCACCAAAAACCTTATTTGCATAAGAATACAAACATACATTTCTTAGGATTAAAGCACTGGAATTTCACAAAAGACTTATCATTATATTTTAGGGGAACCTATCCTACATGGAGGTATGCTTACTTTGAAGGTGATAGACTTCTTTTAAATAGGTCTTCCCACTATGTATATTAATGGGATATCCAAATGTATATCCAAGGCTCCTTTGTTTCAAGCCAGTGGGAGTTACAAAAGAACCTTGAACTCAGCTTTTTTTGTTACCCCTGTTAACTTGAAACCTCTATTAAATTGAAAGGAGAGACTATTCACATCCTGTATAGAAAAAAATATTTAATTTATACTTTTCTATTTTTATGTAAATAAGCAAAGAAACATCATATCTTGTGGTATAAATATAGGTTTTAATCTAATCGAAACCTCAGCAGCGATTAAAACGCTGACAACCAAACCACAAGCATCCATTTCAGGTATCCAGCTAAATACATAATTGCAATAAACACACATATTAACTACTATATTACCTTGAATGGGGGGCTTGAATCACTTGGTCTTGCAGAAAAATCAAAAGAAATTATAAGATCAACACCTCTTTGAGGCCTTAAGATAAGAGGATATGGAAGATTGAATGTTAAACCACTGTCAACAATGTGTATTTTCTTGCTTTTCACATCCAGTGGTTCATATATCTGTTCAAATTCATCAGGGTCTGCAATGGAATTAAAATCAGATATTTAGTTAATAGTTACAAAAATTGCTTCGACCTCCTGCATATACACTTCTGTATAAGTGCTTTTAAATGTTTAAAAAAAGTTACATGATTTTCCAGTATTTTCCACGGTGAGATGGGAAGTACTTAAAAGTTTGGCATGCTGCAGAAGCATATAATAATGATTCTAATATTAATAATACATCTACAGGTGAAACTCGAAAAAATGTAATATTGTGCAAAGTTCATTTATTTCAGTAATGCAACTTAAAAGGTGAAACTAATATATGAGATAGACTCATTACATGTAAAGCGAGATATTTCAAGCCTTTGTTATAATTCGGATGATTATGGCTTATAGCTTCTGAAACCCCAAAGTCACAATTTTGAGGTACCCTTTGCTCAGGGGGTATGGATTAATTAGCTGACTAGAGATGTCGCGAACATAAAATTTTCCGTTCGCGAACGGCGAACGCAAATGTTCGCGAACGGGCGAACCGCCATTGACTTCAATAGGCAGGCGAATTTTAAAACCCACAGGGACTCTTTCTAGCCACAGTAGTGATGGAAAAGTTGTTTCAAGGGGACTAACACCTGGACTGTGGCATGCCGGAGGGGGATCCATGGCAAAACTCCCATGGAAAATTACATAGCTGACGCAGAGTTGAGTTTTAATCCATAAAGGGCATAAATCACTAACAATCCAATTTTTTTTTGAACAACGTGGTTTAAAACATCCAGTGTGTGTATACGATCAGGTATGATGTTGTATCGATCAGGTAGTGTAAGGGTTACACCCGATTCACAGACATTGACAGACCAAACTCCCCTTTTAATGCACCGCAAACACCTGCAAACAGTCCATTTGCCCAACCGCAAACTCCCCATTTGCACAAGGTTGGATACCAAGCTACCCATGTCCCGTTGATGTCATTGAAGGTTTCTTCCTCCACCCAGCCACGAACAACACCAAGGGTCCCCGAAAGGTGAATTGAATAGATTTTTCGAACGGGGAGGTGGTTAAAAAAAACGCTGGCTCCCTCCCCTTTGTATTAATCCACGGTCACTGCGTCTGCGCCGTGCAATTTACTGTCACACCCGATATGAGTGGTATTTTCTGTAGTACTATTCTCATCAATTTAATCCCTGTTACGTCCCCAATCTGGGGTCCATTTATTGAATAGATTTTTCGAATGGGGAGATGGTTAAAAAAACGCTGGCTCCCTCCCCTTTGTTTTAATCCACGGTCACTGCGTCTGCGCCGTGCAATTTACTGTCACACCCGATATGAGTGGTATTTTCTGTAGTACTATTCTCATCAGTTTAATCCCTGTTACGTCCCATATCAGGGATTGCCTTTTGTGAAAAAATTTTTAGGCTGGGTAGCTTCGACTGCCTTCACAGTGACAGACCAAACTCTGATACACCAAACTGAATTGATTTTAGGAACCGGGAGATGGAAAAAGCAGCTTGGTCGGTCCTCTTACTCCCAAGTTGGGGCACTGCGCGTGCACAGAGCAATGTGCTGTGACACCCTATATGAGTGGTGTCTTAACTAGTACTATTCCTATCAGTTTAATCCCTGTTACGTCCCCTGTTCGGGGACGTGTGTCGAATTGATTAACCATTGTCGAATTAACGAACCATTACGACATCCTGAAATTATTTAGTTCTGAGCTCTGTACTTGCTTTGTATTGGAATTGATGGGATTTTTTAAATTGTCTGCATTATTTCTAATAAACGATTAAGAGACTTTATTATGATTTTTTTATTTTATGTATTAAAAACCCATACAACTTTAAAAAAAATATATATATATGAAAATTAATGTTTTTTCGATGAAAAATTATCCAGCCGATCGCTTTTGGTCTGATCATAATGAAGCAACGGCCTTATCATCTGGGGTGTGGCAACATTGCCAACACACTCATAGAGGTGATGATCGCTTCATTGTGATTAGCAAGCCCCTTCACCACAACAAGGTAACGATCACGAAGGGGAATTGACACTTGTATGTGCCTTTTTTTGTTTTGTTTTGTTTTTGCAGCCACAGGGCAGCACCAGAGGCCAGAAAAATTAGGCATGTACACATGCCTGAAAAATAATGGTATTGTTGCAGACGCTGTTGTAGCAGCGGTCGGAAAAATGGATGTTTTCCAGGCAGAAAGGTGACTAAAACATTGCGGCTTGAACCCTAGTTGGTGGCGGAGAATTCACGAAAGTCATCCGGTATGCAGACATTAAATACAGCAGCGTGGGAACCATTTTGAGGCCAAGGCATGTCATCAGGCCTTTTGTTAGTCAAACGTATCATTATAATGCGACCAATTGTAGTGGGTCAGACTATAATAACTAAATAGTGGGCTAAACCCTTGAAATCCAGAATAACTTAACAATAATGGGTAGCTTATTTAATTAAAACTTAACATTTAATAATGTCTTTAGGTAAAATAATGGGCCCTTCTATCTTAAACACTTCTCAATAGTAACCACTGATTACACTAATCTCCTATAAAAAATAAATGGAGACGGGAAGGACCAAACATAGGGATAGCAAATATATTAATGAAGACAGGATGAGAGGTAGTTACGTACCAAGGCAGAGGGACACAGTGCTGGGTCCAATCCCTAAGTAACCCTATCACTGCCTATCCTCCCCCCTATCTACTGCAAATGCCCTATTATCACCCTCCCTAAACGTGGACTGCCCAGTTTTGCCCGATAGACAGAAATTGGTCCCATAGATGATATAGACCGATGACAATTACAAAAAGGGCATATGAACTGGCATAAATTTGTATGGTGGATAAGGTCAAGTATGATCACAGTATGGCTGAAGGCCACCTGCGATACCTGGTCAAATCCACACACAAATATAATAGAATATAAATATTGTCAGATGATCATAATGTCCCGACGCGTTTCCTTAATAATACCTGATTCATCAGGGGACAGAATTATATCTAAGAGACCCCTAAACTGGGGTCACTTATCCAACCAGATAAAGGGGTCACAGAGAGTACATTAATATACCATATCTGATTAAATAGCACAGTCCACCTTATTATAGACGACTGCACAACAGTTGTTAATTTACAAACAGGTTGTAATGTGAACTCAAGCCAACCAAACGTTGTGGTAACAAAGGTATATGGCCAAGTCACCCTCTAGTTCACGTGGCCTGCGGTGATTCCTGGTATTTTAATCAATATTCATAAAACTAGTCTAGTTCGCATTGAATATACACTATTGTCCGGATATAAATGTCACCATCCGGAACAAAAACCAAGAGTAACCCCAGGTCACCAGTCTCAACTACTCAAAAAGTATATTCATCAGTGAGACTAGTCCAAATATAGTGAAACAATCATGGTCAGGTCACAAATGTATCACATTGATTAGAGGTGTCTATATGGTATACATTGTAACAGACCTCCCACTAGTAATATCACCAGTAGACGTTAAAAGGCTTATTCAGTGCTCAATGTTTAACAATGCTATGTTATTATGGTATACAGGCATGTAAGCATATTCAACTTATCTGTCCAGTTGTAGATAATAACTGTTTCCAGATAGAAATAGGTGGAGGGTGCTCCTCGGCGTCCCGCGTGTAGCAGTGGCAATGGAGTCATGTTCGCGGGTCATTTTAAAAGGCCGTAAAGCCCCGCCCCATTTCACACACCCTCAGCGTTATGCAACGTCAGAGTCATGTGATGCGTCAGCTGTTCAGCTTGTACTAACATAGACCAGCTCCTTCCTATGACGTTGAGCGTGGAGACATGATCCTATTGCCAGGTAACCACAGGGAAGCTCAGTCTTCATATTGAAGCCGAGACCCGAACACTTAAAGTGACCAAGCAACATGCAGTCTTTTACTTAGTATCTATTAGACGGCGAACGCGCACCACTGCGCATGTGTGAGGCGGGTGTATTGAGGTGCAAAGGTAAAGTCAGAGGGCAAATATGCTCAACCCTTGCTCCCACTTAAGTTCAAAGTATTTTCCATTGGTCTGCTTGGTCTGCAGATCACCTAGTGGAATATCAGAGCTTATAAGGTGAATCCTCAAATAACTTATCTCCAAACAATCGCTTTACCGTCACCTAGATTTAGTACTCATCCTCTATGGGTATCCCAACCAAATCTACAATAGAGTGGCTAATAATGCCACTCCATTGATATATCCATGTTTTGCGTATGCCGGGGGTGACGGATGGGGCCGGATCACATCACTGATAAATAGAGTGATATATTAAGGTTCTATGTAGCAACTGAATGACAATTGCTCATTCAAGCCCGTGGGGACCACAGTTTGAAGGTGGAAAATCCACCACGTCTCTCTCTGCAAAATCTTCCGGTCCCAGTCCCCCCCCCCCCTTTTTGGTCTTGCGACTACTTCAATGCCCATAAATCTCAATTCCGACGCGTCACCACCATGTACCGTGTTGACATGTTTTGCCATGGGCGTGTTTATGTCGTTCCTAATGTCCCCCAAATGTTCACCTATCCGTCGTCGCAATTCACGGGTCGTTTTCCTTATGTACTCAAGGCCGCATTTGCAATTGGCCCTGTAGATCACTCCCATAGTGCGACAATTTATAAACTGTCTAATTTGGTAATTTTTTCTGGTGACATTGGCACAGAACGACCGTCCCGGTGTGATATGTCCACATGCCACACAGCCACTACAGTGAAAACAACTGATTGGACGTTGGAGCCATGTCTCTCTAAAATCACGTGTCTCACTGTAGTGGCTGTGCACTAGGCGATCCCTAAGACTAAGGCCCCTACGGTAAGTGACCTGTACTGTTTCGCAGACCACCTTTCTAATGTCTGGATCGATGAGGAGGACCTCTCAATGCTTTCTTAATATCTGTTTGACCTCTTCCGAGGAGTCATCAAAAGTGCCTATAAGGCGTATCAACCCACTCTCTGTTTTTTTAGGTTTGGAGTAGAGAAGATCATCTCTCTTGCTCTCACATGCTCTTTTAAAGGCACACTTAAGGACCGCATCCGGGTAGCCCCTTTCCCGAAAACGACTTCTTAAATCATTAGCCTGTTCTTTAATTGCATCCCAGGTGGAGCAGTTCCTCCTGATACGCAGGTACTGTCCCACTGATATTCCTCTTTTCAGGGGGAAGGGATGGTGGCTGCTCCAGTGTAGAAGTGAGTTAGTGGAGGTGGGCTTCCTAAAGATATTTGTTTGTATCAAGTCATCTTTACCCTTTGAGATCAAGATATCAAGAAAAGGCAAGGTATTATTTTCAAAGACTGAGGTAAATTTCATATTAATACAGTTGACATTCAATTCCTTAACAAAGTCAGAATTCCACTTCTCCCCCTTTCCAGACAACAAAGACGTCGTCTATGAATCCTGCCCAGGTAACAATGCATGGAATGTGTCTGCTGGGTACATCGCCAAAGACCAGCGTCCTCTCCCACCAGCCCAGGAACAAATTAGCATACGACGGGGCACAAGAACTCCCCATCGCAGTGCCCCTGAGCTGGTGGTAGAGGACGCCGTCAAAAAGGAAGTAGTTCCTTGTAAGGACAAATTCAAGCAAACGCAAAACAAATTTATTGTGTGGGTAAAACTATCGTCCTCTGGTGAAGAGGAATGATTCCACTGCCCTCATACCTAAGTCATGAGGTATGGACGAGTAGAGGGCCTCAACATCAATTGAGGTCAAAGATGTTCCCTCCTCCAAGCTGATCCCCTCAAGGCGACCAAGGAGGTCACTCGTGTCTCTCAGGTATGAGGGCAGTGTTTTAACAAATGGTGCTAAAATATGGTCCAAATAGATCCCTAAATTTTGGGTCAAACTGTTTACACCCGATACAATCGGGCGTCCTTTGACAGGGGTACCACCCTTATGGACTTTGGGTAAGCTATAGAAGGTAGCTATAGTGGGATGTTTTTTATATAGATAATCAAATTCATCCCCCTCAAATTCATCCCCTGTCTTAGCTAGTCGCAGTATGTCAATTAAATCCTTCTGATTTTTTACAGTGGGATCCCCCCTCAATTTCTCATATGTATCTTTGTCGTCAAGCAATGCATGGCACATGTTTTTGTAGTCATTGGTGTTCATCAGAACGATGTTACCACCCTTATCCGAGGATTTGATGATTAGGTTCTTCTTTTTCTCCAAGTCTAATAGTGCTTTGTACTCCCTTTTGCTACAATGGAGCTGCTGGTTGGACAAGTTAACTATTTGGTTACGTTGCCCGACGGCCTGTTGGTCTGAGGTGGTAATTATTAGTTTTTTCTGACAGATACTAAGTAAAAGACGGCATGTTGCTTGGTCACTTTAAGTGTTTGGGTCTCGGCTTCAATATGAAGACTGAGCTTCCCTGTGGTTACCTGGCAACAGGAACACGTCTCCACGCTCAACGTCATAGGAAGGAGCTGGTCTATGTTAGTACAAGCTGAACAGCTGACGCATCACATGACTCTGACGTTGCATGACGCTGAGGGTGTGTGAAATGGGGGCGGGGCTTCACAGCCTTTTAAAATGACCCGCGAACATGACTCCATTGCCACTGCTACACGCGGGACGCCGAGGAGCACCCTCCACCTATTTCTATCTGGAAACAGTTATTATCTACAACTGGACAGATAAGTTGAATATGCTTACATGCGTGTATACCATAATAACATAGCATTGTTAAACATTGAGCACTGAATAAGCCTTTTAACGTCTACTGGTGATATTACTAGTGGGAGGTCTGTTACAATGTATACCATATAGACACCTCTAATCAATGTGATACATTTGTGACCTGACCATGATTGTTTCACTATATTTGAACTAGTCTCACTGATGAATATACTTTTTGAGTAGTTGAGACTGGTGACCTGGGGTTACTCTTGGTTTTTGTTCCGGATGGTGACATTTATATCCGGACAATAGTGTATATTCGATGCGAACTAGACTAGTTTTATGAATATTGATTTAAATACCAGGAATCACCGCAGGCCACGTGAACTAGAGGGTGACTTGGCCATAAACCTTTGTTACCACAACGTTTGGTTGGCTTGAGTTCACATTACAACCTGTTTGTAAATTAACAACTGTTGTGCAGTCGTCTATAATAAGGTGGACTGTGCTATTTAATCAGATATGGTATAATAATGTACTCTCTGTGACCCCTTTATCTGGTTGGATAAGTGACCCCAGTTTAGGGGTCTCTTAGATATAATTCTGTCCCCTGATGAATCAGGTATTATTGAGGAAACGTGTCGGGACATTATGATCATCTGACAATATTTATATTCTATTATATTTGTGTGTGGATTTGACCAGGTATCGCAGGTGGCCTTCAGCCATACTGTGATCATACTTGACCTTATCCACCATACAAATTTATGCCAGTTCATATGCCCTTTTTGTAATTGTCATCGGTCTATATCATCTGTGGGACCAATTTCTGTCTATCGGGCAAAGCTGGGCTGTCCACGTTTAGGGAGGGTGATAATAGGGCATTAGCAGTAGATAGGGGGGAGGATAGGCAGTGATAGGGTTACTTAGGGATTGGACCCAGCACTGTGTCCCTCTGCCTTGGTACCTAACTACCTCTCATCCTGTCTTCATTAATATATTTGCTATCCCTATGTTTGGTCCTTCCCGTCTCCGTTTATTTTTTATAGGAGATTAGTGTAATCAGTGGTTACTATTGAGAAGTGTTTAAAGCGAACCTTTCACCTGGATTTCACTTAATAAACTATTACCAGTACCTTATAGATTATCCTCATTCTGTTTCAATGCATTCTTGTGCCACTTTCCTGGGATGTATATTGATGAAAAAAACGACTTATAAAGTCCTCGTCTCCAGCTCCTGAAGTCACGCTAGAAGTCAAGGGGGTAGCCCTTCCCTCACTCCAGGCTGTAACTCCCCTGCCCTAAACCCGCCTCTAAGCAGTGTAACTGACACCCGGCTCAGTCGCCAGGACCGCGCTTGTACAGGCGGCGCATGCGCCATCGGCCTCAGTAGCAGCGCGATCCTGTCTATCGCGCGGACTCAATCGCGATCCTGTAACTGAATCGCGCATGCGCCGGGGACGGACGGTTCAGTTACAGGATCGCGCTTGAGTCCGCGCGATAGACGGGATCGCGCTGCTATTGAGGCCGACTGCGCATGCGCCGCCTGTACAAGCGCGGTCCCGGCGACTGAGCCGGGTGTCAGTTACACTGCTTAGAGGCGGGGTTAGGGCAGGGGAGTTACAGCCTGGAGTGAGGGAAGGGCTACCCCCTTGACTTCTAGCGTGACTTCAGGAGCTGGAGACGAGGACTTTATAAGTCGTTTTTTTCCATCAATATACATCCCAGGAAAGCGGCACAAGAATGCATTGAAACAGAATGAGGATAATCTATAAGGTACTGGTAATAGTTTATTAAGTGAAATCCAGGTGAAAGGTTCGCTTTAAGATAGAAGGGCCCATTATTTTACCTAAAGACATTATTAAATGTTAAGTTTTAATTAAATAAGCTACCCATTATTGTTAAGTTATTCTAGTCAAACGTATCCCCCACTGTCAGTCCCTTCGGGAACCATGCCTCATTCATCTTAATGAAGGTGAGGTAATCAACACTTTTTTGACCGAGGCGACTTCTTTTGTCAGTGACAATGCCTCCTGCTGCACTGAAGGTCCCTTCTAACAGGACACTTGAAGCGGGGCAGGCCAGAAGTTCTATCGCAAACTGGGATAGCTCAGGCCACAGGTCAAGCCTGTGCACCCAGTAGTCAAGGGGTTCATCGCTCCTCAGAGTGTCGATATCTGCAGTTAAGGCGAGGTAGTCTGCTACCTGTCGGTCGAGTCGTTCTCTAAGGCTGGATCCCGAAGGGCTGTGGATGTGTAGGACTGAAAAAGCTCTGCATGTCCTCCATCAACAACACGTCTGTAAAGCGTCCTATCCTTGCTGCCGTCGTGGTAGGAGGAGGATTACTTTCACCTCTTCCCCAGTTAGATTCCCGTTGTGCTGTGACACAAGCCATGTTCGCCGTGAACTGTTCGCCGGCGAATAGTTCGGGACATCACTATAGCCGACTAGAGTGTTACACTTTAAGCCTAGAATATTGAAACTTTTCACAAAAATTCGAATTTTAAGCTGCATTAATGCAATTCCTTTTAATTTGCATTACTGAAATAAATGGACTTTTGCACGATATTCAAATTTTTTGAGTTTCACCTGTATATGCTAGGTACTGTAAATTATGTTTAAAAAATTATTTTTTGTCTGCTGCAGCCAATCACAATTCTCAATGGTCAATTGCTAAGGACAGTCACGTGCCATACTGTACATCTGCACATCACTATGCATGTCACAGATATTGTGGTAAACTTCTGAGAATAGTGTATGGCTGCAGCAGTCACGTGACGTATACCTGTGCAGGTGTTCTATACATGATCACTGGAGCCAATCACTGTACTCCATTTTAGACAACTGAGGATACGGATTAACTGCAAAAGTCACGTGCTGTATACAGACACATCAATACTGCAGTTTGTAACAAGTAACAGCAGGTGGACTGAAAAAGCACTGCAGTGAATAGTGCTTGAGAAATGGGTGAGTATAAGGCCTCTTGCACACAACCATATGGCTTTTTCAGTATTTTGCGGTCCGCAAAAAACGGATCCTAAAAAAATACGGATGACGTCCGTGTGCATTCCGTTTTTTAAGGAACAGAACAGCTGGCCCCTAATAGAACAGTACTATCCTTGTCCGTAAATGCGGACAATAATAGGAGATGTTTTAACAGAACGGAAAAACGGAAATACGGAAACGGAAGGCATACGGAGTACCTTCCGTTTTTTTTGCGGATCCAGTGAAATGAATTGTTCCGTATACAGTCCATATACAGAACGCAAAAAACGGAACGTAAACGGGGAAAAAAAAACGTTTGTGTGCAAGAGGCCAAAGGTTTTTATTGTTCTAAAAACTTGGAGGGCTTGACCGAAATTTTTAAAGGCGGGGCCAGCATCAACACCCGGCATCCCCGGCCCACTCATTTCCTCATTTCAAAATTGCGGCAGTCGCGGTCCCTTTAACCACTTCAGCCCCCAGTGCTTAAACACCCTGAAAGACCAGGCCACTTTTTACACTTCTGACCTACACTACTTTCACCGTTTATTGCTCGGTCATGCAACTTACCACCCAAATGAATTTTACCTCCTTTTCTTCTCACTAATAGAGCTTTCATTTGGTGGTATTTCATTGCTGCTGACATTTTTACTTTTTTTGTTATTAATCGAAATTTAACGATTTTTTTGCAAAAAAATGACATTTTTCACTTTCAGTTGTAAAATTTTGCAAAAAAACGAGATCCATATAGAAATTTTGCTCTAAATTTATAGTTCTACATGTCTTTGATAAAAAAAAAATGTTTGGGTAAAAAAAAAATGGTTTGGGTAAAAGTTATAGCGTTTACAAACTATGGTACAAAAATTTGAATTTCCGCTTTTTGAAGCAGCTCTGACTTTCTGAGCACCTGTCATGTTTCCTGAGGTTCTACAATGGCCAGACAGTACAAACACCCAACAAATGACCCCATTTCAGAAACTACACACCCTAAGGTATTCGCTGATGGGCATAGTGAGTTCATAGAACTTTTTATTTTTTGTCACAAGTTAGCGGAAAATGATGATTTTTTTTTTTTTTTTTTTTTTTCTTACAAAGTCTCATATTCCACTAACTTGTGACAAAAAATAAAAACTTCTATGAACTCACTATGCCCATCACGAAATACCTTGGGGTCTCTTCTTTCCAAAATGGGGTCACTTGTGGGGTAGTT
The DNA here is from genome assembly GCF_905171765.1 of Bufo bufo. Classification (NCBI taxonomy): domain Eukaryota; kingdom Metazoa; phylum Chordata; class Amphibia; order Anura; family Bufonidae; genus Bufo; species Bufo bufo. The sequence continues at coordinate 110,084,418 of NC_053397.1, read as the reverse complement.
ATACTGCCCTGGCATTCTAGGGGCCCAAATGTGTGGTAAGGAGTTTGAAATCAAATTCTGAAAAAAATGACCTGTCAAATCCGAAAGGTGCTCTTTGGAATATGGGCCCCTTTGCCCACCTAGGCTGCAAAAAAGTGTCACACATCTGGTATCTCCGTACTCAGGAGAAGGTGGGGAATGTGTTTGGGGGTGTCATTTTATATATACCCATGCTGGGTGAGAGAAATATCTTGGCAAAAGACAACTTTTCCCATTTTTTTATACAAAGTTGGCATTTGACCAAGATATTTATCTCACCCAGCATGGGTATATATAAAATGACACCCCAAAACACATTCCCCACCTTCTCCTGAGTACGGAGATACCAGATGTGTGACACTTTTTTGCAGCCTAGGTGGGCAAAGGGGCCCATATTCCAAAGAGCACCTTTCGGATTTGACAGGTCATTTTTTTCAGAATTTGATTTCAAACTCCTTACCACACATTTGGGCCCCTAGAATGCCAGGGCAGTATAACTACCCCACAAGTGACCCCATTTTGGAAAGAAGACACCCCAAGGTATTCCGTGAGGGGCATGGCGAGTTCCTAGAATTTTTTATTTTTTGTCACAAGTTAGTGGAAAATGATGATTTTTTTTTTTTTTTTTTTTTCATACAAAGTCTCATATTCCACTAACTTGTGACAAAAAATAAAAACTTCCATGAACTCACTATGCCCATCAGCGAATACCTTGGGGTCTCTTCTTTCCAAAATGGGGTCACTTGTGGGGTAGTTATACTGCCCTGGCATTCTAGGGGCCCAAATGTGTGGTAAGGAGTTTGAAATCAAATTCAGTAAAAAATGACCTATGAAATCCAAAAGGTGCTCTTTGGAATGTGGGCCCCTTTGCCCACCTAGGCTGCAAAAAAGTGTCACACATCTGGTATCCCCGTACTCAGGAGAAGTTGAGGAATGTGTTTTGGGGTGTCTTTTTACATATACCCATGCTGGGTGAGATAAATATCTTGGTCAAATGCCAACTTTGTATAAAAAAATGGGAAAAGTTGTCTTTTGCCAAGATATTTCTCTCACCCAGCATGGGTATATGTAAAATGACACCCCAAAACACATTCCCCACCTTCTCCTGAGTACGGAGATACCAGATGTGTGACACTTTTTTGCAGCCTAGGTGGGCAAAGGGGCCCATATTCCAAAGAGCACCTTTCGGGTTTGACAGGTCATTTTTTTCAGAATTTGATTTCAAACTCCTTACCACACATTTGGGCCCCTAGAATGCCAGGGCAGTATAACTACCCCACAAGTGACCCCATTTTGGAAAGAAGAGACCCCAAGGTATTCGCTGATGGGCATAGTGAGTTCATGGAAATTTTTATTTTTTGTCACAAGTTAGTGGAATATGAGACTTTGTATGAAAAAAAAAATCAAAAAAAAAATCATCATTTTCCACTAACTTGTGACAAAAAATAAAAAATTCTAGGAACTTGCCATGCCCCTCACGGAATACCTTGGGGTGTCTTCTTTCCAAAATGGGGTCACTTGTGGGGTAGTTATACTGCCCTGGCATTTTCCAGGGGCCCTAATGTCTGGTAAGTAGGTAAATGACCTGTGAAATCCGAAAGGTGCTCTTTGGAATGTGGGCCCCTTTGCCCACCTAGGCTGCAAAAAAGTGTCACACATCTGGTATCTCCGTACTCAGGAGAAGGTGGGGAATGTGTTTTGGGGTGTCATTTTACATATACCCATGCTGGGTGAGAGAAATATCTTGGCAAAAGACAACTTTTCCCATTTTTTTTATACAAAGTTGGCATTTGACCAAGATATTTATCTCACCCAGCATGGGTATATGTAAAATGACACCCCAAAACATATTCCCCAACTTCTGCTGAATATGGAGATACCACATGTGTGACACTTTTTTGCAGCCTAGGTGGGCAAAGGTGCCCAAATTCCTTTTAGGAGGGCATTTTTAGACATTTGGATACCAGACTTCTTCTCACGCTTTGGGGCCCCTAAAATGCCAGGGCAGTATAAATACCCCACATGTGACCCCATTTTGGAAAGAAGACACCCCAAGGTATTCAATGAGGGGCATGGCGAGTTCATTGAAAAAAAAAATTTTGGCACAAGTTAGCGGAAATAGATTTTTTTGATTTTGTTCTCACAAAGTCTTCCTTTCCGCTAACTTGGGACAAAAATTTCAATCTTTCATGGACTCAATATGCCCCTCAGCGAATACCTTGGGGTGTCTTCTTTCCAAAATGGTGTTATTTGTGGGGTGTTTGTACTGCCCTGGCATTTGAGGGTCTCCGCAATCATTACATGTATGGCCAGCATTAGGAGTTTCTGCTATTCTCCTTATATTGAGCATACGGGTAATGAGATTTTTTTTTTCCGTTCAGCCTCTGGGCTGAAAGAAAAAAATGAACGGCACAGATTTCTTCATTCGCATCGATCAATGTGGATGAAAAAATCTCTGCCAAAAAAAGAAAAAGGAGGGGAAAGGCGTCTGCCAGGACATAGGAGCTCCGCCCAACATCCATACCCACTTCAGCTCGTATGCCCTGGCAAACCAGATTTCTCCATTCACATCAATCGATGTGGATGAATAAATCATTGCCGGGATTTTTTTTTTTATATATACAAAGTGTTTGCCAAAGTATATGAACACCGCCACCTCCTCAGCTCATATGCCTCGGCAAAAGTATCTTTTACTGCAGAGGAGAAATCTCGTCTTGCAGCGCCGCATACACCGACTTGCGTGTAATCTGACAGCAGCGCAATGCTTCTGTCCGAATGCACATCAGTGCTGCAGCTAGTCGATCGGTTGGTCCACCTGAAAGGTAAAAAAAACAAAACAAAAAAGAAAAAACCAGGCCGCAAAGCAATAACTTTATTAACTGTTGAACAGAACATAGAAACTTTTTTTAAACTTTTTTAACTGAACATTTAACTTTTTTACTTACCGGTATTTTTTTTTTTGTTTCGTTTTTTTTACCTTTTATAGAACAAACCTCTCCTTCCCCATGGGACAATGTGCAAAGCACAAATCGCCCAAAGATGTGGCGAAGTACGTTATGCACTTTATCCCAGGTGAAAGGAGAGGTTTGCAGCAGCTGTGAGTGAATGGGCCCTAATAGCCCTGTGTGCCTGTCCTGGTGAGATGTGATCCCTATGCTAGGTGTACCTGTGTGTGGTACTTCCGGAAACACTCTCCATAGCATAGGGCAGGGTGGTCAGCACAGTCAGGACAGAAATAGCGGGTGTCACGCCTTATTCCACTCCTGCTACAGACACGACATCTTTTTCGGGGTGACGGTTGGGTTGAGGTACCAGGAACGACACTGGGGAAATGTCGCTCGTGTAGACGGCTAACTACACTGGTGGATGGGGCCACGGAACCTCCTGGGTAAAGGAGGTTCTCGATGATCTCTTCCTGGAATTTGAGGAAGGATCCTGTTCTCCCAGCCTTACTGTAGAGAACAAAACTATTGTAGAGCGCCAATTGAATTAAATATACAGACACCTTCTTATACCAGCGTCTGGTTCTGCGGGAAACTAAATACGGAGACAACATCTGGTCATTGAAGTCCACCCCTCCCATGAGCGCATTATAGTCGTGGACACAGAGGGGCTTTTCAATGACACGGGTTGCTCGCTCAATTTGGATTGTCGTGTCTGCGTGAATGGAGGAGAGCATGTAAACGTCACGCTTGTCTCTCCATTTCACCGCGAGCAGTTCTTCGTTACACAAGGCAGCCCTCTGCCCCCTTGCAAGACGGGTGGTTACAAGCCGTTGGGGGAAGCCCACGCGACTAGTTCGCGCGGTGCCACAGGCGCAAATCCGTTCTAGAAACAAATGCCTAAAGAGGGCCACACTTGTGTAGAAATTGTCCACATAAAGATGGTACCCCTTGCCGAATAAGGGTGACACCAAGTCCCAGACTGTCTTCCCACTGCTCCCCAGGTAGTCAGGGCAACCGACCGGCTCCAGGGTCTGATCTTTTCCCTCATAGATCCGAAATTTGTGGGTATAGCCTGTGGCCCTTTCACAGAGCTTATACAATTTGACCCCATACCGGGCACGCTTGCTTGGGATGTATTGTTTGAAGCCAAGGCGCCCGGTAAAATGTATTAGGGACTCGTCTACGCAGATGTTTTGCTCAGGGGTATACAAATCTGCAAATTTCAGGTTGAAATGGTCTATGAGGGGCCGAATTTTGTGGAGCCGGTCAAAAGCAGGGTGGCCTCTGGGACGGGAGGTGGTATTGTCGCTAAAATGCAGAAAACGTAGGATGGTCTCAAATCGTGTCCTGGACATAGCAGCAGAGAACATGGGCATGTGATGAATTGGGTGCGTTGACCAATATGACCGCAATTCATGCTTTTTTGTCAGGCCCATGTTGAGGAGAAGGCCCAAAAAAATTTTAATTTCGGAAACTTGGACTGGTTTCCACCGGAAAGGCTGGGCATAATAGCTTCCCGGGTTAGCGGTTATAAATTGTGTGGCATACTGGTTGGTCTCTGCCACGACTAAGTCCAAGAGCTCCGCAGTCAAGAACAGCTCAAAAAATCCCAGGGCCGAACCGATTTGAGCCGTCTCAACCCGAACTCCAGACTGGGCGGTGAAAGGGGGAACTACTGGTGCGGCTGAAGTTGGTGACTGCCAATCAGGATTTGCCAGCACCTCAGGGACTCTAGGGGCTCTACGGGCCCGTCTTTGCGGTGGCTGCGACGGGGTAACTATTGCACGTGCCACCGTACCAGCTTCAACTGCCCTTCTGGTGCTCGCTACTTCACCATGTTGTACGGCAGTGCTGGTACTAGGTCCAGGAAGGGCTGCGCTGCTGGTGTATGCCTCACCACGTGATCCGGCAGCGACAGCCCCACTCTGCTGCTCTTGAAGCGGATCCTGCGTAACCTGTGGTCTAGCGACATGGGGCCGGGTACGCCTGGTGCTGCCAGGGACCTCCACCTCCTCGTCCGAACTTTGGGTCAGAGAGCCACTGCTTTCCACAGGTTCATATTCTGACCCGCTAGATTCGTCAGATGAGGGTTCCCACTCCTCATCCGACTGGGTCAGAATCCTGTAGGCCTCTTCAGAAGAATACCCCCTGTTTGACATTTTGGACTACTAAATTTAGGGGTATTCCCTGAGACTACCCAAGAAAAAAAGCAAACCTGTCTTACAAAGGGGAGGCTAGCGAAGTACCGGAGGCCGCTGCGGTTGATAAAAAATATCAAAACTGATTTTTTTATCGCCGCAGTGCGTGTAAAATGAATGTGCAGTGATCAAAAAATATATATTTTTTGTCACTGCGGTGGGGCGGGCGTGGGTGAACGCACGTGTGGGCGACCGATCAGGCCTGATCGGGCAAACACTGCGTTTTGGGTGGAGGGCGAGCTAAGGTGACACTAATACTATTATAGATCTGACCGTGATCAGTTTTGATCACTTACAGATACTATAAAAGTACAAATGCTGATTAGCGATACGCTAAACAGCGAATAAAAGTGACTGCGGTGCGGTGGGGTGGGCGCTAACTGACGCTAACTACCTAACCAAGGGGCCTAAACTATCCCTAAAACCTAACAGCCAATACCAGTGAAAAAAAAAAAGTGACAGTTTACACTGATCACTTTTTTTCCTTTCACTAGTGATTGACAGGGGCGATCAAAGGGGTGATCAAAGGGTTAATTGGGGTGCAGGTGGGTGATCTGGGGCTAAGGTGTAGTGTTGGTGCTACTCACAGTTCAGTCTGCTCCTGTGCTGGATCCAACCGACGAAAAGGACCAGCACAGGAGCAGACAAGCCATATAACAGATCATATTTACTAATATGATCTGTTATATGACTTTGGATTGGATTTTTTGAAAATCGCCAGCCTGCCAGCCAATGATCGTTGCTGGCAGGCTGGTGACGAAATACTTCTTTTAATTTTGCCGACCCGCGATGCGCATGCGCGGGCCGGCTTTGAGCGAAATCTCGCGTCTCGCGAGATGACGCGTATATGCGTGACTCTGCGCAGCGCTGCCACCTCCGGAACGCAATCCTGCGTTAGGCGGTCCGGAGGTGGTTAAACATCACCCTGCCTAGTATCACAGAACATGGAGCGTGCTGCTCTCAGCGCACTCCATGTTCCCTCAGCAGCACAGAAGAAAAGGAAGCAGTCCCTCCCTGTCCTGCTGCCACCGCCAATGAGGAGAGGGTGGGCGGAGGAGGGGAGGGACTGTGGCCACTGTGCCACCAATGATAATTAACCTTTAATACAGATACAGGAGGCGGGTGCCAGTGGAAGAATCACATAGCTGGCACCCGACCTCTGATAGGGAGCTGCGATCAGCGGCAGTTAACCCCTTAGGTGCCGCACCCCCCAACCCCCCCCCCACAGTATTAAAATCATTGGTGGCAGTGGCCACAGGGTCCCCTCCTCTCCTCCTTATTGGTGGCAGTGGCAGCATCTGATCGGAGCCCCAGCTGTGTAATCCTGGAGCTCCGATCGGTTACCATGGCAGCCAGGACGCTACTGAAGCCCTGGCTGCCATGGTAAGTTCTCTGCTGCTGTGTGCACAAAGCCCAGAGCTCTATTAGGGTGAATAGGACAAGGGATTAAAAGATTCAAGGTACTAGCCCTTAAGGGGGAAATAGTTATTAAATAAAAAGTAAAAAAAGAAAACACCAAAATATTCAGTATAAATCACCCCCTTTCCTAATTTTACATATAAAACATATAAACAATAAATAATTAAAAATATTACATATCGTCACGTCTGAAAATTCCCAACTATTAAAATACAGTATAAAAATTTTTTTTTGCGGTTAGCGCAGTAAGAGAAAAAATTAAATAAAAACGTGCGATTCGCCATTTTTTTTTTTGTCAACTTGTCCGCCCAAAAAATAGGGTAGGACTGTTCGAATATGGGCCGGACGATCCATAAAAAAGCGGAATGCACGCAGCTTTTTTGTTGTTTTATTTTATTTTTCGTGTGGTATCGAATGATATCGAGTATCGGAATACTTTTTTATGGTATCGAAATTGAATAAAAATTTTGGTATTGTGACAACCCTAGTCTGCTGCAGCCTGCCCTGCTGTGCTCCAAATTATATTCAATGTCTGTTTATCTTTAGAGGGTGTATAGTAAAAACGGAATACTGAGTAGACCTGAGGGATTAAAACACTGGGTAGATAAAAAAAAAAAGAAAGGGTATAAGGATTGGTTCACATATATCCGCTTAGTAGCGTGTTCTGTCTATTGTATTTGGCAACATCTATAACACATGCAGCTTCATTGCCGCTTGTGTTGTGCAAAATGCCACAAGGAGGCCCATTGAGGCTTTATCGCCCAAGGGCCCACATGAACCTGGAGACGGCCCTGTTTAAAGGGGTTGTCCACTTTTGATATATTGATGATTGCCAGCACCCCACCGATCAGATCATACAAGCAGTGTATTCTCTTCTCTTTACCTGCTTGCCGAGCACATTGCAGCAGTGAGCAGGTGTTACTACAGCTCTCCCATCCCATTCACTTCAATGGAAAAATTCCTCCCTATTCACTTGAATTAGAGGGAGCCTTTCCACTGAAGTGGATGCGACAGAGGAGCAGTAATTAAACCTGCACACCACTGCAGTGTCAACAGCAAGCAGGTAAACAGAGAAGAAAACAGTGCTCGTAAGATAGTTGCATTCTCTTCGAACAGATTATTGGACCACCATTGATCTGATATTGATGACCTATCCTGAGGATTGGTCATAAAATCAAAAATTTTAAAAGAGGGCAACCCTTTTACGTTCTGGTGAAAATTCTTGCATTTACACATTAGCTGTGCTACTGTATGCCAAATTTGATGCAAACATTTTTTGGATCATTGACAATATGGGGTTTCTGAACAAATGCAGTATTAAGAGTTTTAACAGTCAAAGGGTTTCTACTGTATTATATTTTTGACAGTTGCCATGTGCTGATGTGACCAACTTAGTTGCAACTCATACTATTATTTTGGTTTCATCCAAAATACAGCAGAAGAACAATAATAAAGATATGCCATAATGTACTGTATTCATTGGAGGTACCCTACAGCTGTACACCAACAATCCTCAAATTGGTTGGGCACTGCTTGCCCCTTCACAGATTCACCAAAATCATATTAAACAAATGAGAATTAATCTTAAAAGGGCACTAGCTTTTTCACAAATTTTGTTTCCTCCCTCACAGCCAGGCCTGTTAAGGAAAGCAAACCACCCACCATCCATGATGCCCAAAAAACTAAGGCCGTGAACAAGGTCTGTGTGGGACCGAAACGTTGGGCAGTAATTAATTATGCGGAAGGATAAAATAATTAAATAATAATAATTAAATAAATAAGAATGCCTGGTTTCTATCATTACTGTTAAGGAAAGCATACTTACCTGCTCCCCACTGCTTGAGTCAGGTTCCTTTTGTCCACTGCTGCAGCACAGCTGTGTTACTCAACTCCAGTCCTCAGGGTCCACCTGTCGTTCAGGTTTTCCTTAGTATTGAACAGGTGTTATAATTAATGTCAACGCATCAGAACTTATTACAGGTATTCATTCTGTGGGATATTCTCAAATCATGACCAGCAGGTGGGCCCTGAGGACTGGAGTTGAGGAAGACTGACTTATAGGAAATGTCACAACTGCAGCCAGAAGTTTACAAACAAGAACAAAAGTATGGTAAACACAGCAGTGGACCGAGGGAGCTGGAGCTCAGGGGGGGTGCGGGTAAGTACATTTCCTTCCACAGGTCTGTTGGGGTGGGGGAGCCAAATTTAGAAAAATTTGCTAAAAAACTGAAGAATCCATTTATAGTGGTTATTGACAGGAGCCAGTTTTATCAATCAAACGCAACTAGTTTCATATGGCACTTTTTATAAAGCATGATAATATGACTGTTGTGGATGTAGATCTGCTTTGTCACTTGAACAGATTTGGCTTAGGACTACTCTTAAGGGCATTGGAGCAAGTCATTAAAGGGTTTCTGTCATGAGAAATAACGTTATGTAGCGGACTGACATTAGCGATGTGCTAATGTCAGCAGTACATAACAGTGTGCTTTATAACTCCCTGCCTGCTGCCGTTCTCTTAAAATAAAGACTTTTAAAATATGCTAATGAGCCTCTAGGTGCTATTAGGGCGTTGCTTCAGCACCTAGAGGCTCGGTCTACGCAACCTTTGGCACACCCAGGTCCAGTTGATTGACTTTCGAGTTCTCCTCAGTGTCCCGTAAATCCCGCGCCTGCGCCATCCTGTTTAGTATTCTGCACAGGCGCAGTGAATGAAGGACGCGCTCCTGCTGCCAGCTTCCTTCCTTCGGCGCAGGCGCAGTGAAGAAGCGGCAGCAGGAGCGCGTCCTTAACCCCTTAAGGACACAGCCTTATTACACCTTAGGACCAGGCCATTTTTTGCAAATCTGACCAGTGTCACTTTAAGTGCTGATAACTTTAAAACGCTTTGACTTATCCAGGCCGTTCTGAGATTGTTTTTTCGTCACATATTGTACTTCATGACACTGGTAAAATGAAGTCAAATTTTTTTTCTTTTTTGCACCAAAAAATATCTAATTTAACAAAAATTTGGAAAAATTTGCAAATTTCAAAGTTTCAGTTTCTCTACTTCTGTAATACATAGTAATACCCCTAAAAATTGTGATGACTTTACATTCCCCATATGTCTACTTTATGTTTAAATTATTTTGGGAATGATATTTAATTTTTTGGGGATGTTACAAGGCTTAGAAGTTTAGAAGCAAATCTTGAAATTTTTCAGAAATTTACAAAAACCCAATTTTTAGGGACCACTACAGCTCTGAAGTCACTTTGCGAGGCTTACATAATAGAAACCACCCAAAAATGACCCCATTCTATAAACTACATCCCTCAAGGTATTTAAAACTGATTTTACAAACTTTGTTAACCTTTTAGGTGTTGCACAAGAGTTATTGGCAAATGGGGATGAAACGGGGCGTAGAGTGAAAGGTGCGCCATATGGTTTTTGGAAGGCAGGTTTTGCTGGACTGGTTTTTTGACACCATGTCCCATTTGAAGCCCCCCAGATGCAACCCTAGAGTAGACACTCCATAAAAGTGACCCCATCTAAGAAACTACACCCCTCAAGGTATTCAAAACTGACTTTACAAACTTTTTTAACCCTTTAGGTGTTGCACAAGATTTAATGGAAAATAGAGATACAATTTCAAAATTTCACTTTTTTGGCAGATTTCCATTTTAATATTTTTTTTCTAGTTACAAAGCAAGGGTTAACAGCCAAACAAAACTCATTATTTATGGCCCTGATTCTGTAGTTTATAGAAACACTCCATATGTGGTCGTAAACTGCTGTACGGGCACACGGCAGGGCGCAGAAGGAAAGGAATGCCATACGGTTTTTGGAAGGCAGATTTTGCTGGACTGTTTTTTTTGACACCATGTCCCATTTGAAGCCGTTGGCAGTTTTGTTGGTACTAGTTTAGGGTACATATGATTTTTGGTTGCTCTATATTACACTTTTTGTGTGGCAAGGTAACAAGAAATAGCTTTTTTGGCACCGTTTTTTTTTGTTATTTACAACATTCATCTGACAGGTTAGATCATGTGGTAATTTTATAGAGCAGGTTGTCACGGACGCGGCGATAATATGTATACAATTTTTTTTATTTATGTAAGTTTTACACAATTAATTAATTTTTAAAACAAAAAAAAGTTTTAGTGTCTCCATAGTCTAAGAGCCATAGTTTTTTCAGTTTTTGCAGGATGAGATGATGGTTTGATTGGCACTATTTTGGGGTGCATATGACTTTTTGATCGCTTGCTATTACACTTTTTGTGATGTAAGATGACAAAAAATTGCTTTTTTTACACCGTTTTTATTTTTAATTTTTTTACGGTGGTCACCTGAGGGGTTAGGTCATGTGATATTTTTATAGAGCCGGTCGATACGGACGCGGCGATACCCAATATGTATACTTTTTTTTTATTTATGTAAGTTTTACACAATGATTTCATTTTTGAAACAAAAAAATCATGTTTTAGTATTTCCATAGTCTAAGAGCCATAGTTTTTTCAGTTTTGGGGTGATTATCTTGGGTAGGGTATGATTTTTGCGGGATGAGATGACGGTTTGATTGTTACAATTTTGGCGTACATACGACTTTTTTGATCACTTTTATTACCTTTTTTGGGAAGTAAGGTGGGCAAAATTTCAATTTCATCATAGTTTTTTATTTTTTATTTTTATGGCGTTCACCGTTCGGTTAAAGTAACATGACCGTTTTATAGATCAGGTCGTTACGGGCGCGGCGATACCAAACATGTGTAGGGAATTTTATTTTTTTCATTTTTAATCAGTGATAAATGTGTTTTTTTTTATTTTTACTTTATTTTTGGACCCAGACCCACTTGGTTCTTGAAGATCCAGTGGGTCTGATGTCTGTATAATATGAATAACCCTAATTTTGATAATCTTTCTCGGAAACACTTTTGTCTAGAAATGCTACTCCAGTTTTCTACACCACCCCCTGCTGGAGTGGTTTGAGACTGTTTGGTAATTAAAGAAATAAATGAATCCCAGTCATAAATCTGGAGTGAAATGCATGATCATAGCTAACCACACCCACTTTCCCACCTATTTTTCAAAACTGGAGTGAGTGGTGTAAAATACAAAAAGTTGCAAAAATTGTGCACAAATGGCCTCAAAAAGTCACAAAAGCCCAATTTGGAATGTTGAATTCTGGAATGGAATGCTGTAATGCAGATCTTAAATTCCCACTCCCCTTTTTTCAGCTAATGCCAAATGCCCCAAGAACAAGCAGGAACTGAAGACAGTTGCAGTAGACTAGGGGCATAAAAAGGAAGTGCCAGCAAGCAGCAGGCTATAGCACATGAGGATGAGCACAGCTACTCTGCAGGCTCGGCCTGCAGGGTATGAGAACAAAGATAATGGCTGGTTAAAGCTGCCAGAACCCAAGAGATTGGGAGCAGGTAAGCAGAGCAGTGGCTGTGCCTCCCACTTTTCGCAACATACATTTGTCAGTTTTCATCAGTATAATCCTCCAGCCAGATTTAATCATGACAAGTGCCACTGTTTAAGAAGTGCTGCCCTTTTGTGGGACACCTGCTGTGCATAGTGCTCCTGCTCAAGCACAATTTTTGTTTTGAGTGGGTCTGCTTCACAGTCCTCTTCACAGTGAATAGATAGCAGTGCTGCTGTGCAGGGAATAAGCCCAAGGTTCATTCATTCTAGGCGCTGGTCCCACAACATTATTAAATGGGAATATCTCTTAGAAAGTAGATTAAATAGTTGAAACACCAGAATATTTACTAGTTGTCTTGAATGTTGCTACATTGCATAGCTGAAAAAAGGGGAGTGGGAATTTAAGATCTGCATTACAGCATTCCATTCCAGAATTCAACATTCCAAATTGGGCTTTTGTGACTTTTTGAGGCCATTTGTGCACAATTTTTGCAACTTTTTGTATTTTACGCCACTCACTCCAGTTTTGAAAAATAGGTGGGAAAGTGGGTGTGGTTAGCTATGATCATGCATTTCACTCCAGATTTATGACTGGGATTCATTTATTTCTTTAATTACCAAACAGTCTCAAACCACTCCAGCAGGGGGTGGTGTAGAAAACTGGAGTAGCATTTCTAGACAAAAGTGTTTCCGAGAAAGATTATCAAAATTAGGGTTATTCACTATATAAAAAAAACATCTAAGGGGAGATCTAATTACTATGTATAAATATATCAGGGATTAGTACAGAGATCTCTGCTATCATCTATTTATTACCAGGACTGTGACGAGGGGACATCCTTTGTGCTTGGAGGAAAGAAGGTTTATACACAAATATAGAAGAGGATTCTTTACAGTAAGAGCAGTGAGACTATGGAACTCTCTGCCTGAGGAGGTGGTGATGGTGAGTTCACTAAATGAGTTCAAGAGGGGCCTGGATGTATTTCTGGAGTGTAATAATATTACAGGCTATAGTCCTAGAGATGGGTCGTTGATCCAGGGAGTTATTCTGATTGCCTGAATGGAGTCGGGAAAGAATTTTTTCCCCTAAAGTGAAGAAAATTAGCTTCTACCTCACAGGGTTGTTTATTTTATTTTTTTGCCTTCCTCTGGATCAACTTGCAGGATAACAGACTGAATTGGATGAACATATATCTTTTTTCAGCCTCATAAACTATGTAACTATGTAAAAAGGTTAAAAAATACATCTATAGAATCTCAAATTTACAAAATAAGCGTGGCATTAGCATCAGAATACTTTCTTGTACTTTATTTGGTTTGCAGAGTGCTGCTGCATTTTTTTCCCTTTGTGTTCCTAGCCATGGCAACGTGCATCTGCGCATTGGGATGTGCTGACTGACCCCCTTCTTTCTTTGTAGTTTGAACCGGAGGTGTGGCCGACACCTCAGTCGTGCACTCCTGACCAGCCTGTCTGCCCCAAAGGCTGATTTTAATTAGTGTAAGCATAAAGCTGTAGCCTGCTCTACTTACACTCACTGGAAGCCTTTTGGCACCAGGTGAGGTATAGAGTGGACTCTCATTGCCTTTATTGGAGGCCACCTGGCACCAGGAGAGGTATGGAGTGGGCTCAGCATGCATATTGGTACCTGTATTCCCTGGATTTAATGGAGGCCATTTTGGCACCAAATACAATAAAAATCAGAGTGGACCCAGTATGCATGTGGAACCTGCACTACCTGAATTTTATGGTGGCCGATATGGCACATAACAGGTAGAATTTAGTGTTAGGTTCCCGTCTCCCAGAGATCACTCTAACGTTTAGCAGACGGGCCCAAATAATTTTGTACAAGTTGCAGATCGAGATGCTGTGGCATGACCTCAAGAAAGAGATTCACACTAGACATCCCAAGAATATTGCTGAACTGAAACAGTTCTGTAAAGAGGAATGGTCAAGAATTACTCCTGAGCGTTGTGCACGTCTGATCTGCAACTACAGGAAACGTTTGGCTGAAGTTATTGCTGCCAAAGGAGATTCAACCAGTTATTAAATCCAAGGGTTCACATACTTTTCCCACCTGCACGGTGAATGTTTACATGGTGTGTTCAATAAAAACATGGTAACATTTAATTCTTTGTGTGTTATTAGTTTAAGTAGATTGTGATTGTTTATTGTTGTGATGAAGATCAGATCACATTTTATGACCAATTTGTGCAGAAATCCATATCATTCCAAAGGGTTCACATACTTTTTCTTGCAACTGTAGATGATATATAGTTTACGGTCGTCGGGGGCCAGAAGCTGGTGATAGGCTAAAATGGTGACTGGAACAATGAACAGCACGCGACCGATGCAGAGATTAGAGCAGTAGTGACCGGGACGATACAAGGTAATTAATATATATATATATATATTTTTTATAAACCTCCTAGTCCACTGCCAATGTTTATCAAATCTTAGAAACCCCATTTATATTTGAAAAACATAGGGGGTCATTTATTAAGACCGGCGTTTTAGACACCGGTCTTAATACCCCCCTGTACTGGTGGTGGATCCGCCGGAGTTATGAAGAGGCGGCGGCCTCTTCATAACTTCGGCGGATCCGACGCCGCTTCTAAATGTAAGACAGCTTCCGAACTGTCTTACATTTAGACCTTTTTCTATGCCATGCCACTTTTAGAGCTGATGTGAGCAGGGAAAAGTTGCAGATTCTGAGCCTTAAAGACACCTAATATTGGTGTATGTTAGCTTCATAAATTATCCCCATAGCTCTTTAACTTATTAAAGGGGTTCTCTGGGAATTATGAAAATAAAATGACTGAAAATACTTAAATATTACTTTATTATACTTTTTTTTGCAGATACCTTTCATCAGTTATAATGGCTCATTTTGTCTAGGGAGCAATGATCAGAGGCAATAAAATGGCCGCAGTCCTATTAGTACACGCAAAACCTGTCCACAAAGGAGGACAAGTTACTTCAGAATACTGAGCTAAACAGCTGCCTCAGCCTCCTTTCTGCTTTGTCAGGGATTATGATTCTGAATACATTTTAATATGATATTCATCTGAATTCTGTAGGGATGGATACATAAAGAACAGACAGAAGGGTGGGGTTGTGGTTGATGAGCAGCAGCACTTGTATGCTGTCACACACCCCCACATTACCACAGCCTGTCCTGTAAGTCCTCTCGGTACTTCATGTCTCCCCTGAACTCCATTCCCACAGAGATTCAGATCAAGTTCTAATAAACTGTATTCAGGCTCATAATCCCTGACAAGCAGAGTAGAGAGGAGGATGAGGCAGCTCTTTAGCTCAGTGTTGTGAAATAACTTATCCTGCTGTGTGATTAGTACAGGTTCTGTGTGTACTAATAGGATGGTGGCTATTTTATTTCTCCTAATGATTGCTCCCTAGAGATCTATCCAGACTTCTCCAGAGAAACCCAAAATAAAAGGAGAGCATACCAAGATGTCAAGAAAAGGCTTATACAAGCTAACATAAAATACTCAATGATATACCCGGCAAAACTAAGGATTGTTTACAAAGATACTGTACACTTCTTTACTAACTCTGCTGATACATCGGATTGGCTAGAGAGATCGGGGTTTGCGTGTATAAGAAGTAACGATTAATACAAATACTGTGATCCAGAGGGGGGCTGAGGAGTTGGTGGTGGACGGGGACGGGTGAGGCGATTAGTAAGAGGTTTATGAGTTGGTCTACACTCATGAACCAGGTTGGGGGAGGGTAAGGGGGGGATTGTTGTCGCTGGAGATATCGGGGTCTTTCTTTTTCACGTTTTTTTTTTTTTCTTCTTCTTTTTCTTATTATAACTTGGATGACACATAGGATTTTACATATAGTGGGGTGGTGCAAGGGCCACCTGTACTGTTAGGAAGGACCCATGCAGATTGGGTGCGGGCCCAGAATGAGTGTAAAGATATCTGGAGGGTAAAACAGTGGGTCCGGCATAAAACGTGGCCAAAGCCAGAGGAGCGAGAAAGTCTGATGCCTGAGGGCCACAAGCTGCTCCGGCAGTGAGACAAACTGACAGTGGCCCACGACCTGTTGTATCGGGAGGGCTACACACGGACAGAGTTGGAGCATCGGTGGCAAATCGTTATTCCGGTTGCCATGGCATCCACGGCTGCTCGAGACGCTCATGAGAGGGGTGCCCACTTTGGTAGTGATAAAACCTATAAGTGGCTACAGAGGCTGGTTTACTGCCCAGATCTCGAACGGATGGTGAAGAAGGCCTGTCAGATGTGCAGAGCTTGCGACCTAAACAAAAGTGTGGAGCAGAGGGCTCCGATTCAGACCATCCAAACGTCCCAGCCATTAGAACTATTGATGATAGATTATGTGCAGGTGGGGCACTCCAATTCAGGTCATGGTTTTTGTTTGGTTATGACTGATCATTTTACAAAGTTTGCAGTGGCAGTGCCAACCCGAGACCAGATGGCCCAGTCAGCAGCGGAGGCCATCTGCCCTAGTTTTAAACAGGTGTATGGGTGTCCAAGTCGGATACATTCGGATCAGGGGGCCTGCTTTCAGGGGGCCCTGCTGAATGAACTATATCACCTGTATGGTATCGAGAAGTCCCGGACTACACCGTATCACCCGCAAGGGAATGGGGCATGTGAACGCTTCAATCGTACACTCCTTCAGATGGTGAGGACACTGTAAAAGGATCAGAAATCCAGATGACCGGAGTATCTCCCCGAATTGATTTGGGCCTATAATAACCGGGTGCACAGCACGACCGGTTACTCACCGTACATGCTTATGTTTGGTCGGGCTGGGAGAGAGCTGGGAGAGTTGAACATGCCCTCGCCTGACAGTGAGCAAGCACGCACTGCAACCGAGTGGACTCGAGAACATCGACGACGGTTGAGGACCGTCCACAAGGTGGTGGGAGAGCGGTTGCAGCGACTACAACACCCTAACTCGGGGTCAGTATGGACTGAAGTCTTCTCTCCGGGAGATCGTGTGCTGGTCAGGGAGAAGAGGGCTTGTGGAAAACTGGACAATCAGTGGGAGGCCACACCATATATAGTTCGGCGCCGGGTGGGTTCAGACATACCCGTCTACGAGATTGAACCAGAGGGGCGTGGAGGTCCTGTTAGAAATTTACATAGAAACATGCTGCGGTTGTGCCGATTTCGAGAGCAGGCTCCGCCCAGGAGTGAACCGGTTTCCCAGAAAGGGGCGATGACAGATGAGTGGTGGGCGGTGCTCTGGACCTATCCAGAGGGATTTCCTCCCCGGTCAACTGTAATTGATCCGGTGTCACCCTCGAGTGCGGTGGTACCAAGTCAGACACCCCCTTCTCAAATACGTCGGACGACAAGGCCCACGGCAGGGAATCCTCCTCAGCGCTATGCTCAGGAGGAGTTTGTGTGGGGGAACCCTGGGTCTGTGAGAGTGGTGTCGAGGTCGCCACCCTCTAGTGGGGTGGGATGTGAGGGGGTCACAGTCTGGGGCCCCCAAGATGAAACATATGATACTCCAATTGGATACATCTGTGACTACATTGAATAAGCTATAGTGATATAACATGCAGTTTGTGTGACTGGCCACTAGAGGCCCTTAGTCGGACAGCCCCCTTAGAACTAATGGAGCGAGATGTTGACAATTAATATATAAAAAGAAAAGTAATCTTATAGCTGCACCTGATTGGCTTTCTTATTTAAATAGACTGTAAAAAATAGCTTCTTATTTATTTTGTGCATTTTGTTAATTTGTTGCCATGTCCTAACTTCCTGAGAAAAGCTACAGGGGCTGGAAAAAGGAAGTGGCAGGAGGACAGAGAGTCGGCAGTTGGAGAGCAACGGATTCAGACGTGTCTGCTAAATTGTTTACCTGAGGTGTCCTGTGATCAGCCAGAGATTGAAGGCTTTATCCACAGCAAGTGTGCCACTGCCGCAAAGGAAGGTAGGCGACCCAGGTCAGGAGTCTCAGACTCCTCCACGTCATTGTCACCCTCTCCATCCGGGGAGCCCACAGGTACTCTGGACAATGCATCAGTGTTAGCATTCTCTTTTCCAGACCTGAACTTGATCCGGTAGTTGAACTTCGCCAGTCGAGCTATCCACCGCTGTTCTAAAGCTCCCAACTTCGCATTATTCAGGTGTGCACCAACACCTCCATCCCAGTCAGGTATTCGGCGAAGCGTTCCGTCATTGCCCATACCAAGGCCAACAGCTCTAACTTAAAGGAGCTGTAATTGTCTGGGTTTCTCTCGGACCCTCAGAGGGAGCGACTCCCATACGCAATAACCCGCTCCCGACCATCCTGCATCTGCGCTAGCACGGCCCCCCAAGCCATGCAGGCTCCCATCCATGTATAACAGAAACGGGGTATCGAACCGAGCATAAGCTAAGATTGGGGCTTTTGTCAGAGCATCCTTTACTTCATCTAGTGCTTTCTCCTGCCTCTCCCCCCACAAAATTGGATGGTTTTTTGGACTGTTAGCTGTCCCCGAGAGCAATTCATTCAAGGGCCCCACAATATGTGCAAACTTGGGGATAAATTGACGGTAGTACCCTGCCAGCCCCAAAAACGCCTGGAGTTTTTGGGTCTTTGGTCGTGGCCACTTCTGAACCGCTTCCACTTTTCCGGGAGAGGGTTGCACCCCTTCTGGGGTCACCACATGGCACAGATACTCAATGCTTCGACGAAAGAGTTGACACTTTTTTGATTTCATCTTCAACCCATGGTCCCTTAAGCGTTGGAGGACCTGCCGCAGCCGGGCCAGATGGTCTTCAAAGGACTTCCCGAAGACCACCACATCGTCAAGATATATCAACACCGATTCAAAAGTTAAGGTCTCCCAGACAGTGCTCAATTAACCGTTGGAATGTACCCGGAGCGTTGGTTAGTCCGAATGGCATCCGATTGAATTCATACAAGCCCATCGTGTTATCTTTCTTCGCCATAGGCACCTGCCAGTATCCGCTGGCCAAGTCGAGGGTGGAGAAGAACTGGGCTCTCCCCAGTGCAGACAATGTCTCTTCGATCCTCGGGAGAGGGTAAGCGTCCCGTACTGTATTTGCGTTCAGCTTCCGGTAATCAACGCAGAACCGGAGAGTCCCATCTTTTTTTCGGACCAATACCACTGGTGCCGCCCATGGACTTTGGCTTTCCTGAATAACCCCGTTATCCAGCATACTTGCCAACATAGTTTTCACCTCTTGATAGACCTTGGGAGGGATCTGCCGGTATCGCTCTCGGATCGGCGGGGAGTCCCCTGTGGGGATTTCATGTTCTATCGCTGTCGCACACCCAAAATCCGCCTCATTGTGGGAGAAGGCACCTTGGTACTCCCACAGAAGGGTCTCTACCTTCCCTTGCTGCTCAGGAGTCAAGGTTCCCTGATCCATACCCATGAGCTCCATAATCTTCCAACCATTCCAATCCGCAGTGGGGATTTCTTCTGGGGTCGTCCCCACAGCGCAAGTCCATACTTTTTGCTGACTTGACTCGAGAGTGAACTCCTCTTTCTGGAGCACTTCCCCGTCCTGCACTCTGACTTCGGCTAGCAGGGTCCCGGGTGGCACGGTGACCTCCTGGTCCTGCAGGTTGATGCATCTGACGGGTACTCGACCATCTCTCACGGTTGTCAAGGCTCTAGCTACTAACGGTTTCGCTCTCTCTTCTCCACTGGGAACAGGTTCTACCATGACCTCCAAGCCGTCTAGCTTCCGGTTGGTGCCCACGGCCATCATAACTACACGCTCCTGATGTGGGCCAAACACCTTTGTGGTGCACAATGGAACCCTTACAATCCCCACAGACTGGCCTGGAGTCACGCTGTTCTGCAAGCCACAACTCCTCACCATCTGCCTAAGGACTCTCTGTCTGTCGATGAGTCGTGGCATGCTGCCAATAGCGGGGGCCCTCCTTAGCAAAAAGCTGGTGGTCTAGCTCCCGCAGGACATTCATCCCTAATGTCACGGTCAACCCTCGCCTGGGGGAATGTTGTCACTAGGATCACTCCTTTGGTTCCCATATCTTGGTCAAATTTTTTTATCCTCATCCATACCACCCCCTTCACTACCAAGCTTTCATTGTTGGCCGCGACCAAGAGGATCAGGCTGCCAGCTTCTGGTCTCATTTTGCACCCGAAATGGGCCTCAAAATAGTCATAGGGCATAATCGTACACTCTGACCCGGTATCCACCAGGCAGCGAACCCTCTGCCCCTCGATGTCTGCTTTGAGCCATGGACTCTCGGAGTACAAATCTTGGTTCCCATGGATAGGGCGTCATCTCCCAGTCTCCACCGCAGGCCGCCCTGTCACTGCGGCAGTGGGGAGTTTAAAGGAAGGCCCTCTCCTTCGTCTGCCCGGTCCGAGGAGCAGGTTCGGGCATAATGACCCAGCTGCTTGCACTTCCAGCAGCGGACCCGGATCCGTTCCCTCTGTTCACGGGGTCGTCCCATAGGAATTTCCTCTCCTGCCTGCCGGATGGCTGGTATGGCCATGGGGGCACTCCTCCTTGTCGAATCGGCCGTCCTCCATCGAGTTATCTCGGCACACAGCGCAGTCACTGCCTCACACAGCTTCTCCTGGACCACCTCTCCAGAGGATTCTTCCCGCACTTTGCCAGTCATTCGCACAGCCGACACAGCCTTGAAGGTTCCCGTAGTCATTCGGAGTTCCCGTGCGATTGCTTCTGTGTAGACTTCCACAAATGGTTTGTCCGGGTTCTGGATTATGTATTCGGACATTTGCTGCCTTAGCCGCTCGTCCCCAATCCCCATCACAAAATGGTTCCTTAAGGGATCGTCTCCACCTCCAGGATCACCCAGAGCCCTAGGGGCTCGACGATTAAGGTTATTCCCTAACTCCTGCAGGGCCGGGTCTGGCTAAAGAATTGGGCACATAGAGTCGTGACCTCTGCCAACCCCCATGTACCTTTTCGAGATAGGCCACGATTTTATCAAACGTGTCACGCTCCTCCGGGGGCCTAACCATAATGGTCCGTCTAGCCCGCCCCTCTAGTGCGTTAATGGCAACCTTCAAACATATCTCAGGGGCCAGGTTATACATCTTTATGGCTCCCCTAACCCGGTCTACCCAGTCGGATAGCAACATGTTTTTCCCGTCATATTTTGCTAAGTGATTCAACAGAGCACCCGTCAGGAGGTGTACCATCAGGGCCTGTGGGGGTGCTGCCCTGTGGGTGGCAATGGGCGCCACTGCCTCGCCACCCCCTGAACTCGCTGCTACAGCCTGTAGGGCAGGCTGAGCCGCTCCCTCCGCCTGCATGGGTGTCACTGTATCCTGCCGACTACGCCAATTTGTAAGAGGTGGACCCGAGGGAGTCCATTGGGATACAGTGAACCACACAAGAATGAATGCACGCACAGTGAGTTGTGTGAACAAAAATAATTTTACTGACTTTAGAAGAGAAAACTATATACAATATAATGTACACTGTGATCCAGCCAGACCACACGGAGTGAGGTATGCTCTGGTGTACTGAAGTGGTGATACAACCTTTATAGGTTGTTAGCAACCCAAGATTGTCCACAGTGGGACCCCAGCCGGTACTGTGCCTTTAAATATTCATATTTTGCCTAAATGCCATTAAATATGGCAGGATCTCCTAACCAAACACAGCGAACTGAAGCCACTAGGAATCAACACTAAATTTGGGGTCTGTGTACCTGGGATCTCGGCTGAGGGGCACTGTGGCTCACAGAGGCCAAATACAGAAAAATCCCACACTATCCCCCCAAATGCCGGTAATGCCCACTCCCCCACCTCAGCTAGACTCCCTTGAACTTCCACGTGGCTATTTGTAACTTCAGAGCCGGGATGTGGATCCACTTGCTGTCGCAGTAATTCTTTAATTGCTGCAGCGGTGCCAAAACTTGTCCTCACCCTGATTGCAGGGAGGGACCTGAGCTCAGAATTTAAGTCCCATTAAAAGTGCGCACTAACCGAGTGTAAAATGCTTCAGGCTGAGATCTCCAGTGCAGGCTTGAATGGCAGTTTGGTTTTCTTGATGATGATTCACCGCTGGCCTCAGGGCAGGCAGGCCTCTGGTCTTCTCAGCTCCTGATTATAAATGAAGACTACAGATCCTCTTTAGCAGGCAGCAGATATTCACCAATCGTCCCTTGCTTGCTGTGGATAAAGCCTTCAATCTCTGGCTGATCACAGGACACCTCAGGTAAACAATTTAGCAGACACGTCTGAATCCGTTGCTCTCCAACTGCCGACTCTCTGTCCTCCTGCCACTTCCTTTCTCCAGCCCCTATTGCTTTTCTCAGGAAGTTAGGACATGGCAACAAAATAACAAAATGCACAAAATAAATAAGAAGCTATTTTTTACAGTCTATTTAAATAAGAAAGCCAATCAGGTGCAGCTATAAGATTACTTTTCTTTTTATATATTAATTGTCAACATCTCGCTCCATTAGTTCTAAGGGGGCTCTCCGACTAAGGGCCTCTAGTGGCCAGTCACACAAACTGCATGTTATATCACTATAGCATATTCAATGTAGTCACAGATGTATCCAATTGGAGTATCATATGTTTCATCTTGGGGGCCCCAGACTGTGACCCCCTCACAATGACGCCGTGCGCTTCATGCTGCCGCTGCACTACAGTAATACAGTCGTATAGATCATACGAGTGCATTACTGTAGTGCAGCGGCGGCATGAAGCGCACGGCGTCATAGCAACCAATGACGCCGTGCGCTCCTGCTCTTAGCAGGAATCCAGGCCGTGTTACCACTGACCGCTCGCGGCCGTGTGCATTCGGCTTTAAACGAATCCTGGAAACTGGGATCCTTGCCTCCCTCTTTTATGGATGCAGTCATTACCTTGGTGTTAAAAAAAAGGTAAGGATTGTCAGGAAATTGGGTCTTACAGACCAATATCACTGTTAAATACGGATTATAAAGTCCTGACTAAAGTTCTCGCAAATAGATTAAAAACGGTGATCAATAAATTGATACACCAAGATCAAACTGGATTCATCCCTAGATGGAATGCTCAGGAAAATATATGGAGGGTCATCCTTAATATCCAGGTTGGGGAGGGGGAGGACCGTTCCATCCTTTCCTTGGATGCTGCAAAAGTGTTTGATAGGGTGGAATGACCCTTCCTCTGGAAAGTCATAGAAAGAATGAAATTGGGGAACAGTTTCATCAAATGGGTTCAAATCTTATATCGCCAGCCTACAGATAAAATCTGAATAAATGGCGACCATACACCATCTTTTGTTTTGCAGTGTGGTACTAGACAGGGCTGCCATCTCTCCCCGGTATTATCTGCACTTTTTTTGGAACCCCTTGCCTGTAAAATTAGAACAGACGAAAAAGTTGAGGGTTTCGGGGGGAGAGGGAGCAATGATAAGATAAGCCTATATATACGCTGATGAAGTTCTCTTATTCCTTAAAGCTGGATATAATGTATTGCCAAGAATTATGAAATTGATTGATGAATTTGGATTTCTATCCGGGTATGAAATAAACTGGGAAAAAAATCACTGTTACTCCCATTAAAACGAGTAGCCCAGTGCAAAAATAACAAGGTTCATATATTGGCCCCCACAGATTCATTTACCTATCTGGGTATAAAGGTGGGAGCAAATCTAAGAACCTATAGCAGATTAAATATAACCCTGATGATAGATAAAGTTAGGGAAAAAATTAGAGTATGGCAGAAACTCCAATTATCACAGGTAAATAGAATTGCTATGATCAAGATGATTTTTTTACCGATAATATTGTACGTACTGATTGCCAGTCCAATATGGATTGAGGATTCCTTTTTCAATTAGTTGGAAAGATTAATTGATGAGCTAATAGGGGGACGGAAACGCATCAGAATTAAACAGAACTATCTTTGGCTGTCTGAAGGGGAGGGTGGACTTTCCCTACCCTTTTTCAGAGGATACTATATAGCAGCACAATTACAATGGTGTATAAATAACAGGAATAGTGGCTACAGAAGACAATTATTTAGGGATCACTATGGCACACAAAAATACATCTTCCATATCTTAGAAACAGGCTTTTTGGGTGTGCGGGATAGAGAAAACCCTATCAGTGAGATGTTGCAAAAAACATGGGAGAAAACAAGACATTTAGTTGGAACTTCGCATGCTGTACAATTTACCCCACTTTGGCAAAACACAAATTTAAATCAGCTGCTCACTTTTCCTGATGCCAGGTACTGCGAAAAGAGGGGTATTACACTAATTTCACTCATAGCTATTTTAGGAAATTTAAAACTATAATTACTTATATAGATAAAAAAATTTTGATAAATAGAGATAGCACTTTTTTGGATTACTGTTATAAGACGTCACAGATTAGATTCACAATCTCACTAATATATCACAGATTGATAAAAGAATTATCAAAAAACATTAAATTTAAGAGCGAGACCAAATGGGAAGAAGAACTGGGATGTAATAACCCACTAGAATGGGATGAAATTTATAAAAACATAAAAAAATCTTCCATCTCAAACTCACATAGATGAATTCAGTTCAAGATAATACATAGTTTATATTATACTCCTCTGCTCTCATCTAAGATTTACCAGGCTAAAGAACATAAGTGCCTTAAATGTCATATTGAAGATGCTGGATTCACTCATCTAATATGGGAATGCCCAATTATTGCAGAGTACTGGACAAGGATATTTAATAGATTAGATAATAGTTCCTCCTTAAAACTGACTCCAAAAATAGAAACCACAATTTTAGGCATTTTTCCAAAGATAAAAAAAAAGTCAGAAGTATAAATTGTTGTAGTTAAGGCGGTTATCATTGGCCAAGGCTATTATTGTACAGAAATAGGGTTCAGCTAAATACCCCAAATTTGAAGAATGGACGGAGCTCATAGATAAAACTAGGGAATATGAGCGAGTATGGTATCAGGGAAAGGAACAGATACAGGCCTGGTATCAGGTCTGGAAAAATTGGTTCTAAGACTGTGTCATGTTCGACCCCGGTGGCTCCAGTGACAACAAGGGTGGGGATAATAATATTATCGGGATGATAGAAAGTATTGTAAGCTCTCTCTATATGAAGAATTATTTGTATAGGCAGCTTATATGAGTAGATTAATATATTATGCGGACATGTTATGCCCCCTTTTAATGTATGTTTTAGTATGTTTATAAGCTATATATGTATTTATTTATAATTAATAAAGAATATTGGGGGAAAAAAAACCATTGCTCCCTAGACAAAACGAGCCACTATAACTAATGAAAGGTATTTGGGAATATATTTATAATAAAGCAATATTTCAAAATGTCATTTTCTTAATTCCTGGAGAACCCCTTTAATTACTGTTTAAGCAAATGTGGTATTTGTGAAACATGTAAATTCACAAACTTCTTTAAGCTGTTTATTGTTCATACAATTTTTTTTCAGTAGGGTGGGCAGACAACATAATGTGCATACTTTAGGTCATGATGTCCAAACATGTTAAAAATGAAAACAGAAGGGGGTGGAGTCGGCACCAGAGTCGGATGGTTGTGTGAGGTGCAGCTCTCCTGCCAGCATATCCCTCATAGCTCCTTACCTTCAGCGCACTGGACCTCAAAATGGTCAAAATAGGTGGCCAGAAAACCGCTGACCAGATGGGACATACCCGATCTCTGAGCCAATCCGGAGAAATGGAGAAATTTATTAAAAAGGCGGCTGCTGCAGCAGTGAGCAGGGAATCCAAGATGGCGCCCGGAACACCTTGCTCAAGCCACAAGCAGGCAACGGCTACAGGCGGCGATAAGGTAGGGGAAGATCCCGGTGATATAGACTGCCTACCCATTTCCAGAGCTTATATTAAAGAAGCCCTGGCAGACGCTCTGGGACCCCTTAGCCTGGACCTCTCCTCAATAAAGGAGGACGTACGCCACATAGGCCGGAGGGTGGAAACCTTGGAAGAAACCCAGGCCACAATCCTACAACACCAGAGCGAGGTGTCCTCCAGCTTATCCCTAGCTCAGAATCATATTAACGCCTTATATACCGCAATGGAAGATCAAGAAAACAGGAGTAGGCGGAACAACCTCCGCTTCAGAGGCATTCCTGAAACAATTCCAGCAGTAGATATTCCTGAAACGGTTATCCAGATCTGCCTTAAACTACTGGGTCCGGACTCTGCACATGAGGTCCTAATTGAAAGGGCTCACAGAGCACTCCGCCCAAAGCCGCAAGCTAGCGAACCACCCAGAGATGTGATTTGCAAGTTTTTGCACTTTCCAGTTAAAGAAGCCATACTGGAAAGTTCCAGAAACTCCAGCTCAGTAGAGTGGGAAAATAATACTATCACCATCTTCCAGGATTTAGCTCAATCAACACTGAGAAAACATAAGGCAATGAAGCCACTCACAGACTGGTTACGTCACCACAAGATCATTTATAGATGGACATTTCCATTTGGACTTTCCTTTCTCCATGATAGTCGTCGCATCCACATTTCCTCCTTCAGTGACCTGGATAAAGCTTACGACCTCCTTCAGCTTTCTCCATTACCCATAGAAAACTGGGACATGGTCCAGAAATTCAGAATATGACCACCTTACCGGACCTGCCTTCAGTGACACCCTGGAAGCCTCTCCGCACCCCAAAGCTCCAAAGGTCCAGAAGAGGGAACTTTTCTTCCACCCCTAAGCGTCTAGCTCTGTCAGATAAGTGACCAGCTTCCAACTTCCCTCCCTGTGAATAGAGAGCTACAGGATTTATTCTACGGGACTTTCTACCACTACTACATTTATTCAGTACTCTCCACATGACTCTGCTTTCTATACTGAGTGGTGATATAGGTACTCATACTCTCACTACATCCAGTTACGCCCTATCTCCACTCAGTATTGGACGACGAGACAGTAGGGATCCCTCTCCCATCTGTTCTTAGGCTAGGATAGTTTTTTATCTAAAAATGTAGTCTATGTGATAGATGAGTTAACTCCCGTATCATAAAGTCCTACCTCCCACAAATCACGAAAAGTGGAGTCCCCACCCCTATACCTTTGCCTCCAACAAAAATCTGCCCAGCTCTCTCTTCTCTATAGAACAAAAAAGATTAAACCCCTCCCCCCCCCTCATCCACTCTCGGCTATTACAGCTTTAAAAAATGAGTGTTCCCTAGTTCTATACAAGCCCATGGGTTTTCCATCATTAAGATTCTCCAGTTATACTGACTCCATAGAGGGAGTTGCTGCTCCTAGGTATTTTTGCCTTTTCCCCCCTTATGCCATCCACCCAGGGAGACAAAGATGTCAAGTTCTACCATGAATGGCGAATAACTAATCATTTTTGGCTTCTATTTCTTGTTACACTTTATGTTTTTTATTTTTACTGCTTTGACAGGTACTCAAGATCTAGCCTAACAATCTTTCATATGTGTGAATTGAAGGTAGTGCTGAGAAAGAAAACGCAGAGTTGTGGCCGTCTGAAGTGGTGGCTATTGGAATGTTCTCCTTGAGGTGGCACCCTCTCTCTCCTCCTAATACTGGTTGGTCATTGCCCTTTTATTAAGCTATCTACAGCCCCCTGTACACCCTTTGAAATACCCGAATATGTCTGATCTCAGACTAGTATCTTACAATGTCAAGGGGTTGAGATCCCCCTCTAAAAGATGCCAGATCTTCTCTCTGCTAAATAAAGAGAAATGTTCAGTAGTCTTTCTCCAGGAAACAAATTTCAAACATGATAAATACCCTAATCTTTCTCACTCTAAATTTCCCAGCTGATTCCACTGTGGGGCTGGGGGTGCCGCCTCGAGAGGAGTTGGTATAGGCTTCCATAGAGGCCTTCCCTTTCAATATAAATCCCACATACAAGATCCAGATGGTAGATATCTCATCCTCAAAGGCCAGGTGGGACAATCACTGTTCACATTTGTGAACATATACAGTTGCAAGAAAAAGTATGTGAACCCTTTGGAATGATATGGATTTCTGCACAAATTGGTCATAAAATGTGATCTGATCTTCATTTATCACAGGATGAACGTAATGCTCTATTATGCCTTCAAAAAGACAAGGACTTAACCATCAAGCCGGCCGACAAGGGCGGGTCTTTGGTGGTTATGGACAAGAGGGACTACCTCGAGGAAATCCATAAACAACTAAATGACACTAACATTTACGAACGTCTGTCACGTAATCCCATCTCAGCCATCAGGGACAACATCCAACAAGTACTGACATCCCACCTAGGCAAGGGCACCATTGACAATGAAACAATATCTTATCTATCCAAAAAACACCCGATAACACCTGTAATGTACATACTACCCAAAGTCCACAAACGTCTCAACAAACCCCCAGGACGCCCTATAGTCTCATCCTCTGATTCCATTCTATCTCCCATCTCTGAATTCCTGGAAAAGGTCCTCACACCAAAAGTTAAAACCACCAAGTCATTCCTCCTTGACACGTCCACATTTTTGCACCTCATAAGGGACATTAAACAGGTTTAACCAGACTGCATTTTGGCTACCCTTGATGTTGTAAGCCTCTACACATCAATTACACACAGCAAGGGTCTAGCTGCCACTAAGAGATTACTCGAGACAACGGGCACCAGACCTGAAATCTCCTCACTGTGTATGGACCTCCTCCAAATTGTACTTACCCAAAATTACTTTCTGCTTGAAGACACATTCTTCATTCAAAAACAAGGGACCGCAATGGGGGCACACATGGCACCACCATACGCCAACTGCTACATGGCCACGCTAGAGGAGGACCATATTTACACGAACATAGAATTCCAACAACATGTAGTCATTTGGAAAAGATATATAGACGATGTCTTCTGCATATGGAACAGCACTACAGAATCACTACAAAACTTCCTCACCTACTTGAATTCCATCCGGCCTGAACTTCAGTTCACCCTACACCACAGCAGTACATCAGTTAACTTTCTAGACACTACAGTCTCCAAGGATCTCAACGGCACTCTACACACTAAACCGACCGACCGCAATAGTCTATTACATTTCTCCAGCTTCCATCCTACCAGTATGAAAAAATCCCTTCCACGATCGCAATTCCAAAGAATATCCTGCATAGTCGACAACACGGCAATTAAGGAAAAGAGATTGGACGAAATGTCCACACGCTTCCTAAACAGGGGCTATCCCGACACGGTAATAAAAGAATGCCTAAAACCCAGCCAAAAAATTAGGGAAAAACAGGCCCAAAGGGTACCCTTTGTGCACACATTTCACCCCTTTGCCCACAAGATACAACACATCTTACGGAAACATTGGCACCTCCTACATCAGGCGTACCCGCACATCGAGGCATTTTCACTTCCGTTCCTACCATGCAATAGACGCCCCAAAAACCTAAAAGACATGCTTGTGAGGGCAGATGTGGGCTCCAACATCAAGAACCCAAGACAACTATTACTACAAACGCAACGCAAGGGCACTTTCCCCTGCTTGCATTGTACGCAATGTTCACACGTCACAAAGGGGGACAAAATCTTCCACCCTCTTACAGGACAAGGGATCCCAATACGGGGTTACTTTACATGTGACTCAACCAATGTAGTCTACACCATCAAATGCCCATGCGGCCTGACCTACGTGGGCGAAACCACACAGACCATTAGGGACAGAATATGCCAGCACAAGTCTAATATCCGATGTGAAAACAACCACCTGCCCATTCCCGCAGATTTCACAGCCAAACGTCACACCATCGCCCAACTACGGTTCCAGGTAGTGGAACAAGTAACAGTTCCCAGAAGGGGCGGAGATTTATCACGCCTCCTCATGACCAGGGAAGCCATGTGGATACACCGCCTTCAAACACTCGAACCAAAGGGTCTAAATCGGGACTATGACATAGGAAGCTTTATATGATCCCTAAAGCACATAGACTTAAACCAATGCGGCGGCGCTAACGGTGCCCACAGGCAATCATATGTGGAAAATGAACCTCCATCTATATAATACACAGCATGAACTTCGGGTGCAGATCTATCACATGAACTACCCCATGAACCACAGATAACATAAATATAGGTTACAGACATTGATTTTTCCTAAAACAAGCAGCTCTAACAATACCTCTATTCATATTCTAGAGCAGATATTGATCCTCATCTTAATTCCTGATGGGAACTGAATAGATCATATCCTTTATAGCCTACTACATTGGTCATCATCTAGAGGTAATTATGACAGACACTGCTCTGATGGACATCCATAGGTAAATATGACATCTATAGACAAACGAATCCATTGGTTGACCAACTAAGAGGTAAATATGATAGATACTCCCCCAATGGACCTCCACAGGTAAATATGACAATTCAGAAGCTTTACCCTCCCAAACCACAGTCCCAGCGCTTCCCCCACTATCCTAATAGCTAACTGTCAGCAGGATCGCATCCAGGCGCATGCGAGTCTGCACATAGTGGCAGACAACAGCTGATCACCCCAGCGGCCGCACGGACGCAGCGCGCGCATGCGCAATTATACTTGAGAAGCTCCGGACGCCATCTTCACTGTACCCGGAAGTACGTCAGCTAGGACCCGCCCCTCCAACCACGCTGCGCAGCCGGATCCCACATAAGGGGAACGGAGACACAACCGGCAGCATGGCAATCCGGAATACAGGCTATAGCCTCCCGGACCGCATGCCAGAAAGGGACACAGAGCCCATACAAACAGCAGCATCCCTGCCGACCACAGAGGAAACTCTTCTTATTCAAGCTTTTTTTCGGATTCGATGCGGCCATAATCCGGGTAAGAATTAACAATGAATAAGTGGCTACTGAACTACTCTCCTATATGGTATTCATATAGAGACAATAGCCTGTTCTAATATGTTGTATAATCTATACCCAGTCTGTCTTAACAATATGTTGCGAAATCCTTACCCAGCGGACTCTGCATGTAATTAGACTGTCTAACCACTTGTGATGAAACATTGTTTAGCCTATAGCATATGATATATAAACTTGTTTATGTACACCACGTTCAATTTTGGTTTCTATGATACGGTCCATAGAATACGGTTTTTGCATATTCTCTGTCCCACTCCGCAAATTATGTTCCTTAACCCCACTTACTGCTACCCATTG
The DNA here is from genome assembly GCF_905171765.1 of Bufo bufo. NCBI lineage: Eukaryota > Metazoa > Chordata > Amphibia > Anura > Bufonidae > Bufo > Bufo bufo. Next base: position 110,053,348 of record NC_053397.1, on the reverse strand, counting down.
ACCAACTCTGTAACCAGTGAAGCACCACAGTCTCACCATGAGAAAAGCGCACCACCTCAAACCACCTACTGACCACAGACCACTCCGATGATGATCCTGCTGGATCCCCAGATGACAGCTAATGCTCTCCTCACGTGCCATATCGACACGTCCCCCTTTTGTATATAATATATTCGATATACTACCTGATATTTGTTTGTGACGCACCTTTTTGCGATATTATATGTACTATACAATTGATTCTATACCTATTGTGATTATTGTATATTCATCTATGACACTTTGTATGCCTCTCCAGTTACACTAAAGAAGGCTTCTCAGCCGAAAATGTTTTGACTGGAACCGCACTAAAATAAAAGCTTTGCATTGAAACTCAAGTGGAGTACAGGAGTCTTTATATATTACTGATCTTCATCTAAGTCACAACAATAGACAATCACAGTCTGCTTAAACTAATAACACACAATGAATTAAATGTTACCATGTTTTTATTGAACACACCATGTAAACATTCACAGTGCAGGTGGAAAAAGTATGTGAACCCCTAGACTAATGACATCTCCAAGAGCTAATTGGAGTGAGGTGTCAGCCAACTGGAGTCCAATCAATGAGATGAGATTGGAGGTGTTGGTTACAGCTACCCTGCCCTATAAAAAACACACACCAGTTCTAAGTTTGCTTTTCACAAGAAGCATTGCCTGATGTTAATGATGCCTCGCACAAAAGAGCTCTCAGAAGACCTACGATTAAGAATTGTTGACTTGCATAAAGCTGGAAAGGGTTATTAAAGTATCTCCAAAATCCTTGCTGTTCATCAGTCCACAGTAAGACAAATTGTCTATAAATGGAGAACGCTCAGCACTGCTGCTACTCTCCCTAGGAGTGGCCGTCCTGTAAATATGACTGCAAGAGCACAGCGCAGACTGCTCAGTGAGGTGAGGAAGAATCCTAGAGTGTCAGCTAAAGACTTACAAAAGTCTCTGGCATATGCTAACATCCCTGTTAGCGAATCTACGATACGTAAAACAGTAAACAAGAATGGATTTCATGGGAGGATACCACAGAGGAAGCCACTGCTGTCCAAACGTTTACAGTTTGCACAAGAGCACCTGGATGTTCCACAGCAGTACTGGCAAAATATTCTGTGGACAGATGAAACCAAAGTTGAGTTGTTTGGAAGAAACACACAACACTATGTGTGGAGAAAAAGAGGCACAGCACACCAACATCCAAACCTCATCCCAACTGTGAAGTATGGTGGTGGGGGCATCATGGTTTGGGGCTGCTTTGCTGCGTCAGGGCCTGGACGGATTGCTATCATCGAAGGAAAAATGAATTCCCAAGTTTATCAAGACATTTTGCAGGAAAACTTAAGGCCATCTGTCCACCAGCTGAAGCTCAACAGAAGATGGGTGTTGCAACAGGACAACGACCAAAAGCATAGAAGTAAATCAACAACAGAATGGCTTAAACAGAAGAAAATACGCCTTCTGGAGTGGCCGAGTCAGAGTCCTGACCTCAACCCAATAGAGATGCTGTGGCATGACCTCAAGAAAGCCATTCACACCAGACATCCCAAGAATATTGCTGAACTGAAACAGTTCTGTAAAGAGGGATAGTGAAGAATTATTCCTGACCGTTGTGCACGTCTGATCTGCAACTACAGGAAACGTTTGGTTGAAGTTATTGCTGCCAAAGGAGGTTCAACCAGTTATTAAATCCAAGGGTTCACATACTTTTTCCACCTGCACTGTGAATGTTTTTTACATTGTGTGTTCAATAAAAACATGGTAACATTTAATTATTTGTATGTTATTAATTTAAGCAGACTGTGATTGCCTATTGTTGTGACTTATATGAAGATCAGATCACATTTTATGACCAATTTGTGCAGAAATCCATATCATTCCAAAGGGTTCACATACTTTTTCTTGCAACTGTATGCTCCTAATACAGACCAGATTAATTGGCTCATCAATATCCTCGCTTTAGTAGAAGCCCATAGGGAAGGTTTTCTGGTCATAGCCGGAGACTTAGCCTTCAACCCACTCATTGACACATCCTCAAAGAAATCCCCTGTGTCAACGAGAGCTCTTAAATTGTTACACACAAAGCTCTACAATTTGAGTATGGTAGACATATGGCGCTGCCTTAACCCTGAGACAATAACTCATATAGCAGAATCGACTATATTCTAATTCCAATAGAAAAACTACAATTCTGCTCATCCTCTCGGATAGGTGACATTACCCTATCTGATCACTCCCCTATTTATTGTGATATACGCCTGGATGTCAAGTCTGATAGACACTCAGGTCGGAGGTTCAATGAGTCCCTGCTGGTCATTGCCAAACATAAGTCACAAATATCCTCCTTCCTAGAGGAGTACTTCTTAATCAATAATACCCCTGAGATATCCCCTCAGGTCCTTTGGGACGCCCATAAGGCATATATTAGAGGCAGACTAATCAGTTTCTGCTCTTTTCTTAAGAAAGAATCTGAGAAAAAACTCACTACATTACTATCAAAAATACACAAGGCAGAAAAAGCCCATAAGCAATCTTTACTCGCCCACCAACTGTCGGAACTCTCTTCTCTCAGAACTCAACTAAAAAACTTACTAAATGAGCGTTCAGCCAAGTTCTTCTTGTCTGCCCCACAAAAAACCTTCGCTCATGGCAATAAAGCCTCAAAGTACATGATGCAAAGAATAAAGCAGAGAAGAAATTCCCAATATGTTCATTGCATCAAGTCCCCTCATGGCACTCAACTTTTTAAAGCAGAAGAGATTGCTGAACAATTTAGGCTGTTTTATGAGTCTCTTTACAATCTTCCATCCCCTGATCATCCAAACCCTTATCTGGGAAGAGAGGCCAACAGTGAATCCTTCTTAGACACCCTCAATCTCCTGTCCCTAACTTCATTATAACAGGAATCTCTGTCTAAGCCATTCACTGCCCTAGAACTAACAACAGCCATTAAGTCAACCCCTAAAGGAAAATGCCCCGGCCCTGATGGTCTCCCCATATCCTACTACTCGACCTTCAGGGAGATATTACTGCCTTTTATGCTCCCCATCTGTAACCGCGCATTAGCCAGCCACCCACTCTCCTCTGATATGACAAAAGCCACTATCACAATTATACCTAAAGAGGGCAAAGACCCCACCCCCTGTTCCAACTACCGTCCTATATCTTTACTCAATGTTGACATCAAACTTTTAGCCAAAATATTAGCCACAAGATTGCAAAACTTACTACCCGACTTGATCCATCCTGATCAAGTGGGATTTGTTAAGGGACGTGAAGGGAAGGCTAACACCACCAAGATATTAAATGCTTTATACTACGCTTCTCATAAAGCCACCCCCCTGGTCATGATTGGCACGGACGCTAAAAAAGCATTTGATAGAGTGGATTGGACATACATTAGGTTGATCCTCTCAAAATTTCAGCTACCAGAACCGTACATCAATGCTGTGTTTTCAATGTATACCCACTGTTCAGCGTCCATGTCAGTCAATGGGCTCATGCCCTCCCACTTTCCAATAAGAAACGGAACGAGACAGGGCTGTCCACTCTCACCTCTTATATTTGTCTTGGTGAGGGAGTCACTTCTGAAAGCACTTAGACAAGATAAAGAGATCAGAGGTTTGACTGTTGGGGGCCATGAATTTAAACTGGCAGCATTTGCAGATGACTTACTGATCCTGACCACTAACCCACATGAATCCATGCCCAAAATATTATCAAAACTTAGCCTTTTTGGTTCACTGTCAAACTTTAAAGTCAACCCCTCCAAATCCCAAATCTTGCATGTTGGCCTCTCCCCCCCTAGTCTTTCGTCCCTCCAGATAAACCCCCCATTCAATTGGCAAACCCAATTATTAACATACCTAGGGGTAAAGATCTCTCCCCACCTGCCAGAGCTATTTCAACTAAACTATAAACCCCTTCTATTATCCATACAAGCCCAGCTGGACTCATTGGACTTTCCATACCTTTCCTGGTTTGGAAGAAAGAACATTCTTATGTCTTTGGTTATACCTAGACTCACTTATTTGATGCAAGTGCTCCCTATTGATATCCCTAAATCCTACTTTGCTTCCCTGAATAAACATATACGCAAGTTCATTTGGCAAGGTAAAAATTCCTGCATCTCCTTTGATACACTAACCAAGCCTAGAGCTAAAGAGGGAATTGGACTTCCTGACCCAGAGACGTACATGAGGGCCATCCAGCTTTCAAGAGTTGTAGATTGGATTAGAAGCCCAATTCATAAATCCTGGCTCATACTGGAAAATGCCCTACTACCCTCCCCTATTAGGGCCCTTCTGCTGGCTGACAGACATCCTCCGGTACCAAGCTCAATACCTAATCCCCTCATCCGGAATACTTTAAAGGTCTGGAGATGGTTCTCGTTCAGCTTCAGGGCCTTATCACTACCCTCTCCTCTTATGCTTATAAAGGATGTTATTGATCTGGCTCCCAAGGATCTGAGGGAAAGCTGCCCTATCTCCCTGAGGTTCTCGGAGGTTGCCATTTCACAATTTCTGGATCAGGATGGCTGCATACTCCCAGACCCTGAAATCTGCAAAATGCTTAAAACACAGATTCGCAACCCTATCCTTATGCGCTTCCTTAGATCCCAATCACTCCTTCTCACAAGGAAAACTCCTCCTTCAAGCGTAACTAGCTGGTTTGAAGAAATGATAGGTAACAAAAGATACCCTCCCAAAATCATCTCCACAATATACAAGCAGCTGAAATCTCCTTATTCTATGCCCAAACCTGCAGTAACTGGACTCTGGGAGAAAGACCTTCAGCGGACCCTGACACCCCCCGAGATAGCTAAAGCACTGATCTCTCCCCACAAGATCTCTAGGTGTATACGTATCCAAGAAAACAGTTATAAAGTCCTTACGAGATGGTACAGGACTCCAGATAAGACATGTATGTATAAATCAAATGCCTCTGATATCTGCTGGAGGTGTAACAGGGCCAAAGGCTCCTTTTTACACATCTGGTGGTCATGTGAACTAATCAATCCCTGGTGGCACAACATAATTAAACTGAGCAAGCAGATTTGCCAGACCTCTTTCCCCTGCTCTTCTGAACTAACTTTGTTATCCTTGGGAATAGGGGGAGTGGCCCCCTATAAATCAACACTCTTCTCTCTCTTATTAGCAGCAGCCAGACTACTCTTACCGACTCACTGGCTGTCTCCCGAGATCCCCTGTATTGATCATTGGATTAACAAAGTAGACCAGATATATAGACTAGAAGAAATCTCTCATTGGGAGTCACGGTCAAGACCCACTTTCCTCCAAATTTTGTCCCCTTGGAGATCTCAAAGAAAATTCTCCTAGCTCTCATCCCCCACTAGCCACAGACCTGTAAACTAAACCTAGGGGTTTTATACCCTAGATACTCTCTACCTCACAACACACTAATTGTGCCTTAGTACTTTTGTCATACTGTTGATTTAAATAAGTGTTAATGTTCACTTTTACTTGAAACCTGTCCTTATGGGGCCATGCCGGCCTGGTTTTACATATTCTACTACTACTTGTACTTGTGACTGTTACTCTTTGGCATTTCTTATGTAATGTTATTGCATTATGTTTTTGGCAATGACCAAATCTATGAAAAAGAAAAACAATAAAAATTGTCAATATAAAAAAAATAAAAAATGAAAACAGAAGATAATAGTATTAATGGTTAGTTACCTGCGACTGCAAGATCAGTCTCATCATCATCCACAGATTCCTGGGTAGTCATATGTGCTAAAGGTGACAAAGGATATGATGTATTTAGGTTTAAACCCAGCATAAAGTTGTGCACTTTGCCAGCTCTTCCCTCACGTGTGTTGAATAGGGCAGTGTCACTAACTAAGGCCATCAACATGCGTTGCACCCAACTTGCTTGACTATTTCTTTGATATTCCTCTTCAGCTTCAGTATTTTCACTACCTAAATAAAATCAAGAATAAGAGTAGTAATTGCAATAAGCCAAGGCAAATACTAATGAGCACCTAGAAGATGGTGATGGCACAGGCAAGAAACTCTGCCACAACATCTGCAGCAGCAGCCAGCTATAAAATACAGCTAGGCTCCTGCTGCAATAGCCAGGATCAGAGATAACTTTAATCCTAGCCATTTACCTCATTAGAAGACATGTCATTGCTGACCACTGTTCCCTTATGGTCCCCCACACAACGTAATTGCAGAGTATTGATGTGTTGTTAGGGCAGCCAGTGCTTACAATACCCCAAAGTGTGTTAACTTACTGCACATATTAAAAAAATGGAGAGGCAGCAGCACAATCCTCCAGCGTGCTCACATTGCACTAACAAATGATAGCTCACATCATATTTCTCATAGAAGATCATACTACTTCAGAAGTCATGTATTAACATAAACAACAGTGAGGTTTCGGACCTGCCATGGTTCTTATTGAAGACCAGGACCGAGTTGAAACATTGCTGTTGTTGATGTGTAAAAAAATAGATTTTTATGACTTCTGTGGTGTTATGATTGTTTTCTAGAAATATTACATCTATTAGGTGCTAAGCTGACAGGCATTATACACTGCAATACAAAAATATTGCAATGTATTATGTGAGTGATCAAGTTCTCTGCTTGCACTGAAAACAAAATGTAAAAAATATATAAAATGTGTAAAAAATAAATGAAAAAATGGGAACATTCTCTTTTCACTATTCTAAAATGTTTCTGCAATAACCCATAAAATTTCCTATTAAATCCACACAGGCCTTCCAAAAAAATGGAATAAAAAAGGTGATCAAAAAGTCTAAATTACTGAATGTCTGTTTCTTCAGCCCCCTTAAACATAATAACATAATAAATATAAAAATATATAATAAATACAGACCGGATTCCAAAAAAGTTGGGACACTAAACAAATTGTGAATAAAAACTGAATGCAATGATGTGGAGATGGCAAATGTCAATATTTTATTTGTAATAGAACGTAGATGACAGATCAAACATTTAATCCGAGTAAATGTATCATTTTAAAGGAAAAATACGTTGATTCAAAATTTCACGGTGTCAACAAATCCCCAAAAAGTTGGGACAAGTAGCAATAAGAGGCTGGAAAAAGTAAATTTGAGCATAACGAAGAGCTGGAAGACCAATTAACACTAATTAGGTCAATTTGCAACATTATTGGGTATAAAAAGAGCTTCTCAGAGTGGCAGTGTCTCTCAGAAGCCAAGATGGGTAGAGGATCACCAATTCCCACAATGTTGCGCAAAAAGATAGTGGAGCAATATCAGAAAGGTGTTACCCAGCGAAAAATTGCAAAGACTTTGCATCTATCATCATCAACTGTGCATAACATCATCCGAAGATTCAGAGAATCTGGAACAATCTCTGTGCGTAAGGGTCAAGGCCGTAAAACCATACTGGATGCCCGTGATCTCCGGGCCCTTAAACGACACTGCACCACAAACAGGAATGCTACTGTAAAGGAAATCACAGAATGGGATCAGGAATACTTCCAGAAACCATTGTCAGTGAACACAATCCACCGTGCCATCCGCCGTTGCCAGCTGAAACTCTACAGTGCAAAGAAGAAGCCATTTCTAAGCAAGATCCACAAGCTCAGGCGTTTTCACTGGGCCAGGGATCATTTAAAATGGAGTGTGGCAAAATGGAAGACTGTTCTGTGGTCAGATGAGTCACGATTCGAAGTTCTTTTTGGAAATCTGGGACGCCATGTCATCCGGACAAAAGAGGACAAGGACAACCCAAGTTGTTATCAACGCTCAGTTCAGAAACCTGCATCTCTGATGGTATGGGGTTGCATGAGTGCGTGTGACATGGGCAGCTTGCATGTCTGGAAAGGCACCATCAATGCAGAAAAATATATTCAGGTTCTAGAACAACATATGCTCCCATCCAGACGTCATCTCTTTCAGGGAAGACCTTGCATTTTTCAACAAGATAATGCCAGACCACATTCTGCATCAATCACAACATCATGGCTGCGTAGGAGAAGGATCCGGGTACTGAAATGGCCAGTCTGCAGTCCAGATCTTTCACCTATAGAGAACATTTGGCGCATCATAAAGAGGAAGGTGCAACAAAGAAGGCCCAAGACGATTGAACAGTTAGAGGCCTGTATTAGACAAGCATGGGAGAGCATTCCTATTTCTAAACTTGAGAAACTGGTGTCCTCGGTCCCCAGACGTCTGAGTGTTGTAAGAAGAAGGGGAGATGCCACACAGTGGTGAAAATGGCCTTGTCCCAACTTTTTGGGGATTTGTTGACACCATGAAATTTTGATTCAACATATTTTCCCCTTAAAATGGTACATTTTCTCAGTTTAAACTTTTGTTCCGTGATTTATGTTCTATTCTGAATAAAATATTAGAAGTTGGCACCTCCACATCATTGTATTCAGTTTTTATTCACGATTTGTATAGTGTCCCAACTTTTTTGGAAATCCGGTTTGTACATGCACAAATATGAAGACAAGAATATTACTGAAAGCTCATATAATAAAGCTGGGTTCACATTTGAGCGTTTTACAGCGCGTTCAAACGCGCTGTAAAACGCTTAACACATGAAAACCAATGCTTCCCTATGGCCCTGGTTCTCACTTGAGCGTTTTACAGCACGTTTGAACGCGCTGAAAAACGCCCTACGCTCAAAAAAGTTCTTGAGCTTCTTTGGGGCGTTTTGTCTCGCGTTTGCGGCCATAGGATTGCATAGGAACGCGCAAATATGTTCTTTTGCGCGTTTGTGACCAGTTTGGCACATAGCAACAGGCAATAAAAAGCCACACCCTAGTGAGAGGCAAATGTCTAGCCTGACTAAGATGCTGTCAATCACTGCTGTCAATCACACAAATGCGCGTAATACGCGCGTTGACTATGGACAAAAACACGCACAGAAACGTGCATAAAACGCGCATTAAACGCGCATATCAAATACGCTCAAGTGTGAACCCAGCCTAAGACACTCAGTTCATATTTAGCAGGTCCTCTGTTGTTTCCATGGCTGTGACTGCACTGGCAATACAGTAATGTTAGCTTTTTCATTGTTGAAACAGTCAACCATATTTATCATAGATTTCTACAAAATTGGATTTTTCTATTTTTTATCACAAACCCTACAAGACTTTTGTGAGGCAATGAGTAAAACCTGATTATAAGGGCCAGTTCACACTGAGTTTTTCTGGTGCTGAATGTGGAGCATTTCTGCCTCAAAATCAGCTCCAAAAACAGCCACCTGCTGGAGGAAGCGCCAAAAATATGTTGAGTCCTGTGCCTTCACATAACACGGGCAAATCCAACGGCAGTGCAGAGGGACTAAGACTGGCATCTAAATCACCAGTCTTAATAAATGTCTGCCGTAGTCTATATTGGTTGCTTAAATACTACTAAAGACAATAAATTGCTGGTGCCTCGTGAAGCCATTTAGTGAGTGCCCATTGAGGAACAAATCAAGACATGTTACCTTTTGGTTCTTGCTGTTCATCGTCACTGTCATCGTTGTCGACTATGTGCTTTGGTTTAAGGTTTTCTAATAGAAGAAACAAAAGATTTCAGTACTTTTATAAGACAGTAGCTGCATAAGACCTACTGTAGCTTCATCTGCAAATACATTTGACAGCCAGTTATCCACACATAAAAATATTAATTTTTAGAATTCAAGAATGTTGCTTTTAGCATGCCACAAATAACACCTTAAATATAAGGCAATGTTCACACTGGAACTAATGACATGAAACTCCTATTTGGCACCTACAACTTTCACATCTAAGATTCATTCCCTTCTCCCTACAAATCCTTAGAAAATAATTTGACTCTATTTGAAAAATAAGTATCTATGACTGCCCCAGCTAAGCATTTGTTATAAGGGGTCTACAACAAGGCCATTGAGTTTGGAGACATACAGTATATCTTCTTGTTTTCTAGTAAAGCACCTTACATGAGATCTGGTGGAACTGATTTGTCACCCATGAGTTTTGGTCTGAAGTGCTAACCCTGATAACACTGTATTTGCATTTTAGATCAGAAGCCTAACCCTAATCTGTTCTTACTTCATTTGAAGCTACAGGATACTCCTAAAGGATGCAAAGACTTTTCCAGATCCCAAATTCAGCTGAAAACCTCTCATATGCCAGCACTGAAACCAGTCAAATCCTATAGCTTAATGGCTCCAGAATATCCATTATCAAGTCAAGTAGTCAATGGGATTTGTTGATGTTCTTTTTAAAATGGATCAAAATAATAATATCCATAATGTATCCTGCAAAAGCAGGACATTAATATGAATTCAGCCTTATACCTAAATTCACCAGAGAAAAAAAGATCATGCTGAATGGAGTTCTATATGGGATTTCTAGTGTAAGTCTTTAAAAATTGAACAGGCTGAAGAGACAGTCTCAAATGCTCTTCTGGAGTCAGTGTGAGGGCAATGGCACGGAAACCTAAAATTGCAGTGTCTAGAAAGAACCTTTGTGGCTGAAACATAAAAAGGAAGGCTACTTGATGCTGGTTTCAAATCTGTGTGGTAAAAAAAAAATGCAGCCTTAAGAATGGCAATGTGGATTTCCATTGTACACAATTGGCTTCTATCTCATGAGGGTTTTTACCTTCTCTCGATAAACTTTACAGGATTATTGGCTGAACTGGATGAACATGTGTCTTTCAGCCTTAGGCTGAAAAACATTTTGCAAATGCAAAATCCACCACGTTCCATTCCGCGGTAGAAACCACAGTGGTTTTTCAATTTGAATACTGTGGACCCACTTGCAGTTTCGCCCCACTGAGTGGAGCTAACCTGCGAATGCACAGCCAATGCAGCTTACAAAAGGACATGTTCTTTCTTGACACAGTTGCGCCAAAGATAAGAAAGGTAGTGCAGCCTTCCGTTAAAAACTAAAAGTAAACAGTCGTAGTTAATATAATGATAACTGCATACAAAAAGGTGGCTTGTAAAAACCACGCTGCACAGAAACCATAAAAATGTAAAGGACATAAAATATGCAGAATAACACCAGATTGGATGTAGAAATTCTAGAATATGAATATGTACAGTATACATGTGTAAAACTTATTTTCACTTTTTCAGTATGATACAGATGATGCTACTGTGGTTACCTAGTTCTTCTTCCATTGTGGCACCTTTGGTTTGGTTGGAAACACCAAGAACTCTGTTAAACAATATTGAAAAGGCACTACCCCAAACGCCTAAATAAAACAGACAAAAACAAAATTATAAACAAAACTATCATTTAACTACACAGCATAGACAACAGTATTACACATTTACTGTATACCACTCTTTCTAAACTGTTTGAATACTATTGAGGTCATTAATCAAACTGCTGTAAAGTAGAACTGGCTTAGTTGCCCATAGTAACCAATCAGGCTCCAACTTTCATTTTTGACAGCTCCTTTGGAAAGTGAAAGGTGGAATCTTAATGGTTGCTATGGGCAACTAAGCCAGTTCTACTTTACACTAGTTTGATAAATGATCCCATATGTTGGTTAAGATGAACAAAGACTAAACTATAGTGTTCAGCGAACCCAAACTGCAAAGTTTGGGTCCGTACCAAACTTTACAGCAAAAATTTGGGTTTGAGTTCGGTGTTCAGGCATTTAATAAAGCTTGTTGAAATGCTGCAGGGCAGCCAATCAACAAGCTTTTAAGCTGTGGGCTAGAAGCCATCACAGCCATGTCTAGTAATGGCATGGCTGTGATTGACCGATGCATCTTGTAACCCAGCCTCTATACAAGCTGGATCACGTGTAGCACCATCAGCTCTGAGTAGTACAGGGACAGGAAGCAGGCAGCTGAAGTAAAGGAGAGTGTTAGGAATCTCATCTGGCTATTTATTCTGTGGGTGACCAATAGTGATTTTTTTTGTGGGTGCAATACACCAGCTTTGCGCCCCTGACACAGAAATATAATAATTAATCTTGCTGTTAATTCTGTGGATGAACTATAGAGATCTTTTGTGGGTGCAATGCACCATCTTTGTACCCCGACACAAAAATACAATAGTTATTCTGTCTGTTAGTTCGGTGGGTGACATATACCCATTTTTGGTGTGTGGTACACCTGCACTGCATACGTGACAGCGAAATTAATATAGTTAATCCGTCTGTTAGGTCGGTGGGTGACATACAGTGAGGAACAGAAGTATTTGTACTCCCTGCGATTTTGCAAGTTCTCCCACTTAGAAATCATGGAGGTGTCTGAAATTCATATTGTAGGTGCATTCCCACTCTGAGAGACAGAAGTAAAAAATAATAATCTGGAAATCACATTGTATGATTTTTAAAGAATTACTTTGTCTTGCACTGCTGAACATAAGTATTTGAACACCTGAGAAAATCAGTGTTAATATTTGGTACAGAAGCCTTTGTTTGCGATTACAGAGGTCAAACGTTTCCTGTAGATCTTGACCAGGTTTGCACACACTGCAACAGGGATTTTGGCCCACTCCTCCACACAGATCTCCTGTAGATCTGTCAGGTTTCGGGGCTGTCGCTGAGCAACACGGAGTTTCGTCTCCCTCCAAAGATGTTTTATTTAGGTCTGGAGACTGGCTAGGCCATCCAGAACCTTGATTTGCTTCTTACGGAGCCACTCCTTGTTTATCCTGAATGTGTGCTTTGGATCGTTGTCATGTTGGAAGACCCAGCCACGACCCATCTTCAATGCTCTGACTGAGGGAAGGAGGTTGTTGCTCAAAATCTCACAATAAATGGCCCCATTCATCCTGTCCTTAATACAGTGCAGTCGTCCTGTCCCCTTTGCAGAAAAGCACCCCCAAAGCATGATGTTACCACCTCCATGCTTCACAGTAGGGATGGTGTTCTTGGGATGCAACTCATCCTTCTTTTTATTCCAAACACGATGAGTGAAGTTTAGACCAAAAAGTTCTACTTTGGTCTCATCTGACCACATGTGATGACTTGATACGGGACAGGAAAATTAATATAGTTAATCTGTCTGTTAGTTCGGTGACCTCAAAGAATTAGGAGAGCATCAAATAAGGGACGTGGCCCTGGTCATGGTGCTGCTGGTGTTGGTGGAGCTTCTATTGCAGGGAGAGGACGTGGTCGATCTGTGCCAGCTACACGCCCAAATGAAACACCTTCCTCAAGTGCACGTAGGCGACAGAACGTTCAGCATTATTTTGTAGGCCCGAATACCGGTGTACGAATGGTGAGGCCAGAACAAGTAGAGGCGGTAGTAGATTGGGTGGCTGACAGTGCCTCCAGTTCCTTCACATTGTCTCCCACCCGGTCCCCTGATGAAAGCGCAGAGTTGGCACCTGCAGCCCATGGGCATCTGTCTTTCACCTCACCCCCTTGCAAATCAGCAAAGCAGTCTGAGCCCCAAGTCATGCAGCAGTCTATTATTGATGACTCTGCTAGCAGGGTTTCCATGGGCCATCCACCTAGCCCTGCCCCAGAAGTGGAAAAGATTGAATGCCCAATCACTTATGTTTCAGTATGTGGATATGGGAGGACCACTGCAGCACGTCTCTGATAATGAAAAAATACAGGTGCCAATATCTGCAGCTTTCTGCAGTGTGCAGTCCGCCAAGGAGGGCAGGGATGAAGTGTGTGTGGAAGATGATGTGGAGGATTATGAGGTCCTAGACCCCACATGGAGTAAAGGTCATGCGAGTGATGTGTGCAGTTTGGAGGAAGAGGTGGTGGTCACACAGCGCCAGACGCACAGCAAAAGAGAAGCAGGGTGCAAAAGCAGGGTGTCCGTCCGCTAGCCAGTGCCCACCGAACCAGGGACTGAGCACACTAAAGCCAGCTCCAAGGAGTTCCCTGGTGTGGCAGTTCTTCAGGCAATGTGCTGACGACAAGACGCGAGCAGTTTGCACGCTGTGCAATCAGAGTCTGAAGCGAGGCATAAATGTTCTAAACCTGAGCACCACCTGCATGACCACCTGCATGATCTGACTGCAAAGCATGAGCTGCAGTAAAGTACACACCTCAAAAACCTTGAAAGATCTCAGGCTCCTCCTGCTCCCTCATCGGCCTCTTCCTCCCCCTCTGGAGAGTTAGTGGCATCTGCCACCCCGCAAACAGAGGATGTGGCAGCAACACCACCTCCACCAAGCATTAGTGTTGATCGAGCACCAAGGTGCTCGTGTGCTTGAGTAGAACATTTCGCAATGCTTCAGTGTTCTACCGAGCACCCCAGCACAAAGGAAGTCAATGGGAGAACTCCAGGCACCCCCTGCTCTGAAGAGGGCAGGGTATCTGGACTCTAGTTCGGCTTAGGAGTCCCCACATATGAAGTCCGTGCTTGGGGACACCCCAGTGTATTTAAATCTAATTTCTGAAAAGTTTCTGCTGGGATCTGCTATAAAGCTGAATGCTAAACTGTGTCAAAAAATCATAGTAGTTTCTGATGTAGTGAAAATTCCTATTCAGCAGAAGACTTATTTTATATTTTTGTGCAGGTTAACATGTAGCTGTATAGTGTACTGGTTAACGTCCTTGCCTCTAATGTACAAGGTAAGGAGTTCGAATCCCGGCAGAAACATTTCAGAAACATTTATATATAAACAAGTTTATAGCCATAATATATTTAAATATATTATATTTAGAATAAATAATACTTTATAATATATGTAAATATATTATGGCTAAAACATCAGTAGTAGTTTCCCACATATTATGCATTCATATATATCAGAAGTATGATTTAATATTTACATATATATATATATATATATATATATATTTTATAATATTTTTTTTGTTGTAATTACACATTTATTTTGTGCCATGCATTTTTTACAATTACTAAAAAAAAATATAAAATATATAAATTTAATCTCTATTTCTGAAATGTCTCTTCCAGGATTCAAACTGCCAGGATTTAAATACACTAACTCAAGAATTGCGCTCGAGCACACGCGGTGTTTGGCCGAACTGTTGTTCGGCCGAGCAAGCTCGATCAACACTAACAAGCATCTCCACACTGTCCCATGGAAGCGTTCAGCTGTCCATCCCTCAAACACTGGAGAGAAAGAAGAATTACCCCCTACCCACCAGCGATCCCTGGCCCTGAATGCCAGCATTAAAAAATTCCTGGCCTTTGAAATGCTGTCATTCTGTCTGGTGGAGATGGGCGACGTTCCAAAACCTTATGGCGGTGGCTATCCCATAGTACGTGGTTCCCAGCCGCCACTACTTTTCCAGGCAAGCCATCCCTGCTCTACACAACCAAGTGGCGGACAAAATCAGGTGTGCACTGCGCAACGCCATCTGTGGCAAGCCCACATAACCACCGATACGTGAACCAGTAAGCACGGGCAGGGACGTTATATCTGGGTAAATGCAGTGGGCCTGAGGCGGATAGCAGTTTGGCGCATGTCCTTATGCCACAGAGGATTGCAGGACAATTCTCGTTGCCTCCACCTCCTACTCAGCTTCCTCCTCCACCACCTCCTTATCCGGTCAGCGTAACACGTGCACCACCAACTTCAGCACAACCAGGGGGAAACAACAGCAGGCTGTTTTGAAACTCACCTGTTTAGGGTAAAAACCCCACACCGAGCAGGTGCTGTGAATGGGCATGGAACAATAGACCGATGAGTGGTTGGTGCCACTGAGCGTCAAGCTGGGCTAGTGGTGTGCGATAACGGGTGAAATCTTGTAGCAACTCTGGGCCGAGCCGGTTTAACGCTCATCCCTTGCCTGGCGAATGTGCTGAATTTGGTGGTGCAGAGGTTCCTGAAAAATTACCCTGATATGTCAGAGCTGTTGGAGAAAGTGTGGGCCGTCTGTGCGCGCTTTCGGTGTTATCACCCTGCTGCTGCTCGCCTGTCTGCGCTGCCGCGTAACTTCGGCCTTCTCACTCACCGCCTCATATGCGACGTACCCACAAGGTGGAACTCCTCTTTGCACATGCTGGCAGACTGTGCGAGCAGCAGCAGGCGATAGTGGAGTTTCAGCTGCAGCATGCACGGGTGAGTCGCTCTGCGGAACAGCACCACTTCACCACCAACGAGTGGGCCTTCATCATGTACTCCACCAACATGGCCAGTGCCGATGACGCTGTCCTCAGCGTTACTATCCCACTTCTATGTCTTCTTAAAAAATAACTTCGGCCGATGATGGAAGAGAACGTGGCACAGGAGTCAATATATACTATACGTTGTGTAGGACTGCGCTTCTTTTCAATTTTCAGGAAGGATTCCTCCTATGTTTAGGTCATAAGTATGTTGCAGACCCAGGAAAAGGAACATCAATCTTCACACAAGACACTGTCCCACTGGGTATGTTGCTCTGTGAAGTATCAGAAAGGCGCATAGATAGTGAAGCACCATCGATAGAGTCGCATATAAAGGGTTTTAATTATACTAACAAACGTGATAAAATTAAAAGCATATCAGCCATAGAATCACCCTCGTATTCCTACCCGACCCGGGTTTCGCTCACGCTTCTTCTTTTTTGAAGATATAAAAAGACCCCTAAAAAAGGTGGAGTACTCGCCCCTGACGAAGCGATGAAAGGAATTCAGAGAAGGGAAGCAACAGAAGTAAAAGAAAAATACAATCAGAGTATTTTAGGAATGACCCCCCAAAAAAGAAGTCATGTATAGAGATGTCCCGAACTATTCGCCGGCAAACAGTTCCCGGTGAACATCGCTTGTTTCGCGTTCGCCGCGGCGGGCGAACATATGCAATGTTCGGTCCGCCCCCTATACGTCATCATTGAGCAAACTTTGACCCTGTACCTCACAGTCAGCAGACACATTCCAGCCAATCAGCATACCCTCCCTCCCAGACCCTCCCACCTCCTATCAAAAAGCAAGGACAGAATCCATCTTAGATTCATTCTGAAGCTGCAGTGTTAGTGAAAGCAGGGAGAGTGCTGTTGCTGATGATTTAATAGGGAAATCGTTGGCTAGGCCAGTGTTCTGTGTCCACTCCAGTCCTCAAAGACTCATCTGATGTAAGGACAGTGTCCTGACAGCACCCCAAAAATCCCTTTTTAGGGCTGGTACATCAGTCTGCTTTTTATATATATATATATATATATACAGTACAGACCAAAAGTTTGTACACACCTTCTCATTCAAAGAGTTTTCTTTATTTTCATGACTATGAAAATTGTAGATTCACACTGAATTCACACATGTGGAATTATATACATAACAAACAAGTGTGAAACAACTGAAAACATGTCATATTCTAGGTTTTTCAAAGTAGCCACCTTTTGCTTTGATTACTGCTTTGCAAACTCTTGGCATTCTCTTGATGAGCTTCAAGAGGTAGTCCCCTGAAATGGTTTTCACTTCACAGGTGTGCCCTGTCAGGTTTAATAAGTGGGATTTCTTGCCTTATAAATGGGGCTGGGACCATCAGTTGCATTGAGGAGAAGTCAGGTGGATGCACAGCTGATAGTCCTACTGAATAGACTGTTAGAATTTGTATTATTATGGCAAGAAAAAGGCAGCTAAGTAAAGAAAAACGAGTGGCCATCATTACTTTAAGATATGAAGGTCAGTCAGTCAGCCGAAAAATTGGGAAAACTTTGAAAGTAAGGGCTATTTGACCATGAAGGAGAGTGATGGGGTGCTGCGCCAGATGACCTGGCCTCCACAGTCACCGGACCTGAACCCAATCGAGATGGTTTGGGGTGAGCTGGACCGCAGAGTAAAGGCCAAAGGGCCAACAAGTGCTAAGCATCTCTGGGAACTCCTTCAAGACTGTTGGAAGACCATTTCAGGGGACTACCTTTTGAAGCTCATCAAGAGAATGCCAAGAGTGTGCAAAGCAGTAATCAAAGCAAAAGGTGGCTACTTTGAAGAACCTAGAATATGACATATTTTCAGTTGTTTCACACTTGTTTGTTATGTATATAATTCCACATGTGTTAATTCATAGTTTTGATGCCTTCATAGTCATGAAAATAAAGAAAACTCTTTGAATGAGAAGGTGTGTCCAAACTTTTGGTCTGTACTGTGTATATATATATATATATATATATATATATATATATATTGCAGTTGCCTGCCAGTGTGTGAGAGGCCACAGGCCCACAGACTGAACTGTGTGCACACCACTCAAATCGGGTGGCACAGTACCTTGCAGATAAAAAAGTTATTAAATTTTTACCCTTTAATATAATTGCAGTTGCCTACCAGTGTGTGTCAGGCCCACAAACTGTACTGTGCCCACTGCCCACCACTCATATAGGGTGGCACAGTACCTTGCACGCATAGTACCACTGATCTAAAAAAAAAATGACAGGCAGAGGCAGTGGCCGTCGTGGTCGTGGTGCTGTGATTTCCTTTGGCCCTAGAATAATGCCCAGTGTTCAGAGGCCACGTACACTGAACTCGAAAAATTCTGAGAACATAGTTGACTGGCTTACACAGGACACCCAATCTTCTCCAGCTTCCGCTCGGAACCTTGACGCACCATCCTCCTCCAGCTCAGCTTCGGGCACCTCTTAAGTTACCACTCGCCCGCCCGCCGCCAACACCACCAACACTAGCACCACAGCCGCTTCACTTGATCTGTCAGAGGAGTTATTTACACATCAGTTGGAAGAAATGAGTGATGCACAACAATTATTGCCAGAGGATGTAGATAACAGGGATATGTTTCAGTCAGTCAGCATCACACACATGGACGTATGGAGTGATGATGATGATGTTTTACCCACTGCTGCTTCCTTTGCTGAGTTGTCAGATACAAGTGAAGCGGTTGATGATGACGATGTGTCCGTGGATGTCATGTGGGTGCCCGCTCGAAGAGAAGAAGAACAGGGGGAAAGTTCAGATGGGGAGACAGAGAGGAGGAGGAGACGAGTTGGAAGCAGGGGGAGGTCGTCGCAAGGAGCTAGTGGCACAGTCAGACAGCATGTATCGGCACCAGGGGTCAGCCAGACAGCACGCCAATCAACGCATGCTGTTGCCACCACCAGAATGCCGTCATTGCAAAGCTCAGCAGTGTGGCATTTTTTTATGTGTCTGCCTCTGATAACAGCGATGCCATTTGCAACCTGTGCCAAAAGAAACTGAGTCGTGGGAAGTCCAACACCCACCTAGGTACAACTGCTTTGCGAAGGCACATGATCTCACATCACAAACGCCTATGGGATCAACTCATGGTGAGTACAAGCAGCACAGAAACTCAAAGCCACCATCCTCCTCCTGGTCCAGCATCTTCAGCCACGTCAACCACTGCTGTCTTCCTTGGCCCCTCTCAACCACCCGCCACTCCGCCTCTCACCTTCAGCAGTTCCTGCTCATCTGCCCACAGTCATGTGTCTGTCAAGGAAATGTTTGAGCATAAGAAGCCAATGTCACAGAGTCACCCCCTTGCCCGGCATCTGACAGCTGCCTTGTCTGAACTCTTAGCCCGCCAGCTTTTACCATACAAGCTGGTGGAGTCTGAGACCTTCAAAAAATGTGTAGCTATTAGGACACCGCAGTGTAAGGTACCCAGCCGAATTTTTTTTCCACAAAAGGCAATCCCCAACCTGTACTCTATTGTGGAAAAGGTTGACGGCTGCCAAGCATGGAATGCGTGGCTCTGCAGAGGAGTTGGTGACACCGCCACGACTTGCAGGCAGGCCTGCTGTCACCTCCTCTACTCCTCCTACTCCATCCTCTTCGCTAACCTCCTCGGCTGAGTCCTCTTCTGCTGCTGCGTCTTGCTCCACATGAACTGCACGCCCCCAAGTCCCCAGGGGCTATTCCACATCCCGGATACGACAGTGTCACGCCGTCTTGGGGTTGACTTGCCTGAAAGCAGAGAGTCACACCGGACCAGCACTTCTGTCCACCCTGAACGCACAGGTGGATCAGTGGCTGACCCCGCACCAACTGGAGATCGGCAAAGTGGTGTGTGACAACGGAAGCAATTTGTTGGCGGCATTGAATTTGGGCAAGTTGACACATGTGCCGTGCATGGCACATGTGTTGAATCTAATCGTATAACACTTTGTGCTTACAGGACGTCCTCAAGCAGGCCAGGAAGGTGTGTGCTTACAGGACGTCCTCAAGCAGGCCAGGAAGGTGTGTGGCCATTTCAGGCGCTCCTACACGGCCATGGCGCACTTTTCCGATATTCAGCTGCGAAACAACATTCCAGTGAGGCGCTTGATTTGCGACAGCCCGACACGTTGGAATTCAACACTCCTAATGTTCGACCGCCTGCGCCAACAAGAAAAAGCCGTCAACGAGTATTTGTATGACCGGGGTGCTAAGACAGCCTCTGCGGAGCTGGGTATTTTTTTGCCACGTTACTGGACGCTCATGTGCAATGCCTGTAGGCTCATGCGTCCTTTTGAGGAGGTGACAAACCTAGTCAGTCGCACCGAAGGCACCATCAGTGACATCATCCCATTTGTTTTCTTCTTGGAGCGTGCCCTGCGAAGAGTGCTGGATCAGGCCGTAGATGAGCGTGAAGAGGAAGAGGAAGAGTTGTGGTCACCATCACCACCAGAAACAGCCTTATCATCGCTTGCTGGACCTGCGGCAACGCTGGAAGAGGAGTCTGAGGAAGAGGAGTCAGAGGAGGAATGTGGCTTTGAGGAGGAGGAAGACCAACCACAGCAGGCATCCCAGGGTGCTCATTGTTACCTATCTGGTACCTGTGGTGTTGTACGTGGCTAGGGGGAAGAACAGACCTTCAATGAGATCAGTGAGGATGAGGAACGGGACATGAGTAGCTCGGCATCCAACCTTGTGCAAATGGGGTCTCTCATGCTGTCATGCCTGTTGAGGGACCCTCGTATAAAAAGGCTGAAGGAGAACGACCTGTACTGGGTGGCCACGCTACTAGACCCCCGTATAAGCAGAAAGTCGCTGAAATGTTACCGAATTACCGGAAGTCAGAAAGGATGCAGCAGTTCCAAAACAAGTTAAAAAGTATGCTTTACACAGCGTATAAGGGTGATGTCACAGCACAACGGGAATCTAACAGGGGAAGAGGTGAAAGTAATCCTCCTCCTACCACGACCACGCCGGCAAGGACAGGACGCTTTACAGACGTGTTGTTGATGGAGGACATGCAGAGCTTTTTAAGTCCTACGCATCGCCACAGCCCTTCAGGGTCCACCCTCAGAGAACGACTCGACCGACAGGTAGCAGACTACCTTGCCTTAACTGCAGATATCGACACTCTGAGGAGCGATGAACCCCTTGACTACTGGGTGTGCAGGCTTGACCTGTGGCCTGAGCTATCCCAATTTGCGATAGAACTTCTGGCCTGCCCCGCTTCAAGTGTCCTGTCAGAAAGGACCTTCAGTGCAGCAGGAGGTATTGTCACTGAGAAGAGAAGTTGCCTAGGTCAAAAAAGTCTAGATTACCTAACCTTTATTAAGATGAATGAGGCATGGATCCCGAAGGGACTGACAGTGGGGGATGCATTTGACTAAAAAAGGCCTGATGAGATGCCTTGGGCTAAAAATGGTCCACACGCTGCTGTATTTAATCTCTGCATGCCGGATGACTTGCGTGACTTATCCGCAACCAACTAGGGTTCAAGCCGCAATGTTTTTGTGCACTTTCTGCCTGGAAAACATCAATTTTTCCGGCCGCTGCTACAGTAGCAGCGGCTGCAACAATACCTAATTTTTCAGGCATGTGTACATGCCTAATTTTTCTGGCCTCTGGTGCTGCACTGTGGCAGCAAAAAAAAAAGGCACATACATGTGTCAATTCCCCTTCGTGATTGTTACCTTGTTGTGGTGAAGGGGCTTGCGTATCACAATAAAGCGATCACCTCTATGAGTGTGTTGGCAATGTTGGCACACCCCAGATGATAAGGTCGTTGCTTCATTGTTAACAGACCAAAAGCGATCGGCTGGATAATTTTGCATAGAAAAAACATTAATTTTCTTTGGGATCATCTAAGGTGATCATTAAAGCCTACTAGGCCCACAATGGGCCCACACTGCGAATCATTGTTTTCTGGGTCACTTAACTACCTCAGCACGACCATAGGCTTTGAAAAACCGCCATTGTCTGCAATCTCCCAAACGTGCGCACGAGCACAGTCGTCACTACACCAAGATTGACGCATAGAGGAATAAAATTTATGTCATGAGTGTGTCAACTATTGACAACTCTTTGCGGTTGTCTCAAATCTATTTGATACACGTTTCCTGATAGGGGACGTAACAGGGATTAAACTGATAAGAATAGTACTACTTAACACACCACTCATATAGGGTGGCACAGAACATTGCACGGCGCACGCGCAGTGCCCCAAATTGGAAGTAAGAGGACCGACCAACCATCTTTTTCCATCTCCCGGTTCCTAAAATCTATTCCATACACCGGCCCCTGATAGGGGACAAAACAGAGATTAAACTGGTAAGAACAGATTTTTTTAAAGGGTTTCTACCACCTCGTTTTGAGAAATTTAGCTGTCAGACACTAGCGATCCGCTAGTGTCTGCTCAACCAAACAATGCTATTATAATAGCTTTTTGTGCAGCCGTTTCCATAAAAAACAAACTTTTATCGATATGCTAATGAGCCTCTAGGTGCTATGCGGGCATCTTTTCAGCACCTAGAGGCTCGGTCTACCTTCACAAAATGCCGCCCAGCGCGTCCCTCCAGCCCATCTCCTCTGGAATGCAATCCCCCCTCTGAGTCAGCGGACGAATTCTCGCGCATGCGCCGTGCGCGTCTGTCTTCGGCGCAGGCGCAGTTAATGTTTAACCGTGGAGATGTCTGTCAGACATTAACTGCGCCTGCGCCGAAGACAGATGCGCATGGCGCATGCGCGAGAATTCGTCTTCTGACTCAGAGGGAGGATCGCATTCCAGAGGAGATGGGCGGGTTGGAGGGACGCGCTGGGCGGCATTTTGTGAAGGTAGACCGAGCCTCTAGGTGCTGAAAAGACGCCCGCATAGCACCTAGAGGCTCCTTAGCATATCGATAAAAGTTCGTTTTTTATGGAAACGGCTGCACAAAAAGCTATTATAATAGCATTGTTTGGTAGAGCAGACACTAGCGGATCGCTAGTGTCTGACAGCTAAATTTCTCAAAATGAGGTGGTAGTGAAACCCTTTAATTAAAAAAAAAAAGAGGACAGGCTCTGCGGAGCTGGGTATTTTTTGGCCGCGTTACTGAACACTCATGCACAATGGCTGTAGGCTCATGCATCCTTTTGCGGAGGTGACAAACCTGGTCAGTCAAACCCAAGGCAACATCATCGACCTCATCCCATATGCGTTTTTTCTGGAGCGTGCCCTGCGAAGAGTGCTGGATCAGGCCGTAGATGAGCATGTAGAGGAAGGTGGTCATCATAACCACCAGAAGCAGCCTTGTCGTCGATTGCTGGACCTGTGGCAACGCAGAGAGAGGAGTCTGAAGAAGAGGAGTCAGAGGAGGAAGGTGGCTTTGAGGAGGTGGAAGACCAACCACAGCAGGCGTCCCAGGGGGCTTGTTGTCACCTTTTGGGGACCCTTTGTGTTGTACGTGGCTGGGTAGAGGAAGAGACCTTCAATGACGTCAGTGAGGACAAGGAACGGGACATGGCTAGCTTGGTATCCAACCTTGTGCAAATGGGGAGTTTGCGGTTGTGCAAATAGACTGTTTGCGGTGCGTTAAACGGGGAGTTTGGTCTGTCACTGTGAAGCGGGCGTAACCCTTACACTACCTGATCGATACATCATACCTGATCGTATACACACACTGGATGTTTTAAAGCACGTTATTCCAAACAATTTAGGAATGTTAGGCGATTTATGCCCTTTATGGATTAAAACCCTACTCTGCGTCAACTACGTAATTTTCCATGGGAGTTTTGCCATGGATCCCCCTCCGGCATGCCACAGTCCAGATGTTAGTCCCCTTGAAACAACTTTTCCATCACTATTGTGGCCAGAAAGAGTCCCTGATGGTTTTAAAATTTGCCTGCCTATTGAAGTCTATGGCGGTTCGCCCGTTCGCGGACATTTGCGTTCGCGAACAGAAAATTTTATGTTCGCGAACATCTCTAGTCTTGTAGAGGAAGGGGAAAAGGGAAACAGGATCCCAAAGCCCAAAAAGACAGGGAGAAGTGAGCGGGATTTTTAACCTTAGTTCGTATACTCTTGCAGATAACGTGAAAGAGGTTCTAGGGAAGGGGATAAAATTTGCGCCAACCAATAGACTTAATAAGTTTGAGGCTTTCCTGGATGTCCATTAATATATTAGAAAACTTAATATTGCCAAATATTGTCTAAGTAATCAGGCACCTCTAAAGAGGCTGAAAATGAAGTGATTCATACACAATTGCGGGAGAAACACACTTTTTTTCAAAAAAATAAAGATAATGAGTGTATTGAGGCGTTTAAAAGAGGGCTTCTTAAGGAATTAGATAAAATGGATACTAAACCGAAATACCACAACCTCACATTAGAAAAAAAAATTAGCTCTCAAAAAACTTTAATTTAACCCAAACATTTTCATCAAGCCGGCAGATAAGGTGGGGGGGAGGGGGGGGGAGTGGTAATAATGGATTTAGAAAAATACTGTTGTTATCTGATGGGGATACTTAGCAAATATTGAAAAAAAAAATATACAATAGAATATAAAAGCAAAATAGAGTTGCTTCGAGAGGGGAATGGAATTTGATTATTTGACCATTAAGCTTCCAGTGACCCCTGTCATATATCACTTGCCGAAGATCAATAAAAGTCTGACTAATCCCTTGGGGAGACCCATGGTCTCAGGGATTAACCCACTTATAAGTAGATTGACAGAATATATCGATTTTTTCCTCCAAAAGTATGTCACCCGGGCTCCCTCCTATCTCAAGGACACAAATAATGCCATCGAGTTCATTAAAAGCCTAGGACAGAATCGAGAGAACACGTGGCTCGCTACGGTAGATGTAACATCATTATACACGATTATCCCAAAAGAATTGGGACTCAGGGCAGTTGAGGAGGAATTAAAGAATGATCCTGAAATGTTAAATCAACAAGGAAAATGTATTTCAGATGGTGTAGACGTCTATCTTAGTCACAATTATTTTTGGTTCAAAATACATATTATTTACAGCAGACAGGGACTGCAATGGGGGAGAAATTCACCCCCAGTTTCGCTAAACTTTTCATGGACCTCTGGGAAAAAGAAAGAATCAATCCTATCCTAGAGAAAAAAAAAATCTAAATGGAGAACTGCGGATTTGGAAACGTTATATCTACGACTGTTTATTTATATGGGAAGGAGAAAAGGGATTGATAAATCTCATTACAGATCTTAATAAAAATAATTGGAATCTCAAATTTACGAGTAACATCAGCGCCACCTCTATTAACTTCCTAGATATAACTATTGTTATTGATGACAATGTCTTTAAAACAAAAACCTTCTTTAAAGAGACCAACGTAAACGCATATATTGCAACTACCAGTTGCCATTATGGCCCCTGGCTAAAAAATATACCAAAAGGACAATTCAAGAGAATTTATTGCAATTATACAGTGACCTATAAAATACAAAGTCAGGTCATTCATGAGCTGTTTGTAGAAAAAGATATCTAGAAAAGGATTTGACCATCTGTTGTAAAAATATACAGGAAAGTGCCTAGTTTAATTCCAACCGAAAACGTTAAAAGGAAAGGGAACAAATTCACATGGTGTGGCTTTTGCCTCCCGTGTAAAAACAGGGCCAAAGGAAATAGAATCAGAAGTGTACAAGTAATTAACTGAAATAAAAAAGATCTTGATTTTAAAATAAAGGGGGAAATTACGTGTGAATGTACAGGAGTCTTGTATCTATTGGCGTGCCCTTGTGGCCTCCAATATGTGGGGAGAACTACGAGAAAATTAAAAACAAGAATTAAGGAGCATATCTGCAACATTAAAAAGGGCTTGGAGACACATAGTGTTCCTTTGCATTTTAAAAAAGTCCAACGACCGCCGAGTTGCCCACATTCTAACCAGTGCTGATTACTGGGTGGCCACCCTGCTGGATCCCTGTTACAAGGACAACGTGCTTTCCTTAATTCAGTCACTAAAGCGTGATCGGAAGATGTGAGAGTACAAGCGCACGCTGGTAGATGCACTGCTGATGGCATTCCTAACTGACAGCGGGGGCTCAGTGGAAGCACAAGGTGAAGGCAGAGGAGGAGGAAGAAGTCGCCAACGCAGCTGGGGCACTGCCAGCACCTAAGTAGGGACGGTTAGCATGGCTGAAATGTGGAAAAGCCTCGTCAGCACGCCACGACAACCAGCACCGCCAGCTGACACGGAACCTCTTAGAAGGAGGCAGCATTTCAGCAACATGGTGGAACAGTACATTTGCACACGCCTACACGTACTGACTAATGGGTCTGCCCCATTCAACTTCTTGGTCTCCAAATTGGGCACATGGCCTGAGCTTGCCCTTTACGCCTTGGAGGTGCTGGCCTGCCCTGCGGCCAGTGTATTGCCCGAACGTGTGTGTCAGGAATCATCCTGCTATGTCTGTTTAGTTCAGATGGTCTTGCCCTCAAGTTTTCCCTCTGTTAAGATGGTGGATTGTGTCTCAGCTGGGTGCCATCTTACTTCCTGTTTCACATTTAAACCTCTCAAGCCTGTTACTAATTGCTTGAGTATTGTGTTTAGCTTCTTCTCGTGCAGTCCTCTTGCTTGGAACTAGCTCTCTGGTTTGTTCCTCCTACTTGTGGTTTACCCTGCTACTTTGTGACATCCTGCTACCTCCTGTTGCCGACCCGGATTGCTTGACTACGTTCCTGTGCCGCCTGCCCTGACCCATTGCTCGTCTAACCTCGGCTCTTCTGCATCCTTCGGTCCTGCACCGTTGCTACCGGTAACGGCTCCGCCTGCCTGGCTCTGCTGCATCCTTCGGTCCTGCACTGTTGCTACCGGTTACGGCTCCGCCTGCTTGGCTCTGCTACAGCCTTCAGTCCTGCAACCTCCTATTCAAGACTCCGGTATTTCCTGTGTACAGGCCTTGTCCCTGCCATTGGATTCCAGCAGTATTCCACTAGAATCGTGACAGTGTGTTTAGAATGGCAGGGGGGTGATCACAGACAAGCGCAGCCGCCTGTCCACAGCCAATGTGGACAAGCTCACGTTCATTAAAATGAACCAGCCATGGATCCCACAGGACTTATCCGTACCTTGTGCTGAATAGACAAGTGTACCGGCCGCACCCAGCTATTGTCATACTCCAGCACACTCTCTCTTTGCGTTCTCTTTTCCATTTTTAAATGTTTTGGGACCTTCCCAAATTTATAAAAAAAATATAAATAAAGGGGAAAAAAAAACAAAAAAACAAAAACAGTCTTTGCTATCTCCTCCTCCACCGCTGCTTCCAGATTTTTTTTAAATTTTTTTCTATTGTTATTTTAAGTTATTTCCCTATCCACATGTTTGCAGGGCAATTTTCCTGCTCTTATCCCATTTTGCTTCCTTTTGCAGCCCTCTAGCCCTTACTATGACTATTTTACAGCCATTTTAGTGCACCAAAGCTCGGGTCCCCATTGACTTCAACCCGAAGTTCGGCTGAACCCGACGAACCCGAACATCCACGGGTCCACTCATCCCTACTAAACTATCATGTCATTCCCAAGCAGGAAAATCTATAATAGGGCTGCGTGTACTTGTGGGCGTACAAATGACGCCGATAGGACCTCAGGATAGGTCATCATTTCTTAGATCGGCCGGGTGCAACACCCAGCACCCCCAGTGATCAGCTGTTACAGGGAACCACTGCGCTCACAGGAGCTCTGGTGAGTGCAACCAATTCCCAGCATCTCTCCCAAGCACAGTGCCATACATTGTATAGCGACTGTGCTTGATATTGCAGCCCAGACCCATTCACTTTAATGGGGCTGAGCTGCAACTAGGCTATGTGACCGATGTGCAGTGAGTGATGTCACATGGCTTAGGAAGATGCCGCAGTGCTCACGGAGTGCCCAACCTCTTCTAACAGCTGATTGGCAAGAGGTTTGGGTGTCCAAAAGATAGGTTATCAATATCTGTTACTGAATAACCCTTTTAATGACCAGAGATTATTTGTTGATTAGCACACGTGGTAATTTAACATCCTTAAAGGGGTTGTCTCACTTCACCAAATGGCATTTACCATGTAGACAAAGTTAATACAAGACACTTACTAATGTTCTGTGCTTGTCCATGTTGCCTTTTCTGCTGGATTGATTAATTTTTCAATCACATTATACACTGCTCGTCTCCAGGGGTTATGAGTGTGCCTTTGGAGTGTGGGAGGAAACTGGCGAACCTGGAAGAAACCTACACAAACACGGGGAGAACATACAACCTCCATGCAAATGTTGTTCTTGGTCGGATTCAAACCTTGGACCCCAGCCCTGGAAGGCACCAATGCTAACCACTGAGACACTGTGCTGCTCAATAGAAAAAGGTCCCGGCCTCTCTAGTGGCTGGGACTGTGGGGTTCCGCATAGGCTGGCGCTTTGTCCTATAGTGTGCAAGACGGCCACCACTGATGGATTGTAGGTTCATCATAACCATGGACACGAGCAGTGTATAATGTGATGGAAAAATAAATCCAGCCAGCAAAGGAGGCTAAATGGATAATCACAATAGCGATAGCGAGACATTCAGACTCAAACATGCACTCTGGGTTATAATCCCAGGCTAGGATCAAGTGCCTAATGTACAGACTTGTGTTTTGGACCCAATCCTGGTTTTGGCTTACAAATACTAATGAAAAATACTTATCAAATACGGACCATGACTAACAGACCATTGTGTATGCTGCAATTAATCTTTCACTACATTAAACTCACAATGGTTATTAACATTACACAGTCTATGCATGATCTAAAAAGGTTTACAGCTCTAACTCACAGAGTGTACTTGTCTTCAATTAACACACTTATCAGTTTTTTGTTTTTTTTAAAGAATTTATACCATTGTATAATTTGAAGAACACTATCTCTAGTAATATTGTTTGCCAAATTGCTTACATACCCATAAAAAAGTGCAGTGGATATTCCTCATATCTCTTTATAACCGTGCCCATATAAAATTTACTTCCAAAAATTTCTGGAGACATGAATGTGCCATATTTTGCCATTCCTATCTCATATGGGGTAAATTCCACCCAATCTGCAAGATAAAAAAAAAAAAGGAATCTGCAATTGCTACTTCTTCACTTAATATGGCCAGCTATAAGAAAACTATTAGAAGAATCAACAGATGGTTAAAACGAGCATGTACAGTATATTTTTTACTTGCACTATGTAAGACTATGAGATGGCTTTTATAAAGATAACAACACTGTATTTATACTCACATGACACATTTATATTCACATTTATATTCACATGACAATTTCAAATGGAGCCATCAGTCAGGCCCGAATCTAGCTTTTCTGTTGCTTAATGAGAAAAGCAAAATTAGATCATCCTTAAATTGGAGATGTGTACGTGCAGGGGTGGACGGCATTATCTGACAAACTATCCCCCTTTCCTGCAGCATGTGACCTGCCATCTAAGGCTTTTGAAGTGAAATCTTCTGAGAAAGTATGTAAACAGAAAACCAAACCAATAAATTACATAAACTCCAGTATAGTTCACTTGGTATCGTACAAATATGTGTTTTCTGCACTCAGGAAAAATTGATGTTTCAATTGATGAACTTTATTTTAAAGGACATAGAAAACTATGTAAGATATAAGATATGTGTATAGATGTCCATATTTTGAGTATGGCTCTGATTAAATTACTGTGTTTTTGTTCTATTATCGTCTCAAACTTCTCATTTGACTTGGGGCTCTGGTTTTTCTTGAACAAAATATACACTCTTGGTAAAAATACAAATTAAATAAAGTTTCAGGTGTTACTCTTATATGACATAGATTAATAACTCACCATACAGTAAATGCTTGTGATTGCTGTGATCACTCCTCAGACGGAATTTACAGATAATACATACTACCGTACTGTGCCCAAATAATATCATAATATAGGATTCAAATTGTGTGGCTGTCATGGCCCATAAACAGGTAGGAACTAGTGTTAGGGACCACTCATAGAGGCGACCTTGACGTGGTGAGTGGCTTATTACGCTTTGGCCAAAATGTACACCAATGCCTCATTCAACATCCAGCATGGAGGCAGGGCGGAGTGCTGGTCGCAGAGTGCTATTGCATTTGTGTTCTTTTCTTTGTATATGTATTTCGCCATAGCGATGTGCACCTGCATATAGGGTTGTGCTGACTGAATCCCCCACATTTTTTTCTTTGTAGGATTCAAATTATATATCCCATAGTGCTTGATCATGCTGCCATACAGTACTCAAAGAAAAAATAAGGAAAACATGTTCTTCTCCATGACCATTATTACCCTTCAGAAATGGAGCAGAATGAATCTACAGGAAAACATATTTGGTCTTATTTAAGCAATAAACTTAAAGCACTATAAAAGACATACAAGCTGAGGATCACCTAGTTAAAAACAACCACACAATTAGCTTCCATTTATCTTTTAACCCCTTAAGGACCTTGCTAATTTTCACCTTAAGGACCAGGCCATTTTTTGCAAATCTGACATGTGTCACTTAATGTGGTGATAACTTTAAAACGCTTTTACTTAATCAGGCCATTCTGAGAATGTTTTTTCGTCACATATTTTACTTCATGACAATGGTAAAATTGAGTCAAAAAATTTCATTTTTATTTATTAAAAAAATACCAAATTTACCAAAAACATTAGCAAATTTCAATTTCTCTACTTTTATAATAGATAGTAATAACTCCAAAAATAGTTATTACCTTACATTCCCCCTATGTCTACTTCATGTTTGGATCATTTTGTGAATGCCACTTTATTTTTTGTGGACGTTAGAAGACTTAGAATTTTAGAAGCAAATCTTGTCATTTTTCAGAAAATTTCCCACTTATTCAGTGGGCCAGGATATGGGTAGTTAATAGTCTATAGTTAGTTTGTGACGCCAATTGCAGCGTGCACAGGGTACTATCGCAGGGCCCTCCCAAGGTGTTGTAGTACACAAAGACATACACAAAACGGCTACTCTGAGGTTCCTGCCTGCATGAGTAGGGTGTCCTAAGTAACAGTTTCCCTCTCGGTTTAACCAGTGAACCAAACGTCTGCACTAAGCAATCACTACTGACTGACTTTGAAGTGTTCCGGCCTCTGAACACCAAAGAAAGCATGGGGGTGTCTTTACTCTGTAATCCCACCATTATGTAATGAAATGCCCGCAAATGGAAGGGTGGCTTTATCCTGTATTCCCTTCCCTGCACCAAAGTCAAAATATAAGGCTTATAGCACGATCACTATGGTGACTATGGGTAGCTAAAATGGCTCTAAGGTTTGAGGCACCATACCTTAGGCAAAGGCACAGAAGGGGAAGTATCAGCTTCTCCATGCGCTTCTGGCAATGTCACAGGAGGAGGGTATAATAATCCCATGAAACTCCTTGAAGACACCTCAGGATGGGAGCAATCCTGAACAAATAAAAAACGGGAAGGAGGGGTCAAAAACTCCTCTAACCATTCCCGAAGCAGCGTGGTTACCTGTGTAGTTACTGGACCTGCCTGAGACTTACCACTTGGTCCTACCCTGGGTACCTAGGATATATAACACTGGGTGTAGGCCATTAGTATGGAGGCAGTCCGTATAAAGGGGGGAGAGAACAAGAGCTGTAAAGCAAGGCACACAAAAGTAAGGTGCTACATATCTGGCTAAAGGCAAAAGTTAGTGCAATATAACAATAAGTGCATGAAGGTCACATTGCGGCACCTAGAAAAGAATACACACAATGGGCATATGATACTTGAACGTTGCTTCACCTGTAAATTTGAGTGAATAAACAGTGCAATAATATAGCAATAGAGATCACAAAGAGCTCAGGTACAAGCTTGTAACGTTGCATAACCTGTAGACATAATAGAAAAACGTTATGCATTTATTAGTGCAATAATACGCTCAAATATGGCTTAAAGGGGTTATCCCACTTCCCCTTTTTATACTTACCTGCTGCCACCGCGCCGTTCACTTCCTGGATTCTGGCTGGGGGCGGGCTTCATCTTGATTGAAGTCTTCTCCTGGCCGGGCCGCGGCGCTGGACTGAACGCGCACGCTGCCGCGCATGCGCCATGTGACCAGTATAGTACAGAGCCAGCGTGCGCGTTTGCAGCTCTGTACTATTCTGGCCGGGAAGAAGTCACCGTCGCGCATGCGCGGCAGCGTGCGCGTTCAGGACAGCGAGCAGCCAGCCGGGAGAAAAGAAGAAGTCTTCTGAGCAAGCGCGACCATCGGGATTCTGGAGAAGAGTGGTGGCCGTAACCAGGGGAGACCGAGTCACAACAATAAGGTAAGTGGGGATGAATTTTCTCCTAAACGGTGGGAATTTGTTAATCAAGTATATTTACAAAAATGATCACTGTCAAATCATTAACTGATTTAACAGTGATCATTATGATGGGATAACCCCTTTAAGTCCTTTTTCTTTGAAGTGCTTGATGTAGAATTCTCTGGAAAGAGGTAAAAGTCAATTGTAATCCACAGGAACAATAAAGTTAATTGTAATCCCATGGAAGGTATAAAATGTTATATAAAAGCACATAAAACAGCAGCATAATAGTTCAATGAGGCTCTGAAGTAACCTGAGAAAGGGGATAAAACAATGAACTGGGGCATAAAAGGTTGTTGATGATGGGCGGAGTCCTCACAAGAGTGGCCATCCAGATGAGGCTGTAACTTGTGGCAACCCGAAACAACAAAACTGGCCAACAGTCTCTCAGTTTTCAAGACCAGTCGCCACTGTGGCTCCCAATAGTCCTTTATTTTTAGAAAAGGAGCATTTTTAGAGAAGGACATGCGTTAACAGGATGTTTTGTAGAGAAACTTAAAAAAATCTAAACTTCAAGTACAAGAACAAATAACAAACCTTCTTTCAAATGACTAAGGATAGAACAGATAAAGCATCAAAACTATAAATAATGATTTTAATGCGTATACTATGTAAATATTCTATAATGAAAAATCAGTTGTTGAGAAGCCTTCTCATTAATATCTAACCTACAAGAATTAATGGCAGTCACAATACATCCAAAAAACTCTAAGACATAAATCAGCAAATTAGTAGTTTTCAACCTTTTCACACTGAGTACCCCCTAATGACAAAAAGTTTGAACTGACTACCTCAATACTATTTTTTATTATCCCACATCCCAGACTAACAGATAAACAGGATAATACATCACTACATACCTATTACATCCAGTGACGTCTCATCTTATATGGATGTCTCGTCTGTGTAGAGAGTTTGCCACACAGATATCTCAGGTTCATACTTTTCCATCATCCTTCCCACCTTCTGAATACCCAGTCCTTCCACCCCAATACTATACTGCAGAAACAGATAGTTCCTCCTTCAATAATTATTGCCACACAGTGTCCTCAAAAATAATTGTTCCTAGCAAATGCAAGTGCCCCTGAGAGTAATAGTGTCGTAAACCTAGTGTCCCCACAAAATAAGCTGATACTGCGCCAGGGTGCCTGCAGCAATACTGCTCCCAAAAGTCTCAATTATAGTAATAATTATCTCCTAGAGTGTCCAATAGTAATAATGTCCTCTATTGTGCCCCAGAAATAATAATGCCCCTATAGGGCACATACTAGTAATCATGTCCCCCATAGTCCCCAGAAGTAATAAAGCCCACCATAATATCTCATAGTAGTACCTCCCATTACAGTGCCCTCAGTAGTAGTAAAACCCACATTATACTCTTCAGTAGTAATAATTCCCCCTATAGAGCCATCATAATGCCCAAATAGTAATATTGCACCCATAGGGGTCCCAGAAATAATAATGCTCATCTATAGTGCACTTGTAGAACTAAAGCCATCTAGACTGTCCCCATTATTAATAAAGTCCACCACTGTGCCCTTCAGTAGTAGTCATGTCCCCACAGTGTGCCCCAGTAGTAAATATAGACCCTTATAGTACCCCCAGTAGTATTAAAACTCCCTATAGTGACCCAGTAATAATTAAGCCCACCACAGTGCCTCCAGTAGTAATAAAGCCCAATATAGTGCCTCCAGTAGTAATAAACCCATCACAGTGCTCCACAGTTGATGAAAAGCCCACCATAATGCTCCATTGGCATTACACTCACCACAGTATGCTCAAGTAGTAAATACATACTCTTATAGTGTCCCAGTAGTACAAATTTGCCCCCCAGCAGTAATAAAGCCCTCACAGTATGCCCCAGTAATACTCCTGCCTATAGTGCCCCCAGTAGTACTAATGCCCACTATTATTCCCCTCAATAGTAATAAAACCCCCATAATGTGCTCCAGTAGAAAACATGCCCCCTGTGGGGATTTCGCTCTGGTAGGCAGACTAACAGATGCAGTACAGAGGCAAAAACAAAGTCTTTGACTTAAACAGTTCACTGTTTATTCACACAAAAATGACAGTTTGTCATCTTGGTGTTCATTCACACCATGGCAAGTCCACAAAACAAAAAGCATTTACCTTTTCAGCGGTTTTGGCAGTAGCAGTCCCCAACAGGCTTTAGGAGCTACTTCCCAGCAATACGGCTCTCAGCCCTTTAGTACGGCACACAAATTGCAGATCCCAAACCACAGAGACTCCACAGATATTCACTGTGAAATGGAGGATAATCCACACACAGCTGAGACTGCTGGTGGGTTTAATATCCCTAACCAAAACCCAGCCTGGAACATGGGGAACAGCCACCCACCCTGCACTTTGGGTGCTCCCAGTAAGAGCCGGCCCAGATCGGTTTTACAGCCACACCAAATAACCAATAGTGTCATTTAGCACTAGCTGCTGCTGACACTTAAAGTTACCGGCTCTTACCTCACCGAGGCCAGGAACCTCAGTGACCCATATCTTCCGTCAATGACGGCCCCTTGCGCTTTCCTGCATACCTCCCCCGTTTGTTCAACCCTGAGGGGTGAACACCCACCAGACAGTTTACCCGGGACAGGGCATCTGCATTTCCCTGTAACCTGCCTGCCCTATGTTCCACGGAAAACTTGAAGTTCTGTAGAGACAAAAACCACCTGGTGACCCGAGCATTCCTCTTTTTGGCTTGGCTCATCCACTTGAGAGGGAGTGGTCGGTCACCAGATGGAACTTTCTCCCCAACAGATAATAGTGGAGAGACTCGAGTGCCCACTTGATGGCCAGGCACTCTCTCTCAACTATACTGTACCTAGTCTCGGCTGGGGTGAGTTTGCGGATCAGGAAAACAACGGGATGTTCCTCCCCATTGATGTCCTGAGAGAGTACAGCTCCGAGGCCTACTTCAGATGTACCACAAACTCCCTCATTATTATTATGGAGGATTATCCAGCATCATCATTTTTTTTTTTTTTACGCTCGAACATTTGGGCCACGGAAGCCTGCCTTGTGCCAGATGAACGCGAAGACGGCGCGGTGGAAGGTGGAGTGGAGGACAAATGGGCGAAGAGAGGAGAAGGAGAAGAGGCAGGATGTGGAGCGACAGGAGTGTGGCTTTGTGGGTTCTGACGGTGTTGCGCCCACTCGGCTCGATAATGGGAGGCCGGGTGCCTTCTTAAGGCGGTCGTCCCTAGGTGAATGTTGGGCTTACTGAGACTTATGAGTTGACAGCACAGGCTGCAGATGGCAACACTATTATAAGCAGCAGACACGTTAAAAAAATCCCACACTGTGGAGCCATGTGCCGGCGTCCTGGGAGTGCAAGATGTGACCGTGCATGGTGGATGGCTCGCTCCAGATACATTTCCAGTCTGCTTTTTGCCTTCTGAGCACTGCGAGTTCTGCCTGCTTCTCCTCTCTATCTGCTGCTCCATCTCTCCCTCTGAACTCCCCTCCTCTTCCTCTCTTGTGGGCACCCACGTGACATCCATTGACACGTCATCATCGTCACTGGTGATAAGCGGCAGGGGCTATATTTGAATTCGCAATATTTCACGAATATTTTGCTGAATATTCGTCATATATTCGCAAATTTAAGATTTAATTGAATGCAAAAAATTGTCAATGTAAAAATCGCGTAATGCGAATTCAAAATGCGAAATACAGGCGTGGGTTACTTTGGCTACATTTTTCAAGCTGCTAGAAATTTCATGAGTTTCTCCTGAGACTGGAGAAAATGGTTGGCACGTCAGTACATTACAATAGCTTTATATGCAGATAGAGTCAAGTGCTCCAATATATTCGCGATTGCGCTAATGGGCAGAGATTAGAATATTTTTTCGCACTACATGCAACTTCACATTTTAGCAGATCTGACTATAGATTACTGATTGGTGCAGTAAGTATTGTTGCGAACTTGACATTGCTTCCTTCTCATTGGCCCACAAGCAAGAAGCAGAGAGAAATCATGTGCTCAGGTGGAAAAAAATGCAGAATATTCGATATAACAAATATACAGCACTATATTCTAAATATTTGCGAATTCTCGAAGTGGCGATATTCGCGATAAAAATTTGCTATTCGAATGTTCGCGCTCAACACTAATCGTTACCTTCACCACTACTGACATTAGAGATCTCGGAGTAGGCAGCAACAGCGGGGATCACCCTCCTTGGGCTGATCTGGGTACTGTCGTCAGACCGCTGGGTGGCAACCGTTTATACCTCCTCTTCCACATCCGATGCCAAGAATGGCTGCACATTGGTAAGGTCTGGGAATGGATGGGAAAAAAATTCCTCTGACTCGAGTGGAGGGGCTATGGTGGTAGTGGTGGTGTCTTTGGGGGTGCATACAGCAGAGTGAGGAGGGTGCAGATACAGTGGATGAGGAGGGTGCAGAAGCAGAAGGCTGAGTGAGCCACTCAACCAACTCTGGTGCACCCTTTGAAGTTATCGCACATACCTTCTCCAACTTCCCACTTAGGCTCTGGCCTGGTGAACCTGCCCGACCCCTACCTTCCCTGCGGAACGGTCTGCCTCTTCCTCTGCCTTTCATTTTTTAAATGACCCTCTGCCTAAGTCCGTAGAGAAGAGCAGTATTTGTGGAAGAAGGTATATCGCAGCCCTCAATCAGTATTTGGTGGAAAAATGTATATAGAAATAGCACCCCTCAATCAGTATTTGGTGGAAGAAAGTATATGGCACCCATCAATCATTATTATGTGGGAGCAAGTGTATCACAGCCCTCAATCAGCATTTGGGATTTTGAATCCAGAGGAAAAAAACAGGCTGGTTTTGAGAGCTCCATTTATATAAGCAGGCATATAACGCGAGTTTGCGCATCGCGTGTTTAATTTAAGTGTGTGTTGTATAAGGCTGGGTTCACACGAGCGTGTCCGGATTAGGTCCGGATGCGTCCCGGTGTGTTGCGGCAAAACCGCGCGAGTAGGAATTCAATTGCAGTCAGTTTTGACTGCAATTGCGTTCCGATGTTCAGTTTTTATCGCGCGGGTGCAATGTGTTCTGCACGCGCGTGATAAAAAACCGACACTGGTACCCAGACCCGAACTTCTTCACAGAAGTTCAGGTTTGGGTTAGTTGTAGTGTAGATTGTATTATTTTCCCTTATAACATGGTTATAAGGGAAAATAATAGCATTCTGAATACAGAATGCATAGTACAATAGGGCTGGAGGGGTTTAAAAAAATAAACTCATTAACTCACCTTCTCCTCTTGATCTCGAAGTTCCCGGTCTCTTTTTTACTTGAGTTGTGGGCTAAAGGACCTTTGAGTTGAGTTTACTGATGAGTTGTGGGCTAAAAGACCTTTGGTGACGTCAGATCACATGCTCCAATCACATGGTACATCACCACGGTGATGTAGCATGTGATCTGACGTCACCAAAGGTCTTTTAGCCCACAACTCCTCAGTAAACTCAACTCAAAGGTCCTTTAGCCCACAACTCAAGTAAAGAAGAGACCGGGAACTTCGAGATCAAGAGGAGAAGGTGAGTTAATGAGTTTATTTTTTTAAACCCCTCCAGCCCTATTGTACTATGCATTCTGTATTCAGAATGCTATTATTTTCCCTTATAACCATGTTATAAGGGAAAGTAATACAGTTTATAGACTGTCACCTAGCAACCATGCGTGAAAATCGCACCGCATCCGCACTTGCTTGCGGATGCTTGCGATTTTCACGCAACCCCATTCACTTCTATGGGGCCTGCGTTGCGTGAAAAACGCAGAATATAGAGCATGCTGCGATTTTCACGCAACGCATAAGTGATGCGTGAAAATCATCGCTCATCTGAACAGCCCCATAGAAATGAATGGGTCCAGATTCAGTGCGGGTGCAATGCGTTCACCTACCGCATTGCACCCGCGCGGAAATCTCGCCCGTGTGAACGCAGCCTAAGTGTGTGACTTTAGATTAAGTGAGGGAGTATCTGAGAGCTAAATTATTTGTGTGCATTGCTGAGTGGCTGTATCTAACTTTATTGTACACTGTGACTTGCTTCTGCTGCAAGGTTCATTGCAAAGCAGCTGAGAATATATTGTGATAACATAGTTTTTTCTCTTCTCCAGGGTGTGGCTGTCTAATTAGGAGAGGTAAAAAGCCAGCCTTGAGGGCAGCCCAGTCCTTTGAATCCAGAGGGAAAAAACAGGCTGGTTTTGAGAGCTTCATTTATACAGTCCTGATCAAAATATTAAGACCACTTGAAAAATGGCAAAAAATCATATTTTACATTGTTGGCTCTCAAAAAGGTTCCAAGTAGAGCTTCAACATGCAACAAGAAGAAATGAGAGTGAGACAAAACATTTTTTGAGCATTCAATTAATTGAAAATAACGATTAAACTTTAACAGGCTGTTTTTCAGCTGATCCAAATTTTGGGACCACATGCCTTTAAAAGGCCAAATTTGTGCAAAGATGTGGATTCATTGTCATTTTCTGTCAGGTAGTCACACGTTGTGATGGCAAAGCCAAAAAAACTCTCCCTTTTTGAACGTGGTCGGGTTGTTGAACTGCATAAGCAGGATCTCTCACAGCGCGCCATCGCTGCTGAGGTGGGACGCAGTAAATGATCCTGAGGGTTATGGAACAAAAAAGTCAAGTGGAAGACCCAAAAAAATGTCATCAGCACTGAGCCGGAGGATCCAATTGGCTGTCCGTCAAAACACTGGACGATCCTCGACCCAAATTAAGGCCCTTACTGGTGCTGACTGCAGCCCCATAACCATCAGACGGCATCTGAGACTGAAGGGCTTCAAAAACAAAAAACGTCTTCAAAGACCTCATCTCCTTGAACGCCACAGAACAGCTCGTTTGGACTTTGCAAGAGAGCACCAAACATGGGACATTCAAAAATGGAAGAAAGTTTTATTCTCTGATGGTTTCCAACATTACTGGCATGACAAGCTGATCCCACCTGAGATGTTTTCTACGCGCCACAGTGGAGGGGGCACCATAATGGTATGGGGTGCTTTTTCCTTCAGTGGAACAATGGAGCTTCAGGAAGTGCAGGGGCATCAAACAGCCGCTGGCAATGTCCAGATGTTGCAGAGAGCATTCCTCATGACTGAGGGCCCTCGTCTGTGTGGTAACGACTGGGTTTTTCAACAGGACAACGCTACAGTACACAATGCCCGCAGGACAAGGGACTTCTTCCAGGAGAATAACATCACTCTTTTGGCCCATCCTGCATGTTCCCCTGATCTAAATCCAATTGAGAACCTTTGGGGATGGATGGCAAGGGAAGTTTACAAAAATGGACAACAGTTCCAGACAGTAGATGGCCTTCGTGCGGCTGTCTTCACCACTTGGAGAAATGTTCCCACTCACCTCATGGAAATGCTTGCATCAAGCATGCCGAAACGAATTTTGGAAGTGATAAACAATAACGGCGGAGCTACTCATTACTGAGTTCATGTTTGGAAGTTGGATTTCTGTTTTGGGGGGGGGGGGTTTGTTTTTTTTGGAGGTGTGGTCCTAAACTTTTGATCAGCTGAAAAACAGCCTGTTTCAGTTTATTCGTTGTTTTCATTAAATTGAATGCTCAAAAAATGTTTTGTCTCACTCCCATTTCTTCTTGTTGCATGTTGAAGCTCTACTTGGAACCTTGTTAAGATCCAGCCATGCTAAATATGATCTTTTGCCATTTTTCAAGTGGTCTTAAACTTTTGATCAGGACTGTATAAGCAGGCATATAACGCGAGTTTGCATGTCACGTGTTTGATTTAAGTGTGTGTTGTATAAGTGTGTGACTTAAGATTAGGTGACTTCAGATTCAGGAACTTCAGTGGGTGACTGCAGTAGATCAGTTTCTTATTACTGCATTCTATTGTATTTTTCGCTTTCGTTGTGTAATCCCCATTTAGTATGTGTTCCATTATTGACAGCGCAGTCTAGTTCACATCTTGTCTGATGTATGCAGTCCTGGGACAGAAGTTCGAGGGTGTATATCATTGTTCAAAATGTGAGGAAATTACCCGTTTGGAATCGCAAATTGAGTATCTAAAACGTAGGGATGGGCTGCACCTCAATGGGGAAGGGGCAACTATGTTAGGGGAAAGATGGCTAGAAGGTTGGAGGAGTGTTTAAACTAAGGACTGGGGGGAGGGTAATTATGTTATAGGATGGGAAGATAGTGTAGATAGAGACCGGGGGCAAGGTAGTGGGACTGGGGGAGGAATGGAAGGAGGGACTAGAACAGTTCAGAAGGAAAGGTGTAGGATAAAAAATATACATAAAACTCTTAATTGTATGTACACTAATGCCAGAAGCCTGATTAATAAAACTGGGGAACTTGAATTAGTGATGTGTGAGGAGGACTATGACATAGTGAGAATAACTGAGACATCGCTGGATGATAGCTATGACTGGGCAGTTAATGTACAAGGTTACAGTCTGTTTAGAAAGGATCGTCAAAACCGGAGAGGGGAGGGGTCTGCCTTTATGTAAAGTCCTGTCTAAAGCCCCCAGTTTGAGAATATAAGGTATATAGCAATAGCATCCCTAAATCAGTATTTTGTGGAAGAAGGTATATGGCACCCCTTAATCACTATTTGGCAGAAACATGTATATAGTACCACTCAATCAGTATTTGGCGGAAACAGGTATATGGCACCCCTCAATCAGTATTTTGTGGAAGCAGGTGTATTGCAGCCCTCAATCAGTATTTGGTGGAAGAAGGTATATATCTATAGCACCCCTCAATCAGTATTTTGTGGTAGAAGGTATATGACACCCCTCAATCAGTATTTGGCGGAAACAGGTATATGGCACCCCTCAATCAGTATTTGGCAGAAACAGGTATATGGCACGCCTCAATCAGTATTTTGTGGAAGCAGGTATATAGCACCCCTCAATTAGGATTTTGTGGAAGAAAGTATATTGCAGCCCTCAAGCAGTTTTTTTTGGGGCAACAGGTATATCACACCAGTTGCAGTTAGTTACTCCAATAGCGTTTGTCCCTCTATCTAGCTGCGGTATCGCAGCAGAACCGCACACCTGCTGCACAATACAAATACACTATAGTATAATTTCTATGTTATAAAGTATATTTTAAGTATATCACACCCCTCTATATCACGCCTATCGATAGCACACCTATACCAGTCCTTAAAAGGACTTTTGTGGCCCTATTAGCTAGCGTTTGGTGTCCCTAACTGTACCTGCTCCAAAATGCAACCTCTCCCTACACTGGCAAAACACAATGTAAAATGGCTGCCAGATCGGGTTCTGTTATAGGGTTGGGGGTGTGTCCATGTGCTGAAATGTCTCAATTGGCTGTCCTGTCCCACCTGATGGATGTATCATGGGTCAAAGTTTGGCACTATGCAAAAAATCATGGTGCGCACGAACCGCAAGGCCATCTCTAGCCATGTCACATTTGAAGACCCATTGATGCACCCCTAAAGTAGAAACTCCAGAAAAGTAACCCCATTTTGGAAACTATAAGGTGGCAGTTTTGTTGGTACTATTTTAGGGTACATATGATTTTTGGTTGCTCTATATTACACTTTTTGTGAGGCAAGGTAACAAAAAATAGCTGTTTTGGCACAGTTTTTAATTTTAGCTTTTTACGATGTTCATCTGACAGGTTAGATCATGTACTATTTTTATAGAGCAGGTTGTTATGGACGCAACAATACCAAATATGACTACTTTTTTGGGTTGTTTTTTGTGTCTCCATATTCTGAAAGCCAAAGTTTTTATTTTTCTGGGCGACTGTCTTATATAGGGGCTCATTTTTTTCGGTATGAGATGACTGTTTTATTGGTTCTATTTTAGGGTGCATATGACTTTTTGATCGCTTGGTATTACACTTTTTGTGATGTAAGGTGACAAAAAATGGCCTTTTTCACACAGTTTTTATTTATTTATTTTTTACAGTGTTCACCTGAGGAGTTCGGTCATGTGATATTTTTATACAGCAGGTTGTTACGGATGTGGCAATACCTGATATGTATACTTTTTATTTATTTAAATTTTACACAATTAGCATTTTTGAAACAAGAAAAAAAATGTTTTAGTGCAGGGATGGCCAACATGCGGCACTCCAGCTGTTGTAAAACTACAACTCCCACCATGCCCTGCTGTAGGTTGATAGCTTTAGGCGGCATGGGAATGCTGGGAGTTGTACTTTTGCAACAGCTGAAGAGCCGCAGGTTGGCCAACCCTGTTTTAGGGTCTCCATATTCTTAGAGCCATAGTTTTTTTTATTTTTTGGGTGATTGTCTTAGGTAGGGTCTCATTTTTTGCGGGATGAGATGACGGTTTGATTGGTATGATTTTGGGGTGCGTATGACTTTTTTATTGCTTGGTATTACACTTTTTGTGATGTAAGGTGACAAAAATGGCTGAAGGGTTAGTTCATGTGATATTTCTATACAGCAGGCTCTTACAGACGCAGCGATACCTAATATGTATACTTTTATTTATTTATTTAAGTTTTAACAGCATTTTTGACACAAAAAAAATCATGGCCACCCAATTATTACCAGACAGAAATAAATCACGAAAATATTGACTCGTGGAAACGTGGAGCCACCAATATCACCCAAAAATTGAACCACAATCTTCGCCAACGCCGTTTCGCCAGGAGGCGGCTGAGAGATCAACACACCATCCAGGGTATGAATATTTTTTTCTAACCATCAAGCTTTTGCCCTCATATTTGACTCTGTTGCAGCTTTTGTCCGGGGCTTACTGCTTACAGGCGTCTTGGTGCTTTTCATTAGCATTATCCTTTTCCCTGTTTTTGGTGTGCTGACCTCTCTGCCCCCTCTTGGGTCCTTTTCCTCATCCTTGTGTTCCACCTTTGTGCTGCCTCTTGTTACTATGCATGTACTTATTATAAATTGTCAATAAAGTTTTTTCGATTTTCACTTCGTGAAGATTGTGGTTCAATTTTTGGGTGACAAAAAAAAAAATCATGTTTTAGAGTCTCCATATTTCGGGAGACATAGTTTTTTTTTATTATTTGCCCGATTGTTTTATGTAGGGTCTCATCTTTTGTGGGATGAGATGACGGTTTAATCGGTACTATTTTGTGGGGCATTATCCTTTTTGATCACTTGGTGTTGCACTTTTTGTTTTAGCCCAATATGTCTGTTTTTTATTTTTTTTCTATTTTTTTTCACAATTTAATGTGTTTTATTTTGGGAATTTTTTTTACATGAAACTTTCTTTTTTTGATTATGAAAAACACTTTTAAAAGATAATCGCCCAAAAACTAAATAAAAAACATGATTTTTTTTGTTTCAAAAATTAAATCATTGTGTAAAACTTACATAAATAAAAAAAAGTATACATATTAGGTATCGCCACATCCGTAATAACCTAATCTCTATAAAAATATCACATGACCTAACCCCTCAGGTAAATAACGTAAAAAAAAAAAAAGCCATTTTTTGTCACCTTACATCACAAAAAGTGTAATAGCAAGCGATCAAAAAGTCATACGCACTCCAAAATAGTGCCAAACAAGCCGTCATCTCATCCCGAAAAAAATGAGCCCCTACACACGACAGTCGCCCAAAAAATAAATAAAACTATGACTTTCAGAATGTGGAGACACTAAAGAATATTTTTTTTTTTAAATGCTTTGTTATGTAAAACTGAAACAAACAACCAAAAAAAGTAGCCACAAAAAGTGTAATATAGAGCAACCAAAAATCATATGTACCCTAAAATAGTACCAACAAAACTGCCACCCTATCCCGTAGTTTCTAAAATGGGGTCACTTTTTGGGAGTTTCTACTCTAAGGCCTCATGCACACGACTGTTGTGTGCATCCGTGGCCGTTGTTCCGTTTTCTGTGATCTTCTGCGGACCCATTGACTTTCAATGGGTCCGTTGAAAACTCGGAAAATGCACCGTTGTTCATCAGCGGCCGTGAGCCGTGTTCCCTGTCCGTCAAAAAAATATGACCTGTCCTATTTTTTTGACGAACAACGGTTCACGGACCCATTCAAGTCAATGGGTCTGTGAAAGAACACAGATGCACACAAGATTGGCATCCGCATCCGTGATCCGTGGCCGTAGGTTACTTTCATACAGACGGATCCGAAGATCCGTCTGCATAAAAGCTTTTTCAGAGCTGAGTTTTCACTTCGCGAAAACTCATATCCGACAGTATATTCTAACACAGAGGCGTTCCCATAGTGATGGGGACGCTTCTAGTTAGAATATACTACGAACTGTGTACATGACTGCCCCCTGCTGCCTGGCAGCGCCCGATCTCTTACAGGGGGCTGTGATCCGCACAATTAACCCCTCAGGTGCTGCACCTAAAGGGTTAATTGTGCATATCATAGCCCCCTATAAGAGATCAGGGGCTGCCAGGCAGCAGGGGGCAGACCCCCCTCCCTCCCCAGTTTTAATTTCATTGGTGGCCAGTGCGGCCCCCCTCCCTCCCTCTATTGTATTATTTTCATTGGTGGCACAGTGTGCGGCCCCCCCTCCCTCTATTGTATTA
Source organism: Bufo bufo (assembly GCF_905171765.1). Classification (NCBI taxonomy): domain Eukaryota; kingdom Metazoa; phylum Chordata; class Amphibia; order Anura; family Bufonidae; genus Bufo; species Bufo bufo. The sequence goes on along the minus strand of NC_053397.1, from coordinate 110,008,491 downwards.
TTTTCATTGGTGGCACAGTGTGCGGCCCCCCCTCCCTCTGTTGTATAATTTTCATTGGTGACACAGTGTGATCATTAAGCAATGCGCCGCACAGACCTGTCACTGTGACCGGCCGGAGCTCCCGGACGGTCACAGACAGCGCAGCAGGTAAGTATGATGCTTCTAATATTGCTAAGTAACCATGGACACCAGGACCGCAGTAGCGTCCTGGTTGCCATGGTTACCGATCGGAGCCCCAGCGATTAAACTGGGACTCCGATCGGAACTCTCCGCTGCCACCAATGATCGGGGGGGGGGGGGGAGAGGGGAGGCCGCACACTGTGCCACCAATGAAAATAATACAATAGAGGGAGGGAGGGGGGGCCGGGGGGGCCGAACACTGTGCCACCAATGAAAATAATACAATAGAGGGAGGGAGGGGGGGCCGCACACTGGCCACCAATGAAATTAATACAATAGAGGGAGGGAGGGGGGGCCGAGGGGGGGACGCTTCAAGTTAGAATATACTAAGAACTGTGTACATGACTGCCCCCTGCTGCCTGGCAGCACCCGATCTCTTACAGGGGACTATGATACGCACAATTAACCCCCCTCAGGTGCGGCACCTGAGGGGTTAATTGTGAGGATCACAACCCCCTGTAAGAGATCGGGTGCTGCCAGGCAGCAGGGGGCAGTCATGTACACAGTTCTTAGTATATTCTAACTTGAAGCGTCCCCATCACCATAGGAACGCCTCTGTGTTAGAATATACTGTCGGATCTGAGTTTCACGATCTAACTCATATCCGACAGTATATTCTTTTTCTTTTAAAAATCTTTTTATTGATTTCAAAGGTATGAATAATTCCAAAAGTACATAGACTTCTGAATGTATATAAACATTTAAAAGTATGTAAACATTTCAAACGTATGTAAACATTTTGAACATACGGCATACATTATGGAAATAATGGCATATCCAATAGGCGTACAGACATTTAGATAGGCCACCACTGTCAGGTGATCCAAAAGGTGCATCATATCATAGTAATACCTCTCACATCTGCTAGTGTGACACATTAGGGTTCAAAAGTATAACTTCAGTGCAGTGTGGTCAAATTAGCTGTGATGTACGTCTGAACTTAGTTAAGACTGAAAATAGCATGGAGTAAATCTGATTGTTTCAGAGGAATCCAAGACATAATGTCAAACACCTATGCCATAAGATAAAGCCATGCCGTGTGGCGCGGGGGGGGGGGGGGAACAGACACACAATTTGGACAAAGGGATAAGAACGTGAGGGAAGAGGGGAAGGGTAGAGAGTGAAGAAGTAGATATTATGGATTGGTCTGTGCAGTAACCTGCCTCTGAACGTTCGATATACGGGTAGAGGGTAAGAGTCCGCCAGCTATGACGACTTGTCTCTACCAAAGGTCCCTAATGGTGAATATGGAAGTGCTAGGTTAGAGGAAAAACTAAAACCTTACTCGTCATTTGTGGCTATCCCCAAACCTTTCCTCCAGAGTCTCCATCCATGCCATATGGCTACATATTTATCATGGGATCTCAGTTCCCAGTGGGATAATTCTTCTAGTCTAGCTAGTGATTCTGCTCTGTCGACCCAGTCTGACACTTTGGGGGACACGTTAGATTTCCAGTTTGAGGCGATCATAATCCTAGCTACTGACAACAATTGTCTGATTAGCTGTTTCTGTACGTAGGGAATAGTGTCTGGAAGTACATTTAAGAGAGCTATTTTGGGGCATTGAGGTAGTGTGCGACGTTTGTCATTAAGGAGGTAGTTGAGAATGCCTAGTATTTCTGTCCAGAAAGTGCTTATTTTAGGGCAGGACCACCATATGTGTAGGTATGTGCCTCTATCAATATAGCATCTCCAGAAACGGTCCGAAGCGGAACTGTACATCTTACTTAATCTGACTGGGGTAAGATACCATCTAGCTATTACTTTGTATGTGTTTTCTTGAACCGTAATACATCTAGATGTATTTTTTGCCGATGTAAGTACTGTGTTAATTTCTGATTTGGAGAGTTTAGTCTTAAGATCACTTTCCCATTCTCTCAGAAAGTATAGGGAGGGTGGGGATTCTAAACTAAGTAGGTTCTTGCAAATAACAGATTTTGAAGGTTGTTTAGTTTGTATAAGAAGGTCTTCAAACCATGTATTTTTTTTCCCCCCAATTATCATTTGAGAATACAGGTTTTAGTGCAGTGCGAAGGTATATATATTGGAGGTCATTAAGTGTTGGGAGTTTAAATTTGTCTTTGATAGCATTTAAGTCTAAGATAGCTCCATCAGGATCTAAGAGCTCTATAGGGGCTATTTGTGAATTCCGGAGTTGAGGTGGTAAAGATTGAAAGCCATCCTCAGACATTTTGAAACAATCTCCAATGGTTAACAGTGGAGATGGGTATTTAGAACAAAGGTCTCTTATTTCCGGGCGTTGCCAGATACCGTAGGTAGCTGTGGGAAGGTTATTATCTCTAGTAATAGGGATGAGTGTTGAATGTTCTGAGAAAATCAGCTTCCTCAAGGGGGTTTCCATTAGACTCTCCTCTATGGTTATCCAATGTTTGTGGGCTGGTTTGCAGATCCAGTCAACTATACGGCTGATATGAACAGCTTTGTAAAATCTTTCTAAAGAAGGGAGACCAATTCCACCCCTATCTGGAGGGAGTAAGAATTTTATGAGCGAGTCTGGGTTTTTTCGCTCCCCAAACATATGCTGAACAAATCTTCCTAAAGGAGGCAAAAAAGCTACGTGGGAGTTTTAATGGAAGTGCTTGCAAAATATATGTGACTTTCGGAACTATTAGGGAATTAAATATGTTCCTACGTCCTAACCAGGATATAAAGGAAGGTGACCATGAACCAAGAGTCTCCGGTATATCTCTCAGTAGTGGGCGGTAGTTGTGTTCAAAAAGTTTGTTATAATCTGCTGAAATGTTGATCCCTAGAAATTTCAAAGTGGTGGGGGTCCATTCAAAGGAAGAGATGGTCTTTAAGATTCGGATTTCTTTATCCGGGATATTAACTCCTAGCGCTTGTGATTTTGAAAGGTTAATTTTAAAATTAGAGATGTAGCCAAAATCGCGAAACAGGTTAACAATTGCTGGAAAAGCTCTTCTAGGGTTGGTGATCATTAAAAGGAGGTCATCTGCATATGCAGCTTGCTTGAATTCCATTTCATTGCAAATTAGACCCTTGATTTCTCGGGATTGCCTAATAGATTGTAGCAAGGGTTCAACTGTCAATCTGAAGAGAATTGGGGATAAGGGACAGCCCTGTCTGGTTCCATTGTTAATATTCACCGCTGAGGAGATGATATAATTTACTTTAATAAAGGCACTCGGTTTTTCATACATTGTGAAGATTGCGTCAATGAAAGAAGATGGGAATCCCATCGTGGACAACGTATTCTTGATAAAGGGCCAGGCCACTCTATCAAATGCCTTTTCTGCGTCTGTACCTAGTAAGACCATGGAGCCATTTACTTTTTTCACTAAAGCAATAGAATTTATTATCTTGTAAGTATTGTCTTTTCCTTCTCTGCCAGGTATAAACCCTGTCTGATCTGGGTGAATCAAGTCTTTTAATAGCGGTTTTATTCTTGCTGAAAGAATGCGAGCAAATATTTTGATGTCTAGATTCAACAATGAAATGGGTCTGTAGTTTGAGCACATTGTAGGGTCTTTCTGTGGCTTGTGGATTAGGGTTATATGGGCGCTTAGAGTTTGTGGTGAGAAAGGGCTACCAGACAGGGCTGCATTGTAGGTTTTAAGCATAAAGGGTGTTAAGGTGTCCCTAAAGGCTATGTAATAAAGGATAGGGAGACCATCTGGGCTGGGGGACTTTCCCTTGGCTATTTGGGAAAGAGTTGAGGTGATTTCTGTTTCATTAATAGGTAAGGTAAGTTTGAGAGCTTGTTCTTTAGTGATGGAGGGAAGGTTGATGTTCTGTAGAAATTCTCTTGTTCTAGTTAATTTATCTGCTTTGATCTTTTCAGAGTCAGACTTATTTATATTGTAAAGGTCAGAGTAAAATTTCCTAAACGCGTCTGCTATGTTTTTGTCATCTTTGGTTAATGTGTTGTCTGGGCCCTTAATAGCTGATATTCTTTGCTTTCGTTTCCGTTGACATAGTGTGGCCAACATGAATTTAATGGGCTTATTTCCATGAGCAAAAAATTTTTGTCTCAATGACAGGTATATTTTAGCTCATTGAGTATTTAATATCCCTTTTAACTCATTCCTAATTGACATAAGCTCCTCTAGTTTTTTACTATTAAACGATCTTTTGTGTAAATTCTTCAGTTTGGATATCTTACTATAAAGATTCGCTATTATCTTTTTCCTTTTCTTATTTAAATGTGAAGCCACAGAAATAAATTCCCCTCTTATAACTGATTTATGTGCCTCCGAGACAGTGTTGGGAGAAATATCTTCTGTTGAATTAATAGAGAAGTATTCCTGAAGTTTATTCTTAACCTTAGTTTTAACCTCTGGGCTATCTAAGAGTGTTTCATTTAATCTCCACAGAAAGGACTTAGGGTAGGCATTGGGTTGTTTATGCGACATAAAAATTGGAGCATGGTCTGAATGTAATATTGGGCCAATATGGGCTTCAGTGCATATCTGTAGTTTGTCTGATGATATGAATATGTAGTCAATTCTATGGTAGGAATTGTGCGGTGCTGAGAAATGAGTGAAATCCGCTGACGTAAGGTTAAGAGAGCGCCAAACATCTGCCAGGGAACTTTTATGCAGGAGTTTTTTAACCTTGACTAGTGTAGATTTTGGAACGTTTGATTTACCTGTGGAGGTATCAATCCTTGGGTTGAGAGCTAGATTGAAGTCTCCGGCTAAGATCAGTATGCCCTCTCTGAACCTCTCCAGTTTTTCCCAGAATGAACTAAACCATTGACTATGTTTCGAATTAGGAGCGTAAATGTTTGCTAAGGTATATCTTTGTTTATTAATGTTTCCTTTCACGAGAATGAATCTACCCTCATTATCAACTTCGGAGTCAATTAAGTCAAAATCCAGAGGTTTGTGAAATCCTATACTGACCCCTAATCTGTTTGAATATGGAGATGAACTATGGAACCATAAGTTATAATAGGAACGGGACAAATTAGGTACTTTATTGTGCTTGTAATGTGTTTCCTGTATAAATATGATGTTAGCTTTCTCTTTATGCAATTGTTTTATGATTTGACAACGTTTAGCTGGGGTTTTAAAGCCCCTAACATTGTACGAAGCTATCCGTGTCTCCGCCATAAAACAAGTGCATGATTGTGGATGTAAAACTCGTACATACCCCTGAGTGTGTATGTTGTAGTTGACGTCTTCCAGGCAAGGTTGATGGACTTAAGTATCCCAGGACACATATAGGAAAGGGGGGGAAGGGAAGAGTTGTTGCAACTAAGACAAAACACAAATAAAACAGAATATTAATGAGAACATAAAGACAGTTGGTCCTCCCGTTTGCTAAAAAGACGGTTAGTCCTAAAAGGGACTTAGTAAATGTTAACTTTCTGAAAAATATCAGAGGGAAGCAGGTCACTAACAATTTAGGGAGCTGCATAGTAGTTGTAGCAAACCATGAAGAGGCAAATTTTTTAAACATTTGAACAGAGTCAAAAACAAATTAAGTGAAGGAGTATTCATGTGTTAAATAAAATTAAATCAGGCGGACCCACATCCAATCCCCATCATCTCTCCAGATAGGAAACCATCTGAGAGGTGAGTGATGAACAAGACATATTAGGGAAAAGAAAACCCTGTGGGAACGCCTGTACATGAATCAGACCATATGAGGTCTATATTGTGTTGAAGCGATGCCTGCTTAATTGCAGGACGGTAGGGACTTGTCTGGACGACTCTGTCAGTCCTCCTCCATAATAATACGTCGTGGAGTCATCTTCCCATGTTTCTTCTTATTCTTCAGAGCTTTTCCCGTAGGTACCGTCTCCCACGGTGTAGATGGTGGGATCTCCTCTGGAATAATGACATCATTGGAGGTGGTCCAATCAGAAACGTCCACATCTGTAATATTCATGGTAGACAATATCTCCGGTAAGTCCCTCGGGGTTCTAATGACGAATTTCTTATCCCGCCAGGTTATTAGCAAACCAAATGGGAACAGCCATCGATAAGGGATGCGTTTATGTCTCAAAAAGTCCGTCAGGGGTTTGAGAGTGCGTCTTTTGTTAAGGGTAGCTGGTGCTAGATCTTGGAAAAGAAGTATTGTTGAGCCCTCATATACAACTTGTGTCCCTTCTCTTGATTTTTTCATAACTTGTTCTTTTTGAGCAAAGTTAAGGAGTTTACATATGATATCCCTGGGTTCATTTATTTTAGGTTTGGGTCTCAAGGCCCTATGTGCTCTTTCAATAATTATAGGGTCTGAGTAATCTTCACCTAGCAGTGATAGGCAGATCTCTGAAACCGCTTTAGGTATTGCGTCTGAAGCTACTGATTCTGGGCTTCCTCTTAGACGTATATTGTTCCGTCTGCCTCTATTGTCTTGATCTTCTATGTAGTCATATAACTGATCTATATGCAGTTTGTAGACAGCTAGGGCTTCTGAGTTTTGTTTTGTGTAGTTGGTTAAAGTCGACTGTGTAGCTTCTAAAGCTTCTACTCTGTGGCCGATCTGTCTCATTTCATTTTTTATTACATTAAGTTCTTCCATCACTGGGTTTAAAGCCTTAGACAAAGCTTGAGAAATGAATGACCTGGGGATTGGTCTAAACCCCGATCAGGCACTGTCTCCTTACCTAAACCCTCCGCCAGAACTTTCTCTAATGAGAGCTCAATATCGCACTTGAGATGCGAATGACTGGTACCTCTGTTTGTAGGTATGTGGCCTGGGGTTAGAAGGTGAGTGCTACTATATGTTGGGGGATCTTGTCGCTGAGTCTGCGACTGTTAATAAAAACGGGTCTTCTTGGCTCCCTGTAGGGTTACCGCTTCCTTGCTGAACAACTACGCAGAGGAAACAGTCTCTTACCGGCTCCCTCCTGCAGGGCAAGATGGCGGGTCTCCACGCTGTCCAGGTAAGTGCTGTTTGTGGCGGTAACCTGGAGTATGGCACTTGTGGTGATTCTCCGCCTAGTGAAGATTATCCCATCCGATCCCAGGGAGGGAACATAGGAGGTAACAGCCGGCTCTGTATGTGTAGGTCTTCTTCGGCGCAGCGCGATCTTATTGAAACTTCAGGCCGCGGCTTCTCAGGTCTGAGCTGGCGTTCCGGTCCGAGGTAAGCTCCTCCAAGTCCGGTCGGAGTGTATTTTGTAGTCTCACCGATCTTATTATAACCGGACTTGCGATATTTTGGTTCTTGCGGACTCGGACAGAAGTCAGGTTCTGTAATCCACCGCGCCCCCTTGCAAATCTAGGCCGGGGATTCCTCCTCCGTTAGGCCTCACAGATATCTTCGGAACGGGGCTGTCCTATGTTCCCGGACAGGTCTCAAATCCGGGCAGATGTTAGCAGCAGTCCCCTAAGATCAAAGATGAGGTCTTTATACTTTATAAAATGAGCGGATGAGATCAGATTAGGTCTGCAGTCTCAGAGCTGAGGAGAGAGACGTCTTCCTCAGTCCGCAGTTAGCCACGCCCCCCCAAAACCCTGACAATATATTCTAACATAGAGGCGTTCCCATGGTGATGGGGACGCTTCAAGTTAAAATATACCATCGGATTGGAGAAAACTCAGATTGGATGGTATAATAGGGACTCCTGACTTTAAATTGAAAGTCAACGGGGGACAGATCAGTTTGCAATTGCACCATATTGTGTCAACGTCAAACGGATCCTTCCCCATTGACTTGTATTGTAAGTCAGGACGGATCCGTTGGGGTCCGCACGGCCAGGCGGACACCAAAACGACTTTTTTTTTCATGTCTGTGGATCCTCCAAAAATCAAGGAAGACCCACGGACCTACGGACCCCGTTTTTGCGGACCGTAAAAAAAAAAACGTTGTGTGCATGAGGCCTAAGGGTGCATCAGGGGTCTTCAAATGGGACATGGTGTCAAAAAACCAGTCCGGCAAAATCTGCCTTCCAAATACCGTATGGCATTCCTTTCCTTCTGTGCCCTGCCGTGTGCCCGTACAGCAGTTTACGACTACATATGGGGTGTTTATGTAAACTACAGAATCAGAGCCATAAATATTGAGTTTTGTTTGGCTATTAACCCTTGCTTTGTAACTGGAAAAAAATAAAAATAAAATAGAAAATCTGCCCAAAAAGTGAAATTTAGAAATTTTATCTCTATATTCCATTAATTCTTGTGGAACACCTAAAGGGTTAACAAAGTTTGTAAAATCAGTTTTGAATACCTTTAGGGCTGTAGTTTGTAAAATGGGGTCATTTTTGGGTGGTTTCTATTATGTAAGCCTCACAAAGTGACTTCAGACCTGAACTGGTCCTGAAAAAGTGGGTTTTAGAAATTTTCTGAAATATTTCAAGATTTGTTTCTAAACTTCTAAGCCTTGTAACATTCCCAAAAAATAAAATGGCATTAAAAAAAAAAATCCAAACATGAAGTAGACTTATGGGGAATGTAAAGTAATAACTATTTTTGGAGTATTATAGAAGTAGAGAAATTGAAACTTGGAAATTTTTGGTAAATTTGGTATTTTTTATAAATAAAAAATGAATTTTTATTTACTCCATTTTACCAGTGTCATGAAGTACAATATGTGACGAAAAAACAATCTCAGAATGGCCTGGATAAGTAAAAGCGTTTTAAAGTTATTCACACATAAAGTGACACTGGTCAGATTTGCAGAAAATGGCCTGGTCCTTAAGGTGAAAATGAGCCCGGTCCCTAAGGGGTTAACAGCATTTATAAAGCATTAAGAAAATTGCTTTACGGCAGCCCAATGGGCCATAGACACAATGGTCAGGAGGGGACCTCGTTGACTTCTATGGGAGAGTTTTCTCGGCATGCTCTGTGACCTGTGCAGAGGTCAATGTACAAAGAAAGAATAAATAAGCTCTGCCAATCACCTATTGTAAATGGTGGATCCCATCTTATCTGTCATTCTATTCCTGCCTGCAATTATATCACCTCTGGGTATAGATAAGCAGATGACAGCAGTAAAGTGATCAGTACAGACCAAGAAGTGGCATCTATTACTAGGTTTAGTGGCCAGTGCGAAAACTGCAGGATTTTATGTTTTTTGTTTAAATATATATATTGACATGGAAAATTAAAAATAAAATCAAAAATTATTTAAATAGATATGTTAAAAGTAAAACCATGATTTAAACGATAGGTCATTTTCTGATGACACATTCCCTTTAAATGTACGTGCATGCATGCTTTATAGTGCAGCGCCAGATTGCCAGACACATCGTATTATATACTGAATAACTTTTTCCTTTTATTGTACACAATAGAAACCATATTGTGCTTATGATGTGGGAGATGTGCAGAAATACCCAGCAGCACGTATACAAGGAGAAAACAACAGATTTAGCACTCAGTCATAATATAATGTCACATTAGTTACCTTTTATTAGGTGTTTAGTCACTTACTAGACGACGTACTTCTAGATTTGATATCATTTGCTTAATACGTCAGAACTAAATGTATTCAGAAATTATTCAACAACTCCTACGTTATAATTATGATTGGTTTCCTGCTTACGTCTTAAGAGTGAATTAAGTCAAAGTAAATGCAGTCAAAGACTTATAGCCTAGGTCAGATCCCCAACAGACATTTATGGGATAATACAACTTTAATGGAAATTGTTCCAAAGCTTTAAGACGTAAAAAGGTCCAGTAACAGGGTGGCAAGGCGAGACTATTTCTTTCTAACTAATTCCACTTGTTTAAATTTAGGAAAGAAAGTACGTCATTAGCTACAATAGGAATGCTGTAAAGTCAGAAAGCTTGCCATGTGGAAGAGCAGAAATATATAGTAAGAAGATACATGCACTAAAATCGTGTGGGAATTATAGGTCAAAACCGTACATGCAAAGGGGAAGATAAGAAGTAAATACTGGATGTTATGCATGCTACAATTAGAAAAGACTGCAAACAAATCCTTTTAAACATTTTCCTTATACACCGCACCGTTTCATTATTATTTCTAGTACGTGTTGCTGCCACTAGGGGAGCTGTCTAGAGCTCTTATAAGCCAGTTCAGTGGTGTGCAAACAATGCATCTCTAGCTATAGTGAAAATAGCGCGCCATGAAAGCTGCTTAGTAAAAAATTGCTAAATTTTGTTTCACAACAGCGGGACAGCCAAAGATTGCAATAAAAGTTGCTAAAATGCATGGTTTTCATTTAAGGAATGCATAGAGTGATATCAAGAAAGTTATTAAAAGGTATCTAGTTCAGTGATGCGAGAGGTAGGAAGCTACGTCATGAGGGAGATTTGGGGTAGTCCACTCTAAATCTCCAAGCAACAATAGTTCATCACCAAATTTCTACAAAGTCCAAAGTCTAATACGACTAGTGCTTGGAGATTTGAATCTGAACCACATTTACAACTACGTCAGCAGAATCAGCTTCCGCTGTCACATAATCATACTAGGGTACAAATTCAGCTTCATATTTCTCTTCTCACGGATATAAGAATATGCACTAGTTGATTTGATCATGCATGGCATGTGAATACATAGATCCTCTTTTAGAAACAGGAGTCACATATGCTGCTTGCAGTATACACAGATGTCCAGAAAGCTTACCAGCAAACATCAGCTCTGACACATCCGGCTTGACATGAAGACAAGTGAATAATGGCATTGGACATTCACCATCGCCTATTTTTTCCTGCATGTTACTTAACTTGCTGTTCATTCTCTGTTATGAAAAACAAAAATAATTAGAAAGAAAGTCATCTGGAATACAGACAGAAAAGTGCCACTAGTCAGCAAAAAAGCAGGTGGAAAAGCACTTAGGCTGCGTTCACACGGGCGAGATTTCCGCGCGGGTGCAATGCGGTAGGTGAACGCATTGCACCCGCACTGAATCTGGACCCATTCATTTCAATGGGGCTGTTCAGATGAGCGATGATTTTCACGCATCACTTATGCGTTGCGTGAAAATCGCAGCATGCTCTATGTTCTGCGTTTTTCACGCAACGCAGGCCCCATAGAAGTGAATGGGGTTGCGTGAAAATCGCATGCATTCGCAAGCAAGTGCGGATGCGGTGCGATTTTCACGCACGGTTGCTAGGTGACTGTCTATACACTGTATTATTTTCCCTTATAACATGGTTATAAGGGAAAATAATAGCATTCTGAATACAGAATGCTTAGTAGGTGATCAATTGAGGGTTAAAAAATAAAAAAAAATTAACTCACCTTGTCCTCTTGTTCGCGTAGTTCTCCCGGTCTTTAGTTCTTTAAAAAGATGAACTATGGGCTAAAGGACCTTTGGTGACGTCAGATCACATGCTCCAATCACAGGGTCCATCACCGCGGTGATGTACCATGTGATTGGAGCATGTGATCTGACGTCACCAAAGGTCCTTAAGCCCATAGTTCATCTTTTTAAAGAACTAAAGACCGGGAGAACTACGCGAACAAGAGGACAAGGTGAGTTAATTTTTTTTATTTTTTAACCCTCAATTGATCACCTACTAAGCATTCTGTATTCAGAATGCTATTATTTTCCCTTATAACCATGTTATAAGGGAAAATAATAACATCTACACAACACCGAACCCAAACCTGAACTTCAGTGAAGAAGTTCGGGTCTGGGTACCACAGTCGTTTTTTTATCACGCGCGTGCAAAACACATTGCACCCGCGCGATAAAAACTGAACATCGGAACGCAATCGCAGTCAAAACTGACTGCAATTGCATTCCTACTCGCGCGGGTTTGCCGCAACACACTGGGACGCATCCGGAACTAATCCGGACACGCTCGTGTAAACGCAGCCTTAAGGGGTCATTTACACCAGAAACTGGCATCAAAAGTTGCAAACCGCTGACTTGCATCTTTTCAAATGTCATTGCGACTAAATGCAGTTGCAAATGGCAATCCTATGCCACCCGTGCCACTTTCTAAAAAGGGGGTATGGCCAGGTCGGGGTATAAGCAGGAACATCGACCCCTGCAGATGTCATAATTTATGTCTGTTTTTTCATTACAGGTACACAGACTGAAGGAGGATGGATGTGCTTAATTTCTGATGAGGCGTTTTCTTCAGAAATTAAAGGAAATATGTCATCAGTAAATGACCTATTATTTAAATCATATTTTTGTGTTTTATATATTTTTAAAGAATTTTTGATGTTATTCTTAATTTTCCATAGCAATATCTATATTTAAACAAAAAAAAAATAATCCTGCAGTTTTTCGCACTGGCCACTAACCATTAACCATAATAATAGGTGCCACTTGGTCTGTACAGAGCACTTTACTGCAGTTATCTGCTTATCTATACACAGATATCATTACAGGTAGGATTAGAATGACAGATAAGAGAGGATCCACCATTCACAATAGATTGCCAAAGCTCATCTATTCCTTCTTTGTACAATGACCTGCATAGGTCACAGAGCATGCCCAGAAAACTCTCCCATAGAAGTCATTGAGGTTCCCTCCAGACCATTGTGTCTATGGACCATGGGGTTGCCGTAAAGTAATTTTCTTAGCCCCTTTCACACGGGCGAGTTTTCCGTGCGAGTGCAATGCGTGAGTTGAACGCACCCACACTGTATCCGGACCCATTCATTTATTTATATGGGGCTGTGCACATGAGTGGTGATTTTCACGCATCACTTGGGCGTTGCGTGAAAATCGCAGCATGCTCTATTTTGTGTGTTTTTCACGCAACGCAGGCCCCATAGAAGTGAATGGGACTGCGTGGAAATTGCAAGCATCCTCAAGCAAGTGCGGATGCGGTGCGATTTTCAAACACGGTTGCTAGGAGACGATCGGGATGGAGACCCGATCATTATTATTTTCCCTTATAACATGGTTATAAGGGTAAAAAATAGCATTCTGAATACAGAATGCATAGTACAATAGTGCTGGAGGGGTTAAAAAAATAAAAATAAAATTTAACTTGTTCGCGCAGCCCGGCTTCTCTTCTTTCTTCAGGATCTGGGTAAAGGACCTGTGATGACGTCACTGCGCTCATCACATGGCCCGTCACATGATCCATCACCATGGTAAAAGATCATGTGACGGGCCATGTTATGAGCGCAGTGACGTCACCACAGGTCCTTTGCCCAGGTCCTGAAGAAAGAAGACAGAAGAGATGTCGGCTGCGCGAACAAGTGGATTAAGGAGAGTTAAATTATTTTTTCTTTTTTTTTTAACCCCTCCAGCCCTATTGTACTATGCATTCTGTATTCAGAATGCTATTATTTTCCCTTATAACCATGTTATAAGGGAAAATAATACAATCTACAGAACACCTAACCCAAACCCGAACCTGAACTTCTGTGAAGAAGTTCGGGTTTGGGTACCAAACATGCCGATTTTTCTCACGCGCGTGCAAAACACATTACAATGTTTTGCACTCGTGCTGAAAAATCGTGCATTTTCCCGCAACACACCTGCATCTTATCCGGGCAAAAAACATGACGCCCGTGTGAAAGAGGCCTTAATGCTTTCTAAAGGATGTTATGAACAGCTCAGGCAAGATGGCTTCCCCCATAATCATGTTCAGGAAATAGAATAAAAAAACTGCAATCAGAAAAAAATATATAGATTAGAAAAAAAAAAGATGTTTCGCTAGCCGGTTTTAACTGGCAGAAAACATTTTTGGTGACACATTTTGTGCATCTTCCTACTGATGCAGGGGATATCAACATCTGCTTAGTCTTGATTAATGACCCCCTTAATCTCCTTGGTGTCATTTGAATTTTGCTTTTCCTTAAAGGCTATGGACACTTTTGGGGATATATTATTATTACATTTTACTCATTTGGGGCTACAAAATTTGTTTTTCAATAGGTCTTTGTTTAAAATGTTTAACCATTTGTCCTCTGCAGCCTGCATCTTTTGACATTTAGCATAGTCGCCCCGTGTCTCCTTCGCAGTGAAATCTGTCTAAGGACTGGTAAGAATTTATGAGCTCCCAGGAATGCAGATATGGATTATAGAACAAGCCCTCAGACAGTTGCTTCAATATTAACAGAAGAGATGTAGGCGAGACTCCGCCCACGTGACACCAACGCTTCTTTTGGCGCAACTTGATGACCATAGGTTTATATAAAAAAGAGCAACAGAGCTCCTTGCGCGTGTAGCTGCATCACTCATTCATTCTCTGGCCCGGATTTCAGACTTAGAGCTCTGTTGCTCCGAAACGCATTGTCATCTCTTAGAAATAAAAAGATATTCTTATATAACCCTGTGGTCGTCAACTTGCACCAAAAGAAGTGTCAGCGTCACGTGGGCTGAATCTCACCTACATCTCTTCTGTTACTATTGATTCACGTTTCTCCTGGGGGCCGGCAACCCCTCGCAACAAGGATTGGATGACACCGCAGCACTGACCTCTTCTCCATACCCGCCTACACTAGTGTTGTGCCTATGATTGCACAACAACATAAGGTGAGCCTAATCAACTAAATTGACACCCACATATCTATGCATACTGCCCTATGAGCGCCTTTTCCCCTATATTGTTGTCAGTTTCTTTGATGGACTTCTTATGGAAACAGAACAACCTACAGTACATGTGAAAAGGTGCAGGCTGCAGAGGACAAATTGTTAAAAACGATTCAGTAAAGGCCTTAGGAAAACAGTTTTAGCCCAAAATGAGTGCAATGTAAGAAGATGATTCGCCTATAGGCTCCCATGATATAAAATGTGCTCTGCACAGTATCCTTTATTTCTCAGGATTCCTTTGCATGAAATAGCACATCAGACTGTAACTGTTCAATACAACAGAAAAAAATGTACACCAAGGTATATCAGTCCGACAGAGGCCAAAAGGACACTCTTTATCCTCTGTTCGGAAAATGTGGGTGTCTTGATACATTTGATGCAGCGGGCGAGTGAATGTGGCCTTATGAGTCCAAGTGACGCTTTTATTATAAAGAAGTCAATCTCAAGCCATTTTACAAGGCTTATCTGCAGAAGTGTTATAATTTTAGATAGTATTAAAGCCATATAAAATGAACTGTAGTTGCACCTGAGGTCCAATTAGTTTGTCAAACTTCCTGCCTAATTTGCCCATGCCTGTGTGTATCATCCATTTCATTGCTATTGCTATCACTGTTGTGAATCATTAACTATGTTATTTGCTTCATACAAGAAGCTATTCATGCTTCATGGTTCTACTTCCTCTTCTTGTTCACCTAATAGCCTTCATATGTGTGTGAGCATTCAACCTACCCACGATAGTTAAAGTATAACTAACTGGTCACATTAATGAATATTCAGCTATTGGCAAAGCATACGGAGGTCTGCTTGACCCTAAAGTGTAATTGGAGTGAGCAGGGATGTTCTGAGGGTCCCCTACTGTCCTTTACTAGGCTACTATTGAAATCCGTATTGGTCATGGCAATAGTAAAGGAAATGTTACTGACAACTGTATCACATGATAACAATAAGATACCTGAGCAGAGCTGTCAAGAGATTCACAGGAGTTTGTATAGAAAATATTCTGAATGCGGCAATCTGTGTTAATGAATACTGTGCCTATAAACATCCAGATATAGTGTATCCCTGATACAAAGTCAAAAGAAAGTCATTAAAAGGGTATTCCTACTTTATAATGTGACAAGAATGCATATTGCTATGATAACCATTAAAATTATTATCAGTGGGGCTCTTACCTATGGGACACCTACAGATAGGCTTCTCTCCGCACAAAAAAGCTCATGTAGATTGAAGGATTGCAGGAAAGAAATAGTTCTCAATCAAAATCAAATGTGATGTATTGCAATTCCCTCCAGAGTGGGTGATATATCAGTTAGAAAACTATTAGCGACCTTGGAAGTGACTAGGAACTGAGATCTGCCTTTATTTTCGGAATGCTCTTGTGGCTAACATGGTGAGTTATTCAGTCTATATTTTTTAATAATGAGGACAATTAGAACAGGTTTGCAATAAAATAAAATAGGCATGGTGCTTACAACTTTAAAGCTGATGTAAGTCATAGTTACCTACAGTACTTTTAAAGAATTTGTCCAAGAGTAAAAATAAACTAAATTATCTTCATGAAATGTTAATAAAATAATAAAAAAAATATATTTACAATTACAGTTAAATTATATGCCCAAATTCCTATTGAATGCAAATATTTGTAAAATTCAGTTTTCACCTTCTTCATTAAGGGCAATTGAGTGTAGATTGACTGGGGACACAAAAAAAAAGTGAAAAAAGCAAAGACTTCCGAATGCACTGTAACTGTAAGAATTCATCCAAGTCTTTTAACCCCTTTGCTACCAGTGCCGTACATGTACTGTGCTGGAGTGATGGGCAAACATGGTGGTCGGCTGGGTCTCTGCTGTTTCAAACAGCTGAGACCCGTGGCTAATCACCATGACCAGCAATAATCGCGGTCATTAAAGTAGGGATCGACCGATTATCGGTTTTACCAATATTATCGGCTGATATTCAGGATTTTGACAGTTATCGGTATCGGCATCTATTTTGCCGATATTCCGATAACGTATGAGGAACACAGATCGCGCTGCTCTCAGCGCTCTCCGTGTTCCCTCAGCAACACAGGGGAGAAGGAAGCAGTGTCTCCCTCCCCCCGTGATGCTGCTGCCGCCAATGAGAGGAGAGAAGACAAGAGGAGGGGAGGGGCTGTGGCCACTGCGCCACCAAAGATGTTAACTTACTCATTCATTCAAATTGAACAGGAGGCGGGAGCTGGCTGCAGAATCACATACCCGGCTCCCGGCCTCTATGAGCGGTAGCTGCGATCCGCGGTAGTTAACCCCTCAGGTGCCGCGGATCGCAGCTAGCGCTCATAGAGGTCGGGAGCCAGCTATGTGATTCTGCAGCCAGCTCCCGCCTCCTGTATATGAATAAATTAGAGATTTATGTTCATTGGTGGCGCAGTGTGCCCCCCCAAGCCCCCCAGTATTAATTATTGGTGGCGCAGTGCGCCCCCCAAGCATTAATCATTGGTGGCACAGTGCGCCCCCCCACCCAAGCCCCCCCAGTTTTAATCATTGGTGGCAGTGGCCACAGGGTCCCCTCTCCCCTCCTCCTCCGATCGGAGCCCCAGCAGTGTAAGCCTGGGGCTCTGATCGGTTACCATGGCAGCCAGAACGCTATTGAAGCCCTGGCTGCCATGGTAAGCTCCCTGCTGCTGTGTGCACAGAGCAGCAGGGACAGTGTGAGATCCTATTCACCCTGATAGAGATCTATCAGAGTGAATAGGACAAGGGTTCTAGTCCCTAAGGGGGCTAAAAGTTAGTAAAAAAAAAAAAGCACCAAAATATTAAGTATAAATAAAAAAGAAAGATTTACAAAAAAAACAACTACACATTAACAATAAAAATATTCATTTTCAGCAGATTTGTGTAGGAATATTTTTTTCAAAAATGAAATTTCACAGAATATCGGTATAAATTATCGGCTATCGGCCTGAAAGTTCACAAATTATTGGTATCGGCCCTAAAAAATCAATATCGGTCGATCCCTACATTAAAGCCTTTAGATGCTGTGATCAAGTGTGATTGCGGCATCTAAAGGGTGAAAAACGCAGAAGCTTGCGCTTCCAGGCTTCTTATCTGGCATCCTCTGCAACCAATGAGGATGCTGGTAATTGATTTTAATACGCTGGGTCTCTCTGAAGAGACCCAGGGAATTGAAGCTGCAATTCTTATTTTAGCCAACAGGTGGCAGGCCAACATAAGAAGTAAGCAATTCTAGTACCAATATGGATAAATAATAAACATAATGGTACAGAATAAAAAAAAATACAGAGTTTTTTAGCCTCAAACATGAGCTAACAAACCATAAAAATAAAAAAAACCTGTTAAAAAATATATATATTTTTTCAAATATAGAAGTTTAAATCACCCCCCTTTCCATAGAATAAAAAAATAAATACATAAATAACAAAAAATATAAACCTCATGGGCATCACCGCATCTGAAAACGCCCATACTATTAAAATCTAAAAATATTTTCCCAACGGAAAAAAGGGTCAAAATGGCCGATTTGCCATTTTTTAATCGCTTCTCTTACCCCAAAAAATGTAATAAAATGTGATCAAACCGTAACACACTCCAAAATGGAGATTGTCGTGCAAAAAAATGAGCCCTCATAGATATAACTATAAAAATGAGCTCCATAGATATAACTATAAAATTAGTAATGGGGATCAGAATATAGTGATGTAAAATTTTTTTCAAAAGTATTCATTTATTTTTTTACACTATTTAGACATAGAAAACCTATACATATGTGATATCATTGTAATCATACTGACCCAGAGAATGAAGGTCACGGGTCAGTTTTGCCAGAAAACTACTCATTTTGTACCCTCAGTCTGGTTCACGAGGCTACCCAATCATAGGGAAGACTGCTGAATTGACAGTTGTCCAGAATACAATCATTGACACCCTCCATAAAAGGTCATTGCTAAAAAAAATCTGGCTGTATCCAAGCATAATAATGTAAAGTTGAGTGGAAGGAAAAGGTGTGGCATAAAAAGGTACACACGCAACAGGGATAACTGCAGAATGGATTATCAAGAAAAAGCCATTCAAGATTTTGTAGAAGATTCATCAGGAGTGGGCTGCAGCTGGAGTCAATACTCCAAGAGCCACCACACACAGACGTAACCAGGACATGGACTACAAGTTTATATTCCTTGTGTCAAGCCACTGATGACCCAGAGACGACGTCAGAAGCATCTTACCTGGGCTAAGGAGAAAAAGGACTGGATTGTTGCTCAGTAGTCCAAAGTCCTGTTTTCAGGTGAAAGTAAATTTTGCATTTCATTTGGAAATCAAGGCCCTAGAGTCTGGAGGAAAAGTGGAAAGGCACACAATCCAAGTTGCTTGAGATCGACTGTGAAGTTTCCACAGTCAATGATGGTTTGGGGAGGCATGTCATCTGCTGGTGTTGGTCCACTGTGTTATACATATACAGTCAGGTCCATAAATATTGGGACATCAACACAATTCTACCATTTTTGGCTCTATACACCACCACAATGGATTTGAAATTAAACAAACTAGATGTTCTTAAACTGCAGACTGTCAGCTTTAATTTGAGGGTATTTACATGCAATTGAGGTGAACGGTGTAGGAATTACAACAGTTTGCATATGTGCCTCCCTCTTGTTAAGGGACCAAAAGTAATGGGACCGAATAATAATCATAAATCAAACTTTCACTTTTTAATACTTGGTTGCAAATCCTTTGCAGTCAATTACAGCCTGAAGTCTGGAAAGCATAGACATCACCAGACGCTGGGTTTAATCGCTGGTGATACTATGCCAGGCCTACTGCAACTGTCTTCAGTTCCTGCTTGTTCTTGGGGCATTTTCCCTTCAGTTTTGTCTTCAGCAAGTGAAATGCATGCTCAATCAGATTCAGGTCAGGTGATTGACTTGGCCATTGCATAACATTCCACTACTTTCCCTTAAAAAACTCATTGGTTGCTTTTGCAGTATGCTTTGGGTCATTGTCCATCTGCACTGTGAAGCGCCGTCCAATGAGTTCTGAAGCATTTGGCTGAATATGAGCAGATAATATTGCCCGAAACACTTCAGAATTCATCCTGCTGCTTTTGTCAGCAGTCACATTATCAATAAATACAAGAGAACCAGTTCCATTGGCAGCCATACATGCCCACGCCATGACACTACACCCACCATGCTTCACTGATGAGGTGGTATGCTTAGGATCATGAGCTGTTCCTTTCCTTCTCCATACTCTTCTCTTCCCATCACTCTGGTACAAGTTGATCTTGGTCTCATCTGTCCATAGGATGTTGCTCTAGAACTGTGAAGGCTTTTTTTAGATGTCAGTTGGCAAACTCTAATCTGGCCTTCCTGTTTTTGAGGCTCACCAATGGTTTACATCTTGTGGTGGACCCTCTGTATTCACTCTGGTGAAGTCTTCTCTTGATTGTGGACTTTGACACACATACACCTACCTCCTGGAGAGTGTTCTTGATCTGGACAACTGTTGTGAAGGGTGTTTTCTTCACCAAGGAAAGAATTCTTCGGTCATCCACCACAGTGGACAGTTTTAAAAAGGGTTTACAGTAGATGAATTCTTGAAAGAAAATGACATTAATGCTTATGAAAATGTGTAGAAATCTGAGTCTCACTTCCTTCTGGGATTCGCGTCCCCACCTATCCCTTGGTTGAACTTGATGGACTTATGTCTTTTTTTTAACCGTTAACTATGTAACTATGTAATAAGCTGCACCAGGATGCGGTTCGCAATAAGGTGGTAGGAGTGGATTTTAATTCGGTACTATCCGTTCAGGAACACAGACGCTGAGCCGATGGCGTGGTGGCCACCCCTCGACCTAAAGACACAGTCCTAGATACTTTCTTGGCCTCCACAAAGTTGCATGATGCCTAGCGATTACTGTATCCGGATGATAGGGTACACACACACTTTTCACATGTGCACTAGAAGTGCTCTCCCACTGATTTTCTAGTTGCTAGCTCTAGCTTAGGAGACTGTGTGCTTACTGCTGAGATACATGACCTGGTGATCTTGGATCACTCACCCATATCCAGTTGTTTGCAGGACACTCACCTGAGAGGGACTGATTATTTGTGGCGTTTCCCTTCATTTCTAGCTAGAGATGAGAACTTCAAGGGGATATTGCAAGGCTGGTGGTTGGAATTCCAGAGCGACAATGCTCTCCATGCATCGGATGCTCCGCTGTACTGGGAATTGGCTAAAGCAGTCCTGAGGGGTAAGATCCTGGGTTACGTTAGACAGTATCCCAAAAATACCATGAAGTGAGCAGGGCACTGAGGGCGGCCTCCACAGCGTTTGTGCAGTCTAATTATGAGCTGTGGTTGGATGGGAAAATAAAGGTGAAACTCGAAAAATGAGAGAATATCGTGCAAAAGTTCATTTATTTCAGTAATGCAACTTAAAAGGAGTTGCATTAATGCAACTTAAAATTAGAATATTGTGAAAAGGTTCAATATTCTAGGCTCAGTGTCACACTCTAGTCAGCTAATTAATCCATACCCTTTGAGCAAAGGGTACCTGAGATTGTGACTTTGGAGTTTTCATAAGCTGTAAGCCATAATCATCCAAATTATAAAAAAGTCTTGAAATATCTTGCTTTGCATGTAATGAGTCTATCTCATATATTAGTTTCACCTTTTAAGTTGCATTACTGAAATAAATGAACTTTGCACAATATTCAAATTTTTCGAGTTTCACCTGTATGTATAGGTCAGCCTTTCATACTGACCTCTTCCGCTATGGAAACAAATGTGGTCACAAGCTGGCAAATTTAGCCGGAGGGCGATTCTCCCCTATGGTCATCTCTTCTCTGAATGATAAGAGCAGGGCCCCCCAGACAACACCTAAGGTCATTAACCCCATACTGGGACATTTTTATGCCACTCTTTACTCAGCCACCTCGGGAGATACGGCGGCAGGTTCACAGTTCCAGTCCTCTACTTCCATGCCCTCTCTGACACAGGAGCAACAGGAGGCTCTGAGTTCACATATTTCAGAAGGGGAAGTCACAAACACCATCAAGTCACGCCATAATGGCAGGGCACCGGGTCCCGATGGGTTCACGAGGCAATTCCACCCTACTCTCCTACTACAATCATCTTCTTCACATGGGACAGTTCCTGTGACACTCTAACATTGCCCACATCAAACTCTTATAGAAGCCACAGAAAGTTCCTCAAGTTCTTGGTTCATATCTTCCCATCTCCCAATCAACCAAGATACAAAGATTATGACGAAAATATAGGCGGATAGGTTGGGCTCGCTAATGCCATCCGTAGTGAGTCCTTCTCAAGTTGGCTTTATTAAGGGGCGCTCCACAGTGGTTACCATTAGGAAGGTGTTGGCAACCCTGGATTGGATCCAGCACTGCTCCCAGACAGGTGACTCCCCCATTCTGCTAGCCCTAGATGCCAAAAAGGTCTTTGACATTCAGTCAGATGGGAATGGTTGGGAGCAGTGTTGGACAAGTTCAACATCCATGGACATTTCCATACCTTCCTTAACGGGCTATATGCATTAGCATGGGTATACTCCTCTGGTTATTTGCCTCCGATCTTCCCCCTCCAAGGCTGCCCCTTATCGCCACTCTTATTTGATTTAGCGTTGGAGCCACTGGCCCATTTATTGGAATACTCTGACTTATATAAAGGTATTTCTTTTGGCAAGAAAGAAGTTAAATTTGCCCTTTATGCCGATGATCTTTAGATTTTTCTATCCCAACCCAAGCTTCATCTCTGCCCCCTAAAGGCATTGCTTAAACATTTTGGCTCGTTTTCAGGTTATAATATTACCCCCCTCAAAAGTGAGGTTTTGGAGTTTCAGCCGAAACACTCTCCCCAACTATGGTGCGATTCTAGCCTTGCCCCTTTCTCATTCAAACAGCATATCACTTATTTAGGACTGCAGTTAGGGAATTTGCCCATTTTTTTACATACTTTAACCCCTTAAGGACTCAGCCCTATTTCACCTTAACCCCTTAGGGACGCATGACGTACCGGTACGGCATGTTTCCCGAGTCCTTAAGGACCCATGACGTACCGGTACGTCATGAGTTTAAAATGAGATTGCGGCGCTGCTGGGGTTAATCCGAACAAGATGCTGGCTGAAATCATTCAGCCGGCATCCTGTCAAAATGCCCCATATACATTTTTTTCCACCCCTCCTGCACCCCTGAATGGTTTTATGGCGGCGGGTGGTGCAGGGGAAGTGTTGCGGGCAGTGTGGGAGGCGGGCGCTGCGGCAGGCGGGATCGCGATCCCCCGCCCGCCTCCCCTTGAATAATCGTTGGTGTACAGTGGTATACCAGAGTGTCAGCACATTGCTACTGGTATACCAGAGTGTCAGCACATTGTCAGCCGTTTAACTCTTTCCATACAGAGGTCCGTACTGACTGCTGTATGGAAAGAGTTAACAGTAAGATGCGGCTCCCTCCCTCCCCCATCGGGGGGCTGCTGTGCCTTTGTAGCCCCCGACAGGATGGGGTGACAGAGGGAGGGAGCCCCCATCCTTACCCTTCCCCATCTGCGAAGTTGTGGCCACAACTGAGCAGACGGGGAAGGATCCCATGGCAACAGGACGCCTTCTCAGGCATTCTGCTGTCCATGGTGCTGAACAGATCTGTGTTAAAGGCATAGATCTGTTCAGACAAAGTGTAAGTAAAGTACAGTACACTATATACTGTACTGTACTGTATTATACAGACATCAGACCCACTGGATCTTCTAGAACCAAGTGGGTCTGGGTAAAAAAAAAAGTAAAAAAAAAGTGAAAAAAAAGTAAAAATCAAAAAACACATTTATCACTGATTAAAAATGAAAAAAATTAAATTCCCTACACATGTTTGGTATCGCCGCGTCCGTAACGACCTGATCTATAAAACGGTCATGTTACTTTACCATAAAAAAAAAAAAAAAAAAATATGATGAAATTGAAATTTTGCCCACCTTACTTCCCAAAAAAGGTAATAAAAGTGATCAAAAAAGTTGTATGTACGCCAAAATTGTAACAAACAAACAGTCATCTCATCCCGAAAAAAATCATACCCTACCCAAGATAATCGCCCAAAAACTGAAAAAACTATGGCTCTTAGACTATGGAAACACTAAAACATGATTTTTTTTTTTTTTTAAATGAAATCATTGTGTAAAACTTACATAAATAAAAAAAAAGTATACATATTAGGTATCGCCGCGTCCGTATCGACCGGCTCTATAAAAATATCACATGACCTAACCCCTCAGGTGACCACCGTAAAAAAAATAAAAATAAAAAGCAATTTTTGGTCATCTTACGTCACAAAACATATGTTTAGTTTACCGGTAAACTGCTTTCCAGGAGTCCGGAATGACAGCACCCATGGAGGATGTCCTTACTGGTTTCTGTTGGGACAGGAAGAGAGAGACAGTTTAAAGGGCCCCTCCCCACCCCCTTGCTCCAGTGTTTATAACTTACTACACCGGATAGGCTGCCACATCTTTATTTCAAGAACAAGTGTTACTTCACACTGTATACAGTAGCAGTACAAATATACAAACCAAAAAAGTGTCCCGGAAGGAACAAAAAATGGGGGGGGTAGTATTGGGTGCTGTCATTCCGGACTCCTGGAAAGCAGTTTACCGGTAAACTAAACATATGTTTCCAGGACGTCCTCCATGACAGCACCCATGGAGAACTAACAACTTAGAACGCCATATTAGGGGGGGACCACTGCTTGTAGGACCTTACGGCCAAAAGCTAAGTCCTGATTGGCCATAGAGTCCAGTCTGTAGTGTCTGACAAAGTTAGTGGAGGAGGACCAGGTTGCCGCTCTGCAGATCTGGTCGATGGAAGCTCCAGCCTTCTCCGCCCAGGTTGCAGACATGGCTCTGGTAGAATGAGCCCTCAACGTTATGGGGCAGGATGAACTCTGCAGTCTATAACATTTACTGATAGTCTCCTTGATCCAGCGGGCTAAAGAGGTTTTAGAGGCTTTGCTTCCCTTGTTCCTACCACCGAATTGGATGAAGAGGTTTGACGACTTTCTCCAGGATTTTGTCCGCTTGATGTAGGCGAGGACCGTTCTTCTCACATCAAGACAGTGGAACCGCTCCTCCTGTATGTTTTTGGGGAGGTACAAAACGAAGGGAGAATTATCTCCTGTTCTCTGTGGAACGTTGAGACAACCTTGGGAAGAAAGGAATGATCCAGCCTAAGAACTATCCTATCGTCTAGGACTTTCAAAAAGGGGTCCCTAACTGACAGGGCCTGAATTTCGCCTATCCTACGAGCAGTAGTGATAGCTATTAAAAACACCGCCTTGAGGGATAGAAGTTTGATGGGAATATCCTCAACAGGTTCGAAGGGAGCATCACATAGGCCATTTAGAACTATATTTAGATCCCACTCAGGAACTGTTTGTCTCAGGGTGGGTCGTATTCTGGAGACTGCTCTGACAAATCTCTTGACCCACCTATGTTCTGCTAATGGTATATCTAAGCAGCAACTTAAGGCTGAGATCTGTACCTTGAGGGTACTTGGTTTTAGACCTATATCGAACCCTTTCTGAAGAAAATCTAGTATATTGCCTATGGATGGATTACTAGACTCTGGATGATTCTGAACTAGTCAAGATGAGAATTTCTTCCATATTTTGAGATATATGGCTGAAGTCACAGGTTTACGACATTGCTGCAGTGTTGATATTACCTGATCGGAGAGACCCTTTTTCCTCAGGGTTTGCCTCTCAGGATCCAAGCAGTCAGTCTCAGCTTGTTGAGATTGGGATGCTCCAGAGGTCCCTGCGTTAACAGATCTTTCCTGTCTGGAAGGGGGTACGGGTCTTTGATCGACATCTCCCTCAAGATGGGATACCAAGCTCTCTTGGGCCAGTCTGGTGCGACCAGGATCAGAGTGGTGGTACTGGTCCTCATCTTCTTTAGGACTGCCGGGATTAGGGGAAAGGGAGGAAAGGCGTAGGCCAGTTTCATGTCCCAATTCTGGGCTAAGGCGTCTACTGCCACTGGGTTTTCGCTGGGGTTTAGTGAGTAAAAACAGTCCAGTTGAGAATTCCCCCTGGATGCGAAGAGGTCTATTTCTGGATAACCCCATAGCTGGCAGACCTGTCTGAAAACCTGTTTGTTCAGATTCCATTCTCCCGCGTCGATCCTGTGACGGCTTAGGAAGTCGGCTCTCGAGTTCTGAGACCCCTTTAGATGGGTTGCTGAAATGGACCGAACTTCCTTTTCTGCCCATATGAAGATTTGATCTGCAAGATCCTGAAGGAGCGGGCATCTGGTACCGCCCTGTCTTTTTAGATAACATACCGTAGTAATGTTGTCGGATAGGATCCTGACATGCTGATCCTTGAGGAGATGTTTGGCTGCTCTCAGAGTCTTCAGCACTGCCTTCAGTTCCCGGTAGTTTGAGGATCTTATCTTGTCTTGAAGGAGCCAGGAACCCTGGAAGAGATGCTGGTCCACGTGCCCCCCCAGCCATTCAGACTTGCGTCCGTGGTGACGGTTATGGCTGGAGTCAAATTCCACGGGACTCCTTTCTCCAGATTCCCTGGTTCTGTCCACCAGGACAGGGATTTTATCACTTTTCCCGATATTTTCATCCTGGAGTTCAGAGAACGGTGATCTCTGTTCCAAGCTGTCAAAACTGCATTCTGGAGGGTCCTGGAGTGGAATTGGGCCCAGGGTACTATTGAGATGCAGGAGGTCATCAGTCCCAGAATCTGCATGGCTTCCCTGATTGAGTGTGTTTTCCTCTTTTTGAACAACTCTATCTTTTGTTTCAGATTGGTCTGTTTTCTCTCTGGAAGAAAAGAGTGTTGTATTCTTGTATCCAGGAGAGTGCCTAGGAATTCCTTTCTTGTGTCCGGTATCAAGTCGGATTTTGGGTAGTTCACGATCCACCCCAAGTCCTTGAATAGGGCTAAGGTTTGACGGATGTCCCCCAGCAATTTTTGAACCGAGTCTGCTATCAGCAAGAAGTCGTCCAGGTAGGGCACGATTGTAATTGTATTCTGGCGAAGGAAGGCCATCATTTCGGATACTACCTTTGTGAATAGGCGGGGGGCAGATGAGATACCGAACGGCAGGCACTGGAACTGGTAGTGAGAGGTCTCCTTTCCGTACCTGACCGCAAACCTTAAGTACTGTTGGTGTTGGGGATGTATGGGGATGTGGTAGTATGCATCCTTGAGGTCCAATGTGCAAAGGTGAGCACCTGGAGGGATCAGAGGAGTGGAGGATTTTATTGACTCCATCTTGAACCTGTAGTACGTCACCCACCTGTTCAGAAACTTCAAGTTGATGATTGTCCTCATCGACCCGTCTGGCTTCTTCACAAAGAAAAGTCTTGAGTAATGGCCTGTGAACTGCTGGGGAGGAGGAACCTGGGTGATAGCTCCCAGAGACAGGAGGTCTTGAATATGTGACCTTAGTTGCTGTTGGAGGAGAGGAGATTCGAAATAGGTCACCTGGAACACCTGGGGAGGAGGAGTTCTGAAATCTATCCTGAAGCCGTCCCTGATGGAGTCCAGGATCCATTGATTGCAGGTAACTCTCTTCCATCTTTCCCAAAAGTGACAAAGTCTCCCTCCCACTGGTCTGGCGTCATGGTTTCCCTGTATTGGTGTTGGGGTTGAAGAGGAAACCCCTACCTCTACTCTTGGGGTAGCTCCAGCGGCCCGATTTTCCTTTCCCTCTATAGGCCCTGGCCTGATTTTGGCCCGAGGGTCTCCGAAAGGGCTGTTTTTTTTTAGGTTTCTCCTCAGGGAACCCCTTCTTGTTATCTGCCGCATTCTGGAGAATAGAGTCCAGAACTGGGCCGAACATAAACGAGCCAGAGAACGGAATGGAGCAGAGTCTGTTCTTTGACGCTACGTCCCCAGACCAGGACTTGAGCCAGAGGACCCGTCTAGCGGCGTTAGTCTGAGACTGGGATTTGGCTGCGAATCTAATGGTCTCCGCTGAGGCATCCGCCAGGAAACTAGAGGCCATCTTTAGAAGCGGGAGAGACTCTAGGATTTCTTCCCTGGATGTTCTTGCCCTAAGGTGACTCTCCAGTTGATTAATCGATAAGATTAAGGCTCTGGAAACCGAAGTAGCTGCAATGTTGGTATTAATTGCGGTTGCCCCTGACTCCCAGGATTTTTTCAACAGGCCGTCTAGCTTCCTATCCATGGGGTCCCTTAGCTGTGACGAATCCTCAAAGGGTATTGAGGTTTTTTTCACGACCTTGGCCACCTGGATATCTACTTTGGGAACCTCGTCCCAGAGGTTAGTGTCCTTTGGGTCAAACCGCAGACGATTTTTAAAATCCCTGGGAATAAAGAGCTTCCTTTCGCTGTCAGCCCATTCCTCTGTGATGAGATCTTTAAGATTTTCATTTACTGGGAAGACCTTCTTTCTCCTGACTTTAAGACCCCCAAACATTTCGTCCTCCACCGAACGAGTCTGTTCCTCCTCCTCAATAGCCATGGTCTGTCTAATGGCGGTAAGCAGGGAATCTAAGTCCTCAGACGAAAATAAGTATCTCCTCTGCTCATTCTGATGGAGGGACTCTATGTCGTCATTGTCTGAGACACATAACCCTTCTTCCTCTAAGTCAGAACCTGACTGGATCCTGGCTTTTTTGGAGGAGGGGGGGGGGAGGAGGAGGGGGTGTTTGGCTAGAGGTTGCCGCCTGCACCTCCTCTCTTACAATATCCCTTAGATCTGAAAGCAGGGATGCCCGTTCGTCCCTCATAATTTTGGAGATACATTCTGGGCATAGCTGCTTCTTATAGGACTCTAGCAGCTTTGTTTGGCAGGTCGGGCATTTCCTGCCTTTCTTTTTGGGATCCCCATGAGGCCTGTGCCCTGGTTCCTTAGAAGTCTAAGAGAAAAGGGAGGATAAGGCCATTAGGGAACTGCTGAGCCAAAGACCTATCCCTGTACAAAGTATGCAAGTGACTACTTACAGGGGCCTGGACGGGGGAGTCTGAACAAGTTTCAAGCTTGCTGGACCCCTGGACCTCCATGATGCAACCTAGCAGGCTGCCATCTGGCGTCTTAAATAAGATTCAGGTGACTTACCGGTCCGCCCGTCGCCGCCTGACTCCGCCTTCACTTGCTCTTTCCCAGGGGGACTCATTCCGGGGAAGAGTCAACCCCCAGGACATGCGAGACCACCGGATCGGCGTGTCTCCAGCATGCTGCTTGTTACTTCCGCATCGCGTCGTAATTACTTCCGGCTTCCGGTCACGTGAGCGCGGCCAGGAACTGACGTCAGAGGAGGCAGGAGCCGAAGCCGAGCCCAGAGCTCCGATGGGGAGAAGCGGCAACAGCGTCCCCGATTCATGCGGCCGGCCAGAGAGAGAATCGGGGACTTAACCAGGGGACCGCTTCCCAGAGTGGTGCTGGTTCGGGGGCCTGCCGGAGTCTGAAGAGGAGAGGTAGGAACCCCCCGACCAGACTCGCCCCCGTTCCCTACCTAACTTACTAGGAGAGAGCTGCCTAACTCCTCCTATCCCTGTTGGGACAGGAAGAACACTGGAGCAAGGGGGTGGGGAGGGGCCCTTTAAACTGTCTCTCTCTTCCTGTCCCAACAGAAACCAGTAAGGACATCCTCCATGGGTGCTGTCATGGAGGACGTCCTGGAAAAGTGTAATAGCAAGCGATCAAAAAGTCATATGCACCCCAAAATAGTGCCAACCAAACAGTCATCTCATCCCACAAAAATGAGACCCTACTTCAGATAATCGCCCAAAAACTGAAAAAACTATGGCTCTTAGGCTATGGAGACACAAACTTTTTTTGTTTTAAAAATGAAATCATTGTGTAAAACTTACATAAATAAAAAGAAATTATTAGGTATTGCCGCGTCCGTGACAACCTGCTCTATAAAATTACCATATGATCTAACCTTTCAGATGAATGTTGTAAATAACAAAAAAAAAAAAACGGTGCCAAAAAAGCTATTTCTTGTTACCTTGCTGCACAAAAAGTGTAATATAGAGCAACCAAAAATCATATGTACACTAAACTAGTACCAACAAAACTGCCACCCTATCCCGTAGTTTCTAAAATGGGGTCACTTTTTTGGAGTTTCTACTCTAGGGGTGCATCAGGGGGGCTTCAAATGGGACATGGTGTCAAAAAAACCAGTCCAGCAAAATCTGCCTTCCAAAAACCGTATGGCATTCCTTTCCTTCTGCGCCCTGCCGTGTGCCCGTACAGCAGTTTACGACCACATATGGGGTGTTTCTATAAACTACAGAATCAGGGCCATAAATAATGAGTTTTGTTTGGCTGTTAACCCTTGCTTTGTAACTGGAAAAAAAATATTAAAATGGAAAATCTGCCAAAAAAGTGAAATTTTGAAATTGTATCTCTATTTTCCATTAAATCTTGTGCAACACCTAAAGGGTTAACAAAGTTTGTAAAATCAGTTTTGAATACCTTGAGGGGTGTAGTTTCTTAGATGGGGTCACTTTTATGGAGTTTCTACTCTAGGGGTGCATCAGGGGGGCTTCAAATGGGACATGGTGTAAATAAACCAGTCCAGCAAAATCTGCCTTCCAAAAACCAAACGGCGCACCTTTCACTCTACGCCCGGCTGTGTGGCCGTACAGTAGTTTACGGCCACATATGGGGTGTTTCTGTAAACGGCAGAGTCAGGGCAATAAAGATACAGTCTTGTTTGGCTGTTAACCCTTGCTTTGTTAGTGGAAAAAATGGGTTCAAATGGAATATTAGGCAAAAAAAAGAAATTCTCAAATTTCATCCCCATTTGCCAATAACTCTTGTGCAACACCTAAAGGGTTAACGAAGTTTGTAAAATCAGTTTTGAATACCTTGAGGGGTGTAGTTTATAGAATTGGGTCATTTTTGGGTGGTTTCTATTATGTAAGCCTCGCAAAGTGACTTCAGAGCTGTAGTGGTCCCTAAAAATTGGGTTTTTGTAAATTTCAGAAAAATTTCAAGATTTGCTTCTAAACTTTTAAGCCTTGTAACATCCCCAAAAAATAAAATATCATTCCCAAAATAATTCAAACATGAAGTAGACATATGGGGAATGTAAAGTCATCACAATTTTTTGGGGTATTACTATGTATTACAGAAGTAGAGAAACTGAAACTTTAAAATTTGCAAATTTTTCCAAATTTTTGGTAAATTAGGTATTTTTTATGCAAAAAAATTAAAAAAAATTTGACTTCATTTTACCAGTGTCTTGAAGTACAATATGTGACGAAAAAAAAATCTCAGAATGGCCTGGATAAGTCAAAGCGTTTTAAAGTTATCACCACTTAAAGTGACACTGGTCAGATTTGCAAAAAATGGCCAAGTCCTTAAGGTGAAATAGGGCTGAGTCCTTAAGGGGTTAAAGACTAGGCCATTTTTTTTGCAAATCTGACCAGTGTCACTTTAAGTGCTGATAACTTTAAAACACTTTGACTTATCCAGGCCATTCTGAGATTTTTTTTTCGTCACATATTGTACTTCATGACACTGGTAAAATTAAGTAAAAAATTTTTATTTTTTTTGTAAAAAAATACCAAATTCACCAAAAATTTGTAAAAAAATTGCAGATTTCCATGTTTCAATTTCTCTACTTCTATAATACATAGTAATACCTCCAAAAATAGTTATTACTTTACATTTTCCGTATGTCTACTTCATGTTTGAATAATGTTGGGAATGATATTTTTGGGAATGTTACAAGGCTTAGAAGTTTAGAAGCAAATCTTGAAATTTTTCAGAAATTTTCAAAAACTCAATTTTTAGTGACCAGTTCAGGTCTGAAGTCACTTTGTGAGGCTTACATAATAGAAACCACCCAAAAATGACCCCATTCTATAAACTACACCCCTCAAGGTATTCAAAACTGATTTTACAAACTTTGTTAACCCTTTAGGTGTTCCACAAGAATTAATGGAAAATAGAGATACAATTTCAAAATTTCACTTTTTTGGCAGATTTTCAATTTTAATAATTTTTTTCCAGTTACAAAGCAAGGGTTAACAGCCAAACCAAACTCAATATTTATGGCCCTGATTCTGTAGTTTACAGAAACACCCCATGTGTTGTCGTAAACCTCTATACGGGCACACAGCAGGGCGCAGAAGGAAAGGAATGCCATACGGTTTTTGGAAGGCAGGTTTTGCTGGACTGGTTTTTTTGACACCATATCCCATTTGAAGCCCCCCTCATGCACCCCTAGAGTAGAAACTCTATAAAAGTAACCGGATCTAAGAAACTACACCCCTCAAGGTATTCAAAACTTATTTTACAAATGTTGTTAACCCTTTAGGTGTTCCACAAGAATTTATGGAAAATAGAGATACAATTTCAAAATTTCACTTTTTTGGCAGGATTTTCCATTTTAATAATTTTTTTCTGGTTACAAAGCAAGGGTTAACAGCCAAACCAAACTCAATATTTATGGCCATGATTCTGTAGTTTACAGAAACACTCCATATGTGGTCGTAAACCGCTGTACGGGCACACGGCAGGGCGCAGAAGGAAAGGAATGCCATACGGTTTTTGGAAGGCAGGTTTTGCTGGACTGTTTTTTTTGACACCATGTCCCATTTGAAGCCCCCCTGATGCAACCCTAGAGTAGAAACTCCAAATTAAAATTCATGTTTTAGTGTTTCCATAGTCTGAGAGCCATAATTTTTTCAGTTTTTGGGAGATTACCTTGGGTAGGGTATGATTTTTGCAGGATGAGATGATGGTTTTATTGGCACTATTTTGGGGTGCGTCTGACTTTTTGATCACTTGCTATTACACTTTTTGTGATGTAAGGTGACAAAAAATGGTTTATTTAGCATAGTTTTTATTTTACATTTTTTACGGTGTTCATCTGAGGGGTTAGGTCATGTGATATTTTTATAGAGCCGGTCGATACGGACACGGCGATACCTAATATGTATACTTTTTTTTATTTATGTAAGTTTTACACAATAATATCATTTTTAAAACAAAAAAAAAATCGTGTTTTAGTGTCTCCATATTCTGAGAGCCATAGTTTTTTTTATTTTTTGGGCGATTGTCTCAGGTAGGGGCTCATTTTTTGCGGGATGAGGTGACGGTTAGATTGGTACTTTTTTGGTGGGCAATTGCCTTTTTGATCGCTTGCTGTTGTACTTTTTGTGATGTAAGGTGACAAAAAATGGTTTATTTAGCACAGTTTTTATTTTTTATGGTGTTCATCTGAGGGGTTAGGCCATGTGATATGCTCATAGGGACGGTCGATACGGACGCGGCGATACCTAATATGTATACTTTTTTTTTTTCCTATTTTTTACAATTTTTTTAACTTTATTTGGGGAAAATGAAGTTTTTGTTTATTTTTACTTGAAACTTTTAATTTTTTGGGGGGAAAACTTTATTTTTTCAACTTTTTTTTTCACTTTCTTTTTTGTCCCACTTTTGGGGTATATTCCTTTACAATGCATTCGAATACTTTAGCCGATGTGCCTGCTCAATGATTTGGTGATCGGAAAAACACATGACGTAGCAGTACGTCATGTGTCCTTAAGGACTCGGGAAACATGCCGTACCGGTACGTCATGTGTCCCTAAGGGGTTAAACTATCCACCACTTATACAGAAGACAGGGACAGAAGGTGGCACTCCCTTTTCCTTTATGGGTTGAGGTCACTTGGTTAAAATTATGAGTTTTGTTATACCCACTTCAAGCCATCCCCCTATTGATTAAACATGCAGATGTGGTTAACCCTTAACGCTGCTTTTACCAAATTCATCTGGTCAGGCAAACGGTCACACATTTCCTTGCAAAAACTGATGCTATGGAAACCAGATGAAGGAGAAAAGTTCCCTAACATATGAGGATATAATTAGGGATGAGCGAATCAACTTCAGATGAAACATCCGTATCTTTTTGTGTGTGCACTCTTGTTTCCCCCATAAATAGTCACACCGGACATGCTGCTGTAAACCTCTTTACTTTCTACCATTGCTTATGGGACTGCTGTGGATCGGTGTTCCTATCGCGGCTGGTGCATTCCAGATTGGTCAGGAGGTCCATTTGTGCTGCTCTGCAACTGTCTTCTATCACTGTTATGGTGGCGTCTGTGGATGGCAGATAAATATCATCTTATGCTTTTTGACATCCACAGACCCCCCCATAACAGTGTCAGCCACTGTGAATGACCCTCAATACAGGGGGTGGGGTCTGGCATCTACACTAGTTTTTAAATGGCAGCGGGGCCCAGTGCAGTCATTGTATTCCATTGCACCGGGCCCCGCTCACTGTACTAATGGTATCTACTGTAATGACAGGCATGCAATGGTTAACTATAGATATGTTCGATCCAGCGCTGAGCAGCCTGTACTTACGATCATAGCAGGCTGGAGGCTGGAGGCAGGGCGGGCGGGCACTGGCAGCATAACTTCCTACGTCACGTGCCTGCGCCGCCTGCTTCATTCATAAAGTGGGCGGAACAGGCATGTGACGTAGGAAGTTATGCTGCCAGTGCCCGCCCAGCCTCCTGCCTCCAGCCTGCTATGATCGTAAGTACAGGCTGCTCAGCGCTGGATCGAACATATCTATAGTTAACCATTGCATGCCTGCAGTTACAGTAGATACCATTAGTACAGTGAGCGGGGCCCGGTGCAATAGAATACAGTGACTGCACCGGGCCCCATTGCCATTACAAAACGAAAGGCCGGCCCCCAGCCCCTCCTCGCTGATACACATGCCGGTCGCGCTGTGCAGCTTGCAGTCGGCGGTGTATCAGTGTAAAAATGGCAGCCTTCGCCCTATAAGACGCACTGCCATTTTCCTCCCACTTTTGGGGGGAAAGAAGTGCGGTTGTAGGGCGAAAAATACGGTAAGTGAACTTGGAAGGAAAGTGCCCAATTCATTAGCTTCATCCGTATGTGAATGAGAGAACTGCATTTGTACTGTTGAAGCAAGATATTACAGTTGCCTTCTTTCACCATTTACTTTTTTATTTTATTCATATTTCCCTTTTACTTTTACTGAAGGCACTGACTTATTTGATTTCCCTTTTTCTGCACAATACCACAATGCTTGTTTATACACACACACATACTAAAGGGAAGATTAAAGACTGGTACTTAAAGGGGTATTCCCATCTTGGACATTGGAGGAATATCGCCAATGTCTTATAGGTGCGGGTCTCACTGCTAGGACCTGCACCTGTACATAGAATGGAGCCCGCAAAGTGCCCTCCATTAATTTCTATGGGATTGGGGAAAGTAGACAGCACTGATTTGGCTATTTCCGTAAGCCCCATAGAAGTGAACAGAGTGGTGGCTACGTTTGAGTCATGTGCCTCACATTCATTTCAATAGGACTTCCAAAAATACCTGAGCTGTATTTTCAGCAGTCCCATAGAAATGAATAGAGGGCAGCCGCGCATGTGCAGAGCTCCCTCCGGCACTTTGTGAGCTTCGTTCTAAGTATAGGTGCAGGTCCCTGAGGTGGGACCCGCACCTACAGTATAAAAGATTGGTGGCATATTCTAGGAATATGCCACCAATGTCCAAGGTGGGAATACCCCTTTTATATGAAAGTCATAAATTGAAATGCATCAAATTTACGAAGAGGCCCACACCAGACAGAAAATGAAATACCGTATTTTTCGCCCTTTTTTAGAGGAGAACAATAGACGAGAAAAAATATTTTCTCATTACACTTCAGGTCAGACCACCAATAAGACCCCCAAAGTTAGTCAGACCTCAGCTGACAGCCCCAATCAGACGCCCAATGTTAATAAGAGCCCAATAAGACCTCAGATCATACCCCCAATCAGACGTCAGCTCAGACCCCAATGTAAATGACCCCCAATCAGACCTCAGATATCAGCCTCCATGCCTCTCAAAAGCCACTATCCCTCTCATTAGCCCCCATATCAGTCCTTATGCCTCTTGGATTCGTAGAACTACAGGTAACAGCACTCTGCTAGTCAATTGCACAAAGATATAAGCAAACACTGAAAGAATAAATGCTTGGGGGTCATACTTACTGCAAATGCAGCTAGAAGCTTTTTGCGAATATAATTGATCAAAAATATTTCGGGCCCATCTACCGGTCGTCAAGGGGCTCCCCCTGGTGGTGAGATTGAACCGTGCACCACCAGCCCATTTACCATGTGCTTTTAATTAGATAGCTTGTACAGCTGTATTCTACCCAGCCCATACTGCAGGCTCACAACCTGGGAGAGGCATGTGTAGGATGCAGCTTGGTACTACTTTGCCCAGATTGTAGGCTGTAAGCCCAGGAGAGGCATGTCAGAGTAGGACCCATCTGATTAGAAGCGACCTTGACGACTGGTAGATGGGCCCGAAATATTTTTGATCAATTATATTCGCAAAAAGCTTCTAGCTGCATTTGCAGTAAGTATGACCCCCAAGCATTTATTCTTTCAGTGTTTGCTTATATCTTTGTGCAATTGACTAGCAGAGTGCTGTTACCTGTAGTTCTACGAATCCAAGTGTGTTTTAGCCAAGGTAGCGTGCACCTGCGTTCTTATATTCACTTATTGTGGAGGTGCTGGTTCGTTTATTTTTTCCCCATTGTCACTGCCACTAGGGGAGTGGCTCCCCCTGGTGGTGAGATTGAACCGTGCACCACCAGCCCATTTACCATGTGCTTTTAATTAGATAGCTTGTACAGCTGTATTCTACCCAGCCCATACTGCAGGCTCACAACCTGGGAGAGGCATGTGTAGGATGCAGCTTGGTACTACTTTGCCCAGATTGTAGGCTGTAAGCCCAGGAGAGGCATGTCAGAGTAGGACCCATCTGATTAGAAGCGACCTTGACGACCGGTAGATGGGCCCGAAATATTTTTGATCAATTATATTCGCAAAAAGCTTCTAGCTGCATTTGCAGTAAGTATGACCCCCAAGCATTTATTCTTTCAGTGTTTGCTTATATCTTTGTGCAATTGACTAGCAGAGTGCTGTTACCTGTAGTTCTACGAATCCAAGTGTGTTTTAGCCAAGGTAGCGTGCACCTGCGTTCTTATATTCACTTATTGTGGAGGTGCTGGTTCGTTTATTTTTTCCTCCTTATGCCTCTTATCAGCCCCCATTATCAGCCTTATGCCTCTCATTAGCCCCCATATCAGTCCTTATGCCTCTTATGAGCCTTATGTCTCTCATCAGCCCCCATTATCATCCCTTATCCCTCTCATTAGCCCCTATATCAGTCCTTATGCATCTTATTAGCCCCCATTATCAGCCTTATGCCTCTCATCACCACCATTGCAGACCCACCATATCAGATCAGCCCCGAAGCAGCCTCATGTTTTATAAAATAAAAAACACTTACCTCTCCTGCTCCTCACCACACACGATCATCTTCCTCCTGCTGTCAGCTGTGCTGTCACAGAGCGCCCTCACGCTGTGCGCAGTCACTGCACAGCCAACAGCCGAGGACCAGGAAGCGGTGAGTACAGAGCCTTCACTGCTTCCTGGTCCTCCGGTACTAATGAGCGCTTCCATAATGGAAGCTCTCATTAGTATTCGGGCGGAAAAATGCGTCTTATGGGGTGAAAAATATGGTATGTGTCTGCTATGAGTAGTTATAGATTTGTGCGACACTATATTTAGTTAGAAACTTGCTGGATCCACTGCCTACTGGTTAACCCTTGCTGGATCCACTGCCTACTGGCACTAAAAGATACTTTCAATTCAGAATGTCTGGAATATTAAGGGTCCAATTTGCTGAATTTCTAGTCCATGTCAGATCATGGCCTCCATGGAATTTTCCAGATATCTAGTTGAATATTAAATATATTCTGCCAGCTTGTTACCATTCAGTCTCATGGCTCACATACTAATTAATTTCTAATAGTCCGTTTTCCTGAGTTCAGTGAAGACTGAGGGGACAGCAGATCTTGTTGGAGGATATTATACAGCAGTACTGAACAGTTTTGCTGTGAATCCAGCACTGGAGGGAGACAGAAAACGTACTATTGCCAGCAGCATCCCTTTGTGTCTGTGCCTCTCTCTCTCTCTTTCCCCTCTTCACAGATTTATATGGGCTGCAGCTGTAACCTTATTCCTAAATAAAGCTGAAAATCCATCTTGCCACTAACTTTATAGACAGAGTTTACTACTAAATTACGAGTGAATGATCAGGGCTGGAGGCAGAGGTACAGAAGTGGCTGAAAAGGGTCTGTTCTGTGTAAGCTGTTCAGCGTCTTAAACAGAGATACTGTCAAAAATGCTAGATTTTTACTTGTGCTGTTAAATGCAAAGTTTAATGAAACAACACCGTCACCATTTAATAAATCAGGTGTATTTGGAGCAGCCTTTTAACTTTGCTTTTGATGAAAAGAATTTCAAATTTCCCACTTGAATGCACCCTTTTCCTCATCTGTTTTTGGAGTGAGAAGACAAATGTGGCAAATTAGGAACAATTTAAAATGTGACTTTTTAACTTGCTCAATTTCCTTCAATATCCTGTGTAGACTGAATAATAAATGTGAGCCACTGAATGAGGAGGTGGTTTTATAAACCTATGATAATTGTTTTCAGATTTCAAAGTTTAGAATTATTACTAGACTGTCTCAACAGTACATCATGTAGCTGGACATTTTTCGATAAATTCCTGCAAGATATATGCATTCCTGCCAGCCCCATTACAGGCCTCTTTATCATTGGTGATCCCTCTGTTAACAATAATTTTGTGGTATTAAATGCTAAATTCCAGGAAAACCTCAACCGCATCAAATTGGAAATGTAGAAAATAAGATATCTTACATCTTTGATAAGTGTCTCTCCAATGAGCATGGAAAAAATATCAGTGAAGGTAACAGGCTGTCCGGAGCTCTTCTTCTTCCATAAGGCTTCAACATAACGTTTGATTTTCTGGGGTGTTAATAAAAGAAGGGGACTGTAACTGACATTGTGCATGAGCTCCTTATTGATTTCTTTTGGACCTTTTGTTGGGAATTCAGGGTTAGAGTAAAGTGTAGACATATACCTGCAAAACAGGGCGATGCAAAAAGAGTCTATAAATATAACACAACATTATCCAGCACTTACAGTACAATCTCTTGTCTGGATTTCTTCTGTATGTGTATAGAAAAAAAACAAGCATAGGGCAGGAGTGCTTACATACAACTTATACTATGCTTTATTACGTACTTTAGTGCAGTAAAGAGGGCATATATATAGAAGTTATCTGAACCCATCAATTACAGCTGCATTGGGCAACTACTGTATCTAATGTGTATGGATGAAAAGTGTGAAACATTGATTTTAAGTTTTAGTCTTAGTTTTATGCTAGGGTTTGGATTACTTGGCCCAAACCTGACACTGAAATGCTGCCCAATTCTGACGACAGTTCCTGCTCTCATTTCTGTGAAGCGCAGCCTTATCATGGAGACCTTGTGTGGAATCCAAACTACTGTCTACATAGATATTTACATTCTCCCTGGTGTGAATAATCACATACACTTGTGTGAACATTCATGTAAGTGCACTGACTCTTTCAGAACATGCTGCCAGGTTGTTTAAAGGGGTTGGCCCAGCTGGGACACTGATGGTTTATTGCTACAATTAGCCATCAGTCAGATAGTTGTGAGTCTCAATTCTGGGACCCTCTCCTAACTCCAGAACAGGACGCCTGAAGTAAACAGCGAGCAGCCGCCATTCACCGACATGGGAGTTCCAAAAATAGGCAATTGCTGGCGAATGGAGAGGTGGCGGGGCTTGCACATTAACTGCTATGGGACTTTTGAAAATAGCCAAGTGAGCTTGCGTAACAATATTAAGTCCCGTAGCAGAGGCCCTGTTCTGGAGTTAGGTCCCAGAGGTGACATTCATGGGATATCCTAGCGATATGCCATAAATGTCCCGATGGATGGACCTCTTTAAGAAAATACTTTTATTCCACATAAAATAACATTTCTGAACCATGCTGTTCCTCTGTTATTCCTCCTAGAAATACATGAATTAATGGACAACTGGGTGTCATGTCCCGCTTGTAAAATGGGCATGTCCCATGGACATCCGTCTGTGTAGGGATAAATCCTATTGAAAGGAGGAATTGTAATTCCCAGTAGTACATTTCTTTATACATTTCAGAAGGCATAAGAGAGGATAAGCACAATGCAGTGTTCTAAAAAAGGATGCATCACTATTCTTATTTCATGGAGAATGCCAGTATTTACTAAAATGACATGTCAGAAGAGTTAAAGGGATCCTTCTCACAAGTCTAGGGCTGTGTTCACATCCCTATAAAGGCTTTTTGTCTATAGAACAGCATGAGGCATTACTCCACCAAAACAACACAATCAATGGCACAGCCCCACAGACTCCATGGAGGTCAGGTGACTCTGAACTATCATCCAACACATTCAGCACAGTATTATGGCCACCTTTATAAAGGGAAGCCATAGGGCAGATATGAACAG
The DNA here is from genome assembly GCF_905171765.1 of Bufo bufo. Taxonomy (NCBI): domain Eukaryota; kingdom Metazoa; phylum Chordata; class Amphibia; order Anura; family Bufonidae; genus Bufo; species Bufo bufo. Next base: position 109,968,481 of record NC_053397.1, on the reverse strand, counting down.
AGAACAGCACGTGTATCAGCTGCATGATTAGAAATCACTGTTATGCTGCAGCTGCACATCAGACTGGTTCACTACTTAAAGGCTATGTACACCTTTGGGGGTAATTTTTTGCATTGTACTTATTTTGAGCTAAAAATGATTTTTTTCAATTTATTAAAAATAAGGCGTCCTTTTTTTATACATAGCTGAGATGGTGTAGTAGCAGCCTGTGAATTTTCCGTCTTTTCCATCAGTTGGGGAGCTGACGGGCTCCTTATCTCTGCTCTCTTACCTTATAAACACTCATTATAGTTCAGTTCTTATCTTACTGATAAGAATGTGGTTTAAAGACATGTTTATTAGTAGTTCAGAGATGAGGTTTATTAGATGACCGCCACAAAGTGAAAGTACCAGTCACACAGTTAGAAAAACAGTTAAAGCCTTTGTGACAGAATGGCTCAATATTTTTAATAAAGGCCAAATTAAAATATTATTTTTAGCCAAAAATGAATAAAATGCAATCATAAACAAATATTGCCTACAAAGGTGTACATAGCCTTTAACAGAGGAAATTATTGGCCATGCCATAATGATGTCACTTATTTCTTAAGGTACAGCATTTTTGGACCATAAGAATGCCTTTTTTTTTTTTTTTTTTTTCAATCTTGCTGAAAAGTACCTGAGTCTTATAGTCCTCATTCAGAGTGATGCAGCAGTGCCAGACTCCATGACTGCTTCCTTAATGAACTGGCAGAACGCTCATACAGCGCTTTGCTGGATCAATGAGAGAGATATGTATCTGCAAACTTATCTCTCTTCTTGTCCAACACCAATCTGTGTGATCAGTGCAGGCAGGAGAGGAGGCTGAATGATCATTCACCGTAAGACACATAGCCCTTCCCATAGTGTAACTAAAGGAGGAGTCAGACCAGTAAAAAAGGACTACACAAGACTGTATTGTACTGTACGCTGTAACTTGGGATGATGTCCGTGTTGTGTCCGTTTTTTGCTGACCCATTGACTTCAGTGGGTCTGTGGTCTGCATTTTGCGGCCAAGAATAGGACATGTGCTATATTTTTGTGGATTGGACACATGAATGCGAATACGGATGACATCAAAGTGCGTTTATTTTTATTTTTTTGCAGACCAATAGAGATGAATGCATTGGAATCCACAAAAAATGTGGATCAGAGACCTTCTTGTGATGTTGATACTCCTATCATCTGACCAAATGCGCCATTGCTGATCGTTTCAATTGTCAAAAGATGACATGCTATGATTAACAGGAGCTGACTGTAAACTATTAACCCCCTCTACCCATGACTATTAAAGTTAGTAACATTGACGCCGCCCCCCCCCCCCCCCCCCCTTGCATTAAACTACCAGGGAAGTTTTAATAAGTAGAAAATATTTTCTTTTCTACTTTTATGTTGTCTTACAGTCCACAAAATACAGGTAATTCAAGAACTCAAATGTAGTCAAATTAAAAAAGAAATATTATTTTGCTATGAGACAAGAGCCACCAGAATTGTCTTTCCGGCATTTATATACTTCAGCGTTAACAAGAACAGTACAATTTAGTAATTTCTCAAGAAGCACACAGTTATTGAAATTAGCTAATAGTGTGTTTCATACAAATACAACAATAAGAATGGATGATAAAAAAAGAAAAAAAATTGCTGCTTTGCAAATTGGTTGTTAGTTGGAGCAGAGCAAGAAGAAATAACACTTGACACCATCAGTTTAGTAAGCTTGAATACACCCTGTTAACCAACAAGTAGTTTTCAAAATCAACAGAATTTTTCATTTTCAATTCAATTTGTCAAGAAGTCAAAGCTAGCAAAACCAATAGTATACATCCACATATTACTCTGAATTCATAATGAACTGACCTGAGCATCAAGTATTTGTATCATTTGTACTTATTAATGATAAAAATTAGACTATTACCATGTAGATCCAGATAAACCAGCAATATACGTGACACAGTCCAGAACCCCTGACTCAAACAAAGCCTTCATCACCCCAGAAAATCCAACCATGGCACGGAATCCGCCTCCAGAGCCAAGAACTGCAATTACTGGTACCTAGAGAAGAGTAAAACGTGACAAACGAGTGAACAACAACTCACACAAAGGGATTTTTTTTTATCTGTACATGAAATTTGGTTTATTAACGTTAGTCTCCTGTAGACACTGCAGAGAAATGTGAAATGATTGTCCAAGTTATTTTTTTATTCTTTGTATGTTTCTAACTAAGGCTGAGTTCTCCTGTTCCGTTATAGGAGCAGGAGAAGGGAAAGGACGGATTCGGCACATAACTGAGCCGAACGGAACCTACGGACCCCATAGATTATAAATGGGGTCCGTTAGGTTTCCGCTCAGAGAAAATTTAGACAAAAGTTGTGTGCGCAGGACTCTTGTCTCCGCTTCAAAAATCTTCCTTTGAGCGGAAACCTAACGGACCCCATTATAGTCTATGGGGTCCGTATACTCCGTTCGGCTCAGTTATGTGCCGAATCCATCCTTTCCCTTCTCCTGCTCCTATAATAGAGCAGGAGAACGGAAAGGCTGAACGCTGATGTGAACTCGCTTCATCTAGAGTGGCCTGTTCTCCTAGTTAGCTGAAGGTCCCATGACCTGTGATGTCAGCTTCTCTCCCTGCTCTGACGATGTTTTATGCACAAGCCTGAGGGAGCAGGTCTGCCTCTGTGCACAGAACCTCACTATGAAGGCTGTGCTGGTTGGAGCAACAAGCCACGCCCCCTGCACTATGTGCTGATTTCTGCCTGTGTCTCCCCTCCCACTGGATTCTTCAGTACAGTTTAACTCCTTCTACCATAAGCAGCAAAGACTCAGGGCTGAACGCTCAGCCTCAATTACTGAGCAGCTGCAGGGTTTCCTCTTCTCCAGGCATTGAAGAGACAAATGCTTTGCACAGGATCTTCCCTCCATCCTCACCCTGCAAACACAGAGCTGACAAACACCGGAGGAGTTCTCTCCTCTGTACTCTTCTGCTGTCTGCAGAGCATTGTACAAGAACAGGTTGGGGGAAGATCCTGTGTGTATCAGCAATGTAATTGTACTGTACGCCTAGGACTTGTAGTCCAACACATACAACATGAGTATCCCAACAGTCAGACTGAAGGCAGGGCAGCAATTTTATTCACTTCCTTTGCAGAACAGGGTGAGGGAAAAGGCAGTCTTTGTGGATACACACAAATATTCATGAGGAAAACAGAGATTGTTGTTACACTCCCCCACAGCTCTGCAAATACATGCATAGGGGCCAAAACAGAACCAGGTAAATGATTAAATATATATTTTTTCGCCTAAAACATGCTTTGCTTATGTACTGTATATATTGCTGACCATCAGATTTACAGTGCTTTTTTTTTTTTTTACATAACTCAGACAGCCCTTTTAACCACTTGCCAACATGCCGACTTTCCGCAACTTGATGTACTAGTACAACATGATGATCAGGTGGGCACTAGAGTTTTGCGTGCCAGATCAATGCAAGGGCCCTGCTGTATCCGCCGACTGATCGCTGTAAATGCTGATGCTGGCAGATCAAACCGCTAAATGCTGTGATCAATACTGACTGCAGCATATACGAGGGTCGAAGAGGGAGGGGCTCTCTCTACTTCTCCATCAACCCCCCATGCTTCAGTGATGGGGGGCAAAATGCTTCCCTGGGACCCCAAGGCCACGCAAAGGCCTCAGGGTCTGCCTTGTATGGAAGCCTGTGAGACTCAGCCCCCAGGCGGGTTCTCAATGGAACACTGTCAGTGTAGTATACTGACACTCATTGTAGTACAATACAGCATGTATTTCACTACATTGAAACAGGAATCAGATCCTGAAATGTATCTGTACTGAGACAAGAAAAAAAAAGTGTTTTATAAAAAAATAAAAAAAATAATAGTTTACATTAAAAAAGTGCCCCTTTACCTTCATTAAATGATTTTTAATAAATAAAAATTAAAAAAATGTAATAAAAATAGACATAGTACGTACGTAATGAGCGGCTTTATAAAAATATCACATGACCTATTCCCTCAGGTGAACACCGTAAAAAAAAAAAATTACTGTGCCATTTTTTTGGTCACCTTGCCCCCAAAAAAGTGTGATTTTGAACAATCAAAAAAATCATATGTACCAAAAATTGGTACCAATAAAAACGACAATTCTTCCTGCAAAAACAAGCCCTTACACAAAATGATCGGCAGAAAAAAAAAAATCTATGGCTGTTTCAAAAATGCTTTTACTGTGTAAAACAAATTATATATATATATATATATATGCAGTGTATCTATCTATATTTTAAACACAGCTCTATAGCCCACTAACTTTTAAACTTACGTCTCTTGAAGTGGAATACAAATCTTTGCTCTCCTCAGGTCCCAATAGCTTTTTTATTCCGTTGATAACCACATGTTTCCGTTTCTGACGGAAAAGTTTTTCTTGATCACACAGAGCCATGCTGAACCTCAGATCAGAGGAAGAACTGCATAAAAAAACTGAACTTTTTAATTTTGTTATTTAAAACATCTCAAAATGAAACATAGCAAATGTGTGCAGATAAATACAGTATGCTAAACTTTATCGCTCTCATTAAGAAAAACAGAACGAGACCTACTGCAAGTTCGTTATGTAAAATCATAGTTTTTCTTTTGGTTAGCCATTAAAATGTATCATATCTGCAAGACTGCAATTAAAAGGGATTTATTTTGCTTGATTAGGTATATAGCACCGATATATTCCACAGCACTTTTATGGACATTGTCATCGCTCGCTGTCCCCAGTGGAGCTCACAATTCAAATTTCTTAATAGTATGTCTTGTATGAGAAAACAGAAGTTCCTGGAGAGAACCCACACAAACCCGGGGAGAACATACTGTACAAGCTTCATACAGATGTTGTCCTTAGCTGGATTCAAACCTAGAACCCCAGCGCTGCAAGACACCAGAGCTAACCACTGAGCCACCGTGCTGCAATAACACATTTTATTCACTGGCTTACACATAGTATGAGACGTTTTTCAGATGAATTTACTTCTGTACACACTTTTGTTACGCAAGATAACCTTTTTTGGATAAATTGCTCAGTTCCTAGTATCTTGCATGATATTAAAACTTTTATTTTCTATTCTGGTATTACTTCTTACTGCCCTGGAAGTTTTCAGTTCTGGCAATGAATTTAATGGAAACAATAGGTTCTACCATATAAAAAAAAGACAAAGGAAAAGGATTAGAAAAACACAGTTTCTTTCTTTCTGAAACATTGTTACCATATGTCTATTTATGGACAGTAACTCGTACAGTAGCTTAGCTCTATTGAAGTTAAAGGGGTTTTCCGAGATATTTATATTCCAGAGGATCGGTCATCAGTATCTGATCGGTGGGGGTCCGACACCCAGGACCCCCGTCTATCAACTGTCTCGGCCTCCTCTATGCTTTTCCTAGGCCGAGTGACGTCACGTTCATGTGTGTTGCGGCCTATGAGCAGCTCAGCCCCTTTCACTTGAGCGCAATACCAAGCACAGCCGCTATACTGTGTATGGTACAGTGCTGAGCTTGGTAAGCTGCTGCCTTCTCAAAACAGCTGATCGGCGGGGGTTCCGGGTGTCGGACTGCCACTAATATGATACTGATGACCTATCCAATTGAAAAATCCTGGAAAACTCTTAACCCCTTAGTGACCACCGATACGTGTTTTTACGGTGGTCACTAAGGGGCCTTAGACTTTTTTATGGCGGCCCAGTCTAAGCTCTGCACAGATCCCCAGTGCAGCACGGACCCGGCTCTCACAAGAGAGCCGCTGCCCTGCTCTAACAGCCCTGACCGGGAGGAGTGCTGATCTGGGCTGTTTAACACTTTAATGGCTCTCGCCACAAGTAAAGTGCTGACAAAGAGAGCGGACTCCCTCTGTCTCCCATCGGCCCACCCGCGATCGCATTTGCCAAAAATAGGTTGGTCACTAAGGGATTAATTTGGCTGTCAGTTTTTGACTGAAAACAGCCATGTTTTTCTAATCCTATACAACTTATTTAATAGAACGCATAAGAAAATTTTAACTGCTCAAAAGAAAAATGAATAATAAATGGAATATGTCTATATGATACAAATAGTGTCGAGTGAATCGAAGCATCAGAAGTGGAATTCAATCCGCAGTTTAGGAAAAATTGGATTCGCCAAGGATCCGAATTTCTTCTCACTTCATGGTAACAAATCGTTTTTTTCCCCAAAATGGTGGCTGCACGTGTTACAAAGTGAAAGTAAGAAGCCCGGGAACATGATATCACCCATAATGTCGTGCAGCCAGCCAATCAGCAGATAGTCCTGTGATGTCACAGCCTTATAAAAACCTCATCCCACGAGATCTCCGCCATTTCACTGTGAGCTTAGCTTAGGGAAAGATGTGACAAGCGCTTATGCGCTAGGGACAGTGTTTCAGAAAGCTATCTTTAACTGCCTCCGGACCGCCTAACGCAGGATTGCGTTCCGGAGGCGGTCGATTCATTCCTCCTGGACGCGCCGGCGCGTCATCTCGCGAGAGGCGAGATTTCCTGTGAACGCGCGCACACAGGAGCGCGCGTTCACAGGAACCAAAGGTAAACGAGTGGATCTGCAGCCTGCCAGCGGCGATCGTTCGCTGGCAGGCTGTAGATGCGATTTTTTTTAACCCCTTAAAAGGTATATTAGACGCTGTTTTGATAACAGCGTCTAATATACCTGCTACCTGGTCCTCTCGTGGTCCCTTTTGCTTGGATTGACGACCAGAGGACACAGGCAGCTCTGTAAGTAGCACCAATCACCACTACACTACACCCCCCCCTGTCACTTATTAACCCCTGATCATCCCATATAGACTCCCTGATCACCCCCCTGTTATTGATCACCCCCCTGTAAGGCTCCATTCAGACGTCTGTATGTGTTTTGCGGATCCATGGATCCGCGGATCCGCAAAACACATACGGACGTCTGAATGGAGTCTTAAAGGGGGGTGATCAATGACAGGGGGGTGATCACCCCATATTAGACTCCTTGATCACCCCCCTATCATTGATCAACCCCCTGTAAGGCTCCATTCAGACGTCAGTATGTGTTTTGCGGATCCGCGGACCCACGGATCCGCAAAACACATACGGACGTCTGAATGGAGCCTTACAGGGGGGTGATCACCCCATATAGACTCCCTGATCACCCCCCTGTCATTGATCACCCCCCTGTAAGGCTCCATTCAGACGTCCGTATGTGTTTTGCGGATCCGCAAAACACGGACACCGCGGATCCGCAAAACACGGACACCGGCAATGTGCTTTCCGCATTTTGCGGATCCGCACATTGCCAGAACTATATAGAAAATGCCTTTTCTTGTCCGCAATTACGGACAAGAATAGGACATGTTCTATAGGCTCTACAAAAAACGCAGTGTTCGCCCGATCAGGCCTGATCTTGTGCGCACACTTGCGTTCAGTCCGCCCCACCGCAGTGACAGAATTTTTTTTTTTCTGATCACTGCAAAAACACCGTAAAATCGCTGCGGCGCTATAAAAAGATCACTTTTGAGGGGCATGGCGAGTTCATAGAAGATTTTATTTTTTTTGGTCACAAGTTAGCGGAAATTTTTTATTTATTTTTTCTCATATTCCACTAACTTGTGACAAAAAATAAAATCTCACGTGAACTCACCATACTCCTCACGGAATCCAAATGCGTAAAATTTTTTAGACATTTATATTCCAGACTTCTTCTCACGCTTTAGGGCCCCTAAAATGCCAGGGCAGTGTAAATACCCCACAAGTGACCCCATTTCGGAAAGAAGACACCCCAAGGTATTTCGTGAGGGGCATGGCGAGTTCATGTAAAATTTTATTTTTTGTCACAAGTTAGTGGAATATGAGACTTTGTAAGAGAAAAAAAATATATATCATTTTCCGCTAACTTGTGCCAAAAAAATAAATATTCTAGGAATTCGCCATGCCCCTCACGGAATACCTTGGGGTGTCTTCTTTCCAAAATGGGGTCACTTCTGGAGTATTTATACTGCCCTGGCACTTTAGGGGACCTAAAGCGTGAGAAGTTTGGAATCCAAATGCGTAAAAAATGCCCTGTGAAATCGTAAAGATTCTCATTGGAATTTAGGCCCCTTTGCGCACCTAGGCTGCAAAACCTAGGCTGCAAAACACATGTGGTATCGCCATACTCAGGAGAAGTAGGGCAATGTGTTTTGGGGTGTATTTTTACATATACCTGGGTGAGAGGAATATCTCTGTAAATTGACAACTTTGTATAAAGAAATGGGAAAAGTTGACTTTTACAGAGATATTTCTCTCACCCAGCATGGGTATATGTAAAAATACACCCCAAAACACATTGCCCTACTTCTCCTGAGTACGGCGATACCACATGTGTGACACTTTTTTGCAGCCTAGGTGGGCAAAGGGGCCCACATTTTAAAGAGCACCTTTAGGATTTCACAGGACATTTTTTACACATTTGAATTTCAAACTACTTCTCAAGCATTAGGGCCCCTAAAATGCCAGGGCAGTATAACTACCCCACAAGTGACCCCATTTTGGAAAGAAGACACCCCAAGGTATTTCGTGATGGGCATAGTGAGTTCATGGAAGTTTTTATTTTTTGTCACAAGTTAGTGGAATATGAGACTTTGTAAGAAAAAAAAAAAAATCATCATTTTCCACTAAACTTGTGACAAAAAATAAAAGGTTCTATGAACTCACTATGCCCATCAGCGAATACCTTAGGGTGTCTACTTTCCGAAATGGGGTCATTTGTGGGGTTTTTCTACTGTCTGGGCATTGTAGAACCTCAGGAAACATGACAGGTGCTCAGAAAGTCAGAGCTGCTTCAAAATGCGGAAATTTTGTACCATAGTTTGTAAACGCTATAACTTTTACCCAAACCAATAAATATACGCTTATTGCATTTTTTTTTTATCAAAGACATGTAGAACAATAAATTTAGAGAAAAATTTATACAGAAATGTATTAAAAAAATACAACTGAAAGTGAAAAATTTAATTTTTTTGCAAAACTGGTAAATTTCGATTAATAACAAAAAAAGTAAAAATGTCAGCAGCAATGAAATACCACCAAATGAAAGCTCTATTAGTGAGAAGAAAAGGAGGTAAAATTAATTTGGGTGGTAAGTTGCATGACCGCGCAATAAACCGTGAAAATAGTGTAGTGCAGAATTGTAAAAGGTGGTCTGGTCATTAAGGGTGTTTAAGCTAGGGGGGCTGAGGGGGTTAAAATAATATTGGATAGGTAGAGTGCAGGGACAGTGTAGGGAGCTCATAGGGAGAGTTTTTAGACACTATAGAGCAGGAGTGCATAACCTTTTTTGGTCTGAGGGCCGCATTGTCACATTGCTCTATTTCAAGGGGCTGCGAATAAAAAAAAATATTAATCAGCGTTTGTTTGCATCGGCCTATTACACAGGCCAATGCAAAGTAAATGGGGAGGAATCCCTACCACAGTCATTCCTCTATCATTCAGTTCTATTGATTATCGGCAGCATGATTATTGTACATCTTTCATCCTGATAACATATACAAATCAGCCAACAAAACGATGGATTCTTGTTTATTGGCTAATTAGCGGCACGATTATAGAGGCCAGATATCAGGAAAGAGTGTTGCTATGAACACGTGTTCCCAGTAAGTGGCCCAAATATCATGCAGTGTAATAGAGGCTTAAAGGGATTTAAGTTAAGGTAAAAATGATTTTTTAACAAGTGCCCGCAGCATGTTCCCTGAAACAGAAGATTTGTACTTACTTGCTCCCTGGTGCTCCGTTCCTCCGTGCTGCCCCCACCTTTCTGTCTCTGCGCTGTTTACATCCGGCTGGCTCTGGGCATAGTCACATGTTGTGCTCCACCCAATGAACAGAAGATGGAGACAGTGGAGGACTGGAGTGGCAGTGAGCAGGCTATTATGAATCTTCTATTTCAGGGGCCGTGCTGCGGGAACTTGTTAAAAAATCATTTTTACTGGAAAAGTGCCGACATTTTCTTCCATCCTGCCTCCTATTCATAAATTAGGGCTTTCCTTCAGTTCAGAGGATGGCACTCACTGGTTATCACTAGAGATGTCCCGAACTATTCGCCGGCGAATAGTTCCCGGCGAACATAGCTTGTTCGCGTTCGCCGCGGCGGGCGAACATATGCGATGTTCGGTCCGCCCCTATACGTCATCATTGAGCAAACTTTGACCCTGTACCTCACAGTCAGCAGACACATTCCAGCCAATCAGCATACCCTCCCTCCCAGACCCTCCCACCTCCTATCAAATAGCAAGGACAGCATCCATTTTAGGGACAGCATCCATCTTAGATTCATTCTGAAGCTGCAGTGTCACAAATTTGACTAAGTTGTAATCGCAATGCGATTAATACGGGTTATATTTATCGCATTGCGAATTCAACTTAGAGCTGGGTTCCTAATGGTTACAATGGCGTTGCTATGGCTGGTGTCATCCGGTGCGGTAGAAAATGGTGTCACCCCTGCCCCCCCCCCCCCCGAAGCCATAATAAAGAGAGAAAAAAAGGGAGTCACTAAGTCAGCTCCAATCAGATATCTGCATAGACCCAGAGTCTTGGTCTATGTGCAGATATCTGATTGGAGCTGACTTCTTATTTTCTCTTTTGCACATAAACGTTTATACTATATTCCTTAGTAAAAATGACCAGTCCACACCATGTGGGTCTATATTTATGAGGGCCCCCCTGAGCAAAGATTAGTAAATGTGGCCGGGTGGCCCCAGCCCACAGTTCAACCCAACCCCTTATGTTTCCTGGCCTGGGGCCGTCTCTATAATAATCCACAGTAATTTATGAATGGGGTTAGGTTATTAACTTATTATTATTGGGGTATTAAAATAATTTGGTCTATAAAGTCAGAGCCGCTCTACCTACCTCCTCCTCCTGGCACCAGAGACTCCTGCAGGGCAGCTGTCGCGGCGCCCCACCACTCACCATGCTGCAGTGAGTCACACCCCCGTCCCCCTTTACCACGTGACGGCGTGACCAATACAACCATTATGAACTCAGACCTAAGTTGTAATCGCAATGCGATTAATACAGGTTATATTAATCGCATTGCGAATTCAACTTAGATCTGAGTTCCTAATGGTTGTATTGCTAGAATATAACGAAGATTGAGAATATAGTGCTATATTAGTTATATTCGTCAATTCTAGCAATACAACCATTATAAACTCAGATCTAAGTTGTAATTGCAATGCGATTAATACAGGTTATATTAAATCGCATTGTGAATTCAACTTAGAGCTGGGTTCCTAATGGTTGTATTGCTAGGATATAACGAAGATTGAGAATATAGTGCTATATTCGTTATATTCGTCAATTCTAGCAATACAACCATTAGGATCTCAGATCTAAGTTGTAATCGCAATACGATTAATGCAGGTTATATTAATCGCATTGCGAATTCAACTTACCACACTCTGTGTCAACTACGTAATTTTCCATGGGAGTTTTGCCATGGATCCCCCTCCGGCATGCCACAGTCCAGGTGTTAGTCCCCTTGAAACAACTTTTCCATCACTATTGTGGCCAGAAAGAGTCCCTGCGGGTTTTAAAATTCGCCTGTCTATTGAAGTCTATGGCGGTTCGCCCGTTCGCGAACATTTGCAGAAATTCGCGTTCGCCGTCCACGAACGGAAAATTTTATGTTCGCGATATCTCTAGTTATCACCACCGCCTGCCAATCCAATTTCAGGTGCCATACAATAATCAATAAGCACTTTACCTTACTAGCGGGGAGACCGCTTATTGGTTATAGGCCTTAAAGATCAGACACTTTTTTGTGATTTAGCGCACATGGTTCACACAGTTGTAACTTTTTTATTTGCTGGACTACCAAAATAATTTCTGCAACATTTTTTATGTGACACATAGGATTTGCAATATATTTAGTAGTTTTATTTGGGGGAAACTGTACAAAACATTTTTAAAAAGTCTTTTTTTTTTGAACTGCAACTCATTATTTAAATATGCAAACTGATGCCAAAATAAATAATTACTAGTATAACTAGTTCCCTATTTTGAGTTGGTTGTTTTTATTCTAAATTAAGTATAGTTTCATATGAATGGGAGCAGTAATGGTACGGTTTTGGTTAGTGTTTTTCTTTTATGTATTTTTTTTTTCTATAATTTTTTTTTTTTTACTTAATTTTTTATATATTCCTGCTACATAATATGTCCCCCCAAGTATCACTCAAAGTTCATAAAAAGACCTTTGGGAGACAATGTCGCTTTTTGTTTTTTGCACTATTTCCACTGTAGTTGGTGCATCCCAAGAAGCCCAGTTGTGTATCTGAAAAAAACACTGATAAACCGCTTCTGCCTTCTCCTCGGCTCCTCCGCTGTCACTGACAGCTGGGAACATGACCTGCTCCTCCTACACTGCTGTAATCCCGCATTGTGCGATGCTCTGAGCAGAAACACAGCTGATAGCAGGATCAGCTGTGCTTCTGCCCAGAAGGACAGGGGTCGCAAACCTTGGTTCTGGGGGCCACATGTGGCCCGTGGGTTGTACACCCCTGCTAAAGAGAAAGCATAGGGACAGTGCAGGTTGAGTGTTATCGCCATGTGCATCTTGTTCAACTGCTGCCACACCTCCTGTCAATCTGTTACTTTGTACATATAATTATTGTGCTTCAGTATTAAAGAGAGGTCTAATATCTGAGTGCATCTTGTTCAACTACCACAATCTTAGCTAATCCGTTACGTTACTGATACAGTTACTGCACACTATGGCCAACAGACAGTTGCCTGGGCTCTCGAAAGAAACGGCAGTGGCAAAATGTTGCTGTAGCTGGCACAAGTAGCAGCAGAAGAAGGGGTGGTGATAGCAGCAGCCGCAGCAACAGGCCAGAGCTGGCACTGTCATCCAGCGGTTGTGTTTTGACCAACAATCCAGCTGTATTGTACTTCAACATCATCTCAAAGTGACAACAGATACACACAGCCAGGAATCCATGGGTTCCTCTGACACCACACTTAGTTGGCAAGGCCCAGGAACTGCCTCTCTGCCCTCACCTGTCCTGAACCTACCTCTTCCTTTTGCTGCTCCGTCTGCTAGCCAAGTAATGTATGCCACCAGCTCTACTCTGTTTTTCAACGAGGGTGAGCTTTATGTGGACAGTCAACAGTTACACGCCAGCACAGACTTGTAGGAGAGTCCACTGAAGGCTCCTCCAGGCATGTAGCTATCGATGATGACAGTCGGATGGGAGCCCATGTTGCGAGAGGTCAGGAACAAGCGCAAGAGACGAGTGAGGGTGACACAAGTGATGACCAAGCAGATGTAGATGATGATGTAGCCGATCGCACATGGGAGCCAGGAGAAGAGAGGGTATCGTCATCATCAGGGGGCAAAGTTGTCAGCATGCTCATAAGACAGCAGGGTGGAAGCAGTGGAAGATCTGCAGCCAAACATGGAAGGAGTACACCGTATGGTGGTCGGGAGGCAACCTGTGAGGAACACACTAGCAGTGCATGGGTTCATAAAAGAAGAAGCAGAAGGCAGGCAACACAGGGAAAATGCCATACTCTTCAGTGTGGAAATTTTTCACCAAGTCGCTGGGGGACATTAGTATGGCAGTATGCAGGATATGTGGGCAGAAGGTGAGGCTCGGCCAGGGTGCTAATGTTGCCACTTTGCCAGTCGGCAGAACAACAGGATGAATGATGTCATTCCACTCCTTCACGTCCTGGAGGGGATGCTGACAAATCTGATCTGTGCAGGGACAGAAGACGTGGCACCTCCATTTCATGGCCACCTGAGCCTTGAAAGGGATGAATTGGAAATGGAGGAGGAGTAGGACATAAACGCCCAGGAATTTTATACACAACTAGATGGTTTATCTGCCCAAGTGACAGGAGAGGAGTAGGAGAAGCATAAGGAGTTGGAGGGCGACGATGAAGATGATGCAGATGACCGAAACAGACCGTGGCAATACGCACTGGAGATGAAGGCAGGGAGGCCCTCCAAGTCCTTTGCGCAAATGGCCAGATGTATGTGGTCATGTTTGTGCACTGACAGCCACATTGTCATGATTTGGCAGAGGGTTTACCACTGGCTATCCACATTGTCAGACCCTCACTCCCAGTCAAAAATGGGGGCATTTTTTAGATGCAAAAATGGACTACTATAGAGACATGCTGTGTAGTCAGTTGGTCGCTCCCTACGAACGTCATCGCCCGTCCTCAGAAAGGTCTGACCGAATGGACCCTTTTGCGCTCACTCTTCACTGCCATGACTGGTGTGTCTGTGTGTGTGTGGGGGGGGGGGGGGGGAGGGTGACATGCAGAAGAATCTCAACCAGCAGGTGGTGACATATTGGACTGCACCCTGTCATGCCATGATCCAAGATTCCCTGGACTATTGGGCATGCAAATTTGAAGTGTGACCGCAACAGGCTGAGTTTGCCATGGGCATACTTTTCTGCTCAGAGTGCCATCAGAGTGGGCATTCAGTGTGGCGGGGGGCATAGTTACCCTTAAGAGATCTTTCCTTTCCTCCCAAAATGTTGAGAGACTAAAGTTCATAAAGATGAATCAGGCGTTGATCAATTTGGATTTCCAAACGCTGATGTAACAGAATAAATAATTCTGCCACTAATCATCATACTGTAGTGTGCTGCCACACCAGAATATTCTGCAGAATGAGTCGCTACTTCTGGCAACGTACTGCTGTCACCATTCTGATATTGCCACCTGACTGATGCGACTAATGCCATTCCTACATTTGGGCTTCTTGGCCTACTGATATGTACATGTAAAATGTTTTAAATGCATGCCACTGGGCCTTGCTATTACACTGCTGTTTTTGGGTTCTGCTACTACTGTGATCTGCCACAATCTAGTATGCCACTGCTGCCACCCTCCCAACTCTGTCATGGGGCCATTATTGTCACTGCTGATGCTGCCACCCTCCCAACTCTGTCAGGGGGCCACTATTGTCACTGTTACTGCCACTGCTGTTGCCACTGTCCCCAACCTGTCAAAGGCCCACTACTGCCACTGGTATTGCCACTGCTGCCACCCTCCCCACTCTGTCATGAAGCCACTATTGTCAATGTTGCTGCCACAACTTGAATTTTGGGGCACTGTACAGTTAAGTCCATAGCGACAAATTAGACCTGACGTTAACATTGCCCTATATTACAGATGCATAGTAAATCTACAGCCAACTTTATTGGTGCTGCCTCCATTTCTTTATTTTGTTCCACTAAGGAGCCATTTGGACACAGCACCTGCAGGGGTGCGCACAGGCTTTACTGAAGAGTGCTGTATGTTTTTATTTTTAACAGAAGGGAAAATCTACAGTATGAATCTTGGTGCACCGCACAGTGATGTAGACAGAGCTAAATTACATCTGTAATACTGAAAGCACAGCACCTACAGAACGGATAAACTATAAATGTGGGTGCACTAGAACATACTGTACACAGCGATACACTATCTCTGCACTGTCCCGGCAGTTTAAGTTCCAAGCCTTCACAATGAGATTGGGCCACCAAGTGGGATGAATATGATTAGGCAGAGTGGCCTGGGTATACCTGATTTATCGCAATTCATGAGGAATTTATTCAACAAACTGAATTTCTTGTCGAAATTCGGCGAATTGGCCAAATCTAATTTTTCAAAACTTTGCTCATCTCCAGATACAAACATCAAATTAATGGTATACTTTACAAATATAATAAAATAATAAGAAAATGAAAAAGCTCTAAAGTGACTAAAATTATTATACATACCATTCCTCTAATGAGACTCCTAGAAAAACCTTTGTAACCTAATAGAGGATAGAATTGTTTAAACTTTTTACAAATATCACATCATTAATATTAGAATGTTACTATTTACATATGATGACGCAAAAACTAAATAAACCTTATGGGCTCAGCCTTGTAAGGAAGGCATTAATATGGTATAAAATATATATTCAATAGTGATGCTTTACTCTCAGACTTCATTTTAGTGGTCTGATACGGTATTTAGTAGCTATTTTCCTCCAAGCTGATTTATATACAGAAAAGGAGGATCTCGGAAGATGCTCAGTATTTCAATCGTCATTTAATATCCATTTTCCAAACTTAAAGGCTATGGAAACTAATTTGAGGCACTTTTTATTATTGCATTCTATTATTTCGTATCGGTACGTCATGATGTCCTGGTACTTAAGGAACCATGACGTACCGGTACGTCATGTGTAGTTCCGATCACCGCCGCGCGTCGGGCGGTGATCGGGACAAGGTGCCTGCTTAAATCATTGAGCAGGCACCCTAGGACAATGCGCGGGGGGTCCTGTGACCCCACCATATCGGCGATCGCCGCAAACCGCAGGTCAATTAAGACCTGTGGTTTGCGGCGTTTACGGGGTGGTTGTGGCGGTGATCAGAGGTGCCATCGGGTCCCTGTGAGGCTGCAATGGAGACCCGATGGCATGGAAGGCAGCGCAATGCCTTCCTTAGGCATCGACGCTGCCTTCCGGTGGAGAGCCTGTGAGATCCAGCTCCCTGGATCTCACAGGCAGGAAGCTGTATAAATAATACACACTGTATTACTCATACAGCCAAAGCATTCCAATACATAAGTATTTGAATGCATTATAAAGGGGACTAGACCCCCAAAAGTTGAAGTCCCAAAGTGGGACAAAAAATAAAGTGAAAAAAAAAGTTAAAAAAATAAAAGTTTTCCGCCCAAAAAATTAAAAGTTTCAAGTAAATAAAAAAGAAAAATTTCATTTCACCCAAATAAAGTACATTTTTTTTGTAAAAAATATAAAGAAAAAAATGTAACAATATTAGGTATCGCCGCGTCCGTATCGACCGGCTCTATAAACATGTCACATGACCTGCTGAACTATGGCTCAAAATATGGAGAGAGTAAAACATGATTTTTTTTGTTCCAAAAATGAAATCATTGTGTAAAACTTACATAAATAAAAAATTGTATACATATTAGATAAACGCATCCGTAATAACCTACTCTATAAAAATATCACATGACCTAACCCCTCAGATGAACACTGTAAAAAAAAAAAGGTGTAAAAAAATGCAATTTTTTGTCACCTTACATCACAAAAAGTGTAATAGCAAGCGATCAAGAAGTCATACGTACCCTAAAAAAAGTGCAAATCAAACCGTCATCTCATCCCGCAAAAATCATACCCTACCCAAGATAATTGCCCAAAAACTGAAAAAATTATAGCTCTCAGACTATGGAGACACTAAAACATGATTTTTTTTGTTTCAAAAATGAAATCATTGTGTAAAACGTACATAAATAAAAAAAATAGTATACATATTAGGTATCGCCGCGTCCGTGACAACCTTCTTTATAAAAATAACACATGATCTAACCTGTCAGATGAATGTTGTAAATAACAAAAAAAAAAACGGTGCCAAATCAGCTATTTCTTGTTAACTTGCCTCACAAAAAGTGTAATATAGAGCAACCAAAAATAATATGTACCCTAAACTAGTACCAACAAAACTGCCACCCTATCCCGTAGTTTCTAAAATGGGGTCACTTTTTTGGAGTTGCTACTCTAGGGGTGCATTAGGGGGGCTTTAAATAGGACATGGTGTCAAAAAACCAGTCCAGCAAAATCTGCCTTCCAAAAACCGTATGGCATTCCTTTCCTTCTGTGCCCTGCTGTGTGCCCGTACAGCAGTTTCCGACCACATATGGGGTGTTTCTGTAAACTACAGAATCAGGGCCATAAATATTGAGTTTGGTTTGGCTGTTAACCCTTGCTTTGTAACTGGAAAAAAATTATTAAAATGGAAAAATCGGCCAAAAAAGTGAAATTTTGAAATTGTATCTCTATTTTCCATTAATTCTTGTGAAACACCTAAAGGGTTAACAAAGTTTGTAAAATCAGTTTTGAATACCTTGAGGGGTGTAGTTTCTAGAATGGGGTCATTTGGACATTGGGTTGTGTCTATTATGTAAGCCTCACAAAGTGACTTCAGACCTGAACTGGTCCTTAAAAAGTAGGTTATTGAAAATTTCAGAAAAATAAAAAAATTTGCTTTTAAACTTCTAAGCCTTGTAACATCCCCAAAAAATAAAATCTAATTCCCAAAATGATCCAAACATGAAGTAGACATATGGATAATGTAAATTGATAACTATTTTTGTAGGTATTACTATGTATTATAGAAGTAGAGAATTTTGCTAAATTTTGTATTTTTTTATAATAAAAAATAAAAAAATTTGACTCAATTTTATGACTGTCATGAAGTACAATATGTGATGAAAAAACAATCTCATAATGGCCTTGATAAGTCAAAGCGTTTTAAAGTTATCACCACATAAAGTGACACTGGTCAGATTAGCAAAAAATGGCCTGGTCCTCAAGGTGAAAATGAGCCCGGTCCCTAAGGGGCTAAAGAGGTTGTGCAAGAATTGGGGAAGGAAAGCTTACTTACCTGCTTTATGGTGCTAGCTCCCTGCTCCTTCTCCTCCAGTCTGTGATGCTCCGCTGGGCTCCCTCATCCATTTTGACATCACCACAGGCAATCACTGGCTGCTGCGGTGAATGGCTCACCTAAATGTATGCAGTGGCAAGGGTATCCTTGGGCCAGTGTGTGTGTGTCGGGGGGGTTGCCAAAACCCCTCTATTCTTGCACAACCCCTTTAAATAAGTGTTTATGAGCTGTCAAGGAACTAGAGAGAAAGCCCTCAGAGCAGCTCTCTGACTAATTCACTGAAAAGCAGAAGATACAGTGAAAATGAAGCCTGTAGAAAACAAACTTTTTTTTAGAATTAAGACCAATAGAAGAAAAAAAATGTAGCCCAAGAATAAGTAGAATGTAATAATAAACAATTGCCGCTGAAGGTGTAATAGCCTTTAATGTAATCCAAGTGTTACTGGGCCAGGGTGTTAACAAATATAATCTTGTCTTATTTAATACCTTATTAAAGATAAAGGAGACTTCCTTTTTCTCTCCAGGCTTCAATGATGTGACCTTGAATGTTGTTGTGCCCAAAGTTTCATCCATCACATAATTTGCATCCATTAAAGTCACCTAGGAACACACAAGTGTTTCAGGGTTCACCAGATATGAACAGAAAAAATTATTTAGATAGGCAGAAGTAAGAAAAGTAAGAAAAACATGGAGTAAGAAAAAACATGAATAATGAAAAAGAAAAAAACTAGTGAGATAGATAGTGAAATTGGCTCAATATATCTTCCACTTGAAGGAATTGTCTCACAAAGAGTATCTGAACCCCCTAACATCCAGCTGTTATCTCTGGGAGAAACTTTACTCATACACTTCAGGGGCAAATTTAGACTGTAATGCCAGCCATTCAGAAGAATGACCATGCAATACATGTGACCCCTGTCACATTAAGCATGGTGTCCACTGTGTGGACAATATGCTAGAGAGCAGAAGATGCTGAGCAGACCATCTCTCTGGAGATCATTTCATCTTCAACATGCTTAACTGTTCACAGTAACAGTAATTTTGACCAGGGGTGCCCAAACCTTTGCTTGCCACTGTAGTTAAAAAGGTCTTTAATGCGGCTGATGAATGAGGGATAAATGATTGTGATGCTGATTACTTGCCCCCATGAAGCTTGAGTATTGTTGGTAGCAAATCCCATTTACACAGGGCAAACTGCTGCTGACAAATGACGATTTTAGGTTCCCCACAAAAGGTGCAATTACTGGCCCGATCCTCAGCCAGGGTAAAAGGGTCCTTGAAGGATAAAAACATTTTATGCCAACACCGACCCATTACTTGTATCGAAAACACATACAGTGTATACCAGCAGATACCTTGTCCACTTCTGTGGTTACCATCAGAAAAGAGTATATAAAAACCTATGACCAGCCTTGAAATATATTACATAGGGGTTCCATTAGTACACTGTGGGATTCACAGCACACTTTTTGAAACATTGAAAGGTGGCACGCAGGAACTTACTGGTGCCAGGAGAGTTTAGCTATGTGCAGACTTTTATGTGGCGATATCTGTTAACACAGAATGTTCACCATACCTCCAAAACATTATCCTGGTTTGGATCCAAAATAAATTCAAAAGACTCATTCCAAACTGGATTAATGTCATTGTTTATATGTTTAGTTCTCTTTCTACCATCTGGTGCTAATGCAATATAAAGTTCCACATAAGGGTCAGGCGTGTCAACTGTAAAATAAAAGAACAGAGATCAAAGTATTGATGTAAGTAAGGGCAGTTCTATCATCTTAGGCTTGGGTTACAGTAGTTTTTCACTGTACTAGCTAAATTGTGCTATTTTCACTCAGGTTTATATGACAATTTTCCAAACAGTCTTTATCAATAGTACAATAAACAAAAAAAAAAAAAAAAAAAAAAATACTTTAAATGGGTTGTCCTATCACAAATACTTATCCCCTACAAGATAAGGGATGTGTGTCTAATGGATGGGTACCAACCAATGAGGCCCCCACCAACCATGAGAATGGTGGCCCTGTGTTCCCCCATTTGAACTGGGCAGTAGTGATGTATCTGCTCCATTCAACTCTATAGGACTACCTGCGATAGTTGAGTACAAGCACTTGGCTATCTCCAGCAAATTTACTCCCAAAGATTTATATGGAGTGGCGGCACACATAAGTGACTTCCATTCCTTTCAAACAGGAGAACACAGGGCCCCAGCAGTCGGAACCCCATCATCCAGACACTTATGCCCTAAACCAGGCATCCTCAAACTGCGGCCTTCCACCTGTTGCAAAACTACAACTCCCAGCATTCCCAAACAGCCTACAGGTATCAGCCTACAGCAGGGCATTGTGGGAGCTTTAGTTTTACAACAGCTGGAGGGCCGCAGTTTGAGAATGCCTGCCCTAAACTGTCAATAGAGATATAATAGTCCCTGCAGGGACAACTCCTTTAATGACAGAACATGCTGATTAATAATAACAAGTATAAATAAGCATACTCATTGCACAGCGGTGCCTATTGTAAATGGAGCTAGAAGCTGAAGTACAGAATACTTAATAAATATTACTTACGCATATCACCAAAAGTTCCTTTGGTAACATTTGTTGCTTTTAGGACTGTTACTGTAAATCTATGTGAATACTGATGTTCAACCTGTGGGGGTGAAATTGTAAAATAATGAGGTTTTGATAAATTACACATTATACAATACAAATCATACTTTTCTCGTTTTTCTTTTACTACTTTAAAACTATATACTGGCTGTTTTTTTTAACCTAGTATACAACAGATAATATATTATCTGCATTGCTCATAAAATAAGAGCTGTGAATCATATTTCTCAAAACTCTCTGGTGTGTTGTACCTTATTCATCATGGTCATGTATCAATAAACTGACAGCTGAATGTTGCCATTCCCCTTGTCAAATGAGCATGTCAGTACTCTTACACTTCTAATCAGTGCACTCTAGGAACACACCACTTTCAGAAGAGGTATGGCCACGCCCAATTGTCAATTTATTGCATCACTTAGTTCATGGGAAATGTACGTATTGTAGGAAGGTGCAAGGGGCCGTCATTGGTGGAAGGTATGTGTCACCGAGATTCCTGGCCTCGGTGAGGTAAGAGCCGTTTTTTTTTTTTTAAGTATCAGCGGCAGCTAGTGCTGGTTGACACGGTTTGTAGTCAGTGTGGCTGTAAAGCCAATCCAAGCCAGCTCTTACTGGGAGTAGCCAAAGTGCTGGGTGGGTGGCTTCTCCCCACGCTCCAGACCGGGTCTTTATTGGCCTATATAAAACCCAGCCAGCAGTCTCAGCTCGGTGTGGATTATCCTCCATCTGACCGTGGAGCACTGTCAGTCTCTGTGTGTTTTTGAAACTGAGAACTTGTGCCGTACTAAAGGGCTGAGAGACGCCTGCTGGGAAACAGGCCCTAAAGCGTGCTGTGGACTGCGGGTGGAAAAACTGCTGACCAGGTGAAGGCTTTTGTTCTGTGGACTTTTTATGGCGTGAACAAACACCAAGACTGCAAACCATTACTTTTTGTTTTTCCCTATGTGTGAATAAAAAACTGAACTGTTTAAGTTAAAGACTTTGTAGTTGCCTCTGTACTGTGTCCGCTAGCCTGTCTTGGAACTAAAACAGACATGTTAGGAGAGGTGACATCTTCTCTTTTGTCAAATACTAACAATTACAATTGGTTTTTGGTTTTATGTTCAGATCTAATACTGTACCTGCGAAGAAGCTTGTGAAAAAATGGAAAGTGTACCACAGCCAAAAATAAAGACAACTCATATCTGCGCTAGCTGCACTTCCCTATTTGATTTATGCTGGTAGGCATAACTCCGATATGCATTTTTTAAAGGGGATTGCCCTTTAGGGAACTGGTTGACAAGTCCTTTCAGATCATATGACTGTAGTCCTAGTATGACAATCATTGGTCTGGTCAAAGAGGACAGACTTGGAATTGACGCTGTTCCTGGATCAAGGATAGCCCACAAATGATATAAAACACTTTCTTAGGTTTTTTGTTTATTTTGACATTAAAACAAATAAAATAAGAATCGTAAATGGGGCTCATACAACGCATTTTGTGCCAGAACTGGCAGCAGTTATCTGAGGAAGGCAGGGTGCCCAGTAACTATCCTCAATCCACAAACAGCACTGATTATAAGTCCTCTTTGACCAGACTGATAATACTGTACCTGTAACTTTACTTACAAGTACGGCCAATATTTATAAGAACAATCATTTCTGCATCACATTTGCTTTCTACATGTAACTGCTTTACAAAACTTTTCCTTTAGATAAAGCACATTGAATATCATGTATGAAAACTGTGGGCTCATCTGTGATATTGCCACAATGTGGAATCTGAATGCTTGCAGGGAGGAACAAGATTACAAGTTCAGAGACAATATTCAGCCGCCACCAGTGCTATATAATATTGCCTAATACATGTTCCACTATGTTTAGTCTCATTAGAGATGTGGCTTTGTAGTGTACAATGTATAAAGAATACATTGCTCATCTATGTAAAACTTTACCAGAGCAAAGCAAATATTAAAATAGAAAGTAGCTGGGCACTAGGATGACATGACTGGACTAGCCCAGGAACAGATATGATTCAACAGAGCTTCTCATCTTAGGGTGGTTTCGAAAACACAACCTTTTGGCATGAAAAAGCGGTCATTTTTGTGGCACAGATCATTCACAATTAGAGACCTGCCCTTTCGGCGTTATAATTGCCAGCATTGCAATAAGGCTTGCTTTGAATAACCATTCCTGAGACCAGCCAAGGTACAGTGGCAGTGTTGTGCCAAAATGGTACCAGCTGCACAAACTATGAAATTATTAAAGTTTAGTCTTGTGATTGGCATCTAGTTCCTTTCTCAGTCCAACCACATTGCATGGCTTTTGGTTCCCAACATAGCAGGCAAAGTGTCTAGTCATAATACCAATAAATCTTATTGTGTAACTAAATTGTGGAATATTTTAGCCTTGTCACTGCTTTTTCTTTGTTTTTGTTTTTTTATAATTACTGTGATCGGGTGATTTGAAGATCATGCTGTAGAAGGTAGCTGCTTCCAGACTAAGTTCACATAACTACTGCCGTTGTGCATGTCAAGCCCAACCTCCTCCGGTAAGTTTTAGTCCCCGAGTGATCACTGGTCTAGCAGAGTTCACACGGGGGTGTGGTGCTCTTTGTTCTTTACAGTGTTTCAATTGGACATAGGTTGGTTGAGATGCTGTACTCTGTCTATCTGAATGTAGTCCATGCATTGTGCTGTGTCATGTGCCACCGGCAGAGGTTGGGGGGCTAGGGCCCACCAGGGGATTCACCTGTTCCACTTGGGGCAGTCCAAGCCTTCTGTTTACCTATTATTCTGGCTAGGCCACTTGATCTTTACCTATATCTCTAGGCTGCTTCTGCTTTGTTGAATTAACATGGTCATTAACTTTCATAACTGTTAGGCCGAATGCACACGGCCGTGAGCGGTCCGTGGTAACACGGCCTGGATTTCTGCTGAGAGCAGGAGCGCACAGCGTTATTGGTTGCTATGACGCTGTGCGCTTAATGCCGCCGCTGCACTACAGTATAGATCATACGAGTGTATTACTGTAGTGCAGCGGCGGCATGAAGCGCACAGCGTCATAGCAACCAATGATTCCGTGCGCTTCTGCTCTCAGCAGGAATCCAAACCGTGTTACCACGGACCGCTCACGGCCGTGTGCATTCGGCCTTAGGAGAAGGATTTTGAAAATGCACTAAAAAAGATCAGTACAGAATCCGAGATGATTTTCTGCTCCATTTTGATGCATTTTTTGGCACATTTTTTTCACCTTCCCTTTCACTTTAATGGGAGAATCAGCACAGATTCCGCTCCTCCAAGATAGAGCTTACTGCTTCTTTTTTCCACACAGTTTTTTTCAGAGTGGGGAAAAACAAGTTTTTTTTCTGCCATTGAAATGAATAAGAGGCATTTTAGAGGCATTTTTGTCACAGATTCCATGTGGAAAACACATGTAAAGCAGCCCCAAAAAACATTTGGGGTCATTTATCAAACTGGTGTAACGTAGAACTGGCTTAGTTGCCCATAGCAACCAGATTCCACTTTTAATTTTAGACAGCTCCTTTTGAAAATGAAAGGTGGAATCTGATTAGTTGCTATGGACAACTAAGCCAGTTCTACTTTACACCAGTTTGATAAATGACCCCAATTATGTGAACGGGTCTAAGGCTACTTTCACACTGGCGTTCAGTGCGGATCCGTCTTGTATCTGCACAGATGGATCCGCACCGATAATGCAAACGCTTGTATCCGTTCATAACGGATCCGTTTGCATTATTCATTCAAAAAAAAGTCTAAGGCCCCTTGCAGACGAGCGTGTCCGGATTAGGTCCGGATGCGTCCCGATGCATTGCGGCAAACCCGCGCGAGTAGGAATGCAATTGCAGTCAGTTTTGACTGCGATTGCGTTCCGATGTTCAGTTTTTATCGCGCGGGTGCAATGTGTTTTGCAAGCGCGTGACAAAAAACTGACTATGGTACCCAGACCCGAACTTCTTCACAGAAGTTCAGGTTTGGGTTAGTTGTAGTGTAGATTGTATTATTTCCCCTTATAGCATGGTTATAAGGAAAAATAATAGCATTCTGAATACAGAATGCATAGTACAATAGGGCTGGAGGGGTTAAAAAAAAATTAAAAAATATTTAACTCACCTTAATCCACTTGTTCGCGCAGCCGGCATCTCTTCTGTCTTCATCTGTGAGCAATAGGACCTTTGATGACGTCACTGCGTTCATCACATGGTCCATCACATGATCCATCACCATGGTGAAGGATCATGTGATGAGCGTAGTGACGTCATCAAAGGTCCTATTGCTCACAGATGAAGACAGAAGAGATGCCGGCTGCGCGAACAAGTGGATTAAGGTGAGTTAAATTTTATTTTTATATTTTTTAACCCCTCCAGCCCTATTGTACTATGCATTCTGTATTCAGAATGCTATTATTTTCCCTTATAACCATGTTATAAGGGAAAATAATAATGATCGGGTCCCCATCCCGATAGTCACTTAGCAACCGTGCGTGAAAATCGCACTGCATCCGCACTTGCTTGCGGATGCTTGCGATTTTCACACAACCCCATTCCTTTCTATGGGGCCTGCGTTACGTGAAAAACGAACAAAGAGGAGCATGCTGCGATTTTCACGCAACGCACAAGTGATGCGTGAAAATCACTGCTCGTGTGCACAGCCCCATAGAAATGAATGGGTCAGGATTCAGTGCGGGTGCAATGCGTTCAACTCACGCATTGCACCCGCGCGGAATACTCGCCCGTGTGAAAGGGGCCTAAGTCAAAACGGATCCGTCCTGACTTACATTGAAAGTCAATGGGGGACAGATCCGTTTTCAATTGCACCATATTGTGTCAGTGAAAAACGGATCCGTCCCCATTGACTTACATTGTACATCCGTTTGGCTTCGCATAGTCAGGCGGGCACCAAAACGCTGCAAGCTGCGTTTTAGTGACCGCCTAAAAAACGCAACGGAGACCAAACGCAGCCAAATTGATGCATTCTGAACGGACCCTTATCCATTCAGAATGCATTGGGGCTTAACTGATCCGTTTTGGGCCGCTTGTGAGAGCCCTGAAACGGATCTCACAAGCGGACCCAGAAACGCCAGTGTGAAAGTAACCTTAGGTGTTCAACGTTTAATGTCTATTTGTGCAGCCAAGTCTCCTGTTTCTCCCCCTCCCTTTGGGGTTAATGAAGCATTTGCTTCATCGAGATAAACATAGAGAGGCACCATCCATCTACTTGGTTTGGGGTTTTACACTTGTAATCTACTGCTTGGACACCTAGCGTTGTCTCAGTTATATGGCACTATGCTAATGCAAAAGTATTAAGCTACTTTCACACTCGCGTTTGGTGTGCCGATCCGTCATGGATCTGCGCAGACGGATCCGCACCGATAATAAAACCGCATGCATCTGTTCAGAACGGATCCGTTTGTATTATCTGTAACATAGCCAAAACGGTTCCGTCTTGAACACCGTTGAAAGTCAATGGGGGACGGATCCGTTTTCTATTGTGCCATATTGTGTCAGTGAAAATGGACCCGTCCCCATTGACTTACTTTGTGTGTCAGAACAGATCCATTTGCCTCCGCATCGTCAGGCGGACACCAAAACGCTGGCAAACTGATGCATTCTGAACGGATTCTTATCCATTCAGAATGCATTAGCGCAAAACTGATCCGTTTTGGACCGCTTGTGAGAGCCCTGAAACGAATCTCACAAACGGAAACCAAAACGCCAGTGTGAAAGTAGCCTTATACTTCTTTGATTATATTTCCTCCTCAAGTCCCAATATTTAAGAAGCATTCCCACAAATATTTGTATTATCTGGCCAGTTAGAAAGATACTACAATTGTAGTGAATGTAGTCTTCTCAACGGTGACTGTATCTGTGAGCCAACCACTCTTCTGCTCCTTGGCTGTGTCATGTGACTGACATGCTAACTTTCTAGTTGACACAGCTTCTTTTGTGTGAACAGGAAGTCAGTTTCTCTATTCACTCCTATGAGAGCCTTGATGTCAGTCTCATAAGAATGAATGGAGAAAGTGACTTCCTGTTGATACATAAGATGCTGTGTCAGGTGGAGAGTCAGTGTCAGTCACATGACAGCTAAGATAAGAATGGAGGGGATAACTCACAGACACAGTCACCATTAAGAAGACCACATTCACTATACTTTATACTGATGTCACGGACAGGTGCCAGGAGATCAGAGAGACTGGCAACACATGGGTTAATCTGAATGGTTCCTTGTGGATTTTTTGTGTCTGTGTTGTTTTGGTAATGACCACACCTCTGGTAGGAGTGGTTGGTTTGGTCATTTAACTTCCATTATTTATTACAGCTTACCCCTTTTGGGGGTGCAGTTTATAGCTTCAGATTCTGGACTCTGGGCTAGCTGGTCGTTGGATCTTGGTTGAGCTCCTGGCGCTTCCTTTGCTCCACGTGAAGTTAAGTGTCATCTCCCCCATTTGTATTTTGTTTGTAGTATTTCCATGTCTTTTGTATCTAGGCCTGAGGGAGACTACTGATCATCCTTCTGGTGGAGAAATAAGTTGTCTCAAGTCCTGTCACTAAACCAGGGTCCTTCAGGGGGTGTTAGGGCTCTAGGTTCCTGTGTATGAACTTTCCTACCATCGAGGTCAGTTCATACTGATAGTTATTCAGGACTTGGGTTAAGGTTGTTCTAGGAGGTGAACTTCTCCTTTACCCTAGTTTCCATGCCTAGTTCCTATCCTCTTTCCTCCTGCGCTCAGTGTGAAGTTTCCCTCCCACACCACATCTGTGACAATTGAGTACCTTTCTAAAGTGCCAGAGAATAAAAAAATAATAATAATATAGGAGTGCTTCTTTAAATGCAAGGAAATTTTTTTGCTACTAACTTTGCTGTGCATCATACCATATGTTTGGGTCACGTTTATGTATTTAAATATTTGTGACAATTTTTTTCCCCGGTGAATACACTTTGGGAACCATACTACCATTTGCACCCAACTGAAATATTTGCCTAACACCATCTTCTTAATTTGGAAAAATGTTTAAAAAATGTTTTCTGAGATTTTTGTACGGATGATCTATCTTCTGGATAGGTCATCAGAATCTGATCGGTGGGGTCCAAGAGGACCCCCGTCGATCTGCTGTTTTGAGAAGGCACCGGTGCTTCTGTGAGTGCCACTGCCTTCTCACAGCTCACCAAGCACAACGCCGTATATAGTATAGAGGCTATGCTTGGTATTGCAGCTCAGCACCATTCACTTGGATGGGGCAAAGCTGCATCTAGGCCACATGAGTGATGGACGCAACGTCACTGGCCTTGGAAAAGCAGAGAGAAGACTACAGCACTCACAGGAGCACCATGCCTTCTTAAACCGCTGATCGGCCAGGGTCCCAGGTGTTGGACCCCCACCGATCAGATACTTGAGGATAGGTCATCAGTAGAGTTGAGCGGACACCTGGATGTTCGGGTTCGGGACCCGAACTTGACCCCGAACCACCCCATTGAAGTCAATGGGGACCCAAACTTTTGGGCACTAAACTGGCTCTAAAATAGTGCTGGAAAGGGCTAGAGGGCTGCAAAAGGCATCAAAACGTGCTTAAGAGCATGACAACTGTTCTGAAAACAAATGTGGATAGGGAAATGACTTAAAATAACAAAATACAGAAAAATTAAAAATAACAATCTGGATCTAGGAGTAGGAGGTTGAGGAGGCGGTGGATGGGTGGATGTGGCGGTGTAGGTTGACGTGGCAGTGTAGGTGGAAGCGGCGGTAAAGGAGGAATAGGTAGCCAACACTGATTTGTGTTATTTTTTATTTTAAATTGGGGTATCCCCCAAAATATTGGGACATATAACAAAATAAAACAAAGAATAAGTGCACTTGAGTGCAAGAATGGATGGTTGAGGCTGGTATAAATGTCTATTCTGCACAAGGTACGGACAAGTCCTGTGGGATCCATGCCTGGTTCATTTTAATATGTTAAATTTGGAGTACAGCACACCGTTGATTGCTGGTGCCAGCAAGGACTTGTTTAGTCGTGATCAAGTAGTAGAAAATTGCAGCACACAGTATTTTTCTTTGCTTGCTAAATTTTAATCTTGTATCATCATATGATCATCATGATCCAGTGCAATTACAGGGTATATAGAGCAGGCATGTGCAAATCAGTATGGCGACCGAACGTTTCGGCCTGTCAAGGCCTTCTTCAGCCGTCTAAATATAAAACAGAGCAATACGTACTTCCGTAAGCAATGGGGTACATGCATAGAGATC
Source organism: Bufo bufo (assembly GCF_905171765.1). NCBI lineage: Eukaryota > Metazoa > Chordata > Amphibia > Anura > Bufonidae > Bufo > Bufo bufo. Next base: position 109,939,148 of record NC_053397.1, on the reverse strand, counting down.
AAAAATTGATGAAAAATTATAAAGAGAGGTTTTTATATATAGAACACAAAATCAAAACATATTGAAAAAATATATGGAGGAACTAAAAGCAAGAGACAGTTTGTTAAAGTCTGGGAGTGAACAGAATCGTACCACCAACTATGGTACGGAAGTTGCAATAATGACATACATAAATGCTGTCTGTTGTTCTCATGGTGGGTCACAGGATCTTATTAACTCATGGCCTATTTTGGCCAGTATAAATAGTATATATACCTGTGTATCTATATGGCCAGTAGACGTATATTGGACTAGACAGCACTAACTGGAGCAGCAACAAGGTAAACATACAGCATAGGCAACATTATTAGACATTCATGCAAGTAGTTATACATTCACCACTGTTAGGAAGGTAGCAACGGGTTAAGGTCCCATCAGTATTTACCTGTAGCTGTGCCCCTGTAGCGTGTGGCGCTGGATGCAGGGCAATGACATGGAAAGTGCGCCCTTTAAAGCGGCGAGGGATGCCAGGCTTGCTGGTCACGTCCGGCGTGAGTCACGTGACACGGGCAGAGCCGACGTGCATTCCAACTGCGTGTCAAGCGCTCAGGCCGGACGTGTGCTGCGCTGTCTGAGAGGCGGAGAATGCCGAGTCATGTGATGTTATCACATGTCTCGGGGGAGGGTCTGTTTCTATTCTAGCCGGTATGCCAAATATGATGAATTATAAAGGGCAGACTTTATATAGAACATAAAGGAAATTATTAGCAGCATGCCATATATGAATAATATACAGGTGTCTGGGCATAACAGAATAGGTAATGCCACTGTGGGCAATATATAGTGACCTCTAGAGAAGCGCATATTAAGATAGATAGAATAAATAGACATCTTAGAATAAAGTGGTGAATTAAATGACAGAAGAAGGAGTAATTAGTACATCTCTAGAAAAAATATAGTTATTAAACAATTGATGATATTTCCTGACTCATTGATACAGAAAATAATAAATTACATCATATCCCTAATTTCAAGTATAGTGGGTAGAGTGGATGGAAGGATAGGAAAGGGAGGGTGGGAAAAGGAATGGAGGAACAGGACATGGGAAAGGTAGGGAAAGGAGGGGGGAAACTATCTCACCCTTACAAGTCGGGATTTCAACGGGTCTGAAATTACCCGTTGAAATCACGACTTGTAAGGGTGAGATAATTCCCCCCCCCCCCTTTCCATACGTATTTCTCTGTTTTAGATTAAGACCGCTGAAGAAGGCCCTGACAGGCCGAAACGTCCAGTCGCCATACTGATTTGCACATGCCTGCCCTATATACCCTGTAATTGCACTGGATCATGATGATCATATGATGATGCAAGATTAAAATTTAACAAGCAAAGAAAAATACTGTGCGCTGCAATTTTCTACTACTTGATCACGACTAAACAAGTCCTTGCTGGCACCAGCAATCAACGGTGTGCGGTACTCCAAATTTAACAGATTGAATGGTACTGCGAGTTACCAACACCCTATCAGAACATGTCAAATGTGTTCTCATATGATACTAACACTGCTGACAGCATTGTTTCTGGAGCAAACCTACCCAGCAATTTCCTGCACATACCCAGCCACGAATTAAAGATACGCGACTATGAAAGAGATCGCAAACGTCTGATTGGATGGGAGCTCCATTGCAGTACTCTTGCCGAGTAGTACAAGAAGAATCGTATACCAAGAGGTCTGCGATCAAGACTGAAACCCACATTGTTCGCGGACAACGCAGAATTCTGTACACGATTCGAGAATATCTTGAATAAGTGCTCCTTTGACATAATCCTTCTCATGTTAGAACAACTACAAAAGTCAATAGAAGAGTTGTCCAAGAAGATTGAAACCACAGAAACTACCCTCACCACATCAGCACCTGAAGAGGACTGGAAAAGAGCTAAAGAGAGAATTGACAAACAACTGAGCAAATATAGAAAAATCACAGAACAGAATAAGCGACTAAAATTCATACGTGACGCAGAAGACTACCGCTTGGATAACGTCTACAGGTGGAAGGGAAACCCACAATATAATTCTTGGGATAACAGATACCATCATTATTCAGGCCCTGGTTCCTCATCGGATAGTGATCGATCAGGAGGCTACAGACGCCCGGCTCATTTTTTAGGCAACCGAAGGAGAAGAGACAGACCAGGACTAGGCGCACTAGGAGAGGCGGGAGCAAACGGTCAAGGAAGTCACATACAGACAAGATCCCAAGTAAGGAGAACAACTTAGTTGTTAATATCTCCTCCACCAACCTATCCCCAGAACAGACTTATATTTAACAGAAGGGACTATCCTTCTGCCCAACACCAAGCCTAAACACATTTACTCTGGAACAAGAGCTCCAGAGGTTTTACCGGACCTTGAGACTTAAAGTACACTTTAGCGAAATGGAACCAGGACCAGTAATCACCACTGATTCACCTAGCGCATTATCTTTGGAATCACTAGGCCTCAGGAACAAGAGCTCATTTATGCCGCCACGCAATAAACACCCAGTAGAAACTTTTATCTCCTTTGCCCAAAAGACTTTACATGAAATCTTAAAAGATAATACACAAGGTCATTACAAACATACCAATAATCTAACAGCAGAGGAAAGGATGGCCCTAGATTCATTACAAACACAGAGTGATATTATCATTAAACCAGCCGACAAGGGTGGTGCCCTAGTTATAATGGACAAAACAAAATACATGAGTGAGATCAGGAGACAATTAAGTGATGATACAACATATGAGGCCCTGTGGCAGGATCCAACAAGACAAGTCCAAAAATTTATATCCAACATCCTTAATACACATACTAGTTTAGATGTAATCGATTCCAAAACAGCCACATTCCTTACCAAACAAGATCCTATCACACCGGTATTTTACACTTTACCCAAGATCCAGAAAACCCTACAAGACCCCCCAGGACGCCCCATTGTGGCCTCCACGGATTCTGTATTCTCTCCATTGGCCATTTACCTTGAAAAAATCCTCACCCCATTGATCAAGACGTCCAGATCTTTTCTTCTTGACACAACAGATTGTATTTCTAAACTACAACAATCAGATAAAACACCGAACTGTACACTTGTTACACTAGACGTCAATAGTCTTTACACATCTATCGAACATGACAAGGGGACTCAGGCCGCGGCCAGACTCCTATATACGCATTCCGGATTCCACCTGATACAACAGGAATTCTGTATCGAGTTATTAAAAACCATACTAACATATAAAAAAATATCATGTTTGGCGATCCATATTATGGCCAGAAAATGGGTACCGTCCAATGTGGCCCCTCCATATGCAAATGCCTATATGATAGCTTTCAAAAAGGACCACGTATACACACACCCTCTATTCCACCAATTCTCTGTCATGTGGCTTTGCTTTATTGATGACATCTTTTGCATATGGAGGGGCCCCATTGTCACCATTGAGAATTTTGTTCAGGACCTTAACACAATTTATCTGGAATTGTGCTTCACTATGCAGACTAGCCAGGAAGAAATAAGCTTCCTGGACACGATGGTCAAACTTGAACCAATGGGCAATATAACGTTAGATCTCTTCAACAAACCAACAGACCGCAACAGTCTTCTCCATTATAATAGTTGCAATCCCAGGGCCACCAAAAATTCCCTCCCCAAGTCACAATTCATACGAGTCAACCGCATCGTCTCTGATAACGACGTGAAAAAAATCTAGACTTAAAGAAATGACAGAAAAATTCCAGACAAGAGGGTATCCGCAAGCTCTCCTTGACTCCACAATAAATAACATGAGTGATATGACTCCACCACGGAGGAATGAGCCTAAACGACTGGCCTGCGTAACAACGTATCATCCCCTTGTTCCCAAAATTCATCAGGCGTTGAGGAAACACTGGTCAGTATTAACAAAAGCCTACCCCAATATCGTAGAGTTCAGCAAACCCCCGCTCACTTGCTACAAAAGACCCCATAACATTAGAGATAAACTAGTTAAGGCCGACATAGGGAGCTTCACCAAATCACCCAAACAGACATTCTTGAAGAGCCAACGACAAAAGACATTCCCTTGTCTACACTGTGCACAATGCTCTAGTGTCATCAGAGGTGAACATGTCACTCACCCAAGAACAGGACGATTATACCCGATTAAGGGATTCTACACGTGTGACTCCAGTTTTGTGATTTATATACTGAAGTGCCCATGCAGCCTGGCATACGTGGGAGAGACAACACAGCATGTCCGCGATCGAGTTAGCAAACATAAATCCACTATCAGACTTGGACACACCTTGTTACCTGTCCCATATCACTTCAGTGAAAAAAAACACTGGGTCTCGCAATTACGCTTTCAAGTATTGGAGCAAGTCGATTCCCCAAGACACGGCGGTAACCGGATTTTACGCTTAAAATAAAGAGAGGCATACTGGATCCACACGCTGGGGACTCTTTCACCGCACGGCCTCAACCAGGAATGCGATTTTTCCATCAATGTTTAATGTGACTGTAAAAATGATTGACTCTATGAAACTAATACGTTTTTTATTTTCTTTTTCAGACCCGTTGAAACACGACTTGTAAGAGATAATTCTCCCCCCCTTTCCCTCCCTTTTCTCCATTCCTTTTCCCACCCTTTCCTTTCATCCACTCTACCCACTATACTTGAAATTAGGGGTATGATGTAATTATTATTTTCTGTATCAATGAGTCAGGAAATATCATCAATTGTTTAATAACTATATTTTTTCTAGAGATGTACTAATTACTCCTTCTTCTGTCATTTAATTCACCACTTTATTCTAAGATGTCTATTTATTCTATCTATCTTAATATGCGCTTCTCTAGAGGTCACTATATATTGCCCACAGTGGCATTACCTATTCTGTTATGCCCAGACACCTGTATATTATTCATATATGGCATGCTGCTAATAATTTCCTTTATGTTCTATATAAAGTCTGCCCTTATAATTCATCATATTTGGCATACCGGCTAGAATAGAAACAGACCCTCCCCCGAGACATGTGATAACATCACATGACTCGGCATTCTCCGCCTCTCAGACAGCGCAGCACACGTCCGGCCTGAGCGCTTGACACGCAGTTGGAATGCACGTCGGCTCTGCCCGTGTCACGTGACTCACGCCGGACGTGACCAGCAAGCCTGGCATCCCTCGCCGCTTTAAAGGGCGCACTTTCCATGTCATTGCCCTGCATCCAGCGCCACACGCTACAGGGGCACAGCTACAGGTAAATACTGATGGGACCTTAATCCCTTGCTACCTTCCTAACAGTGGTGAATGTATAACTACTTGCATGAATGTCTAATAATGTTGCCTATGCTGTATGTTTACCTTGTTGCTGCTCCAGTTAGTGCTGTCTAGTCCAATATACGTCTACTGGCCATATAGATACACAGGAATATATACTATTTATACTGGCCAAAATAGGCCATGAGTTAATAAGATCCTGTGACCCACCATGAGAACAACAGACCGCATTTATGTATGTCATTATTGCAACTTCCGTACCATAGTTGGTGGTACGATTCTGTTCACTCCCAGACTTTAACAAACTGTCTCTTGCTTTTAGTTCCTCCATATATTTTTTCAAGATGTTTTGATTTCGTGTTCTATATATAAAAAAACCTCTCTTTATAATTTTTCATCAATTTTTGATCTCTATGCATGTACCCCATTGCTTACGGAAGTACGTATTGCTCTTTTAGATTAAGACCGCTGAAGAAGACCCTGACAGGCCGAAATGTCCGGTCGCCAAACTGATTTGCATATGCCTGCCCTATATACCATGTAATTGCACTGGATCATGATGATCATATGATAATACAAGATTAAAATTTAACAAGCAAAGAAAAATACTGTGTGCTGCAATTTTCTACTACTTGGTTCATTTTAATAAACGTAAGCTTGTCCACATTGGCTGCGGCCTGTGATAATGCTCTCTGCCGTGCTAAACACACATTCACAATATATACTGGTTGCAGGGCAGGTCAGCACCTCCAAGGCTGACAAAGCTATTCCACATTTTGGCCATGCTAACCCTGCCTTTTCAGGTGCTGGTGGTGCCCCAGCTGCGTTGGCGACCTCTTCCTCCTCCTCTGCCTTCGCCTTGTGCTTCCACTGTGCCCCCGCTGTCAGGTGGGAATGCTATCATCAGCGTGCGCTTGTAGTCGCGCATCTTCCGATCAGTAACAGATGTTTTCACTAAATTTAGTTCCCTGTCAGCAATGCAGAGCAGGGGTTCATTCACGGCAAAAGGGGGTTCATGTCACCCAGCAAAAGAACAGGGTATTTTGAGAGATTTAGGCCCCTGCCACCCAGGCACAGCAGGGGTTCATTCACGGCAAAAGGGGGTTCTTGTCACCCAGCAATACAACAGAGGATTTCGAGAGATTTAGGCCCCTGTCACCCAGGCACAGCAGGGGTTTGTATTCGCCAAAAACTTTAAAATGTCACCCGACAATTGAAAATAAGAATTTTTTCAATTTAGGGCACTAAAATTGGCACTTTTTTAAAATTAAAATGGCTCTAAAATAGTCCTTGAAAAGGCTAGAGGGATGTAAAAGGCAGTAAAATGTGCTTAAGAGCATGGCAACTGCTCTGCAAACAAATGTGGATAGGGAAATAACTTAAAATGAAATAAAATAACTAAAAATTACAAATTATTAATCTGCAACTCAGAGAAGGAGGTGGATATGGAGTCAGAGGTTGAGGAGGCGGTGAATGTGGTGTTGTAGGTGGAGGAGGTAGCCAACAATGTTTTTTTTTATTTTTTTTATTCTGGTAGGTAGCCCCCAAAATATTGGGACAAATAAAAAATAAGAAAACAAAGAATCATTGCACTTGACTTGAGTACAAGAATGTATGTTTGATGGTGGTATAAATTATGCTGCGTCTGTCATGACGCCTCCTGCCGTGCTAAATACACGTTCAGAGAGTACACTGGCTGCAGGGCAGGCCAGCACCTCCAAGGCATACAGGGCAAGCTCTGGCCATGTGGACAATTTGGAGACCCAGAAGTTAAATGGGGCAGAACCATCAGTCACCATGTTCCACCATGTTGTTCAAATGCTGCCTCCTGCTAACACACTCCATATCAGCAATTGGGCCGGTTGTTGCGGCGAGGTGACAAAGCTTTTCCACATGTCGGCCATGCTAACCCTGCCTTCTGAGGTGCTGGTGCTGGCGCTGACACAGCGGCGTTGGCGACCTCTTCCTCCTCCCCTGCCTTCGCCTTGTGCTTCCACTTGTCCCCCGGCGTCAGTCGGGAATGCTCTCAGAAGCGCGTCTACCAGCGTGCGCCTGTAGTCGCGCATCTTCCGATCACGCTCCAGTGAGGGAATTAAGGACGGCACATTGTCTTTGTAACGGGGATCCAGCAGGGTGGCCACCCAGTAGTCAGCACACGTTTAAATGTGGGCAACTCTGCAGTCGTTGCGCAGGCACTGCAGCATGTAGTCACTCATGTGTGCCAGGCTGCCCAAAGGTAAGGACAAGCGGTCCTCTGTTGGAGGCGTATCGTCTGCATCCTCTGTATCCCCCCAGTCACGCACCAGTGATGGGCCCGAGCTGCGTAGGATGCCACCCCGCTGTGAACATGCTTCATCCCCATCCTCATCATCATCATCATCATCATCCTCCTCCAGTAGTGGGCCCTGGCTGGCCAAATTTGTACCTGGCCTCTGCTGTTGCAAAAATCCTCTTTTTGAGCCACTTCTAAAAGACTGGCCTGAAAGTGTTAGAGATGACCCCTCTTCCATCATCGCCCTAAGTGTTTTCTCAAGGAGACATAGAAGTGGTATTGTAACGCTGATAACAGCGTCATCGCTACTGGCCATGTTGGTGGCGTACTCGAAACAGCGGAACAGGGCACACAGGTCTCGCATGGAGGCCCAGTCATTGGTGATGAAGTGGTGCTGTTCCGCAGTGCGACTCACCCGTGCGTGCTGCAGCTGAAACTCCACTATGGCCTGCTGCTGCTCGCACAGTCTCTCCAGCAAGTGCAAGGTGGAGTTCCACCTGGTGAGCACGTCGCATATGAGGCTGTGAGCAGGAAGGCCGAAGTTACGCTGTAAAGCAGACAGCCGAGCGGCGGCAGGATGAGAACACCGGAAGCGTGCACAGACGGCCCGCACTTTATGCAGCAGCTCAGACATGTCGGGGTAGTTGTGAATGAATTTCTGCACCACCAAATTCAGCACATGCGCCAGGCAAGGGATGTGCGTCAAACCGGCTAGTCCCAGAGCTGCAACGAGATTTCGCCCATTATTGCACACCACCAGGCCGGGCTTGAGGCTCACTGGCAGCAACCACTCGTCGGTCTGTTGTTCTATACCCCGCCACAACTCCTGCGTGGTTGTCACGGCTGTAAGTGAGCAACTAGAGCATACACAGAAAATAGAGCCACTGACCGGACCCAAACTAGAGAGGATAAAGGGTGACCCCTGTCAGACCCTCAAAGCTTTCCCTATGCTGCTAAGCACATACCCGGATCCTAATGGTGGAACGAGGCATGCCCGCGTACCTAAGACTGATGACCACTGTAACCCCTACAATAGTGGAAGGGGCACGGCCACCGGTGCCCTGCTCAGTATATGGAGGGAACCGTGGTCGCCTCGGATCCGGTCAGAAAACAAACAGATACACTACAATGTCTGCACACTTAGCTGAAGGTGCTGCGGCAGCAGAGAAGACGGATCCAAAGACAGGTGGCAATATCCGGAGTACTTGCTGCAGCAGAACAAAGGTCCAGTGAAAAGATAGCATACAAGTGAAGATACTCAAGCAAGAGCTACAACTCAAATGAGAAATATAATCCACACTCTACAAAAGGAGGAGGGGTGATTTAAAGACAGAGAAATCAAACATAGGAGGAACAGCTGGAAGGAAGGAAACAGAAAGTAATGACCTCATCCCAGGGGCGGAGAAACAGAGCAGTGAGAACTCCTCCAAGCTCTGGTAGTGACATCATCACAGGGGTGGAGAAACAGAGCTGTGAGAACGTCTCAAAGCTCTGGTAGTGACAGCGGTGTGGGGTTTGTCCGCCAAACACATTCGTTTCAGAACGGCCTGCTGACGTTTACCCCTGGCTGTGCTGAAGTTGGTGGTGAAGGTCTGTCACTGACCGGATGAGGAGGTTGAAGGGTTAAATAGAATAAGCTATATGATCTATACGAAGGACAGGAGGTTGGGTGACATCATACTAGAGGGTGAATATATATTTACATTGACCTTCTGTCTGTTTAAGGAACTGTTCCTAGTCAGCACTATTGTAATGAGAGCCGCAGCTGTTCTTATATGTATGGATGGATATATGTATAAAAGGCCCGTATGGTCAAGAATAAACTCAGAGCTGTTACTGACAGCAGGCTATGTGTCACTGATAGTTCTCCAGGCCTGTCTCCGGGGACAAAGAAAGGAATCAAGGTGCACTGAGAAGGAAAGGATACTTTCAGCTGTGGGCTCTGTCCGGAATAAAGTGTACAGGAATTCGATAAGTAACGGAACATTCTTGTCTTTAAAGACTGGGGACATTCCCATGCTTTCCGAAAATTTTTCTGTTGCTTCTTTTTTTAATCCAGTTTAGACAAACTGAAAGGAGCAGTATCTATCTTTAGGCAAGATAGACTATAAATAGACTAATGGCCAAGTCTAACAGATAAATTCTTTAGGGAAGGATTTAAAAGAGGAATTCAAATAGTGTCTGCACCTTGATTTCTCTTGTCACCCAATTTCTATCGCTTCTTTTCTGTCGCTTTCTTATGCTTTCTGTTATGTTATGATGTTATAAAGCATGAAGTAATTGTTATGCTGAAGGTAAGCAGCAAATGATACTGTGAAAACTGTACTAACTTTATTGTGTGTCCTGGATAACCGTAAGACGCCCCACTTTTCTGGCGAGGTTAAACCAGCTAACCCAGAAATTAGTGAACACAAGTGACGGTTTGAAGGGATAATACTAACAGTCCGTTGAGAAGGAAGTTGAGCATAGACATAAGTACTCTGACCCAGTAGACAGGAATTGTCGGAGCCTTTACAGTTCAGTACAGCCAGTCCTGGGGAGAGTTTTGCTCTGCCTCCGTCTCAATTAAGTTATAAGAAATGGGTGCAAAGCAAGGAAAGGTCTCTCCACCCCCTCCGAATGTAGGAGAAACATGTAAGAATTATGTAGCCCGGGTCTGTGGGACTGATTATTATTTAGTTACTCCCTGGGTGGAAAATATGGCAGGATGGACAGAGGGGATGAAGAGTATAAATTTGTTCCCTCGGGAAGGGGCTAATGACACCTTCCATATGGATATGGTAAAAGGGTTATGTTTGGGTGACACTGAAGCTTACTCATATTATGGTCCAGACCTCCAGTGGGACATGCAGTATATGAAGTCGGGAGGGGAAAATTGGCTTACTTATGCACCATATTGGTATGATAGACCAAATAAAAAGGTTAACAAACAGAAGGCAGAGAACCAGGAGGGATATAAAAAGAAACATGAGTAAAAAAAAGAATTGACAAGGGGTTCCCTCCAGAAGCCCTCTCCTCCCTATTTAGGAAATATCCCACAGATATATCCATCCCTTTCAAAAGATGACTTAGATTTACTGGCTGCATATACTGCTACCAACATCCAACCACCTACAGCTCCCCAGCTCCCGCAGCCACCTCTGCAGTTACCACAACCTATGCCTGATATGAGAGTGGTCAGGATCCAGCAGCTGGTGCTGTTGGTGCTGGCGATGTCATAGCTCCCATGCGCCTTAGATCACAAAATAATTTTCCCAAACCTGAACATATACCTCATCATGATGAGGACAGTGACCTTGAGGAACAGTTCCCTTTTATGACTGTAGGGGACACCTTGTTAAAGAAACCTATTGAAGTAGATGATATTAATAAGATTGTTAAACACTGCCCTAAACCCTCTTCATCTTCATCTTCATCTGGGACATTTCATTATTTAAAGAGATCTTGTAAAGGGAGATGTCTGACTCAGGAGGATATGCGCCTTATAATAGATGGGATAGTTAGACACAATTCCCCCTGGGATTGGAGTAAGGTCCCCTCTATAAGCACTATAGAGCCTCCGAATACGCCGGCTGGAAATTATAAATTAAGTACTGAGGCAGGCATAGACACAATGTGGGAAGAAATTAAGTGTGAAATGGAGAAGTGTTTTCCGACTAGGTCCTCGTTGCCAACTGCTGTAGCCTGTAAACAAAAATCAGGAGAGTCTGTTATAGACTTTTGGAAGAGGTTCAATGAAGTTTGGACTCTGGAGGCAGGAATGAGTATTCAGGATAATATGCATTCTATGCTCATTCAGACTTTCCTTACCAATCTACAGCCACATCTCCAGCTTACTGTTAAACAAATGATCTCCGAATGGCCTAGTCTTAATAAAGATCAATTCCAAAATAAGTTACTGGAGAAAGATACGGCGGGTTGTTTTGAAATAGTAAGACCTAAAGAGGCCAATTACCAAACTCAGGATAGGAATTGTCCCTCAAATCAGCTCACTAGGGGAAGTAGCAGAAGAAGGGGTAGAGGGCCATGCTCTGGGAGAGGAGGGAATAATAGAAATCGTCCGGCAGGTTGCTTTAATTGTGGGAAAACTGACCACTGGATCAGTCGATGCCCTTACCCACTCAGGCAACCTGCCCTAAATGATACCCAAGCTCAAGGCACCCAACCATATCCACAAGTTCAGATCCGAGATCTCCCCCCAACACTGCCACAGCCCCAGAATAATACCCCTCGTTTTCCCGTAGCCTGGGGGCAGCAGACATCACAATGCGGATGCCTGGGGGACAGTATCCCAGCATTCACTCTCAATACAAACCACTATAAGGAATCACCACTGATTGTGTTAACCATAGAGGGACGTCCTCTCCCTTTTCTTGTGGATTCTGGTGCTACTAGTAGTACTATATGTGAGGATTATTATAGTGGTCCAAGAGAGAATGCTGAGCCCTCTGTGGGAATTAATGGGATACTGACCAGATCTTATCAAACTCCTCCCCTCTCGATCCAACATCCATACTAGCACCAGTCAATGTTCACACACAGTTTTAGGATCATTCCAAATTGTCCTGTGAATTTATAAGGGAGAGATTTGTTTGTTCTGTTAAAGTTGCAGTTGGGGATTAGCAAGACGGGATACCTACATGTCACATCCTCAGTTATGCCCATACATGTTCCAAAGGATAATTGTTTTTTGTATTTGGAATGCCAACCTCAGGATCCGCTACTTGATCCGGTACCTCCTGTGGTTTGGGCAAATACGGACCAAGATGTTGGCCTTATCTCTTGTACACCATATAAGGCAATGCTTAAAGGGAGTCTGTCACCACATTTGGGCATATTAGACCGATCAAATAGGGTTATATGATCCACCCAGAACTTAAAAACGGTACCTTTGTTGTAGAAAACGGACTTTTCTTTTAGCCGAAAATGAACTTATAAGGTTATGTTAATGAGCCCTCTCAAGTGCCCAGGGCGGTCTCTCAATCCTCTGAGCCCCAGGCAGCACCTCCTAAACGGCTCATAACCCCGCCCTCCGTGTGCCTCTGCCCGCCCGTTTACTCCCCTCCCCTGTCCTTTTCCACTGCGGCTGTGCGGTCCAAATCGTAGCGGGCGCATGCGCAATGCGATGCCCGCTCCTGGCAGGGCATCGCGATACCTACTGCGCATGCGCCCGCTACTATCATATAACCCTATTTGATCGGTCTAATATGCCCAAATGTGGTGACAGACTCCCTTTAAGCCCGGCGCTGCACCTGTTTACATTAAACAATACCCCCTTTCCCCAGAAAAAGAAAAGGGGATTGAGTCTATGTTGATGGAATTCCTAGAGGCAGGGGTTATTGAGGAAATTATCTCCCCCTATAATACACCCATCAATCTAGTGAGAAAGGCAGATGATACCTTTAGGTTTGTTCAGGATCTTAGAGCGGTAAATGCACAGGATCATACCTATAGACCCTGTGGTTCCAGACGTACCATCTCTGCTATCAGCCATTCCTGCCCATGCAGAGTTTTTTGCTGTTATTGATTTAAAAAATGCATTTTTTTCTGTCCCAGTTGACAAAGAGACACGGCCACTTTTTACCTTCACATTTAAATTTCGCCAGTATACTTGGTGTAGAATGCCTCAGGGTTATGTAGACTCCCCAGTAGTCTACTCCATTGTCCTCCAAGTTACACTGCGCCCTTGGACTGCCCCTCATGGATCTGTCCTTCTACAATATGTGGACGATCTCCTCATATGCAGTTCTACTCAGGAGGCCTGCCAGGCAGACTGTGTTAGTTTATTACTGTGGTTATGTGAAAGTGGTCACAAAGTTTCTAGGAAGAAATTACAATGGCGTATGGAAAGTGTTGAGTATTTAGGCTTTGTTCTCAGTAAAGGTGAGAGGAAAATCAGCCATGCCAGAATTACCTCCGTACTGGGTCTTCCCCGCCCACAAACCAAGAAAGACATGTTGACCTTTCTTGGCATGATTGGTTACTGCCGCCAATGGATTGCTGATTGTTCCTACTATGATAATATTCTGAGACAAGCCACTAATACTGAGATGCCTGACTTCATTAAATGGTCTGATGAAATGTTACAAGCTTTTAGTCATTTGAAATGTGCAATGGTTTCAAGTCCAGGTTTGGGCCTACCCGACTATGGCGTGATGTTTCACTTATTTGCCAGGGACAATTGTAAAACCATGGCGGGAGTCCTGGCGCAAGATCATGGAGGCAAATTCCGCCCTGTTGCTTTTTTTCTCAAAAGTGGTTCCCGTACAGGTTCAGGGCATGCCTGCGTGTCTCAGGAGTTTGGCAGCCTGTGCTATGGTCGCTGAGATGGCCACGCCTATTACCCTAGGTCATCCCACCACTATGCATACCTCACACAATGTTCACGCCCTATTGAGGAACATACATACGCAACATATGTCAGCACAAAGACTGACTGGATATGAAGTTTTGTTTCTATCTAATCCTCAACTTCATATCAAATACTCAGCACCCACATTCGGTCCAATGGCTATACTGAATGCCCTACTTGGCTATAGGGGAGAGCAGGATGATTTGCCTCCTCCCCATGCATGTACTGAACCTTTACATGAACATACCTCACCTAGGCCTGACAGTCCACACCCATTGAAGGGGCACCTGATATTTTTGTGGATGGATCCTGTTCCCGCCCTAATGACAACACTTATCATGCAGGATACGCTGTGGTTCAGCTCCCTGATGTTATACTGGAATCGAATCCTATACCTTTTCAGTCAGCCCAAGCAGCTGAACGGATTGCCCTCACTAGAGCTTGTTGTCTTTTTGAGGGGAAAGATGTAAATGTATACACCGATTCCAAGTATGCCTTTGGGGTTGTACATGATCATGGGGTAAACTGGCAGAGGAGAGGCTTCATAGCTGCAGATGGGAGACAAATCTCACATTCCACCCTAGTACATGATCTCCTGGCCGCCATCCAATTACCAAGCAAAGTTGCTATTATCCATTGTAAGGCACATACTGGTCTCCAAACGCACATAGCTAAAAGGGAATGCCCTAGCTGATCAGGCAGCAAAAGAGGCTGCTATTAGAATGGCAACAACAGTTCAAATGCTCTCCCTAGTTCCAGACATAACCCTTACTGACAATCTATTGCTCAGCCTCCAGGATTTGGCTACCAGTAGTGACAAAATAGAATGGCAGAGTTGAATGGTTGTTGGCATTATCCACCTATAATGACAATGAAAAAAACTTTTTCCTAAGTTTGCTCACCACCATACTGCATGAAAATTACTTCCTATTTCAGGACACTTTTTTTCGCCAGCAGCGGGGGACCGCGATGGGTTCGAATGCCGCACCGCCTTATGCAAACTGTTATATGTCATGGTTCGAAAAAGAATATATATATGATGACACTTTATATAAGGACCACTGCATTTTCTGGAGACGATTTATCGATGACATATTTTGCGTGTGGCGGGGCGACATTCGAACCCTCGAACAATTCATGCATTACATCAACTCTGTGTGGAAGGAACTGCAGTTCACCATGCATTCAGATATGTCTAAAATTAATTTCCTTGACACTTGGGTCATAAAAGATGAGAAGGGACAGATACATACAGACCTGTACACCAAGGATACTGACCGCAACAGTCTGCTGCACTTCACCAGCAACCATCCACCTGCAGTCAAAAAATCACTTCCCTATTCACAACTACAGAGAGTGAATAGGATAGTGTCTGACACAGACATGAGAACGGCGCGTCAGGAGGAAATGTTAGACAAATTCCGTGACAGAGGCTATCCGCGAGATCTGTTAAATACACAACAGGCGAAACCGCCTAAAGACAGTACCACTACTAGTGTTAAACCGCCACGGGTCCCTTTTGTGGTGAAATACCACCCCTGGGTCAATAAATGCAGGACTATCCTCAAAAAACATTGGAGTATTCTCAGCAGAGCCTACCCCAATGTCACGGAATTTCAATCTCCCCCTATGATATGCTACAAAAGGTGCAAAAACATCCGAGACATCCTAGTCAGGGCTGATGTAGGTAGTGACAGACATACCCAGCGCCAGGCCACCCTCTCAACACCCAAGAATGGGACATACCCATGCCTTCAATGTATACACTGCTCTAGTGTCATTAAAGGGGAACACTTCACCCACCCATACACAGGGGAAAAATTTAAAATAAATGGCTTCTTCACTTGTAATAGTAATTTCGTTGTCTATCTCCTGAAGTGTCCCTGTGGTCTTGTGTATGTCGGTGAGACCTCCATGAGGATGAAAGACCGTTTCTGTAAACACAAATCTACTATTAGAAAGAAAAATTTACTACTCCCCATCCCACATCATTTTGAGGAACACCGACATGCCATTTCCCAGCTACGCTTCCAGATTATAGAGAACGTATCACTGCCCAGGAGAGGAGGAGACAGGTGTAAAATACTCAAAAAAAGAGAAGCCTTCTGGATCCATCGCCTCCAAACCCTAGAACCAAAGGGATTAAATCGTGATTATGACTTAAACAGTTTTTTATAAACTTTATTGTGCAGTGACCCTCTTAACATGTTCCCTCTTTCTTTCTTCCACAGAGAACTTGACTCCAATCTATATCATTTAGTGCTTGATCAGGGCGTAAGTGTACCACGCATAATAGCAGCACCGCTGCATTCAGTATTTTGCATTATATCACAAGGTTTAGCAAAATGTGGCAGTGTAAAGCATGGTGTACTGTGCATTAATTATGTTCTTTTTCCTCTTTTTTCTTTTGAATTAGTTTGCTATAGTAACTAGCATCCAGCATGTTATATTATATCTTTGGAAATATATCATTCAGTGCTTGATCAGAGCGTAAGTTTACCACGCATAATAGCAGCACCGCTGCATTCAGTATTTTGCATCATATAACAAGGTTTAGTAAAATGTGGCAGTGTAAAGCATGGTGTACTGTGAATTAATTATGCTCTTTTTTCCTTTTTTTTTTCTCTGAATTAGTTTGTTATAATAACTAGCATCCAGCATGTTATATTATATCCTCAGCATTATATGATTCACAGCTTACAGCAGTGCCTAGCCTGGTGCCCTATCAAGCAATTAATGTCAGCTGCTCATCCACCTGTTCTATCACTATCTCTGCATTGTTGTGTCCTTTGTTTACAATGTTGCCATGGTAACCTGATGTCATTTCCTGCTCTATCGCGGGCTATTTAAATTGTCTGTAACTTGTACACACTATGTTTTGACAAAGGCTCACAGTAGCCGAAACGCACGCGTCACTTATCATTTGTATGTGACCATTAAATCTATTTGAAATTATTACTGAAGCGAGTGCTGGTCCTTACTATACCATTATCTGTGGATCTTCCTCCCGGGACGCGCGCACCGCACCGCTGAAAGCAGAAGTGCCGCTTGTATCTTCTCTTGAAAAATAGAATGGCAGTCGGTAGGTGCAGTAAAAGACCCTAATATGGGTCTTATCTGCAAAGAGGGGAAATCATGTATCCTAGTTGCAAGCGCCCTGATTTTAATTGCACAATATCATGGTCTTGGCCATAGGGGAGCACAGGCAAGCACTGATCTCATTCGGAGAGATATTTTTATACCAGGTCTTAGATCAAAGGTACAATCTTATGTTTCACGGTGTATTATATATCTATCTTAGAAACAACCCAAATAATTCAAAGAAGGCCCAACATCAGCATCTGAATTACTCGACTTCACCATTCACTCACTTACAAATTGACTTCACACATATCCCAAAGACAGGAAGAAAGCAGGAGTATTTCCTTGTAATTGTGGATATGTTATCTAGATGGCCGGAGGTCTTTCCTACCACCAATGAAACCACACAAATTGTGGTAAAAATTTTGTTACAAGAGATCATCCCCAGATGGGGGTGTCCTGTTCAAATTGACTCAGATATTGCGTCCAGGGTATGTAAGGAGCTTTCCAAAGCAGTTAGGATTGACTGGAAGTTTCATCTTCCTTATCACCCACAGAGTTCAGGGGTAGTGGATAGAATGAATAGAACAATTAAAGAGAAAATAAGGAAAATTACTGGAGGTACATTCACTAACTGGAAAAAGTTCTTGCCTATAGCCCTAGCAGAAATTAGGATGCAGCCTAATAAGAATACTGGTTACTCACCATTTGAGGTCCTAATGGGAAGACCCTTCCCCACCCCTTGGGGTCCAAAGGCCCCTGTGATAGAAAAAGGGGATCTAGAAGTAGTACAGGCAGAATATGTGAGAAAACTTGTAGAAAATTTAGATCAAATTGAACGAGATGTTGCTCGTGCCTCTCCTTTCTCTCCACAGGAACCTACGCATCATTTCCAACCGGGAGACGTGGTGATAGTCCAGTGCCTGGCAAAAGGACGAAAACAGACTAAGTTCCCATTTGGACCACCCACCCGAGTGGTAACAGTCACCAGAACAGCGATTCTCACAGAAGAGGCTCCAATCTGGATTCACACTAGAAGTGAAAAGGGTCCCTGAGGCTTCTTCTCCGGTGACAGACAAAGACAAAGAGGGTGAAGCAGGTGTGAATTCCCTGAACAAAGAGGGGAGCACAGAAGAAGTTTCCCTGAAAAGTGCCTTGCCACAGGCTGAATATGATGACCCCACAATATTCTGGGAGATTTGTTTGTCTGCTGATAACTACTATTAACGTGACTGCAGCAGAGACTTGTTTTACCTTTTCCCAGGATATGACTTTATATTGTGATAGAGACATAAAAAGTGGATTACCTAAGAATAGTGTATATGATTATACAGGGAGTGCAGAATTATTAGGCAAGTTGTATTTTTGAGGATTAATTTTATTATTGAACAACAACCATGTTCTCAATGAACCCAAAAAACTCATTAATATCAAAGCTGAATATTTTTGGAAGTAGTTTTTAGTTTGTTTTTAGTTTTAGCTATTTTAGGGGGATATGTGTGTGTGCAGGTGACTATGACTGTGCATAATTATTAGGCAACCTAACAAAAAACAAATATATACCCATTTCAATTATTTATTTTTACCAGTGAAACCAATATAACATCTCAACATTCACAAATATACATTTCTGACATTCAAAAACAAAACAAAAACAAATCAGTGACCAATATAGCCACCTTTCTTTGCAAGGACACTCAAAAGCCTGCCATCCATGGATTCTGTCAGTGTTTTGATCTGTTCACCATCAACATTGCGTGCAGCAGCAACCACAGCCTCTCAGACACTGTTCAGAGAGGTGTACTGTTTTCCCTCCTTGTAAATCTCACATTTGATGATGGACCACAGGTTCTCAATGGGGTTCAGATCAGGTGAACAAGGAGGCCATGTCATTAGATTTTCTTCTTTTATACCCTTTCTTGCCAGCCACGCTGTGGAGTACTTGGACGCGTGTGATGGAGCATTGTCCTGCATGAAAATCATGTTTTTCTTGAAGGATGCAGACTTCTTCCTGTACCACTGCTTGAAGAAGGTGTCTTCCAGAAACTGGCAGTAGGACTGGGAGTTGAGCTTGACTCCATCCTCAACCCGAAAAGCCCCCACAAGCTCATCTTTGATGATACCAGCCCAAACCAGTACTCCACCTCCACCTTGCTGGCGTCTGAGTCGGACTGGAGCTCTCTGCCCTTTACCAATCCAGCCACGGGCCCATCCATCTGGCCCATCAAGACTCACTCTCATTTCATCAGTCCATAAAACCTTAGAAAAATCAGTCTTGAGATATTTCTTGGCCCAGTCTTGACGTTTCAGCTTGTGTGTCTTGTTCAGTGGTGGTCGACTTTCAGCCTTTCTTACCTTGGCCATGTCTCTGAGTATTGCACACCTTTTGCTTTTGGGCACTCCAGTGATGTTGCAGCTCTGAAATATGGCCAAACTGGTGGCAAGTGGCATCTTGGCAGCTGCACGCTTGACTTTTCTCAGTTCATGGGCAGTTATTTTGCGCCTTGGTTTTTCCACACGCTTCTTGCGACCCTGTTGACTATTTTGAATTAAACGCTTGATTGTTCGATGATCACGCTTCAGAAGCTTTGCAATTTTAAGAGTGCTGCATCCCTCTGCAAGATATCTCACTATTTTTGACTTTTCTGAGCCTGTCAAGTCCTTCTTTTGACCTATTTTGCCAAAGGAAAGGAAGTTGCCTAATAATTATGCACACCTGATATAGGGTGTTGATGTCATTAGACCACACCCCTTCTCATTACAGAGATGCACATCACCTAATATGCTTAATTGGTAGTAGGCTTTCGAGCCTATACAGCTTGGAGTAAGACAACATGCATAGAGAGGATGATGTGGTCAAAATACTCATTTGCCTAATAATTTTGCACGCAGTGTATTGACGACACTTGAAAAAAGAATAGTAGGCTTGCCAGCTCCCTGGATAATTCCATTTGTTGTAATAAGACCATTGTGACTCCCAGTTTTATCTAGAATATAATGCTCCCTAAGGGATTTTTTTTGTCTTGTGGTAACAACACTTACAATTACATTCCTGCTAATGTTATTGGAGGTCCCTGTGCGTTATCCAGGCTAACTTTGGCCCTTCCCAGTCAACCCCCTATCGGGAGTGCTTACAGATCAGTTACCAAGACTTTATCAGAAGACTGTGACTCAACTTTACCCCTTCTCAGCTGTACAGAATATACAAGTTTGGGCGCCTCTATATTAGGAGTGCCTGGACTGGCTATATATAATACTCGTACTATAAATTCTATTGCATGTGACTTAGCTAAATCTCTGAATCATACCTCTATCGCCTTATCAGACATGCTTTTAGATATACAAGGCGTAAAAGGAGCAGTGCTAGAAACTAGATTTGCTGTGGATTATCTGTTACTTAAACAGAAGATAAGATGTCAAGATTTTAAAGGAATGTGTTGCTTTAATTTATCTGACCATTCCAGATCAATCCAGTCCCATATTCAAGCATTACATGAAATTGCTAATAATATCAAGAAAGATGTTGATTCATCCTCTTGGTGGGACTTGTTATCGAGCTGGCTGCCGGATTTGAGTAGGTTAAGAACATTATTGATCAGTATTATAATTGCTTCCTTGATTGTCATATGTTGTTGTATCCAATGTATCCCTTCCCTCATACAGATGTTTTGTGTAATGTGTCCAAAACCCACAGACCCTGGACAATCATATGCTACTTACCTCTCTATGAGAGAAAAAAGATAAGTCATATTCATGACTTAAGAGGGGATTGAAGGGTTAAATAGAATAAGCTATATGATCTGTATGAAGGACAGAAGGTTGGGTGACATCATACTAACGGGTGAATATATATTTACATTGACCTTCTGTCTGTATAAGGAACTGTTCCTAGTCAGCACTATTGTAATGATGTCACGACTGAGGATGGGGGAAATCCTCAGCCGTGTAAAGCCTGGTCATGTTATGGCCTACTCGGCCAGGAGAACAGGATAGGGAGCAGGTCACCTCCTAACAGCGTCCCTACCCTGACCCTAACTCCTAACTGCATGGGCCGACCTTAAAGGTAGGAGGACCCATGCGCAGGAACCTCGGATCCCTAACTCACCCTCCGTCCGGTTCCTGCGCTAGGAGTCAGAGTAAGACGCCCCACTCCTCCTAGGCACGGAGGAGCAGGAGTCTCAACGGCCAAGCTGTTGGGAAAATGGGGGAACACAAACAGTCCTATGGATATGGCAGGTAATGTGAACTAGTTCCACTTACCTGCCACAGCCTTGCTGACTGGATCCCTGTGCAGGCAAGCTGAAGTCCAGAACAAGATTCAATGAACCCAGCAAACACACAACCACACACAGGAACCCAGATCCATAGCTGCACAAATATACACAGGAACAAATCAACTGATCATAACATAACATAGTGTATCACAATTTATGATCACAAGGGTGGCCCACACTGGCAGATGGAAATGACCAGGAGAGTTCCTCCAGCTTACAAGGCTGGAGTACCCCTCAGAAGTCTGTCTAAACTGAGGCTATATAGCCCAGGCAGCCACACCCACAAACGGACACACCCAGTGCACACACACTAGGAAGGAGATTAACCCTTCCAACACCAGGGAAGGGAAAACACCACTTACATAAGGGAAAGTGCACACAATAACATACAACACAGTGCACACAACACACACACCTAACAGAAGGTTGCTAGGTGTGACCGCATGCCAGGGCAGCAAGCTACCTAGCGACGCTCAGGCTGCTCTGCTGCTAAAAACAACACTGGTTGCCAGCGGCAACCACAAGTGAGGCCACAGACAAGCGGCCCTCACCCGTGGTTGAACGCCCATACAAAACCGCAGGCAACCGCATGCGGTAAAAGAGTCACGGTCATGGGCATGGCCGTGACAAATGAGAGCCGTGGCTGTTCTTGTATGGATGGATGGATAAAAGGCCCGTATGGTCAAGAATAAACTCAGAGCTGTTACTGACATCAGACTATGTGTCACTGATAGTTCTCCAGGCCTGTCTCCGAGGACAAAGAAAGGAATCTAGGTGCATTGAGAAGGAAAGGATACTTTCAGAGGTGGTAGAAGAGGAGGAGGAAGCAGAGTAGGAAGAGGAGGCAAAGAATGATGCCCTGCAATCATTGGCAGTGGAAGGACGTGCGCCAAACAGCTCTCCGCCTGGGGCCCAGCCGCCACTACATTTACCCAGTGTGCAGTTATGGAGATATAGCGTCTCTGGCCATGCTTACTGGTCCACGTATCTGTGGTTAGGTAGACCTTGCCACAGACGGCGTTGCGCAGTGCACACTTGATTTTATCCGATACTTGGTTGTGCAGGGAGGGCACGGCTCTCCTGGAGAAGTAGTGGCGGCTGGGAACGACGTACTGTGGGACAGCAAGCGACATGAGCTGTTTGAAGCTGTCCGTCTCCACCAGCCTGAATGACAGCATTTCAAAGGCCAGCAGTTTAGAAATGCTGGCATTCAGGGCCAGGGATCGAGGGTGGCTAGGTGGGAATTTACGCTTTCTCCTCAAAGGTTTGTGAGATGGAGAGCTGAACGCTTCCGTGTGACATGGTGGAGATGCTTGGTGACGGAGGTGGTGTTGTTGGTGGCACATCCTCTGTTTGCTGGGCGGCAGGTGCCAACGTTCCTCCAGATGCGGAGGAAGGGGCGAGGCAGCAGCAGAAGAGGGAGCAGGGGGGGGGGGGGGCCTGAGCCCTTTCTTGGTTTTGAAGGTGCTTACTCCACTGCAGCCCGTATCTCGCATGTAGATACCTGGTCATGCAGGTTGTGCTAAGGTTCAGAACGTTAAGGCCTCGCTTCAGGCTCTGATGGCACAGCGGGCAAACCACTTGGGTCTTGTCGTAAGCACATTGTGTGATGAAGTGCCATGCCAGGGAACTCCTTGAAGCTGCCTTTGGTGTGCTCAGTGTCTGGTGACGGTGGCCAGTAGCAGGCAAACTGTTTTGGCGATGGCTGCTCTGCTTTTGCACCCTGCTCCCGCTTTTGCTAGGCTGTTGGCTCAGTCTCACCACTGCCTGTTCCTACGAACTCTGAAAGTCAGTGGCACTTCATTCCATGTGGGGTCTAGGACCTCATCGTCCCCTGCATCATCTTCCACCCAGTCTTCCTCCCTGACCTCCTTTTCGGTCTGCACACTGCAGAAAGACGCAGCAGTTGGCACCTGTGTTTCGTCATCGTCAGAGACGTGCTGAGGTGGTATTCCCATGTCCTCATCATCAGGAAACATAAGTGGTTGTGCGTCAGTGCATTCTATGTCTTCCACCCCTGGGGAAGGGCTAGGTGGATGCCCTTGGGAAACCCTGCCAGCAGAATCTTCAAACAGCATAAGAGACTGCTGCATGACTTGAGGCTCAGACAGGTTCCGCAATATTCACGGGGGTGATGTGACAGACTGATGAGCATGGATTTCAGGCACCACCTGTGCGCTTTCTGCAGAATACTGGGTGGGAGATAATGTGAACGTGCTGGATCTACTGTCGGCCACCCATTTGACTAGCACCTGTACTTGCTCAGGCCTTACCATCCTTAGAACGGCATTAGGCACGACCAAATATCGCTGTAGATTCTGGCGGCTACTGGGACTTGAGGTAGTAGGTTCAGTAGGACGTGTAGCTGTGGCAGAACAGCCACGTCCTCTCCCTGCAACAGAGGCTCCACCAACACCACGACGACGACCGCGTCCCTTATTAGATATTTTCCTCATAGTTAGCGTTTACAAAGCAAAGTAAAAAGTGGTTAAGTCTGTCAAAAATAATTAACCGCCAATAAAAACCCTGATGTAGGGTATTGCACTCAAATTTTATTATTTTTACTGTATATGACAGCAGTATTTGTGGCATAAATGTGACAGTCACTTATGCATGTTTAATCCCAGATGTGCAGTATATTAGAGGGTTTTTTCACCCCAGTATGCCAAAGCAGTATTTCTGGACTTGCAGACATGCAGATAGTGCACCAGAACAGGCTATCGTTGCATAAAATGGCTGCCAATCATGTATTGATATTGACTAACTTAAGAAAAAAAAAATATTGTTTTCAGCAGTAGTTGGCTCAGGGCAGGCTTAAAAAAAATTGTGCACTGCACCCACAAAACACTTTCTGTAGATCGCTGAGTACAAAAAACAGTTCTTGATAAGATTCCTCCCTGATCTCTCCCTCACAGCAGCTGCAGCCTCTCCCTACACTAATCCAAGCAGAGTGACGGGCGGCGCTACGTGACTCCAGCTTAAATAGATGCTGGGTCACATGCTGCAGTTGGCCAATTACAGCCATGCCAATAGTAGGCATGGCTGTGATGGCCTTTTGGGGCAAGTAGTATGACGCTTGTTGATTCTTGGAAAACCCATTTAACATAGAGAACCTTTGTCCATGATGATGAACTGTGAGTGTGGTCTTCATTCTGAGTGAATGGTCAGCAGGTCGAAATAGGATCAAGCACCATATGTCATGTCACATTGGATCAACTAAAAATATAAAATTTGCAATGCAGTACCACACTGACTGATTAACTCTGCAAAGTTTTTTTTGTTTTTTTATACAAAAGACATTGGGCCAGATTTATCATTAGCTCAAGTCAGAATAATGGAGTGAAAAAGTCTCAAAAAAATGTGCAAACGCTAAAACTGTGCACAAATTTGCGACTTTTTACTGCTCTGCACTATGCTCGCCAGTTTTCTGAAAGTGGGCATGTTTACTTATGTAAATTAATCTCTAGACAGATTTACTATTGGGACTATTTAAAAAGTCGCTAAAAAGTCGCAAAAAAATGCGCAATTTCACTCCAGTGAGGACCATGCTTATCTTATGAGACTTTTTAATAGAACATGCGACTTTTGTAAAGCTGCTTACTGACGGATAAACTGCTACCGTCAAACCACATTTATTACAGTCTTAAAGGGCTGATCATAAATCTGACTTGGCTAAAACTGACTTTAGCCATATGTTAAAGTGGAGTGAGCTGTCAGAGTCATGATAAATCTGGCCCATTGTCTATATGTAGATTTTGGTTTACTTTTCTAATTTCCTCTTTAAAATCTACAGCATATATTGTAAAAAAAAAAGAATCTAATTTTTCATTTGTATACTTTTACACATGCATTATTACGTCATTATATATTATATTATTTATACATTATTATACTTATACATTTTATTATCCATATAATCCTTGCCTATTTCATAAATTGCACTACACAAGTATTATGTCTTTATAGAATACTGTGTATGGAAATCACACTGAATAATATATGTAAAACAACAAAAATATCATAGGCAAATATTTAGCCTTATAATATCCGTACATGTACTAAGCTATTTTCAGACAAAAGGTCTGAATAGCATGCAAGTATAGATAAAAATAAATGGATCTACGGTATACATAAAAAAAATAATGTAAAGAATAGGGGCCAGATTTATCATGACTGACAGCTCACTCCACTTTAACATATGGCTAAAGTCAGTTTTAGCCAAGTCAGATTTATGATCGGCCCTTTAAGACTGTAATAAATGTGGTTTGACGGTAGCAGTTTATCTGTCAGTAAGCAGCTTTACAAAAGTCGCACATCTTTACGAAAAAGTTGCACGTTTTTAACCAAAAGTCGCATGTTCTATTAAAAAGTCTCATAAGATAAGCATGGTCCTCACTGGAGTGAAATTGCGACTTTTTTGCGACTTTTTAAATAGTTCCAATAGTAAATCTGTCTAGAGATTCATTTACATAAGAAAACACGCCCACTTTCAGAAAACTGGCGAGCATAGTGCAGAGCAGAAAAAAGTCCCAAATTTGTGCGCAGTTTTAGCGTTTGGGACTTTTTTTGGGACTTTTTCACTCCATTATTCTGACCTGAGCTAATGATAAATCTGGCCCTAGGAGTTTTAAAGGAGTTGGATACTATGGACCCGATTTATCATTCCATTTCAAAAAGTCAAAATATAGGGCCTTTTAAGACTTTAGGCTCACTTACACAATTCTTTTTAACTTTTAGTATTTTTACACCACTCAATTCAGTTTTGAAATGTGGGCGCAAAAGTGTGTGTGGTAAGCTATGTTAATTCAGATTTATCATTGAGGCTTTTTTTTTTAAGTCACAAAAAAGGTCAGTCTCACTGGAGTAGGAAACTGGAGTAGGAAACTGGAGTAGGAAACTGGAGTAGGAAACTGGAGTAGGAAACTGGAGTAGGAAACTGGAGTATCTTTTCTAGACAAAAATGTTAGGTTTAGGCCCCTTTCACACGGGCGAGTTTTCCACGCGGGCGCAATGCGTGAAGTGAACGCATTGCACCCGCACTGAATCCGGACCCATTAATTTCTATTGGGCTGTGCACATGAGCGGTGATTTTCACGTGACACAGGCCCTATAGAAGTGAATGGGGCTGCGTGAAAATCGCAAGCATCCGCAAGCAAGTGGCAGATGCGGTGTGATTTGCACGCACGGTTGCTAGGAGACGATCGGGATGGGAACCCGATTATTATTATTTCCCCTTATAACATGGTTATAAGGGAAAATAATAGCATTCTTAATACAGAATGCATAGTACAGTAGGGCTGGAGGGGTTAAAAAATAAATAAATAATTTAACTCACCGTAATCCACTTGTTCGTGCAGCCGGCATCTCTTCTGTCTTCATCTGTGAGGAATAGGACCTTTGATGATGTCACTACGCTCATCACATGGTCCATCACATGATCCATTACCATGGTGATGGATCATGTGATGGACCATGTGATGAACGCAGTGACGTCATCAAAGGTCCTATTCCTCACAGATGAAGACAAAAGAGATGCCGGCTGCGCAAACAAGTGGATTAAGGTGAGTTAATTTTTTTAATTTTTTTTTTACCCCTTCAGCCCTATTTTACTTAGCATTCTGTATTCAGAATGCTATTATTTTCCCTTATAACCATGTTATAAGGGAAAATAATACAATCTACACAACCTTGAACCCAAACCTGAACTTCTATGAAGAAGTTCGGGTCTGGGTACCACAGTTAGTTTTTTATCACGCGCGTGCAAAACACATTTCACCCGCGCGATAACAACGGAACGCAATCGCAGTCAAAACTGACTGCCATTGGGTACCTACTCACACGGGTTTGCCGCAACGCATCCGGACATGCTCGTGTGAAAGAGGCCTTAAGGATAACACAAATGTATCAAACATGAGACATTTGATAAATCTGGCAATAAAGGGGTTGTCTCACTTGGAACAATGGTAGTTATGTTCAATATAACCCCATAATCAGTGGCGGATTACAATTGGGGCGTTTGGGTCTGTAGCCCCGGGCCCGGCATCGCTCTTGGGCCCAACTCTGACCCAAACGCCCACAAACTACAACAGGGCACGGGAGCGCATAGTTTCCTGCCCCCTAATCACCGCTATAGGCTTCAAGCCTAGTAGGCCTGAAGCCTATGCGGTAGTAAAATCCCGGCGCAGGCGGGCGTGATGACGTCATCGTGTGCCTGTGCCTGGACGCAGCACACTGACGTGTGTGCGCAGCGCACCTACCTACCATCTACGAGTGAGCGCCGACTGGGACACAGGTAAGTATTAGCTTTTATTTTTATTTTTTTTGTGTGCCAACTTTGTGGGACATTACTGGGGGGCACAGGAGAATATTACTGAAGGAACAGTGGGGAGCAAACTACTACGTGGGGGCAAATTACTAGTGTGGAGAAATTAATACTGTGGGGACAGTGTGGGGGCAAACTACTATATGGGGGTAGTGTGGGGGATGTTCAGGGCTCCAGATAGTGACCAAAATGGTTGCAAATGCGACCTAGAATTGCTAAATGGCGACAAGACTTTGTAGTTTTGTCGCCATTTGCTCCTAGACCCTCCGCTGCTTTCCCACTAAACTGACATGGCACGCGCTGCTGTCAGCGTGCGCCATGTTCTTCTCAACAGCACAGAGGAGAAGGAGGCAGTCCCTCCCCCCTGCACCGCTGCTGCCGCTGCCACCAATGGGCTGATAGCAGGGAGGGGAGGGGCTGTGTCCCATACCCGGCACCCAGCCTCTATGACTGCGAGATGCGATCCGCCGCTATTAACCCGTCAGGTGCCGTAAATAGGGACACTATACAGGCATTATTACCTGGAGCACAATATAGGATGTTATTATTACTGGGGGCACTCCAGGGGACATTATAATTGCTGTAGACACTATAGGGGGTCATTTATCAAACTGGTGTAACAAAGAACTGGCTTAGTTGCCCATAGAAACCAGATTCCACTTTTAATTTTAGGCAGCTCCTTTTGAAAATTAAATGTAGAATCTGATTAGTTCCTGTAGAGCTGGCTCACTACTGTGAGCTGCGTTTCATCTTCTCCTCAGAGTCTTATTTTATTATAATTTACCGTATGTTTTGCTTTATAAGACGCACTTTTCCCCCCCAAAATGGGAGGAAGAAGTCAATGCTTCCTATGGTGAATTCCTATGGATGAGGGGGATTATAACACAGGTGAATTACGGTACACTGGACAGTGTTTATATAATATGACTATAACCCCCTTCATCCATAGGTATGCACCCATGTACTGCACATGTTTTAGCCCACCTTTAGATTGAAAATATTTTTTTAATATTTTCCTCCTCTAAACTTGGAGTGCATCTTACATTCAGGTGCGTCTTATAAAGTAAAAAATACGGTATGCATTTTAAATGTGGCAACTAAAAATGTAATTTGGCTCCTAAATTTTTCAGATGGCTCCTGGGTATTTTTGCAGTCCTATGTAACACTACAGATAGCATAAGGTAAAGGGTTCTCTGGGATTTATATATTGATGACCTATCATCAGGATAAGTCATCAATATGAGATTGGTGGGGGTCCAACTCCTGGCACCCTAGCCAATAATCTGTTTGAGGAGACTGCGATGTTCCAGTGAGCGCCGCAGCCTCTTTGCTCAGCGCTGTCATTTGATAGCACTGTGCTTGGTATTGCACCTCAGCCCCAATCACTCGGATGGAACGGAGCTGCACCTAGACCATGTAACGATGAATGTCATGTCATATGGCCTAGGAAGAGACTGTGGCACTCACAAAGCACCACAGCCTCTTCATATAGAAAACAAAACTAAACTAAAATGGAGGGAGGGGTCCGAGTTGGGTAGACCATCCCGGGCCCATCATGCACTTAATCCGCCCCTGCCCATAATAAACAACTTTTTAATATACTTCATGTTTCAAAACTGCCTCCTCTCCTAGATAATCCTCATCTTGTAGCCCTTTAGAGCATGCCTGTTGTCAGGGGTTACGGCCACCGCTACTAGATTGCAGTGGTGGCCGTAACCCCTGACAACAGGCATGCTCTAAGGGCTACAAGATGAGCGTCTGCTCATTGTGAAGTACAGAGCTGGCTTGTATGGTGGTTGGGATCACGGGAGCGAGCTCTCAAAGCTGCTCATGTGCACTAGCTCCCTTCTGTCCCGGCCACCTCATATATGCTGTGTAGAACAGCTCCTGGCAATGTCAGAAGCCTCAGAGCTGTTCCATACAAGAAAAAGCAGCTCCAGGCATAGGGGTGAACAAACTGCTACATGTCCGGAATTTAGGCTGTCATCTGTGATAGATGACAGCTGTTCGGCTGGCTTTTAACTTTGTAATATAGTGTGCCCTTGCACTCTCAGCCAGGTGAGCGAGCACGGCACAGGCAAGCTGTGGGCGTGATTACAGCGCTCCCTGTGCCACCAATCCAAGTGTGACGGCCAGAGAATGAACTGAAAGGTGAGACGACCTCTAAGTGTGCCAATGTAGACTCAAAACTGACTTCAAATAATCTCATGATAAATTCCCCCAATAGCTTAAATTCTACAAATGTCTGGGGAACAACATATAAAGGCACTTAGTAATACACTGTTATTAAACCATTCACATTGAATACCAGTGGTTTAACCTCTTCAGGACCCTGCAATTTTTGGTTTTCCTTTTTACTCTGTCTTTCCAAAGCCATGTTTTTTATTTTTCATTCATATAGACATATGAGGGCTTGTTTTCTGCAGGACAAGTTGTACTTTCTAATGGTACCATTTACTATTGTATACAATGTAATGGGAAGCTAGAAAAAATATAATTGAAAAAAAAAAAAAAAAAAAATCTTCTGCCACAGTTATATGGCTTTCATTTTTATAGTTTTCCTTATGTGTAAAAACGAACCCACTATATTCATTTTTCAGGTCAGTAAGATTATAGCGATACCATATTTATATAGTCTCTTGTTTTTTAATACATAAAAAAAAATAAAAGCTGCCCCCATAAAAATTTTTATAGTTGGTCTATGAAGCTGTGTGTGGGCTTATTTGGTGTGTGGGCTTTTATGATCACTTTTTAATAAAAAAAAATAAAATTGGGTTGGTTTTGCGAATCAGCCATTATTACATTTTTTTTTTTTTTTTCGTTACGACGTTCATTGCATTTTGGAGTGCAGGGACACCTAAGTATTTTTAATATGGGGAAATGGAACCATTTGAACTTTCATAATTTTTAATTTTGATTTATTTTTATTTTTTTTACGTGTTTTTAAGTTCCCCTAGGGGACTTGAACATGTGATCGCTGATTCCATACACTGCAATGAATTATCATTTCAGCCTATGGCAGTCTCATTATGTTTCTATTGTTTTTAACTGCTGCACTTCCTGGCCTGGAATAGCTCCCCCATGAAGTGATCATTGGAGTCGTTCATTAGTTGTGAAAAGGCTGAGCCTGCTGGAGACTATTGGGCCTTTCACAGGTATATTCCAATGTAGGCCTGCAGGTTGCAGGACTTCATTTGAATACAGTGAATTTTCTGCATGTTGCTATGCTATGCCTTTGGGGGCGTAAAACAAAGTAAAACTTTTTTTAAAGGTTTTAAAAATATAAAAAATTTAAAATCACCCTTTCCCCAGAATATAAAAAAAATAAAAAATAAATGGGCATTACCCCAAAATGCCTGAACTATTAAAATATAAAAAACAGGAAAACATGGCCGATTCGCCATTTCAAATGTCAAAAACACTCCAACATGGTATCATTAAAAAACGACAGAACATCCCACAAAAAAAATTAGCCCCCACAGAGCTCTCTAGACAAAAATATAAAAAGCTTGTGGGGGTCAGAATTTGGCGATGAAAAAAAAATTTTTTTTTTAAAAAGTGTTTATTGTTTTTTAACCCCTTAAGGACACAGCCTTTTTACACCTTAGGACCAGGCCATTTTTTGAAAATCTGACCAGAGTCCCTTTAAGTGCTGATAACTTTAAAACGGTTTGACTTATCCAGGCCGTTCTGAGATTGTTTTTTCGTCACATATTGTACTTCATGACACTGGTAAAATGGAGTCAAAAAAAAAATTTTTTTTGCACCAAAAAATACATAATTTAACAAAAATTTGAAAAAAATTTGCAAATTTCAAAGTTTCAGTTTCTCTACTTCTGTAATACATAGTAATACCCCCAAAAATTGTGATGACTTTACATTCCCCATATGTCTACTTCATGTTTGAATTGTTTTGGGAATGATATTTTATTTTTTGGGGATGTTATAAGGCTTAGAAGTTTAGAAGCAAATCTTGAAATTTTTCCGAAATTTACAAAAACTCAATTTCTAGGGACCAGTTCAGGTCTCAAGTCACTTTGCGAGGCTTACATAATAGAAACCACCCAAAAATGACCCCATCTAAGAAACTACACCCCTCAAGGTATTCAAAACTGATTTTGCATACGTTGTTAACCCTTTAGGTGTTGCACAAGAGTTATTGGCAAATAGGGAGGAAATTTGAGAATTTCATTTTTTTGTCTAATTTTTCATTTTAACCCATTTTTTCCACTAACAAACCAAGGGTTAACAGCCAAACAAGACTGTATCTTTATTGCCCTGACTCTGCCATTTACAGAAACACCCAATATGTGGCCGTAAACTACTGTACGGCCACACAGCGGGGCGTAGAGTGAAAGGTGCGCCGTTTGGTTTTTGGAAGGCTGATTTTTATGGACTGGTTTATTTACACCATGTCCCATTTGAAGCCCCCTGATGCACCCCTAGAGGAGAAACTCCCTAAAAGTGACCCCATCTAAGAAACTACACCCCTCAAGGTATTTAAAACTGATTTTACATACGTCGTTAACCCTTTAGGTGTTGCACAAGAGTTATTGGCAAATGGCGATGAAATTTGAGAATTTCATTTTTTTGCCTAATTTTCCATTTTAACCCATTTTTTCCACTAACAAAGCAAGGGTTAACAGCCAAACAAGACTGTATCTTTATTGCCCTGACTCTGCTGTTTACAGAAACACCCCATATGTGGCCGTAAACTACTGTACGGGCACACAACGGGGCGTAGAGTGAAAGGTGCGGTGTGGTTTTTGGAGGGCTGATTTTGCTGGACTGTTTTTTTGGCACCATGTCCCATTTGAAGCCCCCCTGATGCACCCCTAGATTATAAACTCCATAAAAGTGACCCCATCTAAGAAACTACACCCCTCAAGGTATTCAAAACTGATTTTACAAACTTTGTTAACCCTTTAGGTGTTGCACAAGATTTAATGGAAAATAGAGATACAATTTCAAAATTTCACTTTTTTGGCAGATTTTCCATTTTAATATTTTTTTTCCAGTTACAAAGCAAGGGTTAACAGCCAAACAAAACTCATTATTTATGGCCCTAATTCTGTAGTTTACAGAAACACCCCATATGTGGTCGTAAACAGCTGTACGGGCACACGGCAGGGCGCAGAAGGAAAGGAACACCATATGGTTTTTGGAAGGCATATTTTGCTGGACTGGTTTTTTTGACACCATGTCCCATTTGAAGCCCCCCTGATGCACCCCTAGAGTAGAAACTCCAAAAAAGTGACCCCATTTTAGAAACTACGGGATAGGGTGGCAGTTTTGTTGGTACTAGTTTAGGGTACATATGATTTTTGGTTGCTCTATATTACACTTTTTGTGCGGCAAGGTAACAAGAAATAGCTTTTTTGGCACCGTTTTTTTTTTTGTTATTTACAACATTCATCTGACAGGTTAGATCATGTGGTAATTTTATAGAGCAGGTTGTCACGGACGCGGAGATACCTAATATGTATACAATTTTTTTTATTTATGTAAGTTTTACACAATGATTTCATTTTTAAAACCAAAAAAATGTTTTAGTGTCTCCATAGTCTAAGAGCCATAGTTTTTTCAGTTTTTGGGCGATTATCTTAAGTAGGGTCTCATTTTTTGCGGGATGAGATGACGGTTTGATTGGCATCTATTTTGGGGTGCATATGACTTTTTGATTGCTTGCTATTACACTTTTTGTGACGTAAGATGACAAAAAATGGCTTTTTTTACACCGTTTTTATTTTTATTTTTTTACGGTGGTCATCTGAGGGGTTAGATCATGTGATATTTTTATAGAGCCGGGCGATACGGACGCGGCGATACCTAATATGTATACTTTTTTTTTATTTATGTAAATTTTACACAATGATTTCATTTTTGAAACAAAAAAAATCATGTTTTAGTGTTTCCATAGTCTAAGAGCCATAGTTTTTTCAGTTTTTGGGCGATTATCTTGGGTAGGGTATGATTTTTGCGGGATGAGATGACGGTTTGATTGTTACAATTTTGGCGTACATGCGACTTTTTTGATCACTTTTATTACCTTTTTTGGGAAGTAAGGTGGGCAAAATTTCAATTCCATCATAGTTTTTTATTTTTTATTTTTATGGTGTTCACCGTTCGGGTAAAGTAACATGACCGTTTTATAGATCAGGTCGTTACGGACGCGGCGATACCAAACATGTGTAGGGAATTTTATTTTTTTCATTTTTTATCAGTGATAAATGTGTTTTTTGATTTTTACTTTTTTTTCACTTTTATTCACTTTTTTTTGACCCAGACCCACTTGGTTCTTGAAGATCCAGTGGGTCTGATGTCTGTATAATACAGTACAGTACAATATATATTGTTCTGTACTGTATTTTACTTACACTGAACAGATCTATGCCTTTCAGCACAGATCTGTTCAGCACCATGGACAGCAGGACGCCTGAGAGGCGTCCTGTTGCCATGGGAACCTTCCCCGTCTGCTCAGTACTGCTCAGAACTTCGCAGACGGGGAAGGGTAAGGAGGGGATCTCTCGGGGGGCTCTCTCCCTCCCCATCGGGGGGCTGCAAAGGCACAGCAGCCCCCCGATGGGAGAGGGAGGGAGCTCCCTGCGCTGTTAACCTTTTCCATACAGCGGTCCGTACGGACCGCTGTATGGAAAGGGTTAAACGGCTGACATCGCATCGCAGATGTCAGCCGTTTATACCAGGGTGCCAGCAATGTGCTGGCACCCTGGTATCCCCACTAGACACCAACGATTATACAAGGGGAGGCGGGCGGGGGATCGCGATCCCGCCTGCCGCACCGCCCGCCTCCCGCACCGCCCACACCGCTCGCAACCCTCCCCCTGCACCTCCCGCCACCATAAAAATCATTCGGGGGTGCAGGGGGGGGTGAATAAAACTTTTTTTTTGGCATATAAAGTTTCTGATCCCCGCGGTCAGGGACCGCGGGGACCAGAAACTTCAGAAATCGCAGCAAACCGCAGGTCTGAATTGACCTGCGGTTTGCCGCGATCGCCGACATGGGGGGGTCACGGGACCCCCCCGCGCATTTAGCCTAGGTGCCTGCTCAATGATTTGAGCAGGCACCGGGTTCCGATCACTGCCAGCCGCACGGCAGTGATCGAAAATACACAGGGCGTACATGTACGCCCTGTGTCCTTAAGTACCAGGGCACAAGGGCGTACCTGTACGCCCTATGTCCTTAAGAGGTTAAAGGGGTTGTCCGGGATCAATTTTTTTTTTTTTAAAACAGTTTACTCACTGTTACTAGCAGAGTCAATGTTCCCCAGATGTTTTTAGGTAGCTTTTACACTGCTGCATGGCTCCTACGGTCCCCAACAGATTGTTTATATAGCTGTTTATCTGTGCGATAACTTCCTGCCGCACTGCACTGTGGGTCCCAGTGCAGCACGGCATCTCCTGGTTTCTACAGTCTAACATCTCGTCTCTGCACCCACCCCCTCATACATATTCAGCCTCCTGCACATTATAAAGCTCCATGCCCGGTGAAGTCACCAGACCAGAGGGGCGGGGCTTAGCATAATGTCCGCCAGCCTAGTTACCGCCCCTCCATCCACTCTGCATAATTACTTAGGCTGACAGTGACATCACCGGGCTCCCTGAGCAGCGGAAGAGGAGGCTTTGCTTGCCTGCAAAGGACCCGGTACATCACTGAGTACAAGAAAACAGCCACTTCCGGCCAAGAATTTCCTTGATGAAAACGGGGCTTCAGAAATATGTGCCAAAGGTAGTACACGCATGTTTGTAATGTGTATGTCAGTCTAGTGCTATTAGTGGGCGATTCTATCATAAGAGGTGTGAAGTTTGAGGAAAATTGTTTTGTGAGAGGTCTCCCTGGTGCTACCGCTAGCAGGGACAGACGACGCATCCTTAATATTGTTAGGCAAGCAAAGCAGGAAAGGGAGGTGGATGTTATTGTCCATCTAGGGACAAATTATCTGGCTTGCAATGAGGTTTCAAAGGCGAAGGAAGCTTTTCACACACTTGGTAATGATATACGGGAGGTTGCTCCGACTGTTTCATTCTCTGCAGTTTTGCCTGTGCATAACCTTCAGCATGACAGGAACATGCACATTAAGGAATTCAATGTATGGCTTGGTGAATGGTGTCTGTACCAAGGGTTTGGCTTTGTGTCTCATGTTAGCTTTCGATGGAATGAATAAGAACTGTAAAAGAAAGATGGTTTGCATCTTTCTCTCAAAAGAATGAATGTCCTCAGTGAACAGTTCAAAGTATTTGCTAAGGAGCATTTAAACTAAGAAAGGGAGGCAAAAGAGTGATAATCCAGCAGTCCGACTGCCCCCCGGAACAATGCCAGAAGATGCCAGTAGCAGATAGGTTAAGCTTTCTTCAGACTATGCACAAACATCTCACATGGAATCTTTTAAATAGACAAATGAAATACAGATGAACTGACATCAGCAAGACTCCTCCCCCTCATTGACGACAATAGGCAATATAATGAAAAGTATATAGTGGGATGTTATCCAATTCGCTTAGTAATCAATTCCGCTAGGGAAAAAGAAAATACATTTTATAAACTACATAATTAATAAAAAAGGCAGGATACATCAAAGAAAACAAGACACATTGTATTCACGATTGAGGTCAGAGTCTTGTCTACAAATGCTCGCAGTTTAGGGAAAAAGATCAATGAACTTGAGTCTATAATGGCATCTGAGAATATAGATTTAGTGGCTGTTACTGAGACATGGTTCAATGGGAGTAATGACTGGGATATAACAATACCAGGGTTCTCTATATATAGGAAAGAAAGAGAAGGCAAGAAAGGGGAGGGATGGCCCTGTATGTAAAAGATAGCATAAAATCTAATTTAATACAAGTTAGCGAGACAAATTTAGAGTCAGTTTGGGTTACCTTGCAGCTTGATAATCATAAGGTAACTCGTGTAGGTGTGATACATAGACTACCTAGCCAAGTCAAAGAATTAGATGATCTACTAGTTGAGGAAATAGCTAAAATGACATTGAAAGGGGAAGTTATTATTATGGGAGACGTTAATCTTACTGATGTAAACTGGAAAACCAAAATAGCTAGTTCTGCCAGGAGTACAGATATTCTAAATTCCCTACTGGGATCATCTGTACAGCAAGTAGTGGAGGAGCCAACCCAGAAGGAGGCCATTTTAGATTTAGTATTCACAAATGGGAATTTGGTATCTGATATTACGGTAGGGGAAAGCTTGGGATCTAGTGATCACCAGTCAATGTGGTTTACTATAAGTACAGTGACTGAGTCACACCACACAAAAACAAAAGTTTTAGATTTTAGAAAAACTGACATTTCTAAAATTAAATTAGTGGTATATGAGTCCCTATCAGATTGGAACAGTTTCAATTGAGTTCAGGAGAAATGGGACTACTTAAAAGTGTCACTATTGAAGGCAACAGATAATTGCATTAAGCTTGTCAGTAAAAGCAAAAAAAAGGAAGAGACCACTGTGGTACTCAGCAGAAGTGGCCAAAATCATTAAAAACAAAAAGATAGCATTTAGTAATTACAAAAAAAAAAAAGAGGATGACAGGCAAATTTATAAGATTAGGCAGAGAGAGGCCAAACAAGTTATAAGAGCTTCTAAAGAACAGGCAGAAGAAAAATTAGCTCAGTCAGTGAAAAAATGCGATAAGACATTCTTCAGATACATAAATGAAAAAAGGAAACAAAAAAAAATAAGAATTACCAAATTAAAAACAAAAGAAGGAAGGTACATGGAAGAAGAAAAAGAATTAGCTGACTGCCTCAATGAATACTTCTGTTCAGTTTTTACAAAAGAAAAAGAAGAAAAAGGACCTCAGTTAGGAAGGAAGACTAATGAATATTTTAAAACATGTGTCTTTACAGAGGAAGAGGTTCTAAGTCAGCTGTCTAAAATTAATACAAATAAGTCACGGGGGGCTGATGGGATACACCCAAAGCTATTAAAAGAGCTTAGCGGTAAACTAGCAAAACCATTAACAGATTTATTTAACCAATCACTGGTAACAGGAGTCATCCCAAAAGATTGGAAATTAGCAAATGTTGTGCCCATTCACAAGAAAGGTAGTAGGGAGGAATCGGGCAACTATAGGCCAATAAGCCTGACATCAATAGTGGGGAAATTAATGGAAACCATACTTAAGGAGAGGATTGTGGAACATCTAAAATCCCATGGATTGAAAGATGAAAAACAGCATGGGTTTACTTCAGGGAGATCATGTCAAACTAATCTTAGATTTTTTTTTTTGATTGGGTGACTAAAATAATAGATGGTGGAGGTGCAGTAGACATTGCTTATCTTGACTTTAGTAAGGTTTTTGATACTGTCCCACATAGAAGGCTTATCAATAAATTTCAGTCTTTGTGCGTGGACTCCCATATTGTTGAATGGATTAGACAGTGGCTGAGGGACAGACAACAGAGGGTTGTAGTCAATGGAGTATATTCAGACCATGGTCTTGTTACCAGTAGGGTACCTCAGGGATCTGTTCTAGGACCCATATTGTTTAATATCTTTATCAGCGAAATTGCAGATAGCCTCGATGGTAAGGTGCGTCTTTTTGCTGATGACACAAAGATTTGTAACAAGGCTGATGTTCCAGGATGGATACCCCAAATGGAAAAGGATTTAGGAAAACTAGAGAAATGGTCAAAAATCTGGCAACTAAAATGTAATGTTGATAAGTGCAAGATAATGCACCTGGGGCGTAAAAACCCAAGAGCAGAATATAAAATCAGTGATAGTCCTAACCTCAGTATCTGAGGAAAGGGATTTAGGGATCATTATTTCAGAAGACATAAAGGTAGGCAGACAATGTCAGAGCAGCAGGAAATGCTAGCAGAATGCTTGGGTGTATAGGGAGAGGCATTACCAGTAGAAAGAGGGAGGTGCTCATGCCGCATTACAGAGCACTAGTGAGACCTCATTTGGAGTATTGTGCGCAGTACTGGAGACCAGAAGGATATTGATAATTTGGAGAGAGTTCAGAGAAGATCTACTAAACTAGCACATGGATTGCAGGATAAAACTTACCAGAAAAGGTTAAAAAGGACCTTAACATGTATAGCTTGGAAGAAAGACGAGCCAGAGGGGATATGATAGAAATTTTTAAATACATAAAAGGTAATCAACAAGGTAAAAGAGGAGAGAATATTTAAAAGAAGAAAAACTGCTACAATAGTTTTAAATAAGAGGGGTGTTGTGGAAATTTTATTAGGATGTGTATTTAATATATTGTGTATTGTCATCATGTCTCTCAGTGTCAGGGTAAACCATTGGAGTGGATATCTTCCTGTGTATGTGGATACACAGCTGCCGAGCGCAGAGGTCTCCATCGGTGAATGGTCCATGTGCTATGCGCTGGGCTGTGGGCCGGGGGAGACTGATGTGCTCAACGGAGCAGTGTTTTCTTGGCGAATGTATGGACGCCGGCTAGGGCCACCGTGCAAGACGCGGATTTATTGGCTTGGCCGTGGATGCATTTGTTAACCCTTTGAGGACCATAAGATTACAGTCATCAATATAAAAATGATATATTTTCCATTTAAGAATGTATTTGAACAATAAATAAAAGCATTTCCACACTTGTCATTTTTGGGGGAGGAGTTATGACACGGGACAAATGTGACTATTTAGGTTACTTTTAGTGGAGAGCCAAAAGAAGCAAATTTTTTTTTGTTACAGCAACTGAAGTCCGTACACTTCAGTTGCTGTAACTAAGCCATTTCATGAAATAACTGGCAAAAAGCTAGATCCATTTGTTGATAAGAACTTATATTTTGACTCAAAAAAAAAAAAAAAAGTATTTTAAGTTCTTAATCAGATGATACAGGCAATTAAAAACATGGGACAAATACGTCCCTTGGTCCTCAAAGGGGAGAACAATATATGAAAGGAACGTGTGTTGTCTCTAGTGCACCTGATCAGCCGCTGGAGATAATGACGTTGTCCTGTAAATAAACATCCATGAGGATCATAGTAACTTTATTTGGCATTGATCACTGAGCATGGCTGGATAAAGTTCACTCCAGTTGTAATGGGAGGTTATTGTATACATGTGTTTGTTAGCTGGCTATGTTATTCTAAATGATGGTGGTTTCTCATCTTCCTGTGTCATCACTTCCTGTATCCTTGTTACATGAAGTAAGTGGTCGGGTGACGGGCCGGCCCCTTTTTAGACCCTTTTTGTGACTAAATAAAAGTGAACAGACTGGGCAGGAGGGGGGGGGGGGGGGGGAGTGCTCAGCAGAACTCAACATGATAACACCTTTTTCTGAGTCGTGAAGAGATTTACCTTTCCTTACACAAAGTCTGATGCAAGCAAATTTCTACTACAAATATATTACAGGTGCAAAAAAGTAATATCAGGAAGTATTACTTTACTGAGAGAGTAGTGGATGCATGGAATAGCCTTCCTGCAGAAGTGGTAGCTTCAAATACAGTGAAGGAGTTTAACCACCTCAGCCCCCAGTGCTTAAACACCCTGAAAGACCAGGCCACTTTTTACACTTCTGACCTACACTACTTTCACCATTTATTGCTCGGTCATGCAACTTACCACCCAAATGAATTTTACCTCCTTTTCTTCTCACTAATAGAGCTTTCATTTGGTGGTATTTCATTGCTGCTGACATTTTTACTTTTTTTGTTATTAATCGAAATTTAACGATTTTTTTGCAAAAAAATGACATTTTTCACTTTCAGTTGTAAAATTTTGCAAAAAAAACGAGATCCATATATAAAATTTGCTCTAAATTTATTGTTCTACATGTCTTTGATAAAAAAAAATGTTTGGGTAAAAAAAAAAAATGGTTTGGGTAAAAGTTATAGCGTTTACAATCTATGGTACAAAAATGTGAATTTCCGCTTTTTGAAGCAGCTCTGACTTTCTGAGCACCTGTCATGTTTCCTGAGGTTCTACAATGCCCAGACAGTACAAACACCCCACAAATGACCCCATTTCGGAAAGTACACACCCTAAGGTATTCGCTGATGGGCATAGTGAGTTCATAGAACTTTTTATTTTTTGTCACAAGTTAGCGGAAAATGATGATTTTTTTTTTTATTTTTTTTTTTCTTACAAAGTCTCATATTCCACTAACTTGTGACAAAAAATAAAAACTTCTATGAACGCACTATGCCCATCACGAAATACCTTGGGGTCTCTTCTTTCCAAAATGGGGTCACTTGTGGGGTAGTTATACTGCCCTGGCATTCTAGGGGCCCAAATGTGTGGTAAGGAGTTTGAAATCAAATTCTCTAAAAAATGACCAGTGAAATCCGAAAGGTGCTCTTTGGAATGTGGGCCCCTTTGCCCACCTAGGCTGCAAAAAAGTGTCACACATCTGGTATCTCTGTATTCAGTAGAAGTTGAGGAATGTGTTTTGGGGTGTCTTTTTACATATACCCATGCTGGGTGAGATAAATATCTTGGTCAAATGCCAACTTTGTATAAAAAAATGGGAAAAGTTGTCTTTTGCCAAGATATTTCTCTCACCCAGCATGGGTATATGTAAAATGACACCGCAAAACACATTCCCCAACTTCTCCTGAGTACGGAGATACCAGATGTGTGACACTTTTTTGCAGCCTAGGTGGGCAAAGGGGCCCATATTCCAAAGAGCACCTTTCGTATTTCACTGGTCATTTTTTACAGAATTTGATTTCAAACTCCTTACCACACATTTGGGCCCCTAGAATGCCAGGGAAGTATAACTACCCCACAAGTGACCCCATTTTGGAAAGAAGACACCCCAAGGTATTCCGTGAGGTGCATGGCAAGTTCCTAGAATTTTTTATTTTTTGTCACAAGTTAGTGGAATATGAGACTTTGTATGAAATAATAAAAAAAAAAAAAATCATCATTTTCCACTAACTTGTGACAAAAAATAAAAAATTCTAGGAACTTGCCATGCCCCTCACGGAATACCTTGGGGTGTCTTCTTTCCAAAATGGGGTCACTTGTGGGGTAGTTATACTGCCCTGGCATTTTCCAGGGGCCCTAATGTGTGGTAAGTAGGTAAATGACCTGTAAAAATCCTAAAGGTGCTCTTTGGAATATGGGCCCCTTTGCCCACCTAGGCTGCAAAAAAGTGTCACACATCTGGTATCGCCGTATTCAGGAGAAGTTGGGGAATGTGTTTTGGGGTGTCATTTTACATATACCCATGCTGGGTGAGAGAAATATCCTGGCAAAAAACAAC
Organism: Bufo bufo; assembly: GCF_905171765.1. Taxonomy (NCBI): domain Eukaryota; kingdom Metazoa; phylum Chordata; class Amphibia; order Anura; family Bufonidae; genus Bufo; species Bufo bufo. The sequence goes on along the minus strand of NC_053397.1, from coordinate 109,897,347 downwards.
TTTTCCCATTTTTTTATACAAAGTTGGCATTTGACCAAGATATTTCTCTCACCCAGCATGGGTATATGTAAAATGACACCGCAAAACACATTCCCCAACTTCTCCTGAGTACGGCGATACCAGATGTGTGACACTTTTTTGCAGCCTAGATGCGCAAAGGGGCCCAAATTCCTTTTAGGAGGGCATTTTTAGACATTTGGATTCCAGACTTCTTCTCACGCTTTGGGGCCCCTAGAATGCCAGGGCAGTATAAATATCCCACATGTGACCCCATTTTGGAAAGAAGACACCCCAAGGTATTCAATGAGGGGCATGGCGAGTTCATAGAAATTTTATTTTTTTGGCACAAGTTAGCGGAAATTGATATTTTTTATTTTTTTCTCACAAAGTCTCCCGTTCCGCTAACTTGGGACAAAAATTTCAATCTTTCATGGACTCAATATGCCCCTCACGGAATACCTGGGGGTGTCTTCTTTCCGAAATGGGGTCACATGTGGGGTATTTATACTGCCCTGGCATTCTAGGGGCCCTAAAGCGTGAGAAGAAGTCTGGAATATAAATGTCTAAAAAAATTTACGCATTTGGATTCCGTGAGGGGTATAGTGAGTTCATGTGAGATTTTATTTTTTGACACAAGTTAGTGGAATATGAGACTTTGTAAGAAAAAAAAAAAAAAATTCCGCTAACTTGGGCCAAAAAAATGTCTGAATGGAGCCTTACAGGGGGGTGATCAATGACAGGGGGGGTGATCAATGACAGGGGGGTGATCAGGGAGTCTATATGGGGTGATCACCCCCCCTGGAAGGCTCCAGGGAGACGCCTGTATGTGTTTTGCGAATCCGATCCATCTATCAGTGGATCCGTAAAAATCATGCGGACATCTGAATGGAGCTTTACAGGGGGTTGATCAATGACAGGGGGGTGATCAGGGAGTCTATATGGGGTGATCACCACAGTCATTGATCATGCCCCTGTAAGGCTTTATTCAGACGTCCGTATGCGTTTTGCGGATCCGATCCATCTATCAGTGGATCCGTAAAAATCATGCGGACATCTGAATGGAGCTTTACAGGGGGTTGATCAATGACAGGGGTGTAATCAATGACAGGGGGGTGATCAGGGAGTCTATATGGGGTGATCAGGGGCTAATAAGGGGTTAATAAGTGACGGGGGGGGGGTGTAGTGTAGTGTAGTGGTGCTTGGTGGGACTTTACTGAGCTACCTGTGTCCTCTGGTGGTCGATCCAAACAAAGGGGACCACCAGAGGACCAGGTAGCAGGTATATTAGACGCTGTTATCATAACAGCGTCTAATATACCTGTTAGGGGTTAAAAAAAACACATCTCCAGCCTGCCAGCGAACGATCGCCGCTGGCAGGCTGGAGATCCACTCTCTTACCTTCCGTTCCTGTGAGCGCGCGCGCCTGTGTTCGCGCGTTAACAGGAAATCCCGGCTCACGCGAGATGACGCGTATATGCGTCGCTGAGCGCAGGGCTGCCACCTCCGGAACGCGAATCTGCGTACAGCGGTCCGGAGGTGGTTAAGCTTGTATAGGATAGGCATAAGGCCATCCTTCATATAAGATAGGGCCAGGGGCTATTCATAGTACTCAGTATATTGGGCAGACTAGATGGGCCAAATGGTTCTTATATGCTGACACATTCTATGTTTACTGGTGCACATTAGAAGGGGGCTTTTTTTCTAGTGTCACACATTATAAAGAGGACTATTACTACCTGGTGCATTATTACAAGTAGGGGACTATGGGAAACATAAATACTAGCATGGGCACTATGACAGCATTATTACTTCTGGGGCACAGTGGGGACATTATTACTACAAAGTGCACTGTGGCAGATAATTATTTCAATTGGTGGGACTTTTGGGGAGCAGTATTACTGTGTGTGGGGGGACAGCATCATTATTTTTGGGGGACATTATGTTTACACTGTTAGTGTCAGGGACACTGTTTCCTGGGCGCAGTTATATTTTAGGACACTGTGTGCGAATAATTATTGAAGGGGGCACTATCTGTGTGGTACTAGTATTTTCATGGGTTTATCTGTTTCTGCAGAATAGTATTGGGGAGCACAGTGGGCACAGTATTGGGGGTGTATGATGGGATGTTCAGTAGGTGGGAGGATGATGAAACAGAAGGAAACTAAGATGCCTGTCTGTCAAACTCTTCAGAGAAGAGATGGCTGAAAGAAATCATGGTGGTCTGGTCTGAAAGAAGAAGATGAGGAAAGAGAACATCTACATCTAAGGAAACGTCACTGGATGTACGAGGTATGTGGCGATGTATTAGGCTACCTTCACATCTGCGTTAGTGATTTTGGCAGACTGTTCCAGCAGAGAACAGCCTGTCGAAATTCACTGTATACGGCACTGTTGGATACAGACAGAATGTCCGCCTGCCCCATTAACTACAATATAATGGGTTCCAGCAGAGATATGGCCACAATCTGTTAAAATTGCTGAGAATCAGCAGGACACAAACCGCTGCATTCTCTGCCAAATCGTAGTCCTGCAGGTGTGAAAGTAGCCTTACCCTGTATGTTTTGTATTGCTGTATGTAATGTTAGGAGGGAATACGTTAGGTTGAGAATTTGCTGTCTGTGTCTGCCCATGGATTGGCACATAGCAAATGTGGTGCCATTATTTGATAAAGGTCCAGAAACCAAGCAAGGAAACTATAGGCCGGTAAGTTTAAAATCTTTTGTGGGTAAACTGTTTGAAGGTTTTCTAAGAGATGCTATCTTGGAGTACTGCATTGAAAATAAGCAAATAACACTATATTACATAGTTACATATTTAATACGGTTGAAAAAAGACATACGTCCATCAAGTTCAAACAAAGGATAGGTGGACACGCAAATCCCAAAAGGAATTGAGACTCAGATTTCTACACGTTTTAGTAACATAGTACATAAGGCCGAAAAAAGACATTTGTCCATCCAGTTCGGCCCGTCATCCTACAAGTTGATCCAGAGGAAGGCAAAAAAACCCTGTGAGGTAGAAGCCAATTTTCCTCACTTTAGGGGAATAAAAAATTCCTTCCCGACTCCAATCAGGCAATCAGAATATCTCCCTGGATCAACGACCCCTCTCTAGTAGCTATAGCCTGTAATATTATTACGCTCCAGAAATACATCCAAGCCCCTCTTGAATTCCTTTATTGTACTCACCATCACCACGTCCTCAGGCAGAGAGTTCCATAGTCTCACTGCTCTTACCGTAAAGAACCCTTTTCTATGTTTGTGTACAAACCTTCTTTCCTCCAGACACAGAGGATATCCCCTCGTCACAGTCACAGTCCTGGGGATAAATAGATGATGGGATAGATCTCTGTACTGCCCCCTGATATATTTATACATAGTAATTAGATCTCCCCTCAGTCGTCTTTTTTCTAACGTGAATAACCCTAATTTTGATAATCTTTCAGGGTACTGTAGTTGCCCCATTCCAGTTATTACTTTAGTTGCCCTCCTCTGGACCCTCTCCAGCTCTACTATGTCTGCCTTGTTCACTGGAGCCCAGAACTGTACACAGTACTCCATGTGTGGTCTGACTAATGATTTGTAAAGTAGTAGGAATATGTTCTCATCACAGGCATCTATGCCCCTTTTGATGCATTATCTTATTGGCCTTGGCAGCAGCTGCCTGACACTGATTTCTTCAGCTTAGTTTGCTGTTCACTAAAATTCCTAAGTCCTTATCCATGTAAGTGTTATCCAGTGTTTTACCATTTAGTATGTACGGGCAGACATAGCAGAGCTGGAGAGGGTTCAGAGGAGGGGGAACTAAAGTAATAACTGGAATGGGTGGACTACAGTACCCTGAAAGATTGGCAAATTTAGTTGTCTTTTTTCTAAAGTGAATAACCCTAAGGGGAGATCTAATAACTAAATAACTATTTATAAATATATCAGGGGACAGTACAGAGATCTCTCCCATCATCTATTTATCCTCAGGACTGTGACTGACAAGGGGACATCCTCTGCCTCTGGAGGAAAGAAGGTTTGTACACAAACATAGAACAGGATTCTTTACGGTAAGAGCAGTGAGACTATGGAACTCTCTGCCTGAGAAGGTGGTGATGGCGAGTTCACTAAAAGAGTTCAAGAGGGGCCTGGATGTACACTGCTCAAAAAAATAAAGGGAACACTTAAACAACACAATGTAACTCCAAGTCAATCACACTTCTGTGAAATCAAACTGTCCACTTAGGAAGCAACACTGAGTGACAATCAATTTCACATGCTGTTGTGCAAATGGGATAGACAACAGGTGGAAATTATAGGCAATTAGCAAGACACCCCCAATAAAGGAGTGGTTCTGCAGGTGGTGACCACAGATAACTTCTCAGTTCCTATGCTTCCTGGCTGATGTTTTGGTCACTTTTGAATGCTGGCGGTGCTTTCACTCTAGTGGTAGCATGAGACGGAGTCTACAACCCACACAAGTGGCTCAGGTAGTGCAGCTTATCCAGGATGGCACATCAATGCGAGCTGTGGCAAGAAGGTTTGCTGTGTCTGTCAGCGTAGTATCCAGAGCATGGAGGCGCTACCAGGAGACAGGCCAGTACATCAGGAGACATGGAGGAGGCCGTAGGAGGGCAACAACCCAGCAGCAGGACCGCTACCTCCACCTTTGTGCAAGGAGGAACAGGAGGAGCACTGCCAGAGCCCTGCAAAATTACCTCCAGCGGGCCACAAACGGTCAGAAACAGACTCCATGAGGGTGATATGAGGGCCCGACGTCCACAGGTGGGGGTTGTGCTTACAGCCCAACACCGTGCAGGACGTTTGGCATTTGCCAGAGAACCCCAAGATTGGCAAATTTGCCACTGGCGCCCTGTGCTCTACACAGATGAAAGCAGGTTCACACTGAGCACATGTGACAGACGTGACAGAGTCTGGAGACGCCATGGAGAACGTTCTGCTGCCTGCAACATCCTCCAGCATGACCGGTTTGGCATTGCGTCAGTAATGGTGTGGGGTGGCATTTCTTTGGAGGGCCGCACACCCCTCCATGTGCTCGCCAGAGGTAGCCTGACTGCCATTAGGTACCGAGATGAGATCCTCAGACCCCTTGTGAGACCATATGCTGGTGCGGTTCGCCCTGGGTTCCTCCTAATGCAAGACAATGCTAGACCTCATGTGGCTGGAGTGTGTCAGCAGTTCCTGCAAGACGAAGGCATTGATGCTATGGACTGGCCCGCCCGTTCCCCAGACCTGAATCCAATTGAGCACATCTGGGACATCATGTCTCGCTCTATCCACCAACGTCACGTTGCACCACAGACTGTCCAGGAGTTGGCAGATGCTTTAGTCCAGGTCTGGGAGGAGATCCCTCAGGAGACCGTCCGCCACCTCATCAGGAGCATGCACAGGCGTTGTAGGGAGGTCATACAGGCACGTGGAGGCCACACACACACAACTGAGCCTCATTTTGACTTGTTTTAAGGACATTACATCAAAGTTGGATCAGCCTGTAGTGTGTTTTTCCACTTTAATTTTGAGTGTGACTCCAAATCCAGACCTCCATGGGTTGAAAAATTTGATTTCCATTTTTTTATTTTTGTGTGATTTTGTTGTCAGCACATTCAACTATGTAAAGAACAAAGTATTTCAGAAGAAAATTTAATTAACTCAGATCTAGGATGTGTTATTTTTGTGTTCCCTTTATTTTTTTGAGCAGTGTATTTCTGGAGTGTAATAATATTACAGGCTATAGCTACTAGAGATGGTTTGTTGATCCAGGGAGTTATTCTGATTGCAAGAAAAATGTTTTTTTGCATAGCTGACCCTCAATTTGCGTTATCCAGACACTCCCATAATATGAAGAAAAAGGCAGCACGGATGAATCTCCCGGATCTGGGGTCATGAGAGACTTCTTGAAAATTTGTTACTGAAGTTATTTTGATTGCCTGATTGAAGTCGGGTGAGGAAAATTGGCTTTTACCTCAGTGTTTTTTTTCTGCCTTCCTCTGGATCAACTTGCAGGATAACAGGCTGAACTGGATGGACAAATGTCTTTTTTCAGTCTTATAAACTATGCTACTATGATTGTTTAATAACAGGGCTCCAGATGGCGGCCAAATTGGTCGCCAATGTGACTTAGAAATGCAAAATGGCAGATGGCGGCCAAATTGGTCGCCAATGTGACTTAGAAATGCAAAATGGCGACAAGACTATGTAGTCTTGTCGCCATTTGCGCCTAGACCCTCCGCTGCTCTGCCGCTTTAAGAAGAAAGGTCTTGCATCCAGCAGACACACAGCAATCCAATAACAGAGCTCCGTACAGTACAGAGCTCTGTTATTAGTGAGGAGGCTGCTGATTGGTCATAGTATCCACAGGCTGCCATACCATTGGCTGCTCCTCTCACACCCCCCCACTTCTCCCCCGCTGAACACAGCAGCTTGCTTTTCAGTTATGAAAACGGGGAGTGCGCTCACTGCCGACTGCTCCATAGACAAGGGGCAGCTAAAGTAGATGAGTTTTTCAGTCATGCGACGCATGGAGGTGAGAGTTCTGCGTACACTGCGCCATGTGCTGAGGGTGCCCTGTGCCCCCCATGTAAGGGGTAAGTGGTGGAGAAGAGAGGGCAATGATGGAGGACAGCTGCAGTGCGCTCAGCCACACACAGAATGCTGAGTAACGCTGGGCTTCATGTCTCCTCACACTAGCAGATGAAACTCATTCCATAGCTGGTTTATGCAATTCTGTCACTGGGCCTGGTGCACATTATGTCTGTGTGCTAAATAAAAAGAAAGGAATGCACTGTTGCCAGCGTAATGTAGTGCAGGGTTTCAAATCGTGACAGTGAATGGGGTCGCATTGCAACCCTACAGTTGTGAGAATTATTGGGGCTGTCATGACAATGTGCAGGTCCCAAAATGACCCCTCTCACTAGTGGCAATGCTGCATTGCTACACTGTGATCTCTGGCCATGTGAGGTTTGTCACAGCCAAAGGCCCCTTGCAGACTAGCGTTCCTCCCGCAGCGAGTCCGCAACGTAGCTCCCGGCATGACCTCCCAGCATTATATTGATTTATGATGCTATGTAACCCTTACAGTTCTGGAATGTATTGGATAACACTGACATAATGCTGTCCGTGTTATCCAATACATTCCAGAACTGTAAGGGTTACATAGCATCATAAATCAATATAATGCTATGTGATTCCCTCAGTGCTGGGAGGTCAGGTCGGGTGCTGTGTTGCGGACTCGCTGCGGGAGTAAGGGTCGTCTGCAAGGGGCCAAAGTCACCATATAAACCCAGGCTTATTTAACCTGTGGTTATGTAATAAATGGCCATTTGGGACAACCACTTTACACCCCTCTTTTTTTTTGCACTTAGTCTATTCTTTTTGTATGCACAGTACGGCTGATGTGCAGGAGAGGTCTAACGGCGCTCCTCATTAAAATATGGCTGTTACCTGCCAGGCTTGAGGTGGAGTCTCGACAGAACAGCAGGGTTAGGGCATGCAGCATCGCAGACATGGTGAGCGGGAGAGGTCGCAATTAGGGAACAAAGTTTTATGCAAATCGACTTTGGATGTTTCACCTGAAGTCGATTCGCTCATCCTTAGTCGCAATAACGACTGTACTGGCATTCATGACGCTTGTACAGACAGTTTTTCTCCCTAAAAAATGTCTAATGCGTATGAATACGCATGATAATTTAACTGCCATTTATGGAACAGGGGAGCACGCGCCACTGCCAACTGCTCATATAGTGCCAGGGACAGCATGGAGGGAACAGAGCCTCTGCTGAGTAAAGACCATGTGCCCAGGTGATGTCACACCAGAATTGCCAGCGTGCCCTGCAGGCTTCTATCTGCTGCTGGGAGCTCAATGTTGAGGTTTATGAATAGAAAAACTAATAGCCAAGAGGCTAAAGAAAACCCAGCTTCTGACCCCTATGTTACAACAAAAATATGGCGACTAAAAAATTTCATTTGGCTCCTACATTTTTCAGATTAGAAGCCAATGGCTCCTTGAATTTTTTTTTGTCTGGAGCACTGTAACAGTATGTCACCAAGTGCCTTAATGTGCTGTTTACGACAAAATTTGTAGATCCAAAGATGCAGTAATAAATCCATTATTGTGCATAAATAATGCAATTTTTTATTTTTTTGTAAGTTTTTGTTAAAAAGTAGTGACGCATATGTTATTCAGAGTGAGTAGGAGACTCACCTCGTTCATGTAAGTTGAGTACTCTTTGCCAGTGCCATTTCTAAAGGTTGGAGTTCCACTTTTGTGTTACAAAGCTCCTAATCCCCTGCACAAACATTGAGTGAGGCCTAATCCACACAGCAGTAAAAAACGGCTGTCACACAACCGTTTTTAGAATCAATTAAAGTCTATGGGGCTATTCACATGGCTCTTTTTTTTTTTTGTTTGTTTGTTTGTTAGTTTTTCTATTTTTTACTAGCCAGTGAATAGAGGCGGTCAAAAAATAGGATGTAAAAAATAGGACATGCTATAAGTTTGGCTATTTTCACAGCCAGACAGACCCCTTTGAAGGATCACATTGAAATTAATAAGAATGTTTTTAACGGCCGTTTAGACAGGAGCACACCCATCTAACAGCTGTTAAAGGGAATCTGTCTCCAGCGACCCCCTATCAAACAGTTTGAATTAACACATGGATATGGTTCACCTGATTAAGAAGCTGATCCAAGGCTCTGTTTCTGAGTTATGATACTTTTTCTTACTATGCAAATTAGACCTTTGGTGCAATGAGGGCATCTCCGTTGCTCTTGTTGTACACAAGCTCCCCTCATTTGTGTATGGCCACAGAAAGGAGCGGAGTTTGGGTGCAACAAGTGCAAGAGTGACGTCATTGATGTACCAAAGACCAAATCTGCATATTAAGAAAAAGTATCATGACTTGGGAGCCTCAAATAAAGAAAAGGCCCCTTTCACACGGGCAAGTTTTCTGCGCGGGTGCAATGCGCGAGGTAAACGCATTGCACCCACACTGAATCCTGACTCATTCATTTCAATGGGGCTGTGTACATGAGCAATGTTTTTTACGCATCACTTGTGCATTGCGTGAAAATCGCAGCATGCTCTATATTCTGCATTTTTGACGCAACGCTGGCCCTATAGAAATTAATGGGGCTACGTGAAAATCGCATAGCATCCGCAAGCAAGTGTACCCGGGTCCCCATTTACTTTATTATTTTCCATTATAACATTGTTATAATGAAAAATAATAGCATTCTTTAATACAGAATGCAAAGTGAAATGTCACTTGAGCGTTAAAAAATAATGAAAACATTACTCATCTCATTCACTTGATCGCGCAGCCGGGATCATCTTTGTTCTTCTTGAAGGACCTGCAAAAGGACCTTCGCTGACGTCATCACTTTGCATTCTGTATTAACCATGTTATAATGGAAAATAATAAAATCTAGAGAACACCGAACCCAAACCTGAACTTCAGTGAAGAAGTCCGGGTTCGGGTCTGGATACCACATTCAGTTTTTTCTCACGCGCGTGCAAAATGCATTGAACTCGCACAGAAAAAAATGAACATCGGAACGTAATCGCAGCAAAACTGACTGCAATTGCGTGCCTACTCACGCGGGTGTCCCACAATGCACCCTGAACGCATCCGGCCCCCACCTGCGACGCCTGTGTGAAGGGGGCCAAAGAAAAACAGCAATTTGAACCACAACTATGGGGGAGATTTATCAAGACCGACACTTTCTGTGCCAGTTTTGATATCCCCTGCACTACAGGAGCTTGCACCTAATTTATAATGAGGCACAGGCTTTTTCATAAATTAGACGCATTTTCCACTAGTCCATGTACCTAAACAGAAATCTATGGCAACTCTGAGCTGCCGTAGATTTCTGGTTTCATTTTCACCAAAGAATCGGTGTAAAGGAAGATAAATTGGTCTTGGGTGTTGGCCACACCCCTTTTTGGTAAAGAAAGAAGAGGCAATTGCGACTTTTTTTTTCAGACACACACATTGCGACATTATAAAGCCACTTTTCTGGTGCAAGTTAGATGATAAATCTCCCCTATGTGTCTAGGCAAACAGTTTGAAAGGGAGGTTGCTAGTGACAGATTTCCATAAAAAATTTATAAAGAGCCTTTAAGGGGTTAAAAAATAAAATAAAAAAGTGTTAACCTTAACCATTGGAACACGTCAGAATGCTTGAAGCAGCAGGACCTGTGCTCCTAGCGTGATCATGCTGGAGTACAGGTCCTGCTGTCTGCAGTAAGGAGTGAGCGCTCTGACGTGGTTGAGGTGAGTATTTATTTGTTTTCACTAAAGGGAGCAGTTTTCTAATACCAGGGCCACAAAGGGAGCAATTTATAATACTAAGCATACAAGGGGGTCAATTTATAATACTGGGGCAACAAAGGGGTCAATTTATAATACTGGGGACACAAAGGAGGCAATTTATAATACCAAAGGAACAAAGGGGTAATTATCGATACAGGTAGGCAATGCAGGAGTCGGGATAATTTTTAAAAAAAAGCCTATAAAATACATTCGTTTTAATGTCCGTTTAAAACTATAATGCTAAATGGATACAAAACAGCTGTTAAAAATGGATAAACAGGCAGATAATGGGCATTAAAAACCTATAAACTGTCAGTTTTTCATGGCCATTTTTTCACGATCATGTGAATGTACCCTTAAACAGAGGTTTGTTTATTAATTAAAAAAGGGGTACTAGAATTAGTTAAGAAATAACAAAGAATTGGTACTTACCTCCAAAGAACCCCCCACCCCCCACCCCCCTCCAAAGGCTTGGAAAGCATAAGGATGGAAAAGAGAAGTGAAATAAAATTAGGAAGAGCAGTAAGCAAACATTGCAAAGCAGCAATTTACTAAAAATAGGAGAAATTATAGGTTGAGAAAATTAAACAAACATTCACACTGCTCCTCTCTTTGGCTTCATTCTGTTTTCACCTCACACTACAGGTAGTATCAAAGTATACATTCCAAAATAGAATAGGAAGCCTCAGCCTAAAAGAATGCTAATTCTAAGCAAAATAATAAATCTTTTATTGAAAACAAATGGTTTAAAAAATAAGGCGGACACTGCACCCTCTTCAGTTTAAAACAGGCCAAACAGGGTACCTAGCAGGTTGAGAGGGACTCAGATATATGCCATCAACCTGTATGGTAGCCTAATAAGACCTGAGGTGACTAAATATAAAAAAAAACTCACCTCTTAGGCCTCATGCACATGACCGTTGTGTGCATCCGTGGCCGTTGTGCCGTTTTCCGTTTTTTTTCGCGGACCCATTTACTTTCAATGGGTCCGTGGAAAAATCTGAAAATGCACCGTTTTGCAGCCGCATCCGTGATCAGCGTTTCCTGTCAGTCAAAAAAATAGGACCGGTCCTATTTTTTTGACGGACAACGGTTCACGGACCCATTCAAGTCAATGGGTCCGTGAAAGAACACGGATGCACACAAGATTGGCATCCGCGTCCGTGATCGTAGGTTACTTTCATACAGACGGATTCGAAGATCTATCTGCATAAAAGCTTTTTCAGAGAAGATCCATTGTAATATCATTGGTGGCCAGTGTGCGGCCTCCCCCAGCCACCCCCCCCCTCCCTCTATTGTAATATCATTGGTGGCCAGTGTGCGGCCCCCCCCCCATTGTATTAATATCATTGGTGGCCAGTGTGCGGCCTCCCCTCCCCCCCCCCCCCCGATCATTGGTGGCAGCGGAGATTCCGATCGGAGTCCCAGTTTAATCGCTCTGGGGCTCCGATCGGTAACCATGGCAACCAGGATGCTACTGCAGGCCTGGTTGCCATCGTTACTTAGCAATATAACAATATTAGAAGCATCATACTTACCTGCTGGCTGCTGCGCTGTCTGTGTCCGGCCGGGAGCTCCTCCTACTGGTAAGTGACAGGTCTGTGCGGCGCATTGCTTAATGATCTGTCACTTACCAGTAGGAGGAGCTCCCGGCCGGACACAGACAGTGCAGCAGTCAGCAGGTAAGTATGATGCTTCTAATATTGTAATATTGCTAAGTAACCATGGCAACCAGGCCTGCAGTAGCGTCCTGGTTGCCATGGTTACCGATCGGAGCCCCAGAGCGATTAAACTGGGACTCCGATCGGAATCTCCTCTGCCAAAGATTATGATCGGGCAAGGGGGGGGGGGGGGGGGGGGGAGAGGGGAGGCCGCACACTGGCCACCAATGATATTACAATAGAGGGGGGGCCGCACACTGGCCACCAATGATATTACAACAGAGGGGGGGGGGCGCACACTGGCCACCAATGATATTCAAACTGGGGAGGGAGGGGGGTCTGCCCCCTGCTGCCTGGCAGCCCCTGATCTCTTACAGGGGGCTATGATACGCACAATTAACCCCTTCAGGTGCGGCACCTGAAGGGTTAATTGTGCTGATCACAGCCCCCTGTAAAAGATCGGGTGCTGCCAGGCAGCAGGGGGCAGTCATGTACACAGTTCGTAGTATATTCTAACTAGAAGCGTCCCCATCACTATGGGAACGCCTCTGTGTTAGAATATACTGTGGGATCTGAGTTTCACGATCTAACTCAAATCCGATGGTATATTCTAACAGAGGCGTTCCCATAGTGATGGGGACGCTTCAAGTTAAAATATACCATCGGATTGGAGAAAACTCCGATCCTATGGTATTCTAACTCCTGACTTTACATTGAAAGTCAATGGGGGACGGATCCGTTTCAAATTGCACCATATTGTGTCAACGTCAAACGGATCCGTCCCCATTGACTTGCATTGTAATTCAGGACGGATCCGTTTGGCTCCGCACGGCCAGGCGGACACCAAAACGACATTTTTTTCATGTCTGTGGATCCTCCAAAAATCAAGGAAGACCCACGGACAAAAAAACGGTCACGGATCACGGAAAACTGAACCCGTTTTTGCGGACCGCAAAAAAAAAAACGGTTGTGTGCATGAGGCCTTATTCCTAGTATTCTCACAGTGAGTATTGGTCACACACAGGTATAAAAAAGACAGGCCACAAAAAAGTCGGGCAGGTCTAGTTAGTGTTACCAGCCTCCCCAAATAGTTTCATACACCCCAGTGTCCTAATAATGTCCACCTGGGTGAATCAGAGCCAGGATCAAAAAAAACAAAAGCAATGTGCCAGAGATGAAAAGCACGATTGCCTATGACCCTGCCTGACAAGTCTACACAAATTAGGTGTTAGTACATGCTCTACGCGTTTCTGCATGGGAGTTACCACGCTTCATCAGGAGCAAATCACACTCATAAATTACTGTCTGTGGATACAAAGTTGCCGCACTGTAGAGTGCACTATCCGGCACTATCCATGGACAGTAATTTATGAGTGTGATTTGCTCCTGATGAAGCATGGTAACTCCCACACAGAAACGCGTAAAGCATGTACTAACACCTAATTTGTGTAGAATTGTCAGGCTGGGTCATAGGCAATCAGGCTTTTCATCTCTGGCACATTGCTTTTGGTTTTTTGATCCTGGCTCTTTCACCCAGGTGGACATTTTTAGGAGACTGGGGTGTATGAAACTATTTAGGGAGGCTGGTAACACTAACTAGACCTGCCCGACTTTTTTGTGGGCTGTCTTTTTCATACCTGTGTGTGATCAATACTAACTGTGAGAATACTAGGAATAAGAGTGAGTTTTTTTTATATATAGTCACCTCAGGTCTTATTTGGCTACCATACAGGTTGATGGTGTATATCTGAGTCCCTCTCAACCTGCTAGGTACCCCGTTTGGCCTGTTTTCAACTGAAGAGGGTGTAGTGTCCCCCTTATTTTTTAAACTATTTGTTTTCAATAAAAGATTTTTTATTTTGTTTAGAATTAGCGTTATTTTTCCCAGAAAATGAGGGATGTAACAAAAAAAAGCTGGGCTCCATAGCAAATTTTTGAACAGCCCCTTCCCCTCACTTCCTGCCCCCAAGCAGTAGTCATGCCCCTTTAGTGGCCCCACACAGTAGTCCTGCCCCCTAGTGCTTCCACACAGTAGTTATGCTTCCTTAGTGCCCCCACACAGCAGTCATTCCTCCTTACTGCCCTTACACAGTAGTCATGCCCCCTTAGTACCCCCAAACAGTAGTTATGCCCTTTTAGTGGCCCCACACAGTTGTTCTGCACCCTTAGTGCTTCCACACAGTAGTTATTCCTTCCTTAGTGCCCTCACACAATAGGCATGCCACCTTTGTGCTCCAAAGCAGTAATTATCCCCACTTCACAATAGAATCTCGCCTTATTGCCCCTTTCACAGTAGCCTTAGTACCACCACACAGTATTTTTTGTACCCCCTTAGTGTCCCCACACAGTAGATATGCCCTCTTACTGCCCCACTTAGTAGAATATCTCTTTAGTACCCCCACACAGTAATCATGTCCCCTTAGTAGTCCCACCCAGTAGTTATGCACATATTAGAATGCCACCTTCACAGTAGTTATGCATCTTTAGTGCCCCCAACAATAGAAGGCCCCTTAGTGCTCCCACAAAGTAGTTATGCCCCCCTAGCATTCATAAGTGAGTAGGAGAGTGCACAGGCCAGAGGATAATCCCCTGCCTGTGTGCTATTCTACTCAGCAGGCACTATTATGTCACTACATCACACCCTCTGGGGAGAGCACAGGCCCTCATGGAAGACAGAAACAGTAGTCGGACTGGAGTATGTCATCCATTACATCCTGGGCCTCACCTGCCAGTACAGAAACAGTGGGCCCCGCTAACGGCTGTCGAGGTGGTAGTTCGGCAACTGCTGAAAATAAATGCATTGAGCAGCTTAAAGAGGACCTTTCACCTTGAAAAACATTGTGAACCAAGTATGCTGCCATGGAGAGCGGCGCCCAGGGATCTCACTGCACTTACTATTACCCCTGGGCGCTGCTCCGTTCTCCCGTTATGCCCTCCGGTATCTTTACTCACTAAGTTATAGTAGGCGGTGTCTGCCCTTGTCCTGTGGGCGTCTCCCCCTCCTAGGCTGCAGCACTGGCCAATCGCAGCGCACAGCTCACAGCCTGGGAGTTTTTTTTCTCCAAGGCTGTTAGCTGTGCGCTGCGATTGGCCAGCGCTACAGCCTAGGAGAAGGAGACGCCCACAGGATAAGGGCAGACACCGCCTACTATAACTTAGTGAGTAAAGATACCGGAGGGGATAACGGGAGAACGGAGCAGCGCCCAGGGGTAATAGTAAGTGGAGTAAGATCCCTGGGCGCCGCTCTCCATGGCAGCATACTTAGTTCACAATGTTTTTCAAGGTGAAAGGTCCTCTTTAAATAGAAAGGCAGTGTAGAAGCCTGGCAGTGAACTTAAAGGAGGAAACAGTAAGAATTGAATACAGATATTTCAGTTTCAGAGACAAACTTGTGACCCAGACACTGTGAAATACTAGTAATGAAAAGGGGAAACAATTGTACCTGAAGCTTGAAAGACCTTATGTGACCACATTTACATAGAATCTAATGGTCAACGCTTCCATGTTATCTAGAGAGACAGCTTCTGTCCTTAGTTTTCTGAAACAACATTTCTTTGCTTTCATCCTTGGGCCCCATTTTACACTATCTTTTTATTTCACAGTTTTTATCTAACACTTTAAAATTATTTTCTTTAATCAGTTTGGTATTACTGCATGGAAAAATACTAAACGCAAAACAAGAAAGATATCTACTTACTATTATATACTGATAGGGATCTATGGACGCCATGAGAAGGAAATTGTGACCACAGACTTACACAGCAGGTTTTTTCCTCCTAAAATAGCACCGAATTGACAATCCTAAATAAACAAGAAGACATAGAAAGCAGATTTAACTAATGTTACAAGGGTAACCTGATAGTTCAGTTAAACCCCAGAGTACATGTAACCATTACTGAATCAGGACTATAGGAAAACAAAATACATAAAAAAGAGAGGCAGACCTAATAAAAAAAAAAAAAGATCCTTGTAGGTAACTATTGTTTGTATAAGGCTACTTTCACACTTGCGTTCGGAGCGGATCCGTCTGGTGTCTGCACAGACGGATCCGCTCCTATAATGCAAACACTTGCATCCGTTCAGAACGGATCCGTCTGCATAACTGTTTTTTCAGATCTGAGTTTTCACTTCGTGAAAACTCAGATCCGACAGTATATTCTAACACAGAGGCGTTCCCATGGTGATGGGGACGCTTTAAGTTAGAATATACTAAAAGAACTGTGTACATAACTGCCCCCTGCTGCCTGGCAGCACCCGATCTCTTACAGGGGGCTGTGATCCGCACAATAACCCCTCAGGTGCCACACCTGAGGGGTTAATTGTGCGTATCATAGCCCCCTGTAAGAGATCAGGTGCTGCCAGGCAGCAGCGGCCAGACCCCCCTCCCTCCCCAGTTTTAAATTCATTTGTGGCCAGTGCGGCCCCCCTCCCTCCCCAGTATTATATTCATTGGTGGCCAGTGCGTCCCCCCTCCCTCCCTCCCCAGTATTATATTCATTGGTGGCCAGTGCGGCCTCCCTCCCCAGTATTATATTCATTGGCGTCCAGTGCGGCCTCCCCTCTCCCCCCCTCCCCTAATTAAAATCACCCCCCCCCCCATCATTGGTGGAAGCGGAGAGTTCCGATCGGAGTCCCAGTTTAATCGCTGGGGCTCCGATCGGTTACCATGGCAGCCAAGCCGCTACTGCAGCCCTGGCTGCCATGGTTACTTAGCAATTTTAGAAGCATTATACTTACCTGCAATGTCTGTGACCGGCCGGGCGCTCCTCCTACTGGTAAGTGACAGGTCTGTGCTATAAGCAATGCGCCGCTCAGACCTTTCACTTACCAGTAGGAGGAGCGCCCGGCAAGTATAATGCTTCTAAAATTGCTAAGTAACCATGGCAGCCAGGACTGCAGTAGCGTCTTGGCTGCCATGGTAACCGATCGGAGCCCCAGCGATTAAACTGGGACTCCGATCGGAACTCTCCGCTTCCACCAATGATGGGGGGGCGTGATTTTAATTAGGGGAGGGGTGGAGAGGGGAGGCCGCACTGGACGCCAATGAATATAATACTGGGGAGGGAGGCCGCACTGGCCACCAATAAATATAATACTGGGGAGGGAGGGAGGGGGGCCGCACTGGCCACCAATAAATGTAATACTGGGGAGGGAGGGGGGCCACACTGGCCACCAATGAATATAATACTGGGGAGGGAGGGGGGCCACACTGGCCACCAATGAATATAATACTGGGGAGGGAGGGAGGGGGCCGCACTGGCCACCAATGAATATAATACTGAGGAGGGAGGGGGGCCACACTGGCCACCAATGAATATAATACGAGGGAGGGAGGGGTGGGGGCCACACTGGCCACCAATGAATATAATACTGGGGAGGGAGGGAGGGGTGGCCGCACTGGCCACCAATGAATATAATACTGGGGAGGGAGGGGGGGCCGCACTGGCCACCAATGAATATAATACTGGGGAGGGAGGGAAGGGGGCCGCACTGGCCACCACTGAATATAATACTGGGGAGGGAGGGAGGGGGCGCACTGGCCACAAATGAATTTAAAACTGGGGAGGGAGGGGGGTCTGGCCTCTGCTGCCTGGCAGCACCTGATCTCTTACAGGGGGCTATGAGGGGTTAATTGTGCGGATCACAGCCCCCTGTAAAGATATCAGGTGCTGCCAGGCAGCAGGGGGCAGTCATGTACACAGTTCTTTTAGTATATTCTAACCTGAAGCGTCCCCATCACCATGGGAACGCCTCTGTGTTAGAATATACTGTCGGATCTGAGTTTCACGATCTAACTCAAATCTGATGGTATATTCTAACAGAGGCGTTCCCATGGTGATGGGGACGCTTAAAGTTAAAATATACCATCGGATTGGAGAAAACTCCGATCCGATGGTATATTAATAGGGACTCCTGACTTTACATTGAAAGTCAATGGGGGACGGATCCGTTTGCAATTGCACCATATTGTGTCAACGTCAAACGGATCCGTCCCCATTGACTTGCATTGTAAGTCAGGACGGATCCGTTTGGCTCCGCACGGCCAGGCGGACACGAAAACGCTGCAAGCAGCGTTCGGGTGTCCGCCTGCTGAGCGGAACGGAGGCCAAACGGTGCCAAACTGATGCATTCTGAGCAGATCCGCATCCACTCAGAATGCATTGGGGCTGTATGGATCCGTTCGGGGCC
Organism: Bufo bufo; assembly: GCF_905171765.1. NCBI lineage: Eukaryota > Metazoa > Chordata > Amphibia > Anura > Bufonidae > Bufo > Bufo bufo. The sequence continues at coordinate 109,879,182 of NC_053397.1, read as the reverse complement.
GCTTGTGAGAGCCTTCAAACGGAACTCACAAGCGGAACCCCGAACGCAAGTGTGAAAGTAGCCTAAGTCAACAAGAGAAAATCAACTGTACAATAGTTGCAATTAATGGTATAGACTGAAAAGCACCACAAAAATATTGTAAGGACATTAAAGAGGTTTTCTGGGATTAGGATAGGTCATCAAATATCCGATAAGCAGGGGTCCAATACCCAGCACCCTCACTGATCAGCTGGTTTAAGAGAAGGCTGCGCTCCGTGCATGGACTGCCTTCCCTTCATTGTTTACCTGCTCACCATCAACATTGTGGCGGTGAGCAGATGTAATTACAAGCCATCCCATTCACTTCAATAGGATGTCTCATTCCTATATGCTTGAATAGGAAGGAGCCATCCTACAGAAGTGAATGGAACGGCTTGTAATTACATCTGCTCACCACTGCGATGTCGACAGTGAGCAGTTAAACAGTGAATGGAAGGCAAACCTCCAGTTTGCATTCCGGCAGGCTGTTCCAGCAGAGAACAGCCTGACAGAATTATCCAGATCTGCCGCTGCCAGATGCGTAGGGAATGTCCACTGGCCTCATTAAGCATAATGGAGTCCGGCGGAGATCTGTACGCAGACAAGGAGACAATTCTCTTCTTGTCTGCCAGAGTTTTACACCGGAGGTGTGAAAGTAACCTTAGGCAATAGTCAGTTTTGGTTTTAAAAGCTCAGGTTACTTTCATTTAAATGCAGACACGTTTCACTATGTTTTACACAACACAAGCCATGGATAAAAAAAGGTGCTGCTTCTAGTAAACAGCACCAACTGTTTTCTAATCCTGTACAATATATTTAGGAGTTTCCAGTAGCTACTCAGTAAAGAGCTCATGCGGTACTTTTGAAAAAACTAAGAGGTTGGACCATCTGGGACATTGATGGCATATCGCTAGGATATGGTAATATTAGATAGGTGTGGGTCCCACCCCTATTTTGAGAACGGGGCATCTGAAGTGAAGGAGAGCATGTGGCGCCTATGCAGCGTGCTCTCCATTAATAGCCATGGCAGTTCCAAAAATACTCGAGCTAATGCACTTGGCTATTTTCTGTAGTCCCATAGCAGTGAATTGAGAGCATATCATCTCTCCATTCACCACTATGGGTCTGCTAAAAATAGCTGTGCCAGTGGTTGGCTATTTTTTTTTAACTCCCATGCGCGGCCAGTCTCTTTTCACTTCAGAGGTCCCATTTTGGAGATAGGAACAGGTCCCAGAGGTAGGACCCACATCTTTCGGACATTGATGGCATATTCTAGCAATATGCTATCAATCTCTCAGGTGGGAATAACCCTTTAAGCCCCCAGACTGCATCCCTAAGCCTCATTTACACGTTAGTGTTTTGGTCAGTGATTTCCATCAGTGATTGTGAGCCAACCCCAGGTTTGGAGTCTCCACAGAGAAGGTATAAGGGAAAGATCTGCACCTCTTCTGTGTTTAAAGCCGCACCTGGTTTTGGCTCAAAATTACTGATAGAAATCATTGACCAAAACACTGACGTGTGAATGAGGCATAAGACTGAGGCGGCGTTGCACCAGAGAGCTGTTCTAGACATATACTGAGGTTCAAACTAAGGACTCAAGCACAGAATTTCAGGGTATGGGTATAATATGGGGAGACAGCCCTACCATGCATTGTATACAGTTCAAAAGAGAGTTTTGTGCTGACTTCCCTTAATATTCAGTTTAAAAATTATTGTAGGTACTCAAACGGTTTTAAAAATAATAAAACATTTAAGGTGGACATACATTTTAGACAAACATCGACTAAACCCACTGATTATGCAGACCGGCCATCCATTTATTGTGTATAAATGCCTCCTGACTTTTCCCTGATAGCAGATGGGTCTTAATCCCCTGTCCCTATAGAGAATACGCAAAAAAAAAAGAAGGGAGATGGCACTGGGGACACCATTGTAGAACAGAATACTGTTCAGCGCAAAGCCACTAATCAGTCAGATCTGTTATGGCTGTGTACTGTGACTGCCCAATGATCCATGGCAGACAAGTTGCAGCATCACTTACCCAGCTTCTGACAATATATTCCTATCAGTCCAGACCCATTTACCTTCCTCTTTCCTCCAGCAGCAGACCCGGACGCCGACATTCCATGCCTCAACAGAACAGCAGTAAATGGAATGATCTTACTTGTATCCATGGATTGCTCAAGTTTCTCAGGTTTCAGGACAGCATACAGATGTAGCAGGGGTAACACACACACACACACACACTCTTTTAACTCAAATTTCTTAACTCATCACTAGAGTTGAGCGAACACCTGGATGTTCGGGTTCGAGAAGTTCGGCCGAACTTCCCGGAAATGTTTGGGTTCGGGATCCGAACCCGATCCGAACTTCGTCCCCAACCCGAACCCCATTGAAGTCAATGGGGACCCGAACTTTTGGGCACTAAAAAGGCTGTAAAACAGCCCAGGAAAGAGCTAGAGGGCTGCAAAAGGCAGCAACATGTAGGTAAATCCCCTGCAAACAAATGTGGATAGGGAAATTAATTAAAATAAAAATTAAAAAAATAAAAATGAACCAATATCAATTGGACAGAGGTCCCATAGCAGAGAATCTGGCTTCACGTCAGCAGAGAATCAGTCTCTTCATGCCATAGCAAAGAATCTGGCTTCATGTCAGCAGAGAATCAGTCTCTTCATGCCATAGCAGAGAATCTGGCTTCATGTCAGCGCAGAATCAGTCTTCATGTCATAGCAGAGAATCAGGCTTCACGTCACCCACCACTGGAACAGGCCACTGTCACACATTTAGGCCCCGGCACCCAGACAGAGGAGAGCGGTCCCGTAACAGAGAATCTGGCCTTATGTCAGCGCAGAATCTGTATTCATGTCATAGCAGAGAATCAGGCTTCACGTCACCCACCACTGGAACAGGCCACTGTCACACATTTAGGCCCCGGCACCCAGACAGAGGAGAGCGGTCCCGTAACAGAGAATCTGGCCTTATGTCAGCGCAGAATCTGTATTCATGTCATAGCAGAGAATCAGGCTTCACGTCACCCACCACTGGAACAGGCCACTGTCACACATTTAGGCCCCGGCACCCAGACAGAGGAGAGCGGTCACGTAACAGAGAATCTGGCCTTATGTCAGCGCAGAATCTGTCTTCATGTCATAGCAGAGAATCAGGCTTCACGTCACCCACCACTGGAACAGGCCACTGTCACACATTTAGGCCCAGGCACCCAGGCAGAGGAGAGAGGTCCCGTAACAGAGAATCTGGCCTTATGTCAGCGCAGAATCTGTCTTCATGTCATAGCAGAGAATCAGGCTTCACGTCAGCCACCACTGGAACAGGCCACTGTCACACATTTAGGCCCAGGCACCCAGACAGAGGAGAGCGGTCCCGTAACAGAGAATCTGGCCTTATGTCAGCGCAGAATCTGTCTTCATGTCATAGCAGAGAATCAGGCTTCACGTCACCCACCACTGGAACAGGCCACTGTCACACATTTAGGCCCAGGCACCCAGGCAGAGGAGAGAGGTCCCGTAACAGAGAATCTGGCCTTATGTCAGCGCAGAATCTGTTTTCATGTCATAGCAGAGAATCAGGCTTCACATCACCCACCACTGGAACAGGCCACTGTCACACATTTAGGCCCCGGCACCCAGACAGAGGAGAGGTTCATTCAACTTTGGGTTGCCCCACAATATAATGGTAAAATGAAATTAAAAATAGTATTGAATGAGGAAGTGCCCTGGAGTAGAATAATATATTGTTAAGGGGAGGTAGTTAATATCTAATCTGCACAAGGGATGGACAGGTCCTGTGGGATCCATGCCTGGTTCATTTTTATGAACGTCAGCTTGTCCACATTGGCTGTAGACAGGCGGCTGCGTTTGTCTGTAATGACGCCCCCTGCCGTGCTGAATACACGTTCAGACAAAACGCTGGCCGCCGGGCAGGCCAGCACCTCCAAGGCATAAAAGGCTAGCTCTGGCCACGTGGAAAATTTGGAGACCCAGAAGTTGAATGGGGCCGAAGCATCAGTCAGTACGTGGAGGGGTGTGCACAGGTACTGTTCCACCATGTTAGTGAAATGTTGCCTCCTGCTAACACGTTCCGTATCAGGAGGTGGTGCAGTTAGCTGTGGCGTGGTGACAAAACTTTTCCACATCTCTGCCATGCTAACCCTGCCCTCAGAGGAGCTGGCCGTGACACAGCTGCGTTGGCGACCTCTTGCTCCTCCTCTGCCTTCGCCTTGGGCTTCCACTGGTTCCCCTGTGACATTTGGGAATGCTCTCAGTAGCGCGTCTACCAACGTGCGCTTGTACTCGCGCATCTTCCTATCACGCTCCAGTGTAGGAAGTAAGGTGGGCACATTGTCTTTGTACCGGGGATCCAGCAGGGTGGCAACCCAGTAGTCTGCACACATTAAAATGTGGGCAACTCTGCTGTCGTTGCGCAGGCACTGCAGCATGTAGTCGCTCATGTGTGCCAGGCTGCCCAGAGGTAAGGACAAGCTGTCCTCTGTGGGAGGCGTATCGTCATCGTCCTGTGTTTCCCCCCAGCCACGCACCAGTGATGGGCCCGAGCTGCTTTGGGTGCCACCCCGCTGTGAACATGCTTCATCCTCATCCTCCTCCACCTCCTCCTCATCCTCGTCCTCCTCGTCCTCCAGTAGTGGGCCCTGTCTGGCCACATTTGGACCTGGCCTCTGGTGTTGCAAAAAACCTCCCTCTGAGTCACTTTGAAGAGACTGGCCTGAAAGTGCTAAAAATGACCCCTCTTCCTCCTGGGCCACCTCCTCTTCCATCATCGCCCTAAGTGTTTTCTCAAGGAGACATAGAAGTGGTATTGTAACGCTGATAACGGCGTCATCGCCACTGGCCATGTTGGTGGAGTACTCGAAACAGCGCAACAGGGCACACAGGTATCGCATGGAGGCCCAGTCATTGGTGGTGAAGTGGGTCTGATCCGCAGTGCGACTGACCCGTGCGTGCTGCAGCTGAAACTCCACTATGGCCTGCTGCTGCTCGCACAGTCTGTCCAGCATATGCAAGGTGGAGTTCCACCTGGTGGGCACGTCGCATATGAGGCGGTGAGCGGGAAGGCCGAAGTTACGCTGTAGCGCAGACAGGCGAGCAGCAGCAGGGTGTGAACGCCGGAAGCGCGAACAGACGGCCCGCACTTTATGCAGCAGCTCTGACATGTCGGGGTAGTTGCGAATGAACTTCTGCACCACCAAATTCAGCACATGCGCCAAGCAAGGGATGTGCGTCAAACCGGCTAGTCCCAGAGCTGCAACGAGATTTCGCCCATTATCGCACAATACCAGGCCGGGCTTGAGGCTCACCGGCAGCAACCACTCGTCGGTCTGTTGTTCTATACCCCGCCACAACTCCTGTGCGGTGTGGGGCCTGTCCCCCAAACATATGAGTTTCAGAATGGCCTGCTGACGTTTACCCCGTGCTGTGCTGAAGTTGGTGGTGAAGGTGTGTGGCTGACTGGATGAGCAGGTGGAAGAAGAGGAGGAGGAAGCTGAGTAGGAGGAGGAGGAGGAGGAGACAGGAGGCAAAGAATGTTGCCCTGCGATCCTTGGCGGCGGAAGGACGTGCGCCAAATAGCTCTCCGCCTGGGGCCCAGCCGCCACTACATTTACCCAGTGTGCAGTTAGGGAGATATAGCGTCCCTGGCCGTGCTTACTGGTCCACGTATCTGTGGTTAGGTGGACCTTGCCACAGATGGCGTTGCGCAGTGCACACTTGATTTTATCGGACACTTGTTTGTGCAGGGAAGGCACGGCTCTCTTAGAGAAGTAGTGGCGGCTGGGAACAACATACTGTGGGACAGCAAGTGACATGAGCTGTTTGAAGCTGTGTGTGTCCACCAGCCTAAATGACAGCATTTCATAGGCTAGTAGTTTAGAAATGCTGGCATTCAGGGCCAGGGATCGAGGGTGGCTAGGTGGGAATTTACGCTTTCTCTCAAATGTTTGTGAGATGGAGAGCTGAACGCTGCCGTGTGACATGGTTGAGATGCTTGGTGACGCAGGTGGTGGTGTTGGTGGTACATCCCATGTTTGCTGGGCGGCAGGTGCCAACGTTCCTCCAGAGGCACAGGAAGAGGCCGAGGCGGCGGCAGCAGCAGCAGAAGAGGCCGAGGCGGCGGCAGCCGCAGAAGAGGCCGAGGCGGCAGCAGCAGAAGAGGTAGCAGGGGGAGCCTGAGTGACTTCCTTGTTTTTAAGGTGTTTACTCCACTGCAGTTCATGCTTTGCATGCAGGTGCCTGGTCATGCAGGTTGTGCTAAGGTTCAGAACGTTAATGCCTCGCTTCAGGCTCTGATGGCACAGCGTGCAAACCACTCGGGTCTTGTCGTCAGCACATTGTTTGAAGAAGTGCCATGCCAGGGAACTCCTTGAAGCTGCCTTTGGGGTGCTCGGTCCCAGATGGCGGCGGTCAGTAGCAGGCGGAGTCTATTGGTGGCGGGTGTTCTGATTTTGCCCACTGCTCCCTCTTTTGCTACGCTGTTGGCTCGGTCTCACCACTGCCTCTTCCTCCGAACTGTGAAAGTCAGTGGCACGACCTTCATTCCATGTGGGGTCTAGGACCTCATCGTCCCCTGCATCGTCTTCCACCCAGTCTTGACCCCTGACCTCTTGTTCAGTCTGCACACTGCAGAAAGACGCAGCAGTTGGCACCTGTGTTTCGTCATCATCAGAGACGTGCTGAGGTGGTATTCCCATGTCCTCATCATCAGGGAACATAAGTGGTTGTGCGTTAGTGCATTCTATCTCTTCCACCCCTGGTGAAGGGCTAGGTGGATGCCCTTGGAAAACCTTGGCAGCAGAGTCTTCAAACAGCATAAGAGACTGCTGCATAACTTGAGGCTCAGACAGTTTCCCTGATATGCATGGGGGTGATGTGACAGACTGATGGGCTTGGTTTTCATGCGCCATCTGTGCGCTTTCTGCAGAAGACTGGGTGGGAGATAATGTGAACGTGCTGGATGCACTGTCGGCCACCCAATTGACTAATGCCTGTACCTGCTCAGGCCTTACCATCCTTAGAACGGCATTGGGCCCCACCAAATATCCCTGTAAATTCTGGCGGCTACTGGGACCTGAGGTAGTTGGTTCACTAGGACGTGTGGCTGTGGCAGAACGGCCACGTCCTCTCCCAGCACCAGAGGGTCCACTAACACCACCACGACCATGTCCGCGTCCGCGTCCGCGTCCCTTATTAGATGTTTTCCTCATTGTTCCCGTTCACCACAATTTTGAGAATGGCAAATTTGGGAATGCTTTTTCAACTCAGAACAAAAAGTCTGCTTTGACGGTCACTACAAATAACTTGACCAGCTAAAACTGTGCAGATTTGGTTGAATAGAGATGTGAGACCTGTTTTTTTTTGCGCTGTGTGACAGTTATAGGTTTATTCACAGAATGACACTTCTATCAGCACGCTAGCGTGTGTCTTAGGTTTTTCTGAATGATACTATCAATAACTTTAATGGAAGATTTTCTTTTTGGGATAGATTTCAAGTAGGCCTGAAATACCACAAACTAGTTATTTTCAGAATGGCAAATTTGGGAATGCTTTTTCAACCCAGAACAAAAAGTCGGCTTTGACGGTCACTACAAATAACTTGACCAGCTAAAACTGTGCAGATTTGGTTGAATAGAGATGTGAGACCTGTTTTTTTTTGCGCTGTGTGACAGTTATAGCTTTAATCACAGAATGACACTTCTATCAGCACGCTAGCGTGTGTCTTAGGTTTTTCTGAATGATACTATCAATAACTTCAATGTAAGATTTTCTTTTTGGGATAGATTTCAAGTAGGCCTGAAATACCACAAACTAGTTATTTTCAGAATGGCAACCCAGAACAAAAAGTCTGCTTTGACGGTCACTACAAATAACTTGACCAGCTAAAACTGTGCAGATTTGGTTGAATAGAAATGTCAGGTCTATTTTTTAGGCGCTGGGTGACAGGCTCAACTTGCCCCTGATGTAATATATGGCCAAAAAATAACCAGACTGTTGATGGTTAAATGCACTTCGGTGACACAGGCTCAGCCTGCAGCTGATGTAGTATATAGCACAAAATAACCACACTATCGATGGTTAAATACACTTGGTGATAGCTCGTGCTGGCGCACCACAAGTCACAAAATGGCCGCCGATCACCCCAGAAAAAAAGTGATCTAAAAACGCTCTGGGCAGCCTCAAAAAAGTGAGCAAGTCAATAATAGCACTTCAATGATCCACAGCTGCAGATCGATCACAGAATGAAGTCTTTTGGAGGAGTTAATCTGCCTAATCTCGCCCTAACGTCGCAGCTGCAACCTCTCCCTATACTGATCATAGCAGAGTGACGTGCGGCGCTACGTGACTCCAGCTTAAATAGAGGCTGGGTCACATGGTGCACTGGCCAATCACAGCCATGCCAATAGTAGGCAAGGCTGTGATGGCCTCTTGGGGCAAGTAGTATGACGCTTGTTGATTGGCTGCTTCGCAGCCTTTCAAAAAGCGCCAAGAAAGCGCCGAACACCGAACCCGGACTTTTCCGAAAATGTTCGGGTTCGGGTCCGTGTCACGGACACCCCAAAATTCGGTACGAACCCGAACTATACAGTTCGGGTTCGCTCATCCCTACTCATCACGTTACCTTGAAACAAAAGCCATTGAAAAGCAATTGTTAACACATTTAGATTAGATAACATGTCTCAAAAAAGTGTGTTAACCCTGCTACATCGTATATAGTGGTCAGAGATTTCTTGCCCGAGAATGCCTTGTCAGGTCTATTTTTACTCTAATAATCTCCTAAATAAGCAGTAATTGCCCTGACAAGAACGGCCCTGTCCAGAACCTTTCCCGGTTATCAATGCCCTGGACTTCCCTATCAATGGGGCAATGATAATAAGTCTTCAAAACAGGGAGAAAGAAGAGAGTCCCCACGCGTTCTAAATGTAACCCAAGACTCATCAGGGGATAGGGAATAAAATATTATAGAGCAATCAGGGGATAACTAAAGTTCCACAGAAGAGAGGGTGGAGCGCTGTCCGTATCCCCCACCTCATATGGGTAACTATAAGTGGGCATAAAAGGATTAAACCACCTTATAAGTGCATATGGTGCCATGGTCATAACTGAGGGGATCCGGCATATGTCATCTCCTAGACAGAGACTGCGTATGGCGGTCCACTTAGTTTCCAGACATATCAGTTGGCAGCCTGGGAAGCCGTGCCACCCGTTTATACGGCAAACATATTAGGACATCGTCAGACATCATCCACAACTCCATCGTCAGTCAGGCAAAAGTCCCTCAGACATCAGCCAAAACTCCGTCGTCCGTCATCAGCCAAAACTCCGTCCTCCCTCAGCCAAAACTCCGTCCTCCCTCAGCCAAAACTCCGTCCTCCCTCAGCCAAAACTCTGTCCTCCCTCAGCCAAAACTCCGTCCTCCCTCAGCCAAAACTCCGTCCTCCCTCAGCCAAAACTCCGTCCTCCCTCAGCCATCAGCCAAAACTCCGTCCTCCCTAACTCAAAATATGCCCTACTACACACACTCTTCACCTGACGGAGCCGCTAGCTGCTGGAGAGGCAAAGGACCTATGATGATGCTATGACCATGTGACGAGTCACGTGTGTGGGAGGGGTCAGATGTGCACAGCAGCTGGTAGAGTGAACAGAACTGTAGCCATCAAATTGAGCTCTGTACTAGAGATGTGTGTGTAACCTGCATGTAGCAGTGTTGTGCACTGTGTAGCAGAGCTGTATGTGTAACCTGCATGTAGCAGAGCGGTGTACTGTGTAGCAGAGCTGTATGTGTAACCTGCATGTAGCAGAGCTGTGTACTGTGTAGCAGAGCTGTATGTGTAACCTGCATGTAGCAGAGCTGTGTACTGTGTAGCAGAGCTGTATGTGTAACCTGCATGTAGCAGAGGTGTATGTGTAACCTGCATGTAGCAGAGCTGTGTACTGTGTAGCAGAGCTGTATATGTAACCTGCATGTAGCAGAGCTGTGTACTGTGTAGCAGAGCTGTATGTGTAACCTGCATAAAGCAGAGCTGTTTGTGTAACCTGCATGTAGCAGAGCTGTATGTGTAACATGCATGTAGCAGTGCTGTGTGTGTAGCAAAGCTGTATGTGTAACCTGTATGTAGCAGAGCTGTGTACTGTGTAGCAGAGCTGTATGTGTAACCTGCATGTAGCAGAGCTGTGTACTGTGTAGCAGAGCTGTATGTATAACCTGCATGTAGCAGTGCTTTGTACTGTGTAGCAGAGCTGTATGTGTAACCTACATGTAGCAGAGCTGTATGTGTAACCTGCATGTAGCAGAGCTGTGTACTGTGTAGCAGAGCTGTATATGTAACCTGCATGTAGCAGAGCTGTATGTGTAACCTGCAGGTAGCAGTGCTGTGTACTGTGTAGCAGAGTGGTGTACTGTGTTACAGAGATGTGTGTGTAACCTGCATGAGTCCAAATGTCCGATTCGCAGTTTTTGGTCGCTTCATTTGCTACAATTTTTTTAATAAAAAGTGATCAAAAAGTCTTAAACACCCCAGAATGGTATCAGTGAAAAGTTCAAATTGCCCTGCAAAAAATGAGCCCCACCCAGCTCCGTACACATAATTACAAAAAAGTTATAGGGGTCAAAATATGGCGACAAAAAAAATAAATCTGATTCTGGAAATCTCCTGCCTGCCACTCCGAGTTACTCAGAATTGGTAGCCCTAATAAATAAATACATGCAACATGAATGCATATATGCCGCTTCACACAAAACTAGATCACAAGTGTTAGGCTTCTTGCACATAAACGTTGTTGGTCCATTCCGTGCATTGGGGACAGCAATTTGCAGTCCCCAATGCACGGGCAACGTGCGTGCAGCGGCCAGGACAGATCCAGACCTATTCAACTTGAATGGGTCCGTGAGCATGTTCTATCTTTTTGCTGTGCGGAGGCACGGCCAGAAACACCACGGAAGCACTCTGTAGTGCTTCTATGGGGATCCGATCCGTGTTTCCGTTCAAGTGAATGGGTCGACATCACGGATGCGGGATGCACACGGCTGGTGCCCTGTGTATTGCGGAACCGCCGTATGTGGTCCACAATACAACCACAGGCACACAGCGGCCATGTGCAAGAGGCCTTACAAAGATGGGATTTATGGTTCACATCCTCTTATGCTTCCCATATTCCACAGATTTATATCACACAGCTACTTACAGTTGTGCTGATAAGTTTACATACCCTTGCAGAATTTATGATTTCTTAAAGGGGTATTCTCATCTTCCCTTTTCATACTTACCTTCCTTGAGCGCGATGTTCACTTCATGGATTCTTCTCCCGGCCGGGCCGCGCTTGCGCAGAAGACTGAAGATTTTCTCCAGGCCGGGCCGCTCAATGTACTGAACGCGCACGCCGCCGCGCATGTGCCATGGTGACTTATTCCTCGCCTGTATAGTACAGAGTCGGCGTGCGCGTTCGCGGCTCTGTACTATACTGGCCAGGAAGAAGTCATCATGGTGCATGCGCGGTGGCATGCACGTTCAGGACATTGCGCGGCCCGGCCGGGAGAGAATCTTCAGTCTTCTGCGCAAGCGCGGCCCAGCGGGATTCGACCGGAGAGGTGGCCGTAACCAGGGGAGACCAAAGACAACATCAGGTAAGAGATGACTTATTTTCTAAAAAAGGGTGGGAATTGGGTAATAAAATCTATTTAGAAAAATGTTCACTGTCAAATCATTATCAGATTTAACAGTAATCATTAAGATGAGAATACCCCTTTAACCATTGTTCAGAGAATATGAATGATAACACGGACACTTTTCTCTCGCTCATGGTTAGTGGTCGGCTGAAGCCATTTATGTCAAACAACTGTGTTTACTCTTTATAAATCATAATCAAAACACAAACTCCCCAAATGACCCTGATCAGAAGTTTACACACCCCAGTTCTTAATACCATGTATTGCCCCCTTTAACATCAATGACAGCTTGAAGACTTTTGTGGTAGTTGTGGATGAGGCTCTTTATTTTCTCAGATGGTAAAACTGCCCATTCTTCCTGTTGAAAAAAAAAAAAGCAATTCCACCACAGTTTTACGGGATTTTTATTTACGACATTCGATGTGCGATAAAACTGACTGGTTACTTTTATTCTATAGGTCAGATCGAATCCGGCGATACCTTATATGTATAGTTTTTCTTGCGTTTTAATAGTGATAAAAAAAATTAAATAAAAATCTGATTTATTTTTTTATCGCCATATTTTGAGCCCTATAACTTTTTTGTAATTATGTGTACGGAGCTGGGTGGGGGCTCATTTTTTGCGGGGCAATCTGAACTTTTCACCGATACCATTCTGGGGTGTTTAAGACTTTTTGATCACTTTTTATTTAAATTTTTGTAGCAAATTAAGCGATCAAAAAAGGCGAATCGGACATTTGGACTCTTTATTTCTGTTTTGCTGTTTGCCTTATGGGGAATATATTTTTATACAATGGGTGTTTTTACACATTGCGAAACCGATGATGTGTATTTTTTTAGTTCTTTTATTTTCATTTTGGGAAAAGAGGGGTGATCTGAATTTATGTTTTTTGTTTTTTTTTACACTTTTTTATAGTTCCCAGGTTACACACACATCTCTGTAACACAGTACACAGCCCTGCTACATGTGGTTAGACACACTGCTCTATATACACAGTACACAGCTCTGCTACATGCAGGTTATACACATACAGCTCTGCTACACAGTACACAGCCCTGCTACATGCGGTTAGACACACTGCTCTATATACACAGTACACAGCTCTGCTACATGCAGGTTACACATACAGCTCTGCTACACAGTACACAGCTCTGCTACATGCAGGTTACACATACAGCTCTGCTACACAGTACACAGCTTTGCTACATGCAGGTTACACATACAGTACTGCTACATGCAGGTTACACATACAGCTTTGCTACACAGTACACAGCTCTGCTACATGCAGGTTACACACATCTCTAATACAGAGCTCTATTTGATGGCTCCAGTTCTGTACACTCTACCAGCTGCTGTGCACATCTGACCCCTCCCACACACGTGACTCATCACATGGTCATGACATCATCATAGGTCCTTTGCCTCTCCAGCAGCTAGCAGCTCTGTCAGGTGAAGAGTGTGTGTAGTAGGGCATATTTAGAGTTAGGGAGGACGGAGTTTTGGCTGAAGGCTGAGGGAGGACGGAGTTTTGGCTGAGGGAGGACGGAGTTTTGGCTGAGGGATCCGTTTGAAAATTGAGCCATACTGTGTCATCTTCAAACGGATCCGTCCCCATTGACTTCCATTATAAGTCTGGACGGATCCGCTCGCCTCCGCACGGCCAGGCGGACACCCGAACGCTGCAAGCAGCGTTCAGGTGTCCGCTCACTGAGCGGAGGCTGAGCGCTGGCAGACGGATGCATTCTCAGTGGATCCGCCTCCATTGAGAATGCATCAGGGCTGGACGGCTGCGTTCGGGACCGCTCGTGAGCCCCTTCAAACGGAGCTCACGAGCGGACACCTGAACGCAGGTGTGAAAGTAGCCATAGTTACAGCAGATAAGTGCATTATAGGGCAGGAATACCAAACTAAAGTACTGTTTAAAGGCAATGTACGCCATTTTACTAATTTTTGGCTAAAAATCATATTTTCAATTGGCCTTTATTATATTGAGCCATCCTGTCACAAAGGGTTAACTGTTTTTCTAACTGTGTGACTGTTACTTTCACTTTCATTCTGTGCCGGCTATCTAATAAAACTTATTTCTAAACTATGCAGAGGTCAAACACTTATTTAAGCCACATTCTTATCAGTAAGATAAGAACGGAGCTTTAATGAGTGTTTATAAGGTTAGAGAGCAGAGATAAAGAGTCTGTCTGCTCCCCAGATGACTGAAAAGAGAGAAAATCCAGAGGCAGCTGCTAGAGCATCTCAGCTATGTACATTTAAAAAAATCCATATTTTTAATAAAGACCAGTTGAAAAAATGATTTTTAGCTCTAACTGAGTACAATCCAAAAGTGTACATAGCCTTTAAAACATGCAAATGATATTGTAAATAGGGATGAGCGAACCCGAACTGTATAGTTCGGGTTCGTACTGAATTTTGGGGTGTCCGTGACACGGACCCGAACCCGAATATTTTCGGAAAAGTCCGGGTTCGGGTTCGGTGTTCGGCGCTTTCTTGGCGCTTTTTGAAAGGCTGCAAAGCAGCCAATCAACAAGCGTCATACTACTTGGCCCAAGAGGCCATCACAGCCATGCCTACTATTGGCATGGCTGTGATTGGCCAGTGCACCATGTGACCCAGCCTCTATTTAAGCTGGAGTCACGTAGCGCCGCACGTCACTCTGCTATTATCAGTATAGGGAGAGGTTGCAGCTGCGACGTTAGGGCGAGATTAGGCAGATTAACTCCTCCAAAAGACTTCATTCAGTGATCGATCTGCAGCTGTGGATCATTGAAGTGCTATTATTGACTTGCTCACTTTTTTGAGGCTGCCCAGAGCGTTTTTAGATTACTTTTTTTCTGGGGTGATCGGCGGCCATTTTGTGACTTGTGGTGCGCCAGCACGAGCTATCACCAAGTGTATTTAACCATCGATAGTGTGGTTATTTTGTGCTAAATCCTACATCAGCTGCAGGCTGAGCCTGTGTCACCGAAGTGCATTTAACCATCAACAGTCTGGTTATTTTTTGGCCATATACTACATCAGCTGCAGGCTGAGCCTGTGTCACCCAAGTGCATTTAACCATCAACAGTGTGGTTATTTTTTGGCCATATATTACATCAGGGGCAAGTTGAGCCTGTCACCCAGCGCCTAAAAAATAGACCTGACATTTCTATTCAACCAAATCTGTACTGTTTTAGCTGGTCAAGTTATTTGTATTGACCGTAAAAGCACACTTTTTTTTCTGGGTTGAAAAAGCATTCCCAAAATTGCCATTCTCAAAATAATTAGTTTCTGGTATTTGAGGCCTACTTGAAATCTATCCCAAAAAAAAAATCTTACATTGAAGGTATTGATAGTGTCATTCAGGAAAACCTAAGACACACGCTAGCGTGCTGATAGAAGTGTGATTCTGTGATTAAACCTATACCTGTCACACAGCGCAAAAAAAAAAACAGGTCTCACATCTCTATTCAACCAAATCTGCACTGTTTTAGCTGGTCAAGTTATTTGTAGTGACCGTAAAAGCAGACTTTTTGTTCTGGGTTGAAAAAGCATTCCCAAATTTGCCATTCTCAAAATTGTGGTGAACGGGAACAATGAGGAAAACATCTAATAAGAGACGCGGACGTGGACATGGTCGTGGTGGTGTTAGTGGACCCTCTGGTGCTGGGAGAGGACGTGGCCGTTCTGCCACAGCCACACGTCCTAGTGAACCAACTACCTCAGGTCCCAGTAGCCAGCAGAATTTACAGCGATATTTGGTGGGGCCCAATGCCGTTCTAAGGATGGTAAGACCTGAGCAGGTACAGGCATTAGTCAATTGGGTGGCCGACAGTGGATCCAGCACGTTCACATTATCTCCCACCCAGTCTTCTGCAGAAAGCGCACAGATGGCGCATGAAAACCAAGCCCATCGGTCTGTCACATCACCCCCATGCATATCAGGGAAACTGTCTGAGCCTCAAGTTATGCAGCAGTCTCTTATGCTGTTTGAAGACTCTGCTGCCAGGGTTTCCAAGGGCATCCACCTAGCCCTTCCCCAGGGGTGGAAGAGATAGAATGCACTAACACATAACCACTTATTTTTCCTGATGATGAGGACATGGGAATACCACCTCAGCACGTCTCTGATGATGACGAAACACAGGTGCCAACTGCTGCGTCTTTCTGCAGTGTGCAGACTGAACAGGAGGTCAGGGATCAAGACTGGGTGGAAGACGATGCAGGGGACGATGAGGTCCTAGACCCCACATGGAATGAAGGTCGTGCCACTGACTTTCACAGTTCGGAGGAAGAGGCAGTGGTGAGACCGAGCCAACAGCATAGCAAAAGAGGGAGCAGTGGGCAAAATCAGAACACCCGCCGCCAAGAGACTCCGCCTGCTACTGACCGCCGCCATCTGGGACAGAGCACCCCAAAGGCAGCTTCAAGGAGTTCCCTGGCATGGCACTTCTTCAAACAATGTGCTGACGACAAGACCCGAGTGGTTTGCACGCTGTGCCATCAGAGCCTGAAGCGAGGCATTAACGTTCTGAACCTTAGCACAACCTGCATGACCAGGCACCTGCATGCAAAGCATGAACTGCAGTGGAGTAAACACCTTAAAAACAAGCTAGTCACTCAGGCTCCCCCTGCTACCTCTTCTGCTGCTGCCGCCTCGGCCTCTTCTGCTGCTGCTGCTGCCGCCGCCTCGGCCTCTTCCTCCGCCTCTGGAGGAACGTTGGCACCTGCCGCCCAGCAAACATGGGATGTACCACCAACACCACCACCTGCGTCACCAAGCATCCCAACCATGTCACACGGCAGCGTTCAGCTCTCCATCTCACAAACATTTGAGAGAAAGCGTAAATTCCCACCTAGCCACCCTCGATCCCTGGCCCTGAATGCCAGCATTTCTAAACTACTGGCCTATGAAATGCTGTCATTTAGGCTGGTGGACACACACAGCTTCAAACAGCTCATGTCGCTTGCTGTCCCACAGTATGTTGTTCCCAGCCGCCACTACTTCTCCAAGAGAGCCGTGCCTTCCCTGCACAAACAAGTGTCCGATAAAATCAAGTGTGCACTGCGCAACGCCATCTGTGGCAAGGTCCACCTAACCACAGATACGTGGACCAGTAAGCACGGCCAGGGACGCTATATCTCCCTAACTGCACACTGGGTAAATGTAGTGGCGGCTGGGCCCCAGGCGGAGAGCTGTTTGGCGCACGTCCTTCCGCCGCCAAGGATCGCAGGGCAACATTCTTTGCCTCCTGTCTCCTCCTCCTCCTACTCAGCTTCCTCCTCCTCTTCTTCCACCTGCTCATCCAGTCAGCCACACACCTTCACCACCAACTTTAGCACAACACGGAGTAAACGTCAGCAGGCCATTCTGAAACTCATATGTTTGGGGGACAGGCCCCACACCGCACAGGAGTTGTGGCGGGGTATAGAACAACAGACCGACGAGTGGTTGCTGCCGGTGAGCCTCAAGCCCGGCCTGGTGGTGTGCGATAATGGGCGAAATCTCGTTGCAGCTCTGGGACTAGCCGGTTTGACGCACATCCCTTGCCTGGCGCATGTGCTGAATTTGGTGGTGCAGAAGTTCATTCGCAACTACCCCGACATGTCAGAGCTGCTGCACAAAGTGCGGGCCGTCTGTTCGCGCTTCCGGCGTTCACACCCTGCCGCTGCTCGCCTGTCTGCGCTACAGCGTAACTTCGGCCTTCCCGCTCACCGCCTCATATGCGACGTGCCCACCAGGTGGAACTCCACCTTGCATATGCTGGACAGACTGTGCGAGCAGCAGCAGGCCATAGTGGAGTTTCAGCTGCAGCACGCACGGGTCAGTCGCACTGTGGATCAGACCCACTTCACCACCAATGACTGGGCCTCCATGCGAGACCTGTGTGCCCTGTTGCGCTGTTTCGAGTACTCCACCAACATGGCCAGTGGCGATGACGCCGTTATCAGCGTTACAATACCACTTCTATGTCTCCTTGAGAAAACACTTAGGGCGATGATGGAAGAGGAGGTGGCCCAGAAGGAAGAGGAGGAAGAGGGGTCATTTTTAGCACTTTCAGGCCAGTCTCTTTGAAGTGACTCAGAGGGAGGTTTTTTGCAACACCAGAGGCCAGGTACAAATGTGGCCAGACAGGGCCCACTACTGGAGGACGAGGATGAGGAGGAGGTGGAGGAGGATGAGGATGAAGCATGTTCACAGCGGGGTGGCACCCAAAGCAGCTCGGGCCCATCACTGGTGCGTGGCTGGGGGGAAACACAGGACGATGACGATACGCCTCCCACAGAGGACAGCTTGTCCTTACCTCTGGGCAGCCTGGCACACATGAGCGACTACATGCTGCAGTGCCTGCGCAACGACAGCAGAGTTGCCCACATTTTAACGTGTGCGGACTACTGGGTTGCCACCCTGCTGGATCCCCGGTACAAAGACAATGTGCCCACCTTACTTCCTACATTGGAGCGTGATAGGAAGATGCGCGAGTACAAGCGCACGTTGGTAGACGCGCTACTGAGAGCATTCCCAAATGTCACAGGGGAACCAGTGGAAGCCCAAGGCGAAGGCAGAGGAGGAGCAAGAGGTCGCCAACGCAGCTGTGTCACGCCCAGCTCCTCTGAGGGCAGGGTTAGCATGGCAGAGATGTGGAAAAGTTTTGTCAACACGCCACAGCTAAGTGCACCACCACCTGATACGGAACGTGTTAGCAGGAGGCAACATTTCACTAACATGGTGGAACAGTACCTGTGCACACCCCTCCACGTACTGACTGATGCTTCGGCCCCATTCAACTTCTGGGTCTCCAAATTGTCCACGTGGCCAGAGCTAGCCTTTTATGCCTTGGAGGTCCTGGCCTGCCCGGCGGCCAGCGTTTTGTCTGAACGTGTATTCAGCACGGCAGGGGGCGTCATTACAGACAAACGCAGCCGCCTGTCTACAGCCAATGTGGACAAGCTGACGTTCATAAAAATGAACCAGGCATGGATCCCACAGGACCTGTCCATCCCTTGTGCAGATTAGATATTAACTACCTCCCCTTAACAATATATTATTCTACTCCAGGGCACTTCCTCATTCAATACTAGTTTTAATTTCATTTTACCATTATATTGCGGGGCAACCCAAAGTTGAATGAACCTCTCCTCTGTCTGGGTGCCGGGGCCTAAATGTGTGACAGTGGCCTGTTCCAGTGGTGGGTGACGTGAAGCCTGATTCTCTGCTATGACTTGAAGACAGATTCTGCGCTGACATAAGGCCAGATTCTCTGTTACGGGACCTCTCTCCTCTGCCTGGGTGCCTGGGCCTAAATGTGTGACAGTGGCCTGTTCCAGTGGTGGGTGACGTGAAGCCTGATTCTCTGCTATGACTTGAAGACAGATTCTGCGCTGACATAAGGCCAGATTCTCTGTTACGGGACCTCTCTCCTCTGCCTGGGTCTAAATGTGTGACAGTGGCCTGTTCCAGTGGTGGGTGACGTGAAGCCTGATTCTCTGCTATGACATGAATACAGATTCTGCGCTGACATAAGGCCAGATTCTCTGTTACGGGACCTCTCTCCTCTGCCTGGGCCTAAATATGTGACAGTGGCCTGTTCCAGTGTTGGGTGACGTGAAGCCTGATTCTCTGCTATGACATGAAGACAGATTCTGTGCTGACATAAGGCCAGATTCTCTGTTACAGGACCTCTCTCCTCTGTTTGGGTGCCGGGGCCTAAATGTGTGACAGTGGCCTGTTCCAGTGGTGGGTGACGTGAAGCCTGATTCTCTGCTATGACATGAAGACAGATTCTGCGCTGACATAAGGCCAGATTCTCTGTTACGGGACCTCTCTCCTCTGCCTGGGCCTAAATGTGTGACAGTGGCCTGTTCCAGTGGTGGGTGACGTGAAGCCTGATTCTCTGCTATAACATGAAGACAGATTCTGCGCTGACATAAGGCCAGATTCTCTGTTACGGGACCTCTCTCCTCTGTCTGGGTGCCGGGGCCTAAATGTGTGACAGTGGCCTGTTCCAGTGGTGGGTGACGTGAAGCCTGATTCTCTGCTATGACATGAAGACAGATTCTACACTGACATAAGGCCAGATTCTCTGTTACGGGACCTCTCTCCTCTGCCTGGGTGCCGGGGCCTAAATGTGTGACAGTGGCCTGTTCCAGTGGTGGGTGACGTGAAGCCTGATTCTCTGCTATGACATGAAGACAGATTCTACACTGACATAAGGCCAGATTCTCTGTTACGGGACCTCTCTCCTCTGCCTGGGTGCCGGGGCCTAAATGTGTGACAGTGGCCTGTTCCAGTGGTGGGTGACGTGAAGCCTGATTCTCTGCTATAACATGAAGACTGATTCTGCGCTGACATGAAGACTGATTCTCTGCTATGGCATGAAGAGACTGTTTCTCTGCCGACGTGAAGCCAGATTCTCTGCTATGGGACCTCTGTCCAATTGATATTGGTTCATTTTTATTTTTTTAATTTTTATTTTAATTAATTTCCCTATCCACATTTGTTTGCAGGGGATTTACCTACATGTTGCTGCCTTTTGCAGCCCTCTAGCTCTTTCCTGGGCTGTTTTACAGCCTTTTTAGTGCCCAAAAGTTCGGGTCCCCATTGACTTCAATGGGGTTCGGGTTGGGGACGAAGTTCGGATCGGGTTCGGATCCCGAACCCGAACATTTCCGGGAAGTTCGGCCGAACTTCTCGAACCCGAACATCCAGGTGTTCGCTCAACTCTAATTGTAAATAAAAAACTGAACAAAATGTAAGCTGAAACTGAAATATAAATCTGACTTTTGGAATAGTTTTATAGGGCTGGCTGAGTTTATGACTTAACTATAAACAACTGCCAAAAATTCAGTTGCTCGTTCAGACCCAGGGGGTGTACAGTTTTTAGTTTGAATATCCACCATGTTTACCTCTAGAGGATCCGTTTGTCCCAGCCTTCCCCGCTGGGCGAGTGGCGAACCTTCTCAATGCCTGTGAATTTGATAGAATATTGCCCTAGAGGCAATTCATCTCACCATAGATTTGCTCCACCAGTTGCTTTGTCCTGAACAGTATACAAAATTAATTATATTAACTCACACTGTCATTCGGAACTGTATTAAAATCTAGTGCTTTAATTGGAAATTTCTATTGTGCATATAAAAATTATATAAAAAAGAAAAGAAATGCATGGATAGGAAAGATAGAGACTGGTTACTATAAGTAATAGTCAATATAAATAAACGCAACACTTTCGGTTCTGCTCCCATTTTGCATGAGCTGAACTCAAAGATCTGAAACATTTTCTACATACACAAAAGACCCATTTGTCTCAAATATTGCTCACAAATCTGTCTAAATCTGTGTTAGTGAGCACTTCTCCTTTGTCGAGATAATCCATCCCACCTCACAGGTGTGGCATATCAAGGTGCTGATTAGACAGCATGAATATTGCACAGGTGTGCCTTAGACTTCCCACAATAAAAGGCCACCAGAAAACCAGTCCATATCTGGTGTGGCCACCATTTGCCTCATGCAGTGAAACATCTCCGTCACATAGAGTTGATCAGGTTGTTGATTGTGGCCTGTGGAATGTTGGTCCACTCCTCTTCAATAGCTGTGCGAAGTTGCAGAATATTTGCAGGAACTGGAACACGCGGTCGTATACGCCGATCCAGAGCATCCCAAATATGCTCAATGGGTGACATGTCCGGTGAGTATGCTGGCCATGCAAGTACTGGGATGTTTTCAGCTTCCAGGAACTGTGTACAGATCCTTGCAATATGGGGCCATGCATTATCATGCTGCAACTAGAAGTAATGGTAGTGGATGAATGGCACAACAATGGGCCTCAGGATCTCATTACGGTATCTCTGTGCATTCAAAATGCCATCAATAAAATGCAACTGTGTTCATTGTCCATAACATACGCATGCCCATACCATAATCCCACCGCCACCATGAGCAACTCGATCCACGACGTTAACATCAGCAATCCGCTCACCCACACGACACACGCTGTCTGCCATCTGCCCTGAACAGTGAAAACGGGGACTCATCCGTGAACAGAACGCCTCTCCAACGTGCCAGACGCCATCGAATGTGAGCATTTGCCCACTCAAGTCGGTTACGACGACGAACTGCAGTCAGGTCCAGACCCCGATGAGGATGACGAGCATGCAGAAGAGCTTCCCTGAGACGGTTTCTGACAGTTTGTGCAGAAATTCTTTGGTTATGCAAACCGATTGTTGCTGCAGCTGTCCGGGTGGCTGGTCTCAGACGATCATGGTCCTGGGCTGGTGTGGTTACATGTGGTCTGCGGTTGTGAGGCCGGTTGGATGTACTGCAAAGTCTCTGAAAAGCCTTTGGAGACGGCTTATGGTAGAGAAATGAACATTCGTTGCACGGGCAACAGTTCTGGTAGACATTCCTGAACTGCCAATTGCACGCTCCCTCAAATGTTGCAACATCTGTGGCATTGTGCTGTGTGATCAAACTGCACATTTCAGAGTGGCGTTTTATTGTGGGAAGTCTAAGGCACACCTGTGCAATATTCATGCTGTCTAATCAGCACCTTGATATGCCACACCTGTGAGGTGAGATGGATTATCTCGGCAAAGGAGAAGTGCTCACTAACACAGATTTAGACAGATTTGTGAACAATATTTGAGAGTGATGGGTCTTGTGTATGTAGAAAATGTTTCAGATCTTTGAGTTCAGCTCATGCAAAATGGGAGCAAACCGAAAGTGTTGCGTTTATATTTTTGCTCGGTGTAGATACAATATTTCATCAACCCTAATACATATAATATTTTCACTATTCCATACACAGCAGTAAAAAATTATTATATATATATATATATATATATATATGAAAAATAAACACACCGCAGCACATCCATAAGGTGAAAAATGTGGGATCCTTTATTCACCCAAGCAGCGACGTTTCGGTCCGCTTGCTGGGACCATTTTCAAGCAATGCTTGAAAATGGTCCCAGCAAGCGGACCGAAACGTCGCTGCTTGGGTGAATAAAGGATCCCACATTTTTCACCTTATGGATGTGCTGCGGTGTGTTTATTTTTCTGGTTGTTTGACACTGTGGTCGAGTGTCGATACCGCTGGCACCCAACATCTGCTACAAGGAGTGCTGCCCTGAATTTTCAACTATATATATATATATATATATATATATATATATATATATATAGAGAGAGAGAAAAATGCTCAGTTCCCAAATCAATTATTGATGTTAATGTTCTTTTTGTTACTCCATAATTCTATCCAAATCAAATTTCTTCATGATTAAGGCAAATAATTATTTTTAACATAATTAGTCAAGGGAATAATATTTATCGAACCCAGTGATTGTGAAAAAACTTAAAATAAAAAATGTTTCAATTAATCATGCTTTCATAGTGATCTGTGATTTCTTCAATTGTTATTTCTTGATTTGTTAAAAATATAATATTATTTAGTATATTCTATTTCATTAAGTATCCTTTAATATATTCTGTTTGTATATAGTCTCTTAGTGTAAAAATAAAGTGATAATATCCTTTGGATTATTAGCTTAGTTCTATAATGCCCCCTATTACATTCGGAGTAGAGTATTCATTCAGAACAGAATATTCAATAGAGTATGGTTAGAGTGTTATCGCTGCTGAGCAGCTATATTACCTACCGCCTTGACATCTTCAACAGGAACGGCTCCCCATATACCGAGCAATGTAGCCGCAATGTTGTCCTTTCCAGGTTTGGTGTTCCACATGGGTCCCACGTGTTGGTAACTTCGCCTTTCCTCTGGGTTAACAAACCACTACTAAGTCTGGGACTATTGAACCTTCAGAGTATTTGTAATATTTCCTTCCTCTTGTCTTTGGTAAATGTCGATCCCCTTTTTATTTGAGTTTTGTTTGTGGCTGTAAATCTCGGTATATAATCCTTTAGGGGGTCTTCCTAGATTGCATTTAATTTTGTCACCAAACACGTTTCGGAGCCTGCACCAGTGTACCACTGAGGAAGGAGCGTGCAGGCTCCGAAACGTGTTTGGTGACAGATATCTTTCATATTTAATATATTTTCATTTTTCTTCTTTTTATATGTAATTTTTTCAATTTTTTTTTACTGCTGTGTTTTTTATGTATGAAATAGTGAAAATATATGTATTAGGGTCGATGAAATATTTTGCTAATTGTATCTATATTGACTATTACTTATAGCAACCAGTCTCTATCTGTCCTATTCATACATTTCTTTTCTTGTTATCTATTTTTATATGCACAATAGGACTATCCAATTAAAGCACTAGATTTTAATACAGTTCCAAATGACAGAGTGCTTGTTAATATAATACATTTTGTATACTTCTTTTGAGAAGCTTTTAGGGTAAGCATTTTTAACAGGGCACCTCATTCCAGAAATCACGGCAGGTGAGCCACTACATACCATATATATTTATTTACTATTCTTGTTCTGAACAGTGTTCCATTCTCCACTGGTGGTCGCTGTTCCATCTCACTCCTTTTTTTGGCAAATCTACTTACTCAGATGTGGCTAGCATCCAGAACCAGGGTATGGGGACATAGCAGCAACCACCACTCTATGTCAGCCTACATCAGCGTTGTGCATAATTCAGCACAACCGCAGAAGATGAGTCTTATATACCATCTGCAGATTGCACTGTACATACTTAACCTATGAGTGACTTAGCATTTTATGCCCCCTATAGAGCTCACATGAAAAGGGGAAAGTAGGAGGAACGGTGTTAGCTGGACAAGTACTTTACAATGCTATTGGCCACCTTACATAGTACATAAGGCCAAAAAAAGACATTTGTCCATCCAGTTCGGCCTGTCATCCGGCAAGTTGATCCAGAGGAAGGCAAAAAAACAAACAAAAAAAAAAACACTGAGGTAGAAGCCAAATTTTCCCCAGCCAACTCCCTGGATTAACGACCCCTCTCTAGTAGCTAACCTTTACAGGTTTTTTTATTTTATTTCAGATAACAGGGTTTTACTTTGTTCTGAGATACTTGCCAAATTATTGTATTTTCAAGGTAAAATACATAATCAAAGAGTACATTGACGGATGAATATGAAATAGTTACTTAACTACTTAAAACAATATAGCAAAAAGGTCAGGAACTGACATACTGTGTAATTCCCTTTCGGATTATTCCATTAGATAAAAGAACTATGACATACATAGATCCTTGTGTGCTTTCTGAAATAAAAATTACTATATATATATATATATATATATATATATATATATATATATATATACATACATACACACACACACACACACACACACACACATACACATACATACATACATACACACACTGGGCTTGAAAAAGACAGCAACAAGCTGTTGAAACGTCGCTGCTGACTCTGGGTCAATAAACTACACGCTTTCTTGATATATTTGGAGTGCTGCCGGCCTATATCTATCCATCTATCTATACACACACACACAGTATTTTTCGCTTTATATAACGCACCTTATTTCCAAGGTTTATAAAGCGATATTGCAGAAAATCAAGCTGGTCAGCAGTATTGCAGGATCTTTTACTTAGCCTACTCTTGATCCTGCGATTTAAGTGTGGGGAAGGCGGCAGCAGTTAAACATTCAGTGAAACTGAATACCGCCAGCCTGCAAGTCTCTTATACATAGCTGCAGCCTAGGTCCCCTCCCCTGACCAAGCTATTTTCCATTTTTTTCATTTTTGTTTTTTACTCCTTGCTTTCCTGGAGCCATAACTTTAGAATTTTTCTGTTCACATACGTGTGTGAGGGCTTTTTTTTGCAAAACAAGTTGTACTTTCTAATAGCACCATTTAATATTGCATAAGATGTAGTGGGAAGCTGGAAAAAGAAAATTCCAAATGAAGTGGAATTGGGAAAAAACACAACTCTGCCAGTTTTATTTTTTAGTGTTTATGGTAAAGCTGACCTTCACTCTCCAAGTAAGTTTGATTTCAGCAATACCACATTTTTTATAGTTTTTCTTGTGTTTTAAAACTTTTTTTTTAAAGTTTTGAAAATTTTTAATTTTTTTTCCATCATTATATTTTGACCAATGTTACTTTTTCATCTTTACTATTTATGTATATTGGGTTGTACAAGGCTCATTTTTTTTTCTGGGGGGCGATCTATAGTTTTTATTGGTACCATGCGGGGGGGGGTGTTTTGATCACTTTTTATTCATTTAAAAACGGCAAATTGGCCATTTTGATTTCACCTCATGGGATAAATACTTTTATATTTTAACAGTTTGGGCATTTTGGGAGGCAGAAATGCCTATCATCTTAATTTTTTTATTGTTTATTTTTAAAATGACAACAGTGGGTGATTTTTTACATTTTTAAACTTTTTTTTTCCCCAAGTCTCCCTAGGGGACTTTAAGATGTGATCATCTGATCACTTCTCCTATAGGCTGCAATGGTAATTTGTTATGTTCCTATGGAGGGCCCAAGGCTGCCATAACCGAACAGCTCCCTTGATGGCTCCAGGGAAGAGACTTCTTAGGTGCAACTGACAGAATCTGAGAGGTTAAAGGGCTTCTGTCAGCCCACTAAACCGTGTTTTTTTTTTTTTTTGCTTAATAATAACCCCTACACTGCGATTTATCCATACATAAGTAAAATAATAATTTTGGTTCAGTAGAATTTGCTAAAACCCTATTTTTATAATATGTAAATTACCTTGCTACCAGCAAGTAGGGCGGCTACTTGCTGGTAGCAGCCGCATCCTCCGATGGTAATGACGCCCCCTCTGCTTGTTGATTGACAGGGCCAGCGGACGGGATCTTTCTCCGCTGGCCCTGCCTGTTTTCATTCAATATCTGGCGCCTGCGCCGCGGCCGTACCTATCTTCAATCGGCGCAGGCGCACTGAGAGGCGGCCACTCACTCGGCCGCTTCATCCTCAATGCGCCTGCGCCGATGACGTCACATCTACACCCGGCGCAGGCGCATTGAGGATGAAGCGGCCGAGTGAGTGGCCGCCTCTCAGTGCGCCTGCGCCGATTGAAGATAGGTACGGCCGCGGCGCAGGCGCCAGATATTGAATGAAAACAGGCAGGGCCAGCGGAGAAAGATTCCGTCCGCTGGCCCTGTCAATCAACAAGCAGAGGGGGCGTCATTACCATCGGAGGATGCGGCTGCTACCAGCAAGTAGCCGCCCTACTTGCTGGTAGCAAGGTAATTTACATATTATAAAAATAGGGTTTTAGCAAATTCTACTGAACCAAAATTATTATTTCACTTATGTATGGATAAATCGCAGTGTAGGGGTTATTATTAAGCAAAAAAAAAAAAAAACACGGTTTAGTGGGCTGACAGAAGCCCTTTAAAAAGGTTTTACGAGATTTTTGAACTGGTGACCTATTCTCCAGACAGGAGAGTCTAACACCTGGGATCTCCACTGATCAGCTGTTTGTAAAGACACCGTTGCTCACAGTTGAGCCACAGCAGGAAGGGGTTAATATTGATGGACTATCCTCATGATAGTTGTTTATGATTAGCTTTAGTAGTCAGCGATGGAACTACACAGCTCAGTCTATTGTGAAGTAGTCGGATTTGGTAACTGCTCCCATTCACTTCAATGGAAGAGGATACCAGCCTGGTCCACTACACAGTTGACAAAAGGTGTGTAGCTGTCTAAAAGAAGCTCTGGCAGAACTAATCATTGGTTGTGTGAGGTATTGGACCCCTACTGGTGATATATTGATGGCCTATCCTGCGGCATCCTGCAACAGAAAGGTCACCCCTTGATCCGTGACGTTCCAACTTGCTGGAATTTTACTTTACACATGCTCAAGGGCCTGTGCGAACAGCAGAAAGCTGTGAATGATTCTGTCATGCACCAGACCAACTCAGCAGGGAGTATGGGTTGTTTTGATGTCAGGCAGTGGCAGCTCAGAGATACCTGTTGTGTACTGAAGTCCTTCGAAGAGGCCACAAAATGTGTAAGTAGCTACAAAGATGGCACAAACAATGTAATTCCTCTGCTATTTATCTTAGAACAGATGTTCACGCTCATGCAACAGGGGATCGCAGAAGAAAAAAAGCTAATGCATCTTTCTGCCCGCTCTGTAGCTATTGGGGACCCACAAGGAGAAATCACCGTGCAAAATCACCTGTACTATTAAAATATTTATCCCATACACGACAAAACGGAAAATAAGTCAATGCCGATTCGCCGTTTTTTTGGTTGCTATACATCAGAATACATCACAGGTCCTGCACCATCTAGTGAAGGTACTTCACAGAGAATTATGTAGTTCTCAGGTTAGGAAGGTGAAGCTGCCAGGACTTGTGATGATACCATCAAGAGTCCCTCACTCCCTGACAGCATTGAGAAAAACTGCAAGAGAAGCTCTCCTTTGAGACTAGAATGGACTTTATAAAAGGAGTTTCTCCCCTTTTCTCTCCATGTGCCCCACAGTCCCCTTTTCTGCTCAAAAGTAGTACTTCATGCCTTATTGATTCTCATACCTCAGAAGTGCCACATTATAGATTATAACTGTACACATACACTCACCTAAAGAATTATTAGGAACACCATACTAATACGGTGTTGGACTCCCTTTTGCCTTCAGAACTGCCTTAATTCTACGTGGCATTGATTCCACAAGGTGCTGATAGCATTCTTTAGAAATGTTGGCCAATATTGATAGGATAGCATCTTGCAGTTGATGGAGATTTGAGGGATGCACATCCAGGGCACGAAGCTCCCGTTCCACCACATCCCAAAGATGCTCTATTGGGTTGAGATCTGGTGACTGTGGGGGCCATTTTGGTACAGTGAACTCATTGTCATGTTCAAGAAACCAATTTGAAATGATTTGAGCTTTGTGACATGGTGCATTATCCTGCTGGAAGTAGCCATCAGAGGATGGATACATGTTCTCATTCTGTTTACGCCAAATTCGGACTCTACCATTTGAATGTCTCAACAGAAATCGAGACTCATCAGACCAGGCAACATTTTCCAGTCTTCAACAGTCCAATTTTGGTGAGCTCGTGCAAATTGTAGTCTCTTTTTCCTATTTGTAGTGGAGATGAGTGGTACCCGGTGGGGTCTTCTGCTGTTGTAGCCCATCCGCCTCAAGGTTGTGCGTGTTGTGGCTTCACAAATGCTTTGCTGCATACCTCGGTTGTAACGAGTGGTTATTTCAGTCAACGTTGCTCTTCTATCAGCTTGAATCAGTCGGCCCATTCTCCTCTGACCTCTAGCATCCACAAGGCATTTTTGCCCACAGGACTGCCGCATACTGGATGTTTTTCCATTTTCACACCATTCTTTGTAAACCCTAGAAATGGTTGTGCGTGAACCAGTCTACAAATAAACTGAAAATTGCTAAACAACCGGTTGTGAGAGTGCGCCTCC
Source organism: Bufo bufo (assembly GCF_905171765.1). Lineage (NCBI taxonomy): Eukaryota > Metazoa > Chordata > Amphibia > Anura > Bufonidae > Bufo > Bufo bufo. The sequence continues at coordinate 109,850,105 of NC_053397.1, read as the reverse complement.
TGCTGTCCATACGTTCGGCTCAAAAGGTCCAGCATCTACTTATTTCTACATCCATCAGGTGGGACAGAACAGCCAATTGAGACGTTTCAGCACATGGACACACCTCCACCCTATAACAGAACCCGATCTATCAGCCTATTTACATTCTGTGTTTTGCCAGTGTAGGGAGAGGTTGCTTTGTGGAGCAGAGAAAGGCTATTAGGGACACCAAATGCTAGCTAATAGGGCCACAAAATTCCTTTTAAAGACTGGTATAGGTGTGCTATCGATAGGTGTGATATACTTATAATATACTTTCTAACATAGAAAGTATATTATAGTGCATTTGTATTGAGCAGCAGTTGTGTATGGTTCTGTTGCGATACCGCAGCTATATAGAGGGACAAAAATTGATTGAGGGGTGTGATAAACCTGCTTCCACAAAATACTGATTAAGGGGTTCGATATACCAGTTTCCACCAAATATTGATTGAAGCCTGCGATATACCTGCTTCCACAAAATACAGATTTAGGGTCCATTCACATGTCATGTGCATTGCGGCACCCCCATAAAAATGCATATTCTTGTCCGCAATTGCAGACAATAGGACATGTTCTATTTTTTTCCACAGCCGCTGACCAGAAGATCGGTGGCGTGCTCTGGAAATGCGGAGAGCACATGGTGTGCTCTCCACATCCATTCCGTCCCCATAGAGAATGGACGTGTGAATGGAGCCTAAGGGGTTTGATATACCTTTCTCCACTAAATATTGATTGAGGGCTGCGATATACCTGCTTCCACAAAATACTGATTAAGGGGTTCGATATACCTGTTTCCACAAATACTGCTCTTCTCTAGGGACTTAGGCACAGGGTCATTTTGAAAATTACAGGCAGAGGAAGAGGCAGGCCGTTCCGCAGGGGTGGTAGGCGTTGTGCACCAAGCCGGAGCCTAAGAGGGAAGTTGTATAAGGCGCGTGCGATTACTTCAAAGGACGCACCAGAGTTAGTTGAGTGGCTCACTCAGCCTTCCGCTTCTGCACCCTCCTCAGCCTCTGTATCTGCACCCTCACTCTCTGCTGTGTGCACCCCCAAAGACACCACCACCACCATAGTCTCTCCACTCGAGTCAGAGGAATTATTTTCCCATCCATTCCCAGACCTTACTGATGCACAGCCAGCCATTCTTGATATCAGATGAGGAAGAGGAGGTAGCAAAGCCACACTCCCAGCGCTCCACGTCCTGACTCTTCTCATTCTCCTCTCTCCTCTCATTTTTCCTCCACTCCCCCTTCAACCGTGCCATTGTCGCATTCATCTGGCAGAAGGCTGGCTTCCATGGCCCAAATGTTCGAGCGTAAATGATGACGCCGAATAACCCTCTTGCCCAACGGCTAATCGCTGGCTTTTCGGAACTGCTAGCCCGCCAACTACTGCCATATAAACTGGTAGACTCAGAGGCCTTTAGAAAATTTGTGGCCATTAGCACGCAACAAAGGAACAAAGGTCCCCGGAAGGAAATATTTCTCCCAGAAGGGCATCCCAGAGCTATATGGCCACGTTCATCGGCAAGTAAATACATCTTTGGCACACATTGTTGGTGCCAAGATACATCTGACCACAGACACGTGGTCTAGCAAACACGGGCAGGGAAGGTACATAACTTTTACTGCCCACTGACTGAACCTTCTGAAGGCAGTCAAGCATGTAACCCGTGGCTCCCGTGTAGATTGTGTTTCCGCCACGGATTTCATGCAGGCCTGCCTCTTCTTCTCCTTCTCCTACTCCATCCTCAGTCTCCTCCTTGGCTGACTCCTCCTTTTCCACTGCTACTGCCTCTTACACTGCGCCCCACAAGCTCCCCAGTCCCCAGAACCTATTCAACGTGCCAGGTGAGACATTGCTATGCCGTGCTGCGGCTGTCGTGCCTGGAAGCCAAGAGCCACACCGGTCCTGCACTGCTTTCAGCTCTGTGGTCACAGGCCAATGAGTGGCTAACCCTGCTCAATTTGACAGTTGGTAAAGTGGTGCGCAACAACGGTGCCAATCTGCTGAGCACGCTGAAACAGGGCAAAATGACATGACACACGTCCTGACCTTAGTCGTGCAGCGATTCGTTGCCAAATACCCCGGGGTCCAGGACGTCTTGCGTCTGGCCATTTTAGAAGATCTTACACGGCCATGGCTCGCCTTGCTGACATTCAGCGGTGACACCACCTGCCCGTCAGACGTCTAATTTGTGACAGCCCGACACACTGGAACTCCTCTTTGTATATGCTTGATAGGCTGCTCCAGCAGCAACATGCCGTTAACGGGGCAGTGAGGTCAGCTGGATCCTTGTCTCTCAAAACACATTGGCACGATGAGACCCCCTTCAGAAAATACGCCACCCTCTGGCTTGTATGGGCTTATGACCTGTAGCCGGCCGCTCCCCTCCCCGCCTATGGGTAGGGTCCACCCCAACTTCTCTTGTGCTGGGGCAAATGACCCATAAAATCCCTTAGGGCTAATAGCCCCAGACCAGAATGTTGCAGAAAGATGGTTCCAGGCCCAATTGATCCGCCTGGGTTCTAGCTACAACTAGAGTCCAAACATGGTACAGTTATTTGGTTTCTGTGGGGAGATATGGATCTCTCTTCCCTGACATCCCCCCATCAACCAAAGACCATGGGCACGTACATCGTGGCCACCGGGACACAAATATGTATCCGGTTTGCGCCTGCGATGGCCGGGCGATTCAGAATTCCTTATGAAATGTAGGTGCCAACATGTCTGGGAGGTAGCATTGATCCTAGCAAGGGCTGATACCTCCTGCTGGGTTTTCCTGCAGGATTTAGCTTGCCTCCAAACTGGCTGATTGAGGTGTGACATTCTCCACCTGGGGCCTCCTTGAAGCCTGGACGCCTGGGGCTTTCTTCCTTGCTAGCTGACAATCAGATGGCTGGGGGTGGGAACTTATTTTGCATGTACACTGATGTACATGCCAAAAGGTGACTCAAATGACAATCAGGGCTGCCAGTAAATAATTATCCATTTTCCTTACAGCTTGATTTTGCAAAAAAGTGGGCAGTAGAAGATTAGTGATTTGGAGTGATGACGAAAGTCAATAGACTGGGCTCTGATGGGTGCAAATGGGTCTGGAAGAAAAAGGGGGGCTAACGGATCGATAAATTGAAGGAAATGTCAAGTTCGATGGAGGAAGCCAGATATGGGGTTGTTTCACAGCTAAAGGTGTGGATACTTGACCAGAATCGATGGTGATCTCAATGCTGAGCTATATGTGGGTATGCTATAAGACAAGTTACTTCATACACTTGAGAACTATGGGTATGAAAAGGACAACAGTGTTCCAGCAGGACATCGACCTGAAGCATATGACAATATTAGCAAAAAAATGGTTCAATGATAATGAAGTAGAGGTGCTGGATTGGCCCCCACAGTCCCCAGACGTCAACCCAATTGAACACTTGTGGGTAGAGATGAAGAAAAAGCTGTATTTGTACCCAATTGAGTTGACAAGTATGCACCAACAATGGGAACATGTAGAAGAGACCTGGGAACAGATTTTAGTCGAGACATGCTTGAATCTGATCAGAGCATGCCCAGAAGGATTCAGTCAGTGTTGAAAGCCAAATGTGGATTTACAAAATACTAAATAAAATAAAAATTGAATTTTAGGAGCAAAACAGTAACAATGCAGTTAAATGACAATCTGCATAACTAATAATATGCTAAATAGTTGCAAGTCCAATTTAACTATGAGATAGCCAAGATCATTTTCTATAAAATGATGGCAGTCTTATGTTCAAAACTGTAGTGGATGGTGAGATAGAGCCTGAAACTCAAAAGTTTGTCAGTGTATTTAGTGTATCCAGCAGTGTACTGATATGAAAGAGAGGAGGTATAATATATATAAAACTACACATATAACGAAAAAGTTTTGCAAGTAAGAATTGCAAGCCAAAAAAGGTAACAACTCAGGAATATTTTCAGTTATTCTAACAGTCTACAAGTACATAGGCCCCATAAGAAATATAAAAAGGCCTGGGGGAATATACAGAGAGAGTCAAGACAAAAGAAGCTGGAACTTCTTGTATAGGATGGTTCCAATCTTTATATGGTAACTGGTTGTGCACATCAGACTTCATATAATAGATTGGAACATGGCAAACATATTCTAACCGAAACAATAAGACATATATCATAGTTAATAAAGATGTTCAAATACACCTATTGAGTACATAACAAAGGGGTAGGCTAACATTCCACAGTTGGGAGCATTCAAGTGTAAATGTTCTGCAAAACCCATTTGTGATACAGTGAATGAGCTCCTAAAAAAGTTCTTTACTCTTTTCTTACTGATAACCTATCCTTTGAATAGGTCATCAGTATCTAAATCAGTGAAGGTCTGACACCCGAGACCCCTGCCAATCAGCTGTTTGAGAAGGTGGCGACATTCAGACCCACGCCGATCAGATGCTGATGACTTATCCAAAGGATAGATCTGTAACAAAAAGGTAAAGAACCCCTTAACAGAAAAATTGACCATTCCTTAACCCCTTCCCAACACGACGTACTATTACGTCATGGAAGCCACTACATTCCCGCAATTTGACGTAATAGTACGTCATGGTGATCGGGGGCGGGCACCGAAGCGGTGCGCGGGATCACTGAAGGGGCCCAACAGTCCCTGGTAGCCGGGCCCCTGCAGTATCCTAATAAACCCCTTCTATGCCACGGTCCGCGCTGATCGCGACATAGAACATAGAAACATAGAATGTGTTGGCAGATAAGAACCATTTGGCCCATCTAGTCTGCCCAATATACTGAATACTATGGATAGCCCCCGGCCCTATCTTATATGAAGGATGGTCTTATGCCTATCCCATGCATGCTTGAACTCCTTCACTGTATTTGCAGCTACCACTTCTGCAGGAAGGCTATTCCATGCATCCACTACTCTCAGTAAAGTAATACTTCCTGATATTACTTTTAAACCTTTGCCCCTCTAATTTTAAACTATGTCCTCTTGTAGCAGTTTTTCTTCTATTAAATATTCTCTCCTCTTTTACCTCTTTTAAAAGTTTCTATCATATCCCCTCTGTCTCGTCTTTCTTCCAAGCTATACTTGTTAAGGTCCTTTAATCTTTCCTGGTAAGTTTTATCCTGCAATCCATGTACCAGTTTAGTAGCTCTTCTCAGAACTCTCTCCAAAGTATCAATATCCTTCTGGAGATATGGTCTCCAGTACTGCGCACAATACTCCAAATGAGGTCTCACTAGAGCTCTGTAGAGCGGCATGAACACCTCCATCCTTCTACTGGTAATGCCTCTCCCTATTCACCCAAGCATTCTGCTAGCATTTCCTGCTGCTCTATGACATTGTCTGCCTACCTTTAAGTCTTCTGAAATAATGACCCCTAAATCCCTTTCCTCAGATACTGAAGTTAGGACTATCACTGATTTTATATTCTGCTCTTGGGTTTTTATGCCCCAGGTGCATTATCTTGCACTTATCAACATTAAATTTTAGTTGCCAGATTTTTGACCATTCCTCTAGTTTTCCGAAATACTTTTCCATTTGGTGTATCCCTCCAGGAACATCAACCCAAATCTTTGTCATCAGCAAAAAGACACACACCTTACAATTGAGGCCTTCTGCAATTTCGCCGATAAAGATATTAAACAATATGGGTCCCAGAACAGATCCCTGAGGTACCCCACTGGTAACAAGACCTTGGTCTGAATATACTCCATTGACTACAACCCTATGTTGTCTGTCCCTCAGCCACTGCCTGAGGTTTGTGTCGGGTTAGGGAGCGCATCAAGTCCCCGTGATGCTGTGTCGGGGACTCGATGTGTCAAAAGTCACCCCGATGCCGTGCAGAGGCTGCCCAATGCCTTGCACGGCATCGGGACCGGCCTTCTACGGGTGCCGAGGAGATCCAGCCTCAGGCTGGGTCTCCTAGGCAACCTGTTTGTGTACTACTCACTGTAGTACACGAACAGGCAATGCATTACAATACAGATGTATTGTAATGCATTGCAGAGGGGATCAGACCCCCAAAAGTGAACATCAAAAATAAAGTAAAGAAAAAAAAAAAAAAAGTTTAAAAGTGTGTCTAACGTTTTTAAGTAAAAAAATAAATAAATTAAAAATAAAACTGAAAAAAAATAAACACACATATTAGGTATCACCACGTCCGTAATAACCGGCTCTATAAATATATCACATGATCCGCCCTGTCCGATAATCATAAAAAAAATTTAATAACTGTAAAAAAAAATCCATTTAGGGCACCTTACATCTCAAAAATTGCAACAGCAAGCGATCAAAAAGGCGTATGCTCCCAATATAGTACCAATGAAACAGTCACCTCATCCAACAAAAAATTAGACCCTACCTAATACAATCCTTAAAAAAAAAAAAAACTATCACTCTCAGACAATGGAGACACTAAAATATGATACTTTTTTGCTTCAAAACGGCTTTTATTGTGCTAGTGAAATAAATAAATAAAAAAAAAAAAGTATACATATTAGGTATCGCCATGTCCGTAACAACCAGCTCTATAAAAATATCACATGACCTAATCCCTCAGGTGAACACCGTAAATTTTTTTTTAAAAAAGTGTATATATCCCATTTTCGGCACCTTACATCACAAAAACTGCAACACCAAGCGATCAAAAAGGCATATACCCCCCAAAATAATACCAATCAAACTATCACCTCATCCCGCAAATTATGATACCTCAACTAAGACAATCGGTCAAAAAATAAAAAAGCTATGGCTCTCAGACTATGGAAACACTAAAATATCATTTTAGTTTCAAAAATGATAGTGTAAAACTTAAACAAATAAGAAAAAGTAGACAAATTAGGTATTGCCACATCCGTAAAAATCTGCACTATAAAAAAAGTCACATGACCTAATCCCTCAGGTAAACGCTGTAAAAATAAATACTGTGCCAAACCAACCAATTTATTGGTCACCTTGCCCCATAAAGTGAATAATGAATGATCAAAAAAAAAAATAATCACATGTACCCAAAAACGGTACCAATAAAAACGGCAACTCTTCCTGCAAAAAACGAGCCCCTGCACAAGACGATCAACAGAAAAATAAAAAAATAGGGCGTTCAGAAAATGGATACAAAAACCAAATTTTTGTTTTCAAAAATGCTTTATGTAAAACTGAAACAAACATCATAGAAAGTAGACATATTTGATATCATTGGGTCCATAACTTGCTCTATAAAAATAGCGCATGATCTAAGGTTGATTAAAAAAAAATGAAGGTTGTTAAAAAAAAAATTAAAAAAAAGTGCCAAAACATTTTTTTGTTACCTTGCCTAACAAAAAACATAATAGAGCAATTAAAAATCATATGTACCCCAAAATAGTACAAAAAAAAAACTGGCACCTTATCCCAAAGTTTCCAAAATGTGGTCACTTTTTTGAGTTTCTACTGTAGGGGTGCATCAGGGGGGCTTCAAATGAGACATGGCATCTAAAAACCAGTTAAGCTAAAACTGCCTTCCAAAAACCATATGGCGCTCCTTTCCTACTGCGCCCTGCCGTGTGGCCATACAGTATTTTACGCCAAAATGTGTGGTGTTTCTGTAAACCGCAGAATCAGGGTAAGGCCTCATGCACACGACCGTATTTTGTTTCCGTGTCAGATCCGTTTTTTTCGCGGATAGGATGGGAACCCATTCATTTCAATAGGTCCGCAAAAAACGCGGACAGCACACTGTGTGCTGTCCGCATCAGCATGTCCGTTCCGTTTCTCCGCAAAAAAAATAGTGCATGTCCTATTTTTTTTCTAGTTTGTGGACAAGGATAGACTTTATTACAATGGATCCGCAAAAAAACGGATGCCATACGAAACGTAATCAGGTTTTTTTTGCGGACCACAAAACACATACGGTTGTGTGCATGTAGCCTAATAAATATTGTTTTGTTTGGCTGTTAACCCTTCCTTTGCTACTGGAAAAAATGGATTAAAATGTAAAATCTGCCAATAGAGTGAAATTCTGAAATTTCATCTCCATTTTCCATTAATTCTTGTGGAGCACCTAAAGGGTTAACAAAGTTTGTAAAATCAGTTTTGAATACCTTGAGGGATGTAGTTTCATTTTTGGGTGGTATCTATTATCTAAGCCCCTCAAAGTGACTTCTGACCTGAACTGGTCCTTAAAAAGTGGGTTTTGACAATTTCAAGATTTGCTTCCAAACTTCTAAGCCTTCTAACGTCCCCAAAAAATAAAATGTCATTTTCAAAATGATCCAAACATGAAGTAGACATATGGGAAATGTAAAGTAATAACTATTAGTTGAGGTATCACTATCTATTATAAAAGAGAAATTTTAATTTGAAAATCTGGGAATTTTTAAAAAAAATTGGTAAATTTTAGATTTTTTCACAAATAAAGGTGAAATATATTGACTCATATTTATGACTAATGAAGTAAAATGTGTCACAAGAAAACAATCTCAGAATGGCTTACATAAGTAAAAGTGTTCCAAAGCTATTACCACATAAAGTGACATGTCAGATTTACAAAAAATGGTCTGGGCAGAAGAGCGAAAACTGGCCCGGGGTAGAAGGGGTTAATTAACTATGCATTTTAACTGTGTTTAACAAAAATCCTTGTTCAGGACTCACCTTAAGGACCAGGCAATTTTTTGCAAATCTGACATGTGTCACTTTATTTGTTGATAACTTTAAAATGCTTTTACTTAGCCAAGCCATTCTGAGATTTTTTTCTCGTCACATATTGTACTTCATGACACTGGAAATTTGAGTCAAAATATTTCATTTTTATTTATAAAAAAATACCAAATTTACCAAAAATTTTGAAACATTCAGTTTTCAAAAATTTCAATTTCTATCCTTTTAAAACAGATCGTGATACCTCCTAAAATGGTTATTACTTTACATTTACCATATGTCTACGTCATGTTTGGATCATTTTGTATATGACATTTTCTTTTTTTGGGACGTTAGAAGGCTTAGAAGTTTAGAAGAAAATCTTGAAAACCCAGTTTTTAAGGAGCAGTTCAGGTCTGAAGTCACTTTGTGAGGCTTACATAGTAGAAACCACCCATAAATGGTCCCATTTTAGAAACTACCCCCCTCAAGGAATTCAAAACTGATTTTACAAACTTTCTTAACCCTTTAGGTGTTCCACAAGAATTAAAGGGAGTCTGTCACCTCCATATGGCCATATACACAGTGCTTACATTGTCCTATAGCACACCTTTACATAAATGTAATAGTACCTTTGTATTTTTCTTTACACTTGCAGAAGCTGGAAAAACTAAGTTAGATTCATATTCAAATGAGCACTCGCAAGTGCCCAGTGGCGGTGTTCACTGTGTTGGAGCCCATGCTGCTCTGCCTTTTTTCATTGTTTCCCCGCCGCAGCCTCTGCCCGCCCTCCTATTCCCTTGCGCCATCCCTCGGTCCGACCGAGATCCCGCGCCTGTGCACTGCCTCGCTGGGCCGGGGCATGCACACTGCGATGCCTATTGTTGGCACAGCATCGCTTTAACTACTGCTCATGCGTCGGCGAAACCAGCGGCAATGTGGTGTTTGCCGGCGCAGTAGTTAAAGCGTTGCTGTGCCCACAATGGGCATCGCAGTGGGCATGCTCCGGCCCAGCGAGGCAGTGCACAGGAGCGGGATCTTGGCCGGACTGAAGGATGACACAAGGGAAAAGGAGGACGGGCATAGGCAAAGGCTGGGGTGGGGAAACAATGAAAAAAGGCAGAGCAACCTGGGCTCTAACACTTTATATTATATTTTTATAGAGCTGGTCATTACGGACGTGGCAGTACCTAATATGTATACTTTTTTAGTTATTTAAGTTTTACACAATAATATTTTTGAAAAAAAAAAAACATGTTTTAGTATCTCCATAGTCTGAGAGCCATAGTTTTTATTTATTTATTTTTTGGGCGATTGTCTTAGGGGCTAATTTTTTACAGGATGAGGTGACGGTTAGATTGGTACTATTTTGGGGGGCATATGCCTTTTTTGATCGCTTGGTGTTGAACTTTTAGTGATGTAAAGTGACAAAATAGTTTTTTTAGCACAGTTTTTATTTTATTTTTTTGACGGTGTTCACCTGAGGGAATAAGTCATGTGATATTTCTATAGAGCCGGTCGATACGGACGCAGCGATACCTAATATGTCTTTTCTTTTTCTCCTATTTTTAAAAAAAAATTTACTTTCTTTTGGGAAAAGGAATCTTCTTATTTTTTTTACTTATTTTTTCACCTTTTTTGTCCTACTTTGGGACTTCAAGTTTTGGGGGTCTAATCCCCTTTACAATACTTCTGTATTGTAATGCATTGGCTGTAAGGCTGGGTTCACACGGGCGTCACGTTTTGGCTCAGGGTGCGTCCCGGGTGCATTGCGGCAAACCCGCGCGAGTAGGTACGCAATTGCAGTCAGTTTTGATTGCGTTCAGTTTTTATCGCGCGGGTGCAATGAGTTTTGCACGTGTGTGATAAAAAACTGAATGTGGTACCCACACCCAAACTTCTTCACTGAAGTTCAGGTTTGGGTTCAAGGTTGTGTAGATGTAATTATTTTCCCTTATAACATGGTTATAAGGGAAAATAATAGCATTCTTTAATACTGAATACTTAATAGAAGGTCAATTGAGGATTAAAAAAAAAATTAACTCACCTCCTCCAATTCATCGCGTAGCTGCCGGTCTCCTGTGCTTTCTTCAGGACCTGTCAAAGGACCTGTGGTGACGTCACTGAGCTCATCACATGGTCCATCACCAAGGTGATGGACCATGTGATGTGACGTCACCACAGGTCCTTTAGCCGGCAGCTCATGATTAAAGTAGTAAGAAGAGACCGGCAACTACGCGATCAAGAGGAGGAGGTGAGTTAAAAAAAAAAAATTTGACCCTCAATTGACCTACTAAGCATTCTGTATTAAAGAATGCTATTATTTTCCCTTATAACCATGTTATAAAGGAAAATACAGTGAATAGACTGTCATCTTAGGAACTATGCGTGAAAATCGCACCGCATCCATAGTTGCTTGCGGATGCTTGCGATTTTCACGCAGCCCCATTCACTTTGTGCGTGAAAAACGCACAAAATAGAGCATGCTGCAATTTTCACGCAATGCACAAGTGATGCGTGAAAATCACCGCTCATCTGCACAGCCCCATAGAAATGAATTGGTCCGGATTCAGTGCGAGTGCAAAGCGTTCACGTCACACATTGCACCCGCGCAGAATACTCGCCCGTGTGAACCCAGCCTAAGTGTATTACACAGTGTAATACACTTACAGCTTCCTGCCTGTGAGATCCAGGGGGCTGGATCTCACAGGCTGTCACAGAAGGCAGCCACAATGCATAAGGAAGACATCGAGCTGCCTTCCCTGCCATAGGGTCCCCATCACAGCAGCGCAGGGACCCGATGGCCACCCCTCACCCTGCAGGATCCCACACGTGCCGCGGTCAGTGCTGATCGTGGCAGTGCGAGGGTTAATGCGCCGGCATCAGTGTTTTCACTAATGTCAGCGCATACAGTAGGGGTCCGGCTATCAGTGACTGCCGGACCCCTGCCGCTGATCGGGCGGGCGTAGCTCCTGCACCTGCCCGATCAGCCCGCTGTACGGGTCCTTAAGGGGTTAAATAGAAAAAGAATACGGTACTTACTCATGCAACTTTTGTGCAAATCAGTGACTGCATTACAAATGTCTAATGATAAACCTGTTTCCACATCAGAAATACAGCCACATTTACGGTCATCACCCTCATACAATTCTAATAAAGTGCATGTCCACTAACAAAAACAAAATTCTTGTTCAAATATGACAAATTAGGGCATGGTGAGATTGCATAAGGGACAGATGCATATGTCTACAACTGTGCCACCACATTCATGATTAAGCGCCATCCAGGCGCCAATTAGCTTGAAGTCCACCAAACATGGTTCTATTGCATGTTTTACCTACCTGGTCTAACCAGTAGCCACTTATTTTCTCACTGACTTGGACTGCAAGCATGGTCACTGCTAGGACCTTTCAGGCAGGTCATGGTCTATTGCTACTGGATCAACAGGCCTTGTGGCCATTGCTTGCTCTGCTGTGACTTCACTCCACCTCAACAGAGAAATCTCCCTGTAAACTGACCTGGCCATTGATAACCTGCATCTCATTTTTTTAACCTACAAATCTGGCAGTGAGTTCAAAACTAACCCTCCACTATTTATATGTATACTGCATATACGGAAGCTTTCTGGCACACTGCCAGTCTCTCACTCAATCTGATGAAGCCATGGTTTCAGTGTCGGACTCGGGTGCCTAGGGCCCACCATACGGATACATTTAAATGTTACCTGCTCACACAGCATCAAGATGCTACCAGACGATAAAATATGGGGGTTCCCGCAGCAACTTTGAGAAGGTAGGTCCTGTGGAGAAAAGGACACTGGTTAGCATTCCTCTATACCTAGAAGTCATCTCAGCTCTGATCGGGTCTATAATAATAAACTGGGGAGTTTCTCTAACCCCTTCAGGACCCTGCCATTTTTCACCTTAAAGAAGTATTCCTATCCTAGACAATGGAGGCATATCGTTAGGATATGCCCCCATTGTCTGATAGGTGCGGTGCACCTATATTGAGAACGGAGCAGGGAGCGCTGTGGCTGGAGAACCGCAGATTTCCCGGGGTCTATCCACCACCAAGCGCTAATCCCCGCCTCTCCCATAGAAGTGAATGGGAGCGTGCACGGCCAATAGCGCTCGGCTATTTTTGGCCGCCCCATAGAAATGAATGGAGGGCGGCTGCGCATGCGCAGTGCTCTCTCCTTCACTTTCAGGGCTCCGTTCTCTATATATGTGCGGATCCCAGCGGTGGGACCCGCACCTATAAGACAATGGGGGCATATCCTAGCGCTATGCCCCCATTGTCTGAGATGAGAAAACCCCTTTAGGACCAGGCCATTTTTTGCAAATCTGACATGTGTCACTTTATGTGGTGATAACTTTAAAACGCTTTTACTTATCCAGGCCATTCTGAGACTGTTTTCTAGTCACATATTGTACTTCATGACAGTGGTAAAATACAGTACAGTAAAAAAAAAAAAAAAAAGTATTTTTATTTATAAAAATAATTCCAAATTTACCAAGAATTTGGAAAAATTAGCAAATTTCCAAACTTCTGTTTCTCTACTTTTATAATAGATAGTAATACCTCCAAAAGTAGTTATTACTTTACATTTCCCATATGTCTACTTAATGTTTGGATCATTTTGTGAATGCCATTTTATTTTTGGGGGACGTTAGAAGGCTTAGAAGCAAAACTTGAAATCTTTCAGAAAATTTCTAAAATCCACTTTTTCAGGACCAGTTCAGGTCTGAAGTCACTTTGTGAGGCTTACATAATAGAAACCACCCAAAAATGACCCCATTTTACAAACTACACCCCTCAAGGTATTTAAAACTGATCTTACAATTTTACAAACTTTGTTAACCCTTTAGGTCTTCTACAAGAATTAATGGAAAATAGCGATAAAACTTCAAAATTTCACTTTTTTGGCAGATTTTCCATTTGAATCCATTTTTTCCAGTTACAAAGCAAGGATTAACAGCCAAACAAAACTCAACATTTATGGCCCTGATTCTGTAGTTCACAGAAACACCCCATATGTGATCATAAACTGCTGTACGGGCACACGGCATTGCGCAGAAGGAAAGGAACGCCATACGTTTTTTGGAAAGCAGATTTTGCTGGAATGTTTTTTTGACACCATGTCCCATTTGAAGCCCCCCCTGATGCACCTCTAAAGTAGAAACTCCAGAAAAGTGACCCCATTTTGGAAACTACGGGAAAAGGTCACTTTTCTGGGGGAGGGGTGCTGTAGATGTCCCTGTTAGGCCCCCTGCACACGAACGTGTGCACCCCGTGGTCGTGCTGCGGCCCGCAATGCACGAACACAGTCCGTGGGGCAGCCACAGCAGATCGCGGACCCATTCACTTGAATGGATCCGCGATCTGGCCGTTCCACAAAAAGATAAGACATGTTCTATCTTTTTGCGGAACGGAAGTACGGGACAAAACCCCACGGAAGCACTCTGTAGTGCTTCCGTAGGGTTCCGTTCGGCATCTCCGGATTTGCGGACCCATTTAAGTGAATGGGTCCGCATCAGTGATGTTTGGACACACCTTCTCATTCAAAGAATTTTCTTTATTTTCATGACTATGAAAATTGTAGATTCACACTGAAGGCATCAAAACTATGAATTAACACATGTGGAATTATATACATAACAAACAAGTGTGAAACAACTGAAAATATGTCATATTCTAGGTTCTTCAAAGTAGCCACCTTTTGCTTTGATTACTGCTTTGCACACTCTTGGCATTCTCTTGATGAGCTTCAAGAGGTAGTCCCCTGAAATGGTTTTCACTTCACAGGTGTGCCCTGTCAGGTTTATTAAGTGGGATTTCTTGCCTTATAAATGGGGTTGGGACAATCAGTTGCGTTGAGGAGAAGTCAGGTGGATACACAGCTGATAGTCCTACTGAATAGACTGTTAGAATTTGTATTATGGCAAGAAAAAAGCAGCTAAGTAAAAAAAAAAAATGACTTTAAGAAATGAAGGTCAGTAAGTCAGCCGAAAAATTGGGAAAACTTTGAAAGTAAGGGCTATTTGACCATGAAGGAGAGTGATGGGGTGCTGCGCCAGATGACCTGGCCTCCAGTCACCGGACCTGAACCCAATCGAGATGGTTTGGGGTGAGCTGGACCGCAGAGTGAAGGCAAAAGGGCCAACAAGTGCTAAGCATCTCTGGGAACTCCTTCAAGACTGTTGGAAGACCATTTCAGAGGACTACCTCTTGAAGCTCATCAAGAGAATGCCAAGAGTGTGCAAAGCAGTAATCAAAGCAAAAGGTGGCTACTTTGAAGAACCTAGAATATGACCTATTTTCAGTTGTTTCACATGTATATAATTCCACATGTGTTAATTCATAGTTTTGATGCCTTCAGTGTGAATCTACAATTTTCCTAGTCATGAAAATAAAGATAACTCTTTGAATGAGAAGGTGTCCAAACTTTTGGTCTGTACTGTATATATACACACACATTGTATAATTATATGTTTCGTAGGCTGTATACTCTTCTCCTTTCTGAAAGAAACCTCCTGTTTTCTCACAAACAGGTGAATGCAAAAGAGACCAGCACCTCCAAACTATGTATAAAGGAAGGTTAAAAGGTCAGCTGCTTGCTACAGTGGCTGCAATGCAAAAGCAAAAAAATACTACAAGTAGCAGCACGCTGCTTTATGCACAAAGACATATGCAAACATTGAAAATATAAATAAATGTAAACTGCATTACTGCCGTACTTACTATATGTAAATCAGAAGCTATTTGCACACATTTTTTAAGTATATGTCAAGCCCATCTACCAGACAGGACCTACACTAACATTCTTGCCTCTAGAGCTTTTGGCCTACAAAACTCGGGACAATGTAGAATCCAGCTACAGTGTAAATCATATTCTGATTAAAAGCCCTGGGAAGATGGGTGGGATTGCACAATCGAAATAAGGGAAACCTATTTGTCACCAGTATTTATAATGGCCCTCTCTGTAGTGCCCCGAGTATTTAGCAAAGCCCCCTCTGTAGTGCCACCAGTCTTTAGCATGGCCTCCCCCCTCTGTAGTGTCCCCCATGTCTAGCACTTATTACCTGTAGTGGCCCCAGTATTAAGCATTTCTCCCTGTAGTGCCCCCCAGCATTAAGCATGGCAGTCCCCATTGTACTACCCCCAGTGTTTAGCATTTTGCTCCTGTAGTGCCCACAGTATTTAGCACTCCCCCGAGGTGCCACCAATATTTACTTTACCCATAGTGTCCCCAGTAGTCTCATGAAAGATAAGAAATAAAACAGAATACTCACCTGCTAGTTACTACAACACTGCTCCAATTCAATAATGCTACTGCAGGACAGCTGAACGGTGGAAAAACAAAGAAACAGTCGATTAAGGGTTCATGCACACGACCGTATGCATTTTGCTGTCCGCAAAAAAAATGAATCCACAAAAAATACGGATGACGTCTGTTTGGATACCGTATTTTGCGTAGCAGAACAGCTGGCCCCTAATAGAACAGTACTATCCTTGTCCGTAATGTTCTATTTTTTTGCGGAACGGAAATACGTACATACGGAAACGGAATGCACACGGAGTAACTTCAGTTTTTTTGCGGACCCCAAAAAACAGCACGGACACAAAGAAAATACGTTCATGTGCATAAGCGCTGAGGGTACTTTCACATCTGAGTTTTTACTGGATCCGGCAGGGTTCAGCAAAAAACGCTTCCGTTATGATCATTTAAACGACTGCATCCGTTCTGAACAGATTAGGTAGTATTACCTCTAAAATGACCATGACTAAAACCATTATAAGTCAATGGGCAACAGATCAGTCATTATTTACTTACATTTTGTTTCATGCCGGATGCGTCTTGCTTCTCATCCCATGCCGGACAGAAAAATGATGCTTGCAGCATTTTTCTGTCCGGCATAGGAACGCAACCAAACAGAAAGGAATGCATTATGGCGCACTCCGTTCTTTTCAGTTTTGTCCCCTTTGACGATGAATGGGAACATAACTAAAGCGTTTTCCTCAGGTATTGAGATCCTATGACGGATCTCAATACCGGAAAGGAAATACGCTGATGTGAAAGTAGCCTAAAGTCATGTCAGTTCCATGCAGTGGAAAAAGGGCTATGTCCTTCTGTGACAAATACCGGACCTCGCTGCTGCCGGACGTCAAATACATAGAGCCAGAGAGATACGGTATGGTCACTGGTTACCAAGGCGTGACGTTACCACATTCCTGAGCAGCAGGTAAGGTCAGCTTCTGGGGCTGGCAGCAAATGAGTCAAAACCGATCAGGGCTCATGACTCCAGACCATAATGTCGCAGGGAGGTGGTTCTGTAACCAATGGATCCGCCTGGATTCCGGCTACCAGTAGAGTCCAAGCATGGTACCGTTATTTGGTTTCTGTGGGGAGATATGTATATCTTCCCTCCCTGGCATCCTAGTTCTCTGCCAATTGGCTGGGCTTTGAAGCAGGGCCCCCCTGTGGAGTTCACTACCTCTGCTATCTGACAGCAGATGGCTAGTGTGGGAACATGGCTGACAGTAAATAATAATCCATATTCCTTACACCTTCCTTTTTATTTCTCATTCCCTTCCAACCCATTTCTGGCTTTGGCTCAATAACCTGCATTAAAAATTGCTACAGAAGTTGTGTGTGACACCACCCTAAGGGGACGACCACCCGATTGCTTTTACAGTGGAATTTGGCACCAACAGGCCCACTGAAATTCAATCTAAAACCCGCCAGCGGCCTTATTCTTTCTGCCTCCTATTCCTTTCAATGGAATACAGCTCTGAGGATTGAGGAGCGGTGGCTCATAGCCGAGGCTGCGCTGGAATGGATGTGTCCACAATCGTCAGTGCTGCCCTCCACTGAAATGAATGGGAGGAAGAAAAGAATGCAGTGGCTCGTGGGTTTTGGCTGAAATTTTGGTGAGGCTGCCCTTTCCAAAATTCCACTGTAAATTCTGTCATGAGAATGTCCCCTAAAAGGTTGACAGTTTGTCAATAGGGCCATAGACATGTAATTACTACAGTTACTAGTAATTAATGTTCCATAATTAGGCCATGTTCTGCATCCAATCTGCATTTTTTTGTATATTGGATGAGACACATTTACTTAAAGGGATTCTTTCACCTCATTTTAGCCTATAGTGATGCGGACATGCAAGGCTAGATCGCCGCTAGCATGTCCGCCATATACCTGTCTCATAGCGCTGTGTCCTTTTATTGTGTTAAAAAAATTATTTTATAGATATGTAAATGAGCCTGGTAAGGAGCCCAAGGGGCTGTACTAACATTCTTGGAGCCCAGCCACGCCCCCCTGTGAAGGCGGCCTCCGAATCTCCTACTTGCTCACAGTTAGATCGCCGTAATCTCACGATGCACGAGCTCGCGCATGTGCAGTTCCTTCCCTGAGGCTGATGCCAGCCCAGAGAAGGAACACTATGCCGGCACTGCGCATTGCGATATTACGTCGATCTAACTATGAGCAAGGAGGAGATTCGGAGAACGCAAGCGGTGCTGGGCTCCAAGAAGAGCCCTTGGGCTCCTTACCAGGCTCACCCACATATCTATAAAAATCATTTTTTAAACATAATAAAAGGACACAGCGCTATGGGGCAGGTATTATGCGGACATGCTAGAGGCAATCTAGCCGTGCATGTCCGCATCACTATAGGCTAAAACGAGGTGACAGAATCCCTTTAAATGAGGCTGCAAAAATTCAGGCAGCAGACTGTGCTGTCCCCATCCGTATGTCTGTGCTACAGTCTTGGAAAAAATAAATAAAAATAGAACATGTCATATATTTGTCCGTTTTGCAAAATAGATATGACTAGGGATGAGCAAACTTCTGTTTAAGTTTGGCATACAAGGTTCGGGTTATCTAAGAATTCCTTTTTGGATTCCGCTACCACGGACCTTAACCACCTCCGGACCGCCTAACGCAGATTCGCGTTCCGGAGGTGGCAGCCCTGCGCAGAGTCACGCATATATGCGTCATCTCGCGCGAGCCGGGATTTCCTGTGAACGCGCGCACGCGCTCACAGGAACGGAAGGTAAGAGAGTTGATCTCCAGCCTGCCAGCGGCGATCGTTCGCTGGCAGGCTGGAGATGTGGTTTTTTTAACCCCTAACAGGTATATTAGACGCTGTTTTGATAACAGCGTCTAATATACCTGCTACCTGGTCCTCTGGTGGTCCCCTTTGTTTGGATCGACCACCAGAGGACACAGGTAGCTCAGTAAAGTAGCACCAAGCACCACTACACTACACCCCCCCGTCACTTATTAACCCCTTATTAGCCCCTGATCACCCCATATAGACTCCCTGATCACCCCCCTGTCATTGATTACCCCCCTGTCATTGATCACACCCCTGTAAAGCTCCATTCAGATGTCCGCATGATTTTTACGGATCCACTGATAGATATATCGGATCCGCAAAACGCATACGGACATCTGAATGGAGCCTTACAGGGGCGTGATCAATGATTGTGGTGATCACCCCATATAGACTCCCTGATCACCCCCCTGTCATTGATTACCCCCCTGTAAGATCCATTCAGATGTCCGCATGATTTTTACGGATCCACTGATAGATGGATCGGATCCGCAAAACGCATACGGACGTCTGAATAAAGCCTTACAGGGGCGTGATCAATGACTGTGGTGATCACCCCATATAGACTCCCTGATCACCCCCCTGTCATTGATTACCCCCCTGTCATTGATCACACCTCTGTAAAGCTCCATTCAGATGTCCGTATGATTTTTACGGATCCACGGATACATAGATCGGATCCGCAAAACAAATACGGACATCTGAATGGAGCCTTATAGGGGGGTGATCAATAACAGGGGGGTGATCACCCCATATAGACTCCCTGATCACCCCCCTGTCATTGATCACCCCCCTGTCATTGATCACCCCTCTGTCATTGATCACCCCCCTGTAAGGCTCCATTCAGACATAAAAGGAATGTGGGCCCCTTTGCGCATCTAGGCTGCAAAAAAGTGCCACACATGTGGTATCTCCGTACTCAGGAGAAGTTGGGGAATGTGTTTTGGGGTGTCATTTTACATATACCCATGCTGGGTGAGAGAAATATCTTGGCAAAAGACAACTTTTCCCATTTTTTTATACAAAGTTGGCATTTGACCAAGATATTTATCTCACTCAGCATGGGTATATGTAAAATGACACCCCAAAACACATTTCCCAACTTCTCCTGAATACGGAGATACCAGATGTGTGACACTTTTTTGCAGCCTAGGTGGGCAAAGGGGCCCACATTCCAAAGAGCACCTTTCGGATTTCACTGGTCATTTTTTACAGAATTTGATTTCAAACTCCTTACCACACATTTGGGCCCCTAGAATGCCAGGGCAGTATAACTACCCCACAAGTGACCCCATTTTGGAAAGAAGACACCCCAAGGTATTCGCTGATGGGCATAGTGAGTTCATGGAAGTTTTTATTTTTTGTCACAAGTTAGTGGAATATGAGACTTTGTAAGAAAAAAAAAAAAATCATTTTCCGCTAACTTGTGACAAAAAATAAAAAGTTCTATGAACTCACTATGCCCATCAGTGAATACCTTAGGGTGTGTACTTTCCGAAATGGGGTCATTTGTGGGGTGTTTGTACTGTCTGGGCATTGTAGAACCTCAGGAAACATGACAGGTGCTCAGAAAGTCAGAGCTGCTTCAAAAAGCGGAAATTCACATTTTTGTACCATAGTTTGTAAACGCTATAACTTTTACCCAAACCATTTTTTTTTACCCAAACATTTTTTTTTTATCAAAGACATGTAGAACAATAAATTTAGAGCAAAATTTATATATGGATGTCGTTTTTTTTGCAAAATTTTACAACTGAAAGTGAAAAATGTCATTTTTTTGCAAAAAAATCGTTAAATTTCGATTAATAACAAAAAAAGTAAAAATGTCAGCAGCAAAGAAATACCACCAAATAAAAGCTCTATTAGTGAGAAGAAAAGGAGGTAAAATTCATTTGGGTGGTAAGTTGCATGACCGAGCAATAAATGGTGAAAGTAGTGTAGGTCAGAAGTGTAAAAAGTGGCCTGGTCTTTCAGGGTGTTTAAGCACTGGGGGCTGAGGTGGTTAACCTATGGTCCGTGGTAGCGGAATCCATAATGGAATTCTTAGATAACCCGAACTCGAACCTTGTACACCGAACTTGAAAACAAAAGTTCACTCAACACTAAATATGATGCTACTACGGCAGGGAGAAACATAATGGTGACATTGACATGGCTGGTATCCATGGTTTGCGTCCGCAGAACACATTTCGTTTTAGAAGCATATTTCTTCTTTACACCGCCTGCTGAACAGGAGTACCAATATTGTGCATCAGTTACATTTGCCTCAACTTTTGGAAATACCAGTTTTATGTGCAAAAATTGTTGAATACTCTTAAAAATGGTGCAAGTGGTCATCGATTTGGCACGTCACCGGATAAATGTGCGCGGCTGATCTATAAACTCTGCATGAATGGAGCACTGTACATATTATGTATTTGAAATGACATACTGTGAGATTACTGTACTTATTGCCTTGTCAGTGACTCTGTGCTACCCTAATACTACCGACACGGTCCCGCTGCTAATAGAACTACAACCATGTGTGAAGCCATAATGGTTCAAACTAGTCTCATACAAGAAAGCAGAAGCTGGGAGAGAAATAATGTCTAGTCAGTACTGAACTCCCAGCTGCAGTGACACAGGAAGCAAGGCAATGACCAATCTCCTAGAAGCTGCGTGCTGCAGTATATACCATCTAGAAGAGGCAGTACAGCTCCAGCCCCCAGCCACCCTGCCCTCCATAAATGAAGGAAACAACTAGCCGCTTTCTAGAGGAAGTGCTATGGAAGGAGGCAGCAGACACTTCCTAAATACAGTTTGTACTCAGGCAGTGTACAAGAGGTTAAAAGCGCCTAGCATACCATACATTACACAGCAACATATCACTCACCTGTAGCCTTCTCTCTCTGTCTGCATATAAGTGCCAGGCAGGGAAGTTGGAGTGCAAACTACAACTCCCAGCATGCTTTGCAACTACTCAAAGTTTCAACAACTTTATCCGTCCCTTTTTGTGTTTTTGAGAGTATTGGGGATTGAGAATACTTAGAGACTATATGCAAGAGCTCCCCTTGCTGGCAGTTATGTGATTCTTTGGGCCAGGTTGCTTGTTGGAGGCTGTGTGCAAATGACTGCAAGCATAGTTCTAGCAGGAGACTGGGAGGAGTGCTCTCAAACAAGGCACCTAGGATTCATCTATTGTATATACAGCACCGTCATCTCCGGTGTGGCTGTGCACTGTACATCAGCAGTCAATATTTTTTTTTTTAACGCCTTCGTAATGCAACAATTTTCCGTATTTTTCCTCTTTGCAGGAACCATAACTTTATTTTTTGTTCACATATCAGAGCTTATTTTTTTGTAGGACAAGTTGTAATCTCTAAGGCTACATGCACACGACCGTTGTGTGTTTCGCGGTCCGCAAATTGCAGATCCGCAAAACACGGATGGCGTCCGTGTGCGTTCCGCAATTTGCAGAACAGCACGGACAGCCATTGATATAACTGCCTATTCTTGTCTCCAAAACGGACAATAGGACAGGTTATTTTATTTTTTTGCTGGGCCACGAAACGGAGCAACGCATCTTTTGCTGCCCCATTGAAGTGAATGGGTCCGCATCCGAACCGCAGAAACTGCGGCTCGGATGCGGACCAAAACAACGGCCGTGTGCATGAGGCTTAATGGCACCATTGCCATTGCATACAATGTAGTGGAAACCTGGAAAAATGCAATTCAGTGATTGTTGTATGTGTTTCATTCTTATGTGGCACACAAACCTTGCACATACTCTATACATACCTTCCAACTGTCCTGGATCCTGCAGGACAGTCCTGGATTTCAGTGGCTGTCCTTCCCGCAGTCCTTGCACAGGGGGTTATGTCCTGCTTTCTAGCAGCTGTCCCTGCTTCCATAGGAAGCAGGGACAGCTGCCTGTAATGATGAAGCAGAGAGCTGTCCTTCCGCGTGAGGGGACACAGCAGGGCATATTACTGTGAGGGGGGCACAGATGAGCCCATTACTGTGAGGGGGGCACAGATGAGCCCATTACTGTGAGGGGGGCACAGATGAGCCCATTACTGTGAGGGGGGCACAGATGAGCCCATTACTGTGAGGGGGGCACAGATGAGCCCATTACTGTGAGGGGGGCACAGATGAGCCCATTACTGTGAGGGGGGCACAGATGAGCCCATTACTGTGAGGGGGGCACAGATGAGCCCATTACTGTGAGGGGGGCACAGATGAGCCCATTACTGTGAGGGGGGCACAGATGAGCCCATTACTGTGAGGGGGGCACAGATGAGCCCATTACTGTGAGGGGGGCACAGATGAGCCCATTACTGTGAGGGGGGCACAGATGAGCCCATTACTGTGAGGGGGGCACAGATGAGCCCATTACTGTGAGGGGGGCACAGATGAGCCCATTACTGTGAGGGGGGCACAGATGAGCCCATTACTGTGAGGGGGGCACAGATGAGCCCATTACTGTGAGGGGGGCACAGATGAGCCCATTACTGTGAGGGGGGCACAGATGAGCCCATTACTGTAAGGGGGGCACAGATGAGCCCATTACTGTAAGGGGGGCACAGATGAGCCCATTACTGTAAGGGGGGCACAGATGAGCCCATTACTGTAAGGGGGGCACAGATGAGCCCATTACTGTAAGGGGGCACAGATGAGCCTATTACTGTAAGAGGGCACAGATCTGGGCATAGCTACTGTGCACATATCTGGGCATCACTACTGTGAGAAGCACATATCTGGGCAAAGCTACTGTGAGGGGGCACACATCTGGCCATAACTACTGTGAAGGAGGCAGAATGCTGGCATAAGTACTGTGTAGTGGCATAAAGGGGAAATAATTACTATGTGGGGGCTGGGTGGGATTAGGAGTTTAGTTATGTTTTGGGTGGAGTTAGAAGCGTGGCCACATGGCCACACATACTGTCCCTCTTCCTTTTCAAAAGTTGGGAGGTATGTGTATGTTACATTTTAGTGCCAGGCTTTGGAGCAGTAAGGATGCCTGGCCCTATCAATCTGACTAGGAGGGGGAGTGGCAATAGGGAGAGGTGGAGGTACAGTGGTGCTCCGAGCACCTCATTTGCATATGACTGAAAATAAGAATTTCTCTGCAATGGCAGTATTGATTGCAGAACGGCTCACTTTAGTTGCCATGATCAACCCTACCTGCCTCGCACAATAGGATTGATGATGCTGATGTCACGATCAGTGTGGGGGGTGGGAACTCCACACTGAACACAGGAGCGAAGGGGAACAGTTACCTGGCCTGGAAACTAGGGAAGAAACAGGTTACCTCCTAGACAACCCTAATCCGGGCACTAACTACCGTATCTATCAATATAACACATAATGCAACAGCACTCTGCAAACCAAATAAAGTACAAAGACATATTACACCTGTGCATTGGGATGTGCTGACTAACCCCCTTTTCCTTTGTAGTTTATATGGGAGACGTGGCTGACTCCTATTTTGGTTGTGCACTCCTGTAGCCTGTTTTGCCTCATATGCTAATTAAAATCAGCCTGAGTATATAGTTTGCTCTGCATGCATGTTGCTACTTGGATTCAATGGAGGCCATTTTGCCACCACAGAGATATAAACCAAAAGGGGCCCAGCATGCATGTGGAACCTACACCTCCTGAATTTCATGGTCGCTGTCATGGCACATAACAGGTGAATTTAGTGTTAGGTTCCAGTCTTATAGAGATCGCCTTGACGTGCGGCAGACGGGCTCAAATATTTTTGTACAAAATATATTTGCCAAGCATCTCTAATTTATTAGCATAGTATTTGCAATGTAATGTCTTTGTACTTTATTTGGTTTGTAAAGTGCTGTTGCATTATGTGTTGTTCTATATGTGTTTTCAGCCATAGCGACGTGCACCTGCGCATTGGGATGTGCTGACTAACCCCCTTTTCCTTTATCAATATGAATAGACCCTGAAGGTAGGAATATTCATATGCAGTATATCTAGGCCTTTATAACCCTATTAGGCCATGGAAAAGGTTAGGGCCAGAGGCAACCCATTCCTCCCCAGATGAATGAATGGATGTCTCTGTCTCAGGCCCAGATACAAACAGGGAATATAACAAACACAAACAAACACGACACTTAACTTCTGTAGAGGAACATACAGATGACAAACTCACAGCAGCTCAGCCAAACCCAAATTAACCACCTCCGGACCGCCTAACGCAGGATCGCGTTCCGGAGTTGGCAGCCCTGCGCAGAGTCACGCATATATGCGTCATCTCGCGATGGCCGAGATTTCCTGTGAACGCGCGCACACAGGTGCGCGCGCTCACAGGAACGGAAGGTAAGAGAGTTGATCTCCAGCCTGCCAGCGGCGATCGTTCGCTGGCAGGCTGGAGATGTGTTTTTTTTAACCCCTAACAGGTATATTAGACGCTGTTTTGATAACAGCGTCTAATATACCTGCTACCTGGTCCTCTGGTGGTCCCCTTTGTTTGGATCGACCACCAGAGGACACGGGTAGCTCAGTAAAGTAGCACCAAGCACCACTACACTACACTACACCCCCCCCCCCCCCGTCACTTATTAACCCCTTATTAGCCCCTGATCACCCCATATAGACTCCCTGATCACCCCCCTGTCATTGATTACCCCCCTGTCATTGATCAACCCCCTGTAAAGCTCCATTCAGATGTCCGCATGATTTTTACGGATCCACTGATAGATGGATCGGATCCGCAAAACGCATCCGGACGTCTGAATGAAGCCTTACAGGGGCGTGATCAATGACTGTGGTGATCACCCCATATAGACTCCCTGATCACCCCCCTGTCATTGATTACCCCCCCTGTCATTGATTACCCCCCTGTAAAGCTCCATTCAGATGTCCGCATGATTTTTACGGATCCACTGATAGATGGATCGGATCCGCAAAACGCATCCGGACGTCTGAATGAAGCCTTACAGGGGCATGATCAATGACTGTGGAGATCATCCCATATAGACTCCCTGATCACCCCCCTGTAAAGCTCCATTCAGATGTCCGCATGATTTTTACGGATGCACTGATAGATGGATCCGATCCGCAAAACGCATCCGGACGTCTGAATGAAGCCTTACAGGGGCATGATCAATGACTGTGGTGATCACCCCATATAAACTCCCTGATCACCCCCCTGTCATTGATTACACCCCTGTCATTGATCAACCCCCTGTAAAGCTCCATTCAGATGTCCGTATGATTTTTACGGATGCACTGATAGATGGATCCGATCCGCAAAACGCATCCGGACGTCTGAATGAAGCCTTACAGGGGCGTGATCAATGACTGTGGTGATCACCCCATATAGACTCCCTGATCACCCCCCTGTAAAGCTCCATTCAGATGTCCGCATGATTTTTACGGATGCACTGATAGATGGATCCGATCCGCAAAACGCATCCGGACGTCTGAATGAAGCCTTACAGGGGCATGATCAATGACTATGGTGATCACCCCATATAGACTCCCTGATCACCACCCCTGTCATTGATCACCACCCCTGTCATTGATCACCCCCTGTCATTGATCACCCCTTGTAAGGCTCCATTCAGACATTTTTTTGGCCCAAGTTAGCGAAATTTTTATTTTTTTTTTTCTTACAAAGTCTCATATTCCACTAACTTGTGTCAAAAAATAAAATCTCACATGAACTCACCATACCCCTCACGGAAACCAAATGCGTAAAATTTTTTAGACATTTATATTCTAGACTTCTTCTCACGCTTTAGGGCCCCTAGAATGCCAGGGCAGTATAAATACCCCACATGTGACCCCATTTCGGAAAGAAGACACCCCCAGGTATTCCGTGAGGGCCATATTGAGTCCATGAAAGATTGAAATTTTTGTCCCAAGTTAGCGGAACGGGAGACTTTGTGAGAAAAAAATTAAAAATATCAATTTCTGCTAACTTGTGCCAAAAAAAAAAAAATTCTATGAACTCGCCATGCCCCTCATTGAATACCTTGGGGTGTCTTCTTTCCAAAATGGGGTCACATGTGGGGTATTTATACTGCCCTGGCATTCTAGGGGCCCCAAAGCGTGAGAAGAAGTCTGGTATCCAAATGTCTAAAAATGCCCTCCTAAAAGGAATTTGGGCACCTTTGCGCATCTAGGCTGCAAAAAAGTGTCACACATCTGGTATCGCCGTACTCAGGAGAAGTTGGGGAATGTGTTTTGGGGTGTCATTTTACATATACCCATGCTGGGTGAGAGAAATATCTTGGTCAAATGCCAACTTTGTATAAAAAAATGGGAAAAGTTGTCTTTTGCCAACATATTTCTCTCACCCAGCAAGGGTATATGTAAAATGACACCCCAAAACACATTCCCCACCTTCTCCTGAGTACGGCAATACCAGATGTGTGACACTTTTTTGCAGCCTAGGTGGGCAAAGGGGCCCATATTCCAAAGAGCACCTTTCGGATTTCACAGGTCATTTTTTACAGAATTTGATTTCAAACTCCTTACCACACATTTGGGCCCCTAGAATGCCAGGGCAGTATAACTACCCCACAAGTGACCCCATTTTGGAAAGAAGAGACCCCAAGGTATTTCGTGATGGGCATAGTGAGTTCATAGAAGTTTTTATTTTTTGTCACAAGTTAGTGGAATATGAGACTTTGTAAGAAAAAAAAAAAAATCATCATTTTCCGCTAACTTGTGACAAAAAATAAAAAGTTCTATGAACTCACTATGCCCATCAGCGAATACCTTAGGGTGTGTACTTTCCGAAATGGGGTCATTTGTGGGGTGTTTGTACTGTCTGGCCATTGTAGAACCTCAGGAAACATGACAGGTGCTCAGAAAGTCAGAGCTGCTTCAAAAAGCGGAAATTCACATTTTTGTACCATAGTTTGTAAACGCTATAACTTTTACCCAAACCATTTTTTTTTTACCCAAACATTTTTTTTTTATCAAAGACATGTAGAACAATAAATTTAGAGCAAAATTTCTATATGGATCTCGTTTTTTTTGCAAAATTTTACAACTGAAAGTTAAAAATGTCATTTTTTTGCAAAAAAATCGTTAAATTTCGATTAATAACAAAAAAGTAAAAATGTCAGCAGCAATGAAATACCACCAAATGAAAGCTCTATTAGTGAGAAGAAAAGGAGGTAAAATTCATTTAGGTGGTAAGTTGCATGACCGAGCAATAAACGGTGAAAGTAGTGTAGGTCAGAAGTGTAAAAAGTGGCCTGGTCTTTCAGGGTGTTTAAGCACTGGGGGCTGAAGTGGTTAAGCTATCTACTGCATAGTTAGAAGGGTGGGGTCAGACTATAAAGGGTAGAAGTGATGACCACTGAGCAACAGCTAAGAAAAGGGAAGTGGTCATTAACCCTATCAACACTGAATCAAGAGAAATCTTGGAGGCTGTGAGATTCCTCCACGCTCAGCCAATCTCCTTGATTTCCTAACATCAGTCACCTGAGGGACCGTGACAGTACCCCCCCCCCCCTCCTACGGGTGACCTCCGGGCACCCAGGACCGACCTTATCAGGATGGGCTCTGAAAGGCCTTCACCAGACGATTTGCATTAACATCAGCCGCTGGAACCCACATTCTGTCCTCTGGTCTGTAATCCATCCAGTGGACGAGATTCTGGAGGGATCTATGGAGAACTCAGGAGTCCACAATCCTGCTGATTAGAAATTCTAAATTACCGTCCACATGACAGGAGCGGGAGGCAAGGAGGACGACTCAACAGGTTTGACACATTTCTTCAACAATGATTTATGAAATACGTTATGAATTTTCAAAGCCTGAGGAAGTTCAAGACGGAAGGCTACATGGTTAACAATGGCAATGATCTTATATGGACCAATAAATCTTGAGCCCAACTTCCAATAAGGTACCTTTAATGTTTCATGTGGCCAGCCACACAGAATCACCCACTCTCAGGTCCGGACCATTCATATGGCTCCTGTCAGCCACACGCTTATACCTGCTGCCCATCTTTTTCAGGTTATTTTAGATTTTCCGCCCAATTGAAGACAAAGAGGAAAATCGTTCCTCCTCAGGAATACCGGAAGTTTGAACCAGAAAATGTTCCATACCGTGGATGGAATCCATATGCCCCAAAAAACTGACTTATCAGTGGACTCCTGTCTACGGTTATTAATGGCTAACTCAGCTAACGACAAGAATGAAGACCACTCCTCCTGGTTCTCCGAAACAAAACATCTCAAGTAAGTCTCCAGATTCTAATTGGTGTGCTCCGTCTGTCCGTTCGACTGACGATGAAAAGCTGAAGAAAAAGGACAATTGTACCCCCAGTCAAGTACAGAACGCTTTCCAGAATCTGGAAACAAACTGTGTCCCCCGATCAGACACCACATCAGAGGGAATGCCATGTAGTTTCACGATGTTATCGACAAACACCCGTGCAAGAGTCTTGGCATTAGGTAGAGCAGGCAATGCTATAAAATGCGCCATTTTGCTAAACCGATCAACTACCACCAGGATCACGGCTTTTCCCGAAGAATTCGGTAAATCTGTGATAAAGTCCATGGACAAATGCGTCCAAGGTCTGGATGGGATGGGTAACGGAAGAAGAGATCCAGAAAGCAGAGTATGTATCACCTTAGCACGAGCACAGGTACGACAGGCTGACACATAGTCCTCAACACACTTAAGCAGCCCTGGCACCAAAATCTGCGCGAGATGAGATAGACAGTGGATCTACTCCCAGGGTGTCCAGCTAAGACAGTACAGTGATGTTCCTCAAATACCTTATGACGTAAGTCTGAAGGAACAAACAATTCTCCTGGAGGACAAGAGTCTGGTGCATCCTCTTGGGCCTCCAACACCTTAGCCTCAAAATCAGGCTATAGGGCAGATATGACTACCCCTTCAGAAAAAAAATATAGGACTATGCTCTTTAGAATTACCCCCCCCCCCCCCCACCCCCACCCCCCCACCCGGAAAACTGCATGACAAAGCATCTGCCTTGACGTTCTTAACCCCAGGGCAGCAGGTGACAATGAAGTTAAATCTGGTGAAAAACAGCAACCATCTGGCCTGCCTTGGATTCAATTGTTTAGCCGACTCAAGGTAAGACAGATTTCTGTGATCAATAATTACCGTAATAGGATGAATTGCTACTTCCAACCAATTTCACCATTCTTCAAAAGCCAACTTAATGGCCAGCAATTCCTTATTACCCACGTCATAATTTCTTTCAGCAGTCGAGAGTTTTTTTTAGAGAAAAAAAGCACATGGGTGCTATTTACTAGGTGAAGGACCTTGCAACAAAACTGCTCCCACCGCTACCTCGGATGCGTCAACATCTACAATGAATGGCTGAGACATGTCCGGTTGCCCCAGAATAGGGGCTGAAGCAAAACATTCCTTCACAGCAGAAAAGGCTTGTAATGCCGCCTTAGACCAAACTGAGAAATCGACCCCCTTCCTAGTCGTGTCTGTTAAAAGTTTAACCACAGTTGAATAGTTCAAGATGAATTTACGGTAGTAGTTGGTGAATCCCAAAAACTGCATAAGTGCTTTCAGATTTTCGGGTCGATCCCAGTCCAACACCGCACGGACTTTCTCGGGATCAATACGAAAACCTGAGGGTGAGAGCAGGTAACCCAGGAATTGCACTTCCTAAACAGCAAAAACACATTTTTCCATCTTCGCATACAAGTTATTATCTCTTAGGATCTGTAACACCTGTCTCACATGATCCTCATGAGTCTCCATGTCTGGAGGATAAATTAGTATGTCATCCAGATATACAACAACAAATCTCCCCACCAGATGATGAAAGATGTCATTGATAAAGTGTTGAAAAAACGCTGAAGCATTGTTTAACCCAAAGGGCATGACCAGGTTTTTAAAATGACCCTCAGGGGTATTAAATGCAGTCTTCCACTCATCCCCCTCCCTGATCCTTACCAGATTATATGCCGCCCTCAGATCCAAATTCGAGAACACCTTGGCACCGACAATCTGACTAAAGAAATCCGGAATCAACGGGAGAGGGTAAGGATCACGGACGGAAATATGGTTGAGCTCGCGGAAGTTCAGACATGGTCTAAGGGTACCATCTTTGTAAAAAAAAAAAAAAAAAAAAAAAAAACAGCAGCCACTGGGGATTTGGATGGTCTGATATGACCCTTCGCCAAGCTCTTGGTGATACACTCTCGCATAGCCTTTCTTTCGGGCTCCGAAAGATTAAACAACCAAGATTTGGGCAGTTTAACTTCAGGAATAAGATTGGCGGGACAATCATACTCCCAATGCGGGGGAAACTCCTGGTTACCACTCTCAGAAAACACATCAGAAAATGCAGAAATGAGCGACGGTACAGTTTTAGTGGTGGCCACAGAGAAAGATACATTAAGACAGTTGTCCATGCAAAAATCACTCCAATCAAGAATCTATGGTAGGATTATGTTTGCTTAACCATGGTAAGCCCAAAACCATTGGAGCAGACAGACCCTCCAACACATAACACAAGACAGATTTCTGATCCATCAATCAGGTTAACCCCAGCCCCACTGTCTATAAATACCTTGATTTCCACAGTTTTGGACTCTAGCGCCACCACGGCAGACAGGAGAAATCAGGTACTACCAGTAAATGACAAAAGTTTTCTTGCTCCCCACCCACAGCACCAGTAGTAATTTGGGGATTAAGCGGTTTTTGTTTTGTTTACACCTTGACGCTGAATGTATGGACAAATATTCACAAAATGTCCCTTCTTTCCAGAACAAAAACAGACTCCCTTCATATGACCAGAGCTCTTACCAGCAGTCCCAGGAGTTGCTCCCCCCAACTGCATAGGCTCCTCACAAGGCGTAACCACAGGTGTCTCTTTACCATAAGTGTCAAAGGAAGCGCCACCTTACTTGACAGTACATCCTGAGGGTGAGGACTCTTAGATCTCCCGCTCAAGCGTCTATCCAGACGTACAGCAAGGGACATGGCTGCTTCCAATGACTCAGGTTTTTAATTAAAGGACAACGCGTCCTGCAGCCTCTCAGATAGACCCTGACAGAGCTGTCTACAGAGAGCAGGATCATTCCACTCCATATCCGTAGCCCATCTCCTAAATTCAGAGCAATAGATTTCCGCGGAGTGTTCTCCCTGCCGTAAACCACGTAACTTGGTCTCAGCCTGAGAGATCCGATCCGGGTCATCATAAATAAGACCCAAGGCTCTAAAACATTCATCTACCGACTGGAGGGACGGTGATCCGGTTGGCAAAGAAAAAGTCCAAGACTGTGCATCATCCTTAAGCAAAGAAATTATCATACCCACACGTTGACACTACCCCGAAGAGTATGGATGCAGCTTAAAGTACAACTTACACAATTCCCTGAACCGAATGAAGATGTCACTACCCTATCTGTCCAGGAGGGCAACCTTAGGTTCAGGGCATGCCTGGTACCCACCATCGGAACCAGCCGCCTGTGGTCTCTGAATCCGTAAGACTGTCGCGCAGAGGTCAGCTACCTCCAAAGACAGTCCCTGCAGCTGTTCGACCAGTAGAGACATAGGATCCATAGCTGCACTGACCTGAACAAAATGGCCGTTTATATGGCGGTTGTAACGGCCTACAAGTGAATGCTCCAAACTCCCGAACGGAACCTCACGAATAGCTGCTAGCAGACGAATAGGAAACGCACCCAAGCGGCTTACACTCCTAGCAATCAGTCTCTAACAGCATACAGTGAATCCCCCCCCCCCCCCCAAGAACGAGACGAGGCTCTGTGTTGAGGGTAAAGCAGTGGACAGCAAGAGCTGCGTGTTTATTGTTCTTATATAACATTGTTACACCTTAGTACCACCCACAGGGTTTTGTAAAAACAACCAATAAACACATACAATACAGTAAAACACTCCCATACCAAATCCTCCCCCCTTCTCCTGTGATACAATTACCTTACACAATGGGTTGATGTAATTATCACAGGCAGGAGAATACATAGTTTTAAACAATGTCTTCTGTCCTGGAGACAACTGAGGAGTAATTCAAATTATCTCTCAGGACAAAGGGAAATCGCCAATACACACGTGGGGACAATAGAACAGAAACCACTATTCAAATATACAATGTCACAACCATTACAGTAAACACAGACATTTAACATATCCAAAAAAGGGGTTCAAAAGTTAGTAAAAGTCCTTTGTGAACAAAGGAAGCATGGCTTTTCTGCCCAAAACCAGTTTTTACAGAGTTAGGCCTAGTTCACACAAACGTATGGTTTTTATAGTTTTTTGCAGTCCGTTTTTCACGGATCCGTTGTTCCGTTTTTGAGTTCCGTTGTGTTTCCGTTTTTCCGTATGGCATATACAGTAATTACATAGAAAAAATTGGGCTGGGCATAACATTTTCAATAGATGGTTCAGAAAAAACGGAACTTATACGGAAGACATACGGATGCATTTCCGTATGTGTTCCGTTTTTTTTGTGGACCCATTGACTTTAATGGAGCCACGGAACGTGATTTGCGGCCAAATATAGGACATGTTCTATCTTTCAACGGAACGGAAAAACAGAAATGGAATGCATGCGGAACACATTCCGTTTTTTTTGCGGAACCATTGAAATGAATGGTTCTGTATACGGAACACAAAAAAACAGCCCGTACACCCACAAAAAAAAAAACAAAAAAAAAAAACACATGTTTGTGTGAACTAGGCCTTAGGCGGTGTGAGATAATTGGCTTAACTGGGTGTGGTAAGCCAACTAGGTACAGAAAATACCTCTATTCACAACAACCGCAAAACTACACAAACATACATAACTCCTATCAAACTGAACAGAACCCCCACATTCAACTTATCCCCAGATGGCTTGGATCTGAGCGCTCAATATATCCGAACAGTGCTCAGATGCCACAAACACAGTCAAATCGCCATGGGGTTTAAGTTTAGCATGGGCTGATGAGAGGGCCCATAATCCTGGGGCAAGAGGCTGCAAACCAGGCTTCTCCAGCACCCAGTGGCGAGGTTGGTTTCGCCACAGCTGTAGATAATGTCAGGATCAGTGGTGGTGGAAGGGGGGGGGGGGGGGGGGGGGGGACTTCACACTGAACACAGGAGGGAAGGGGGAACAGAAACTGGGCCTTGAAATTAGGGAAATAGCAGGTCAACTCCTAGACAACCCTAATTATTTATTAATATGGATAGACCCTGAAGGTAGGAATATTCATATGCAGGATACCTAGGCCTTTATAGCCCTATTATGCCCTGGAAAAGGTTAGGACCAGAGACAACCGATTCCTCCCCAGATGGATGAATGGAAGTCTCTGTCTCAGGCCCAGATACAAACAACAGGGAATATAACAAACAAACACGACACTTAACTTCTGTAGAGACTGAAGAGCAGGACCACCAGAGACAAACTCACATCAGCTCAGCCAAACCCAAATGAAGCTGTCTACCACATAGTCAGAAGGGTGAAGTCAGACTATAAAGGGTAGAAGTGATGACCAGTGAGGAACAGCTGAGAAAAGGGAAGTGGTCATTAACCCTATCAACACTGAATCAAGAGAAATTAAGGAGGCTGTTAGATTCCTCCACGCTCAGCCAATCTCCTTGATTTCTTGACATCAGTCACCCGAGGGACCGTGACAGCTGACTGGTGTTTTTTCTACTTAACCACTTGCCGCACACGTAACGCCGAAAGGCGTCATTGCTGCGGCGCTCTCAGGCTACACTAACGCCGATTGGCGTCATCTCGCGTGAGCCGAGATTTCCTGTGAACACGCGCACACAGGATCGCGTAGTGCACAAGTTCATCTACAGCCTGCCGGCCGCGATCATTGGCTGGCAGGCTGTGGATTTTTGAATCGATAAATGAAAGAGGCATGTCAGACGCTATTTTGAAAATAGCGTCTGATATAACTGCTGCCTGGTCCTCTGGTGGTCCCTTTCGCTTGGATCGACCACCAGAGGACACAGGCAGCTCTGTAAGTAGCACCAAATCACCACACTACACATTAGATATTACCCTGCCATTTATTAACCCCTTATTTAGCACCTGATCACCCATATTAGACTCCCTGATCACCCTGATCACCCCCTTGTCCACCCCCCTGTCACTGATCACCCCCCACCTGTAAGGGTCCCTCATCCCTGCCAGGTAGTTAGCTACTTGCTAGGTAGTTTAGCGCCCAGCCCACCGCACCGCAGTCACTGATTAGTCGCTGATTAGCGTCATCGCTGTCGCTAATCAGCACTAGTACTATATAGTATTTGTAAGTGATCAATACTGATCGCATTCAGATCTATATAAGTACATTAGGGTCACCTTAGGTTCTACAAAAAACGCAGTGTTCGCCCGATCAGGCCTGATCTTGTGCGCACACTTGCGTTCAGTCCGCCCCACCGCAGTGACAGAAATATTTTTTTTCTGATCACTGCAAAAACACTGTAAAATCGCTGCGCCGCTATAAAGATCACTTTTGAGCTTTTTGGATCTTTATTAGCGATCGCAGTATTACTTCGCAAGCACTCCTTTTTACTAGGTAGGTTTGCTCTTTTTCCCGGGTAGTCTCAGAGGAATACCCCCTAAATTTAGTGAACCCAAAATGTCAAACAAGGGGTATTCCGCTGAAGAGGCCTACAGGATTCTGGCCGTGATGGATGAAAGTGATGGGGACGCCTCATCCGCTGAATCCAGTGGTTCAGAATATGAACCTGTAGACAGCAGTGGCACTCTAGCGAAGATGACGAGGTAGAGGTCCCTGCTACGGTCAGGCGTACCCGATCCCATGTCAGAGTTCTGCATACCCCGCATGATGATCCTCATTTGCAGCAGAGTGGTGCTAGCGCTGATCTTGTTTATGGTGCGGCATACACCAGCAGCGCAGCACACCCTGGACCTTCTACCAGCACTGCCGTATTCCCTGGTGAAGTGGCGAGCACCAGAAGGGCAGTTCCAGCTGGTACGGTGGCACGTGCAATAACTCCCCTGTCGCAGCCACCGCGTTCACAGGCCCGTAGAACCCTTAGTCTCCCAGAGGTGCTGGCAAATCCTAATTGGCAATCCCCTGCTTCTGCCGCACCCGTATTGCCCCCTTTCACCGCCCAGTCTGGAGTTCACGTGGAGACGGCTTATTTAGGATCGGCCCTTCAGTTTTTTGAGGTGTTCTTCACCGCGGATCTCTATGACCTAGTTGTGGCAGAAACCAACCGCTACGCCACACAGTTTATTACCGCCAATCCGGAAAGCTTCTATGCCCAGCCTTTCCGGTGGAAACCAGTCACAGTTTCCGAGTTGAAATTTTTTTTGGGCCTTCTCCTCAGCATGGGTCTAACTAAAAAAAAATGATTGCGGTCATATTGGTCTAAAGACCCAATACATTACATGCCCATGTTCTCTGCTGCAATGTCTAGGGCACGTTTTGAGGCCATCATGTGCTTTATGCATTTTACTGACAATAGCACCTGTCATCCAAGAGGCCACCCTGCTTATGACCGGCTCCATAAAATTCGGCCCCTCATAGACCATTTGTCATCCAGATTTGCAGATGCGTATACCCCTAATCAAAACATCTGCATAGACGAGTCCCTAGTACATTTTACCGGGCGCCTTGGCATAAAACAGTACATCCCCAGCAAGCGCGCCCGGTATGGGGTCAAACTGTATAAGCTCTGTGAAAGGGCCACAGGCTATACATATCATTTTAGGGTCTATGAGGGAAAAGACTCAAAACTGGAGCCGGTCGGATGTCCTGACTACCTGGGGAGCAGTGGCAAGATTGTCTGGGACTTGGTGTCACCCTTACTCCACAAGGGGTACCACTTATACGTTTACAATTTTTACTCATACGTGGCCCTCTTTCGGCACTTACATCTAGTCGGAATTCAATGCTGTGGCACCGCGCGACCTAGTCGCCGGGGCTTCCCCCAATGGCTCGTTAGTACCCGACTTGCACGGGGGGAGAGGGCTGCCTTGTGTGACCAAGAACTGCTCGCGGTGAAGTAGAGGGACGTTTACCTTCTGTCCACCATTCACGCAGACACGACTGTCCAAATTGAACGGGCAACTGGAGTCATTGTGAAACCCCTCTCTGTCCACGACTATAACCTTCACATGGGAGGGGTGGACTTCAATGACCAGATGTTGGCTCCCTATTTAGTTTCCCAACGCACCAGACGCTGGTATAAGAAGGTGTCTGTTTATTTAATTCAATTGGCAATGTATAATAGTTTTGTTCTCTACAGTAAGGCTGGGAGAACAGGATCCTTCCTAAAATTCCAGGAAGAGATCATTTCGGAACTCCTGTATCCAGGAGGGTCCGTGCCCCAAGTCCCTGATGTAGTGAGCCGGCAGTGAGTACATGGCAGACACTTCCCGTCTGTCTATCCTGGTACCCCAACTCAACGTTCCCCAAGAAAAAGATGTCGTGTCTGTAGCAGGGGTGGAATAAGGCGTGACACCACCTTTTTTTGTCCTGACTGTCCTGACCAGCCTGCCCTATGCATAGAGGAGTGTTTCCGCAAGTTCCACACTCAGGTACACTATTAGTGTAGGGATTGCGTCACACAGGACAGGCACACAGGGGTCTTAGGGCCCTTTCACACAGAGCTGCCACAAACCTCTCCTTTCACCTGGGACAAAGTGCATAATGTACTTCGCCACATCTCTGGGCGATTTGTGCTTTGCACATTGTCCCATGGGGAAGGAGAGGTTTGTCCTATAAAGGTAAAAAAAAAAAATAATAATCACCGGTAAGCAAAAAAGTTATTGTTCTGTTTCAAAAGTTTATAAGAGTTAATGTTCTCTAAAGTTAATGTTAATAAATTTATTGCGTTGCGGCCTGTTTTTTTTTTTTTTTTTACCTTCTAGGTGGACCAAGCGATCAAGCAGCTGCAGCACTGATGTGCATTCTGACAGAAGCATTGCGCTGCTGTCAGGTTACACAAAAGTCGGTGTATGCGGCGCTGCAAGACGAGATTTCTCCTCTGCAGTAAAAGATACGTTTGCCGAGGCATATGAGCTGAGGAGGCGGCGGTGTTCATATGCTTTGGCAAACACTTTGCATATCTAAAAAAAAATAATAATAATCCCGGCAATGATTTATTCATCCACATCGATTGATGTGAATGGAGAAATCTGGCTTGCCAGGGCACATGAGCTAAGTGGGTATGGATGTTGGGCGGAGCTCCTATGTCCTGGCAGACGCCTTTCCCCTCCTTTTCTTTTTTGGCAGAGATTTTTTCATCCACATTGATCGATGTGAATGAAGAAATCTGTGCCGTTCATTTTTTCTTTCAGCCCAGAGGCTGAACGGAAAAAAAAAATCTCATTACCTGTATGCTCAATATAAGGAGAATAGCAGAAACTCCTAATGTTGGCCATACATGTAATGACTGCGGAGACCTTCAAATGCCAGGGCAGTACAAACACCCCACAAATGACCCCATTTTGGAAAGAAGACACCCCAAGGTATTCGCTGAGGGGCATATTGAGTCCATGAAAGATTGAAATTTTTGTCCCAAGTTAGTGGAAAGGGAGACTTTGTGAGAAAAAACAAAAAAAATCAATTTCCGCTAACTTGTGCCAAAAAAAAAAAAAATTCTATGAACTCGCCATGCCCCTCATTGAATACCTTGGGGTGTTGTCACGACTGTGACTGATCCAGACAGGTCTGGGAGGAGAAGGTCGCAGCGACTTGCTACTCGCGATAGCTTGTGAGTTTGCTCCGTGGTTCAGGGTATGTCATCTGGGTTTTGCCTTGTGAGCCTATTTGTCCTGACTGGGAGTTTGTAGGCATCCTTCTCAGGTGAGTCCTGTCTGCCACTCCCAGCTACTATATTAGTTTCAGTTTCACTTGCAGTCATTGCCAGATATAGTCCTTACTTCCAGTGCTACTCTGACCTTGGAAGGAGATCGTTTGATGGTGTTGCTGTGGAGCTCTTGTCCGGCGTGGACTGTCGTGTTTGGGATCGCCTTCTCTGCTCGTGACTGGATAAGTCTAACTCTGCTGTTGTTTGTTTGTTGCTGTCTTCCCCTGTTGTTTTCCTAGACGTGAGTGATGGTGACTAGCGCTCCCATCGGCCTTTCCCCAGTCCAGTCTTGTTAGGGCGACTGAGGGTTTAGGCATCCTGCTCACCGCACGGGTTCACACCCCGTCTAGGGTATCAGGGCAGACAGGTGCCAGCTTAGGGTTAGTCAGGGGTGGCCATTCTATTTCCCATCCGTAGATAAGGGTCCCCCTTCCCCTCCGTCTGGTGCGACACGACTGCTGCTGGGATAGCGGTCGTGACAGGTGTCTTCTTTCCAAAATGGGGTCACATGTGGGGTATTTATACTGCCCTGGCATTTTAGGGGCCCTAAAGCTTGCGAAGAAGTCTGGGATCCAAATGTCTAAAAATGCCCTCCTAAAAGGAATGTGGGCCCCTTTGCGTATCTAGGCTGCAAAAAAGTGTCACACATGTGGTATCGCCGTACTCAGGAGAAGTTGGGGAATGTGTTTTGGGGTGTCATTTTACATATACCCATGCTGGGTGAGATAAATATCTTGGTCAAATGCCAACTTTGTATAAAAAAATGGGAAAAGTTGTCTTTTGCCGAGATATTTCTCTCACCCAGCATGGGTATATGTAAAAAGACACCCAAAAACACATTGCACAACTTCTTCTGAGTATGGCGATACCACATGTGTGACACTTTTTTGCAGCCAAGGTGGGCAAATGGGCCCACATTCCAAAGAGCACCTTTCGGATTTCACAGGCCATTTTTTACAGATTTTGATTTCAAACTACTTTGCACGCATTAGGGCCCCTAAAATGCCATGGCAGTATAACTACCCCACAAGTGATTCTATTTTGGAAAGAAGACACCCCAAGGTATTCCGTGAGGGGCATGGCGAGTTCCTAGAATTTTTTATTTTTTGTCACAAGTTAGCGGAAAATGATGTTTTTTTTTTTTTTTCTTACAAAGTCTCATATTCCACTAACTTGTGACAAAAAATAAAAACTTCCATGAACTCACTATGCCCATCATGAAATACCTTGGGGTGTCTTCTTTCCAAAATGGGGTCACTTGTGGGGTAGTTATACTGCCCTGGCATTTTAGGGGCCCAAATGCGTGCGAAGTAGTTTGAAATCAAAATGTGTAAAAAATGGCCT
The DNA here is from genome assembly GCF_905171765.1 of Bufo bufo. NCBI lineage: Eukaryota > Metazoa > Chordata > Amphibia > Anura > Bufonidae > Bufo > Bufo bufo. Next base: position 109,810,247 of record NC_053397.1, on the reverse strand, counting down.
GTGAAATCCGAAAGGTGCTCTTTGGAATGTGGGCCCATTTGCCCACCTTGGCTGCAAAAAAGTGTCACACATGTGGTATCGCCATACTCAGAAGAAGTTGTGCAATGTGTTTTGGGGTGTCTTTTTACATATACCCATGCTGGGTGAGAGAAATATCTTGGCAAAAGACAACTTTTCCCATTTTTTTATACAAAGTTGGCATTTGACCAAGATATTTATCTCACCCAGCATGGGTATATGTAAAATGACACCCCAAAACACATTGCCCAACTTCTCCTGAGTTCGGCAATACCACATGTGTGACACTTTTTTGCAGCCTAGGTGGGCAAAGGGGCCCACATTCCAAAGAGCACCTTTAGGATTTCACAGGTCATTTTTTACACATTTTGATTTCAAACTACTTACCACACATAAGAGCCCCTAGAATGCCAGGGCAGTATAACTACCCCACAAGTGACCCCATTTTGGAAAGAAGACACCCCAAGGTATTTTGTGATGGGCATAGTGAGTTCATGTGAGTTTTTATTTTTTGTCACAAGTTAGTGGAATATGAGACTTTGTAAGAAAAAAAAAATAAAAAATCATCATTTTCCGCTAACTTGTGACAAAAAATAAAAAGTTCTATGAACTCACTATGCCCATCAGTGAATACCTTAGGGTGTCTACTTTCTGAAATGGGGTCATTTGTGGGGGTTTTCTACTATCTGGGCATTGTAGAACCTCAGGAAACATGACAGGTGCTCAGAAAGTCAGAGCTGCTTCAAAAAGCGGAAATTCACATTTTTGTACCATAGTTTGTAAACGCTATAGCTTTTACCCAAACCATTTTTTTTTACCCAAACATTTTTTTTTATCAAAGACATGTAGAACAATAAATTTAGAGAAAAATTTATATATGGATGTAGTTGTTTTTGCAAAATTTTACAACTGAAATTGAAAAATTTTATTTCTTTGCAAAAAAATTTGTAAATTTCGATTAATAACAAAAAAAGTAAAAATGTCAGCAGCAATAAAATACCACCAAATGAAAGCTCTATTAGTGAGAAAAAAAGGAGGTAAAATTCATTTGGGTGGTAAGTTGCATGACCGAGCAATAAACCGCAAAAGTTGTGGAGTGCCGATTTGTAAAAAAGGGCCTGGTCACTAGGGGGGTATAAACCTGTGGTCCTTAAGTGGTTAAAAAAAAAAAAAGTTTCAAAAGAAAATATTTGTATTGCCATATTCTGACATCTGTAACTTTTTTCGATTTCCATCTGTAACCATTCTGTAGTTTTTATTGATAACATTTTGCTGGTAGAAAAAAAATTCTGGCACGGGCAGGGCCACTAAAATACCAGCCTTGCCGGTGAGATACTGGCCGGGTGGCAACCCTACCTGGGGCACAGTCATGTTGGAACAAAAAAAGGCTTTCCCCATCAGACTTCCAGATAGAGAAGCATGATTTGTCTCCCCACAGAACACATATTGCTCCAATGTCCCATGGCGGCATGATTTACACCACTCCATCCAATGCTTGGTATTGAGATGTAAGTCCTCATTCACACGGTCAACATTTGGTCAGGAATTGCCTGACCATTGCCTGAGCCAAAACCAGGAGCACACACAAATAAGATATAATGGAAAGATTTGCACCTGTTCTGTGTTTCTGATCCAAACCTGATTTTGACACACAATAACTGATAATAATTCACAATAACGGAAAACACTCACTAAACACTAATGTGTGAATAAGGCCTAAGGTTTGTATGCAGCCGCTCATCCATGGAATCCTATGATGAAACTGATTGGATAAAGTTAACCTGTCCCATAAACTGTGCATCCACTGCCAATCCTGTGCTATAGTAGTTAGCCAATTCAGCAAGAGCTGGTGAACTTACCCTGCATCAACCCTATAACTACAGGAGTCCTACCTACAGTGCAATAGCCTCCATGATTAGGGCAATCCTATTCAGAAACCAAAATAACCGTAGGGTCATTTATCATACTGGTGTAAAGTAGAACTGTCTTAGTTGCCCATAGCAACCAATCAGATTCCATCTTTCATTTTCCAAAGGAGCTGTGAAAAATGAAAGGTGAAATCTGATTGGTTGCTATGGGCAACTAAGCCAGTTCTACTTTACACCAGTTTGAATAAATCTCCCCCTTGTGTGGTCTCTGCAGATGGCATGGAATCGTATTTTGCATTCGGCAGGTAGCTGCTAGCAAGTGCAGCAGGCAAGTTGAGTAGTCATACTAGCTGGGGTCAAAAACAGAGCGGTCAATGTCAAAGCCAAAACAGTATCCAATAGCAATAGCAGAATAGTATCAGAACCAAGAGAGACAAAGGTACAGAGACGCAAGTGAGCTTGTCACAAGTCTCTGGTAGAGTTGAGCGGACACCTGGATGTTCGGGTTCAACCCGAACTTCACCCCGAAACCGAACCCCAATGGGGACACGAACTTTTGAGCACTAATGGCTGTAAAAATGTCATGGAAAGGGCTAGAGGGCTGCAAATGGCATCAAAATGTGGTTAAGAGCATGGCAAGTGCTCTTCCACCTCCGGACCGCCTAACGCAGGATCGCGTTCCGGAGGTGGCAGCCCTGCGCAGAGTCACGCATATATGCGTCATCTCGCGATGGCCGAGATTTCCTGTGAACGCGCGCACACAGGCGCGCGCGCTCACAGGAACGGAAGGTAAGAGAGTTGATCTCCAGCCTGCCAGCGGCGATCGTTCGCTGGCAGGCTGGAGATGTGTTTTTTTTTAACCCCTAACAGGTATATTAGACGCTGTTTTGATAACAGCGTCTAATATACCTGCTACCTGGTCCTCTGGTGGTCCCATTTGTTTGGATCGACCACCAGAGGACACAGGTAGCTCAGTAAAGTCCCACCAAGCACCACTACACTACACTACACCCCCCCCCCCCGTCACTTATTAACCCCTTATTAGCCCCTGATCACCCCTGATCACCCCATATAGACTCCCTGATCACCCCCCTGTCATTGATCACCCCCCTGTCATTGATTACCCCCCTGTAAAGCTCCATTCAGATGTCCGCATGATTTTTACGGATCCACTGATAGATGGATCGGATCCGCAAAACGCATCCGGACGTCTGAATGAAGCCTTACAGGGGCGTGATCAATGACTGTGGTTATCACCCCATATAGACTCCCTGATCACCCCCCCTGTCATTGATTACACCCCTGTCATTGATCAACCCCCTGTAAAGCTCCATTCAGACGTCCGCATGATTTTTACGGATCCACTGATAGATGGATCGGATCCGCAAAACGCATCCGGACGTCTGAATGAAGCCTTACAGGGGCGTGATCAATGACTGTGGTGATCACCCCATATAGACTCCCTGATCACCCCCCTGTAAAGCTCCATTCAGATGTCCGCATGATTTTTACGGATGCACTGATAGATGGATCCGATCCGCAAAACGCATCCGGACGTCTGAATGAAGCCTTACAGGGGCATGATCAATGACTGTGGTGATCACCCCATATAGACTCCCTGATCACCCCCCTGTAAAGCTCCATTCAGATGTCCGCATGATTTTTACGGATGCACTGATAGATGGATCCGATCCGCAAAACGCATCCGGACGTCTGAATGAAGCCTTACAGGGGCATGATCAATGACTGTGGTGATCACCCCATATAGACTCCCTGATCACCCCCCTGTAAAGCTCCATTCAGATGTCCGCATGATTTTTACGGATGCACTGATAGATGGATCCGATCCGCAAAACGCATCCGGACGTCTGAATGAAGCCTTACAGGGGCATGATCAATGACTGTGGTGATCACCCCATATAGACTCCCTGATCACCCCCCTGTAAAGCTCCATTCAGATGTCCGCATGATTTTTACGGATGCACTGATAGATGGATCCGATCCGCAAAACGCATCCGGACGTCTGAATGAAGCCTTACAGGGGCATGATCAATGACTGTGGTGATCACCCCATATAGACTCCCTGATCACCCCCCTGTCATTGATTACCCCCCTGTAAAGCTCCATTCAGATGTCCGCATGATTTTTACGGATGCACTGATAGATGGATCGGATCCGCAAAACGCATCCGGACGTCTGAATGAAGCCTTACAGGGGCATGATCAATGACTGTGGTGATCACCCCATATAGACTCCCTGATCACCCCCCTGTCATTGATTACCCCCCTGTCATTGATTACCCCCCTGTAAGATCCATTCAGATGTCCGCATGATTTTTACGGATCCACTGATAGATGGATCGGATCCGCAAAACGCATACGGACGTCTGAATAAAGCCTTACAGGGGCGTGATCAATGACTGTGGTGATCACCCCATATAGACTCCCTGATCACCCCCCTGTCATTGATCAACCCCCTGTCATTGATCACCCCCCCTGTCATTGATCACCCCCCCTGTCATTGATCACCCCCCCTGTCATTGATCACCCCCCTGTAAGGCTCCATTCAGACATTTTTTTGGCCCAAGTTAGCGGAATTATTTATTTTTTTTCTTACAAAGTCTCATATTCCACTAACTTGTGTCAAAAAATAAAATCTCACATGAACTCACCATACCCCTCACGGAAACCAAATGCGTCAAATTTTTTAGACATTTATATTCCAGACTTCTTCTCACGCTTTAGGGCCCCTAGAATGCCAGGGCAGTATAAATACCCCACATGTGACCCCATTTCGGAAAGAAGACACCCCCAGGTATTCCGTGAGGGGCATATTGAGTCCATGAAAGATTGAAATTTTTGTCCCAAGTTAGCGGAACGGGAGACTTTGTGAGAAAAAAATTAAAAATATCAATTTCCGCTAACTTGTGCCAAAAAAAAAAAAATTCTATGAACTCGCCATGCCCCTCATTGAATACCTTGGGGTGTCTTCTTTCCAAAATGGGGTCACATGTGGGGTATTTATACTGCCCTGGCATTCTAGGGGCCCCAAAGCGTGAGAAGAAGTCTGGTATCCAAATATCTAAAAATGCCCTCCTAAAAGGAATTTGGGCACCTTTGCGCATCTAGGCTGCAAAAAAGTGTCACACATCTGGTATCGCCGTACTCAGGAGAAGTTGGGGAATGTGTTTTGGGGTGTCATTTTACATATACCCATGCTGGGTGAGATAAATATCTTGGTCAAATGCCAACTTTGTATAAAAAAATGGGAAAAGTTGTCTTTTGCCAAGATATTTCTCTCACCCAGCAAGGGTATATGTAAAATGACACCCCAAAACACATTCCCCAACTTCTCCTGAATACGGCGATACCACATGTGTGACACTTTTTTGCAGCCTAGGTGGGCAAAGGGGCCCATATTCCAAAGAGCACCTTTAGGATTTCACAGGTCATTTACCTACTTACCACACATTAGGGCCCCTGGAAAATGCCAGGGCAGTATAACTACCCCACAAGTGACCCCATTTTGGAAAGAAGACACCCCAAGGTATTCCGTGAGGGGCATGGCGAGTTCCTACAATTTTTTATTTTTTGTCACAAGTTAGTGGAAAATGCTGATTTTTTTTTTTTTTTCATACAAAGTCTCATATTCCACTAACTTGTGACAAAAAATAAAAACTTCCATGAACTCACTATGCCCATGAGCGAATACCTTGGGGTCTCTTCTTTACAAAATGGGGTCACTTGTGGGGTAGTTATACTGCCCTGGCATTCTAGGGGCCCAAATGTGTGGTAAGGAGTTTGAAATCAAATTCTGTAAAAAATGACCTGTGAAATCCGAAAGGTGCTCTTTGGAATATGGGCCCCTTTGCCCACCTAGGCTGCAAAAAAGTGTCACACATCTGGTATCTCCGTACTCAGGAGAAGGTGGGGAATGTGTTTTGGGGTGTCATTTTACATATACCCCTGCTGGGTGAGAGAAATATCTTGGCAAAAGACAACTTTTCCCATTTTTTTATACAAAGTTGGCATTTGACCAAGATATTTATCTCACCCAGCATGGGTATATGTAAAAAGACACCCCAAAACACATTCCCCACCTTCTCCTGAGTACGGAGATACCAGATGTGTGACACTTTTTTGCAGCCTAGGTGGGCAAAGGGGCCCATATTCCAAAGAGCACCTTTCGGATTTCACAGGTCATTTTTTACAGAATTTGATTTCAAACTCCTTACCACACATTTGGGCCCCTAGAATGCCAGGGCAGTATAACTACCCCACAAGTGACCCCATTTTGGAAAGAAGAGACCCCAAGGTATTCGCTGATGGGCATAGTGAGTTCATAGAACTTTTTATTTTTTGTCACAAGTTAGTGGAATATGAGACTTTGTAAGAAAAAAAAATAAAAAAAAAAATCATCATTTTCCGCTAACTTGTGACAAAAAATAAAAAGTTCTATGAACTCACTATGCCCATCAGCGAATACCTTAGGGTGTGTACTTTCCGAAATGGGGTCATTTGTGGGGTGTTTGTACTGTCTGGGCATTGTAGAACCTCAGGAAACAGGACAGGTGCTCAGAAAGTCAGAGCTGCTTCAAAAAGCGGAAATTCACATTTTTGTACCATAGTTTGTAAACGCTATAACTTTTACCCAAACCATTTTTTTTTTACCCAAACATTTTTTTTTTATCAAAGACATGTAGAACAATAAATTTAGAGCAAAATTTATATATGGATGTAGTTTTTTTTGCAAAATTTGACAACTGAAAGTGAAAAATGTCATTTTTCTGCAAAAAAATCGTTAAATTTCGATTAATAACAAAAAAAGTAAAAATGTCAGCAGCAAAGAAATACCACCAAATGAAAGCTCTATTAGTGAGAAGAAAAGGAGGTAAAATTCATTTGGGTGGTAAGTTGCATGACCGAGGAATAAACGGTGAAAGTAGTGTAGGTCAGAAGTGTAAAAAGTGGCCTGGTCTTTCAGGGTGTTTAAGCACTGGGGGCTGAAGTGGTTAAATAACATAAAATATGTAAAAATAAAAAATAATAATCTTGATCTAAGAGGACGAAGTCCATATGGAGTAAGAGTGTAATGACCGGTGTCACGCACAGGGAGGGAAAAGGGAAAGCCCTGCCCAAGGGAGAGGGTAAGGTGGTGACCCCTGACTCACCTTGCAGCTGGCACCTGACTGCCCTGACGTCCCTAGACGGGTTCCTCACCCGTGCGGCGATCACGTGCCTAAACCCTGGCTTTCCCTGAAATGAGCCCTAGATAGTCAACGGGCCGGTGGGATCGCTAGTCCGCACCACTGAACTAAGAGGGAAACACCAGGGAGAGGACAGACAAATACAGACAAACACATACACCCAGGTGGGCGACCACAGCAGTCCACAAAGGTCCAACAGGGATCCGGACGGTAGCGTTCTGGATCAACAGCCAGAGAACGCAGCAACACAGCTCCAGAGGGTCAGAATAGATGTCCAGGCAGGAAGCTCTATATCTGGCAACCAGAGAAGTGTGAGAGGGGAATATAAGGAGGTTTGGGAGTGCTGGAGAAGGAACAGCTGAGGAGAAGGAGCTACGGATCCCTGAGTGAGCCAAAAGGGTTTGCAAAGCAAACCCAGAAAGCTACCATGAGGAAACAGCCCTATCTTACATAGAGCGCGCAGCCAACCGCTGCGACCTCCTGACCCCGGGTACAACGGAGTCAGGCGTGGCTCTTGACACCCTCGTGACAGTACCCCCCTCTCTACGAGGGGCCTCCGGACACTCAGGACCAGGTCTCTCAGGATGAGAGGCATGAAAAACCTGAGCTAGCCTGTCGGCGTTTACCTCAGATGCAGGAACCCACATTCTTTCCTCGGGACCGTAACCTCTCCAATGCACCAGATATTGAAGAGAGCGGCGGACCCGACGAGAATTAATAATTTTGGATATCTGAAATTCTAGATTACCATCCATGACAACAGGAGGGGGTGGCAGCGGTGACGGTTCTAGAGGTGAAACATATTTTTTGAGTAACGACTTATGAAAGACATTATGGATTTTAAAAGTCTGAGGTAACTCCAGGCGAAAAGCCACGGGGTTGATGATGGCTACAATTTTGTAAGGACCAATAAACCTAGGACCCAGTTTCCAAGAGGGAACCTTCAATTTGATATTCCTAGTAGACAACCACACATAGTCATTCACTCCTAGGTCCGGACCTGGCGACCGTCTCTTATCAGCCATGCATTTGTATTTACCTCCCATATTTTTCAAGTTAGCTTGCACCTTCTGCCATACCGATGAAAGAGATGACGAAAACCGTTCCTCTTCGGGAACCCCAGAAGACCCCCCGTCTTTGAAAGTACAGAATTGGGGATGAAAACCATATGCACCAAGAAATGGTGACTTGCCAGTGGATTCCTGACGACGATTATTTATGGCAAACTCAGCTAACGGTAAATATGATGACCACAACTCTTGGTTTTCAGACACAAAACATCTTAGATATGTCTCCAGGTTTTGGTTGGTACGCTCAGTCTGTCCATTCGACTGAGGATGGAAAGCTGAGGAAAAGGACAAGTGTACCCCCAAACGGAAACAAAAAGCTTTCCAAAATTTAGAAATAAACTGGGTACCCCGATCTGAAACAACATCGGAGGGGACCCCGTGAAGCTTCACGATCTCACTGACGAATACCTGAGCAAGAGTCTTAGCATTAGGTAGTGCGGGTAACGCAATGAAGTGTACCATTTTGCTAAACCTGTCCACTACTACCAAAATAACTGTTTTACCCGCAGACAAAGGTAAGTCAGTGATAAAATCCATTGACAGATGTGTCCATGGTCTATTGGGAATGACGAGTGGTAATAGAGACCCTGCAGGACGTGTATGTGAAACTTTTCCGCGCGCACAGGTAGAACAAGAAGACACAAAATCCAATACATCCTGACGCAACCTTGGCCACCAAAAACGACGAGACAAAAGCTCCAAGGTTGCTTTACTACCCGGGTGACCAGCAAGTGCCGAATTATGATGTTCCTTTAATAATTCGAAACGTAGGTTCAACGGTACAAACAATTTCTCTGAGGGGCAAGAGACCGGGGCGTCCCCCTGGGCCTCTAACACCTTCCCCTCCAGAACAGAGTGTACCGCAGAAACAACCACTCCTCTTTGAAGAATGGGCACCGGATCACTCACATTTCCCCCTCCAGGGAAACAACGAGATAGTGCATCAGCCTTGGTATTCTTTGCCCCAGGACGATAGGTAATCACAAAGTTAAACCTGGTAAAAAAATAGCGACCACCTAGCCTGTCTAGGGGTGAGACGCTTAGCTGATTCGAGGTACAGAAGATTTTTGTGGTCCGTAATCACAGTGACGGGGTGGACTGCCCGCTCTAAAAAGTGACGCCACTCCTCAAACGCAAGTTTAATAGCTAACAGTTCCCTATTGCCAATATCGTAGTTCTTTTCTGCTGCAGATAGTTTTTTAGAAAAGAAAGCACAAGGACGCCATTTGCCAGGAGACGGACCCTGAGACAGTACAGCCCCCACTCCCACCTCTGATGCATCGACTTCAACAATAAAAGGCTGAGAGACATCAGGTTGGACTAGTACAGGTGCTGAGGTAAACCTCTCTTTTAGAGAGGAAAAAGCAACTTTAGCGGCGTCAGACCATTTAGAAAAATCAGTCCCCTTCCTAGTCATGTCAGTAAGGGGTTTTACAATCACAGAATAATTTTTAATAAATTTCCTATAGAAATTCGCGAAGCCCAAGAACCGTTGTAGTGCTTTGAGGTTCTCAGGAAGATCCCAATCCAAAATTGCCTGGACCTTCCTAGGATCCATACGGAAACCTGAAGCAGATAATAAATACCCTAGGAATTGTATCTCCTGAATGGCAAAGACACATTTTTCAATTTTAGCATATAATTCATTCGTCCGTAGGACCTGTAGTACTTGTCTGACATGCACCTCATGTGTTCTCAGATCAGACGAATAAATTAAAATATCATCTAGGTATATTACCACAAACCTGCCAATTAGATGACTAAAAATGTCATTAACGAAATGTTGAAAGACGGCAGGAGCATTGGTCAGACCGAAAGGCATAACTAGATTTTCATAATGCCCCTCAGGGGTGTTAAAAGCTGTCTTCCACTCATCCCCCTCCTTAATACGAATCAGATTGTAGGCCCCCTAAGATCAAGTTTGGAGAACCACCTAGCACCCGCAATCTGGTTAAACAGGTCAGGAATGAGAGGAAGAGGGTATGGGTCTCGGATGGTTATCCGATTTAATTCGCGAAAATCTAGGCAAGGACGCAGGCCCCCATCTTTCTTTTCAATGAATAAAAACCCTGCAGCCACGGGTGAAGAAGAGGGTCTGATGTGTCCCTTAGCCAAGCTCTCGGAGATATAATCTTTCATGGCTTGTCTCTCTGGACCTGAAAGATTATATAACCTGGTCTTGGGTAATTTTGCGCCGGGAATAAGGTTAACCGGGCAATCATAAGGACGATGAGGTGGTAACTTCTGACAACCCTTTTCAGAAAAAACGTCCTCAAAATCCGAAATAAATGTAGGTAGGGTAGTTATGGAGGCGACTAAGCAATTGCTATTTAAGCAATTTTCTCTGCACTGCTCACTCCACTCCAATATCTCCCTGGCCTGCCAATCCACCACTGGATTGTGCGCTACCAACCAGGGAAGACCCAGCACTACCGGAGTGGGAAGCCCCTCCAGAACATAACATGAAAGTATCTCGTTATGGTGGTCCCTACCCGAAGGTGTAAATTATGAACAATGTGGGTGAGGTTACACTGAGACAGAGGAGCAGAATCAATAGCGAATATGGGAATAGGTCTCTGTAGCGTACAGAGAGACAAACCCATAGTGCGGGCAAAATGGGCATCTATCAAATTTACCCCTGCTCCACTGTCTAGAAAGAAAGAAATAGTCTCCGTCTTATCACCAAAAACAATAACCGCTGGTAACACAAATTGCGATGTACGTATGGAGGAAACGTATACCCCCCGGCTGACATCCTCCACACAGCCTGGGGTTAGTAGTTTTCCGACGGTCTTTTGTTTCTGAGGAAAGAAGGACAGACATTAATGAAATGACCCCTCTCCCCTCAAGAAAAACAAATCCCACGCCTACGGCGAGCCTCAGGAGGACGGACCTGACGAGTAGTTCCTCCTAGCTGCATAGGCTCGTCTAAGTCCGTACAGACTAACTGCTGCTTGGGAGGGGTTACCAATGTCTCCGTTTTTTTCAACCTGTCCCTAAGGCGTCTATCTATTCGGATAGAAAGGGACATAACCGCATCAAGGGAAAAGGGGGTCTCATATAATGCAAGCGCATCCTTAACCCTTTCGGATAACCCAGAGCAGCACTGACTCCTGAGAGCCGGGTCGTTCCATTGGGTATCCGAAGCCCACCTACGGAAGTCAGAGCAATACTCCTCTACCGGCCGCTCTCCTTGTAGGAGTCTCCGTAATCTTGATTCAGCCAGTGCGACTCGGTCAGGGTCGTCATATATGAGACCCAAGGCCCCGAAAAACTCATCCACTGACCGAAGAGCCTGGGAATCAGTAGGTAAAGAGAACGCCCAGGACTGCGGGTCCCCCTGCAGCAGGGAAATAACAACCCCCACCCGCTGTTCTTCATTACCAGAGGAGTAAGGGCGCAGTTTAAAATATAATTTACAGGCCTCACGGAATGTCAAAAACTTGTCCCTTCCCCCAGAAAATCTGTCAGGGAGAGGGACCTTGGGTTCCGCAACAACCTGGTTACCAGTAGCAACCGCTGGGCTTGCGGTCAGTTGTAATTGCTGCTGTTGCTGGAGGACCGACGCCTTCAATCCTGCCACCTCTAAAGACAGGCCATGAAACTGTTTGGACAGAGCAGCAATTTGATCCATACTGGATTCTAAGTAGGTAAAAATTTTATTTATTTTTTTACCTACACAAAATAAGGGCCAGATATAATGTAATGACCGGCGACACGCACAGGGAGGGAAAAGGGAAAGCCCTGCCCAAGGGAGAGGGAAAGGTGGTGACCCCTGACTCACCTTGCGGCTGGCACCTGACTGCCCTAGACGGGTTCCTCACCCGTGCGGCGATCACGTGCCTAAACCCTGGCTTTCCCTAAAATGAGCCCTAAAAAGTGAACGGGCCGGAGGGATCGCTAGTCCGCACCACTGAGACTAAGAGGGAAACACCAGGGAGAGGACAGACAATACAGACAAACACGTACACCCAGGTGGGCGACCACAGCAGACCACAAAGGACCAACAGGGATCCGGAGGGTAGCGTTCTGGACCAACAACCAGAGAATGCAGCAACACAGCTCCAGAGGGTCAGAATAGATGTCCAGGCAGGAAGCTCTATATCTGGCAACCAGAGAAGTGTGAGAGGGGAATATAAGGAGGTTGGGAGTGCTGGACAAGGAACAGCTGAGGAGAAAGAGCTACGGATCCCTGAGTGAGCCAAAAGGGTTTGCAAAGCAAACCCAGAAAGCTACCATAAGGAAACAGCCCTATCTTACATAGAGAGCGCAGCGAACCGCTGCGACTTCCTGACCCCGGGTATAACGGAGTCAGGCGTGGTTCTAGACACCCTCGTGACAATTTTAGTTTCATCAGTCCACAGCACCTTATTCCAAAATGAAGCTGGCTTGTCCAAATATGCTTTAGCCCACCTCAAGCGGCACTTTTTGTGCTGTGGGCGGAGAAAAGGCTTCCTCTGCATCACTCTCGCATACAGCATCTCCTTGTGTAAAGTGTGCCGAATGTAACATAGTAACATAGTACATAAGGCCTAAAAAAGACATTTGTCCATCCAGTTCGGCCTGTCATCCTTCAAGTTGATCCAGAGGAAGGCAAAAAAACCCTGTGAGGTAGAAGCCAATTTTCCTCACTTTAGGGGAATAAAAAATTCCTTCCCGACTCCAATCAGGCAATCAGAATGTCTCCCTGGATCAACGACCCCTTTCTAGTAGCTATATCCTGTAATATTATTACACTCCAGAAAGTCCAATGCCCTGAGGAGGTGTTCTCGCGTGTGGATACGTCCTCCAGTTGGCGGTCACTTTGTACAAGAGGGCCACAGGGAAAAATCTGTTCCTAGTAATGCCCTACTTGGCCTAACAAGCCCTAAAGTGCCTGCTAACACGGGGTCCGATCCCCGCAAGGGGTGGCCCCGTCCGGAACCTAGCCCTAGAAACAATGACCCTAGATAGCCCTGTGAGGACAGGGAAAAGGCCATGGAGATATGCTCTAAGTCCCAGGCCCTGTGGGGCTTTTTGGCCTGGGTAGGCCAATAAAGTGGGGGTATAAACTAGTATGGAGATATGCTCTAAGTCCCAGGCCCTGTGGGGCTTTTTGGCCTGGGTAGGCCAATAAAGTGGGGGTATAAACTAGTATGGAGATATGCTCTAAGTCCCTACGCGTTTCGTTGGAGAGTATAACATACTTTATATATCCTGCAGTAAGGGAATAAGGGTGACTACCTATAACAGACCCCTTAACTCGTCAGGGGACAGGGGTAAAGGGTAGAATATAAACCCCACTCACAACCTATCTGTGTGGTTATAACAGATATAGGGGGGGGGGTACTAAGGTGGCGCAGACTTAACAGGACTTGATAGTCCGAGATGACCCAGATTCCTGCAAGGTAAAAGACATACATAGTGGTACAGTCAGGCTGGGGCGCTCGCTACACTTAATACAATGGCATGTTATGTAAAATTACTTACTATTTAGCATGAGGGTCGTATGGCTTTTCCTCATGGGGTGCGGCGCAGTGGATGCACGTGCCGACCATCTGCCGGCATCTGACAGCGCATAAGGGCGCGCTGTATGATTTAAATGAATGGTGAGAGGAGGCTTGGCGCATGCGCGGTGGGCACGGTCACCGCTCACGTGCTTAGGTGAATGTCACGTGACGCGGCTGGTCGCGTCCTAGCTTGCGTATGTGCAATTGCCAGAACGGGCAGCAGCATCGCAGCGCAGCCTCACCACGTCACAGCGCCCCATACCCGTCATATGATGGGGGCGTGACCGTGGCGGATCGCCGCGGCAGCTGTCCAGTGACAGGTGTGGGAGGAGCCGGTATGTGTAATAGTACGGCTCCTACAACAACACACATGCCGGTGCTGGGGAGGACAGAAACCATCCCCTCCAGCACGGGACCTGAGCGGGGACTTGCTTGGCAGTCAGGTCACGGGTAGAGATAGAAAATATGAACTCTACATGCTGTCGGCTACTCGCTATGATAAGGAGATAGCGGCAGATGGCCGCTGTAGGTTATAAATCAAGCAGGGGACATTACAGTGGTGTGTCATCCCCTTTCAAATCTAGTAATGACCACGGGTGGCCCATAGCTAAAGCTGATGACACAAGAAAAAGGGGAAGCATCAACCCATTATATTAATATAGTATATGGGGAATGGAGTAGAGACAATTTGGGAAAAATAGAGATGATAAGGAATAACCTCAATTATATGTAGTCACAGGCGGAGAGATAGGATGAAATCAATTAGCATGATCATAGTAGATGGTAACTCCTATTAGTTAGGGCTACTAGGCACCTGGAGATAGGAGGAACCACATAGTACTTGAGGGGCAAAAAAGCCTTGAGACAGGGGCTCATCAAAGCGATTTAGGTGCCATAGATGATATGAATGCCCTATAGTATTCATACCCTTATTTCCTCCCTGCCCACTTGAAGGCATATGCCGGTAGTGTATTTGATTGGCTGACCTGCAAATAGGTCACAAAAAACAGCCAAATTGTAACTGATCGTTCAGACCGAGGGGTTGGGTGGTTTTTAATTGAAAAATCCACCAACATTCTCTCTGGAGGATCTTTTTGTCCCAGTCTCCCCCTCGTAGTGGCTTCCTGATATTCTCTAGGCCTAAAAATGTTACGGCTGATGCCCGTCCCCCATGGGCAGAGTGAACATGTCTTGCCACTGGGGTATCCCTGTTATTGCGGATATCACCCATGTGTTCGCCTATGCGTACCCGTAGTTCCCTACGGGTCTTACCCACATATCTCATACCGCACACACAGGTTAAGAGGTAAATAACCCCTGTGGTGCAACAATTGATGAAGTCGCGTATATGATGGGTAAAGCCTGTGGTGTCAAATGTTGAGGACTTACACTGCGTAACAATTTTACAGAAAGTACAGCCGCCGCACTTAAAACATCCACTGACTGGTCTATGCAGCCACATGCTTTTCTTGGGGGGATTATAGTGGCTGTGGACGAATTGGTCTCGTAAATTGGTCCCTCTCCTATAGGTCACTGATGGGTGGAGGCTGACCAGATCGGGCAAATCTGGGTCCATCAAGAGGGTACCCCAGTTCCGTCCGAGAATTTCTTAAATTTTTGCGGCCGCTGAATCGAATGTGCCTATGACCCTTAGTTTGTTTTGTCGCTCAGCTTTCCGGTCCACGGTCGGATGTAACAGTCTAGTGCGTGTCGTCTGTCGTGCTCGCTGGTAGGCCTGTCTAAGAGTGTTGTCTGGGTATCCCCGTGCTAGAAAGCGTTCTCTCAGTTCTTTCGCCTGACGTGTGAATTCCTGCTGATCCGAGCAGTTGCGTTTAAGCCGTAAGTATTGGCCAATGGGAATCCCCCGCTTCAATGGGACAGGGTGGCAGCTGTCCCAGCGAAGTAGCGAATTAGTTGAGCTCTCTTTGCGGTATATGGTGGTCTGCAGGCCCCCTTTGGTATCTCTGGATATGCATAAGTCCAGAAAAGGGAGATTATTACGTACGATGGATGAAGTGAATTTAAGGTTAATGGTGTTATGGTTTACCTCCTCCACCAACCTGCCGAAGTCATCCTCTGAGCCGCTCCACAGAATGAAAATGTCATCTATGTAGCGAGTGCTATCCAGATTAAACAGAAAGTGTACATCGCTAAGGATCTCCACCGGCACGCCCAGCTCTCAGCTCTCCTTCTTATCTTTTAGCTTGAAGTATTTGTGCCACTTCAGCTTGCGGGCGAACAGGTGGAGATCCTTAGTCCAACGGAAGAGGTCAAATTGGGTAGTAGGGACAAAGGATAGGCCTCGTCTAAGTACCCTGTTCTCCACCTCTGTTAAGGGACGTGATGAAAGATTAATGACTAGTTTGTCCTCAGTACGCCCTACTGGTTGGGCGGAGGATTGATGTTTCGATTTCGTAGTGGATAGTGCATGGTTTGCTCTAAAAAAGAGGCAGATGATGATGGCTGTGGGGCAGATGGCTGTTGGCCGGTGGACGAGCATTGTGCTTGTTCGTATGACTGATATGTGTTGTAGCGACCACCCCGGCGTCTAGATCTGGAATTACCACGCCCACGTGCTCTAGTCCTGGGATATCTGTCCCTCTCACTGTCAGAAACGTCTGTATCGGTAGAGGACACGTCAGTTCTTTGTGAATGGTCAGGGGTGGTAAGGAACAGATAGGCTATGTTCTCCTTGAAGTCCTGGGAATCCCTAGCAAACTGTCTGTATTTCCATTCCTTCAGATGATATTGGTACCTCTCAATAGTGTTCTGCAACTGGTTTTCTTTAATACTGAACTCGGCCTCTTGCTTGAATTTTTTAGTTGTCTCGGTTTGGTCTGCTAAATTACTCTCTACTCTCGTTAGTAACACCCTCTCTTCTTCTAGCAATAGTTGCATGAACCGCAAAGAACTGCTAGTGGCCTCCTTCTCCCACTTCTTTAGTAGTCCTGGATTCTTGATCCGACTAGATGGACTGAGGGATATGCGAAGGCCTCAGGGAATTATCCCCTGTTTTATGTAACTTTCTAATGCCTGTACCTCCCACCAGGAACTGATGTGTTCCTTATATACTCGGGTAAGTTCGGCAAACGCCCTGTTCAAGGTGGGAGTGTACTTTTTTGAGGTGAAAGTCTGTTCTGAAAAGATGGTTTGGGCTTCGGTGAGCCACAAATCTCTATCTAGGCCCGTGGTCAGGAAACCTGCCATGTCCCCTAATAGATAATGAAGAATTGCAAGGGGTGGTCCCTTGGGGGTAGTGCGAGGGCACCCCCCAAAATAACTACTTGTTAATTGACACCAATGGAAAAGAAAGGGGTAGTGACGTATTAAAACCTAACTTTTATTAGGATAATTATAAGTCCCAAAATGGGAAGAGAACCCCTACCAGACAAATAAAACACACAACTACAGGGGACCTGAGTTGGCAGGTCGCCCGGTGGTCAAATACACGTTCACGTCCCCAGGTGGAGCGGGAGGTGGACTGTATGACCTATAGACATAAACAAATAATGGAGACTGTGGCGTCTGCCGTGGTCTAAAACATGCCAAAAAGGCAAGATAAGGGTAGGTCTTACCGGTGGTGGACGAGAGGACCAGCAAGTCCAATGCCCTGAGGAGGTGTTCTCGCGTGTGGATACGTCCTCCAATTGGCGGTCACTTTGTACAAGAGGGCCACAGGGAAAAATCTGTCCCTGGTAATGCCCTACTTGGCCTAACAAGCCCTAAAGTGCCTGCTAACACGGGGTCCGATCCCCGCAAGGATAGCCCTGTGAGGACAGGGAAAAGGCCCTGTGGGGCTTTTTGGCCTGGGTAGGCCAATAAAGTGGGGGTATAAACTAGTATGGAGATATGCTCTAAGTCCCAGGCCCTGTGGGGCTTTTTGGCCTGGGTAGGCCAATAAAGTGGGGGCATAAACTAGTATGGAGATATGCTCTAAGTCCCTACGCGTTTCGTTGGAGAGTATAACATACTTTATATATCCTGCAGTAAGGGAATAAAGGTGACTACCTATAACAGACCCCTTAACTCGTCAGGGGACAGGGGTAAAAAGTAGAATAGACACATTCGATTCAGCGGCCGCAAAAATTTAAGAAATTCTCGGACGGAACTGGGGTACCCTCTTGATGGACCCAGATTTGGCCGATGTGGTCAGCCTCCACCCATCAGTGACCTATAGGAGAGGGACCAATTTACGAGACCAATTCGTCCACAGCCACTATAATCCCCCCAAGAAAAGCATGTGGCTGCATAGACCAGTCAGCGGATGTTTTAAGTGCGGCCGCTGTACTTTCTGTAAATTTGTTACGCAGTGTAAGTCCTTAACATTTGACCCCACGGGCTTTACCCATCATATACGCGACTTCATCAATTGTCGCACCACAGGGGTTATTTACCTCTTAACCTGTGTGTGCGGTATGAGATATGTGGGTAAGACCCGTAGGGAACTACGGGTACGCATAGGCGAACACATGGGTGATATCCGCAATAACAGGGATACCCCAGTGGCAAGAAATGTCCACTCTGCCCATGGGGGACGGGCATCAGCCGTAACATTTTTAGGCCTAGAGAATATCAGGAAGCCACTACGAGGGGGAGACTGGGACAAAAAGATCCTCCAGAGAGAATGTTGGTGGATTTTTCAATTAAAAACCACCCAACCCCTCGGTCTGAACGATCAGTTACAATTTGGCTGTTTTTTGTGACCTATTTGCAGGTCAGCCAATCAAATACACTACCGGCATATGCCTTCAAGTGGGCAGGGAGGAAATAAGGGTATGAATATCATAGGGCATTCATATCATCTATGGCACCTAAATCGCTTTGATGAGCCCCTGTCTCAAGGCCTTTTTGCCCCTCAAGTACTATGTGGTTCCTCCTATCTCCAGGTGCCTAGTAGCCCTAACTAATAGGAGTTACCATCTACTATGATCATGCTAATTGATTTCATCCTATCTCTCCGCCTGTGACTACATATAATTGAGGTTATTCCTTATCATCTCTATTTTTCCCAAATTGTCTCTACTCCATTCCCCATATACTATATTAATATAATGGGTTGATGCTTCCCCTTTTTCTTGTGTCATCAGCTTTAGCTATGGGCCACCCGTGGTCATTACTAGATTTGAAAGGGGATGACACACCACTGTAATGTCCCCTGCTTGATTTATAACCTACAGCGGCCATCTGCCGCTATCTCCTTATCATAGCGAGTAGCGGACAGCATGTAGAGTTCATATTTTCTATCTCTACCCGTGACCTGACTGCCAAGCAAGTCCCCGCTCAGGTCCCGTGCTGGAGGGGATGGTTTCTGTCCTCCCCAGCACCGGCATGTGTGTTGTTGTAGGAGCCGTACTATTACACATACCGGCTCCTCCCACACCTGTCACTGGACAGCTGCCGCGGCGATCCGCCGCGGTCACGCCCCCATCATATGACGGGTATGGGGCGCTGTGACGTGGTGAGGCTGCGCTGCGATGCTGCTGCCCGTTCTGGCAATTGCGCATACGCAAGCTAGGACGCGACCAGCCGCGTCACGTGACATTCACGTGAGCGGTGACCGCGCCCACCGCGCATGCGCCAAGCCTCCTCTCACCATTCATTTAAATCATACAGCGCGCCCTTATGCGCTGTCAGATGCCGGCAGATGGTCGGCACGTGCATCCACTGCGCCGCACCCCATGAGGAAAAGCCATACGACCCTCATGCTAAATTGTAAGTAATTTTATATAACATGCCATTGTATTAAGTGTAGCGAGTGCCCCAGCCTGACTGTACCACTATGTATGTCTTTTACCTTACAGGAATCTGGGTCATCTCGGACTATGAAGTCCTGTTAAGTCTGCGCCACCTTAGTGCCCCCCCCCCCATATCTGTTATAACCACACAGATAGGTTGTGAGTGGGGTTTATATTCTACCCTTTACCCCTGTCCCCTGACGAGTTAAGGGGTCTGTTATAGGTAGTCACCTTTATTCCCTTACTGCAGGATATATAAAGTATGTTATACTCTCCAACGAAACGCGTAGGGACTTAGAGCATATCTCCATACTAGTTTATACCCCCACTTTATTGGCCTACCCAGGCCAAAAAGCCCCACAGGGCCTGGGACTTAGAGCATATGTAGTGTACGGGAACTGTAATACCCGTCACTACCAAAGTGTCACTTGGTGTGCTGTCGTCCCTCCTTAGTTATGGAGAAGTTGGTATATGTCAGTTTTATAAAATGTCATGTAATGCAATGCTATGTGTTTCCCTGTTGCTGTGAAACTTGCATGTACAGGCCTGCAGGGGTGTCATTCCAGCTTCTAGTCGCTAGAGGGAGCTAGAGAGCCCTAGTTTATATAAGGCCAGACAGGGAAGCAAAAGTCAGTCTAGACCACAGCTCAGAAGTTTCTAGAGCCTGAGGAAGTGTCCAGAAGCTGAGAGAGACAGAAGCAAAGATCAGGAAAGCAAGAGGTACTCAGAAAGACAGAGGAGGTACTTATTAAAGCTATAGCCAAGGATATAAAGCCAGAACTAGGTTAATGGGCCTTGGTGAAGATATGCTATATTCCAGGATCAGACAGAATTAGAGTGCAAGCTCCTGTGCTGCAAGTCCTGTGTTCAACACTCTGTAATCACCTTGCTGTAACTGAATTGCCTGCATCGACCGAATTGCGAAATCGACTGTATGCCAAGGAACTGCGATTCCAATATTGTCTCTGCTTGAAAACTACTAAAGTTGGAGTTCTGTTTTAATACTACGTTTCCTCAATTTATTCCTGCATCCGCAAACGGCGTGCCACCGTTTACTTGGCACTGGCGTCACGAACTATTTCTACCTATACCTGCCCTTGCAGAGAGTCAGCTGTACCAGGTTAGTGTATATTGCACTACATCACCCAGAAACACCTATTGCACACAACTTGAGTACGCTGCACCTCTCTTTTGGCGTCACGAACAGGATACGCACGCTTTCCAGTGCAAGAAGCGTGAACTTTGTGCCTTATACAGTTGCCCTGTGACCAAAGTGACAATTTGCCTGTTTATTGCAAGTGGACTTTGTGGACTGAAAATCATACCCAAAGTGTACCAAAAAACTCTAAAAAGCGCTGTGCAGTGTTGCGCTGCACAGAGGAAGAAAACCGCCGCATTGGAATGTGTTTTTGTGGACTTTTTGCAATCCTGCTTGCTGTCAGTGAATGGACAGCGTTTTGCTAAAGATGGCCACCGGCTGCCTGGAGTAAAGTTTCCCGCGCCGCTGAGGACTTTCGTGGGCGGATCCCTGCAAAGACACAGAGAGTCCCGCCCCTCTTGATCATCGCACCGCCGCGGCCCTGCTTCTCCTGCGTCATCGGGTGCTCAGGACGTCCGGAACCTCGCGAGACTGGACCTGCGCAAGCCCGGCGATACCGGTAAGCACTTGTAACCGGGGGGAAGGGGAGTGTACCGGCCTCTTTAGTCGCCAGCGGCCACCTCTCAATAGACTACCATGTCAGAGCCAGGAGTGCCTGAGCAGCCGGCCCCAGGAGAGCTTGCGGCTCCTGATCACCCTACAGCCCCTAGCATGATGCCCTTTACCATGCCCTACTATTTCGGGGCCCCATGGTTCCCCCGCTACAGGGGAGAGACCCATACCCTACGGGACTTTGAAGAAAAGTTGCTGGCACTATTCCGATTATACCCTATAAATGCCGACCAGCAAATGGAAATCATGCTGGCGCAACTGGAGGGGGCTGCCCGCAGGGAAGTGTTATCATGGCCTGCTACTGAGCGGAGTACTCTAGAACAGATCTTCACCCGCCTCAGAGCCACTTTTGAAACTAGGACTGCCTCAGAGATAAAGATGCACTTCTTTGGCAAGAGACAGAAGCCCGGTGAGTCCCTCCGTGACTATGCCCTATCACTTCAGGAGGCTTTAGGGGCTGTAATCCAGATAGATCCCAAAGAGGCTGATAACCGGGACCAGACCCTGAGGGAACAATTTATCAACGGGGTGTCTAGTGAACAAATAAGGACCCAGTTAAAGATGCTGTACGCCCAGCACCCTAACAGTGCCTTTCTGGACTTTAAAGAACTGGCTATAAAAATTCTGGGGTCCACAGTATCTCCTGAGTTGAGCGCCCTATCTGAGTCATCAGCCTGCAAGCCAAAACCGCTTGTCACTAACCGAGCTGAGGCCGGCCAAGCTGTTCAAGTGTCAGCTACTGATACTATTGCCATGCTGACAGAGCAAGTAAATCACCTCACTAAAAGTCTAGAGAAGGTGTGCAGAAAAATAGAGGAATGGGAAAAACCCATAATGACAGAAGAAGAGTTCCTGTCATCTCCTAGGCCGTTCTCACCTCCATACCAAGAGACTCACCCCAGGGATCCTGGGAGGCGTAATAGAGGTCGCAAGAAGCCCGTGTGTACATACTGCAAAAAGCTGGGACACACAGAATCCACGTGCTGGCAGTTAAACGGGCAACCCCTGAGGCTGAGGACCAACCCTCGGGAGGTAGAACACTAGGTCCAGAGGATCCAAATTGGATGCCACGTTATGTAGGATCCCATCCTAAAATCAATATAGAGATCAACGGGATCCCTTTTGAAGCCCTATTAGATACTGGGTCTCAGGTCACTACTATTCAGCTGCCTGCATTTGAAAAGTTCTGGGACACCAACCAGTTGACCCAACCGCCTGAATCCTGGGTGGAAATTATCGCCAGCAATGGCAAACCAGTAAAGGTTCATGGATACTGGGAACCCACCCTGCAGGTGGGAGAAGTAACCCTGCCTCAACAGGGAGTGATCGTAGTGCAGGCCGGTGACAGAGGAGGACATCCTGTCATTCTAGGCACCAATGTCTTCAAAAACTGTTATTCAGAAATACTTGCTGTATTACATCAGACTTTGCCCACTGCTTCCTCTGCATCCAGGAGGGTGATTCAAAAGACTATTACTGTGTTAAGTGCCCAGCAGAGGTTTGCTAATGGGAAAGGAGAAATTTGTACTGCCAAGATCCGTGATAATAAACCTGTGACTTTGCCTCCTAATTCTCAAACTCTTTTATGGTGTCGTGCTGTCCTGGGAGTCCAAGGCCGAGATTATCCAGCCCTGGTGGAACCGATCCAGATGGAGGATTATCCTTATGTGAGAGCTGCCAAGTGCCTGGTGAACGTCTCCCAAGGTAAAGTACCTGTCCGTCTGATTAACCTGAGTAATCATCCTGTTGCGCTTACTAAGCATTGCAGTGTTGCCCAGCTGTCCCAGGTGTCCTTCCAAGACGTCATTCGTCTTCCAGTGACAGAAAAGCCACCAGCTGCAGTCAGCGGATGTTCGCCGGTGACCCAGCCACAAGTGCCCTGGTGGGAAGTGCTCCATGTAGGGGACGAGACTACCCCCCAACATCAACAAGAAGGGATTCTACAGCTTGTCAAGGAGCACCACCAGGCCTTCAGTAAGCATGCTACTGACTATGGAGAGGTTAGTGCCATACAACACACCATACCTACTGGCTCTCATCCTCCTATCAAGGAGAGATACAGACCCTTACCACCTACTTCATATCAGACTGTAAAGGAAATGATCCAAGAGATGAAAGACTCTAATGTGATCCGGGACAGCCGTAGTCCGTGGGCTGCACCCCTGGTTCTTGTAAAGAAGAAGGACGGAAGTATCCGTTTCTGTGTGGATTATAGGAAAATTAATCAAATAACCCACAAAGATGCATACCCACTGCCCCGCATTGAGGAGTCACTAACTGCTCTGGGCTCTTCTGCCTATTTCTCCACATTGGACTTGACCAGCGGCTACTGGCAAGTACCCATGGCCCCCGAGGATAGGGAAAAGACTGCTTTCACTACTCCCATGGGCCTGTTTGAATTCAATTGTATGCCGTTCGGGCTATGTAATGCCCCAGGAACTTTCCAGAGACTAATGGAACGGTGTTTGGGTTACAAAAACTTCGAAACAGTGCTGCTGTATCTAGATGACGTCATTGTGTATTCAAAAACATATGAAGACCATCTGAAACATTTGGCAGAAGTATTTGAAATCCTTATCAAATATGGCTTGAAGGTAAAGCCATCCAAGTGTCACCTGCTCAAGCCTGCAGTAAGATACCTGGGGCATGTAGTAAGCGGAGAGGGAGTGCAACCTGACCCTGATAAATTAGCAGCTGTCCGTAATTGGCCGGTTCCTACTACCGTCAAAGAGGTGAGGAGTTTCCTTGGTTTTGCCGGCTACTATAGACGTTTTATCCCCCATTTTGCTCAAATAGCTGATCCTATCCAGGAACTCTTGAGGGGGCAACCCAAAAAGAGTCCTAGAACTCCTGTGCCCATTGAGTGGAATGAGAAAAGAGAGATAGCGTTCCAATTGCTAAAAAAGAAACTGACCGAGCCTCCAGTGTTAGGTTATCCAGATTATAGCAAGCCCTTCCATCTCTATACTGATGCTAGCAAGCGAGGCCTGGGAGCTGTGTTAGCCCAGATCCAAGAGGGAAAAGAGAGAGTGATAGCATATGCAAGCCGCTCCCTGAAAGGAGCTGAGAAAAATGACCAGAATTATAGTTCCTTCAAACTAGAGTTCCTGGCATTAGTGTGGGCGGTGACGGAAAAATTCAAGGATTATCTAGCCGCCACCCCGTTCATTGCATTCACTGACAATAACCCTCTAGCACATCTAAATACAGCTAAATTAGGGGCCTTGGAGCAGAGATGGGCCTCTCGCCTTGCCAACTATAATTTCTCTGTAAAGTATCGTGCTGGACGTACTAATGATAATGCTGATGCTTTATCCAGGCTTCCCACAGAGACGGCTCCTGATGATGTGCGAGATGCTTGGGAAGATGTAGAGATGCCGGCTTTCTATAACAAATTTGCTCAACAGGATCAGGCTTGAGCTACCAATAACAGAGCTGCAGTTCCTTCACCCTCCAGTAGGCCTGATCCTAAAGAAGAAAGGTGGGTGAAACTACAGTCTGAAAGTAGAGTGCTGGGTGAGTTGTTGGACTTCATTACTAGTGGCAGAGCCCCTGAGAGGATTCGGCAGAAGAGTGCAGATCCTGAGCTCATCAAACTGTGGAGACAGCGCCATCAACTCTTCATACAAAAGGGCCTATTGCTACGGAGAAGCCTAGACCCAGTGTCCAACGAGAGAGTGCACCAGATTCTCATACCCCGACGAGATGCAGGTATGGTGTTGGAGATGTACCACAATCAATCCGGTCACTTTGGGGTCCAAAAGACTGAGGCTACTATCCGCCAGCGGTTTTACTGGGTGGGCATGAGAGAAGACATGGAGAAGTGGTGTCGAGAGTGTGTAGCCTGTGCCTTAAAACGAAGTGAGCACCATGATCAGAGGGCACCACTGAGACCCATTGTAAGTACTCGTCCTCTTGAACTGGTTGCCATCGACCATGTGAAACTGGAGCCTAGTCGCTCAGGGTATGCTTATGCCATGACTATTATTGACCATTTCACAAAGTTTGTTGTAGCTGTGCCTGTGAGAGACCAGACAGCCAAGACTACAGCCGAAATGTTCTGGAAGCACTTCCTCCTGCCCTATGGATGTCCAGAAAAGATCCTCACCGATCAAGGACCTGCTTTTGAGTCCCATCTGTTCCATGAACTGTGCCGCTTACACAACTGTAAGAAGATCCGGACGACGGCCTACCATCCTCAAGGTAACGGATTATGTGAAAAAATGAATCAGACCTTGATAGAGATGCTGAGGGCCGTGCCTCCTGAGAACAGAGGAGATTGGCCCAGTCTGTTGCCACAGCTCATGTTCACATACAATCATACCATACATTGTTCCACCGGGTATACCCCTTTTTACTTGATGTTTGGGCGCCAAGGGACATTGCCTGCTGATCATTCATTGGACATACATGTACCTGATTGCATTAACCCATTACCTAACACCGACTGGGTTGCTGAGCACCAAAGGCGATTGGATGCAGCCAAAGCCATTGTTCAGGAACGTATGGACTTTGCTAGAGACCGACAGCAGAGAGACTATGATCAGACAGCCCATGCAGAACCCTTGACCATAGGGGCTGTGGTATGGTTAAAGAATAACCGTCGTACTAGCAAATTGGACAGTAAGTGGGAGCGAAGTCCTTATGTTGTCACTGCAATCCCAAATGTTGGAACTCACACTTATGAGATCACCCGGGAAGGCAAGGGATCCCAAATTGTACACCGAAACCGGTTAAAGCTCTGCCTGACACCAGAACCTAGTGACGAGAGTTCTGGATCTGAATATCCTGTGTCAGAGTCAGCACTACAGCCCGAGGATCCTATGCAGGCTGTTAGTAATCTGAGGTATGACGCTGATCCCATGCATTGGCTTCTGACACCTTGGTTGAACTTGCTGGTGCCTGCTCCGGCACCTACTGTAGCTTCACCTCCAGAAGAGCCGGTTCAAGTTGCTTCGGATCCAGTACCCCCTCTCGTGGATATTGTTGTTCCAGTTGTTTCTCTTGTTCCAGCTGTTCCTGACCAAGGTCTCACGGATGGAGACCCTCCTGTTGCTCCTCTCCCTTCTACCTCGTTGCTAAGGGAAGAGGAGACCCCTGTTTTGAGAAGGTCTACCCGGATGACCAGGGGACGCCCGCCAGTCCGTTTAGGAGACTTTGATTATTCTGGTGGTGTCTCCTCCCAAACAGTTGCCACTGGCAATACCTTACTTGACATTTGTGCGCAAGAATGGACTCCTCCACGTGAGCCCTTGCCTGTGATACACCCACGGGAAACTCCTGGGTAGTTCCGTTATTTTGCTGTCCTTTTATTGTGCAACTTCATACTAAGGAACCGTGCCCGGAGACAGACTCAAAAGTACCTGAGCCTCTGAGATTCTTATTCTTTTAAAAGTAATGTGCCCAGAGATGGACTCCACCGCATGGGAGCCTCTGTGATTAATAAGAAATAACCTGGGTACGGACTCATGTTTGTTCTTTGAGCCTCCAAGAACTTTTATACTGTTTTATCCATTTTGCTGTTCTATCATGGACTTATTCATTGTCATGGACTATCCTGGTTATAATGTTACGCTGTGCCAGGTCAGCGCCCCCGTTCCATTCACTATCCTGAGAGAAGAGAACGACGCCCCTTGTCACTACCCTTCACCTTTGCCAATTGGATCTGATGTAAATGCAAATGCAGATGAATTACATGTATGTATGCCTGCATGTCTCTATTTTCTATTTCAGGTAGAGATTCCAGTTGGGCGACCCATGATGGAGTACGAGGTCGTACTCAGCTTAAAGCAGTGGGGTATGTAGTGTACGGGAACTGTAATACCCGTCACTACCAAAGTGTCACTTGGTGTGCTGTCGTCCCTCCTTAGTTATGGAGAAGTTGGTATATGTCAGTTTTATAAAATGTCATGTAATGCAATGCTATGTGTTTCCCTGTTGCTGTGAAACTTGCATGTACAGGCCTGCAGGGGTGTCATTCCAGCTTCTAGTCGCTAGAGGGAGCTAGAGAGCCCTAGTTTATATAAGGCCAGACAGGGAAGCAAAAGTCAGTCTAGACCACAGCTCAGAAGTTTCTAGAGCCTGAGGAAGTGTCCAGAAGCTGAGAGAGACAGAAGCAAAGATCAGGAAAGCAAGAGGTACTCAGAAAGACAGAGGAGGTACTTATTAAAGCTATAGCCAAGGATATAAAGCCAGAACTAGGTTAATGGGCCTTGGTGAAGATATGCTATATTCCAGGATCAGACAGAATTAGAGTGCAAGCTCCTGTGCTGCAAGTCCTGTGTTCAACACTCTGTAATCACCTTGCTGTAACTGAATTGCCTGCATCGACCGAATTGCGAAATCGACTGTATGCCAAGGAACTGCGATTCCAAAATTGTCTCTGCTTGAAAACTACTAAAGTTGGAGTTCTGTTTTAATACTACGTTTCCTCAATTTATTCCTGCATCCGCAAACGGCGTGCCACCGTTTACTTGGCACTGGCGTCACGAACTATTTCTACCTATACCTGCCCTTGCAGAGAGTCAGCTGTACCAGGTTAGTGTATATTGCACTACATCACCCAGAAACACCTATTGCACACAACTTGAGTACGCTGCACATATCTCCATACTAGTTTATACCCCCACTTTATTGGCCTACCCAGGCCAAAAAGCCCCACAGGGCCTTTTCCCTGTCCTCACAGGGCTATCCTTGCGGGGATCGGACCCCGTGTTAGCAGGCACTTTAGGGCTTGTTAGGCCAGGTAGGGCATTACCAGGGACAGATTTTTCCCTGTGGCCCTCTTGTACAAAGTGACCGCCAATTGGAGGACGTATCAACACGCGAGAACACCTCCTCAGGGCATTGGACTTGCTGGTCCTCTCGTCCACCACCGGTAAGACCTACCCTTATCTTGCCTTTTTGGCATGTTTTAGACCACGGCAAACGCCACGGTCTCCATTATTTGTTTATGTCTATAGGTCATACAGTCCACCTCCCGCTCCACCTGGGGACGTGAACGTGTATTTGACCACCGGGCGACCTGCCAACTCAGGTCCCCTGTAGTTGTGTGTTTTATTTGTCTGGTAGGGGTTCTCTTCCCATTTTGGGACTTATAATTATCCTAATAAAAATTAGGTTTTAATACGTCACTACCCCTTTCTTTTCCATTGGTGTCAATTAACGAGTAGTTATTTTGGGGGGTGCCCTCGCACTACCCCCAAGGGACCACCCCTTGCAATTCTCCGGAAATTATGAAAATGAAAATACTTAAATATTACTTCATTATAAATATATTCCCAAATACCTTTCATTAGTTAGAATGGCTTGTTTTGTCTAGGGAGGAATCATTAGGTGAAATAAAATGGCCGCCATCCTATTAAGGCCTCCTGCACACGACCGTTGTGTGCACCCATGGCCGTTGTGCCGTTTTCCGTTTTTTTTCACGGACCCATTGACTTTCAATGGGTCCGTGTAAAAAACGGAAAATGCACCGTTTTGCAGCCGCATCCGAGATCCGTGTTTCCTGTCCTATTTTTTTCACGGCCAACGGTTCACGGACCCATTCAAGTCAATGGGTCCGTGAAAGAACACGGATGCACACAAGATTGGCATCCGTGTCCGTGATCCGTGGCCGTAGGTTAGTTTTTATACAGACGGATCCGAAGATCCGTCTGCATAAAAGCTTTTTCAAAGCTGAGTTTTCACTTCGTGAAAACTCAGAACCGACAGTATATTCTAACACAGAAGCGTTCCCATGGTGATGGGGACGCTTCTAGTTAGAATACACTACAAACTGTGTACAAGACTGCCCCCTGCTGCCTGGCAGCACCCGATCTCTTACAGGGGGCCGTGATCAGCACAATTAACCCCTTCAGGTGCGGCACCTGAAGGGGTTAATTGTGCTGATCACGGCCTGTAAGAGATCAGGGCTGCCAGGCAGCAAGGGGCAGACCCTCCCCCCCTCCCCAGTTTGAATATTATTGGTGGCCAGTGCGGCCCCCCCCCCTCTATTGTAATAATAGGTTGGTGGCCAGTGCGGCCCCCCCCCCTCCCTCTATTGTAATAATTCGTTGGTGGCACAGTGTGCACCCCCCCCCCTCCCTCCCTCTATTGTAATAATTCGTTGGTGGCACAGTGTGCGCCCCCCCCCCCTCCCTCCCTCTATTGTAATAATTCGTTGGTGGCACAGTGTGCGCCCCCCCCCCTCCCTCTATTGTAATAATTCGTTGGTGGCACAGTGTGCGCCCCTCCCTCCCTCTATTGTAATAATTCGTTGGTGGCACAGTGTGCGCCCCCCATCGGCCCCCCTCCCTCTATAGCATTAACAACATTGGTGGCCAGTGTGCGGCCTCCCATCTCCCCCCCCCCCCATCATCATTGGTGGCAGCGGAGTTCCGATCTGAGTCCCAGTTTAATCGCTGGGGCTCCAATCGGTAACCATGGCAACCAGGACGCTACTACAGTCCTGGTTGCCATGGTTACTTAGCAATAGTACAATAGTAGAAGATTCATACTTACCTGCTGCTGCGATGTTCGTGTCCAGCCGGGAGCTGCCTCCACCTACTGTTACGTGACAGGTCTGTGTGGCGCATTGCTAAATGAACCGTCACTTACCAGTAGGAGGAGCTCCCGGCCGGACACGAACATCGCAGCTCCCAGATAAGTATGAATCTTTTACTATTGTACTATTGCTAGTAACCCGCTGCCACCAATGATCGGGGGGGGGGGTAGATGGGAGGCCGCACACTGGCCACCAATGTTGTTAATGCTATAGAGGGAGGGGGGGCCAATGGGGGGCGCACACTGTGCCACCAACGATTTATTACAATAGAGGGAGGAAGGGGGGGGGCCGCACACTGTGCCACCAACAAATTATTACAATAGAGGGAGGAAGGGGGGGGGGGCGGGGGAGGCACACTGTGCCACCAACAAATTTTTACAATAGAGGAAGGAAGGGGGGGGGGCCGCACTGGCCACCAATGATATTCAAACTGGGGAGGGGGGGGTCTGCCCCCTGCTGCCTGGCAGCCCTGATCTCTTACAGGGAGATATGATAGTACAATTAACCCCTTCAGGTGCGGCACCTGAGGGGTTAATTGTGCTGATCACGGCCCCCTGTAAGAGATCGGATGCTGCTAGGCAGCAGGGGGCAGTCATGTACACAGTTTGTAGTATATTCTAACTAGAAGCGTCCCCATCACCATGGGAACGCCTCTGTGTTAGAATATACTGTCGGAAATGAGGTTTCACGATCTAACTCATATCCGACAGTATATTCTAACATAGAGGCGTTCCCATGGTGATGGGGACGCTTCAAGTTAAAATATACCATCGGATTGGAGAAAACTCCGATCCGATGGTATAAAAGGGACTCCAGACTTTACATTGGAAGTCAATGGGGACGGATCCGTTTGAAATGGCACCATATTGTGTCAACGTCAAACGGATCCGTCCCCATTGACTTGCATTGTAATTCAGGACGGATCCGTTTGGCTCCGCACGGCCAGGCGGACACCAAAACGACTTTTTTTTCATGTCCGTGGATCCTCCAAAAATCAAGGAAGACCCACGGACGAAAAAACGGTCACGGATCACGGGAAAACGGGACCCGTTTTTGCGGACCGCAAAAAAATACGTTCGTGTGCAGGAGGCCTAATACATATAAAACCTGTCCTAATCACAAAGGAGGACAAGTTACTTCACAACACTGAACTAATGAGCTTTGTCATCCTCCTCTCTGCTCTGCTTGTCAGGGATTATGATTCTGAATACCGTTTAATATGATCTTCAGCTTTATCTCTGTGGGAATGGAGACATGAGGAGACATGAAGTACAGTAATGATTTCTCCCAGACAAAACAAGCCATTATAACTAATGAAAAGTATTTGGGAATTTATTTATAATAAAGTAATATTTAAGTATTTTTATTTTCTTAATTCCGGGAGAACCCCTTTAAATAGCTTCCAGCCAATAAACCACTTTTCTGTAAACATGTTCTTCTTAATTCAATTTGTCAGAGCACTTTGGCTACCAGGCAGGTTTCAGAGCCTGGCAAAACCTCCTTTTATCTCAGGAGATGGGTGAGGTTGCTTTTTAGTTTATGCACTTGCCAGTTTAAACTTGCCCTGTAAAGCAGATTTCTCAGAAGGTAAAATTAGATATGGAGTTATGGTGCTGCCAGACATGTAGTTTTCATGTACTTTTGAAGCCAGAATCAGGAGTGGATCATAATAGGAGATAAAGTACGTTAGCACTGGTGCCTTGTAGTGCTGGGGTCCTAGGTTCGAATCTGACTAAGGACAACATCTGGGTTTGTATTTTTTCCCATGTTTGAATGGGTTTCCTCCCACACTCCAAAGACATACTGATAGGGACCTTAGATTGTGAGCCCCATTAGGGCCAGCTTGATTCTAATGCCTGTAAAGTACTGTGGAATATAGCAGTGCATAAAATAAATAAAATAAAGTATTAAAGAGGCTCTATCTCCTCTCCTGACATGTCTATGTTAGTAACTACTTGCATTCACCATGGAATGACAATTCTGGGCAGGACTGTCCTTAGGGCACAGGGTGCATCACTCCCTGATACTAACTGACACCTCCCTCATATACACACTGCCATCAGTCACTGATAACAACTCCCTCTTGTGCTGATAGCTGTTCACAGGAGGTGGAGAATGCAGAGATATAAATGTATAAATTACAGGTCCTACTGAATCTTTTCTCACAAAAATATATATCAACCTGCTCAGTTTCTCCTGCTCAACAACATGGTGCTATCAGATTGTACTGTTTTTGGTAACAGGTCCTCTTTAAAGCACCCACATAGTAACTATTCCCCCTTTGCCCAACACACAATAGTTATGCCCACAATGTGTCCCTCAAAGTAGTTATACCCACATTGTGCTCCCTTACAGTAGTAGTATACACAATGTGCCCCTCATAGTAGTTATTTCCTCATTGTGCAGCCTCACAGTAGTAATATACACATTGTGCCCTGTCCCAGTAGTGGTATCCACATTATGCCCCCTTCACAGTAGTTGTTCCCTCACAGTAGTTATGCCCACATTGGGCACCTTCATAGTAGCTATGTCCACACTGTACCCCCTTCACAGTAGTTATACTCAGATGTGCCCCCTTCACAGTAGTTATGCCCACATCTGCCCCATCACAGTAGTTATGCCCACATGTACCAGCCTCACAGTAGCAATGCCCACACCGTGCCCCCTAACCGTAGATATGCACACATTGTGCCTCCTTCCAGTAGTAATATCAACATTGTGCCCCCTTGACAGTAGTAATGCCCAAGTTGTGCTCCCTCACAGTAGCTATGCCCACATTGTGCCCACTCACAGTAGCTATGCCCACATTGGGCCCCTTCATAGTAGCTATTCCCACACTGTGCCCCCCTTACAGTAGTTATGCCCAGATGTGCTCCCTTCACAGTAGTTATGCCCAGATGTCCTCCATTAACAGTAGTTATGCCCAGATATGTGCCCCTTCACAGCAGTTTTGCCCAGAAATGTTCCCCCTTCACAGGAAAGAAAAGAAAACAGTAAATTCTCATCTAGTTCCTCGGATGATCATCACAGCACTCCCCAGCAGCAGCCGGCAGGATACTGCAGTGTCCCACTCACTCTGTATTAGTAGTGGGGCCCTGTATGTTTAAGGGTATTTTAACAATGTCATTCTATGCTGTATATGTCTGTAGTTGTAAATTCCTATTAACAGACTTGTAATCAACACTTCACACTAGTCACCACTAGATGGTGCTGGTACAGTTCTCTATAAAAGGGACAGGCTAGACACAGGAAGGGAGTGATAAGGACACCTGGATGTTCGGGTTCGGCATGTTTGGTCGAACTTTAAAAAAAAGTTTGGGTTCGGGACCCGACCTTGACCCGAACTTGACCCCGAACCCGAACCCCATTGAAGTCAATGGGGACCCGAACTTTTGGCCACTAAAATGGCTCTAAAATAGCCCTGGAAAGAGCTAGAGGGCTGCAAAAGGCAGCAAAATGTGCTTAAGAGCATGACAAATGCTCTGCAAACAAATGTGGATAGGGAAATGAATTAAAATAAGATAAAAGAAAATAAAAAAATAATAATTAGGAATGATCTAGGAGGAAGAGGTTGAGGAGGCGGTGAATGGGTGGATGTGGCGGTGTAGGCTTACGTGGCGGTCTTGGTGGAAGCGGCGGCGAAGGAAGAATAGGTAGCAAACACAGATGTGTGTTATTTTGCATTTTTACATAGGGGTATCCCCCAAAATATTGGGACATTAAAAAAAAAGGAATAAGTGCACTTGAGTACAAGGATGGATGGTTGAGGCTGTTAGAACTGTCTTTTCTGCACAAGGTACAGACAAGTCTTGTGGCATCCAGGCCTGATTCATTTTAATGAACGTGAGCTTGTCCACATTAGCTGTGGACAGGCGGCTGCGTCTGTCTGTAACGACGCCTCCTGCCGTGCTAAATGCACGTTCAGAGAGTACACTGGCTGTAGGGCAGGCCAGCACCTCCAAGGCATACAGGGCAAGCTCTGGCCATGTGGACAATTTGGAGACCCAGAAGTTGAATGGGGCAGAACCATCAGTCAGTACGTGTAGTCGTGTGAACAGGTACTGTTCCACCATGTTGGTCAAATGCTGCCTCCTGCTAAAACGCTCCATATCAGCATTTGGAGCCGTTGTTGCGGCGAGGTGACAAAGCTTTTCCACATGTCGGCCATGCTAACCCTGCCTTCTGAGGTGCTGGCGCTGACACAGCTGCGTTGGCGACCTCTTTCTCCTCCCCTGCCTTCGCCTTGTGCTTCCACTTGTCCCCCGGCGTCAGTCGGGAATGCTTTCAGTCGCGCATCTTCCTATAAGGCTCCAGTGAGGGAATTAAGGACGGCACATTGTCTTTGTAACGGGGATCCAGCAGGGTGGCCACCCTCAGCACACGTCAAAATGTGGGCAACTCTGTAGTCGTTGCGCAGGCATTGCAGCATGTAGTCACTCATGTGTCCCAGGCTGCCAAGAGGTAAGGACAAGCTGTGCTCTGTGGAAGGCGTTTCGTCTGCATCCTCCGTTTCCCCCCAGCCATGCACCAGTGATGAGCACGAGTTGCGTTGGGTGCCACCCTGCTATGAACATGCTTCATCCTCCTCCTCATCATCCTCCTCGTCCTCCAGTAGAGGGCCCTGGCTGGCCAAATTTGTACCTGGCCTCTGCTGTGGCAAAAAAACCTCCTCTGAGGCACTTCTAAAAGACTAGCCTGAAAGTCTTAGAAAAGACCCCTCTTCCTCCTCCTCCTCCGCCTGGCCCACATCCTCTTCCATCATCGCCCTAAGTGTTTTCTCAAGAAGACATAGAAGTGGTATTGTAACGCTGATAATGGCGTCATCGCCACTGGCCATGTTGGTGGAGTACTCGAAACAGCGCAACAGGGCACACAGGTCTCGCATGGAGGCCCAGTCATTGGTGGTGAAATGGTGCTGTTCCGCAGTGCGACTCACCCGTGCGTGCTGCAGCTGAAACTCCACTATGGCCTGCTGCTGCTCGCACAGTCTCTCCAGCATGTCCAAGGTGGAGTTCCACCTGGTGGGCACGTAGCATATGAGGCGGTGAGCGGGAAGGCCGAAGTTACGCTGTAGAGCAGACAGGCGAGCGACGGCAGGATGAGAACGCCGGAAGCGCACACAGACAGCCTGCACTTTATGCAGCAGCTCAGACATCTCGGGGTAGTTGTGAATGAATTTCTGCACCACCAAATTCAGCACATGCGCCAGGCAAGGGATGTGCGTCAAACTGGCTAGTCCCAGAGCTGAAACGAGATTTTGCCCATTATCGCACACCACCAGGCCGGGCTTGAGGCTCATTGGCAGCACCCACTCGTCGGTCTATTGTTATACACCCCGCCACAACTCCTGCGCGGTGTGGGGCCTTTCCCCCAAACACATCAGTTTCAGAACGGCCTGCTGACGTTTACCCCTGGCTGTGCTGAAGTTGGCGGTGAAGGTCTGTCGCTGACCGGATGAGGACGTGGTAGAAGAGGAGGAGGAAGCCGAGTAGGAAGAGGAGGCAAAGAATGATGCCCTGCGATCCTTCGCGGCGGAAGGACGTGTGTCAAACAGCTCTTCGCCTGGGGCCCAGCCGCCACTACATTTACCCAGTGTGCAGTTAGGGAGATATAGCGTCCCTGGCCGTGCTTACTGGTCCACGTATCTGTGGTTAGGTGGACCTTGCCACAGATGGCGTTGCGCAGTGCACACTTGATTTTATCCGATACTTGGTTGTGCAGGGAAGGCATGGCTCTCCTGGAGAATTAGTGGCGGCTGGGAACGACGTACTGTAGGACAGCAAGTGACATGAGCTGTTTGAAGCTGTCCGTTTCCACCAGCCTGAATGACAGCATTTCAAAGGCCAGTAGTTTAGAAATGCTGGCATTCAGGGCCAGAGATCGAGGGTGGCTAGGAGGGAATTTACGCTTTCTCTCCAAGGTTTGGGAGATGGAGAGCTGAACACTTCCGTGTGATATGGTGGAGATGCTTGGTGACGGAGGTGGTGGTGTTGGTGGCACATCCTCCGTTTTCTGGGTGGCAGGTACCAGCATTCCTCCAGAGGCGGAGGAAGAGGCCGAGGCAGCAGCAGAAGAGGGAGCAGGAGGGGCCTGAGCCCTTTCTTGGTTTTGAAGGTGCTTACTCCACTGCAGCCCGTGTCTTGCATGAAGATGCCTGGTCATGCAGGTTGTGCTAAGGTTCAGAACGTTAATGCCTCGCTTCAGCCTCTGATGGCACAGCGTGCAAACCACTCGGGTCTTGTCGTAAGCACATTGTGTGATGAAGTGAACTCTTTGAAGCTGCCTTTAGTGTGCTTGGTCCCTGGTGGCGGTGGCCAGTAGCAGGCAAACTGTCTTTGCCACGGCTGCTCTGCTTTTGCACCCTACTCCCTCTTTTGCTGCGCTGTTGGTTCGGTCTCACCACTGCCTCTTCCTCCGAACTCTGAAAGTCAGTGGCACGACCTTCATTCCATGTGGGGTCTAAGACCTCATCGTCCCCTGCATCGTCTTCCACCCAGTCTTCCTTCTTGACCTGCTTTTCGGTCTGCACACTGCAGAAAGACGCAGCAGTTGGCACCTGTGTTTCGTCATCATCAGAGACCTGCTGAGGTGGTATTCCCATGTCCTCATCAGGAAACATAAGTGGTTGTGCGTCAGTGCATTCTATGTCTTCCACCTCTGGGGAAGGGCTAGGTGGATGCCCTAGGGAAACCCTGCCAGCAGAGACTTCAAACAGCATAAGAGACTGCTGCATGACTTGAGGCTCAGACAGGTTCCCTGATATGCATGGGGGTGATGTGAAGGACTGATGGGCATGGGTTTCAGGTGCCACTTGTGCGCTTTCTGCAGAAGACTGGGTGGGAGATAATGTGAACGTGCTGGATCCACTGTAGGCCACCCAATCTACTATCGCCTGTACTTGCTCAGGCCTTGCCATCCTTAGAACCGCATTAGGCCCGACCAAATATCTCTGGAGATTCTGGCGCCTACTGGGACTCAAAGTAGTTTGATCACTAGGACGTGTAGCTGGACCCGAATGGCCATGTCCTCTCCCAGCAGCAGTGGCTCCACCAACGCCACCACCATGACCATGACCGCGTCCCTTATTAGAATATTTCCTCATGGTTAGACGTTCTGCCAAGCAAGAAATAAAAAAAAAAAGGGAACGGTATATATGGTCTGGTTAATATGACAGATTCCCAGCAAAATAGATTTATTTCATCTACTTCTAAATAGGTTTGGTCACACACAGATAGTGTCACAGCGGTGTATATGGGCTGGTTAATATGACAGATTCTCAGCAAAATAGCTTTAGTTCAGCTACTTCTAAATAGGTACGGTCACACACACATAGTGTCACAGCGGTGTATATGGGCTAGTTAATATGACAGATTCTTAGCAAAATAGCTTTAGTTCAGCTACTTCTAAATGGGTTCGGTCACACACAGATAGTGTCACAGCGGTGTATATGGGTTGGTTAATATGACAGATTCTCAGCAAAATAGCTTTAGTTCATCTACTTCTAAATGGGTACGATCACACACAGATAGGGTTACAGCAGTGTATATGGGCTGGTTAATATGACAGATTCCCAGCAAAATAGATTTATTTCAGCTTCTTTTAAATAGGTTCGGTCACACACAGATAGTGTCACAGCGGTGTATATGGGCTGGTTAATATGTCAGATTCTCAGCAAAATAGCTTTAGTTCAGCTACTTCTAAATGGGTACGGTCACACAAAGATAGTGTCACAGCGGTGTATGTGGGCTGGTTAATATGACAGATTCCCAGCAAAATGTATTTATTTCAGCTACTTCTAAATAGGTTCGGTCACACACAGATAGTGTCCCAGCGGTGTATATGGGCTGGTTAATATGACAGATTCTCAGCAAAATAGCTTTAGTTCAGCTACTTTTAAATGGGTTCGGTCACACACAGTGTCACAGCAGTGTATATGGGTTGGTTAATATGACAGATTCTCAGCAAAATAGCTTTAGTTCAGCTACTTCTAAATGTGTTCGGTCACACACAGCTAGTGTCACAGCGGTGTATATGGGCTGGTTAATATCACAGATTCCCAGCAAAAAAGCTTTAGTTCAGCTACTTCTAAATGGGTACGGTCACACACAGATAGTGTCACAGCGGTGTATATGGGCTGGTTAATATTTTAGATTCCCAGCAAAATAGATTTATTTCAGCTTCTTTTAAATAGGTTTGGTCACAAACAGGTAGTGTCACAGCGGTGTATATGGGCTGGTTAATATGACAGATTCCCAGCAAAATTGATATATTTCAGCTACTTCTAAATGGGTACGGTCACACACAGATAATGTCACAGCAGTGTATATGGGCTGGTTAATATGACAGATTCCCAGCAAAATGTATTTATTTCAGCTACTTCTAAATAGGTTCGGTCACACACAGATAGTGTCACAGCGGTGTATATGGGCTGGTTAATATGACAGGTTCTCAGCAAAATAGCTATAGTTCAGCTACTTCTAAATGGTTACGGTCTCACACAGATAGTATCACAGCGGTGTATGTGGGCTGGTTAATATGACAGATTCCCAGCAAAATGTATTTATTTCAGCTTCTTTTAAATAGGTTTGGTCACAAACAGATAGTGTCACAGCGGTGTATATGAGCTGGTTAATATGACAGATTCTCATCAAAATAGCTTAAGTTCAGCTACTTCTAAATAAGTACTGTCACACACAGATAGTGTCACAGCGGTGTATATGGGCTGGTTAATATGACAGATTCCTAGCAAAATTTATTTATTTCAGCTACTTCTAAATGGGTACGGTCACACACAGATAATGTCACAGCGGTGTATATTGGCTGGTTAATATGACAGATTCTCAGCAACATAGCTTTAGTTCAGCTACTTCTAAATGGGTACGGTCACACACAGATAGTGTCACAGCAGTGTATATGGGCTGGTTAATATGACAGATTCTCAGCAAAATAGCTTTAGTTCAGCTACTTCTAAATGGGTACGGTCACACACAGATAGTGTCACAGCGGTGTATGTGGGCTGGTTAATATGACAGATTCCCAGCAAAATTGATTTATTTCAGCTACTTCTAAATAGGTTCGGTCACACACAGATAGTGTCACAGCGGTGTATATGGGCTGGCTAATATGACAGATTCTCAGCAAAATAGCTTTAGTTCAGCTACTTCTAAATGGGTTCGGTCACACACAGATAGTGTCACAGCGGTGTATATGGGCTGGTTAATATGACAGATTCCCAGCAAAATTGATTTATTTCAACTACTTCTAAATGGGTACAGTCACACACAGATAATGTCACAGCGGTGTGTATGGGCTGGTTAATATGACAGATTCTCAGCAATATATCTTTAGTTCAGCTACTTCTAAATGGGTACGGTCACACACAGATAATGTCACAGCAGTGTATATGGGCTGGTTAATATGACAGATTCTCAGCAAAATAGCTTTAGTTCAGCTACTTCTAAATGGGTACGGTCACACACAGATAATGTCACAGCAGTGTATATGGGCTGGTTAATATGACAGATTCTCAGCAAAATAGCTTTAGTTCAGCTACTTCTAAATGGGTACGGTCACACACAGATAGTGTAACAGCTGTCTATCTGGGCTGGTTAATATGACAGATTCTCAGCAAAACAGCTTTAGTTCAGCTACTACTAAATGGGTACGGTCACACACAGATAGTGTCACAGCGGTGTATGTGGGCTGGTTAATATGACAGATTCTCAGCAAAATAGCTTTAGTTCAGCTACTTCTAAATGGTTACGGTCTCACACAGATAGTATCACAGCGGTGTATGTGGGCTGGTTAATATGACAGATTCCCAGCAAAATGTATTTATTTCAGCTACTTCTAAATAGGTTCGGTCACACACAGATAGTGTCAAAGCGGTGTATATGGGCTGGTTAATATGACAGGTTCTCAGCAAAATAGCTATAGTTCAGCTACTTCTAAATGGGTTCGGTCACACACAGATAGTGTCATAGTGGTGTATATGGGCTGGTTAATATGACATATTCCCAGCAAAATAGATTAATTTTAGCTACTTCTAAATAGGTTCGATAACATACAGATAGTGTCACAGCGGTGTATATGAGCTGGTTAATATGACAGATTCTCAGCAAAATAGCTTTAGTTCAGCTACTTCTAAATGGGTTCGGTCACACACAGATAGTGTCACAGCAGTGTATATGGGTTGGTTAATATGACAGATTCTCAGCAAAATAGCTTTAGTTCAGCTACTTCTAAATGGGTACGGTCACACACAGATAGTGTCACAGTGGTGTATATGGGCTGGATAATATTTTAGATTCCCAGCAAAATAGATTTAGTTCAGCTTCTTTTAAATAGGTTCTGTCACACACAGATAGTGTCACAGCGGTGTATATGGGCTGGTTAATATGACAGATTCTCAGCAAAATAGCTTTAGTTCAGCTACTTCTAAGTGGTTACGGTCTCACACAGATAGTGTCACAGCTGTGTATGTGGGCTGGTTAATATGACAAATTCCCAGCAAAATGTATTTATTTCAGCTACTTCTAAATAGGTTCGGTCACACACAGATAGTGTCACAGCGGTGTATATGGGCTGGTTAATATGACATATTCCCAACTAAATAGATTAATTTTAGCTACTTATAAATAGGTTCGATAACATACAGATAGTGTCACAGCGGTGTATATGAGCTGGTTAATATGACAGATTCTCAGCAAAATAGCTTTAGTTCAGCTACTTCTAAATGGGTTCGGTCACACACAGATAGTGTCACAGCAGTGTATATGGGTTGGTTAATATGACAGATTCTCAGCAAAATAGCTTTAGTTCAGCTACTTCTAAATGGGTACGGTCACACACAGATAGTGTCACAGCGGTGTATATGGGCTGGTTAATATTTTAGATTCCCAAAAAAATAGATTTATTTCAGCTTCTTTTAAATAGGTTTGGTCACACACAGATAGTGTCACAGCGGTGTATATGGGCTGGTTAATATGACAGATTCTCATCAAAATTGATTTATTTCAACTACTTCTAAATGGGTACGGTCACACACAGATAATGTCACAGCGGTGTGTATGGGCTGGTTAATATGACAGATTCTCAGCAATATATCTTTAGTTCAGCTACTTCTAAATGGGTACGGTCACACACAGATAATGTCACAGCAGTGTATATGGGCTGGTTAATATGACAGATTCTCAGCAAAATAGCTTTAGTTCAGCTACTTCTAAATGGGTACGGTCACACACAGATAGTGTAACAGCTGTCTATCTGGGCTGGTTAATATGACAGATTCTCAGCAAAACAGCTTTAGTTCAGCTACTACTAAATGGGTACGGTCACACACAGATAGTGTCACAGTGGTGTATATGGGCTGGTTACTATGACAGATTCTTAGCAAAATAGCTTTAGTTCAGCTACTTCTAAATGGGTACGGTCACACACAGATAGTGTCACAGCGTTGTATATGGGCTGGTTAATATGACCGATTCCCAGCAAAATAGATTTATTTTAGCTACTTCTAAATAGGTTCGGTCACACACAGATAGTGTCACAGCGGTGTATGTGGGCTGGTTAATATGACAGATTCTTAGCAAAATTGATTTATTTCAGCTACTTCTAAATAGGTTCGTTCACACACAGATAGTGTCACATCGGTGTATATGGGCTGGTTAATATGACAGAGTCTCAGCAAAATAGCTATAGTTCAGCTACTTCTAAATGGGTTCGGTCACATACAGATAGTGTCACAGCGGTGTATATGGGCTGGTTAATATGACAGATTCCCAGCAAAATAGATTAATTTTAGCTACTTTTAAATAGGTTCGCTAACACACAGATAGTGTCACAGCAGTGTATATGAGCTGGTTAATATGACAGATTCTCAGCAAAATAGCTTTAGTTCAGCTACTTCTAAATGGGTTTGGTCACATACAGATAGTGTCACAGCGGTGTATATGGGCTGGTTAATATGACAGATTCCCAGCAAAAAAGCTTTAGTTCAGCTACTTCTAAATAGGTTTGGTCACACACAGATAGTGTCACAGTGGTGTATATGGGCTGGTTACTATGACAGATTCTTAGCAAAATAGCTTTAGTTCAGCTACTTCTAAATGTGTACGGTCACACACAGATAGTGTCACAGCGTTGTATATGGGCTGGTTAATATGACCGATTCCCAGCAAAATAGATTTATTTCAGCTACTTCTAAATAGGTTCGGTCACACACAGATAGTGTCACAGCGGTGTATATG
This sequence comes from Bufo bufo, assembly GCF_905171765.1. Taxonomy (NCBI): domain Eukaryota; kingdom Metazoa; phylum Chordata; class Amphibia; order Anura; family Bufonidae; genus Bufo; species Bufo bufo. The sequence goes on along the minus strand of NC_053397.1, from coordinate 109,768,357 downwards.
GGCTGGTTAATATGACAGATTCTCCGAAAAATAGCTTTAGTTCAGCTACTTATAAATAGGTTTGATCACACACAGATAGTCTCACAGCGGTGAATATGGGCTAGTTAAATTGACAGATTCACAGCAAAATAGCTTTAGTTCAGCTACTCAAAAAAAATTGGTTCTGTTACACACAGATTGGTTCAGAGCGGTATGGCATGAAGACAAGAGTGAGATCATGCAATGCTGTGCTGATGCACTGCAATTGCGGTCAAATAGCCGCCGATGACCACTGAAAAAAGTGTCTGAAAAAACGCGCAGGGCAGGCACAAAACCTGTGTGCTCTGCACCCACAAAAGATTGATGATTCTCATCTGTAGATGTGCAGAATTTCAGGACTTCGTTGTATTTCTCCCTGCCTAATCTCTCCCTCACAGCAGCAGCAACCTATCCCTACACTAGTGAAGAGCAGAGTGACGTGCAGCGCTACATGACTCCAGCTTTTAAGGAGGCTGGGTCACATGGTGCACTTGGCCATTCACAGCCATGCCAATAGTAGACATGGCTGTGATGGCCTCTTAGGGCAAGTAGTATGACGCTTGTTGATTGGCTGCTTTGCAGCCTTTCAAAAAGCGCCATAGAAATCGTCGAACACCGAACCCAAACTTTTACGTAAATGTTTGGGTTCGGGTGGAAGAAAATCGTAAAGTTCGGTACAAACCCTGAATTTACAATTCGGGTTCGCTCAACTCTAATAAGGAGTTAGAAGGAGAAGAAAAGTGTGCAGTAAGGAGAGTCAGATGAAAGTCCACCATGTAGCTACCATTTTAGCCCCCTTGGTAGTGGCTAGGCTGAGGGAGGTTGGAGGAGAATTCATCAGAAGCTACACAGACCAGTAGATATAGTGGATATAGAGCAAGTCTAGTGGAGATAGCAGAAGTCTTTAGCTTATGGACTCCACAGCACCAAGTGACCAGGAGAAGCCTCCAGCACCTGCACACATCCTGATGACTAAGCGCAAAGTTACTATATTCCTCTATGGACCATGTGGAACCGTTTCTGTTGGCAACCTGTACAAAAAATGGAGCAGAAGATTGATGCTTGTCACTAGGGAGAAACGCCCTGTAGTTTGCAGAAAGCAAGAAAGACATAGAAGATAAGATTATATTATATCCAGTACCTGGCTGTTAGCAAGTAGAGATGTCGCGAACATAAAATTTTCCGTTTGCGAATGGCGAACACAAATTTTAGCAAATGTTCGCAGAGTTGGATTTTAATCCATAAAGGGCATAAATCACCTAGCAATCCAATTTTTTTTGAACAACGTGGTTTAAAACATCCAGTGTGTGTATACGATCAGGCATTCCATGCTTGTCAGCCATCAGCAGGTTGACCCAATGCACAGTGTAGATGATATACCTGCCCTGCCCGTGCTTTGCAGACCAGGTATCAGTGGTCAGATGGACCCTTGCCCCAACACTGTATGCGAGATGCCATGACTTCCTTTTCAATCAGAGGTTTGGGATTGCCTTTTGAGAGTAGAGGTTTGGGATTGCCTTTTTTTTTTTATTTAGTCCGGGTAACTTCCACTGTGGTGTCCCAATAGCGACAAATTTTTTGAAGGCCTCAGACTCCACCATCTGGTATGGTAAAAGCTGGCGGGCTAAGAGTTCCGTCAAGCCAGCTGTCAGACTCCAGGCAAGGGGGTGACTCTGTGACATTGGCTTCCTACGCTCAAACATTTCCTTTTACAGACACCTGACTGTGGGCAGATGAGATGGAACTGCTGAAGGTGAGAGGCGGAGTGGCGGGTGGTTGAGAGAGGGCAAGGAGGACAGCAGTGGTTGACGTGGCTGAAGATGCTGGACCAGGAGGAGGATGGTGGCTTTGAGCTTGTGTGCTGCTTCTACTCGTCATCATGTGTTGATCCCATAGGCGTTTGTGATGTGCGATCATGTGAAGGGATGAGCGAACCCAAACTGTATAGTTTGGGTTCGTACCGAATTTTGGGGTGTCCGTGACACGGACCTGAACCCGAACATTTTCGTAAAAGTCCGGGTTCGGTGTTCGGCGCTTTCTTGGCGCTTTTTGAAAGGCTGCAAAGCAGCCAATCAACAAGCATCATACTACTTGCCCCAAGAGGCCATCACAGCCATGCCTACTATTGGCATGGCTGTGATTGGCCAGTGCAGCATGTGACCCAGCCTCTATTTAAGCTGGAGTCACGTAGCGCCGCACGTCACTCTGCTCTGATCAGTGTAGGGATAGGATGCAGCTGCTGCTGTTAGGGCGAGATTAGGCAGTGATTTATTTACATATATATATATATATATATATATATATATATATATACAGCTGTATATCATACAACCTCAGCTATTCAATTGCTCACTGTTTTAAGGCTGCCCAGAGCGTTTTTCAGTCACTTTTTTCTGGGGTGATCGGCGGCCATTTTGTGTCTTGTGGCGCGCCAGCACAAGCTCCCACCAAGTCCATTTTTAACCATCAATAGTGTGTTGTTTTTTTTGCTATATCCTACATCAGGGGCTTGGCTGTGCTTGCTATTTTATTGAGGGGTAAAATACAATTGCCAAAATAGCAGTACCCTAAATCTGGTGTTTCAGCTGTGGCTAGCCAATTGTAATACTGTCTGCTGTCTGCCAAAGCACAGTTTTTGTTCTGGGTTCAATACAATTCCCAACTTAGCAATTCCCTAAATAATTGTTTTCTGCTGTATCAGGCCAAGTTTAAATCTATCCATAAAAGGGTATATTAAATTGAAGGTGCTGATAGGGTCATCCTCAATAACTTCACACTCTACCGTGCATTTCCAAGTCTAATTCTGTCCGTAAAAGGGATACCTGTCATCCAGGGCCTAAATACTAGGCCTACAATTTATATTCAACTAAATCTGTTGTTACTGCTGTGGCTGGTCAATCTATTTAGTGTCCGCCAAAGCACAGTTTTTGTTCTGGGTTGAAATACAATTCCCAACTTAGCAATTCCCCAAATCAGTGGTTTCTGCTGTATCAGGCCAAGTTTAAATCTACCCATAAAAGGGTATATTACATTGAAGGTGCGGATAGGGTCATTCTCAATAACTTCACACGCTACCGTGCATTTCCAAGTCTAATTCTGTCCGTAAAAGGGATACCTGTCATCCAGGGCCTAAATACTAGGCCTACAATTTATATTTAGCTAAATCGGTCGTTACTGCTGTGCCTGTATTAGTGTAATACGGTACCTAAATAGATAGCCAGATAGTGTTAGGTGCCTGTAAAAAAAAGGCCTGAATTTAAATTCAATACATTGGGCCAAATAATTTTTTTCTTTTTGTGGTGAACGGTAACAATGAGGAAAACATCTAGTAAGGGACGCGGACATGGTCGTGGTGGTGTTAGTGGACCCTCTGGTGCTGGGAGAGGACGTGGCCGTTCTGCCACAGCCACACGTCCTAGTGAACCAACTACCTCAGATCCCAGTAGCAGCCAGAATTTACAGCGATATTTGATGGGGCCCAGTGCCGTTCTAAGGATGGTAAGGCCTGAGCAGGTACAGGCATTAGTCAATTGGGTGGCCGACAGTGGATCCAGCACGTTCACATTATCTCCTACCCAGTCTTCTGCAGAAAGCGCACAGATGGCGCATGAAAACCAAGCCCATCAGTCTGTCACATCACCCCCATGCATATCAGGGAAACTGTCTGAGCCTCAAGTTATGCAGCAGTCTCTTATGCTGTTTAAAGACTCTGCTGGCAGGGTTTCCCAAGGGCATCCACCTAGCCCTTCCCCAGCGGTGGAAGACATAGAATGCACTGATGCACAACCACTTATGTTTCCTGATGATGAGGACATGGGAATACCACCTCAGCACGTCTCTGATGATGACGAAACACAGGTGCCAACTGCTGCGTCTTTCTGCAGTGTGCAGACTGAACAGGAGGTCATGGAGGAAGACTGGGTGGAAGACGATGCAGGGGACGATGAGGTCCTAGACCCCACATGGAATGAAGGTCGTGCCACTGACTTTCAGAATTCGGAGGAAGAGGCAGTGGTGAGACCGAGCCAACAGCGTAGCAAAAGAGGGAGCAGTGGGCAAAAGCAGAACACCCGCCGCCAATAGAGTCCGTCTGCTACTGGCCACCGCCATCTGGGACCGAGCACCCCAAAGGCAGCTTCAAGGAGTTCCCTGGCGTGGCAGTTCTTCAAACAATGTGCTGACGACAAGACCCGAGTGGTTTGCACGCTGTGCCATCAGAGCCTGAAGCGAGGCATTAACGTTCTGAACCTTAGCACAACCTGCATGACCAGGCACCTGCATGCAAAGCATGAACTGCAGTGGAGTAAACACCTTAAAAACAAGGAACTCACTCAGGCTCCCCCTGCTACCTCTTCTGCTGCTGCCGCCTCGGCCTCTTCCTCCGCCTCTGGAGGAACGTTGGCACCTGCCGCCCAGCAAACAGAGGATGTACCACCAACACCACCACCTCCGTCACCAAGCATCTCAACCATGTCACACGGCAGCGTTCAGCTCTCCATCTCACAAACATTTGAGAGAAAGCGTAAATTCCCACCTAGCCACCCTCGATCCCTGGCCCTGAATGCCAGCATTTCTAAACTACTGGCCTATGAAATGCTGTCATTCAGGCTGGTGGACACAGACAGCTTCAAACAGCTCATGTCGCTTGCTGTCCCACAGTATGTTGTTCCCAGCCGCCACTACTTCTCCAAGAGAGCCGTGCCTTCCCTGCACAACCAAGTATCCGATAAAATCAAGTGTGCACTGCGCAACGCCATCTGTGGCAAGGTCCACCTAACCACAGATACGTGGACCAGTAAGCACGGCCAGGGACGCTATATCTCCCTAACTGCACACTGGGTAAATGTAGTGGCGGCTGGGCCCCAGGCGAAGAGCTGTTTGGCGCACGTCCTTCCGCCGCCAAGGATCGCAGGGCAACATTCTTTGCCTCCTGTTGCCTCCTCCTCCTACTCGGCTTCCTCCTCCTCTTCTTCCACATGCTCATCCAGTCAGCCACACACCTTCACCACCAACTTCAGCACAGCCCGGGGTAAACGTCAGCAGGCATTCTGAAACTCATATGTTTGGGGGACAGGCCCCACACCGCACAGGAGTTGTGGCGGGGTATAGAACAACAGACCGACGAGTGGTTGCTGCCGGTGAGCCTCAAGCCCGGCCTGGTGGTGTGCGATAATGGGCGAAATCTCGTTGCAGCTCTGGGACTAGCTGATTTGACGCACATCCCTTGCCTGGCGCATGTGCTGAATTTGGTGGTGCAGAAGTTCATTCACAACTACCACGACATGTCAGAGCTGCTGCATAAAGTGCAGGCCGTCTGTGCACGCTTCCGGCGTTCACATCCTGCCGCTGCTCGCCTGTCAGCGTAACTTCGGCCTTCCCGCTCACCGCCTCATATGCGACGTGCCCACCAGGTGGAACGCCACCTTGCACATGCTAAACAGACTGTGCGAGCAGCAGCAGGCCATAGTGGAGTTTCAGCTGCAGCACGCACGGGTGAGTCGCACTGCGGAACAGCACCACTTCACCAACAATGACTCGGCCTCCATTCGAGACCTGTGTGCCCTGTTGCGCTGTTTCGAGTACTCCACCAACATGGCCAGTGGCGATGACGCCGTTATCAGCGTTACAATACCACTTCTATGTCTCCTTGAGAAAACACTGAGGGCGATGATGGAAGAGGAGATGGACCAGGAGGAGGAGGAGGAGGAGGAAGAGGGGTCATTTTTAGCACTTTCAGGCCAGTCTCTTCGAAGTGACTCAGAGGGAGGTTTTTTGCAACAGCAGAGGCCAGGTACAAATGTCGCCAGACAGGGCCCACTACTGGAGGACGAGGATGAGGTGGAGGAGGATGAGGATGAAGCATGTTCACAGCGGGGTGGCACCCAACGCAGCTCGGGCCCATCACTGGTGCGTGGCTGGGGGGAAACGCAGGACGATGACGATACGCCTCCCACAGAGGACAGCTTGTCCTTACCTCTGGGCAGCCTGGCACACATGAGCGACTACATGCTGCAGTGCCTGCGCAACGACAGCAGAGTTGCCCACATTTTAATGTGTGCGGACTACTGGGTTGCTACCCTGCTGGATCCCCGGTACAAAGACAATGTGCCCACCTTACTTTCTGCACTGCAGCGTGATAGGAAGATGCGCGAGTACAAGCGCACGTTGGTAGACGCGCTACTGAGGGCATTCCCAAATGTCACAGGGGAACAAGTGGAAGCCCAAGGCGAAGGCAGAGGAGGAGCAAGAGGTCGCCAACGCAGCTGTGTCACGGCCAGCTCCTCTGAGGGCAGGGTTAGCATGGCAGAGATGTGGAAAAGTTTTGTCACCCCGCCACAGCAAACTGCACCACCACCTGATACGGAATGTGTTAGCAGGAGGCAACATTTCACTAACATGGTGGAACAGTACGTGTGCACACCCCTCCACGTACTGACTGATGGTTCGGCCCCATTCAACTTCTGGGTCTCCAAATTGTCCACGTGGCCAGAGCTAGCCTTTTATGCCTTGGAGGTGCTGGCCTGCCCGGCGGCCAGCGTTTTGTCTGAACGTGTATTCAGCACGGCAGGGGGCGTCATTACAGACAAACGCAGCCGCCTGTCTACAGCCAATGTGGACAAGCTGACGTTCATAAATATGAACCAAGCATGGATCCCACAGGACCTGTCCATCCCTTGTGCAGATTAGACATTTATAACTACCTCCCCTTAACCATATATTATTGTACTCCAGGTGCACTTGCTCATTCAATCCTTTTTTTATTTTAATTTTACCATTATATTGCGGGGCAACCCAAAGTTGAATGAACCTCTCCTCTGTCTGGGTGCCGGGGCCTAAAAATATCTGACAGTGGCCTGTTCCAGTGTTGGGTGACATGAAGCCTGATTCTCTGCTATGACATGAAGCCTGAATCTCTATTATGAGACCTCTCTCCTCTGTCTGGGTGCCGGGGCCTAAAAATATCTGACAGCAGCCTGTTCCAGTGTTGGGTGACATGAAGCCTGATTCTCTGCTATGGGACCTCTCTCCTCTGTCTGGGTGTCGGGGCCTAAAAATATCTGACAATGGCCTGTTCCAGTGTTGGGTGACATGAAGCCTGATTCTCTGCTATGACATGAAGCCTGATTCTCTGCTATAACTTGAAGCCTGATTCTCTGCTATGACATGAAGCCTGATTCTCTGCTATGGGACCTCTCTCCTCTGTCTGGGTGCTGGGCCCTAAATATCTGACAATGGCCTGTTCCAGTGGTGGGTGACGTGAAGCCTGATTCTCTGCTATGACATGAAGCCTGATTCTCTGCTATGGGTCCTCTCTCCTCTATCTGGGTGCCGGGGCCTAAAAATATCTGACAATGGCCTATTCCAGTGGTGGGTGACGTGAAGCCTGATTCTCTGCTATGCCATTAAGCCTGATTCTCTGCTATGACTTGAACCCTGATTCTCTGCTATGACATGAAGCCTGATTCTCTGCTATGGGACCTCTCTCCTCTGTCTGGGTGCCGGGGCCTAAATATCTGACAATGGCCTGTTCCAGTGGTGGGTGACGTGAAGCCTGATTCTCTGCTATGACATGAAGCCTGATTCTCTGCTATGGGTCCTCTCTCCTCTATCTGGGTGCCGGGGCCTAAAAATATCTGATAATGGCCTGTTCCAGTGGTGGGTGACGTGAAGCCTGATTCTCTGCTATGCCATTAAGCCTGATTCTCTGCTATGACTTGAACCCTGATTCTCTGCTATGACATGAAGCCTGATTCTCTGCTATGGGACCTCTCTCCTCTGTCTGGGTGCCGGGGCCTAAATATCTGACAATGGCCTGTTCCAGCGGTGGGTGACGTGAAGCCTGATTCTCTGCTATGCCATGAAGCCTGATTCTCTGCTATGACTTGAAGCCTGATTCTCTGCTATGACATAAAGCCTGATTCTCTGCTATGGAACCTCTCTCCTCTGTCTGGGTGCTGGGGCCTAAATATCTGACAATGGCCTGTTCCAGTGGTGGGTGACGTGAAACCTGATTCTCTGCTATGACATGAAGCCTGATTCTCTGCCATGAGACCTCTCTCCAATTGATATTGGTTAATTTGAATTAATTTTATTTTTCTTTTATTTCATTTCCCTATCCACATTTGTTTGCAGGGGATTTACCTACATTTTGCTGCCTTTTGCAGCCCTCTAGCCCTTTCCTGGGCTATTTTATAGCCTTTTTAGTGCTGAAAAGTTCGGGTCCCCATTGACTTCAATGGGGTTCGGGGCGAAGTTTGGGTCGAGTTCGGATCCCGAACCCGAACATTTCCGGGAAGTTCGGCCGAACTTCTCGAACCCCAACATCCAGGTGTTCGCTCAACTCTATCTAGTATATTTTTCTAAGTCTTTGCTCGTCTGAAAGTGATATTGGGTCTAATAGGAAGGTTTTTGCCAATGACTGGATCTTGGTGAAGAGTTGGCCAATGTTTTTGAAGAATTTGTTTAATGGATTTATGAGGAGAGCTATATACGTCCATTGGTTTTGGTTCAGAAGTGGTCATATTGGGTTTTAAACAGTCATCCTGGATCTCCTTCAGAATTTTAGATTTGGAGTCTAGTATGAGGCTCTTTGGGTACCCCTTGTCTCAAAATATTTTCTGTATTATCTCTAATTGATTTACTAGGATATAGTCATCTGAGCAATTCCTACGGACCAGTTTCATCTGCCCGTAAGAGATAGGCTCAACCAATCTTTTACTGTTTGAGTGGTGCGTCCTATATACTGTAACCTCCAAATTCGAGAGGGTCGTATCATAACCAGCACACATTTTAAAGAAGTAGATGCCAATATATATTTGAACTTTAACAGCTGCCATTTTCACAAATGGAAAAAGAACATTCCCTACGGGCAGATGAAACGGGTCCATAGGAATTTCTCGGATGATTATATCCTGGTAAATCAACTAGAGATAATACAGAAAATATTCGGAGACAAGGGGTACCCAAAGAGCCTCATACTAGACTCCAAATATAAAATTCTGAAGGAGATCCAGGATGACTGTTTAAAACCCCAAATGACCACTTCTGAACCAAAACCAATGGACGTTCAACTACATTTTTTTTTACGAGATATAGCTCTCCTCATAAATCCATTAAACAGATTCTCCAAAAACATTAGCCAATTCTTCACCAAGATCCAGTCATTGGCAAAACCCTTCCCATTACACCCAATATCACTTTCAGACGAGCAAAGACTTTGAAAAATGTACTAGCCCCTTCGTGCCCAAAACTTCCCATTCAAAACATTGCTGCCCCTGAAGCTAATTCAGTGGTAACACCTAAGGGGTCCTTTCTGTGACTCCAAACGATGTATGTGTTGCCACACCATCTCTAATAATGTTAATACAGTGACCATCTCGAACACAAGGCAATCTATCCCACTCAGACACAACATGGATTGTAACTCTAGGTATGTCATCTACATGTTGGAGTGCCCCTGCGGCCTACAGTATATAGGACGCACCACTCAAACAGTAAGAGATAGGCTCAACCAACATTGGTCCAACATTCAGAGACATTACCTAAAACACGGCGTGTCCAAAAACTTCTCTGAAATACATGCAAGCAACTTTTCAGGCCTGAAACTGACCCCCATAGACTTGGTTCCCCAATCATACTCCCAGCTGTGCAAAAAGGAGATGTTTTGGATCTACAGGTTCAACACTCTCTCTGTTCGATCTAAATGAAACTCTAGAATACAGCCACTATTAGTCATAGTTTTGGTCTTAACCTCAGGTTTAAAGTATCCACATTATTGTATGTACAACACTATTTGTCACTTGACAACAAATAATAAGTTGCTATAAGTTCCAAACTAAGTACCCTCAGTGTTACCACTGATGGATAGTATTTTATGATAACATTGTGGTTATCACTACCACCATCAATATCATATTTTTCAAATTTCCACTTTCGGTGTAAGGGGGCTCCATGCAGATTAAGTTTTTATCATCGATTGTCCCCTTTTTTATCATCAATTGTCTCACCATCACCACCTCCTCAGGCAGAGAGTTCCATAGTCTCACTGCTCTTACTGTAAAGAATCCTTTTCTATGTTTGTGTACAAACTTTCTTTCCTCCAGACGCAGAGGATGTCCCCTCATCACAGTCACAGTCCTGCAGATAAATAGATGATGGGATAGATCTCTGTACTGACCCCTGATATATTTATACATATTAATTAGATCTCCCCTCATTCGTCTTTTTTTCTAAAGTGAATAACCCTCATTTTGATAATCTTTCAGGGTACTGTAGTTGCCCCATTCCAGTTATTACTTTAGTTGCCCTCCTCTGGACCCTCTCCAGCTCTGCTATGTCTGCCTTGTTTACGAGAGCACAGAACTGTACACAGTACTCCATGTGTGGTCTGTCTAGCGATTTGTAAAGTGGTAGGAATATGTTCTCATCACGGGCATCTATGCCCCTTTTGATGCAACCCATTATCTTATTGGCCTTGGCAGCAGCTGCCTGACACTGTTTTTTTCAGCTTAGTTTGCTGTTTATTAAAATTCCTAGATCCTTTTCCATGTCAGTGTTACCGAGTGTTTTACCATTTAGTATGTACGGGTCACTTGCATTTTTCCTTCCCATGTGCATAACTTTACATTTGTCAGTGTTAAACCTCATCTGCCACTTATCTGCCCAAGCCTCCAATCTATCCAGATGCCTCTGTAGTAGTATACTGTCGTCTTCAGTGAGGCTATATTTGCGTTCCAGTGTGGAAAGCGGAAGCTTTATTATTTTATTGTGTCTTTTTCTAATCAAAACCTAGAGTAATTCTGGCCCTCTGAACAATAATAGTATTCCCTTCATATTATATATACTTATATCACCTTATTTATTTATTCACATCTCTCTGCATTTGACTCCCTCCACTCGGCCTGTATCACTGTGTGGCTGATGTGCATTCTACTGCTGGAACGCATCTCTGACTTCCGGGGACATGTGACTGGAAGTCGGCGCATTATCAAACAGAAGCGCTCCCCACATACACAGGACTACAGGCCCTGCAGGGTAATTGTTTCCTTTTTAATTTTTTTTTATATTTTTTATAGGTTTTATATAAATGTATCTACAACATGCTAGTATGTTGATTGAGATTCAGATTCACCTGAATATGCGTCTCACGGATGGAGCGCATCTCCGGTTCCGGGGTCACGTGACCGGAAGTGGACGCTCCACCATGAGGGAATGTCTGTTGCCTCCTCTGTACTATAAATTGTTGTGATATGTACAGTCATGGCCAAAAGTTTTGAGAATGACACAAATATTAGTTTTCACAAAGTTTGCTGCTAAACTGCTTTTAGATCTTTGTTTCAGTTGTTTCTGTGATGTAGTGAAATATAATTACACGCACTTCAAACGTTTCAAAGGCTTTTATCGACAATTACATGACATTTATGCAAAGAGTCAGTATTTGCAGTGTTGGCCCTTCTTTTTCAGGACCTCTGCAATTCCACTGGGCATGCTCTCAATCAACTTCTGGGCCAATTCCTGACTGATAGCAACCCATTCTTTCATAATCACTTCTTGGAGTTTGTCAGAATTAGTAGGATTTTTTTTGTCCACCCGCCTCTTGAGGATTGACCACAAGTTCTCAATGGGATTAAGATCTGGGGAGTTTCCAGTCCATGGACCCAAAATGTCAACGTTTTGGTCCCCGAGCCACTTAGTTATCACTTTTGCCTTATGGCACGGTGCTCCATTGTGCTGGAAAATGCATTGTTCTTCACCAAACTGTTGTTGGATTGTTGGAAGAAGTTGCTGTTGGAGGGTGTTTTGGTACCATTCTTTATTCATGGCTGTGTTTTTGGGCAAAATTGTGAGTGAGCCCACTCCCTTGGATGAGAAGCAACCCCACACATGAATGGTCTCAAGATGCTTTACTGTTGGCATGACACAGGACTGATGGTAGCGCTCACCTTTTCTTCTCCGGACAAGCCTTTTTCCAGATGCCCCAAACAATTGGAAAGAGGCTTCATCGGAGAATATGACTTTGCCCCAGTCCTCAGCAGTCCATTCACCATACTTTTTGCAGAAGATCAATCTGTCCCTGATGTTTTTTTTGGAGAGAAGTGGCTTCTTTGCTGCCCTTCTTGACACCAGGCCATCTTCCAAAAGTCTTCGCCTCACTGTGCGTGCAGATGTGCTCACACCTGCCTGATGCCATTCCTGAGCAAGCTCTGCACTGGTGGCACTCCGATCCCGCAGCTGAATCCTCTTTAGGAGACGATCCTGGCGCTTGCTGGACTTTCTTGGATGCCCTGAAGCCTTCTTAACAAGAATTGAACCTCTTTCCTTGAAGTTCTTGATGATCCTATAAATTGTTGATTGAGGTGCAATCTTAGTAGCCACAATATCCTTACCTGTGAAGCCATTTTTATGCAACGCAATGATGGCTGCACGCGTTTCTTTGCAGGTCACCATGGTTAACAATGGAAGAACAATGATTTCAAGCATCACCCTCCTTTTAACATGTCAAGTCTGCCATTTTAACCCAATCAGCCTGACATAATGATCTCCAGCCTTGTGCTCGTAAACATTCTCACCTGAGTTAACAAGACGATTACTGAAATGATCTCAGCAGGTCCTTTAATGACAGCAATGAAATGCAGTGGAAAGTTTTTTTTGGGATTAAGTTAATTTTCATGGCAAAGAAGTACTATGCAATTCATCTGATCACTCTTCATAATATTCTGGAGTATATGCAAATTGTTATTATAAATAGTGTTGAGCGCGAATATTCGAATATCTTTTTTTTTGAGAATATCGGCACTTCGCTAATTCGCGAATATTTCGAATATAGTGCTATAAATTAGATATTTTGAATATTCTTTTTTTTTTTTTTTTATTGTTATATTTTTTTCTTTCCCACTTCCCAAAAGTAGTTCTTACCTGTCCTTAGGATTCCTGGCTTCCTGGCTGCTCCAGTCAGTGCCCGTTGCCGCTTCTGACGACTTCCGTGCTCAACGTCTCCATACTACAATGTACTGTCGGATTTGAGAATTACGTTGAAATCACAATTCGATTAATTCAAGTTATAATAATCGAATTTCGATTTTAACTTAGCACTATTATATTCCATATTCGTTAATTCTAGCCTAATATGGAATATAGCAGTGCTAAGTTAAAATCGAAATTCGATTATTATAACTTGAATTAATCGAATTGCTATTTCAACTTGGACCTGGTTTACTATGGTTGGCTTGGTATAATTAGCGAATATGACGAATATATTCGTCATATTCCTCAAAACGAAGATAACGAAGTATTCTACATCTTCGTTTTAGCTACCTATTCGTCAACTTCGCTAATTCTAGCAATCAAATAGGAAGGTTGACTATAGAGACAGCTGTGTTTAATTCGCTATGCGATTATATTACTTTGCTTTTTTTTATTTTTATAAATAGAATCATTATAATAATCAAGTATTTAACTATTCAATAAAAAAAAAAAAGCAAAGTAATATAATCACATAGCGAATTAAACTTAGCTGTCTCTATAGTCAACCTTCCTATTTGATGATTTTGGTAGAATTAGCGAAGTTGACGAATAGGTAGCTAAAACAAAGATGTAGAATACTTTGTTATCTTCGTTTTGAGGAATATGACGAATACATTCGTCATATTCGTCATCTTCGCTAATTCTAGATATCAAACCAATAGGAAAGTAGCCTTAAGTTAAAATCGCAATCGCGATTATTTAAATCGCATAATAATCGCGATAACTAGAATAATGACGAATATTCGATTTCGACGAATATTAAACTAATATTCTATCGAATATTCGCGAATTTCGTCGAAATCGAATATGGCACCTGCCGCTGATCACTAATAATAAAAACTTAAGCAGCAACTTTCCCAATTTCCAATATTTATGTAATTCTCAAAACTTTTGGCCACGACTGTACATGTATGTATGTTATGCTGCTGAGGAAGGGGGTCTGTGAATACCCGAAACACGTTGTGCTTCTTTTTGAATAAAAAGTACCTTTGTTATCTGCTGAAGTGCACCGGATCATCTATTAGGAGGACGACAAGGGAAACAAATCTACAGGCGACCTCGGCGAGGGGGGGTCTGGCGACAAGTGTTATGTGTTTATCTTGCACCACCCTCCCTGGTGAAGTGAGTAAGACACAATATTTGTGTGAATATAATATTGGATTCCATAGAGTGGACCATATCTGCAGTGTTTTTAGCTATGTAATCTTTTATTAGATTATTCTTTTAATTTCATTACACTATTTCCTTTAACATCTTTTACACTTGGAATATACTATTATTTGACTCTAGAAAGATACAAGCTCTCTTATACAACTATTGAATTACTACCTCTGTTTATATCTGAGTTCAGCCTTGATATAGATATCCTCTGCCTTTTGCCAATTTTGGTGTCCTCTGTTCCAACTACTTGAGGGTTCTTGTGGCCACACTAGACATTTGGCTTTAGGTGTAATCTGATTTCAAACTCTCTTTTAGCTTTTTGGCGCTCCTTTACCTTTTTATTTTTTTATATTTTTCATTTCACCTATTGCTTATTGCGACCTGCTGGTCAGGCCGGTTTGAACAAATTGTTCATTTCTAGTGTGAGCAGCCTCCCTATGAGCACAATTCTCAGTTCAATCCTTTGGCACCCTGTAACCCCAATTTACTTCCTTTTTCTCTCAACTCATTCCTGCACCTCTTATCCAATAACTTTTTCCTCATCATTCTCACCCTCCACCCCCCCTGTCCCCTTTCTCCGCTTTTTCCCTAATTACTATGTTCAAGATCTTCTACTCATGCTCGTTTATTTCCTCCTGTTTGTTTTCTCATTGCTCTGTCTGAATTGAAACATCTTATTCCCTTTCACCTACCTCATCTATCCTTCCCACTTCCCTCCCTCTCTGTTCCTTCTATACCCCTCAAAACAATCAAATATTATATAACACCCTGTAAATTAATTGTCTATGATTCAAATAAATCTTAAAGGGATTCTGTCACCAGGTTTTACCCCTGTCAGCTAAACATATGCTGATGTTCAGGGCGTCTTCACGATTCCTAATGTGGGCTTATAAATGTCATCTGTGGGCTTATTTAGCTAAAAAACAGCTATTACTAACCTGTCAGTCAAACAAATAAGGTGCCCAAGGGGATGTTAATGGATGCAAGGTGCCGGCCGCACCCGCCGCCGTTCGTGCCCAGCGCCGCCTTTCCAGACTTGTGCGTCGCCTCCTAATCCTCTGTGCCGCCTCTCGCTCTCCCTCCCTCCCCCTCCTTCTGCTGTAAGATCTCGCGCTTGCGCACAGGGCTCTGCCTGATGCGCCCGTGCATACTTCTCCATTTGGCTTCTTACAGCAAAGTGCGCATGCGCCGGCACTTCGCTCAACCCCTGTATGCACGAGATCTTACAGCAGGAGGAGGGGGGAGGGAGGGAGAGCGAGAGGCGGCACAGAGGATTAGGAGGCGGTGCACAAGTCTGGAAAGGGGGCGCTGGGCACGAACGGCGGCGGGTGCGGCCGGCACCTTGCATCCATTAACATCCCCTTGGGCACCTTATTTGTTTGACTGACAGGTTAGTAATAGCTGTTTTTTAGCTAAATAAGCCCACAGATGACATTTATAAGCCTACATTAGGAATCGTGAAGACGCCCTGAACATCAGCATATGTTTAGCTGACAGGGGTAAAACCTGGTGACAGAATCCCTTTAATAAAACGCAAATAACATATAATCCACAATCATGTGAAGACCTGAGTTGATTGTAAATAATTGAAATATCTCTGAATAGCAAACCAATAACATATAATTAGAGATGAGCAGATTTCTCTAAAATTTTATGTGGTCGGTATGCCGAATTTTCCAAAAAAGATTCGATCCAAATTAATTTGTGGCGAATAGAGTTAAAAAACAGCTATTTCCTGGTTGCAGAGAGCCTGTATAGTTGTGTAGAACACTGTGCCTTGCAGAAACACGCAAAGTGAGTCTGCTGTGGTAGTGAAACAATACTGTGAGTCAGTATGACACGCAGACGACAGACGTCACGCTTAGAATCACTGCACACTTCACTTCTTTGGGCAGTTACGGGGCCAAAACTGACCAAATAACTCAAGTGTGAACTCAACCTTATAGGTCGATGTTAGCGTCAGGTATAAAGAACTGTGCAGAGGCCTAAGATCCTACTATAGTATGAAAGAGCGCACTTCTTTTACACCTTCATCAGCTGATTCCACATAGATGTCTACAGAACTTGTTTTATTAAACGCTTATACCAGTAGAGCCCCCCCCGACAGAGTGGAGAGGGTGTCAGCAGTAAGTTTGTGTTGACGTCACTGATTATTTATCCCTTCCTCTGATCCGTCAGAAAATTAACCCCCCGAAAACTGGATCATGTCTGTTGAGCATCCGCCTTCAGAAGAAGGGGCAAATAAATGATGATGTCAACCAGGCCAAAATGGCAAAATAGTGGCCCAGTCATGAAGTGGGGAGGGTGTGAACAGCATGAGAAGTCCACAGAGTGGCCAAATGACATTGTGTGGAGGTAGCAGCAGCAACATGGAGAGGCAACAGAGTGGCAAGGTGACATAGTGTGGAGGTGGCAGCAGCATCAGGAGTCCACAGAGTGGCAAGGTGACATAGTGTGGAGATGGCAGCAGCATCAGGAGACCACAGATTGGCAAGGTGACATAGTGTGGAGGTGGCAGCAGCAGCATGAGAAGGCCACAGAGTGGCAATGTGACATAGTGATGAGGTAGCAGCAGAATCAGGAGACCACAGAGTGGCAAGGTGACAGTGTGGATGTTTTTCGCAAAATGAATGGTTTGTGGAATCAACCCACTGAGTACAACCTGTTCCAATCCCACTGTAAAGCGCCAAGTCACTATCTATTGTTAATGTTGATTGGGGTGATAAGGCCATTAATTTGGAACCCAAAACAAAAAGATCACCTCGTGGATATGATGTGAAGAAGTAGTCGTGCCAAATAAATCAGATTAGGAAAGATAGGTCAATAAAATATATATTAAATCCAAACGTCATGAAAGTTGTAGAATTTGAGAATAAAATAAACACTGTAGGCCTTTATTCATTTCACGAGGGGGGTGGTGATTGAGGGGTGTGATATACTTGCTTCCACAAAATATTGATTATGGGGTTCTATGTACCTGTCTCCACAAAATACTGATTGAGGAGTGCGATAAACCTGCTTCCACAAAATACTGATTAAGGGGTTTCATATACCTGTTTACACAAAATACTGATTGAGGGGTGCGATATACCTGCTTCCACAAAATACTAATTGAGGGGTGTGATATACCTGCTTCCACCAAATATTGATTCAGGGGTTCTATATACCCGTGTCCACAAAATACTGATTGAGGAGTGCGATATACCTGCTTCCACAAAATACTGATTAAGGGGTTTCATATACCTGTTTTCACAAAATACTGATTGAGGGGTGTGATATACCTGCTTCCACCAAATATTGATTCAGGGGTTCTATATACCTGTGTCCACAAAATACCGATTGAGGGGTGCGATATACCTGCTTCCACAAAATACTGATTGAGGGGTGCGATATACCTCTTTTCACCAAATATTGATTAAGGTGTTCTATATACCTTTTTAAAATAAAATACTGATTGAGCGGTGGGATATACAGTACAGACCAAAAGTTTGGACACACCTTCTCATTCAAAGAGTTTTCTTTATTTTCATGACTATGAAGGCATCAAAACTATGAATTAACACATGTGGAATTATATACATAACAAACAAGTGTGAAACAACTGAAAATATGTCATATTCTAGGTTCTTCAAAGTAGCCACCTTTTGCTTTGATTACTGCTTTGCACACTCTTGGCATTCTCTTGATGAGCTTTAAGAGATAGTCCCCTGAAATGGTCTTCCAACAGTCTTGAAGGAGTTCCCAGAGATGCTTTGCACTTGTTGGCCCTTTTGCCTTCACTCTGCGGTCCAGCTCACCCCAAACCATCTCGATTGGGTTCAGGTTCGGTGACTGTGGAGGCCAAGTTCATCTGGCGCAGCACCCCATCACTCTCCTTCATGGTCAAATAGCCCTTACTTTCAAAGTTTTCCCAATTTTTCGGCTGACTGACTGACCTTCATTTCTTAAAGTAATGATGGCCACTAGTTTTTCTTTACTTAGCTGCTTTTTTCTTGCCATAATACAAATTCTAACAGTCTATTCAGTAGGACTATCAGCTGTGTATCCACCTGACTTCTCCTCAACGCAACTGATGGTCCCAACCCCATTTATAAGGCAAGAAATCCCACTTATTAAACCTGACAGGGCACACCTGTGAAGTGAAAACCATTTCAGGGGACTATCTCTTGAAGCTCATCAAGAGAATGCCAATAGTGTGCAAAGCAGTAATCAAAGCAAAAGGTGGCTACTTTGAAGAACCTAGAATATGACATATTTTCAGTTGTTTCACACTTGTTTGTTATGTATATAAGTCCACATGTGTTAATTCATAGTTTTGATGCCTTCAGTGTGAATCTACAATTTTCATAGTCATGAAAATAAAGAAAACTCTTTGAATGAGAAGGTGTGTCCAAACTTTTGGTCTGTACTGTACCTGCTTCTACAAAATACTGATTAAGGGGTTCTATATACCTACTTCCACCAAATATTAATTGAGGCCTGCGATACACCGGCTTCTACAGAATACTGATTGAGGCCTGCGATATACCTGCTTCCACAAATATTGCTCTTCTCTAAGGACTTTGGAACAGGGTCATTTTAAAAATGACAGGCAGAGGAAGAGGCAGGCTATTCGGCAAGGTTGGTAGGGGTCGGGCAGCAGGCCGGAGCCCAAGTGGGAAGTTGGAGATGATGCGTGCGATTATGTCAAAGGATGCAACAGAGTTGGTTGAGTGGCTCACTCAGCCATCCGCTTCTGCACCCTCCTCATCCTCTGTATCTGCACCCTCCTCACTCTCTGCTGTGTGCACCCCCAAAGATACCACCACCACAACCACCATAGCCCCTACACTCGAGTCAGAGGAATTATTTTCCCATCCATTCCCAGACCTTACCGATGCACAGCCATTCTTGGTATCGGATGAGGAAGAGGAGGTAGCAATGGCTGCCACCCAGTGGTCTGACGACAGTACCCAGATCAGTCCAAGGAGGATGGTCACCGCTGTTGCTGCCTACTCCGAGATCTCTAATGTCAGTGGTGGATGGACCTCATGTGGGTGCCCACAAGAGAGGAAGAGGAGGGGAGTTCAGAGGGAGAGACAGAGCAGCAGAGAAGGAGGAGAAGCAGGCAGAACTCGCAGTGCACAGGAGAAAAAAAGGATGCCGGCTCCCAGGATGCCGGCACATGGCTCCACAGCGTGGGATTTTTTTAAAAGTGTCAGCTGGTGACAATAGTGTTGCCATCTGCAGCCTGTGCTTTCAATGCATAAGTCGCGGTAGGCCCAACACTCACTTAGGGACGACAGACTTAAGAAGGCACCTGGCCTCCCATCACCGAGCCCAGTGGGAGCAACGCCGTCAGAACCCACAAAGCCACACTCCCAGCGCACCATGTCCTGCCTCTTCTCCTTCTCCTCTCTCCTCCCATTTGTCCTCCACTCCACCTTCCACCGTGCCGTCGTCGCGTTCATCTGGAAGGAGGCAGGCTTCTGTGGCCCAAATGCTCGAGCGTAAAAAGTTGATGATGACGCCGGATAACCCTCTTGCCCAACTGCTGACCGCTGGCTTGTCGGAACTGCTACCCCACCAACTACTGCCATGTAAACTGGTGGACTCAGAGGCCTTTTGAAAATTTGTGGACATTGGCACACCGCAGTAGAAGGTCCCCGGAAGTAAATATTTCTCCCAGAAGGACGTCCCAGAGCTATATGGCCACGTTCAGCGGCAATTGAATATATCTCTGGCACACAGTGTCGGTGCGAAGATACATCTGACCACAGAAACATGGTCTAGCAAACATGGGCAGGGAAGGTACATAACTTTTACTGCCCACTGGGTGAACCTTCTGTCTGCCGTTAAGCATCTAACCCGTGGCACCAGTGTGGATTTAGTGTTACCGCCATGGATTGCATGCATGCCTGCCTCTTCTTCTCCTCCTCCTACTCCATCCTTCATCTCCTCCTCGGCTGACTCCTCCTTTTCCACTGCTACCGCCTCTTCCGCTGCACCCCCCCAAACTCCCCAGAACCTATATGATGTGCCAGGTGAGACGTTGCCATGCAGTGCTGTGGCTGTTGTGCCTGGAAGCCAAGAGCCACACCGGTCCTGCACTGCTTTCAGCTCTGCAGTCACAGGCTGATCAGTGGCTAACCTGTTCAATTTGACAGCTGGTAATGTGGTGTGCGACAACGGTGTCAATCTGTTGAGCGCACTGAAAGAGGGCAAAATGACACACGTGCCGGCACACGTCCTGAAATTAGTCGTGCAGCGATTCGTTGCCAAATACCCCGCGTCCAGGATGTCTTGTGGCGGGCCAGAAAAATCTCTGGCCATTTTAGAAGATCTTACACGGCCATGGCTCGCTTTGTTGACGTGCAGGGGCGACGCCACTTGCCTGTCAGACGTCTGATTTGTGACCGCCCGACGTGCGGAAACTCCACCTTGTATATGCTTGAAAGGCTGTTCCAGCAGCAATGTGCAGTTACCGACTAACTGTGTGAACTCTGCAGCAGGACAGGTTCTGGGAAGCTTGGTTTCTTTTCACCGTGCCAGGGTGGTTTCTTTTCACCGTCTTTTCGCTCATGAGCGACGCATGCAGACTTCTGCGGTCATTTAATGAGATTACCAAACTGGTCAGTCGCAGCCAGGGCACCATCAGGTACATAGTACCTTACATAGTTGCCTTGATTTATTCTTTACAGATATAGTACCTTACGCCTTCTTTCTGGAGCGTGCATTGCGTCTTGTCATTGATCAAGCCATCGAGGAGCAGGAGCTGGAAAATAAGGAAGTCACAATCCTGAATGAATTCCCAGGGAGAGCTACTCCATCGGAGACAAGTCAGCAGGAGTCTGAAGAGGAGTCAGAGGAGGATGGTGGCTGGGGGGAGGATGAAGAGCAAGAAGAGCAGGCTTTAAGGGGGACTTTAAAGTTTTCGGGGATCCCTGGTGTTGTCTGTGGCTGGGGGGGGGGGGGGGGGGGGAGACCGAGGACGACATTCTCCTGGGCGACGAGCAGGAGCCAGGGCGCTCCACAGCTTCCAATTTAGTGCAATTTAGTGCAAATGGGGACCTTCATGGTCCAGTGTTTGAAGAGAGACCCGTGTATAAAAAAAAATAAAGGGCAAGGACCAGTACTCGGTGGCAACGTACTCTGCAAACAGAAAATGGCAGACATGTTACCAGCATCACAGAGGGCTGTCAGAATGCAACATTTCCACGCCTTGCTGGGAGATATGCTGCATTCTGCTGTTGCGGTTGCTGGCAGAGGAATTTCCACCCACAGCAAACAGGTGCGGGTACCAATCCTACCGCGCCTGCAAGAAGAGGGAGGTTTGAAGATGTGTTGGTCACTTCGGATATGAGATCATTCTTGCAGCCAACCCATCAACAGCCGCCCTCCGGATCCAGCCTCAGGGAACACCTAGACCGACAGGTATCCGACTACATCGGGTTAACGGCCGATGTGGAAGCTCTAAGAAGCAAGAAACCCCTGGACTACTGGGTGTGCAGGCTTTACCTGTGGCCAGAGCTGGCACAATTTCCCATGGAACTCTTGGCTTGCCCCTTGTTGAGTGTCCTGTTCGAAAGGATGTTCAGCGCAGCAGGGGGGATTGTGAATGATAAGCGCAGTCGCCTAGCTCACGACAGTGTGGACTACCAAACTGAATGAGGCATTGATCTCGGAGGAATTCAACACTTGTGACGACAACATGTAATTGAATTTCCTCATGCCAGCCCACACATATCCGCCACCACAAAGAAAAAAGAATGGTCCTTGTCTTATGTAAATACAGCGGCATAAAAGGCCTTTTCTGTAAGGTGAATACCGAATTTTTGGTTCCTCTACTCCAGTGGCCTACAGGAAAAATTTTACACAGTGACTGCCTAATGTACCTCCAGACACATAATCACTAGTTATTTTCTGTCAGGTAAATGCCTAATGTTTGGGGCCTGTACTCCACTGGCCTGCAGTAAAATTATCCACTGACCGCCGAATAAACCTCCAGGCACATAATCACTAGTTATTTTCTGTCTGAAGATTGCCTTATATTTGGGGCCTATACTCCAGTGGTCTGCAGTAAAATTGTTATCCACTGACCACCTAATATACCTTCAGCCACATAATCACTTGTTCTTTTCTGTCTGGTAAATGCCTAATGTTTGGGGGCTGTACTCCACTGGCCTGCAGTAAAATTGTTATTCACTGACCGTCTAATATACCTCCAGCCACATAATCACTAGTTATTTTCTGTCCGAAGATTGCCAAATTTTTGGGGCTTGTATACCATTGGCCTGCAGTAAAATTGTTATCCACTGACTGCCTAATATACCTTCAGCAACATAATCACTTGTTCTTTTCTGTCTGGTGAATGCCTAATGTTTGGGGCCTGTACTCCACTGTCCTGCAGTAAAAATTTTATTCACTGACCGCCTAATATACCTCCAGCCACATAAACACTTGTTCTTATCTGTTCGGTGAATTCCTAATTTTTGGGGCCTGTACTCCACTGGCCTGCAGTAAAAATTTTATCCACTGACCGCCTAATGTACCTCCAGCCACATAAACACTTGTTCATTTCTGTTCGGTGAATTCCTAATTTTTGGGGCCTGTACTCCACTGGCCTGCAGTAAAATTGTTATTCACTGACCGTCTAATATACCTCCAGCCACATAATCACTTATACTTTTCTGTCCGGTAAATTTCGAATGTTTGGGGCCTGAACTCCACTGGCGTGCAGTAAAATTGTTATCCACTGACCGCCTAATATACACTGCTCAAAAAAATAAAGGGAACACAAAAATAACACATCCTAGATCTGAGTTAATTAAATATTCTTCTGAAATACTTTGTTCTTTACACAGTTGAATGTGCTGACAACAAAATCACACAAAAATAAAAAAATGGAAATCAAATTTTTCAACCCATGAGGTCTGGATTTGGAGTCACACTCAAAATTAAAGTGGAAAAACACACTACAGGCTGATCCAACTTTGATGTAATGTCCTTAAAACAAGTCAAAATGAGGCTCAGTAGTGTGGGTGGCCTCCACGTGCCTGTATGACCTCCCTACAACGCCTGTGCATGCTCCTGATGAGGTGGCGGACGGTCTCCTGAGGGATCTCTTCCCAGACCTGGACTAAAGCATCTGCCAACTCCTGGACAGTCTGTGGTGCAACGTGACGTTGGTGGATAGAGCGAGACATGATGTCCCAGATGTGCTCAATTGGATTCAGGTCTGGGGAACGGGCGGGCCAGTCCATAGCATCAATGCCTTCGTCTTGCAGGAACTGCTGACACACTCCATCCACATGAGGTCTAGCATTGTCTTGCATTAGGAGGAACCCAGGGCCAACAGCACCAGCATATGGTCTCACAAGGGGTCTGAGGATCTCATCTCGGTACCTAATGGCAGTCAGGCTACCTCTGGTGAGCACATGGAGGGCTGTACGGCCCTCCAAAGAAATGCCACCCCACACCATTACTGACCCAATGCCAAACCGGTCATGCTGGAGGATGTTGCAGGCAGCAGAACGTTCTCCACGGCGTCTCTAGACTCTGTCACGTCTGTCACATGTGCTCAGTGTGAACCTGCTTTCATCTGTGAAGAGCACAGGGCGCCAGTGGCGAATTTGCCAATCTTGGTGTTCTCTGGCAAATGCCAAACATCCTGCACGGTGTTGGGCTGTAAGCACAACCCCCACCTGTGGACGTCGGGCCCTCATATCACCCTCATGGAGTCTGTTTCTGACCGTTTGAGCAGACACATGCACATTTGTGGCCTGCTTGAGGTCATTTTGCAGGGCTCTGGCAGTGCTCCTCCTGTTCCTCCTTGCACAAAGGCGGAGGTAGCGGTCCTGCTGCTGGGTTGTTGCCCTCCTACGGCCTCCTCCACGTCTCCTGATGTACTGGCCTGTCTCCTGGTAGCAGCTCCATGCTCTGGACACTACGCTGACAGACACAGCAAACCTTCTTGCCACAGCTCGCATTGATGTGCCATCCTGGATAAGCTGCACTACCTGAGCCACTTGTGTGGGTTGTAGACTCTGTCTCATACTACCTCTAGAGTGAAAGCACCGCCAGCATTCAAAAGTGACCAAAACATCAGCCAGGAAGCATAGGAACTGAGAAGTGGTCTGTGGTCACCACCTGCAGAACCACTTCTTTATTGGGGGTGTCTTGCTAATTGCCTATAATTTCCACCTGTTGTCTATCCCATTTGCACAACAGCATGTGAAATTGATTGTCACTCAGTGTTGCTTCCTAAGTGGACAGTTTGATTTCACAGAAGTGTGATTGACTTGGAGTTACATTGTGTTGTTTAAGTGTTCCCTTTAATTTTTTTGAGCAGTGTACTTCCAGCCACATAATCACTTGTTCATTTCTGTCCGGTGAATGAATAATTTTTGGGGCCTGTACTCCATTGTCCTGCAGTAAAATTGTTATCCACTGACCGCCTAATATACCTGCAGCCACATAATCACTTGTAATTTTTTATCAGGTGAATGTCTAATGTTTGGGGCCTGTACTCCACTGTCCTGCAGTAAAATTGTTATCCAATGACCGCCTAATATACCTGCAGCCACATATTAACTAGTTCTTTTCTGACCGGCAAATGCCTAAAGTTTGGAGCCTAAACTCCACTGTTTTGCAGTAAAATTGTTATCCACTGACCGCCTAATATACCTCCAGCCACATAATCACTAGTTCTTTTCTGTCCATTGAATGCCTAATTTTTGGGGCCTGTACTCCGCTGGCCTGCAGTAAAATTGTTATCTACTGACTGCATTATATACCTCCAAACCACATAATCACTTGTTCTTTTCTGTCGGTGATTGCCTCATGTTTGGGGCCTGTACTCCACTGTCCTGCAGTAAAATTGTTATTCACTGACCGACTAATATGCCTGCAGCCACATAATCACTTGTTCTTTTCTGTCCGATAAATGCCTAATGTTTGGGGCCTATACTTCACTGGTCTGCAGTAAAATTGTTATCCACTGACCACCTAATATACCTCCAACCACATAATCACTTGATCTTTTCTGTTCGGTAAATGCCTAATGATTGGGGCCTGTACTCCACTGGCCTATATAAAAAAAATTATCCACTGAGCGCCTAATATACCTCCAGCCACATAATCACTTGTTCTTTTCTGTCCGGTAAATGCATAATTTTTGGGGCCTGTACTTCACTGGCCTACAGTAAAATTGTAATCCACTGACCGCCTAATATACTTCCAGCCACATAATCACTTGTTCTTTTCTGTCCGGTAAATGCCTAATGATTGGGGCCTGTACTTCACTGGCCTACAGTAAAATTGTAATCCACTGACCGCCTAATATACTTCCAGCCACATAATCACTTGTTATTTTCTGTCCGGTGATTGCCTAATGTTTAGGGCCTGTACGCCACTGTCCTGCAGTAAAATTGTTGTCCATTGACCGCCTATTATACCTCCAGCCACATAATCACTTGTTCTTTTCTGTCCGGTAAATGCCTAATGATTGGGGCCTGTACTCCACTGGCCTGCAGTAAAATTTTTATCCGCTGACCGCCTAATATACCTCCAGCCATATAATAATTTTTTCTTTTCTGTTTGATGAATGCCTAATGTTTTTGGCCTTTACTTCACTGGCCTACAGTAAAATTGTTATCCACTGACCGCCTTATATACCTCCAGCCACATAATCATTTGTTTTCTATCCGGTAAATGAGTAATGTTTTGGGCCTGTACTCCACTGTCCTGCAGTAAAATAGTTATCCACTGACCGCCGAATATACCTCCAGCCACATAATCACTTGTTCTTTTCTGTTCGGTTATTGCCTATTGTTTGGGACCTGTACTCCACTGCCCTATATACAATTTGTTTTCCACTGACCGCCTAATATACCTCCAGCCACATAATCACTTGTTCTTTTCTGTCCGGTAAATGCATAATTTTTGGGGCCTGTACTCCACTGTCCTGCAGTAAAATTGTTATCCACTGACTGCATTATATACCTCCAAACCACATAATCATTTGTTCTTTTCCGTCGGTGATTGCCTCATGATTGGGGCCTGTACGCCACTGTCCTGCAGTAATATTGTTATCCACTGACCGACTAATATGCCTGCAGCCACATAATCACTTGTTCTTTTCTGTCCGGTAAATGCCTAATGATTGGGGCCTGTACTCCACTGGCCTACAGTAAAATTGTTATCCACTGACTGCCTAATATACTTCCAGCCACATAATAACTTGTTATTTTCTGTCCGGTGATTGCCTAATGTTTAGGGCCTGTACGCCACTTTCCTGCAGTAAAATTGTTGTCCACTGACCGCCTATTATACCTCCAGCCACATAATCACTTGTTCTTTTCTGTCCGGTGAATGCCTAATGATTGGGGCCTGTACTCCACTGGCCTGCAGTAAAATTGTTATCTGCTGACTGCCTAATATACCTCTAGCCACAAAATAACTTGTTCTTTTCTGTCCGGTGAATGCCTAATTTTTGGGGCTTGTATATCAATGGCCTGCAGTAAAATTGTTATCCACTGACCGCCTAATATACCTCCAGCCACATAATAACTTGTTCTTTTCTGTCCGGTGAAAGCCTAATGATTGGGGCCTGTACTCCACTGGCCTGCAGTAAAATTGTTATTCACTGACTGCCTAATATTCCTCCAGCCACATAATAACTTGCTCTTTTCTGTACGGTAAAAGCCTAATGTTTGGGACCTGTACTCCACTGGACTGCAGTAAAATTGTTATCCACAGACTGCTTAATATACCTCAAGCCACATAATCACTTTTTCTTTTCTGTCCAGTGAATGCCTAATTTTTGGGGCTTGTATACCACTGGCCTACAGTAAAATTGTTATCCACTGACCGCCTTATATACCTCAAGCTACATAATGACTTGTTCTTTTCTGTCCAGTGAATGCCTATTGTTTGAGGCCTGTACTTCACTGGCCTGTAGTAAAATTGTTATCCACTGACCGCCTACCGCATTTTTCGCCCCATAAGACGCACTTTTTCTCCCCCCAAAATGGGGGGAAAATGCCCCTGCGTCTTATGGGGCGAATGCTTGCAGTTTTACATCGCAAGCTGCGATGTACGAGCGAGCGGGGACTCGGGGAGGGACTGGGAGGAGGAGCTGGGGGCCCGCAATAGCGGCGGGGCGGTGCAGTCAGTGTACTATAGCCCCGCCCCGCCGCTCCGGTATACTAATATAAGATGTCTTATTCAATTAATAGTTATTAAACATGCCCCCTCACTCCTAATAGTACCTTACATCCTAACCGCTTCTGTAGAATGCAGGCAGGCAGGCCGGGCGGGCGGCAGCGTAACTCCCTGATGTCACGTGCCTGCGCCGCCTACTTTATGAATGAAGCAGGCGGCGCAGGCAGGTGACGTCAGTGAGTGACGCGCCGGCCGCCCGGCCTGCCTGCCTCGGTTCTACTGAAGCGGTTAGGATGTAAGGTACTATTAGGAGTGAGGGGGCATGTTTAATAACTATTAATTGAATGAGACATCTTATATTTGTATACTGGAGCAGCGGCCGGGGGGGATTTGTGGATGACATTTTTAAGGGGGACATCTGTGGATGGCACAGTTATGGGCTGGGGGGGTCTGTGGATGGCACTGTTATGGGCTGGGGGGGTCTGTGAATGGCACTGTTATGGGCTGGGGGGTCTGTGGATGGCACATATATAACAGTGCCACCCACAGATCCCCCCTCTAACAGTGCCATCCACAGATTCTCCCTGTAACAGTGCAAGCCACAGATCCCCCCATAACAGTGTCCGTCACAGATCCCCCCCATAACATTGCCCGTCATCCACAGATCCCCCCCATAACAGTGTCCATCATCCACAGATCCCCCCATAACAGTGTCCGTCATCCACAGATCCCCCATAACAGTGTCCGTCATCCACAGATCCCCCCATAACAGTGTCCGTCATCCACAGATCCCCCATAACAGTGTCCGTCATCCACAGATCCCCAGTAATAGTGCCATCCACAGACCACCATTAGTTCCAAACCCACCAAACACACAGCACACCTTTTGGTTAAAAATATTTTTTTTCTTATTTTCCTCCCCAAAAACCTAGGTGCGTCTTATGGGACGGTGCGTCTTATAGGGCGAAAATACGGTAATATACCTCCAGCCACATAATCAGTTGATCTTTTCTGTCCGGTGAATGCCTAATTTTTGGAGCCTATACTCCACTATTTTGCAGTAAAATTGTTATCCACTGACCGCCTAATATACCTCCAGCCACATAATTACTAGTTCTTTTCTGTCCATTGAATACCTAATTTTTGGGGCCTGTACTCTACTGGTCTGCAGTAAAATTGTTATCCACTGACTGCCTAATATACCTCCAGCCACATAATCACTTGTTCTTTTCTGTACGGTGAATGCCTAATGTTTGGGACCTGTACTCCACTGGACTGCAGTAAAATTGTTATCCACAGACCGCTTAATATACCTCCAGCCACATAATCACTTGTTCTTTTCTGTCCGGTGAATACATAATTTTTGTGGCCTGTGCTCCACTGGCGTACAGAAAAATTGTTATCCACTGATCGCATTATATACCTCCAAACCACATAATCACTTGTTCTTTAGTGTCCGTTGAATGCATAATTTTTGGGGCTTATACTCCACTGGCCTACAGTAAAATTGTTATTCACTGACCGCCTAACATACCTCCAGCCACATAATCGCTTGTTCTTCTCTGTCCGGCGAATGCCTAATTTTTGGGGCTTGTAAACCACTGACCTACAGTAAAATTGTTATCCACTGACCGCCTTATATACCTCAAGCCACATAATGACTTGTTCTTTTCTGTCCAGTGAATGCCTATTGTTTGAGGCCTGTACTTCACTGGCCTGTAGTAAAATTAATATCTGCTGACCGTCTACTATACCTCCAGCCACATAATCAGTTGATCTTTTCTATCCAGTGAATGCCTAATGTTTGGGACCTGTACTGCACTGGCCTGCAGAAAAATTTATATCCAATGACCGTCTAATATACCTCCAGCCACACAATCACTTGATCTTTTCTGTCCGGTGAACGCCTAATGTTTGGGGCCTATATTCCACTGGCCTGCAGTAAAATTGATATCCAATGACTGTCTAATATACCTCCAGCCACATAAACACTTGATCTTTTCTGTACGCTGAATGCATTATTTTTGGTCCTATACTCCATAATCTAACTGGCTAACAGTAAAATTGTTTTACGGTGACCGCCTAATGTACCTCCAGCCACATAATCAATTGTTCTTTTCTATATGGTGAATGCCTAATGTTTTGGTCCTATACTCCACTGCCCTGCAGTTAAATTGATATCTAATGACCGTCTAATATACCTCCAGCCACATAATCACTTGATCTTTTCTGTCCGGTGAATGCCTAATGTATAGGGCCTGTACTCCACTGGCCTGCAGTAAGATTGATATCCACGGACCGTCTAATATACCTCCAGCTACATAATCACTTGATCTTTTATGTCCGGAGAATGCCTAATGTTTGGGGCCTATATTTCACTGGCCTGCAGTAAAATTGATATTCAATGACCGTCTAATGTACCTCCAGCCACATAATCACTTGTTCTTTTCTGTATGTTGAATGCATAATTTTTTGGGCCTGTACTTCACTGGCCTGTAGTAAAATTGATATCCGCTGACCGTCTAATATACCTTTAGCCAAATAATCACTTGATCTTTACTGTCCCATGAATGCCTAATGTTTGGAGCCTATTCTCCACTGGCCTGCAGTAAAATTGATATCCAATGACTGTCTAATATACCTCCAGCCACATAAACACTTGATCTTTTCTGTATGCTGAATGCATTATTTTTGGTCCTATACTCTATAATCTAACTGGCTAACAGTAAAATTGTTTTACGGTGACCGCCTAATGTACCTCCAGCCACATAATCAATTGTTCTTTTCTATATGGTGAATGCCTAATTTTTTGGTCCTATACTCCACTGCCCTGCAGTTAAATTGATATCTAATGACCGTCTAATATACCTCCAGCCACATAATCACTTGATCTTTTCTGTCCGGTGAATGCCTAATGTATAGGGCCTGTACTCCACTGGCCTGCAGTAAGATTGATATCCACTGACCGTCTAATATACCTCCAGCTACATAATCACTTGATCTTTTATGTCCGGAGAATGCCTAATGTTTGGGGCCTATATTTCACTGGCCTGCAGTAAAATTGATATTCAATGACCGTCTAATGTACCTCCAGCCACATAATCACTTGTTCTTTTCTGTATGGTGAATGCATAATTTTTTGGGCCTGTACTTCACTGGCCTGTAGTAAAATTGATATCCGCTGACCGTCTAATATACCTTCAGCCAAATAATCACTTGATCTTTACTGTCCCATGAATGCCTAATGTTTGAAGCCTATTCTCCACTGGCCTGCAGAAAAATTGATATCCAATGACGTCTAATATACTTCCAGCCACATAATAGCTTGATCTTTTCTGTCCAGTGAATGCCTAATGTTTGGAGCCTGTACTCCACTGGCCTGCAATAAAATTGATATCTAATGACCGTCTAATATACCTCCAGCCACATAATCATTTGATATTTACTGTCCCGTGAATGCCTAATGTTTGTGGCCTATTCTCCACTGGCCTGCAGAAAAATTGATATCCAATGACCGTCTAATATACCTCCAGCCATATAATTACTTGATCTTTTCTGTATGGTGAATACCTAATGTTTGGGGCCTGTACTCCATTGGCCTGCTGTAAAATTGATATCCAAAGACCATCTAATATACTGTGAATGCAAAATTTTTGGGGCCTGTATTCTAACTGACCAACAGTAAAATTGTTGTACGTTGACCGCCTATTGTACCTCCAGCCACATAATCACAATGTTTTTTTTCTGTACGGTGAATGCCTAATTTTTGTGGTCTGTACTCCACTGGCCTGTAGTAAAATTGATTTGCAATGACTGTCTAATATACCTCTAGCCACTTAATCACTTGATCTTTTCTGTATGGTGAATACCTAATGTTTGGGGCCTGTACTCCATTGGCCTGCTGTAAAATTGATATCCAAAGACCATCTAATATACCTCCAGCCACTGTTGGGATTTGCTCTGGTAGGCAGCTTAGCGGACGCATTCACAAGCATTTACAAAGTTTTTAACTTAAATAGTTCATTGTTTATTTACACAAAAGGCAAACTAAAACAACAGTTCGCAGTATTGGTGTATATTCACACCATGGAAAGTCCACAGAACACAAACGTTCACCTGGTTAGCAGTTTTTTATCAGCCATCCACTGCAGGCTGTAGTGGGCCTGTTTTCCAGCAATGCGGCTCTCAGCCCTTTAGCACGGCTCACCTCATGTAGATCCCAAAACCACAGCGTCTCCACAGCTTCACTGTGAAGTGGAGGATAATCCACACAGCTGAGACTGCTGGCTGTTTTTTTATATCCCAAACCAAAACCCGGCCTTGAACGTGGGGAGAAGCCACCCACCCTTCACTTTGGCTGCTTCCAGTAAGAGCCAGCCCAGATCGGCTCCACAGCCATACTAAATAACAAATAGTGTCAGTCAGCACTATTTGCCGCTGACACTTAAAATTACAGGCTCTTACCTCACCGAGGCCAGGAATCTCGGTGACACATACCTTCCGTCAATGAAGGACCCTTGCGTCTTCCTACACCACATAATCACTTGATCTTTTCTGTACGGTGAATGCATAATTTTTGGGGCCTGTAATTTAACTGGCCAACAGTAAAATTATTATACGGTGACCGCCTAATGTACCTCCAGCCACATAATCACTTGTTCTTGAATGCCTAACTTTTAGAGCCTGTACTCCTGTGGCCTAAAATAAAAAATTTCTAGGCTACAGCACGGCACATTTTTGAGAATTTCCCTTTAAGACGCATAAAAATGGCCCCTGATTAAAATACATATTTTTTGTTGGAATTTTTGTCATTGATCCCCCTCTATTATCTCACTGTCCATGTTGTGGGACTATTTGTGCACTTCTAGTAAGTATTTGGTGGCTGCAAATATGACCTGAAGGTTCGCCAGGTTTGCCTGCCATTAAAGTTAATGGGGCCCGCCGCGAACTTGCGGTTTGCGAACCGTTCCGGCTGATGTTCGTCCATCACTACATGTAATTACAGCAAAAGCAATACTATATTTAGGCCATTTTCATATCTGTGTTAATAAACACATTACATATTACTGCAATATAATGGGTAGTTATAAGATCACATATAATTACTAGTGTTGAGTGAGCATGCTCGGCCGAACACAAGTTCGGCTCCAGCATCGCGATGCTCGGCACATCGTGGTGTTCAGCCGAGTACTGAATGTGCTCGAGTGCGATGCTCAAGTCTCCTCCCAGCACGTTTGTTGGCTGCTACGCAGCCTATAAATGTGCAGGTAAATACTGCCACTTACTGTAATGCCGTAGTCATGTTGGTTACTGGCATTACAGTGATTGGCTGGCCGTAACGCGTCATCGGGTTCTATAAAGCATCCGATGACACGTGGTTTAGCTCAGTCTTAGTCAGGGAGAGCTGTGCTGTAGAAGGGACAGATAGTGTAGGGAACAGAGTTGAGCGGACACCTGGATGTACGGGTTCGGCCGAACTTCACAAAAAAGTTAGATTTCGGGACCCGAACTTGACCCCAAACCCAAACCCCATTAAAGTCAATGGGGACCCGAACTTTTGAGCACTAAAATGGCTGTAAAAATGTCATGGAAAGGGCCAGAGGTCTGCAAATGGCATCAAAATGTGGCTAAGAGCATGGCAAGTGCTCTGCAAACAAATGTGGATAGGGAAATGACTTTAAATAACATAAAATACATAAAAATTAAAAATAATAATCTTGATCTAGGAGGACGAGGTCCATATGGAGTAGGAGGTTGAGGAGGCGGTGGATGTGGTGGTGTAGGTGGAAGTGGCGGTGGAGGAGGAGGAGGTAGCCTACACTGCTTTTTGGTTTAAATTTTTTTATTTTTTGTTAAATTAGGGTACACCCCAAAACATTGGGAAATATAACCCTCCAGTTGTGCTAAACACACGTTCAGACAATACACTGGCTGCAGGGCAGTGCAGGCCAGCACCTCTAAGGGTTAAAGGGCAAGCTCAGGCCATTTGCCCAATTTGGAGACCCAGAAGTTGCAGGGGCTGACCCCTGTCAGTCAGTTCGTGTAGGCGTGTGCATACTTAATGCCCCACCATGTCACACGTCCCCGTGATGTTCACGATACAATTTGATATCTGCTCTATCAACTTTCGATGTTCTTTTATGCGCCTACCATGGTGATCACGGGTGGCGGGGAATCAGGGCTCCAGGCCGGAGAAGGAGCGTGAGAAAAAGAGAGCAAATTTAAGGGAGATAAATTTATTTAAAAAATTGAGGATCGAGCAGAAATGTGGGAAAAGCTATTAAAGCGCAAATGTTGTACAAATTTCAAAAGCCCAAATGTGGGCCAAAAGAGTCAAGCGAAAATGTGGGAAAAGCTATTGAGGCGCAAATGTTGGCCAAAAGAGTATAGCGGAAATGTGGGACAAATTATTGAAGTGCAAATGTGGTACAACTTGTTTAAGTTTAAGCATTGAATCAAAGGAGGTGGCGCGCATCAATTAAAGAAGCATTTCAGAAATTGTATTCCCTGTCACCTATGCAGAGGAGGGGTTTATTCACGTCACCCGAAAATGTAAAATAAAAATTATTGAACTGTATTAAGCTGTCAACTAGGTAGAGAAGGGGTATATTACACCCCCAATTTTTTTTTTTTACCAGTCTAATAGGAATATCAGTGGTACATCACTCCAAAAAAATGCTGGAGAAAATGTAAATGCCTTTTTTTTTTTTTTTACCGGCCTACTAGGTATAGCAGTGGTACATCACACCCAAAAATTTGTGAATTTCACCAGAACATGTAACAGACATTTTTTTTTATTGTTTAACCTGTCTACTAGGTATAGCAGTAGTACTTCACACCCAAAAATTGTTGAATTTCCACTGAAAATGTAACTGACAAAGTAGTGAAATGATCTAAAATAAAATGCGTACAAATAAAAATTTTTGGGGGATTTATGAGGTGGAGTTCCATATGGAGTAGGAGTTTGAGGAGGCGGTGGACGTAGCGGTGAAGGTGGAAGCGGCGGTGGAGGAGGACAAGGTAGCCAACATAGGTTTTTGGTTTTAATTTTATTTTTTTAAATTAGGGTACACTATAAAAGAGTGTGAAATAACCAAAATACAAGAATGAGCAATTGCGCTGCAGTATAACAATGGCTGGTTAGTGCCGGTATACATGTCTATTCTGCACAAGGTACGGACAAGTCCTGAGGGATCCATGCCTGGTTCATTTTAATTAACGTGAGCTTGTCCACATTGGCTGTGGACAGGCAGCTGCGCTTGTCTGTGATCACGCCCCCTGCTGTGCTAAACACACGTTCAGATAATACACTGGCTGCAGGGCAGGCCAGGCCAGCACCTTCAAGGCGTAAAGGGCAAGCTCAGGCCATGTGCCCAATTTGGAGACCCAGAAGTTGAAGGGGGAAGACCCGTCATTTAGTACGTGTAGGCGTGTGCACACATACTGCTCCATCATGTTGGTGAAATGCTGCCTCCTGCTAAGACGTTCCATATCAGCTGGTGGTGCTGGTTGTTGTGGCGTGCTGACAAAGCTTTTCCACATTTCGGCCATACTAACCCTGCCTTCTGAGGTGCCGGCGGTGCCCCAGCTGCGTTGGCGACTTAGTCCTCGTCCTCTGCCTTCACCTTGTGCTTCCACTGTCAGGTGGGAATGCCACCAGCAGCGCGTCTACCAGCGTGCACTTGTACTCGCGCATCTTACGATCACGCTCCAGTGAGGGAATTAAGGACGGTACGTTGTCCTTGTAATGGGGATCCAGCAGCGTGGCCACCCAGTAATCGGCACAAGTTAGAATGTAGGCAACTCGGCGGTCGTTGCAGAAACACTGCAGCATGTAATCGCTCATGTGTGCCAGGCTGCCCAGAGGCAACGAAAAGCTGTCCTCTGTGCGATGTGTATCGTCTGTGTCCTCTGTATCCCCCCAGCCACGCACCAGTGATGGCCATGAGCTGGTCTGGGTGCCACCCTGCTGTGAACATGGTTCCTCCTCCTCCATCTCCTCATCCTCCACCTCGTCATCCTCCACCTCGTCATCCTCCAGAACGGTGCCCTGGCTGGACAATTGTGTACCTTGGGTTTGTGGGTGCAGGAACCCACCCTCGGAGCCACTTGGGATTGACTGGCCGGAAACCCTACGAAATGATCTCTCTTCCTCCTACTCCTCTTGTGCCACATCCTCTTCCATCATTGCCAGCAGTGTTTTTTCAAGGAGGCATAGAAGTGGGATAGTTACGCTGAGAACGGCGTTTTTGGCACTGGCCATGTTGGTGGAGTACTTGAAACAGCGCAACAAGGAACACAGGTCTCGCATTGAGGCCCAGTCATTGGTGGTGAAGTGGTGCTGTTCCACCGAGCGGTTCTCACCCGTGCGTGCTGCAGCTGAAACTCCACTATCACATGCTGCTGCTCGCACAGTCTGGCCAGCATGTGCAAGGTGGAGTTCCACCTTGTGGGCACGTCGCATATGAGGCGGTGAGCGGGAAGGCCGAAGTTACGCTGCAGCGCTGACAGGCGAACAGCAGCAGGGTAGGAACGTCGACAGCGCGCACAGACGGCCCACACTTTATGCAGCAGCTCTGACATATCGGGGTAATTTTTAAGGAACCTCTGCACTACCAAATTCAGCACATGCGGCAGGCAAGACATGTGCGTCAAACCGGCTAGTCCCAGAGCTGCTACGAGATTTCGCCCATTATCGCACACCACCAGGCCGGGCTTGAGGCTGACTGGCATAAACCACTCATCGGTCTGTTGTTCAAGCCCCTTCCACAGCTCCTGCGTGGTGTGGGGTTTGTCCCCCAAACAAATAAGTTTTAAAACTGCCTGCTGTCATTTACCCATGGCTGTGCTGAAGTTGGTGGTGAAGGTGTTACGCTGACCGGATGAGGAGCTGGTAGAGGATGAGAAAGCAGAGTAGGAGGAGGAAGCAACAGGAGGCAAACTGAAGCGCCCTGCAATTATCGGCGGTGGAAGGACATGCGCCAAACTGCTATCCGCCTCAGGCCCAGCCGCCACTGCATTTACCCAGTGTGCTGTTATGGAGATACAACGTCCCTGACCGTGCTTACTGGTCCACGTATCCGTAGTGAGGTGCAACTTGCCACAGATGGCGTTGCACAGTGCACACCTGATTTTGTCCCCTACTTGGTTGTGCAGGGAAGAGATAGCTCTCCTGGAAAAGTAGTGGCGGCTGGGCACAACATACTGTGGGACAGCCACCGCCATAAGACCTTTAAAACTATCCGTCTCCACCAGACGGAATGACAGCATTTCAAAGGCCAGTAATTTAGAAATGCTGGCATTCAGGGCTATGGATCGCGGGTGGGTAGGGGGGGGTACTTCCTCTTCCTCTCCAACTTTTGAGAGATGGACAGCTGAACGCTTCCGTGGGACATTGTGGAGATGCTTGGTGACCCAGGTGGTGGTGTTACTGGCAGATCCTCTGTTTGCGGGGTGGCAGGTGGCACTGTCACTCCAGAGGTGGATGAAGAGGCCGAGATTGCAGCACAAGAGGAAGCAGAAGGAGCCAGAGACCTGTCTTGGTCTTTGAGGTGTCTACTCCACCGCAGCTCGTGCTTTGCACTTAGATGCCTGGTCATGCAGATTGTGCTAAGGTTGAGAACGTTTATGCCTCGCTTCAGGCTCTGATTGCACAGCGTGCAAACCACTCGTGTCTTGTCGTCAGCACATTGTCTGAAAGACTGCCACGCCAGGGAACTCCTTGGAGCTGGCTTTGGTGTGCTCGGTCCCTTGCTGCGGTGGGCAGTAGCAGGGGTACTGTCTAGAGGATGGCCGCTCCGCTTTTGCAGCCTGCTCCCTCTTCTGCTGTGCTGGTGGCTCTGTGCGACCACCGCCTCTTCCTCCGAACTACATAGGTCACTCACATGACCTTGATTCCATGTGGGGTCGAGGACCTCATCGTCCTCCACATCATCTTCCAACCAGTCTTCATCCCTGCCTTCCTTGTCGGTCTGCACACTTTCGAAAGCCCCAACAGTTGGCACCTGTGTTTCGTCATCATCCGAGACGTGCTGCGATGGTCCTCCCATGTACTCATCTTGAAAGATAAGTGGTTGGGCATTGGTGCACTCAATCTCTTCCACTTCTGGGGCAGGGCTAGGTGGATGGCCCTGGGAAACCCTGCTAACAGAGTCATCAAAAAGCAGAAGAGACTGCTGCATGACTTGGGGCTCAGACTGCTTGGCTGATTTGCAAGGGGGTGAGGTGAAAGACTGATGGACATCGGCTGCAGGTGCCAACTGTGGTCTTTCAGCAGGAGACTGGGTGGGAGACAATGTGAAGGAACTGGATCCACGGTCAGCAACCCAATCTACTATCGCCTGTACTTGTTCAGGCCTCACCATTCATAGAGCAGCATTAGGCCCAACCAAATACCGCTGCAGGTTCTGTCACCTACTCGCACCTGGGGAAGGGTTTTCACTTGTGCGTGTAGCTGGCACAGATCGACCACGTCCTCTCCCTGCAACAGAAGCTCCACCAGCAGCACCACGACCTGGGCCACGTCCCATATTTGACGCTCTCCTCATATTTCTCGAATTTAGGATCTTGCCCTAAATGGGTGTTTAATAGTAGAATATAACGACAGTATGTAAACGGTGTATCTCACACGGCCTGACCCACAGTAGGCTTCAATTAAAGATTTCTTTGCCCAAAATGGCTGTATTTCAAATACCTGAATCAAACCCCTGTATGTAAAGGGTGAATCTCACAATGACATATGCAGCAAAGGCTGCCAAATAAACTTTTTTTGCCAAAACGGGTGTTTGTTTAATTGCTCAATATGGCAGCAGTATATAACCCAGGAATTTCAAACGTCAAGATGCTGCAAGGCCTGAAATATTGTGTGTATTGCCCCAAAAAGGGTGTTTTATTAATGAAAGAATATAAGCCCTGTATTTACAGGGTGTATCTCACACGGCCTGACCCACAGTAGGCCTCAATTAAAGATTTGTGCACCAAATGGCGGTATTACAAATATCTGAATCTAACCCAAATGTATAAAGGGTGTATCTCACAATGACATCTGCATCAAAGGCTGCCAACAAATTTTTTGCATAAAATGGCCGCCGCACTGAGCTTGCATAAAATGGCCGCTGCCACCGCCCACCTAACTGACTTATTAAAGTTACCCACAAAGCACAATGTATGTAGATCGCTGGGTAAGATTCAGATTTTGAGCAAAGACTCTCTCCTATTCTGATGGCTGTGATGGCTTCTAAGGTCAGACAGTTAACCGTTTGTTGATTGGCTGCTCTGCAGCCTTTCAAAAAGCGCCAAGAATGCGCAGAACACGGAACCTGAACTTTTACTGAAATGTTTGGGTTCGGGTCCTGGGTCCAAAAATCCTAAAGTTCGGTACGAACCCGAACTTTACAGTTTGGGTTCGCTCAAACTCTCAGGCTATGAGCTGAGCGCTGCGATTGGCCAGCGCTACAGCATAGGAGAAAGAGACGCCGTCAGGTTCCCCTGGGTGGAGCCTAACTATGAAGATACCGGAGGCTATAATGGGAGAACGGAGCGGCGCCCAGGGATAACAGTAAGTGCAGGGGGATCCCTGGGCGCCGCTCTACATGTCTTTATAGTTAGTTTAGATGTTTTATTCTGGTGAAAGGTCCTCTTTAATTAAATTTTTTTGTTAGGCAGGGTTGGCAGCAATTGTGTCTGGCAGCAATATATAATTTTAGCACAACCTGCGCTAAATTACATGCAATTGTAGAGACCGAAAAGTCTTTTTAAGGACTATTGTTGTATCTGGCAGCAATATATAATTTTAGTGCAACCTGCGCTAAATAGCTTGCAATTGTTTGGCCGCTGCAGAAAACTACATTATCTGTGCTACATCTCCTGTGTAACGTGTGCGCAGCCTAAAAATATCTGTGACATCCAGTGTACTTTTTCCGTAAACGCTGCGGACAGCGACATTATCTGCGCTACATCTCCTGTTTAACGTGTGCGCATACTAAAAATATCTGTGACAAGTTGACAACCAGTGTACTTTGTCTGTAGACTGTGTCCGTGGTGAACAGTTGCATTACCTGCGCTACATCTCCTGTATAACGTTTGCGCATCCTAAAAATATCTGTGACATCCAGTGTACTTTTTCTGTAGACGGTGTCCGCTGCGAACAGTTACATTACCTGCGCTACATCTCCTCTATAACGTTTGCGCATCCTAAAATATCTGACTACAGTTTACTTTTTCCGTAGATGCTGCGGACAGCGACATTATCTGCGCTACATCTCCTGTTTAACGTGTGCACATTCTAAAAATATCTGTGAGACAGTTACATTACCTGCGCTAGATCTCCTGTATAACGTTTGTGTAGCCTAAAAATATCTGACATCCAGTGTACTTTTTCCGTAGATGGTGTCCGCTGCAGACAGTTACATAACCTGCACTACATCTCCTATATAACGTTTCAGCATCCGAAAAATATCTGTGACATCCAGCGTACTTTTTCCGTAGACGCTGCGGACAGTGACATTACCTGCGCTTCATCTCCTGTATAACGTTCCGCATCCCAAATATCAGTGACATTAACAGTAATTTTTTCTAAGCTGCTGTTAACAGCTGCAGCATTACCTGTGGTATCTCTCCTGCATAAATCGAGCATAAATCGCCACCTGAAGCCTGCAAGTGCAGCGTACTCAAGTTGTGTGCAATAGGTGTTTCTGGGTGATGTAGTGCAATAGACACTAACCTGGTACGGCTGACTCTCTGCAAGGGCAGGTATAGGTAAGGAATAGTTCGTGACGCCAGTGCCAAGTAAACGGTGGCACGCCGTTTGCAGATGCAGGAATAAATTGAGGAAACGTAGCTTTAAAACAGAACTCCAACTTTAGTAGTTTTGCAAGCAGAGACAATAGTGGAAATGCAGTTCCTAAGCATACAGTCGATTTTGCAATTCGGTCGATGCAGGCAATTCAGTTATAGCAGGGTAATTACAGAGTGTTGAACACAGGACTTGCAGCACAGGAGCTTGCACTCTAATTCTGTCTGATCCTGGAATACAGCAATTCTTCACCAAGGCCCATTAACCTAATTCTGGCTTTATATCCTTGGCTATGGCTTTTATCAGTACCTCCTCTGTCTTTCTGAGTACCTCTGGCTTTCCTGATCTTTGCCTCTGTCTCTCTCAGCTTCTGGACACTTCCTCAGGCTCTAGAAACTTCTGAGCTGTGGTCTAGACTGACCTTTGCTTCCCTGTCTGGCCTTATATAAACTAGGGCTCTCTAGCTCCCTCTAGCGACTAGAAGCTGGAATGACACCCCTGCAGGCCTGTACCTGCAAGTTTCACAGTAACAGGGAAATACATGACATTACATTACATAACAATTTATAAAACTGACATATACCAACTTCTCCATAACTAAGGAGGGACGACAGCACACCAAGTGACACTTTGGTAGTGACGGGTATTACAGTTCCCGTACACTACATACCCCACTGCTTTAAGCTGAGTACGACCTCGTACTCCATCATGGGTCGCCCAACTGGAATCTCTACCTGAAACAGAAAAAAGAGACATGCAGGCATACATACATGTAATTCAGCTGCATTTACATTCATATCAGGTCCAATTGGCAAAAGTGAAGGGTAGTGACAAGGGGCGTCGTTCTCTTCTCTCAGGATAGTGAATGGAACGGGGGCGCTGACCTGGTACAGCGTAACATTATAACCAGGATAGTCCATGACAATGAATAAGTCCATAATAGAACAGCAAAATAACGGAACTACCCAGGAGCTTCCCGTGGGTGTATCACAGGCAAGGGCTCACGTGGAGGAGTCCATTCTTGCGCACAAATGTCAAGTAAAGTATTGCCCGTGGCAACTGTTTGGGAGGAGACACCACCAGAATAATCAAAGTCTCCTAAACGGACTGGCGGGCGTCCCCTGGTCATCCGGGTAGACCTTCTCAATACAGGGGTCTCCTCTTCCCTTAGCAACGAGGTAGAAGGGAGAGGAGCAACAGGAGGGTCTCCATCCGTGAGACCTTGGTCAGGAACAGCTGGAACAACAGGAACAACTGGAACAACAGGAACAACTGGAACAACAATATCCACGAGAGGGGGTACTGGATCCGGAGCATCTTGAACCGGCCCTTCTGGAGGTGAAGCTACAGTAGGTGCCGGGGCAGGCACCCGCAAGTTCAACCAAGGTGTCAGAAGCCAATGCATGGGATCAGCGTCATACCTCAGATTACTAACAGCCTGCATAGGATCCTCGGGCTGTAGTGCTGACTCTGACACAGGATATTCAGATCCAGAACTCTCATCACTAGGTTCTGGTGTCAGGCAGAGCTTTAACCGGTTTCGGTGTACAATTTGGGATCCCTTGTCTTCCCGGGTGATCTCATAAGTGTGAGTTCCAACATTTGGGATTGCAGTGATAACATAGGGACTTCGCTCCCATTTACTGTCCAGTTTACTGGTACGGCGGTTATTCTTTAACCATACCACGGCCCCTATTGTCAAGGGTTCTGCATGGGCTGCTTGATCATAGTCCCTCTGCTGTCGGTCCCTAGCATAGTCCATACGTTCCTGAACAATGGCGTTGGCTGTATTCAATCGCCTTTGATGTTCAGCAACCCAGTCAGTGTTAGGTAATGGGTTAATGCAATCAGGAACATGTATGTCCAATGAATGATCAGCAGGCAATGTCCCTTGGCGCCCAAACATCAAGTAAAAAGGGGTATACCCGGTGGAACAATGTATGGTATGATTGTATGTGAACATGAGCTGTGGCAACAGACTGGGCCAATCTCCTCTGTTCTCAGGAGGCACGGCCCTCAGCATCTCTATCAAGGTCTGATTCATTTTTTCACATAATCCGTTACCTTGAGGATGGTAGGCCATCGTCCGGATCTTCTTACAGTTGTGTAAGCGGCACAGTTCATGGAACAGATGGGACTCAAAAGCAGGTCCTTGATCGGTGAGGATCTTTTCTGGACATCCATAGGGCAGGAGGAAGTGCTTCCAGAACATTTCGGCTGTAGTCTTGGCTGTCTGGTCTCTCACAGGCACTGCTACAACAAACTTTGTGAAATGATCAATAATAGTCACGGCATAAGCATACCCTGAGCGACTAGGCTCCAGTTTTACATGGTCGATGGCGACAAGTTCAAGAGGACGGGTACTTACAATGGGTCTCAGTGGTGCCCTCTGATCATGGTGCTCACTTCGTTTCAAGGCACAGGCTACACACTCTCGACACCACTTCTCCATGTCTTCTCTCATGCCTACCCAGTAAAACCGCTGGCGGATAGTAGCTTCAGTCTTTTGGACCCCAAAGTGACCGGATTGATTGTGGTACATCTCCAACACCATACCTGCATCTCGTCGGGGTATGAGAATCTGGTGTACTCTTTCGTTGGACACTGGGTCTAGGCTTCTCCGTAGCAATAGGCCCTTTTGTATGAAGAGTTGATGGCGCTGTCTCCACAGTTTGATGAGCTCAGGATCTGCACTCTTACGCCGGATCCTCTCAGGGGCTCTGCCACTAGTAATGAAGTCCAACAACTCACCCAGCACTCTACTTTCAGACTGTAGTTTCACCAACCTTTCTTCTTTAGGATCAGGCCTACTGGAGGGTGAAGGAACTGCAGCTCTGTTATTGGTAGCTCGAGCCTGGTC
The DNA here is from genome assembly GCF_905171765.1 of Bufo bufo. Lineage (NCBI taxonomy): Eukaryota > Metazoa > Chordata > Amphibia > Anura > Bufonidae > Bufo > Bufo bufo. The sequence goes on along the minus strand of NC_053397.1, from coordinate 109,725,359 downwards.
CTGTTGAGCAAACTTGTTATAGAAAGCCGGCATCTCTACATCTTCCCAAGCATCTCGTACATCATCAGGAGCTGTCTCTGTGGGAAGTCTGGATAAAGCATCAGCATTATCATTAGTGCGTCCAGCACGATACTTTACAGAGAAATTATAGTTGGCAAGGCGAGAGGCCCATCTCTGCTCCAAGGCCCCCAATCTAGCTGTATTTAGATGTGCTAGAGGGTTATTGTCCGTGAATGCAATGAACGGGGTGGCGGCTAGATAATCCTTGAATTTTTCTGTCACCGCCCACACTAATGCCAGGAACTCTAGTTTGAAGGAACTATAATTCTGGTCATTTTTCTCAGCTCCTTTCAGGGAGCGGCTTGCATATGCTATCACTCTCTCTTTTCCCTCTTGGATTTGGGCTAACACAGCTCCCAGGCCTCGCTTGCTAGCATCAGTATAGAGATGGAAGGGTTTGCTATAATCTGGATAACCTAACACTGGAGGCTCGGTCAGTTTCTTTTTTAGCAATTGGAACGCTATCTCTCTTTTCTCATTCCACTCAATGGGCACAGGAGTTCTAGGGCTTTTCTTGGGTTGCCCCCTCAAGAGTTCCTGGATAGGATCAGCTATTTGAGCAAAATGGGGGATAAAACGTCTATAGTAGCCGGCAAAACCAAGGAAACTCCTCACCTCTTTGACGGTAGTAGGAACCGGCCAATTACGGACAGCTGCTAATTTATCAGGGTCAGGTTGCACTCCCTCTCCGCTTACCACATGCCCCAGGTATCTTACTGCAGGTTTGAGCAGGTGACACTTGGATGGCTTTACCTTCAAGCCATATTTGATAAGGATTTCAAATACTTCTGCCAAATGTTTCAGATGGTCTTCATATGTTTTGGAGTACACAATGACGTCATCTAGATACAGCAGCACTGTTTCGAAGTTTTTGTGACCCAAACACCGCTCCATTAGTCTCTGGAAAGTTCCCGGGGCATTACATAGCCCGAACGGCATACAATTGAATTCATACAGGCCCATGGGAGTGGTGAAAGCAGTCTTTTCTCTATCTGCAGGGGCCATGGGTACTTGCCAGTAGCCACTGGTCAAGTCCAATGTGGAGAAATAGGCAGAGGAGCCCAGAGCAGTTAGTGACTCCTCAATGCGGGGCAGTGGGTATGCATCTTTGTGGGTTATTTGATTAATTTTCCTATAATCCACACAGAAACGGATACCACCGTCCTTCTTCTTTACAAGGACCAGGGGTGCAGCCCACGGACTACGGCTGTCCCGGATTACATTAGAGTCCTTCATCTCTTGGATCATTTCCTTTACAGTCTGATATGAAGTAGGCGGTAAAGGTCGGTATCTCTCCTTGATAGGAGGATGAGAGCCAGTAGGTATGGTGTGTTGTATGGCACTCACCTCTCCATAATCAGTGGCATGCTTACTGAAGGCCTGGTGGTGCTCCTTGACAAGCTGTATAATCCCTTCTTGTTGCCGTTGGGGGGTATTCTCGTCCCCGACATGGAGCTCTTCCCACCAGGGCACTTGTGGCTGGGTCACCGGCGAACATCTGCTGTCTGCAGCTGGCGGCTTTTCTGTCACTGGAAGACGAATGATGTCTTGGAAGGACACCTGGGACAGCTGGGCAACAGGGCAATGCTTAGTAAGCGCAACAGGATGATTACTCAGATTAATCAGACGGACAGGTACTTTACCTTGGGAGACGTTCACCAGGCACTTGGCAGCTCTCACATAAGGATAATCCTCCATCTGGATTGGTTCTACCAGGGCTGGATAATCTCGGCCTTCGACTCCCAGGACAGCACGACACCACAAAAGAGTTTGAGAATTAGGAGGCAAAGTCACAGGCTTAATATCACGGATCCTGGCAGTACAAATTTCTCCTTTCCCATTAGCAAACCTCTGCTGGGCACTTAACACAGTAATAGTCTTTTGAATCACCCTTCTGGATGCAGAGGAAGCTGTGGGCAAAGTCTGATGTAATACAGCAAGTATTTCTGAATAACAGTTCTTGAAGACATTGGTGCCTAGAATGACAGGATGTCCTCCTCTGTCACCAGCCTGTACTACGATCACTCCCTGTTGAGGCAGGGTTACTTCTCCCACCTGCAGGGTGGGGTCCCAGTATCCATGAACCTTTACTGGTTTGCCATTGCTGGCGATAATTTCCACCCAGTATTCAGGCGGTTGGGTCAACTGGTTGGTGTCCCAGAACTTTTCAAATGCAGGCAGCTGAATAGTAGTGACCTGAGACCCAGTATCTAATAGGGCTTCAAAGGGGATCCCGTTGATTTCTATATTGATTTTAGGATGGGATCCTACATAACGTGGCATCCAATTTGGATCCTCTGGACCTAGTGTTCTACCTCCCGAGGGTTGGTCCTCAGCCTCAGGGGTTGCCCGTTTAACTGCCAGCACGTGGATTCTGTGTGTCCCAGCTTTTTGCAGTATGTACACACGGGCTTCTTGCGACCTCTATTACGCCTCCCAGGATCCCTGGGGTGAGTCTCTTGGTAAGGAGGTGGGAACGGCCTAGGAGGTGACAGGAATTCTTCATCTAGCATTATGGGTTTTTCCCATTCCTCTATTTTTCTGCACACTTTCTCTAGACTTTTAGTGAGGTGATTTACTTGCTCTGTCAGCATGGCAATAGTATCAGTAGCTGACACTTGAACAGCTTGGTCGGCCTCAGCTCGGTTAGTGACAAGCGGTTTTGGCTTGCAGGCTGATGACTCAGATAGGGCGCTCAACTCAGGAGATACTGTGGACCCCAGAATTTTTATAGACAGTTCTTTAAAGTCCAGAAAGGCACTGTTAGGGTGCTGGGCGGACAGCATCTTTAACTGGGTCCTTATTTGTTCACTAGACACCCCGTTGATAAATTGTTCCCTCAGGGTCTGGTCCCGGTTATCAGCCTCTTTGGGATCTATCTGGATTACAGCCCCTAAAGCCTCCTGAAGTGATAGGGCATAGTCACGGAGGGACTCACCTGACTTCTGTCTCTTGCCAAAGAAGTGCATCTTTATCTCTGAGGCAGTCCTAGTTTCAAAAGTGGCTCTGAGGCGGGTGAATATCTGTTCTAGAGTACTCCGCTCAGTAGCAGGCCAGGATAATACCTCCCTGCGGGCAGCTCCCTCCAGCTGCGCTAGCAGGATTTCCATTTGCTGGTCGGCATTTATAGGGTACAATCGGAATAGTGCCAGCAACTTTTCTTTAAAGTCCCTTAGGGTATGGGTCTCTCCCCTGTAGCGAGGGAACCATGGGGCCCCGAAATAGTAAGGCATGGTAAAGGGCATCATGCTGGGGGCTGTAGGATGATTAGGAGCCGCAAGCTCTCCCTGGGCCGGCTGCTCAGGCACTCCTGGCTCTGACATGGTAGTCTATTGAGAGGTGGCCGCTGGCGACTAAAGGGGCCGGAACAATCCCCTTCCCTCCGGTTACAAGTGCTTACCGGTATCGCTGGTCTTGCGCAGGCCAAGTCTCGCGAGGTTCCGGACGTCCTGAGACCGCGGTGACGCAGGAGAAGCAGGGCCGCGGCGGTGCGATGATGAAGAGGGGCGGGACTCTCTGTGTCTTTGCAGGGATCCGCCCACGAATGTCCTCAGCGGCGCGGGAAACTTTACTCCAGGCAGCCGGTGGCCATCTTTAGCAAAACGCTGTCCATTCACTGACAGCAAGCAGGATTGTAAAAAGTCCACAAAACCACACTCCAATGCGGCGATTTTCTTCCTCTGGGTAGCGCAACACTGCACAGCGCTTTTTAGAGGTTTTTGGTACACTTTGGGTATGATTTTCAGTCCACAAAGTCCACTTGAATAAAACAGGTAAATTGTCACTTTGGTCACAGGGCAACTGTATAAGGCACAAAGTTCACGCTTCTTGCACTAGAAAGCGTGCGTATCCTGTTCGTGACGCCAAAAGAGAGGTGCAGCGTACTCAAGTTGTGTGCAATAGGTGTTTCTGGGTGATGTAGTGCAATAGACACTAACCTGGTACGGCTGACTCTCTGCAAGGGCAGGTATAGGTAAGGAATAGTTCGTGACGCCAGTGCCAAGTAAACGGTGGCACGCCGTTTGCAGATGCAGGAATAAATTGAGGAAACGTAGCTTTAAAACAGAACTCCAACTTTAGTAGTTTTGCAAGCAGAGACAATAGTGGAAATGCAGTTCCTAAGCATACAGTCGATTTTGCAATTCGGTCGATGCAGGCAATTCAGTTATAGCAGGGTAATTACAGAGTGTTGAACACAGGACTTGCAGCACAGGAGCTTGCACTCTAATTCTGTCTGATCCTGGAATACAGCAATTCTTCACCAAGGCCCATTAACCTAATTCTGGCTTTATATCCTTGGCTATGGCTTTTATCAGTACCTCCTCTGTCTTTCTGAGTACCTCTGGCTTTCCTGATCTTTGCCTCTGTCTCTCTCAGCTTCTGGACACTTCCTCAGGCTCTAGAAACTTCTGAGCTGTGGTCTAGACTGACCTTTGCTTCCCTGTCTGGCCTTATATAAACTAGGGCTCTCTAGCTCCCTCTAGCGACTAGAAGCTGGAATGACACCCCTGCAGGCCTGTACCTGCAAGTTTCACAGTAACAGGGAAATACATGACATTACATTACATAACAATTTATAAAACTGACATATACCAACTTCTCCATAACTAAGGAGGGACGACAGCACACCAAGTGACACTTTGGTAGTGACGGGTATTACAGTTCCCGTACACTACACAAGCACACCCACGCACTAACACGAAACTTTCACTGCCACCACCCGTCAGTTATAATGTCGACAGTACACTCCTGAGTGTTCCACTCGCAAGCAGACACACACAGACGGTAGTAAGCAGTAACGGAAAGACATACAGCCTCAGACTGCACACACAGGTTCTTAAGGTTACAAGACAAACCATCAAACTTTTAGGTTTAAAAAATAGACAGTACTTGGTTACAAAAAATGATTAACAAGAGACATACATAAATGGCAAACAACTGTAAAATAAAAAAGGAGAAAACAAAGAAAGTTCTAATACTTAACATTTGTGTGGTAAAAGTCCTTTCCTCCCAGGAGATTTGGGCATAGTAATGTTTCACAAACCAATTCGATTGGATCTCCCACTTTGTGACACCCAAATATCCCAGGAATCACATTTTTATGTCTTTCCTCCAGGGGCAGGCCTGAGGGGGATTTTCCCTCCCACCTCTGACTTAGCCCCTCTGGGCCGAGCTTCATTACCCATGCAGCCGGCCCACTGGCCATCTAGGGAACAATTAAGAAAATATCAAAAAGATAGTTTCCCAGTTGGCCTGGTGAAGATACAGACCCCAGGCCTTCTTCATAATTCATATCTCATCGTTCCAAGTCCTAGCATATTAAACTAGACACGTCCAGGACGCTCGGAGGATGAGATCCTTATTTTAAGATGAAGGCGAGTTGATACGCTATGTCTGGTCTCCCTGCGATGCCCCCATCATACCAGATATGATGAGCTGGGTTTTGGAGACGTCAGCCCCATCCTGAACAAGTTATGAAGGATTACAACTTATTGTTCATTCTCTGATATGAAGCCCCCATGCTAACACATGGCGCTGGAGAGTCTGCTGTCCCCTGTCCTGAGTGTGACCAGCAAATGGGCCTATCCCCAGGGAGCAGTTTGCTGTTTTCACAGGTATGAGGCAGACATCTCGGCACTATATGCAGCCTTCAACCAATTCATCAATGGCTGCTGGCCTGGCAATACACATACATAAATACATACTGTATATAATTGTGAATCACACTGGACTATGTTACACTACGACATATACCCATGAAACATATAATATCACAGCAAACATTATAACTAGGAATAAGGCGGTCCTTATTCCTGACAAGCAGTTTCTCAAAACCTACCCCAATTTGTCTGAGGTACTGGTGAAGGTGTGCCGCATGTGTGCCCATTTCCGAAAGTCATCTGCAGCTGTGCCACCGGTCTGGCAGCGCTGCAGCAGCGCTTGCAATTGCCAGCTCACCGACTGTTGTACGACATGAGCACGCGCTGAAACTGCACTTTCCGCATGTTCGCCAGGCTTTGTGAGCAGCAGAGGGCAGTAGTGGAATACCAGCTGAAACATGGTCGTCGCCTTTCTTGTCAGCTTCTGCTCTTCACAAGCGACAAGTGGCATGGATGTCTGACCTCTGTGAGGTTTTACGCAACTTTGAGGAATCAACATAGATGGTGAGCGGCGATGCCGCTATTATCAGCGTAACCATCCCACTTCTGTGTCTACTGAAATGCTCGCTGCTCATAATGAAGGCAGACACTTTGCATGTGGAAGAGGTGGAAATGGGGGAAGACACAGGGTGATAGCCAGACCACCCTCAGTTCGTCTTCTTAGCGCAAATTGGATGATGATGAGGAGGAGGAGAAGGAGACGGTAGCCTCCGCTACAAAGGGTAGTACCTATAGCAGGTTTATTCCTTCTGTTCAGTGTGGATGGGCCGAAGAGGATGAGGAGATTGAGTCATCCTCCTGATGAGAACAGCAAAGTCTTGTCTGTTGGGACTCTGGCACACATGGCTGACTTTGTTATGCTGCCTTTCCCGTGCCCCTTGCGTTATACGCATTTACTGGTTATTCACCCTTCTCAACCCCCGCTAGAAAGAGAACTTCTCATCTCTCATTCCTGTGGTGGAGAGGACTAGCAAAATGGTACAATACCAGAAGGTCCTTGTGGAAAAATTGCTCCAAAAATTTCCAGCTGACAACGCTGGCGGCAGATTACGTAGTTCCTTCGACAACCGAGGAGGGGAGACGAGGGGAACACACAGCAGTTCCAACAGAGGCAGGGCAACACTCTCCAAGGCCTGGGACAGTTTCATGACACCCCCCAGCACGCTCACCCTGATGCGCGGCCTACTGTCCCAAGGAGGGAAAATTTTTGGAAGATGGTGAAGTAGTACTTAGCAGACCGTGACTGCGTCCTCAATGATCCCTCTGTGCCTTACAACTATTGGGTGTCCAAACTGGACACGTGGCACGAACTGGCGCCTTGGAGGTGCTGGCCTGCCCTGCTGCCAGTGTTTTGTCAAAGCGGGTATTTAGTGCTGCTGTGGGCATAATAACTGATAAGCGCATAAGCCTGTCAACTGAAAATGCTAACCTGTTGACTCATATCAAAATGAACAAGGCCTGGATTGCCCCTGACTTCTCTACTCCACCAGAGGAAAGCGGCTGAACATAAAGGCACTTTAAATGTGGCTTTTATTGTGTATTGAATACACTGTATTCCCATGCACCCCTTCCACCACAAAAAAAGGGTATATGGTTCAATCTTCCTTTTCTCATCCTCCTCCTCCTCTATCATATCAACATGCTTATTAGGCTGCCCTCGCTCCTAATGTTTTTAGAGGGTCAGCTCAGCAGCAGGCCCTCACCCATAATTTTTCCATGGTCAGATCAGCAGCAGGCACTCGCCCCTAATGTTTTAGAGAGTCAGCTCGGCAGCAGACCCTCACCCCTAATGTTTTCGATGGTCAGCTCAGCAGCAGGCCCTCGACTATAATTTTTTCCATGGTCAGCTCAGCAGCAGGCCCTTGCCCATAATGTTTTAGATGGTCAGCTCAGTAGCAGGCCCTCGTCTATAATTTTTTCCATGGTCAGCTCAGCAGCAGGCCCTCACCCATAATGTTTTTGAGGGTCACCAGCAGGCCATTAATCCTAATTTTTCAAGGGTGTGTATGATGCCCTCCTTTATGTGTAAGAAAGGGTGTATTGGAGTGGCGGTTCCTTGTAATTTTTGGCAGTCCTTTCACTTAGTGCATAGGTTTTATGAGTGTAGGAGTCCCACTACCTGAACTATTGTACCACATATATAAGTAAATATACAGGAAAGAATGTTTCCTAGCAATTTTTCCTCTAAAATCGATTTTATCTTTGGTTTTGTGCATATTATTGTCAGTCTGTAAAATTGGTATACTACTCGGACAACATCATTCCCAGCAGCGACCTGGGAGTCCAAGATGCATCCAGACATTCTCCCTATGCTGTTCCTGAACCATTTCAGTGGTGTTTCCATCAATTTCTGACCTTTTCATGTGAACCAGACACCCTCCGCTCTTCAGAGCAGTTTAATGCTGGTTTAGTGCTCGGGTTCTCCCATTGACTTCCATTGTGCTCGGGTGCTCGGTAGAGCACCTTAGCATCCAAGGTGTTCTACTTGAGCACCCGAGCACTTTGGTGCTCGATCAACACTAGTAATTACAGCAAAAGTAATACTATAATTATGCCATTTTCATATCTGTGTTAATAAACACATTGCATATTACTGCAAGATAATGGGTAGTTTGAGGGATTAGCTCCTTCTCGGGGGTCATTCGCACAATAATCTCCACAACAGCCAGGTTGCAGGTCCAAACGTGAGGTTTATTTTCCCAGAACAAAACAACAAAACACACCTTGCCCTTCTGGGCTCTAACTAAACAGGAGTATTCCTACCTCACTTATAACACCGTTCACACACGGTACGACCGTGCAGCTTTTCCAGCCTGTGCTCCAGCACTTCCTAGGCTGTAACAAAGTCCAGTCCTTTTGGGGGATTGTGGCCCAGAATCTGTCTCTGGCTTTGCGACAATCACTTCCCGGACCTCGTGGAGTCCCCCCAACGTTCCGGCTAACACCTAGCCCCGTGGCCCCTCAGCCAGCCTGGCTGAGACCACTCTCCCAGAGACTCCAGCAGGCCTCTGTTGCACAATGAATCTCTGATAACACACACTCCTCTGACTGACACGCTGGGAGGTGCTTTATCGCAGCCTGATTAGAGAAGGCCTCACCTGTGATCACCTCAGGTGAAAGGAAATACCCGTGCCGGAAGAGTGTGGACTGGTAGCTCCCTCTACCAAGTCTAACTGCAAGTAAAATCTAGCCCAGATAATGTATACAAAACTGTCTCAGCAAACTATGCTTTTGCTGAGACCACTGCCACTCTCTGGATTTTATCTGTCTCACCCATCTGAGGTACCCGAGTGGAACAACACGCCTTTCAGCACTGTACACCTTACCACAGTAGTTATAAGATCATAGGTAATTACAGCAAAAGTAATACTACAATAATGCAATTTTTATACCTGCATTATTGAACACATTTTATTTTTACTGCAAAAAATGTGTTTTATTACTACAAGATATCGTTTAGTTCAAAGACTTTTTTCTGCAGAAATTCCATTATTATACCTGTGTTAATAAGCATATTAGTGCATCAAACTATGTCACTCAAAGATATTTTACTACAAAAATGGTATTCTTATACTCATGCAAGTGAACACTTTACAGTATGATACTGTGTTGTTTAAAGACATTTTACTGAACAAGCTACATTGCTTACCCATGTTAGTGAGCAAATTACTTCATCATACATTGTAGTTCAAAGACATTTAATGCAACAAATTTCATTTTTATACCTGTGTTAAATTGATTCTCCGGGGATGAAGAAAATAAAATTTCTGAAAATACTTATATATTGCTTAATTTTACATATATTCCCAGATACCTTTCATTAGTCAATAGCTTGTTTTGTTTAGGGAGCAATCATTAGGAGTAATAAAATGGCCACCGTCCTATTACTACACACAAAACCTGTCCTAATTACACAGCAGGACAAGTTACGCTACTTCAGAACACTAAGATAAAGAACTACCTCATCCTCTTCTCTGCTCTGCTTGTCAGGGATTATGATCCTGAATACAGCTGATAAGATCTTCAGCTGAATCTCTGTAGGAATGAAGTTCATGAGAAAACAGTGAAGAGGGTGGGTCATTATACCTAATAAAAAGTATTGGGAAAGACACTGCCCGTCCCCAAAAAAAGTCGCCACCAAAAATATTTCGTTGGACCGCCTTTAGCTTTGATTACAGCACGCATTCGCTGTGGCATTGTTTCGATAAGCTTCTGCAATGTCACAAGATTTATTTCCATCCAGTGTTGCATTAATTTTTCACCAAGATCTTGCATTGATGATGGTAGAGTCTGACTGCTGCGCAAAGTCTTCTCCAGCACATCCCAAAGATTCTCAATGGGGTAAAGGTCTGGACACTGTGGTGGCCAATCCATGTGTGAAAATTATGTCTCATGCTCCCTGAACCACTCTTTCCCAATTTGAGTCCGATGAATCCTGGCATTGTCATCTTGGAATATGTCCGTGCCATCAGGGAAGAAAAAAATCCATTGATGGAATAACCTGGTCATTCAGTATGTTCAGGTAGTCAGCTGACCTTATTCTTGGAGCACATACTGTTGCTGAACCTAGACCTGACCAACTGCAGCAACCCCAGATCATAGCACTGCCCCACAGGCTTGTACAGTAGGCACTAGGCATGATGGGTGCATCACTTAATCGGCCTCTCTTCTTACCCTGAAGCGCCCAGCACTCTGGAACAGGGTAAATCTGGACTCATCAGACCACATGACCTTCTTCCATTGCTCCAGAGTCCAATCTTTTTGCTCCCTAGCAAATGTAAACCTTTTTTCTGGTTTGCCTCACTGATTAATTGTTTTCTTATGGCTCCACAGCTGTTCAGTCCCAATCCCTTGAGTTCCCTTCGCATTGTGCGTGTGGAAATGCTCTTACTTTCACTATTAAACATAGCCCTGAGTTCTACTGTTGTTTTTCTTTGATTTGATTTCACCAAACGTTTAAGTGATCGCCGATCACGATCATTCAGGATTTTTTTCCTAACACATTTCTTCCTCGAATACGATGGGTCTCCACTATCATTCCAGTTTTTAATAATGCATTGGACAGTTCTTAACCCAATTTTAGTAGTTTCTGCAATCTCCTTATATGTTTTCTATGCTTGATGCATGCCAATGATTTGACCCTTCTCAAACAGACTAACACCTTTTCTATGACCACGAGATGTGTCTTTCGACATGGTTGTTTAAGAAATGAGAAGCAACTCATTGCACCAGTTGGGGTTAAATAACTTGTTGCCAACTGAAAGATAATCGCCCATGCAGTAATTATCCAATAGGAGGCTCATAACTATTTGCTTAGTTAAAGGATTTCTACCACCAGAAATACTGTTATGTAGCTGACTGACATTAGCGATGCGCTAATGTCAGCACTACATAACAGTATGTTTCTAACATTAGTCCCTGCAGCCGTTTTTGTTAAAAAAGCACTTTTATTATATGCTAATGAGCCTCTAGGTGCTATGTGGGCGTAGTTAGTTTCTAATAGAGAAATGAAACTACAGCAGAAAGCAGAATTAGTTTTAACATATAAAAACATTGATTGCTGTTAAGTTTCTTTTCTCTGTAACCCTGAATCTTATCTCTTTGGCACTACTCCCGGACAATATTCCTAATATGGAAGTTCCGTTTTTGTTTCTCTTTTTCTGTCTGTAGAATAAAACGTGTTAATATGATAGGTTGCATACATAACTTACGATGATATGATAATAAAGGGCGTAAAGCCCCCTCTATATAACCTGTGTGCATTAAAAATAAACCTCAGAGTGTTCATTCAGTACATCACTGTTGTGTCTTTTATTTCCTACTGAGTGAAGCGCTCTCCTGACGTCAGAAAAAGACTCAAACCAAGGCGATAATAGAAGTTTGGTGCCAGGAGTACCAAGTGGGACGTTGAGATTCCTTCCTTATTATATGCTAATGAGCCTCTAGGTGCTATGTGGGCGTAAAATCAGCACCTAGAGGCTCCGTCCACTCACGCTTTATCCCGCCCAGGTCCAGTGTTCTGCCCGCCCAGCTCCTCTTGATTGATGCCACTGTTCCCTGCATCGTTGGCGAAATCCCCGCGCCTGCGCCGTTCACTTCTGTCTTCGGCGCAGGCGCAGTGAGTGAAGGCCGCTCTCCTGATGCCGGCTTCCTCACTGTGACGTAGTCGGCGCAGTGAGGAATCCGGCACCAGGATCGCATCATTCACTCACTGCGCCTGCGCCGAAGACAGAAGTGAACGGCGCAGGCGCGGGATTTTGCCAACGATGCAGGGAACAGTGGCATCAATCAAGAGGAGCTGGGCGGGCAGAACACTGGACCTGGGCGGGATAAAGCGTGAGTGGACGGAGCCTCTAGGTGCTGATTTTACGCCCACATAGCACCTAGAGGCTCATTAGCATATAATAAAAGTGCTTTTTTTAACAAAAACGGCTGCAGGGACTAATGTTAGAAACATACTGTTATGTAGTGCTGACATTAGAGCATCGCTAATGTCAGTCTGCTACATAACAGTATTTCTGGTGGTAGAAACCCTTTAAATCCAGGTGGCGATTTTTTTTTTTGTACAGGCAGTGTATTTTAATAATAAAGTAATGTTTAAGTATTTATATTTTTCTAATTCAAGGAGAACCCCTTTAACGAACACATTACTGCGTCATACTGTGTAGTTCAAAGACATTTTTCAGCAAAAACAGCATTGTTACCAAAGTAAATTGTCAATATCGGTGTCCAGTGTATTTGTGGAAGGGAATGTCTTCAAATTACAGAAAAAAACACTTGCAATTTTGCTAGTACTATTTAATAATCTGTGTACCAAACCCATGATTTTTTATCTATAGGCCTAATAATAATATAAATGAAAAATGGAAGAGTGCAAAATGAAAGACCATGGCCTTGTCATCCAAGTGTCAAAATGTGGGTAATAGCAGCAGTAGCAGCACCAGACATCCAGCCAGCAGTAGTAGTAGTATGATGAGTTTTCCCTGTCTTCCAGCAGGTTGAAGGAATTAACCCACCGAGTACAACCTGTTCAGATCCCATTATAAAGCGCCAGATCAGATAGTTATTAATCAGGATGATAGGACCACTAGTTTATAGTCCCAATATAAGATTCTTGACTCTCAATAAAGAATTTGAAAAGAAGCCCAGATTGATGTCGGCTGCCTTCATCTTCTGACATTCTACAGGCAATCCAGGCTTGGGGGGGAGGGGGGGTTTATGGTTCCCTGGTGTCTTGAGTTTATCCAGATAACCACCCCCTTGTGAAGTAAGTCAAAGAGCCTACATTTGTTATTTTAGTTTGATTTTAATCTCATATTATACAACTTGGATGATTTTTACACAATTATATTGGCATATTTTATTGACTGGTCCTCCCTGATTTAATCTATCTATGTATGACTACTACACAATACACCCACGAGGTGACATATGTGTAACATCCCAGAGTTATGTTACTAAGCTCTTTCTCCCCGCTACAACATGTTAAGTGTATTTATATTGTCATCTGGTATAAGTTAATATCACATCCTTAATAATGTGCATTATCCAAGCCTGTTACATATCATTTGCTGTAATTTTCATGTTCACCAGCAGGTGGCAGCAATGTATTCAGCAGGTCTTAGTTCAGTTTAGTGTATCTAAACTGGAATAGTACATTCCAGTTTAGTCCCCCCCTCTTTGAGCAGAAGTGGGCTGGCCCATGTCCTGTCTCATGGGGAGGAAAGGAAGTTAAAATTAGTGTGCCAGCTACCCCTGCTAGGGGAAGGCTGTGCTGGTAGGAGCTCCCAGAAATAGGGATCCCAAACCAGGATCTGTCTCAGCTGAGACCAAAGATCACCCTTCCCAGACTGAGCCCTCAGCCTCAGCTGGTTGACAAGCAAGCAGCACCTCCAGTACTACAGATCTCCAGGAAGAAACATTCCCTGTGAGCAGAGCTGTGAGTAACTTATCCAGAGACCAGGAGAAGCCAAATTCCTCCTCAGCTAGTCAAGCCCACACCAAGCAGAAGATAGAGCAGAAGACAGATTCCTGCCATAATCTCAGGCACATAGTATAGAAGCAGAAGAGATATTGATCCCTGCCATACATTGCCAAATACCTGCTGGGACCTAAGAGACTAATGCTGTATCTCGTATGGACTAAAGCTGCATTCAGTAAAGACTAGTTGGATTATATTACAAGTCTGGATCTCATTTACTACTACCAAAATCCTCCATTGCTCCTACTAGCAACACTCATTTATTGCAAGTGAACCAGGATCCAGGAGTCCAGCCGTACCCAGGTAGGAGACACCGTTGACACTACACAGAGACATTATCCCCACTCTGGCATTCCTCACCTGGTACGTGAGTTGCAACACCTTAAAGGGCCCTGAGACTGTACCCTGCGCATGCTGCAATTGGCGTCACGAACAAACTATAGACTATTATACACATATCCTGACCCACTGCATAATTGGCATCCGTGTAACCGTACCACGGTCCTGCTCATTGCATAAGTGGCATCACGAGAACAGGATCGGATTGAATTGTGTGCCTATCCCTGACAACAGAACCGGATCCAAGTGTGTACTTAACCGGATCAAACTGCATGTTTCACAGTACTGCAAGATCTGAGGATGGTGCAAAAACCCTGAAAATTGACTTTATTGCCTTGTTGCTGTGCCAGAAAGCGCTAAAAGTGCACTCCAGCAGTCCAAGGGTTAATTTGCCATATTCGTAAAATGGCGCTTCTTCTACATGCCCAGAAGTGGGAAAAGTCAAGAACGCCCTCTCAAGAGCGCGAAGATATCGAATACGCCCCCTAGAAGCGGAAAAACTAAAGACTGCCCACCATGAACTTTCTATTGTGAGCCAAGGGGATAAAGACTCCTCCCTCTGGGCTCCACCCTTATCTCTGGCATTCTGCTTGACCAAGGAGGCAGTAAAGATGGCGTTTCCTCAGCCCAGGTGGAATCAGATGGCTATTGGTGGAGAGCCAGTCTATGAGGAATACCCGCCGGAGATCCAAGTCTCCCACCTTCTGAAAAAGAGTGGACCCTCCGTCTTTGCCACGAGTCCGGAGGCAGTAGATTCATTCGCGGCCAAAGAGTCCGCGCCACTTACCCTGACCAGTGCTCCGGATGTATCAGAGGAGGCCTCCGTCACGATTCCAGTTCCTGCGGGAAGACAAGACTCAGATCAAGTCCCTGGAGGCTGTGGATCCCTCCGCTTCCAATCCTGTCAGCACAAAAAGCGGGACGTCACGGAAGATGGGTGCTGACGTCGAACCTGCTCCCGCGGAGGACGCCGCTGACGCTGCTGACGCTGCTGCGCAAGCATCTGACCAGCCTGCACCACGGACTGAGATGGGACCCCGTGATGACTACCAGGAGGCACCGGAACCGGCCCGGGGGCCGCGACAACAGGTAGGAGCTGCCGCGCTCCCTGAGGCCCCGGCCCGGTCCGCATCTGCCCCTGCACCGCGTCCCGCGGCTCCTGAAATCGTCACCAGGCCTAGGCCTGCTCCGCCGAAGACACCCACTGGTGCAGCTGAGGCGGCTGGTGTTTGCACTCCGCCGCCCAGCTCCACTCCCATTAAGCCGGGGAGCCTGAACCTTGAGGTGCCCCGTGAGATAACTGCCTTTGCCCAGACGGCTTGGGAGTATAAATCCGCCGTCGAGGAATGGGTGAAACAGGTAGTGCATGACCCCCAGCCAGGAGACCCCAAGCTGACCAGACGGACAGGAACCTGCCGCAGGCCCGTCACAACCTGTACGTGGGGGACCACGTGGAGTATACCCCCATGCGCTCCGTACAGGGTCCCTTTGCCGCTGGTGTGACCCTATTGGACAAACCACTCACCCCTGCAGTCACCCCAGAGACCTGGCAGGAGGACCCAGGCTCTGCGGGCAAGATGAGATGCCTACAAGAGACCCCGGATGGCAGAATGCGGTTTAGAGAGCAGCCCCAGCCTGAACCTGCTCCACTTATCCCTGACCTGGCGGCGCCACCAACCCTGCGGGTAGGCCAGATTAACAACTCTGTATTAACATTCAATCCCAAAGTGCAGCCGTACATCCTGCCTTGGAAGCAGCCTCAGGTACCTACTGCATCCTTGCCTGAGCCCCTTCGGCCAGAGGTTCTGAACCCCTCAGTACCGGCTAGGGATTCCGGGCTACAACAGGTTACAGCTGCGTTTTCCAGATTGTCAGCACAGCCAATTCAACCAGCCACCACTAGAGGTCAGTGGCGCACTACCACAGTTGCGACCATGAGCTACCAGAGGCAGGAACGCCCTCTTATGCGCTTTAGTAGCTCTAGCAGCGAGGAGGACATGGACGCCCTCCTCTAAAATGTGTCCTACTACAAAAATAATGACATTTGGGAGCCACGTCATGGACTACTCCTGACGGGTGAGGACCTGTTGGCAGTTGTGTCTTTCTAATGTTTTTATATTTCAGGTTTGCCTAGTTTGTCCTCACCCTGATGGTCATGCTCTGTAAGGACTCCCCCCATCAGTATTTAACCCTTCACATCCAAGTTCATCGTTTTATCCCCTTTCTCAGGTTACTTGATAGCCTTGTGCTCTTAAACATTTTATACCTCCTTGGATTTCAATTAACTCTTTTATCCCTGTGGATTACAATTGACTTTTAAAAAGTTTCCAGAGGATTCTACAATTTCAAGCACTTCCAGGAAAAAGGACTTTAGTTATTGTTGAGCCTAATCTTGCACAAAAAAAATTGTACTACTTTTAATGTAAAAATGTTTTATTGCAACATAAAAGGTTGCACCCAAGGAAAAGACTCAAACGTGATACCTGAGCTCTTTGTGATGTCCTATCTAGTACTTTTGCACTAATTTTGCCAGTTTACCTGTTATGCGACGTTCAAGATAACCTGCCCATTGTGTGTATTCTCTCCTAGATGCCGCAATGTGAACTTTATGCACTTATTGTGATGTTTGCACTTAAAGGGTTTCTATCACTTCGTTTCACATAATTAGCTGTCAGACACTAGCGATCCGCTAGTGTCTGCTCTACCAAACCATCCTAATATAATTGCTTTTGGGGCAGCCGTTTTGCTAAAAAAAGAACTTTTAATAATATGCTAATGAGCCTCTAGGTGCTATGGGGGCGTCATTAGCACCTAGAGGCTCCGTCTACCTTCACAAACTGCCGCTGCCCAGCGTGTCCCTCCAGCCCGCCCATCTCCTCCTGAATGCGATCCTCCCTGTGAGCGCCTGTATTCGGCGCATGCGCAGTGAATGTCTGACCGCTTCCCTGCTCAGACATCTCCACTGCGCCTGTTCCTCGGAGCACTATGACGTCATCGCGCAGGCGCAGTGGAGATGTCTGAGCAGGGAAGCGGTCAGACATTCACTGCGCATGCGCCAAATACATACGTTCACAGGGAGGATCGCATTCCGGAGGAGATGGGCGGGCTGGAGGGACGCGCTGGGCAGCGGCAGTTTGTGAAGGTAGACGGAGCCTCTAGGTGCTAATGACGCCCCCATAGCACCTAGAGGCTCATTAGCATATTAATTAAAGTTCTTTTTTTTTAGCAAAATGGCTGCCCCAAAAGCAATTATATTAGGATGGTTTGGTAGAGCAGACACTATCGGATTGCTAGTGTCTGACAGCTAATTATGTGAAACGAAGTGATAGAAACCCTTTAACTTAAAATGTAGCAACTTACTTTTATATGCCGTATTTAACAGCTCTTGTTCTCAACCCCCTTTATACGGACTGTCTTCATACGGACACTGAAAACTAATGGCCTACACCCGGTGATATATACCTATAGGTACCCAGGGTAGGACCAAGTGGTAAGTCCTGGCAGATCCAGTTACTACACAGGTACCCCCGCTGCTTCGGGAATCATTAGAATTCCTAGACTGCTCCTTCCCGCTTGTTTCATGTTCGGGATTGTTCCCATCCTGAGGTGTCTCATTTCCAGGAGATCCATGGGATCGTAATGCCCTCCTCCTGTGACATTGCCAGAAGTATACGGAGACGATAAATACCTCCCCTTCTGAGCCTTTTTGCCTAAGGTAAGGCGCCTCAAACCTTAGAGCCATCATTTAGCTACCCCATAGTCACCATAGTGATCGTGCTTTAAGCCAAATTTCTCAGGCTTTGGTGCAGGGAAGGGAATACAGGATAAAGCCACCTGTCACGGGGTTCCGAAGGTGCACTCGGTCCCCCATCGCCCGCAGACCTGTTGCTTAGCTTTGGGAATGAGGATCTGTGTTTGACCTCATTCCCAGGGCGGCTTTACTAGCTGGGTGGCTCCCTGCTCCTAAGTCTGCCTTGAGCGCCGAGCTGATCACTCGGTGCTCGACTGGTTGGTCTGTCGGTCATGTGACGCTGGCCACGTCACATGACCCTCACTCCCCACTATAAATACAGGCAGCCTGCTGGCTACAGGTTGCCTGTTAATTTCTAGGTTCCTGGCTATTTGTTGGACTGCTGAATACTTACCTGATCCTGTTCCTTGACCATCCTTTTGCCTGATCCTCCTGTACTGCGCATCCGTCCTGGTATTGTGACCTCGGCTCCAACCTGACTACTCTCTTAGGACTCCTCTTGTACTTCTCTGCTCTCCTGGTATTTGACCCCGGCTTCTCCTGACCATTCTTTGCTTAATCCTTTGTACTTTGTAGCTTTCCTGGTATTGACTCGGTCCGTTCACGTCCTGTTGTTTGTCTGTCTGTCATCCCTACACTTATTCCAAGTTAGGGATTGCCGTCCAGTTGTCCCCTGTCATTAGGACTCGCGAGGCAAGTAGGCAGGGCCAGGGGTAAGGGTGGAGCGCAGTGGTCACTTCCCTTCTCCACTGTGTGTGTGTGTACGCGACCGTTACAGATTAACAGGCCCAATAACCACTGTATTATAAATCCTCTGGTGACCCTGACTGACTATGTCTCTAATCTGACGCAGATGGTGCAGGAGTTAGGGGAAAAACTCAGCTCTTTTGAGTTAGGGCAAGGCTCTTCCACTCCTCAGGCCTCCAGTCCGCATTTTGAGCCCCAGATTAAGCTCCCAGAAACCTTTTCTGGAGACCGGAAGAAGTTTCTCTCTTTTAAGGAGAGTTGCAAACTTTACTTCCGTTTGCGCCCCGTGTCCTCTGGGCCCGAGAGTCAACGCGTGGGCATTATCATTTCCCCATTACAGGGTGATCCCCAGGACTGGGCGTTCTCTTTACCTGCTGGCGCCAGTTGTTTATATTCTGTGGAGGGGTTCTTTCAGGCCCTAGGTACCCTCTATGATGAACCAGACAGGGCTCTAGTAGCCGAGACGGCTCTAAAGGCACTGGTTCAGGGCAATTTACCAGCGGAGGATTATTGCACCCAATTCAGAAGGTGGTGTGTCCCCTCAGGATGGAACGAACCAGCCCTGAAGAGTACGTTCAGGTCAGGTCTGTCTGATAAATTAAAGGATCTTCTGGTCAGTTATCAACTTCCAGAGACCTTAGAGGAGATGATGACCCTTGTTGTCCGACTTGACCGACGGGTTAGAGAGAGACGACAGGAACAACAGTTCTCTTCCCAGATGGTGGTCCAGCCAGAGGCCTATCCCAGAGACAATGCTGAGGTCTCCACCGAGGAACCCATGCAGGTTGGCATGACCCGAGGGAATCTTCGCCGCAGACGTGGAGAATGCTTTTACTGTGGAGATTCTGACCATTGGATCAACCAGTGTCCTAAGAAGGTCCTCTCTGTCAAGTCTCCTAAGGCAAGGCAACCTAAAGACCAGGTACACCCTGAATTTTCTAAATGTAAGCTTTCGGTACCCATTACGATTTCTCTGGGAGTAGATAAATGGCCGGGTAAGGCCTTTATTGATTCTGGCTCAGCGGCTAGCTTTATTGACTCTGAGTATGCTGTTAGATTGGGTATTCCTATGTTTGCCTTACCAACTCCTATCCATGTCATGGCTATTGATGCTACTCCTCTTATTGGTGGTACGGTGAGCTTATGTACCTCGGAGATTTCTCTAACCGTGGGTGTGTGCCACTCAGAGATGTTCGCTTCTAGTTCTGGAGAACCTACCTGCTGAGGTGGTACTAGGGTTGCCTTGGCTCCGACTACATAACCCCACTATAGATTGGTCCAATGGGGAGTTGGTGAGATGGGGGCCTAAGTGTGACTCGTGCCTGTCCGTGGTACAGGCTGGGGTCTCAGTAAAGTCTGATACTTTACCCTCTGTTGTTAGAGAATATTCTGATGTATTCTCATCACCAACCCTGGAGGTTCTACCCCCCCCCCCATAGACCTTATGATTGTACCATAGAGCTAGTAGAGGGGGCCAAGTTTCCTAAAGGACAAATTTATAATCTTTCTATGCCCGAACGCAAGGCCATGGAAGATTATATTAAGGAGAGCCTTGGTAAAGGGCATATTAGACCTTCTGTCTCTCCTATGGGGGCGGGGTTTTTCTTCATTAAGAAAAAAGATGGTGGTCTTAGGCCATGTATCGATTACCGGAGATTAAATAAAATCACTGTCCAGAATAGATACTCCCTCCCATTGATTCCGGATTTATTTAACCAGGTCCTGGGGGCAACCTGGTTTTCCAAAATTGACCTGAAAGGGGCATACAATCTAATCCGAATCAAGGAGGGAGACGAATGGAAGACGGCGTTCAATACTCCGGTAGGACACTTTGAATATCAGGTGATGCCTTTTGGACTCAGCAATGCCCCAGCTGTGTTCCAAAACTTCATGAAAGACATTCTTAGAGAGTTCTTAGGTAAATTTGTTATTGTCTATCTTGACGACATTTTGATATTCTCTCCTGACTTCGAATCCCATGTGTCTCATGTTAGACAAGTATTAGAGGTGTTGAGGGAGAATCAGCTATCCGCTAAACAGGAGAAATGTGTCTTTGGTGTGCAGGAGATTCTGTTTCTAGGGCATGTTCTGACTCCTCACGCCTTCAAGATGGATCCTGGTAAGGTACTAGCAATTAAGGAATGGGTAAGACCTTCATCCTTAAAGGCCTTACAACGGTTCTTAGGTTTCGCCAATTACTATCGTAAATTTATTATGAATTTTTCCGTAATTGCTAAACCGTTGACCGACCTTACTAAGAAAGGGGCGGATTTGGAGAATTGGTCTACTGAGGCCATTTCTTCATTTGAAAAATTAAAAAAGGCATTCAGTAGCACTCCCATTCTGATCCAGCCTGATCAGGAGAAACCTTTTATTGTGGAGGTGGATACGTCCGAGGACGGCGCAGGAGCAGTCCTTTCTCAAGGTCCTGCTAGCCTCACTAATCTGAGGCCATGTGCCTTCTTCTCCAGGAAATTCTCTCCCACGGAGAGAAACTACGACATAGGGAATAGGGAGCTGCTGGCCATTAAATGGGCATTTGAGGAGTGGAGGCATTTTCTGGAGGGGGCAAGGCATTGTGTAACTGTTGTCACTGACCATAAAAACCTTATGTTTCTCGAGTCTGCTAAGAGGTTGAATCCCCGTCAAGCCAGATGGGCTCTGTTTTTTACTCGTTTTGATTTTTCCATCACGTTCAGGCCGGAAAGTAAAAAAGTGAAGGCGGACGCATTATCTCGGAGCTTCCAGGCTTTTCAACCTACTGAGGTACCACCTGAATCCATCCTACCAGCAAAAATCTTCTTAGCAGCTCTTACCCAGGATATCTCGGCTCGCATTAGGTCGGAACAACATCTGGCACCGGTATCCACCCCAACAGATAAGTTGTTTGTTCCCGTACAATTTCGTCTCCAGCTGTTGGGTGAGTGTCACGATTCTGCCTTTTGTGGACATCCGGGTGTTGAGGGCACTAAGAATCTGGTTTCTAGATCTTATTGGTGGCCCACTCTAACTAGGGATGTCAAGTCCTATGTGTCAGCCTGTGAGGTTTGTGCCAGGTCCAAGACACCTAGGACTCGCCCTGCTGGTAACCTACGACCCCTACCCATTCCCAGTAGACCCTGGTCCCATATCTCAATGGACTTTATAACTGACCTACCGCCGGCGGAGGGTAAGACTGTAGTGTGGGTAGGGGTCGATAGGTTTAGCAAGATGGTCCATTTCATTCCCCTGTCTAAACTCCCCAATGCCAAAACCCTGGCGTCTATTTTTGTGAAAGAAATTGTTCGATTGCATGGTATCCCGGAAAATATTGTTTCTGACAGGGGTGTGCAGTTTGTGTCCAAATTCTGGAGGGCCTTCTGTCAAAAATGTAAAATTTCATTGTCTTTTTCCTCTGCCTACCACCCTGAGAGTAATGGGCAGACTGAACGCCTTAATCAGTCTGTCGAACAATTCTTGAGGTCGTATGTTGCTGATGACCAGCAATTATGGGTGAAATTTCTTCCATTGGCTGAATTTGCTTTGAATAACCGTGTCAATTCTTCCGCTGGGGTCTCCCCTTTCTTTTGTAACCATGGTTTTCATCCCCGTTTTCATTCTGGGTCGTCCGTCTCCTCCTCTAACCCTGAAGCGGATAAACTCTCCTCCGAACTGTGCACAGTTTGGGCCCGGGTTCAATCGAACCTAGAAAAGGCTCAATGTTCTCAAAAACTCAAGGCTGATAGGAGACGTTCAAGGGGGGCAAACTTTCAGGTTGGGGATAAAGTATGGTTGTCCTCCAAGAATCTATCTCTCAAGGTAACTTCTAAAAAATTTGCTCCTCGTTTTATTGGACCATATAAGATCACGGAAGTGATTAACCCGGTATCTTTTAGGTTGGAGCTGCCCGAGTCATTCCACATTCATAATGTGTTCCATAAATCTCTGCTTAAAAAATATTTTGAACCGGTAGTACCATCAAAAGCCCCGCCTCCGCTGGTTCTTGTTAATGATGCTGTCGAGTATGTGGTGTCTAAAATAGTGGATGTCCGGAAGGTGCGTAATTCCTTGCAGTACCTGATTCACTGGAAGGGGTATGGACCTGAAGAGAGATCTTGGGTACCTGCCAGGGAGGTTCATGCTCCTAGACTTGTTCATAAATTTCATTTAGAACACCCTGAAAAGCCATCGCCTGAAGTCTTGGGTCCGGTGGCCCCTCGTAAAAGGGGGGGTACTGTCACGGGGTTCCGAAGGTGCACTCGGTCCCCCATCGCCCGCAGACCTGTTGCTTAGCTTTGGGAATGAGGATCTGTGTTTGACCTCATTCCCAGGGCGGCTTTACTAGCTGGGTGGCTCCCTGCTCCTAAGTCTGCCTTGAGCGCCGAGCTGATCACTCGGTGCTCGACTGGTTGGTCTGTCGGTCATGTGACGCTGGCCACGTCACATGACCCTCACTCCCCACTATAAATACAGGCAGCCTGCTGGCTACAGGTTGCCTGTTAATTTCTAGGTTCCTGGCTATTTGTTGGACTGCTGAATACTTACCTGATCCTGTTCCTTGACCATCCTTTTGCCTGATCCTCCTGTACTGCGCATCCGTCCTGGTATTGTGACCTCGGCTCCCACCTGACTACTCTCTTAGGACTCCTCTTGTACTTCTCTGCTCTCCTGGTATTTGACCCCGGCTTCTCCTGACCATTCTTTGCTTAATCCTTTGTACTTTGTAGCTTTCCTGGTATTGACTCGGTCCGTTCACGTCCTGTTGTTTGTCTGTCTGTCATCCCTGCACTTATTCCAAGTTAGGGATTGCCGTCCAGTTGTCCCCTGTCATTAGGACTCGCGAGGCAAGTAGGCAGGGCCAGGGGTAAGGGTGGAGCGCAGTGGTCACTTCCCTTCTCCCCTGTGTGTGTGTGTACGCGACCGTTACACCACCCTTTCATTTGCGGGCATTCCATTACACAATGGTGGGATTACAGAGTAAAGACACCCCCATGCTTTCTTTAGTATTGGTGGACGATACCCCAAAAGTCAGTCAGCAAAGGTTTTGCTTTGTGCAGTATTTAGGTTACCTGGTTATACCAAGAGAAGGAAACTGTGTGTTGGACACCTTACTCTAGCGGGCAGGAACCTGGGGAAAGACGTTTCATGTTTTGTCTTTGTATGTCATTATATGTAATTCACGCAGCACTTTGTATTTATTGGGTACCCAGAGCTGGTTCTTTCTCTCCCTCCTAAGCATAAGCTGAGGACGGCTTAACTCAAAATAAAGGGGAATATAACATCCCAGAGTTATGTTACTAAGCTCTTTCTCCCCGCTACAACATGTTAAGTGTATTTATATTGTCATCTGGTATAAATTAATATCACATCCTTAATAATGTGCATTATCCAAGCCTGTTACATATCATTTGTAATTTTCATGTTCACCAGCAGGTGGCAGCAATGTATTCAGCAGGTCTTAGTTCAGTTTAGTGTTTCTAAACTGGAATAGTACATTCCAGTTTAGTCCCCTCTTTGAGTAGAAGTGGGCTGGCCCATGTCCTGTCTCATGGGGAGGAAAGGAAGTTAAAGTTATTGTGCCAGCTACCCCTGCTAGGAGAAGGCTGTGCTGGTAGGAGCTCCCAGAAATAGGGATCCCAGACCAGGATCTGTCTCGACTGAGACCAAAGATCACCCTTCCCAGACTGAGCCCTCAGCCTCAGCTGGTTGACAAGCAAGCAGCACCTCCAGTACTACAGATCTCCAGGAAGAAACATTCCATGCGAGCAGAACTGTGAGTAACTTATCCAGAGACCAGGAGAAGCCAAATTCATCCTCAGCTAGTCAGGCCCACACCAAGCAGAAGATAGAGCAGAGGACAGATTCCTGCCATAATCTCAGGCACATAGTATAGAAGCAGAAGAGATATTGATCACTGCCATACATTGCCAAATACCTGCTGGGACCTAAGAGACTAATGCTGTATCTCGTATGTACCGCCAAATACTAAATGATTGGTGTCCTTTAATCCACATTGCGCATGCGTCCTGACGTCATCCCGCACTTCCGCCCTAGAGCGGACACTTCATAGTTCTCATCCGCTGGGTTCCGTCATCTCGCGATCGTATATGCAAACCTCCGGTCACCTGACTCTATCATCTGACCCTGAGTCACTATGACGCTGTGTCTCACATGTGCTCCGTCGATCACCTGACTCCTGATTGCTCGGTTACTAGACGCTAAGTCATATTAGCAGCAGATTTATGGAAATCCACGGTCTAAAAATGTATTATGGGTAGGGAAAACAATGCGGTCACTATGTTGCCCTTGCGGTCAAGGTTCACTAATTTGGCATTCCATTTATAATCCACTTATAGTAGGATTTCATTGGGGACACCTCTAGGAACTCTTTCCTGTCCTTTTATCAAAACTGGTTATCCAGGGTGTATATTTGGCTGTGTGACATGTAGTCCACTATCCACTACTAGATTGGTAAATAGACCCCATGCGCTGGTGGATCACCCCCAGATCCTGTAGTCATCCAATCTTACTATCACATTCATACCTATGGGATCTACAGCCGATGGATGGCTCCAACCCATGTACTAGAGAAGAGTCTAACCAAGAGTCTTGGCTGTCCCTCGAAGTCTTTGCAGACATACCTGTACCTTTTCCATCCAGCCATTCCGCCACAACATCCCTGTTTTATAGATATATTTATTTTTAGCATTAACTTGGTTCATCCTAAGATGTAACACCCAATGAATCTCCCCATGTTCAAAATTATTCATATTATTTCTCATCTGTACCTCTGTCCCCAAAGGGCATGTCACAGTGACCGCATGTATCCCAGAAAAAATTATAGTATTTCTACTGCCAATTTACTTTTGGTAAATATATTCCTCCAAAATCCCTCACCAGGGGACCAAGTTCTATACTCTATAATCCAAGTTCGATCTTCTCACAGAATGTGCATAGTTCCTCCTAAAAATGGAGATAAAGAAGGGTTAATTATAGTTAAAAACACGGCTAATAGCCGGGTTCCTTTACTTAAATTACTAAAACACACATCTTTTATGGGGTTCAGAAAAGAGAGCACACCTTAAATTCCCTATTCAGACCTTTTGGTTCCATAGTATCTAATTCAAAGATCCATCTTAGTTCCTTCCTTTTCAACAATTTTTCCCTATCACCTCCTCTCCTGGGTGGGGGAACACCATCTATGATCCTGTATCTCAATTGTGAAATATTATGCCGGTATCTCCAAAAATGTTCTGGTACAGATACCTCTACTTTATCACCATTATCCTGATTCTGTTGATTCTGTCTCTTAGTTAATAGCCTTCGGACTGTGTATCTGTGCTGATTGTTTCTATTCTTGCAAGGCTGCGTGGTCTCCCCAATATACACTGCGTGCAGAATTATTAGGCAAATGAGTATTTTGACCACATCATCCTCTTTATGCATGTTGTCTTACTCCAAGCTGTATAGGCTCGAAAGCCTACTACCAATTAAGCATATTAGGTGATGTGCATCTCTGTAATGAGAAGGGGTGTGGTCTAATGACATCAACACCCTATATTAGGTGTGCATAATTATTAGGCAACTTCCTTTCCTTTGGCAAAATGGGTCAAAAGAAGGACTTGACAGGCTCAGAAAAGTCAAAAATAGTGAGATATCTTGCAGAGGGATGCAGCACTCTTAAAATTGCAAAGCTTCTGAAGCGTGATCATCGAACAATCAAGCGTTTCATTCAAAATAGTCAACAGGGTCGCAAGAAGCGTGTGGAAAAACCAAGGCGCAAAATAACTGCCCATGAACTGAGAAAAGTCAAGCGTGCAGCTGCCAAGATGCCACTTGCCACCAGTTTGGCCATATTTCACTGGAGTGCCCAAAAGCACAAGGTGTGCAATACTCAGAGACATGGCCAAGGTAAGAAAGGCTGAAAGACGACCACCACTGAACAAGACACACAAGCTGAAACGTCAAGACTGGGCCAAGAAATATCTCAAGACTGATTTTTCTAAGGTTTTATGGACTGATGAAATGAGAGTGAGTCTTGATGGGCCAGATGGATGGGCCCGTGGCTGGATTGGTAAAGGGCAGAGAGCTCCAGTCCGACTCAGACGCCAGCAAGGTGGAGGTGGAGTACTGGTTTGGGCTGGTATCATCAAAGATGAGCTTGTGGGGCCTTTTCGGGTTGAGGATGGAGTCAAGCTCAACTCCCAGTCCTACTGCCAGTTTCTGGAAGACACCTTCTTCAAGCAGTGGTACAGGAAGAAGTCTGCATCCTTCAAGAAAAACATGATTTTCATGCAGGACAATGCTCCATCACACACGTCCAAGTACTCCACAGCGTGGCTGGCAAGAAAGGGTATAAAAGAAGAAAATCTAATGACATGGCCTCCTTGTTCACCTGATCTGAACCCCATTGAGAACCTGTGGTCCATCATCAAATGTGAGATTTACAAGGAGGGAAAACAGTACACCTCTCTGAACAGTGTCTGGGAGGCTGTGGTTGCTGCTGCACGCAATGTTGATGGTGAACAGATAAAAACACTGACAGAATCCATGGATGGCAGGCTTTTGAGTGTCCTTGCAAAGAAAGGTGGCTATATTGGTCACTGATTTGTTTTTGTTTTGTTTTTGAATGTCAGAAATGTATATTTGTGAATGTTGAGATGTTATATTGGTTTCACTGGTAAAAATAAATAATTGAAATGGGTATATATTTGTTTTTTGTTAAGTTGCCTAATAATTATGCACAGTAATAGTCACCTGCACACACAGATGTCCCCCTAAAATAGCTAAAACTAAAAACAAACTAAAAACTACTTCCAAAAATATTCAGCTTTGATATTAATGAGTTTTTTGGGTTCATTGAGAACATGGTTGTTGTTCAATATTAAAATTAATCCTCAAAAATACAACTTGCCTAATAATTCTGCACTCCCTGTATAGGAGGCCACACGGACATTGCAAGCTGTATATTACAAAATCCGAATTACAGGTGTAGTAATCGTTAAAGGGAACCTGTCACCTCCAACACAACATCCCAAGCCGGCAGCAGTACCTTAGAGTAGACAGCAGCATGTTTGTAATGATCCTTTTCTTCCTGCAGGCAGAGAAGCAGAAGCTGTAAAAACGATCTTTAATCCCCTGCTGGTGCGCTTCTCTAGTCAGGCTTGAAGTCACGGAGGCAGCGGCCTCCTTGCTTCAAGTCACAGTAACCACGTCCCCTTCCCTGCCCCTTCACTGTGACTGACAGCGCATATGCACGACAGTTCGGCTGGCTTTGCCGAACTGCCGGCTGTCAATCACAGCGAAGGGGCAGGGAAGGAGGCGTGGTTACCGTCGACATATACGAGGATGAGTAATGAGGTAGGTATGCAGGTTCTCATCTATCAAGTCATTTGCAAAAGCATTATCTACCAATAACCTAAATTTACGTATAATAGCCCATTTTGTTTCCTGACTCAATGGTCTGTGAACTTTTGTATATGTACCTGCCTCATAACCTCAGATTTATATTTCTCGGTATTCATCACCACAGTGGCTCCTCCCTTATCTGCCCTCTTGATGGTTATTTCTTTCCTGTTCTTTAATGTTGATAAAGCTACCTTCTCTCCCCTAGTCAGATTCGAGACATTGAGACACCCAGACTTTTTTCTGAGTCTCTCTATCTCCGATCTGACAAGGGAGACAAATGTATCAATTGCCTTATTATATACAGGAGGCTGGAAATCACTCTTCAGAAATAAACCCGCATTTTTCAATGTCATATCTTTGCAGATCATCTCATCACTTATTGGTATTTGTTTACAGACCATTGAAACAGGACCAGAAATGGACTATTATATGTAAAATCAGGTTATTGGCAGATAATACTTTTGCAAATGACCTGATAGATGAGTACCTGCATACCTACCTCGCACCACAGAATCCAGTGACTCCTCTGCTATATGTCCTCCCGAAAATCTAGAAGGGATGAAGGGACCCCCCTGGACACCTGATAGTGTCAGGCATAGGTTCCGTATTCTCTAATGCGGCTATCTTCCTGGATAAAATACTAAGACCATATGCAGTGGAGACTAAATCCTATTTGAGAGATACTACGGATTTCTTGTCTAGGATTAGTACCATTGGATTTGAAGAAGGTGATGTGCTAGTATCTTTTGACGTTACAAGTCTTTATACTAGCATAAATCACGAACTGGGCTTGAAGGCAGTTAAATGGGCCCTTGAGAGATCGGATTACGGAGGGTACTGCGATGGGGTCCAACGTGGCCCCGACATATGCTAATGTCACCCGAGAACTGGAAAAAAGTAAAGAATTAATGATTACTACACCTGTAATTCAGACTTTGTAATATATAGCTTGCAATGTCTGTGTGGCCTCCTATATATTGGGGAGACCACGCAGCCTTGCAAGAATAGAATCAATAAGCACAGATACACAGTCCAAAGGCTATTAACTAAGAGACAGAATCAACAGAATCAGGATAATGGGGATGAAGTAGAGCTACCTGTACCAGAAATTTTTTGGAGATACCGCCATAATATTTCACAATTGAGATACAGGATCATACATGGTGTTCCCCCACTCAGGAGAGGAGGTGATAGGGAAAAATTGTTGAAAAAGAAGGAACTAAGATAGATCTTTGAATTAGATACCATGGAACCAAAAGGTCTGAATAGGGAATTTAAGGTGTGCTCTCTTTTCTGAACCCCATAAAAAAATGTGTGTTTTAGTAATTTAGGTAAAGGTACCCGGCTATTAGCCGTGTTTTTAACTATAATTAACCCTTCTTTATCTCCAATTTTAGGAGAAACTATGCACATGCTGTGGGAAGATTGAACTTGGATTATAGAGTATAGAACTTGGACCCCTGGTGAGGGATTTTGGAGGAATATATTTACCAAAAGTAAATTGGCAGTAGAAATACTATCATATTTTTTTGGGATACATGCGGTCACTGTGACATGCCCTTTGGGGACAGAAGTACAGATAAGAAATAATATGAATAATTTTTAATATGGGGAGATTCATTGGGTGTTACATCTTAGGATGAACCAAGTTAATGCTAAAAATAAAAATATCTATAAAACAGGGATGTTGTGGCGGAATGGCTGGATGAAAAAGGTACAGGTATGTCTGCAAAGACTTTGAGGGACAGCCGAGGGGGTAGACTCTTCTCCAGTACTTGGGTTGGAGCCATCCATCGGCTGTAGATCCCATAGGTATTAATGTGATAGTAAGATTGGATGACTCCAGGATCTGGGGGTGATCCACCAGCGCATGGGGTCTATTTACCAATCTAGTAGTGGATGGTGGACTACCTGTCACACAGCCAAATATACGCCCTGGATGACCCGTTTTGATAAAAGGACGCGAAAGAGTTCCTAGAGGTGTCCCCAATGAAATCCTACTATAAGTGGATTATAAATGGAATGCCAAATTGGTGAATCTTGACCACAAGGGCAACATAATGATCGCATTGTTTTCCCTACACATAATACATTTTTAGACCGTGGATTTCCAGAAATCTGCTGCTAATTTGACTTAGCGTCTAGTAACCGAGCAATCAGGAGTCAGGTGATTGACGGAGCACAAGTGAGACACAGCGTCATAGTGACTCAGGGTCAGATGATCGAGTCAGGTGACCGAAGGTTTGCCTATACGATCGCGAGATGACGGAACCCAGGGGATGAGAACTATCAAGTGTCCGCTCTAGGGCGGAAGTGCAGGACGACGTCAGGATGCATGCGCAATGGGGATTGAAGGACGCCAATCATTTAGTATTTGGCGGTAGGAAATTTGAAAATGAGGATACAGGGGGAAATTCCCGCAGCATGTGGCACGGTATGTGAATGGGATAAATAATTGTCTGATGGACTGAACAGTCACTGGGGCTGCTGGAGAAGCCTGAGGGCCAGCCTCCTTCCTACGGACTATGGACCCAGAACTATGGAGACCCCCCTCGGACCTTTTGGGGTTACAAGGAACTATGAACCCTGATTTATGTGTGGAATTTATATGCCACATATTTCCTATTGCCCATTAAAGGTGCAGGGTGTGAATTCAGCAACACAAAAAGGGTTAACTCTGCACTGAGACTCCCACTGGTTGTGTTAGTGATGGGATTAATATAGCTGACTCTAGGAGCAGCCGAATCCTAGATGAGTAGATCACCCTATGATACACTCAGGAGATAATCCCATCACATGTGTCTCCTCTCTCCCTTTTCATTCATTATTGAGGGGGTGAAGATGTCTGTTTGCATGTTGTTTACGGTTGATTGATTTATGTTAGACTTCTTGAACTGTATATATACTGAGTTAATCTTCAATAAAGTGAGTTCCTGTTTTGGCCTTCAACATAGAGCCTCGTCTCATGTGTGTGGGGATTGCTATACGCTGTATACTCCCCTGGATATAACCCCTAGCTCTTGTAAGAGCTGTTGCTGTTCCTTGTTCCTGTGGTGGTTACAGTGTCGAGCGGAGTGCTTGGAGCCCTCGGAAGCACTAGGAATATCCATCAACGGAAGTACCCAGTCGGGGTGCCAGGAGATCAGTTACAAATTGTATGAAAGTGTAAACTGTTGATTGAGAAGCAGGAGGGGTTAATGTAGGTGGGGAAACATGTAACCAATGAGAGGTATTGTGGAAGTATTTAAATGTTCAATGTGGTGGTATTGTATTGTAAGGTCAAAACGTCGCTGTGTTTGGTGCAATAAAATAAGAGAAGATTAAGAAATATTGGAGTGCCATGGCTTTATATCATCTTTAGAGAAAGATGTTGATGACTAGGTGCAATAAAGAGCATAGACAACATATAGCCAGAACCTCAGAAAATGCTTGCTGAAGCAGATCTGCAACTATGATCAGCTTGGAACTTGTGATTCCACTGATACTGCAGTTGCAGACTCAAAATTTACCAGACCTAAGTCAACCTGCTGTTAGCTCTGTACAGAGAGTGTGAGTATCTCCCATTCTTCAGTTCACAGTGCGTAAACACAAAACCATTGCCATGTGCAAGAACTTTAGACTGAAAATAAGCCGTGGGCATGGCTTTTTTTCTGGCGGAACGCCCCGTAACGGCGTTCCGCCACCTATTTTCCCCCACCCCCTTTAGTTACTGGGCCCAGCCGGCCCGCTGCTTAGCAGTGGCGTCGCCAGGGGGGGCCAGAGGGGGCCATGGCCCCCCCTACATCACGCTGTGCCCCCCCAACTAAAATGCCCCCCCCCCCAAGTGAGCCGCCGCCGGGCACAGGGAGATGAGCGCTTCCATTGCGCTCATCTCCATAGTAATATGCCTGTGCTGCGGCGGTGCAGGGGAGGGAGAGGCGTGTCCCTTCCCCTTCCTCTGATAGGCTGCAGGCACTAGGGGTATTTTATATGGGGGGCTCTGTACAGTAGCATTTTATACTGGGACACATGGTGGGTACTATGGGGAAGAGGAGTACTATGGAGTCATCTACGGGGGGCACTAAGAAGGGGTATTTTATACTTGAAAATTATGGGGGACACTGAGAGCATCTACAGGGGCACGATATATGGGGCATTTTATACTGGTACATTATGGGGGGCACTAGGAGGAAGGGGGAGAGGAGCACTATGGGGGCATTTACTAGGGGCACTATATAGGGGTATTTTATACTGGCACATTATGGGGACATTAGCTCAACTGGGGGCATAAGGGGGTATTTTTTGCATTGTCACATTATAAGGAGAATTATTTGTACTAAGGGGCATTATGGTGGGCTTTATTGCTCCCCCATGGTATGACCCCCCTAGTAGCAGCACCAGTCTCTCCCTGCTCTGTGACCCCTCAGCCCCTTCTCCAAATCCTTATTATGAAATCTCTCTCATTAGGATAAAACACAACATCAGCTCCGCCGAGCCCCTGGCCAAAGTGTTGAAGTGGTGTCCGAGATCCCCAAGGGCCAAGCCAAGTAACATTAAGTTTTCATGTGAAATATGTTTATGTTATAGACATATAGCATACACTGTGCCACACAATATACAGTATACCGCTACACTGTGCCACACAATATACAGTATACCTCTACACTGTGCCACACAGTATACCTCTACACTGTGCCACACAATATACAGTATTGTGTGGCACAGTGTATCCCTATTCTCTAAAGGGGCGGTTTTAGGGGGCGGTCCTAGGGGTGGGTAGGGGCGTGGCCAGGGCAGGGGGGGTGAGTTCCACCACCTTTTCTCTGAGAAAAAAAGCCCTGGCCGTGGGCATTCAAACACAAACGTAGACTCTATAGAAAAGCAAGAAATCGGGAGGGGGACAAGGAGCCCACCATGATATATCATAGTCTGAAAAATAAAAGTGGAATCTAATTGGTTGCTATGAGTAACTAAGCCAGTTTTCTTTTACACCAGTTTTAATAAATCTTCCCCATTGTCTTTCTAATGATCTCCATCACTTATTGCTCAAATTCTTTCTTCTCCGTTTTCTTGTCAGCCATTGATAATGGAATGCCTGGCCAAGAAACAACTCTAGGTGTCCAGCAATCCAATGTGCGCAAGCTTAAAGAGGACCTTTCACCTGTATAAACTATGTGAACCAAGTATGCTGCCATATAGAGCGGTGCCCGGGGATCTCACTGCACTTACTATTATCCCCGGGCGCCGCTCCGTTCTCCCGGGATAATAGTGTAACGGTCGCGTACACACACACACAGGGGGAAGGGAAGTGACCACTGCGCTCCACCCTTACCCCTGGCCCTGCCTACTTGCCTCGCGAGTCCTAATGACAGGGGACAACTGGACGGCAATCCCTAACTTGGAGTAAGTGCAGGGATGACAGACAGACAAACAACAGGACGTGAACGGACCGAGTCAATACCAGGAAAGCTGCAAAGTACAAATGGAGCAAGCAGAAAATTGTCAGGAGAAGCCGGGGTCATAAATACCAGGAGAGCAGAGAAGTACAAGAGGAGTCCTAAGAGAGTAGTCAGGTGGGAGCCGAGGTCACAATACCAGGACGGATGCGCAGTACAGGAGGATCAGGCAAAAGGATGGTCAAGGAACAGGATCAGGTAAGTATTCAGCAGTCCAACAAATAGCCAGGAGCCTAGAAATTAACAGGCAACCTGTAGCCAGCAGGCTGCCTGTATTTATAGTGGGGAGTGAGGGTCATGTGACGTGGCCAGCGTCACATGACCGACAGACCAACCAGTCGAGCACCGAGTGATCAGCTCGGCGCTCAAGGCAGACTTAGGAGCAAGGAGCCACCCAGCTAGTAAAGCCGCCCTGGGAATGAGGTCAAACACAGAACCTCATTCCAAAAGCTAAGCAACAGTTCTGCGGGCAATGGGGGACCGAGTGCACCTTCGGAACCCCGTGACAGTACCCCCCCTTTTACAAGTGGCCACCGGACCCAAGACTTCAGGCGATGGCTTTTCAGGGTGTTCTAAATGAAATTTACGAACAAGTCTAGGAGCATGAACCTCCCTGGCAGGTACCCAAGATCTCTCTTCAGGTCCATACCCCTTCCAGTGAATCAGGTACTGCAAGGAATTACGCACCTTCCTGACATCCACTATTTTAGACACCACATACTCGACAGCATCATTAACAAGAAATGGCGGAGGCGAGGATTTTGATGGTACTACCGGTTCAAAATATTTTTTAAGCAGAGATTTATGGAACACATTATGAATGTGGAATGACTCAGGCAGCTCCAACCTAAAAGATACCGGGTTAACCACTTCCGTGATCTTATATGGTCCAATAAAACGAGGAGCAAATTTTTTAGAAGTTACCTTGAGAGATAGATTCTTGGAGGACAACCATACTTTATCCCCAACCTGAAAGTTTACCCCCCTTGAACGTCTCCTATCGGCCTTGAGTTTTTGAGAACATTGAGCCTTTTCTAGGTTCGATTGAACCCGGGCCCAAACTGTGCACAGTTCGGAGGAGAGTTTATCAGCTTCAGGGTTAGAGGAGGAGACGGACGACCCAGAATGAAAACGGGGATGAAAACCATGGTTACAAAAGAAAGGGGAGACCCCAGCAGAAGAATTGACACGGTTATTCAGAGCAAATTCAGCCAACGGAAGGAATTTGACCCATAATTGCTGGTCATCAGCAACATACAACCTCAGGAATTGTTCCACAGACTGATTAAGGCGTTCAGTCTGCCCATTCCTCTCAGGATGGTAGGCGGAAGAAAAAGACAACGAAATTTTACATCTTTGACAGAAGGCCCTCCAGAATTTGGACACAAACTGCACACCCCTGTCTGAAACAATATTTTCCGGGATACCATGCAATCGAACAATTTCTTTCACAAAAATAGACGCCAGGGTTTTGGCATTCGGGAGTTTAGACAGGGGAATGAAATGGACCATCTTGCTAAACCTATCCACCACTACCCACACTACAGTCTTACCCTCCGCCAGCGGTAGGTCAGTTATAAAGTCCATCAAGATATGGGACCAGGGTCTACTGGGAATGGGTAGGGGTCGTAGGTTACCAGCAGGGCGAGTCCTAGGTGTCTTGGACCTGGCACAAACCTCACAGGCTGACACATAGGACTTGACATCCCTAGTTAGAGTGGGCCACCAATAAGATCTAGAAACCAGATCCTTAGTGCCCTCAACACCCGGATGTCCACAAAAGGCAGAATCGTGACACTCACCCAACAGCTGGAGACGAAATTGTACGGGAACAAACAACTTATCTGTTGGGGTGGATACCGGTGCCAGATGTTATTCCGACCTAATGCGAGCCGAGATATCCTGGGTAAGAGCTGCTAAGAAGATTTTTGCTGGTAGGATGGATTCAGGTGGTACCTCAGTAGGTTGAAAAGCCTGGAAGCTTCGAGATAATGCGTCCGCCTTCACATTTTTACTTCCCGGCCTGAACGTGATGGAAAAATCAAAACGAGTAAAAAACAGAGCCCATCTGGCTTGACGGGGATTCAACCTCTTAGCAGACTCGAGAAACATAAGGTTTTTATGGTCAGTGACAACAGTTACACAATGCCTTGCCCCCTCCAGAAAATGCCTCCACTCCTCAAATGCCCATTTAATGGCCAGCAGCTCCCTATTCCCTATGTCGTAGTTTCTCTCCGTGGGAGAGAATTTCCTGGAGAAGAAGGCACATGGTCTCAGATTAGTGAGGCTGGTAGGACCTTGTGAAAGGACTGCTCCTGCGCCGTCCTCGGACGCATCCACCTCCACAATAAAAGGTCTCTCCTGATCAGGCTGGATCAGAATGGGAGTGCTACTGAATGCCTTTTTTAATTTTTCAAATGAAGAAATGGCCTCAGTAGACCAATTCTCTAAATCCGCCCCTTTCTTAGTAAGGTCGGTCAACGGTTTAGCAATTACGGAAAAATTCATAATAAATTTACGATAGTAATTGGCGAAACCTAAGAACCGTTGTAAGGCCTTTAAGGATGAAGGTCTTACCCATTCCTTAATTGCTAGTACCTTACCAGGATTCATCTTAAAGGCGTGAGGAGTCAGAACATGCCCTAGAAACAGAATCTCCTGCACACCAAAGACACATTTCTCTTGTTTAGCGGATAGCTGATTCTCCCTCAACACCTCTAATACTTGTCTAACATGAGACACATGGGATTCGAAGTCAGGAGAGAATATCAAAATGTCGTCAAGATAGACAATAACAAATTTACCTAAGAACTCCCTAAGAATGTCATTCATGAAGTTTTGGAACACAGCTGGGGCATTGCTGAGTCCAAAAGGCATCACCTGATATTCAAAGTGTCCTACCGGAGTATTGAACGCCGTCTTCCATTCGTCTCCCTCCTTGATTCGGATTAGATTGTATGCCCCTTTCAGGTCAATTTTGGAAAACCAGGTTGCCCCCAGGACCTGGTTAAATAAATCCGGAATCAATGGGAGGGAGTATCTATTCTGGACAGTGATTTTATTTAATCTCCGGTAATCGATACATGGCCTAAGACCACCATCTTTTTTCTTAACGAAGAAAAACCCCGCCCCCATAGGAGAGACAGAAGGTCTAATATGCCCTTTACCAAGGCTCTCCTTAATATAATCTTCCATGGCCTTGCGTTCGGGCATAGAAAGATTATAAATTCGTCCTTTAGGAAACTTGGCCCCCTCTGCTAGCTCTATGGTACAATCATAAGGTCTATGGGGGGGTAGAACCTCCGGGGTTGGTGATGAGAATACATCAGAATATTCTCTAACAACAGAGGGTAAAGTATCAGACTTTACTGAGACCCTAGCCTGTACCACGGACAGGCACGAGTCACACTTAGGCCCCCATCTCACCAACTCCCCATTGGACCAATCTATAGTGGGGTTATGTAGTCGGAGCCAAGGCAACCCTAGTACCACCTCAGCAGGTAGGTTCTCCAGGACTAGAAGCGAACATCTCTCTGAGTGGCACACACCCACGGTTAGAGAAATCTCCGAGGTACATAAGCTCACCGTACCACCAATAAGAGGAGTAGCATCAATAGCCATGACATGGATAGGAGTTGGTAAGGCAAACATAGGAATACCCAATCTAACAGCATACTCAGAGTCAATAAAGCTAGCCGCTGAGCCAGAATCAATAAAGGCCTTACCCGGCCATTTATCTACTCCCAGAGAAATCGTAATGGGTACCGAAAGCTTACATTTAGAAAATTCAGGGTGTACCTGGTCTTTAGGTTGCCTTGCCTTAGGAGACTTGACAGAGAGGACCTTCTTAGGACACTGGTTGATCCAATGGTCAGAATCTCCACAGTAAAAGCATTCTCCACGTCTGCGGCGAAGATTCCCTCGGGTCATGCCAACCTGCATGGGTTCCTCGGTGGAGACCTCAGCATTGTCTCTGGGATAGGCCTCTGGCTGGACCACCATCTGGGAAGAGAACTGTTGTTCCTGTCGTCTCTCTCTTACCCGTCAGTCAAGTCGGACAACAAGGGTCATCATCTCCTCTAAGGTCTCTGGAAGTTGATAACTGACCAGAAGATCCTTTAATTTATCAGACAGACCTGACCTGAACTGACTCTTCAGGGCTGGTTCGTTCCATCCTGAGGGGACACACCACCTTCTGAATTGGGTGCAATAATCCTCCACTGGTAAATTGCCCTGAACCAGTGCCCTTAGAGCCGTCTCGGCTACTAGAGCCCTGTCTGGTTCATCATAGAGGGTACCTAGGGCCTGAAAGAACCACTCCAGAGAATATAAACAACTGGCGCCAGCAGGTAAAGAGAACGCCCAGTCCTGGGGATCACCCTGTAATCGGGAAATTATAATGCCCACGCGTTGACTCTAGGGGCCAGAGGACACGGGGCGCAAACGGAAGTAAAGTTTTCAACTCTCCTTAAAAGAGAGAAACTTCTTCTGGTCTC
This sequence comes from Bufo bufo, assembly GCF_905171765.1. Lineage (NCBI taxonomy): Eukaryota > Metazoa > Chordata > Amphibia > Anura > Bufonidae > Bufo > Bufo bufo. Next base: position 109,687,503 of record NC_053397.1, on the reverse strand, counting down.
CAGAAAAGGTTTCTGGGAGCTTAATCTGGGGCTCAAAATGCGGACTGGAGGCCTGAGGAGTGGAAGAGCCTTGCCCTAACTCAAAAGAGCTGAGTTTTTCCCCTAACTCCTGCACCATCTGCGTCAGATTAGAGACATAGTCAGTCAGGGTCACCAGAGGATTCATAATACAGTGGTTATTGGGCCTGTTAATCTGTAACGGTCGCGTACACACACACACACACACAGGGGGAAGGGAAGTGACCACTGCGCTCCACCCTTACCCCTGGCCCTGCCTACTTGCCTCGCGAGTCCTAATGACAGGGGACAACTGGACGGCAATCCCTAACTTGGAGTAAGTGCAGGGATGACAGACAGACAAACAACAGGACGTGAACCGACCGAGTCAATACCAGGAAAGCTGCAAAGTACAAATGGAGCAAGCAGAGAATTGTCAGGAGAAGCCGGGGTCATAAATACCAGGAGAGCAGAGAAGTACAAGAGGAGTCCTAAGAGAATAGTCAGGTGGGAGCCGAGGTCACAATACCAGGACGGATGCGCAGTACAGGAGGATCAGGCAAAAGGATGGTCAAGGAACAGGATCAGGTAAGTATTCAGCAGTCCAACAATTAGCCAGGAACCTAGAAATTAACAGGCAACCTGTAGCCAGCAGGCTGCCTGTATTTATAGTGGGGGGGGTGAGGGTCATGTGACGTGGCCAGCGTCACATGACCGACAGACCAACCAGTCGAGCACCGAGTGATCAGCTCGGCGCTCAAGGCAGACTTAGGAGCAAGGAGCCACCCAGCTAGTAAAGCCGCCCTGGGAATGAGGTCAAACACAGAACCTCATTCCAAAAGCTAAGCAACAGTTCTGCGGGCAATGGGGGACAGAGTGCACCTTCGGAACCCCGTGACAAATAGTAAGTGCAGTGAGATCCCCGGGCACCGCTCTATATGGCAGCATACTCGGTTCACATAGTTTATACAGGTGAAAGGTCCTCTTTAAAAAACACCTGGCCAAGTTGCTGACAGTGCAGTCGCTGCTGTACCATTTAGTAGAGTTGTCTTTAGGGAGCTGATGACATACACTCAGCCTTGCTGGAACATACCTACCGTAGCCGGCATAATTTCAGACAAAAAGCAATTTCTGCCTTGTACTCTCACATAGTGGAGAATTTGGGCCTATATCTGCCTTTGTCTCCATGCAGCAAGGTGCATGCCATGGTGGACACCTGGAGCAGCTGTGATGGGCAGGGACAGTACATGTCTTTCATGGCCCAATGCATCAATATTTTATGGCAGCAGCGAGGCAGCACCCCAGCAACAATGCCAGATCCCTTTGACACCTCCATGTTTCCTCCAATTTAGAAACTGATTGGCTGAGTGGCTACTCTCACCAAGGCCGATTATCTCTAACACCACATGGCAACACTTGACTATCACATGTGTTAGAGATGATCGGCCTTGGCGAGTGTAGCCACACAGTTGTTAAAGTGCATCAAGCAGCAAACATCCCGATGGCTGTCTTCCTGTCAGCTCCCACTGAGCAAGGTGGTCCGTGACAATGGCTGCAACATTGTGGCTGTGCTGAACCAGAGGTGATAAAGCAACAAATCTAGTCGTGCAACACTTTTTAAAAAGTGCACTGGCTTGCGAGAGATAACATTGTAACATAGTAACATAGTTTATAAGGCTGAAAAAAGACATCTGTTCATCCAGTTCAGCCTGTTATCCTGCAATTTGATCCAGGTGCTTGCAATGTCCAGGATACCAGCCTCACATTTCAGCCATTCTTTGGTGGCAAGGAACTCCCTCTTGAACTTACAGTGACAGAACGGTCTGCTATTACACTGCATAATCCGCAATGTTCCAACTTGCTGGAATTTCACTTTGCTCATGCTTGTGTAGGAGAAGTGTAATGATTTTGTCATGTACCAGACTGCCTCATCAGGGAACATGTATTGTTTTAAGGTTGGGGAATGGCAGCTCATCTGAGATGCCTGTTGCATTGTGAGATTGTGAAACAGCTCTTATTACATGAACACTGTTATTTTGCTATTTGGCCACAAGAGGCTGCTGTTTCCCCACACAGCTAAACAGACTGCTCAGATTTAAAGGGAACCTGTCATGTGGATATTTGATTATAATCTAACTAATTATATACAATCATTAACTACTAAAAAATACCTTAGATGTATTCACTTACTGGTGTGACAGATGGTTATCTCATAATATACACACAAAGATGCCGCATGCCGCATGCTAATGAGCTGATTTGAGTCCGGCGTGATGTCATTGAGTCCAGCGTATATTTAATTCAGAGCTATAGCCACTCCCCTGCCCACCTGCTGCTGGTTCATATGGAAACAAACTGTCATTCAGCAGCAGGTAGGCGGGGAGAGTCAGGAGCTCATGAATATTCATGACTCATCATTATCAGCTGGAGCTTTTTGTCACGGAACCATGAACCAGACGTACAACAAGAGATAAGTGAAAATAAGAAGGCTTTATTGAAAATAAAGCTGTAAAGCAAAAGTCCAAACGGATGGTGAAACCGAGCAGAGTCTTTGCGAAGCCAGAGGTCAGGAACCAGAAGGGTAGTCAGACGAAGCCAGGATCAGGAACCAGCAGGGTAGTCAGACGAAGCCAGGATCAGGAACCAGCAGGGTAGTCAGACGAAGCCAGGATCAGGAACCAGCAGGGTAGTCAGACGAGGCCAGGATCAGGAACCAGAAGCAGCAGCAGTCTTAGAAGCATGTGAACACAAGAGGACCAAGCAAGTAACTGAAGCCACAGACCTCCTATATATATGAGCTAGGCATCCAGCTCCTCCCAGGGGAAGGAGGAGCCGCAGGGTGGAAGGCTACAAGAAACCCGGGACCCAAGATGGCCGCCAGCACATGTCAAACGAAGGAGAGCAGCAAGCAGGTAAGACCATGACAGTACCTCCCCCTCAAGGGCCCCTCCTCCGCGGAGCACAAAACGGTTTCTGAGGGAAGCGTGCGTGGAAGGCTCGGAGCAAGGCAGGAGCATGGACATCTGCGGAGGGAACCCAGGAACGCTCCTCTGGACCATAACCACGCCAATGGACCAAAAACTGCAACCGACCGCGGACCAGGCGTGAGTCCAGGATATTGCTCACCTCATATTCCTCACGATTGCCCACTTGGACCGGACGAGGCCGAGGAACCGAGGAAGTGAAACGATTACACACCAGTGGCTTCGACAGGGAGACATGAAACACGTTGGAGATCCGCATGCCAGGAGGAAGCGCCCTCAGGTCGAGTTTGGTAAAGACCGTGGCCCCTTTAAGGCGATCGAACAGCTCGGAAATCAAGGGTATCGGGTAAGCGTTCTTGATCGTGATGCGATTGAGACCCCTGTAATCGATGCAAGGCCTCAACTCACCGCCCTTCTTTTTCACAAAGAAAAATCCAGCCCCTGCCGGGGACGAAGATTTGCGAATGTGTCCGCGTGAAAGCGCCTCCCTCACGTACTCCTCCATGGCCTCATTCTCCGCTACCGACAGTGGATAGACTTTGCCACGAGGAGGAACGGCACCAGATTGTAACTCTATGGCACAATCGTATGGGCGGTGCGGAGGTAGGGCAACCGCGCGCACCTTATCGAATACATCCCGGTACTCCTCGTATTCAGGAGGCAACAGAGAGTCCGAGGAAGTACACAGCAACTTGACAGACCCATGGATGCAACTAGCCCCACACTGCGGTGACCACGAGAGGATCTCGACCGATCTCCAATCGAAAGTCGGATTATGCTTCTGGAGCCAGGGGTACCCCAAGACCACCGAGTAGTGTGGAGATGAAATAACCTGAAGGCAGACCGACTCTCTGTGAACGGCACCAATGGCTATTCCCACTGGAAGGGTCTCATGAGTCACGTGTGGCGGCAGAAGGGGTCTGCCGTCTATCGCCTCAAGAGCCAGTGGGGAACCTCGAGCCTGCAGAGGAATGGAATTGGCGGCAGCGAACACACTATCAATGAACAAACCACCAGCACCAGAGTCCACCAACGCCTGGGTCGTCACCGAGCCCCCGACCCAGGAGAGGACAACAGTGATCAGTGGTTTGTCAACACGGGAAACCGGGGACGAGGAGACTCCACCCAAGATCTGCCCCCGACAGGATCTCAGGGTACGAGCGTTTCCCGGACGGTTCGGACATGCCAACCGAAAATGCCCACCGAGACCACAGTACATGCATCGGCCCTCGCGTCTCCGGAGTGCCCTCTCCCCCTCGGACAGGCGAGCAAACCCCAGCTGCATGGGTTCACCCCCAGACAAGTCATCCCCAGGAGGCGTGGGAGGAGAGGGAGGCACGGGTGGGACAGCAAACGTAGGCACCAATCTGTTAGAAGACCTCCGCAGGTTCTCCTTAAAGGAAGGTCTCTCCCTGAGTCTGGTGTCAATCAAAATCAGGAAAGAAATAAGAGACTCGAGCTCAACTGGTAGGTCCTTAGCTGCAACCTCATCCTTCAAGGCATCCGAGAGACCATGAGAGAAAGCAGCGACCAGAGCCTCATTATTCCAGCCCACCTCTGCTGCCAGGGTACGAAACTCAATGGCGTATTCAGCTACGGATCGTGAACCCTGTCTGATGGACATAAGGAGCTTCGCAGCAGAGGCAGCACGAGCCGGCACATCGAATACCTTCCGAAGAGAAGCAACAAAACCGGAAAACTCGGCAACCACCGGATTGTTGTTCTCCCATAAAGGGCTGGCCCAGGCCAAGGCCTTGTCCGAGAGCAGCGAGATCAAGAAGCCCACCTTTGATCTCTCAGTAGGAAAGGCATGTGGCAGCAACTCGAAATAAATGCCCACCTGGTTAAGGAAACCTCGGCACTGAGTTGGCTCTCCCCCAAAGCGCTGTGGAAGAGGGGCAGAACCGGTCATACCCCGAAACACCGCAGGCGCAACAACAGGTGTCGGGGTAGACTCTGGCGCAACCACCGGAGCGGCAGTAGGAGCGAGCCCAGGAGCGACAACCGACCCATCGGCAACGGGAGCGAAATGAGCCGTGCGTTCAAGCAGGGTTTGCAACGCCACAGCGAACCGACCCAACAGGTGATCCTGCTGATCAAGTCTGGCAACCAGCGTGGGTAGCGAGGATGGCCCTGTACCGTCAGAATTCATGGCTTGGTCCTAATGTCACGGAACCATGAACCAGACGTACAACAAGAGATAAGTGAAAATAAGAAGGCTTTATTGAAAATAAAGCTGTAAAGCAAAAGTCCAAACGGATGGTGAAACCGAGCAGAGTCTTTGCGAAGCCAGAGGTCAGGAACCAGAAGGGTAGTCAGACGAAGCCAGGATCAGGAACCAGCAGGGTAGTCAGACGAAGCCAGGATCAGGAACCAGCAGGGTAGTCAGACGAAGCCAGGATCAGGAACCAGCAGGGTAGTCAGACGAGGCCAGGATCAGGAACCAGAAGCAGCAGCAGTCTTAGAAGCATGTGAACACAAGAGGACCAAGCAAGTAACTGAAGCCACAGACCTCCTATATATATGAGCTAGGCATCCAGCTCCTCCCAGGGGAAGGAGGAGCCGCAGGGTGGAAGGCTACAAGAAACCCGGGACCCAAGATGGCCGCCAGCACATGTCAAACGAAGGAGAGCAGCAAGCAGGTAAGACCATGACACTTTTCAATACAAGATGTTGGCAGATTGACTGGGTCAATTAAAGAAAGTGACCCAGCATTGTGCTAAGAGAATCAGTCACTTATTTATGTTGCCCTTAGTTAGGACACCATAAAACTGGTGACAGGTTCCCTTTAAATATACATAGGAGATGGAGCTGTGTGTCTAAAGGAAGGAAGCTGGTGTCTATCTTAGTTGCAGACAGGAAAAGTGTGTACTGGAAAAGTGTTCCTTGGGCTGATCTGGGTACTGTCGTCAGACCGCTGGGTGGAGGCCGTTGCTACCTCCTCTTCCTCATCCGATGCCAAGAATGGTTGCGCATCGGTGAGACCTGGGAATGTATGGGAAAATAATTCCTCTCGAGTGGAGGGGCTATGGTGGTGGTGGTGGTGTCGTCTTTGGGGGTGCACACAGCAGAGAGTGAGGAGGGTGCAGATACAGAGGACTAGGAAGGTGCAGAAGCAGAAGGCTGAATGAGCCACTCAACCAACTCTGGTGCGTCCTTTGACGTAATCTCACGCACCTTCTCCAACTTCCCACTTAGGCTCCGGCCTGGTGCACCTGCCCGACCCCTACAACCTCTGCGGAACGGCCTGCCTCTTCCTCTGCCTGTAATTTTCAAAATGTCCCTATGCCAAAGTTCCTAGAGAAGAGCAGTATTTGTGGAAGCTGATATATGGCAGGCCTCAATCAGTTGTTACTTAAAGCAGGTATATTATCCTCAAGAAGTAATTTTGTGGATGCAGGTATATGGAAAACCTCTATCACTATTTTGTGGAAGCTGATATATGGAAGGCCTCAATCAGTTGTTAGTTGAAGCTGGTATATCACCCTCAAGCAGTAATTTTGTGGATGCAGGTATATGGAAAACCTCTATCACTATTTTGTGGAAGCTGATATATGGCAGGCCTCAATCAGTTGTTAGTTGAAGCAGGTATATCAAAACCTGCAATCTGTATTTTGTGGATGCAGGTATATGGAAAACCTCTATCACTATTTTGTGGAAGCTGATATATGGCAGGCCTCAATCAGTTGTTAGTTGAAGCAGGTATATCAAAACCCGCAATCTGTATTTTGTGGACGCAGGTATATGGAAAACCTATATCACTATTTTGTGGAAGCTGATATATGGCAGGCCTCAATCAGTTGTTAGTTGAAGCAGGTATATCAAAACCCGCAATCTGTATTTTGTGGACGCAGGTATATGGAAAACCTATATCACTATTTTGTGGAAGCTGATATATGGCAGGCTTCAATCAGTTGTTAGTTAAAGCTGGTATATCACCCTCAAGCAGTAATTTTGGGGATGCAGGTATATGGAAAACCTCAATCACTATTTTGTGGAAGCTGATAGATCGCAGCCCTAAATCAGTATTTTCTGGAAGCATACAAATGCACTATAATATACGTTCTATGTTAGAAAGTATATTATAAGTATATCACACACCTCTATATCACACCCCTATCACACCTATCGATAGCACAACGTTACCAGTCCTTAAAAGGACTTTTGTGGCCCTATTAGCTAGCGTTTGGTGTCCCTAAGTTCCTAACAGCCTGTCCCTGCTTCAAAATGCAACCTCTCCCTACACTGGCAAAACACATAATGTAAAATGGCTGCCCAATCGGGTTCTGTTATAGGGTTGGGGGTGTGTCCATGTGCTGAAATGTCTTAATTGGCTGTCCTGTCCCACCAGATGGATGTGTCATGGGTCAAAATTCGGCGCAATGCAAAAGAATATGACGCGTGCGGACATCGCCATATGTTCGCATGTTCGGCGCAAAGTTCGCCGCGAACCGACCGCCGGGCGAACCGCAAGGCCATTACTATTAGGCATGTGCCATATTACAGTTTGGGAAAAGGGAGGGGGATAGTACTGTATAGTCTGGTAAGATTGTAAACCGCGGACTAGCCTGTATCTCACACACACATGATTGTTCCCGTTCTTCAGGGTAATAACAGGTATGGCGAGACAGAGTTAGCTCTGCTCGCAGTAGGTAAATTGCGCAAGTGTTACCAGCCTCTGGGCTGACTGTATGTAATATGATTTTATGTTCACTACATTTGGGAGTGTGTTTGATATCCCGTAACAGTAAAACCATTCTACAGGAGCTGGTGTAAGAGTTGTTTTCCTTGTTTGTGACTTTGCTGTATCCTGGGGAGCCCAACCCGGTACATGGCTTGCAGCATTCTAAGGACAACTGAGGCATGCACAATGTCATCCCCCTGATATTTATCTTAGAGCAGACGCTCATGCAACAAGGGACAATAGTAAATGAAGAACAACTACCGCATCTTTCTGCTCTCTCTGTATCTGTTGAAGACCCACAAAAAAAGTCCCATGGAGGAGGAAACAGAGGAGGAGGAACTGCCTTTTGAGGATGAGTCGTAGGTAAAGGAGCAGGAGGATGATGATGACAAAGACATTGGCTGGAAAGAACTGGGTCCTCAGGCACACTAGCCAGAATGGCAAGCTCTATGCTTGCTTTCTGACACTGGATAGCCATGCTTTAAGACCCTCGCTATCAAATCAAAATAGGGGGGTGCTTTCCTTCTACAGATAGGCATGCCAAATTACTTTTTTTTCCAGGAAACACTGTGTATGAATCTTGCTGCAGCTTTTGAGGAGCAGAAACCTTTTGCTAGGATGTGTGAAAGGGAAGCGACTGCCCCCCCCCTCCCCCCACAGAGTTATCCACCTTTAGCAGCATGAGCCAGTTCAGTCTCCTCAACATGATGGAATAGTTTTTTCATGTGCTGTGTTAGGGCTTGTTCACACGACCGTGTGCTGCCCGCGCTGTGGACCGCAGATTGTGGTCTGCCATGCAGGGGCACCGACTGTGGGGCAGCCGCAAGCACATCGCAGACCCATTCACTTTAATGGGTTCGCGATCTGTCTGTTCTGCAAATAGATAGAGCAAGTGCGGAAGCACGGAACAGAACATCAGAGAAGCACTCCTTAGTGCTTCCGTGGGGTTCTGTTCCGTACTTCCGTTCCACACCGTTCCGCATCTCCGGATTTGTCAATGAGTCCGCATCCGTGATGCGGAATGCACACATACCCGGTCCGCAATAGGGCAACGGGTCACCTACGGTCGTGTGAATGAGCCCTGAGGCAAATCGGCAAACTGACAAACTGAGACCTACTGCCTCAACACTTAGGTCCAGTCCTACCTGGACTCTGGTCAGTATGCTCTCCCTTTTTTGTCCAGGCTCCAGTTTCATCTCTGAGAAGGTTTTCAGTATGGCAGGGGCATGGTGAAACCCAAACGGACCAAGATGTCCTCCACCAGTGTCCAAACCAGCACTTTTGATAAAATGAATGAGGCATGGATTTGGGAGGATTTTCACACTCCTCTGGCTGAGGCTGATAGATCTGGCCTTTCTGATGGCCTACCAACCATCATGTTTCATACCCTATGCCATTACTGCTGTCTGCCTGCCAACATGTATCATTTGGCTGCTGCTATGACCACCATTGCAGATGCTACTCCTCTCTGCAAGTCCCCTACTGCCACCACTAGTGACACAACAGTCGCCACTAGTACTAAAAGCCCTAAACAGCCAAACTACTTCCTTGCAGTGGCGGATCCGGGGGGGGAGGGGCAACGGGGCAATTGCCCCCCCCCCGAGCTGGCGGCGGTGGCGGGGCACAGGGAGATGAACGCTTCCATTGTGGAAGCGCTCATCTCCATAGTCATCTGTATCTCCGTCCTCAGGACAGCGATACAGATGGCTGTGCTGAGGCAGGGGAGGGAGAGGCGTGTCCCTTTCCCTTCCTCTGATAGGCTGCCGGCCTAGTGCCTGCAGCCTATCAGAGGCCGGCGCAGGCGGCGCAATGACGTCATCGCGCCGCCTGAGACGTACAGCGCGGGACACAGGCCGGAAGAGGCCTGCATCGCATCGCTGACATGGAGGTAAGTATGTGTTTTTTTTTGTGGTTTTTTATTTATATATACAATACTTTTACTGGCACATGGGGGGCTGTTATTACTGGCACTGGGGGGGGGGCTGTTATTGCTGGCACATGGGGGGCTGTTATTGCTGGCACATGGGGGCTGTTATTGCTGGCACAGTGGGGGCTGTTATTACTGGCACAGGGGGGGGCTGTTACTACTGGCACGGGGGGCTGCTATTACTGGCACAGAGGGGGGGCTGTTATTGCTGGCACATGGGGGCTGTTATTGCTAGCACATGGGGGCTGTTATTACTGGCACATGGAGGGGCTGTTATTACTGGCACATGGGGGGCTGTTATTACTGGCACATGGAGGGATGTTATTGCTGGCACATGGGGCTGTTATTGCTGGCACATGGGGGCTGTTATTACTGGCACATGGGGGGGCTGTTATTACTGGCACATGGGGGGCTGTTAATACTGGCACATGGGGGGCTGTTAATACTGGCACATGGGGGGCTGTTAATACTGGCACATGGGGGGCTGTTAATACTGGCACATGGGGGGCTGTTAATACTGGCACATGGGGGGCTGTTATTACTGGCACATGGGGGGCTGTTATTAATACTGGCACATGGGGGGCTGTTATTAATACTGGCACATGGGGGGCTGTTATTAATACTGGCACATGGGGGGCTGTTATTAATACTGGCACATGGGGGGCTGTTATTAATACTGGCACATGGGGGGCTGTTATTAATACTGGCACATGGGGAGCTGTTATTAATACTGGCACATGGGGTGCTGTTATTAATACTGGCACATGAGGGGCTGTTATTAATACTGGCACATGGGGGGGCTGTTATTAATACTGGCACATGGGGGGCTATTAATACTGGCACATGATTGGGGCCACTATAGGGGCATCTACTGAGGCCACAAAGAAGGGGTATTTTATATGGGGCGCTCTGTACAGTACAATTTTATACTGGGACACATTATGGTGGGTACAATGGGGAAGGGGGAGAGGAGTACTATGGGGTCATCTATGGGGGGCACTAAGAAGGGGTATTTTATACTTGCAAATTATGGGGGACACTGAGGGCATCTACTGGAGCATTTTATACTGGTACATTATGGGGGGCACTAGGAGGAAGGAGGGTGTGGAGCACTATGGGGGCATTTACTGGGGGCACTATATAGGGGTATTTTATACTGGCACATTATGGGGGCACTATGGGGACATTAGCTCACCTGGGGGCATTACAAGGGGGTATTTTTTGCACTGTCACATTATAAGGAGAATTATTTCTATTGGGGGGGCATTATGGTGGGCTTTATTACTCCCCCATGGTATGAGCCCCCTAGTAGCAGCACCAGCCTCTCCCTGCTCTTCTATTCCTCTGCCTCTTCTCCAAATCCTTATTATGAAATCTTTCTCATTAGGATAAAACACATCAGCTCCACCGAGCCCCCCAGCCAAAGTGTGGAAGTTGCGTCCGAGATCCCCAAGGGCCAAGTCAAGTAATTGTAAGTTTTCATGTGAAATATGTTTGTTATACACATATAGCATACACTGTGTAGTCTGTTCTATAAGCACCATTGTTTTGTGGTGGCAGACAGAAAATAATCTGAAAGTGCCCCTCCCGAGACCAGGCTCTGGATCTGCCACTGCTTCCTTGTCTATTCTATTCTATGCTGCTACTGCTTCTGTTGCAGCTTCATGCCATGATTACCCTACCCTTTCTGTATCCACACTGTACTCCTGTTGCTCCCAGGCTTTGGAATGTGAAAAAACATAACACATGCAACATCGCAGTATGTTTTTAAACACGCTGATTGTTAACACCGTCAACCATGCCTCTAACCCTAGCTATGTATGTCATTGTCATTGTCACTCTGACATTACTTGCCTTCATTGTGTTGAAGACAGAGCTTAAGGGGGGGGGGGAGATAATGCAAAAATTCATAAAACATTTGTTTCAGGTAGAATCAATTTTAATCCTGCAGATTATACATGGCTATAGTTTTGTGTGCTGGCCTTGTGAAAAAACACCATTTGGGAGTTGCTTGCACAGAGCTAGAGGCAGCAAAGCTTGGCCTAGGTCTGTCACATTTTGAGGTGCAGCTCTGTTCAGATACCTGGTGCTTCCACACATCATGGGTAACTTATGTATTCTGTAGTTTGTTTAGAGTCTCTATTTGGCTGTTATTTTTTGCACATGCTATTGCTGCCTTGTTATGATTACATCATTCATTTGACCTGGTTTTCTGCTTTATATCACAGGCAGGCCATGGTCATTGTGTATTTTGGTTGGCAACCATGGCATGTGTGATAAGGTGATATTATGTACACCTGCGGTCTGCATTTAGTTACAGGTTACGCTGGGTGATTCTACATATCACCCACCATAGTGTGGTTCAGCACCTTGTATTTCTGGCACGTTCCCCTGTCAGTACGGTATATGTGAGGGTGGGGGTTTTGTGGCTCCAATATATGGGGCGTCCCATTCTCCCATTTCCTTGTACCTTATGTCATTGTATGTATTTTATGTCTTAATAAAACTACATATATTTTATATGAGTGTTCTCCTAATTTTTTGGGGGTTATTGGTTTGGTTCTTTTTTGGTTATAGTAATTTTTGCTAGACCCCAGTGTATTGCATGCACTTTATTAGAGTTTTTCTTATTGGTTGGTCTATCTGTCACATTTTGAGCCTGTGCTCACAGTATCAGTGGCATCACCAGTTCCTGAGCTAACCACAATAGAAGCAGATCTGGCCCTGGCAGTTTTTGGGGAGGTTTTGGCCATACATTTTCCCCTTTTTTTTTTGCCACCGGTGCCACCTTCTTCTCCTAAGCACCCTGATCTGGCTCCCAGGTCCTGTCCAACACACAATCATCATCATAGTCCTCACCTTCCCCACAAATTTTATTAGACTGTGATATTTTATGGTGGGCTCCTTGGCCCAATCCCGATTCCCTGCTCCGTATTTGCCTCGACTGCCACTGTTGCTACCACTGCCACCAACACACCTATGCATGGAGTCCCCTGCTTTCCTGTGAAACCTTTTCCTCATGGCATTCCAAAATCTGACTTCTCTCACACAAATCATTTACAGAGGGCTGTTGTAATGAAAGAACGGGAGCTTCTGACAACCCTATGAGGAGGAACGATCCGATTAAAAAAAGATTTTATTGGTGATAATTAATGCATTTCGGGATTGCACTGATCTAGTCATCAGATAAGACAGGCAAGGTGCGTACGATCCCAAAGCGCATTGATTTCCACCAATAAAATCTTCTGTTGGATCATTCCTCCACATAGTGCTACCAAAAGCTCCCATTCTTTCATCACAGCAACCCTCTGTATAATCTGGACCAGCAAGGACTCCAGTGGGATTGTGTGCAACAATTGAGGCAACCTCTTTTATAGGCCTTCACAGCTGTTGTGCGCTTAGCACAACAGTGCTAGGTTAGTGGTTATTTTGCGTGTCGCTACCTGCTCTATCCAGTGGTCTTCTCTTCTTTCTCCTCCAACAACAAGTTATCAGCATGGAGACTCTCCTAAGTATCTACCATAGCATTAGCGTGTGTTGGGGTTTTGTTGCCTCTTCTTAGGAAAAAAGTCCACTAAGAGAGGGCAGTGAAGACAGAGAGGATGCAAAGGCTTCTCTAAGGCTGCAAGGAGGAGGTGCAGGAGGAATGCTATGACCCCTGACTCCAAGGAATGGTGTCAGACTAAGAAGTGACCTCCATGTGACTATGAGGAGGAGTGAGCTATCCAGTCCACAATCTCATCCTCAATAATAACGTTGTGCCTTTCGGAAGCCAGGAAGAACTGTGGACTAATGCTAGTACTACTAGCTGAGTGTCTGGTGCTGCTACTACCCACGTTCTGACTCTGGGAGGATGAAGCATAAGCCTTTGGTTTTGCACTCTTCCATTTTCTAGACATTTTATTATGATGACTATAAATGAAAAGTAACGTGTTTGGTACACACATATACACTCACCTAAAGAATTATTAGGAACACCATACTAATACGGTGTTGGACTCCCTTTTGCCTTCAGAACTGCCTTAATTCTACGTGGCATTGATTCAACAAGGTGCTGATAACATTCTTTAGAAATGTTGGCCCATATTGATAGGATAGCATCTTGCAGTTGATGGAAATTTGAGGGATGCACATCCAGGGCACGAAGCTCCCGTTCCACCACATCCCAAAGATGCTCTATTGGGTTGAGATCTGGTGACTGTGGGGGCCATTTTAGTACAGTGAACTCATTGTCATGTTCAAGAAACCAATTTGAAATGATTTGAGCTTTGTGACATGGTGCATTATCCTGCTGGAAGTAGCCATCAGAGGATGGATACATGTTCTCATTCTGTTTACGCCAAATTCGGACTCTACGATTTGAATGTCTCAACAGAAATCGAGACTCATCAGACCAGGCAACATTTTTCCAGTCTTCAACAGTCCAATTTTGGTGAGCTCGTGCAAATTGTAGCCTCTTTTTCCTATTTGTAGTGGAGATGAGTGGTACCCGATGGGGTCTTCTGCTGTTGTAGCCCATCCGCCTCAAGGTTGTGCGTGTTGTGGCTTCACAAATGCTTTGATGCATACCTCGGTTGTAATGAGTGATTATTTCAGTCAACGTTGCTCTTCTATCAGCTTGAATCAGTCGGCCCATTCTCCTCTGACCTCTAGCATCCACAAGGCATTTTTGCCCACAGGACTGCCGCATACTGGATGTTTTTCCCTTTTCACACCATTCTTTGTAAACCCTAGAAATGGTTGTGCTTGAAAATCCCAGTAACTGAGCAGATTGTGAAATACTCAGACCGGCCCGTCTGGCACCAACAACCATGCCACGCTCAAAATTGCTTAAATCACATTTCTTTCCCATTCTGACATTCAGTTTGGAGTTCAGGAGATTGTCTTGACCAGGAGCACCCCCCTAAATGCATTGAAGCAACTGCCATGTGATTGGTTGACTAGATAATTGCATTAATGAGAAATAGAACAGGTGTTCTTAATAATTCTTTAGGTGAATGTATATTAATGTCAAGAATGGCCTAGACCTATCTTGACCCAGGTATAAAGTGTGTATTAAAACTTCACTTTTAATTCGACAAAATGATAAAACGGCTGTGAGCCATAACAAACAATTAAAACACTTTGTTTCCACCCCAAAGAGTTGACGACTTAGTTGCTGCCAGGGTGAGGGAGATGTGCACTATCTCCTATTCACCACAACTATATCTGCAGAGTTTGAACATAGGGGGGCAATGTGTGGATAGACTAATGTAAGCAAACTACCTGTAGTTGACTGCAAAAACTGATTAAATAGAATAGGTGACTGTGCTCCTACAAACAAATGTTCACAGCACACTTGTCTGACACTACGTTAGTAGCTGTCAAGAAGCATTCACACACTGCACACACGCTGCTACACGCTCCACCTAGCTAAAAAAAACTTGCTATATTGAATAAAATGTCCTATACAAGGACTTCTAAGCTAATAACCAACATTGGAGTGGACAACAATTGTTTAAAACAATCAACTTCCCCCCAACATATTTTACCAGATCACTGGCTTCTTCAGGGGTTTGGGCAGAATTCTTCCTCTAGTCCACACATAAGTCGTGTAAATTACAGCACTAACTGGATGCAGCTATATCCTCACCCTGGTTTAAGCTTAGAACTGCTCAACCTTCCTTGATTCCCTCTTGACTGACATTATTTTCACAGCAGGCACTTGGCCTATACTGCTTCAGTGGTGGCCTGCATCGAACACTACAAACCAACTTTCCCCATGACCTTCCATTCTATCTCACCATCAGCTCCCATGAAAACCACCTACACATTATACCTACGGGATCTTTTATGACATCCCATTCTAAATCAGTAGGCATTAATATGGAGTTGATCTCTTTTTTGCAGCTAAAACAGCTACCCCTTTTCTGGTAAGGCCTTTACTACATTTTTGAATGTGTCTACAATCCAGAAGAGCATTTGTGAAGTCAGACACTGATATTGGACTAGGGGGCCTTGCTTGCAATCTCTGCTCTAGTTCACCCCAAAGGTGTTCAATGGGTTTGAGGTCAGAGCTCTGTGCTCAGTGGCGTAGGGATCGCCATAGCAACCGCTATGGGGCCCGTCCAACCGCATTCTTTTTTAATTTTTTTATTAACACACTACACACAGGCAGCGTAACTACCGGGGAAGCAGCTGCTTCGGGGCCCGACATATCGATGTCTTACTGTTCAGGGCCCCCTTCACAGCAGCTGACCAGGCCCCCTCGCTAATGTGATCTAATCTTACTGTATTAAAGTCTCCTGATGTGTCTGGGATTTGAACCCACAACTTCCAATGTATGAGTGTATCAGAGGCAAAGCATTTACCCTCACAACCATAAAGGAGGCATTGCAACTGATTGAAAAAATTTGACACTTCTACTGTTATAGCTGGCTAAGTGTACATCTATACATATGACAGCTGCCCTAACACACCCAGCACTGCTATATCTCTATATGACAGCTATCCCAGTACACTCAGCTCTGCTATATCTCTATATATGAGCAGCTGTCATGTGTATAGATGTACACTTAGCCAGCTATAACAGTAGAAGTCTCATAATTTTTCAGTCAGCAGAAAGGCTGCTCTTATGGTCTTGTGGTTAGATGCTTTGCCTCTGATACAGAAGGTCGTGGGTTCAAATCCCTGCAGAAACCTTTTCTGAAATACAAGCACTGACTCCATATATGGACATACAGGGAGGGACACAGGAAGAGGCTGCATCGCTGACATGGAGGTAAGTGTGTTTTTTTTTATTTATTTTTTAATATCCGACTGTTACTGCCATGGGGGGAGCGGGGGGCACTTGATACTGGCACATGGGGGGAGGGGGGTTGGTACCTGACCTGATACTGGCACCTGGGGGGGGGTTGTTACCTGATACTGACTGGCACATGGGGGGGGGAGGCACCTGATACTGTGGATGGCACTGTTTAGGGAAGGGGGATCTGTGTATGGCACTATTTAGGGGAGGGGGGATCTGTTGATGGCACTATTTAGGGGAGGGGGGATCTGTGGATGGCACTGTTTAGGGGAGGGGGATCTGTGGATGGCACTGTTTAGGGGAGAGGGATCTGTGGATGGCACTATTTAGGGGAGGGGGATCTGTGGATGGCACTATTTAGGGGGGGTTTGTTACCTGATACTGACTGGCACATGGGGGGGGGGAAGGCACCTGATACTGTGGATGGCACTGTTTAGGGGAGGGGGATCTGTGTATGGCACTATTTAGGGGAGGGGGATCTGTTGATGGCACTATTTAGGGGAGAGGGATCTGTGGATGGCACTGTTTAGGGAAGAGGGATCTGTGGATGGCACTATTTAGGGGAGGGGGATCTGTGGATGGCACTATTTAGGGGAGGGGGATCTGTGGATGGCACTGTTTAGGGGAGAGGGATCTGTGGATGGCACTGTTTAGGGGAGAGGGATCTGTGGATGGCATTATTTAGGGGAGGGGGATCTGTGGATGGCACTGTTTAGGGGAGAGGGATCTGTGGATGGCACTGTTTAGGGGAGGGGGATCTGTGTATGGCACTGTTTAGGGGAGGGGGGATCTGTTGATGGCACTGTTTAGGGGAGGAGGATCTGTGGATGGCACTATTTAGGGGAGGGGGATCTGTGGATGGCACTATTTAGGGGAGGGGGATCTGTGGATGGCACTATTTAGGGGAGGGGGATCTGTGGATGGCACTATTTAGGGGAGAGGGATCTGTGGATGGCACGGGGGGGGGGGCATAATTTTCTTTTGCTATGGGGCCCATTCATTTCTAGCTACGTGCTGGTCAGTTAAGTTCTTCTACATAATCCTCACTCGAGCACAAGCTGCTAGAACAGTCCTTCTCAAGTTCCCACTCCTAAGTTGGAAGCATACAATTGTCCAAAATGTCTTTGTAATCTGAAGCATTCGAACTAAGAGGCTTAGGTTAACTCTTGAAAAACAATCCCATATCATTATCCCTCCTCCACTAAACCTTACAACTGGCACAATGTAGTCAGTTAGTTAACGTTCTCCCAGCATTCACCAAACCCAGACTTGATAATCAGACTACAAAGAAAAAATGTGGGGGATTGAGTCAGCACAACCTGTATGTAGGTGCACATTACTATGGCGAAATACATATACAAACGGAAAATACAAATGTGATAGCACTCTGCATCCAGCACTCTGCCCTGCCTCCATGCTGGATGAGGCATTGGTGTACATTTTGGCCAAAGCATAATAAGCCACTCACCACGTCAAGGTCGCCTCTATTGAGTGGTCCCTAACACTAGTTCCTACCTGTTTATGGGCCATGACAGCCACACAAAGTCCAGGGAATGCAGGTCAGCGTGCACGCCATGCACACTCTGCTTTTAACCCCGTCCGGTGCCATTACAGCTTTCATCGGATCCAGGGATGCAAGTACCAACATGCACGCTGAACCCACCATATACTTCTCCTGGAGCCAAATGGCCACTGGTAGGCTCTACATAAGCAGACTCAGTTTTATACTGACTTTAAAACCAGCCTCCAGGACAGATTGACTGGTCAGGTGTGCATGACTCAAAGGAGATCGCCACGCCTCCAATATATACTACAAAGAAAAAATGTGGGGGATTGAGTCAGCACAACCTGTATGTAGGTGCACATCACTATGGCGAAATACATATACAAACGGAAAATACAAATGTGATAGCACTCTGCATCCAGCACTCTGCCCTGCCTCCATGCTGGATGAGGCATTGGTGTACATTTTGGCCAAAGCGTAATAAGCCACTCACCACGTCAAGGTCGCCTCTATTGAGTGGTCCCTAACACTAGTTCTTACCTGTTTATGGGCCATAACAGCCACACAAAGTTCCCTGCGTTAAACCACTCCATCTGAAGCATGCCATTGTGCTTGGTGATGAAAGGTTTGTATGCAGCACTTTGGTCATAGAAACCCATGCCATGAAGACCTGGGAGCACAGTTTTTCTGCTTATCAATGGTTTGGAGGGCACTCAACTATATGGTGCTGCAAGGAACCATCAAATGCATAAATACATACAAATCATTTATTTCAGAATATACATACGAAATATATAAAAATATATAGAAATATTTTTATATTTCGTATGTATATTCTGAAATAAATTATCTGTATGTATTTATGCATTTGATGATTCCTAGCAACACCAAATAGTTGAGTGCCCTCCAAACCACCGTGATTTTATCGGCAGTGGGTGTGCCGCAGAGAGTGCACCTAGTCCGTAGATTTGGGATGGTAGAACCGCTGTAACACAATATTATCAGTTTTTCTGCTTATATTAACTACTTAGTGACCACTTATACGCCTTTTTATGGAGGTCACTAAGGGGTCTTAGGCTGGGCTGAAGCTTTTTTACGGCGGGTCAGTCTAAGCACTGAACGAGTCCCGCCCCTCTGCTCTAACAGCCCGGACCAGCAGGAGTGACGATCCTGTCTGTTTAACCACTTCAGCCCCCTTAGCTTAAACACCCTTAATAACCAGGCCATTTTTTACACTTCTGACCTACACTACTTTGACCGTTTATTGCTCGGTCATGCAACTTACCACCCAAATGAATTTTACCTCCTTTTCTTCTCACTAATAGAGCTTTCATTTGGTGGTATTTCATTGCTGCTGACATTTTTACTTTTTTTGTTATTAATCGAAATTTAACAATTTTTTTGCAAAACAATGACATTTTTCAATTTCAGTTGTAAAATTTTGCAAAAAAAAACGACATCCATATATAAATTTTTCTCTAAATTTATTGTTCTACATGTCTTTGATAAAAAAAAAATGTTTGGGTAAAAAAAAAAAATGGTTTGGGTAAAAGTTATAGCGTTTACAAACTATGGTACAAAAATGTGAATTTCCGCTTTTTGAAGCAGCTCTGACTTTCTGAGCACCTGTCATGTTTCCTGAGGTTCTACAATGCCCAGACAGTAGAAAAACCCCACAAATGACCCCATTTCGGAAAGTAGACACCCTAAGGTATTCGCTGATGGGCATAGTGAGTTCATAGAACTTTTTATTTTTTGTCACAAGTTAGCGGAAAATGATGATTTTTTCTTTTTTTTTTCTTTCTTACAAAGTCTCATATTCCACTAACTTATGACAAAAAATAAAAACTTCCATGAACTCACTATGCCGATCACGAAATACCTTGGGGTGTCTTCTTTCCAAAATGGGGTCACTTGTGGGGTAGTTATACTGCCCTGGCATTTTAGGGGCCCAAATGCGTGCAAAGTAGTTTGAAATCAAAATCTGTAAAAAATGGCCGGTGAAATCTGAAAGGTGATCTTTGGAATGTGGGCCCCTTTGCCCACCTAGGCTGCAAAAAAGTGTCACACATCTGGTATTGCCGTACTCAGGAGAAGTTGGGCAATGTGTTTTGTGGTGTCATTTTACATATACCCATGCTGGGTGAGAGAAATATCTTGGCAAAAGACAACTTTTCCCATTTTTTTTATACAAAGTTGGCATTTGACCAAGATATTTATCTCACCCAACATGGGTATATGTAAAATGACACCCCAAAACACATTGCCCAACTTCTCCTGAGTACGGCGATACCACATGTGTGACACTTTTTTGCAGCCTAGGTGGGCAAAGGGGCCCACATTCCAAAGAGCACCTTTAGGATTTCACAGGTCATTTTTTACAGGTTTTGATTTCAAACTACTTACCACACATTCGGGCCCCTAGAATGCCAGGGCAGTATAACTACCCCACAAGTGACCCCATTTTGGAAAGAAGACACCCCAAGGTATTCCGTGAGGGGCATGGCGAGTTCCTAGAATTTTTTATTTTTTGTCACAAGTTAGCGGAAAATGATGATTTATTTTTTATTTATTTTTTTCTTACAAAGTTTCATATTCCACTAACTTGTGACAAAAAATAAAAACTTCCATGAACTCACTATGCCCATCACGAAATACCTTGGGGTGTCTTCTTTCCAAAATGGGGTCACTTGTGGGGTATGAGACTATTTCCGCTAACTTGGGCCAAAAAAATGTCTGAATAGAGCCTTACAGGGGGGTGATCAATGACAGGGGGGTGATCAATGACAGGGGGGTGATCAGGGAGTCTATATGGGGTGATCACCCCTCTGTCATTGATCACCCCCCTATAAGGCTCCATTCATATGTCCGTATGTGTCTTGCGGATCCGATCCATGTATCCGTGGATCCGTAAAAACATACGGACATCTGAATGCAGCCTTACAGGGGGTGAGCAATGACAGGGGGGTGATCAATGACAGGGGGGTGATCAGGGAGTCTATATGGGGTGATCACCCCCTTGTCATTGATCACCCCCCTGTAAGGCTGCATTCAGATGTCCGTATGTGTTTTGCGGATCCGATCCATGTATCCGTGGATCCGTAAAAATCATACGGACGTCTGAATGGAGCCTTACAGGGGGGTGATCAATGACAGTGGGGTGATCAATGACAGGGGGTGATCAGGGAGTCTATATGGGGTGATCACCCCCGTCATTGATCACCCCCCTGTAAGGCTCCATTCAGATGTCCGTATGTGTTTTGCGGATCCGATCCATGTATCAGTGGATCCGTAAAAATCATACGGACGTCTGAATGGAGCCTTACAAGGGGGTGATCAATGACAGGGGGGTGATCAATGACAGGGGGGTGATCAGGGAGTCTATATGGGGTGATCAGGGGTTAATAAGGGGTTAATAAGTGACAGGGGGGGGTGTAGTGTAGTGTGGTGCTTGGTGCTACATATTACTGAGCTACCTATGTCCTCTGGTGGTCGATCCAAACAAAAGGGACCACCAGAGGACCAGGTAGCAGGTATATTAGACGCTGTTATCAAAACAGCGTCTAATATACCTGTTAGGGGTTAAAAAAATCACATCTCCAGCCTGCCAGCGAACGATCGCAGCTGGCAGGCTGGAGATCCACTCGCTTACCTTCCGATCCTGTGAACGCGCGCCTGTGTGCGCGCGTTCACAGGAAATCTCGCGTCTCGCGAGAGGACGCGTATATGCGTTCAGGAGGAATGAATCAACCACCTCCACGACGCGTCCCTGCGTTCGGCGGACCGGAGGCTTTACATGCCATGGGCAGTGGTGTCCACCACATGTAAAGTGCTGACAGAGAGAGCGGACTCTGATGTAGGCCCCAAACCAGCCTTGAGTAGTTTCCAGAAGGCTGTGTGTCAATGTCAATATAGCACTGATATTAAAATGCAATGCACTCAGGGGTAGACTGGGAACTTAATGTGGCCCTGGGAAAAATACTAAAAGTGGCCCTGTTTTGTAGTCAGGTCAAAATTGATGGAATGCAGGGCCAACTGTCATGCCCCACTCTGACGATGTGCGGAGGTCAGCCAGGATTGCAGCACGAGTCTAGTATTTGTTTTGATGCTGTGCTGGATCCGCCTCGCATCAGGTGCACTGGGTGGAGTCATTAGTTTAAATAGTCTCCAGCCAAGGTGCTCTGAGCGGATTATACTCTTCATTGTGGTCTTGGAAGGAAGGTTGGCTGTTTGTTCCTGCTCTCAGCAGATAAGTGTATTTTCTTGTTTGGTTGTTTATGTCATCTATCCCATCCAGGTTCTGTGCGAGCAGGCTGCTCCTTTCTCCCCACTTCACCATCTCAGGGAGTTCAGGGTTCTGTTAGCATAGGCTGGTGGACACAGCAAATCTACCATCAAGATTTGGTCTGTGGGCTGAGAATTGTAGGGGAAGAGGTCAGGGATAAATTAGGAGGTGACCCTTCCCCCGTCTCTCGTCCAGAGCCTGGTTGGTGTGTTATCTGTTTAACTGTGCACGTCCGCCGTGACACCAACACAAGTAGACGGGGCCAGCAATACCATATTGTAGCACATTATACCACCCCAACAAAGCCAAATATCACAGTCCATCACAAAATACTGCTGCCAACAGCACAAAATACATCCCCAAAAATGTCCACTGGGCAGCCGTGAGGAGGGCTCAGGCGGTTCCCTGGGCATCGGCCCACCGGGAAATTTCCCTGTAAGGTCTATGGCCAATCCGCCCCTGAATTCACTATAGGGATAGTGCATTGTATTTCAAAATGTTGTTTGTTATAGTCCCCTTGTGGGACTATTAAGTGGTAAAAAAAAAAGTAAAAAAAAAAAAGAATTCAGAAGAAATAAAAATGTTTTTTTTTTTCAATGAAAAAATGCTTTTCAATGAAAAAAAATTTAGTCTGTAACAACCCGCACTACATTAATATGTAAAATATCCCCTACGGTGAACTCCGTAAAAATATTTTTACGGAATAAAAACGTTAAAAAAGTGTCATTTAGGCCTAGTTCACACGAACGTTTTTTTTGCGACTGTACGGGATGTTTTTTTGTGTTCCGTATACGGTCCGTATACGGAACCATTAATTTCAATTGTTCTGCAAAAAAAAGGAATGTGTTCCGTATGCATTCCGTTTCCGTATTTCCGTTTTTCCGTTCCGTTGAAAGATAGAACATGTCCTATATTTGGCCGCAAATCACGTTCCGTGGCTCCATTAAAGTCAATGGGTCCGCAAAAAAAACGGAACGCATACGGAAATGCATCCGTATGTCTTCCGTATCTGTTCCGTTTTTGCTGAACCATCTATTGAAAATGTTATGCCCAGCCCAATTTTTTCTATGTAATTACTGTATACTGTATATGCCATACGGAAAAACGGAACTCAAAAACGGAACAACGGATCCGTGAAAACCAGACCGCAAAAAACTATAAAAGCCATACGTTCGTGTGAACTAGGCCTTACTCCAAAATGATACCAATGAATACTATGTCCTGCAAAAATCAAGCTCTCACACAACTCCATAGAAATAAAAATAAAAAGTTATGGGTCTTGGGAAGCGGCGATGCAAAAAGATTTTATTCGTTTTTAAAAGAGGGTTTTATTGAACAAAAGTAGTAAAACTATATGTATTTTGTATCGCTGTTATCGTACTGACCCAGAGAATAAAGATATTATGTCATTTATACAGAAAAATTAATGCCATAAAATTTATAATGTAAAAACTCAGTGGCAGTATTTTTGTTCTTCCCATCTCCCTCCCAGAAAGAGTTAATAAAAGTTAATCAGAAAGTTATGTGTACCCCAAAATGGCACCATTAAAACTACAACTTGTCCCACAAAAAAAACAAGCCCTCATAATAAACAGAAGAATAAAAAGGTTATAGCTCTTGAAACACAACGATGAAAAAATGAAGAAAAACGTTTGTAGGGCCCAAAACAGGCTGGTCAATAAGAGGTAATGGAAGAGGAGGTTTTGAACTCTGCTGTTACTGAATCAGCAGTCTTGGTGACTTTTGTGTACTATGCACCTCAGCAGTTGACAACCCTGCTCTGCAATCCTCTGCGGTCTGCCACTTTGTGGCTGAGTTGCTTTGTTTTCTGTTGATCATGCTTTTTGATCATGGAATATATCGGAGGCAATTTCATGAACTCTCTTGTTGTAATGGTGGAATCTTATTACAGTACAACACTCAAATTCAAGAAGATCTTTAGAGTGACCCATTCTTTCATAATTGTTTGCAAAGGCAGACTACCTGTACATGGCTAGGTGCTTTTTTTTTTTAGATTTGTGACAATGGGACTGAATGAAACACCATAATACTTCTGCCCATATAGTGTATGTATAATTAAATTACTGAGCAGGATAGCGCTGTAACTAAAATGCTACAAAGGGAGAGCATAAGGTTCACCCCCATACAAACTGAAATACACTTATATTGGGTTATTACTAGAGTTGAGCGAACCCGAACTGTAAAGTTCGGGTTCGTACCGAACTGTAAAGTTCAGGTTCGTACCGAACTTTAGGTTTTTCGGCACCCGGACCCGAACATTTATGTAAAAGTTAGGGTTCGGGTTTGGTGTTCGTCGATTTTTATGGCGCTTTTTGAAAGGCCGCAAAGCAGCCAATCAACAAGCGTCATACTACTTGCCCCAAAAGGCCATCACAGCCATGCCTACTATTGGCATGGCTGTGATTGGCCAACTGCAGCATGTGACCCAGTCTCTATTTAAGCTGGAGTCACGTAGCGCCGCCCGTCACTCTGCTCGGATAAGTGTAGGGAGAGGATGCAGCTGCTGTGAGGGAGAGATCAGGGAGGAATCTTATGAAGAACTGCTTCTTTACTCAGCGATCTACAGCAAATGTGTTTTGTGGGTGCAGTGCACAATTGTTTTAAGCCTGCCCTGAGCCAACTACTACTGAAAACGAACTTTTTTTCCTTCAGTTAGTCAATATCAATACATAATCGGCAGCCATTTTATGCAACGATAGTGCACCAGCACAGGATATCTGCATGTCTGCAAGTCCAGAAATACTGCTTTGAGACACTAGGGTTAAAAAAAAACTTTGTTTCATATAGTGCACATCTAGGATTATCGCTGCATAAGTGACTGTGAAACTTAGGCCAGAAATACGGCTTTCTCATACTGGGGCATACTGGGGTGAAAAAAAAACCATCTGTTTCATATAGTGCACATCTAGGATAATAGGTGCATAAGTGAGTGTCACATTTAGGCCAGAAATACAGCTTTGGCATACTGGGGCATATTGGGTGAAACAAACCCCTGTTTCATATAGTGCACATCTAGGATTATAGGTGCATAAGGGACTGTTCATTATAGGCCACAAATACGGCTTTTGCTTACTGGGGTTAAAAAACCCACTGATATACTGCACATCTGGGATTAGAGGTGCATAAATTACTGTGAAATTTAGGCCACAAATACAGCTTTTGCTTACTGGGGTTAAAAAAAAACTATGATATACTGCACATCTGGGATTAGAGGTGCATAAGTTACTGTGAAATTTAGGCCACAAATACCGCTGTCATATAGAGTTTAAAAAATAATAATTGAGTGCAATAGCCTACATCAGGGTTTTTATTGGCGGTTAATTATAACAGACTTAACCACTTTTTACTTTGCTTGGTGAATGCTAACTATGAGGCAAACATCTAATTAGGGACGCGGTTATGGTCGTGGTGGTGGTGTTGGTGGAGTCTCTGGTGCAGGGAGAGGACGTGGCCGTTCTGCTACAGCTACACGTCCTACTGAACCTACTACCTCAGGTCCCAATAACCGCCAGACTCTACAGCGATATTTGGTCGGGCCTAATGCCGTTCTAAGGATGGTAAGGCCTGAGCAAGTACAGGCGCTAGTCAATTGGGTGGCCAACAGTGGATCCAGCAAGTTCACATTATCTCCCACCCAGTCTTCTGCAGAAAGCGCATAGGTGGCGCCTGAAACCCATGCCCATCAGTCTGTCACATCACCCACCCATGCCCATCAGTCTGTCACATCACCCCAGTGCATATCGGGGAACATGTCTGAGCCCCAAGTCATGCAGCAGTCTCTTATGCTGTTTGAAGACTCTGCTGGCAGGGTTTCCCAAGGGCATCCACCTAGCCCTTCCCCAGGGGTGGAAGACATAGAATGCACTGATGCACAACCACTTATGTTTCCTGATGAGGACATGGGAATACCACCTCAGCACGTCTCTGATGATGACGAAACACAGATGCCAACTGCTGCGTCTTTCTGCAGTGTACAGACCGAAAAGGAGGTCAGGGAGGAAGACTGGGTGGAAGACGATGCAGGGGACGATGAGGTCCTAGACCCCATATGGAATGAAGGTCGTGCCACTGACTTTCAGAGTTCGGAGGAAGAGGCAGTGGTGAGACCAAGCCAACAGCGTAGCAAAAGAGGGAGCAGGGTGCAAAAGCAGAGCAGCCGTCGCCAAAACAGTTCGCCTGCTACTGGCCACCGTCACCAGGGACCGAGCACACCAAAGGCAGCTTCAAGGAGTTCCCTGGCATGGCACTTCTTCACACAATGTGCTAGCGACAAGACGCAAGTGGTTTGCACGCTGTGCCATCAGAGCCTGAAGCGAGGCATTAACGTTCTAAATCTTAGCACAACCTGCATGACCAGGCATCTACATGCGAGACACGGGCTGCAGTGGAGTAAGCACCTTCAAAACCAAGAAAAGGCTCAGGCCCCTCCTGCTACCTCTTCTGCTGCTGCCTTGGCCTCTTCCTCCGCCTCTGGAGGAACATTGGCACCTGCCGCCCAGCAAACAGAGGATGTGCCACCAACTCCACCAACTCTGTCACCAAGCATCTCCACCATGTCACACGGAAGCGTTCAGCTCTCCATCTCACAAACCTTGGAGAGAAAGCGTAAATTCCCACCTAGCCACCCTCGATCCCTGGCCCTGAATGCCAGCATTTCTAAACTACTGGCCTTTGAAATGCTGTAATTCAGGCTGGTGGAGATGGACAGCTTCAAACAGCTCATGTCACTTGCTGTCCTACAGTACGTCGTTCCCAGCCGCCACTACTTCTCAGGGAGAGCCGTGCCCTCCCTGCACAACCAAGTATTGGATAAAATCAAGTGTGCACTGTGCAACGCCATCTGTGGCAAGGTCCTCCTAACCACAGATACGTGGACCAGTAAGCACGGCCAGGGACGCTATATCTCCCTAACTGCACACTGGGTAAATGTAGTGGCGGCTGGGCCCCAGGCGGAGAGAGCTGTTTCGCGCACGTCCTTCCACCGCCAAGGATCGCAGGGCATCATTCTTTGCCTCCTGTTGCCTCCTCTTCCTACTCGGCTTCCTCCTCCTCTTCTACCACCTCCTCATTCGGTCAGCGACAGACCTTCACCACTAACTTCAGCACAGCCAGGGGTAAACGTCAGCAGCCCGTTCTGAAACTGATGTGTTTGGGGGACAGGCCCCACACTGCGCAGGAGTTGTGGCGGGGTATAGAACAACAGACCAACGAGTGGTTGCTGCCAGTGAGCCTCAAGCCCAGCCTGGTGGTGTGCGATAATGGGCGAAATCTCGTTGCAGCTCTGGGACTAGCCGGTTTGACGCACATCCCTTGCCTGGCGCATGTGCTGAATTTGGTGGTGCAGAAATTCATTCACAACTACCCCGACATGTCAGAGCTGCTGCACAAAGTGCGGGCCGTCTGTGCTCGCTTCCGGCGTTCTCATCCTGCCGCCGCTCAGCTGTCTGCTCTACAGCGTAACTTCGGCCTTCCCGCTCACCGCCTCAAATGCGACGTGCCCACCAGGTGGAACTTCACCTTGGACATGTGTAACATCCCAGAGTATGTCACTAAGCTCTTTCTCTCCGCTGCAACATGTCAGGTGCATATCTATTGCATTTTCCATTATATGTATTTTCTATGCCTGTTTCATATATTATGCTGTAATTTCCATGTACACCAGCAGGTGGCAGCAATGTGTTTAGTTCAGTTTAGCATAGCTAGACTGGAATAGTTCATTCCAGTGTTTAGCTCCCCCTCTTCTAGGTGCAGAAGTGGGCTGGTCCCACATCCTGCCTCAAAGGGAGGGAAGAAACCAGTTAGATCCAGTGTGTACCAGCCACCCCGGCTAGGGGAAGGCTGTGTTAGTAGGAGCTCTCAGAAACAGGGATCCCAAGACAGGATCGAACCTCGGCTGAGGCCAAGATCACTCTTCCCAGCCTGAGCCATCAGCCTTAGCTGGTTGACAAGAAAAGCAGCCATCTCCAGCCTCCAGGAAGAAGCATTCCCTGTGAGCCAAGCTGTGAGTACAGATCCAGAGACCAGGAGAAGCCAAATTCCTCCTCAGCTAGTCAGGCCCATATCAAGCAGAAGACAGACAGAGCAGAAGATAGATACCTGCCAGATTCTCCGGGCATATAGTATAGGAGCAGAAGAGGCATTAACCGCTGCCATACATTGCCAATACCTGCTGGGACCTAAGGACTATTGCTGTACTTGTATGGATTTATGCTGCACCCCTTCAGTAAAGACAAGTTGGATCATATTTCCTGTCTGGATCTCATTCCTTCCTCAATTACTCCTACTGACCACACTCAATTTTATTGCAAGTGAGCCAGGATCCAGGAGTCCAGCCGTACCCAGGTAGGAGACACCGTTGACACTACCATATCTACTATACAGAGATATTATCCCCCTCTGGCATTCCTCACCTGGTACGTGAACTATAACATCTTAAAGCGCCCTGTTACAGTACCTGCGCAAGCTGCAATTGGCGTCACAAACTAAAAACTATTAATATTGCGCCAGTGTGCATCTGTCCCTATCCGGCCTACTGCACATGCTGGAGAGACTATGCGAGCAGCAGCAGGTATAGAGAAAAAAAGAAAGAAACCACAATGTTCGGCGCCAGTCAAAGGAGAAAGAGGACAATAACCATATTTATGGGGTAAATATACTCAGATACATGCAGATCAGTGATAATTGATAGTTAGTAAGAGTCGCACTGTAGGTCTAGAGTTATTAGAATCAGTGCTTATATTTACCAGGTCGTGGTAATAGCAGTAAATGGAATAGATGTCGAAATAAAACACTCAGTCCTGAGTGAATATCTTGCACAGAAATCAGAAAGTGCAGGTATAAACTGGTGCTACCAGATATTGGACCCGTGAGGGCCTGAGCATATAAGTGGATAAAACAATATATGATTGATAAAATTGTATATACTTGAGGCAATTAAATGAATGATAATATTCTCCACTCACTTCACGGGGAGGAAATTTTGAGGGATAAGCTCAAGACACCCAAAAAGGTTTCCTCCCAATCCTGGATCACTTCAAAGGTTTTAGGAAGAGGCGGCAGTTCCAAACTTGGTACTTCTTGCAAATTCCTTTTATTTGTCAAACAGCAGGAACAAAGAGCTCTATGCGTTTCGGGGCACAGTATGTGTCCCCTTCATCAGGAGCAGAAAGCAGGCCATAGTGGAGCTTCAGCTGCACGGGTGAGTCGCACTGCGGAACAGCACCACTTCACCACCAATGACTGGGCCTCCATGTGAGACCTGTGTGCCCTGTTTCGAGTACTCCACCAACATGGCCAGTGGCGATGACGCCGTTATCAGCGTTACAATACCACTTCTATGTCTCATTGAGAAAACACTAAGGACGATGATGGAAGAGGATGTGGCCCAGGACGAGGAGGAGGAAGAGGGGTCATCTCTAACACTTTCAGGCCAGTCTTTTAGAAGTGGTTTAGAAAAAGGATTTTTGCAACAGCAGAGGCCAGGTACAAATTTGGCCAGCCAGGGCCCACTACTGGAGGAGGAGGAGGAGGATGGGGATGAAGCATGTTCACAGCGGGGTGGCACCCAACGCAGCTCGGGCCCATCACTGGTGCGTGGCTGGGGGGATACGGAGGACGCAGACGATACGCCTCCCACAGAGGACAGCTTGTCATTACCTCTGGGCAGCCTGGCACATATGAGCGACTACATGCTGCAGTGCCTGCGCAACGACAGCAGAGTTGACCACATTTTAACGTGTGCTGACTGCTGGGTGGCCACCCTGCTGGATCCCCGTTACAAAGACAATGTGCCGTCCTTAAAGTGTTTCTACCACTTCGTTTTCACATAATTAGCTTTCAGACACTAGCGATCCGCTAGTGTCTGCTCTAACAAACAATCCTAATATAATAGCTTTTGGGGCAGCCGTTTCGCAAAAAAAAGAACTTATATTGATATGCTAATGAGCCTCTAACTTATATTGATATGCTAATGAGGCTCGGTCTACCTTCACAAAATGTCGCCGCCCAGCGCGTCCCTCCAGCCCGCCCATCTCCTCCGGAATGCGATCCTCCCTGTGAGCGTATGTATTCAGCACATGCGCAGTGAATGTTCGACCGCCTTCTGCACAGACATCTCCACTGCGCCTGTTCCTCGGAGCACTATGACGTCATCGGCGCAGGCGCAGTGGAGATGAGCAGGGAAGCGGTCAGACATTCACTGCGCATGCGCCGAATACATACGCTCACAGGGAGGATCGCATTCCGGAGGAGATGGGCGGGCTGGAGGGACGCGCTGGGCGGCGGCATTTTGTGAAGGTAGACCGAGCCTCTAGGTGCTAATGACGCCCCCATAGCACCTAGAGGCTCATTAGCATATCAATATAAGTTCTTTTTTTTTGCGAAACGGCTGCCCCAAAAGCTATTATATTAGGATGGTTTGGTAGAGCAGACACTAGCAGATCGCTAGTGTCTGAAAGCTAATTATGTGAAAACGAAGTGGTAGAAACCCTTTAATTTCCTCACTGGAGCGTGATCGGAAGATGGTACGCTGGTAGACGCGCTCCTGAGAGAATTCCCGACTGATGCCGGGGGACAAGTGGAAGCACAAGGCGAAGACAGGGGAGGAGGAAGAGGTCGCCAACGCAGTTGTGTCAGCGCCAGCACCTCAGAAGGCAGGGTTAGCATGGCCGACATGTGGAAAAGCTTTGTCACCTCGCCGCAACAACCGGCCCCAACTGCTGATATGGAGCGTGTTAGCAGGAGGCAGCATTTGACCAACATGGTGGAACAGTACCTGTGCACACGCCTACACGTACTGACTGATGGTTTTGCCCCATTCAACTTCTGGGTCTCCAAATTGTCCACATGGCCAGAGCTTGCCCTGTATGCCTTGGAGGTGCTGGCCTGCCCTGGTGCCAGTGTACTCTCTGAACGTGTATTTAGCACGGCAGGAGGCGTCATTACAGACAGACACAGCCGCCTGTCCACAGCCAACGTGGACAAGCTCACGTTCACAAATTTTTCGAAAATTCAATTCGCCCATTCACCAAATTTTTGGGGAAAAATTTGGTTCGACCCGAATAAATTTGCGTTGAACCCGAATAAATTTGCGTCGACCCGAATAAATTTGCGTTGAACAAAAATGGCTATTTTCTGGCTGCAGAGAGCCTTTATACTGGTGTAGAACACTATGCCTTGCAGTAACATGCATAGGGAGTCTGCTTTGGTAGTGAAATAATACTGTGAGTCCGTATGACCTGCAGATGACAGGCGTCACACTTAGAATCACTGCACACTTCACTTATTTGGGCAGCCACAGGGCCAAAACTGACCAAATAACTGAACTCCAATTAGGATAATGGAATCAACACCTTTGACCCCATGCTGGGTATAATTACCTCTGACCCCATGCTGGGTATAATTACCAGATGTTGATTCAGTTACATATTTATTCCCAGAGAATTCTTGTACAGTCACTCAGAATTGAGAAAGGTCGTTGGAAGAACGAGTGAAAGGTTTTCAAGAAATCTACAGTACGTCCAGTTGCCTTGATTTATTCTTTACAGATACAAATAACTCAAGTATGAACTTAGCCTTACAGGTTAATGTTAGCGCCAAGAAGAAGTGCACTCCTTTTACACCATCATCTGCTGATTCTACATAGATGTCCACAGACCCTGTACTATTAAACACTTATACAAGTAGAGACCCCGACAGAGTGGAGAGGGTGTCAGCAGTAAGTTTGTGTTGACAGATTATTTTGCCCTTCCTCTGATCCATCAGAACAATAACCCCCAAAAAACGAATCCTGTCTGTGGAGCATCCGCGTTCACTCGGTCAGCATTTGATCAGTAATCCATCAGTATTGCTAATGCCAAAAAAAAAAACAGGAATGAATCCAAAACAGAGATGACAAGTGAATAAATAGTTGCGATAAATGAAGTTCCTGTTCACGGACTGTAAACAGTGATATTGACAGACAAACTCTGCCGCCATCTTTCTAGGCGCCATGTCTCCTGTCCCCTGACCAGCCAGATTTACCAGCATCTGTTCCAGGACATGAAGCAGTGGAATGACAACGTTCATCCCGTAGTCCTGGCGACTGACAAATAACGTGGCCTCCTCAAAGGGCCTGAGCAAATGGCAGGTGTCACGCGTGAGCTGCCTCTGGCTGACATCGAAGTCACACAGGGGACTTCTCCTGTCCGCTTGGATCATCAAGAAATCGTTGATGGCCTTTCTCTGTTCGTACAGTCCGTCCAACATATGGAGGGTGGAATTCCAATGGTTGGAAACGTTGCATATCAGCCTATGTTGGGGGATGCCGTTCTGCCGCTGCAGCTCAAAGAGTCTGTGCTTTCTGGCGTATGAGTGGCTGAAGTGCATGCAAAGTTTCCTGGCCATTTTTAGGATGTCTGGCAGATGGGTGGAAAACTTCTGGAACCGCTTGACAACCAGATTGAACACATGTGCCATGCAGGGCGCATGGCTCAGCCATCCTTGATGCAGCTCCGCCATCATGTTCTTCCCGTTGTCGGTCACCATGGTTGCTATTTTGAGTTGTCGCAGAGAAAGCCAGGTTTCGATTTCTTGCTGAAGGACACGGAGCAGTTCTTCCCCTGTGTGACTACGTTCGCCCAAGCAAACCAGGTGCAGACCAGCATGAGAGTGAGATGGGTTGCACATGGCTTTCATACACTACATGCCTCCAACATAATTCTTGGATCTCTACATGAAAATAATGAATTTGGTGTAAATCGCAAGAGGGGCATATTTGGAGACATTGACTTCACAAGAGATACAGAGCAGCGGAGTTTGCTTTGAAATTTGAAATTTTATACTTTTTTGTATGGGCTGAATTACGCGGTGTACAGTCACGCATTAATTTTCCCCAAAAAAGCATAACACATTTCACCACTACATAATTCGGCCTATACCGTAAAAGGTGGTGTACAGTCAACCACCCATAAATTCTCAAAAAAAAAAAATTGTCACATAAAAAATTTCACCACTAAGTAAGTCGTTCCATACCGCAAAAGGAGGTGTAAATTCACCCATACATTTTCCCGAAAAAAGCCAAAGTCACATAGAATTTCACCACTATGTAATTCGGTCCTTACCACAAAATGAGGTGTACAATCACCCATCAATTTTCTTGAAGAAAACATGGTTGAAATAAAGTTTCACAAATGAAAGGATAATGGAATTTGGTTCACACAGAAGAAAGTCTACAATCACCCATCAATTTTCCCAAAAAAGCCTGTTTCACATAAAAAAAATTCACCGCTACGTAATTCGGTCTATACCGCGAAAAGGGCTTTACCACATATAACTGCACCACTGAACGGCAATTAGGCCCTATTTTTTTTTTCTACTTTTACACAACACAAAAGGCTTTTCAACATATTAGTGCAGCGCTGGACGGCGAATATATTTTTATTTTGCTACTAATATATTCTACAACCCTGTTTGCCATATATCACTGCACCGCTGAACGGCAATTAGGCCCTAATTTTTTTCTACTTTTACACAACACAAAATCCAGGGATGCAGGTACCAACATGCATGCTGAGCCCACTCTATACCTCTCCTGGTGCCAAATGGCTTCCAATAAATACAATGGTAAAAAGCTGAGTGGACCCAGCATGCATGTGGAACCTGCACTCCCTGAATTTTATGGTGACCATTATGGCACATAACAGGTAGGATTTAGTGTTAGGTTTCCGTCTTAGAGATCGCCTTTTGGCAGACGGGCCCAAATAATTTTGTACAAAATGTATTTGCCAAGAATCTCAAATTTGCTAAATAAGCGTAGCATTAGCACCAGAATGTTTTCTAGAATTATGGCATTATTGTACTTTGTGTTTGCAGAGTGCTGCTGCATTGTCTTTTTTTTTCCTGTATGTTTGTAGCCATGGCAGCGTGCACCTGCACATTGGGATGTGCTGACTGATCCCCTCTTTTTGCAGTTGTACTGGAGATGGATGTGTGTCTGACTCCTGTTGGTCTTGCACCCCTGGCTAGCCTGTCTGCCCCATAGGCTGATTTTAATTAGAGTAATTATAAAGCTGTAGTGTGCTCTCATTGTATTTATTGGAAGCCATTTGGCACCAGGAGAGGTATAGAGTGGGCTCAACATGCATGTTGGTACCTGCATCCCTGGATTTAATGGAGGCCGTTATGGCACCAAAAATGGTAAAAAGCTGAGTGGACCCAGTATGCATGTGGAACCTGCACTCCCTGAATTTTATGGTGGCCATTATGGCACATAACAGGTAGTATTTAGTGTTAGGTTCCCGTCTTATAGAGATCAAATTGACGTTTGGAAGACGGGCCTAAATAATTTTGTACAAAATGTATTTGCCAAGACTTTCAAACTGGACTTTAGAATATTTCACTGCACCTCAGAATGGCAATTAGTCCCTCATTTTTTTCTACTTGTACACAGATAAGTGCAATGATGAACGGCGAATATATTTTTATTTTGCCACTAATACACGGCAAACTGGGCTTTAGAGTATATCACTGCACCGCACAAGGGCAATTAGGCCCTCATTTATTTAAACTTTTACAAAACACAACAGGCTTTTCAACAGATAAGTGCAACGCTGGACGGCGAATATATTTTTATTTTGCCACTAATACAGGGCAAGCTGGGCTTTAGAATATATCACTGCACCGCTGAGCGGCAAAGATATTTTTCCTTTTTCCACTAATACATGCAAAAAAGGCCTTTAAAACAGATAACTGCAGAGTTCCTCTCTCCATTTCCTCATACATACAGCAGCCATTTTAGGAAAACATTTTATTTGTTACCATGAAGAGCAAGGAAATTTGCATTCGGTGCAAATTAAATTTTTCCTGAAATTCTGAACAAATTCCACTTTGTCAGCTTCGATTCGCTCATCTCTAGTCTTGGCCACTGTGCTGCAGCTCAGTTTCAGAGTATTGGCAATCTTCTTATAGACTAGGCCATCTTAATGTAGAGCAACAATTCTTTTTTTTCAGATCCTCAGAGAGTCCTTTGCCATGGGGTGCCATGTTGAACTTCCAGTGACCAGTATGAGAGAGTTTAAGAGCGATAACACCAAATTTAACACACCTGCTCTCCATTCACACCTAAGACCTTGTAACACTGAGTCACATGACACCGGGGAGGAAAAATGGCTTATTGGGCACAATTTGGCCCTTTTCACTCAGGGGTGTACTCACTTTTGTTGCCTGCAGTTTAGACATTAATGGCTGTGTTGAGTTTTTTGAGGGCACACCAAATTTACATTGTTATACAAGCTGCACACTGACTACTTTACATTGTACAACTTGTGACACCTTCAAATCTACAGTATGCAGCATCTTATTTTATTAGTGCTTTATCTTTTTGATCAGCTTTAACTCCTTCCTGACCCTCACCGTACATGTACGTCACAGCGTGAAATGACTTCCCAACCTGCTCCGTACATGTATGGCATGCTGATCGGGCATGCACAGAAGCTGTGCTTGCCTGATCTGAAGCAGGGGTCTGGCTGTTACCAACAACTGGACCTCTACTGGCATATCTCTGGCAAAACGGGCAGATTCACCTCTTAGATGCCACATCTAAATGGTTTACAGAGGGAGCTCTAAAGCAGTTTAAGACCTTACAAAGGACTTGGATGGCTATGAGGCCGAGCCCACAGGCTATGTGTAGTGTACGGGAACTGTAATACCCGTCACTACCAAAGTGTCACTTGGTGTGCTGTCGTCCCTCCTGATTATGGGGAAGTTGTTATATGTCAGTTTTATAAAATGTCAAGTAATGTATGTATTTTTCTGTTACTGGAACTTGCATGTACAGGCCTGCTAGGGGTGTCATTTCAGCTTCTAGTCGATAGAGGGAGCTAGGGAGCCCTAGTTTATATAAGGCCCAGTCAGGGAAGTGCAAGGCAGACGGAGTCTAGTGTCTGTAATCTACAGTTGGAGATTAGACAATGTCTGAGACAAGTCCAGGCCTGAAGCCTGCCGTTCAGGAGAAGATTCCCTCCTGAATTCCCATATGCAGAAACAGGAATATGTTAGCTCAAGAGCCTGAGGAAGTGTCCAGAAGCTGAGAGAGACAGAGGCAAAGATCAGGAAAGCCAGAGGTACTCAGAAAGACAGAGGAGGTACTTATAAAAGCCATAGCCAAGGATATAAAGCCAGAATTAGGTTAATGGGCCTTGGTGAAGAATTGCTGTATTCCAGGATCAGACAGAATTAGAGTGCAAGCTCCTGTGCTGCAAGTCCTGTGTTCAACACTCTGTAATTACCCTGCTTTAACTGAATTGCCTGCATCGACCGAATTGCAAAATCGACTGTATGCTTAGGAACTGCATTTCTAATATTGTCTCTGCTTGCAAAACTACTAAAGTTGGAGTTCTGTTTCAAGACCACGTTTCCTCGATTTATTCCTGTATCCGCAAACGGCGTGCCACCGTTTACTTGGCACTGGCGTCACGAACTATCTTTACCTATACCTGCCCTTGCAGAGAGTCAGCTGTACCAGGTTAGTGTCTATTGCACTACATCACCCAGAAACACCTACTACACACAACTTGAGTACGCTGCACCTCTCTTTTGGCGTCACGAACAGGATACGCACGCTTTCCAGTGCAAGAAGCGTGAACTTTGTGCCTTATACAGTTGCCCTGTGACCAAAGTGACAATTTGCCTGTTTATTGCAAGTGGACTTTGTGGACTGAAAATCATACCCAAAGTGTACCAAAAAACTCTAAAAAGCGCTGTGCAGTGTTGCGCTGCACAGAGGAAGAAAACCGCCGCATTGGAATGTGGTTTTGTGGACTTTTTGCAAGCCTGCTTGCTGTCAGTGAATGGACAGCGTTTTGCTAAAGATGGCCACCGGCTGCCTGGAGTAAAGTTTCCCGCGCCGCTGAGGACATTCGTGGGCGGATCCCTGCAAAGACACAGCGAGTCCCGTCCCTTTTCATCATCGCACCGCCGCGGCCCTGCTTCTCCTGCGTCACCGCGGTCTCAGGACGTCCGGAACCTCGCGAGACTTGACCTGCGCAAGCCCGGCGATACCGGTAAGCACTTGTAACCGGAGGGAAGGGGAGTGTACCGGCCCCTTTAGTCGCCAGCGGCCACCTCTCAATAGACTACCATGTCAGAGCCAGGAGTGCCTGAGCAGCCGGCCCCAGGAGAGCTTGCGGCTCCTGATCATCCTACAGCCCCTAGCATGATGCCCTTTACCATGCCCTACTATTTCGGGGCCCCATGGTTCCCCCGCTACAGGGGAGAGACCCATACCCTACGGGACTTTGAAGAAAAGTTGCTGGCACTATTCCGATTATACCCTTTAAATGCCGACCAGCAAATGGAAATCATGCTGGCGCAACTGGAGGGGGCTGCCCGCAGGGAAGTGTTATCATGGCCTGCTACTGAGCGGAGTACTCTAGAACAGATCTTCACCCGCCTCAGAGCCACTTTTGAAACTAGGACTGCCTCAGAGATAAAGATGCACTTCTTTGGCAAGAGACAGAAGTCCGGTGAGTCCCTCCGTGACTTTGCCCTATCACTTCAGGAGGCTTTAGGGGCTGTAATCCAGATAGATCCCAAAGAGGCTGATAACCGGGACCAGACCCTGAGGGAACAATTTATCAACGGGGTGTCTAGTGAACAAATAAGGACCCAGTTAAAGATGCTGTCCGCCCAGCACCCTAACAGTGCCTTTCTGGACTTTAAAGAACTGGCTATAAAAATTCTGGGGTCCACAGTATCTCCTGAGTTGAGCGCCCTATCTGAGTCATCAGCCTGCAGGGTGAAACCACTTATCACTAACCGAGCTGAGGCCGGCCAAGCTGTTCAAGTGTCAGCTACCGATACTATTGCCATGCTGACAGAGCAAGTAAATCACCTCACTAAAAGTCTAGAGAAAGTGTGCAGAAAAATAGAGGAATGGGAAAAACCCATAATGCTAGATGAAGAATTCCTGTCACCTCCTAGGCCGTTCCCACCTCCATACCAAGAGACTCACCCCAGGGATCCTGGGAGGCGTAATAGTGGTCGCAAGAAGCCCGTGTGTACATACTGCAAAAAGCTGGGACACACAGAATCCACGTGCTGGCAGTTAAACGGGCAACCCCTGAGGCTGAGGACCAACCCTCGGGAGGTAGAACACTAGGTCCAGAGGATCCAAATTGGATGCCACGTTATGTAGGATCCCATCCTAAAATCAATATAGAGATCAACAGGATCCCCTTTGAAGCCCTATTAGATACTGGGTCTCAGGTCACTACTATTCAGCTGCCTGCATTTGAAAAGTTCTGGGACACCAACCAGTTGACCCAACCGCCTGAATCCTGGGTGGAAATTATCGCCAGCAATGGCAAACCAGTAAAGGTTCATGGATACTGGGAACCCACCCTGCAGGTGGGAGAAGTCACCCTGCCTCAACAGGGAGTGATCGTAGTGCAGGCCGGTGACAGAGGAGGACATCCTGTCATTCTAGGCACCAATGTCTTCAAAAACTGTTATTCAGAAATACTTGCTGTATTACATCAGACTTTGCCCACAGCTTCCTCTGCATCCAGGAGGGTGATTCAAAAGACTATTACTGTGTTAAGTGCCCAGCAGAGGTTTGCTAATGGGAAAGGAGAAATTTGTACTGCCAAGATCCGTGATAATAAACCTGTGACTTTGCCTCCTAATTCTCAAACTCTTTTATGGTGTCGTGCTGTCCTGGGAGTCCAAGGCCGAGATTATCCAGCCCTGGTGGAACCAATCCAGATGGAGGATTATCCTTATGTGAGAGCTGCCAAGTGCCTGGTGAACGTCTCCCAAGGTAAAGTACCTGTCCGTCTGATTAACCTGAGTAATCATCCTGTTGCGCTTACTAAGCATTGCAGTGTTGCCCAGCTGTCCCAGGTGTCCTTCCAAGACATCATTCGTCTTCCAGTGACAGAAAAGCCGCCAGCTGCAGTCAGCGGATGTTCGCCGGTGACCCAGCCACAAGTGCCCTGGTGGGAAGAGCTCCATGTAGGGGACGAGACTACCCCCCAACATCAACAAGAAGGGATTCTACAGCTTGTCAAGGAGCACCACCAGGCCTTCAGTAAGCATGCTACTGACTATGGAGAGGTTAGTGCCATACAACACACCATACCTACTGGCTCTCACCCTCCTATCAAGGAGAGATACAGACCTTTACCACCTACTTCATATCAGACTGTAAAAGAAATGATCCAAGAGATGAAAGACTCTAATGTAATCCGGGACAGCCGTAGTCCGTGGGCTGCACCCCTGGTCCTTGTAAAGAAAAAGGATGGTGGTATCCGTTTCTGTGTGGATTATAGGAAAATTAATCAAATAACCCACAAAGATGCATACCCACTGCCCCGCATTGAGGAGTCACTAACTGCTCTGGGCTCCTCTGCCTATTTCTCCACATTGGACTTGACCAGTGGCTACTGGCAAGTACCCATGGCCCCTGCAGATAGGGAAAAGACTGCTTTCACCACTCCCATGGGCCTGTATGAATTCAATTGTATGCCGTTCGGGCTATGTAATGCCCCGGGAACTTTCCAGAGACTAATGGAGCGGTGTTTGGGTCACAAAAACTTTGAAACAGTGCTGCTGTATCTAGATGACGTCATTGTGTACTCCAAAACATATGAAGACCATCTGAAACATTTGGCAGAAGTATTTGAAATCCTTATCAAATATGGCTTGAAGGTAAAGCCATCCAAGTGTCACCTGCTCAAACCTGCAGTAAGATACCTGGGGCATATAGTAAGCGGAGAGGGAGTGCAACCTGACCCTGATAAATTAGCAGCTGTCCGTAATTGGCCGGTTCCTACTACCGTCAAAGAGGTGAGGAGTTTCCTTGGTTTTGCCGGCTACTATAGACGTTTTATCCCCCATTTTGCTCAAATAGCTGATCCTATCCAGGAACTCTTGAGGGGGCAACCCAAGAAAAGCCCTAGAACTCCTGTGCCCATTGAGTGGAATGAGAAAAGAGAGATAGCGTTCCAATTGCTAAAAAAGAAACTGACCGAGCCTCCAGTGTTAGGTTATCCAGATTATAGCAAGCCCTTCCATCTCTATACTGATGCTAGC
Source organism: Bufo bufo (assembly GCF_905171765.1). NCBI lineage: Eukaryota > Metazoa > Chordata > Amphibia > Anura > Bufonidae > Bufo > Bufo bufo. The sequence goes on along the minus strand of NC_053397.1, from coordinate 109,647,245 downwards.
AAGCGAGGCCTGGGAGCTGTGTTAGCCCAGATCCAAGAGGGAAAAGAGAGAGTGATAGCATATGCAAGCCGCTCCCTGAAAGGAGCTGAGAAAAATGACCAGAATTATAGTTCTTTTAAACTAGAGTTCCTGGCATTAGTGTGGGCGGTGACAGAAAAATTCAAGGATTATCTAGCCGCCACCCCGTTCATTGCATTCACGGACAATAACCCTCTAGCACATCTAAATACAGCTAAATTAGGGGCTTTGGAGCAGAGATGGGCTTCTCGCCTTGCCAACTATAATTTCTCTGTAAAGTATCGTGCTGGACGCACTAATGATAATGCTGATGCTTTATCCAGGCTTCCCACAGAGACAGCTCCTGATGATGTGCGAGATGCTTGGGAAGATGTAGAGATGCCGGCTTTCTATAACAAATTTGCTCAACAGGATCAGGCTCGAGCTACCAATAACAGAGCTGCAGTTCCTTCACCCTCCAGTAGGCCTGATCCTAAAGAAGAAAGGTGGGTGAAACTACAGTCTGAAAGTAGAGTGCTGGGTGAGTTGTTGGACTTCATTACTAGTGGCAGAGCCCCTGAGAGGATTCGGCGTAAGAGTGCAGATCCTGAGCTCATCAAACTGTGGAGACAGCGCCATCAACTCTTCATACAAAAGGGCCTATTGCTACGGAGAAGCCTAGACCCAGTGTCCAACGAGAGAGTGCACCAGATTCTCATACCCCGACGAGATGCAGGTATGGTGTTGGAGATGTACCACAATGAATCTGGTCACTTTGGGGTCCAAAAAACTGAGGCTACTATCCGCCAGCGGTTTTACTGGGTAGGCATGAGAGAAGACATGGAGAAGTGGTGTCGAGAGTGTGTAGCCTGTGCCTTGAAACGAAGTGAGCACCATGATCAGAGGGCACCACTGAGACCCATTGTAAGTACTCGTCCTCTTGAACTTGTCGCCATCGACCATGTAAAACTGGAGCCTAGTCGCTCAGGGTATGCTTATGCCATGACTATTATTGATCATTTCACAAAGTTTGTTGTAGCAGTGCCTGTGAGAGACCAGACAGCCAAGACTACAGCCGAAATGTTCTGGAAGCACTTCCTCCTGCCCTATGGATGTCCAGAAAAGATCCTCACCGATCAAGGACCTGCTTTTGAGTCCCATCTGTTCCATGAACTGTGCTGCTTACACAACTGTAAGAAGATCCGGACCACGGCCTACCATCCTCAAGGTAACGGATTATGTGAAAAAATGAATCAGACCTTGATAGAGATGCTGAGGGCCGTGCCTCCTGAGAACAGAGGAGATTGGCCCAGTCTGTTGCCACAGCTCATGTTCACATACAATCATACCATACATTGTTCCACCGGGTATACCCCTTTTTACTTGATGTTTGGGCGCCAAGGGACATTGCCTGCTGATCATTCATTGGACATACATGTTCCTGATTGCATTAACCCATTACCTAACACCAACTGGGTTGCTGAACATCAAAGGCGATTGAATACAGCCAACGCCATTGTTCAGGAACGTATGGACTATGCTAGGGACCGACAGCAGAGGGACTATGATCAAGCAGCCCATGCAGAACCCTTGACCATAGGGGCCGTGGTATGGTTAAAGAATAACCGCCGTACCAGTAAACTGGACAGTAAATGGGAGCGAAGTCCCTATGTTATCACTGCAATCCCAAATGTTGGAACTCACACTTATGAGATCACCCGGGAAGACAAGGGATCCCAAATTGTACACCGAAACCGGTTGAAGCTCTGCCTGACACCAGAACCCAGTGCCGAGAGTTCTGGACCTGAATGTCCTGTGTCGGAGTCAGCAATACAGCCCGAGGACCCTATGCAAGCTGTTAGTAATCTGAGGTATGACGCTGATCCCATGCATTGGCTTCTGACACCTTGGTTTAACTTGCTGGTGCCTGCTCCGGCACCTACTGTAACTTCACCTCCGGAAGAGCTGGTTCAAGATGCCCCGGATCCAGTTCCCCCTCTAGTGGATCTAATTGTTCCAGTTGTTCCAGCTGTTCCTGACCAAGATCTCCCTGATGGAGACCCTCCTGTTGCTCCTCTCTCTTCCACCTTGTTGCTAAGGGAAGAGGAGACCCCTGTTTTGAGAAGGTCTACCCGGATGACCAGGGGACGCCCGCCAGTCCGTTTAGGAGACTTTGATTATTCTGGTGGTGTCTCCTCCCAAACAGTTGCCACTGGCAATACCTTACTTGACATTTGTACGCAAGAATGGACTCCTCCACGTGAGCCCTTGCCTGTGATACACCCACAGGAAACTCCTGGGTAGTTCCGTTGTTATACTGTTTTATCTATTGTGCTGTTCTATCATGGACTTATTCATTGTCATGGACTATCCTGGTTATAATGTTACGCTGTGCCAGGTCAGCGCCCCCGTTCCATTCATTATCCTGAGAGAAGAGAACGACGCCCCTTGTCACTACCCTTCACATTTGCCAATTGGACCTGATGTAAATGTAAATGCAGATGAATTACATGTATGTATGCCTGCATGTCTCTAATTTCTATTTCAGGTAAAGATTCCAGTTGGGCGACCCATGATGGAGTACGAGGTCGTACTCAGCTTAAAGCAGTGGGGTATGTAGTGTACGGGAACTGTAATACCCGTCACTACCAAAGTGTCACTTGGTGTGCTGTCGTCCCTCCTGATTATGGGGAAGTTGTTATATGTCAGTTTTATAAAATGTCAAGTAATGTATGTATTTTTCTGTTACTGGAACTTGCATGTACAGGCCTGCTAGGGGTGTCATTTCAGCTTCTAGTCGATAGAGGGAGCTAGGGAGCCCTAGTTTATATAAGGCCCAGTCAGGGAAGTGCAAGGCAGACGGAGTCTAGTGTCTGTAATCTACAGTTGGAGATTAGACAATGTCTGAGACAAGTCCAGGCCTGAAGCCTGCCGTTCAGGAGAAGATTCCCTCCTGAATTCCCATATGCAGAAACAGGAATATGTTAGCTCAAGAGCCTGAGGAAGTGTCCAGAAGCTGAGAGAGACAGAGGCAAAGATCAGGAAAGCCAGAGGTACTCAGAAAGACAGAGGAGGTACTTATAAAAGCCATAGCCAAGGATATAAAGCCAGAATTAGGTTAATGGGCCTTGGTGAAGAATTGCTGTATTCCAGGATCAGACAGAATTAGAGTGCAAGCTCCTGTGCTGCAAGTCCTGTGTTCAACACTCTGTAATTACCCTGCTTTAACTGAATTGCCTGCATCGACCGAATTGCAAAATCGACTGTATGCTTAGGAACTGCATTTCTAATATTGTCTCTGCTTGCAAAACTACTAAAGTTGGAGTTCTGTTTCAAGACCACGTTTCCTCGATTTATTCCTGTATCCGCAAACGGCGTGCCACCGTTTACTTGGCACTGGCGTCACGAACTATCTTTACCTATACCTGCCCTTGCAGAGAGTCAGCTGTACCAGGTTAGTGTCTATTGCACTACATCACCCAGAAACACCTACTACACACAACTTGAGTACGCTGCATATGTCTTATAGCTAAAGGGTACCTCAAGGTCTCTTCAAACATAACAAATGGCACCGGAAAACCATTTCTGTAAAATCTGCCCTCCAGAAACCATATGGTGCTCCTTCCTTTCTGAGCCCTGCTGTGTGCTTATGCAGCAGTTCATGATCAGATTCTGTAAACTGCAAAATCAGGCTATGTTTTGCTGGAGCACCTAAAGGGCTAACAAAATTTGTGAAATTAGTTTTAAATAATTTGAGGGATATAGTTTCTCAAATGTTTTTTTTATAAGTGGTTTCTATTATGTCCTTAAAAAAAGTCAGTTTCATGTTCATGAAAATGTGAAAAATTAAACAATTCTTACTTCTTATTGATAAAAAGCTGTCATCGGTTGACATATAAACTGATAAGCAAGATAGAAAAAAAAAAAAGTACAAGCTGTAATTGCAAGGTAAACGTAAAGGAATTCAGGCCTTGAATGTCTGGAATCACTCCATACTGCTTGAAGACAATTGTTCTGTAGCTGGGGTACAGTTAAAGGCCTATCTTTGTTTGTTTTAGTATAATTACTTTTAATAAAGATAGAAATGCATAGTTGTGTAAGCTGTTGTAATTGTTGAATCTTTTTTTTTTTTTTTACACTTTTGTTGCAATGATAACTGGTAAGAGCATGCCCTCGGGCTTCTTTGCAGCAATTCAATGAGAACTCACAGGAATTTATTTTGCATGTATCAGCAACATTAAAAACGTATGATCTCATAACTGATTTCAAGAGAAAGAACAAGGAACACAATGAAACAGGAATCCAGCCCCTGAAAATAGAACTCTTCCAATTCCTCTAGATCAGATGTAATTCTTTCCATAGGACACATTTAGTAATCCTTGTGGAATTACTGTTATCTTCTTCGTATTTGAGTTGCGTAGGAAATTGTGTGCTGTTACACACTACATTCCAAACATTCTGTTTATTTTTCTCCTGATGTCCAATGGTTATGATAAGGATTAGTATTGAGCGAAGCAAAGCATTCAAAGCGGAATTCAGTCTGAAGTTTAGGAAAACTTTGATTTGCAATGAATCTGAATTTCCGTGCACTTCGTGGTAACAAATCAGTTTTTCCTAAAATGGCAGCTATATGTGTTGCAAAGTAACATAGTAACATAGTACATAAGGCCGAAAAAAGACATTTGTCCATCCAGTTCGGCCTGTTATCCTGCAAGTTGATCCAGAGGAAGGCAAAAAACCCTGTGAGGTAGAAGCCAATTTTCTCCACTTCAAAAATTCCTTCCTGACTCCAATCATGCAATCAGAATAACTCCCTGGATCAACGACCCCTCTCTAGTAGCTATAGCCTGTAATATTATTAAGCTCCAGAAATACGTCCAGGCCCCTCTTGAATTCCTTTATTGTACTCACCATCACCACCTCCTCAGGCAGAGAGTTCCATAGTCTCACTGCTCTTACCGTAAAGAATCCTCTTCTATGTTTGTGTACAAACCTTCTTTCCTCCAGATGCAGAGGATGTCCCCTCGTCACAGTCACAGTCCTGGGGATAAATAGCTGATGAGAGAGATCTCTGTACTGACCACTGATATAGTTATACATATTAATTAGATCTCCCCTCAGTCGTCTTTTTTCTAAAGTGAATAACCCTAATTTTGATAATCTTTGAGGGTACTGTAGTTGCCCCATTCCAGTTATTACTTTAGTTGCCCTCCTCTGAACCCTCTCCAGCTCTGCTATGTCTGCCTTGTTTACAGGAGCCCAGAACTGTACACAGTACTCCATGTGTGGTCTGACTAGCGATTTGTAAAGTGGTAGGACTATGTTCATATCATGGGAATCTATGCCCCTTCTGATGCAACCCATTATCTTGTTGGCCTTGGCAGCAGCTGCCTGACACTGTTTTTTGCTGCTTAGTTTGCTGTTTATTAAAATTCCTAGATCCTTTTCCATGTCAGTGTTACTGTTTTACCATTTAGTATGTACGGGTGACTTGCATTTTTCCTTCCCATGTGCATAACTTTACATTTATCAGTGTTAAACCTCATCTGCCACTTATCTGCCCAAGCCTCCAATCTATCCAGATCCCTCTGTAGTAGTATACTGTCCTCATCAGTGTAAATTACTTTACACAGTTTAGTGTCATCTGCGAAAATTGATACTTTACTATGCAAGCCTTCTACAAGATCATTAATAAATATATTGAAGAGAATAGGGCCCAATACTGACCCCTGAGGTACTCCACTAGTAACAGTGACCCAATCTGAGTGTGCACCGTTAATAACCACCCTCTGTTTTCTATCACTCAGCCAGTTACTTACCCACATACAGATGTTTTCTCCCAGTCCGAGCATTCTCATTTTATATACTAACCTTTTATGTGGTACAGTGTCAAATGCTTTGGAGAAGTCTAGATATACGACATCCATTGATTCGCCGCTGTCAAGTCTAGAACTTACCTCCTCATAGAAACTGATTAAATTAGTCTGACATGACCGATCCCTCACGAAGCCATGCTGATATGGTGTTATTTGCTTATTTCCGTTGAGATGCTCTAATATAGCATCTCTCAGAAAACCTTCAAACAGTTTACCCACAACAGATGTTAAACTTACCGGCCTATAGTTTCCAGGCTCTGTTTTTGGCCCCTTTTTGAATATTGGCACCACATATGCCATGCGCCAATCCTGTGGGACATTCCCTGTCAGTATAGAGTCTGCAAATATCAGAAATAAGGGTCTGGCTATGACATTACTTAATTCCTTTAGGATACGGGGGTGTATGTCATCCGGTCCTGGCGATTTGTCTGTTTTAATCTTTTTAAGTCGCTGATGTACTTCTTCCTGGGTCAGACAGGACACTTTTAATGGGGAATTTATTTTTGCATTCTGCATGTCATCTGACAATTTATTTTCCTCAGTGAATACATTGGAGAAAAAAAAGTGAAAATAAGAAGCTGGAGAATGCATGATCACTCATAATGCTGTGCAGCCAGCCAATCCACAGATAGCCATCCCCTGTGATGTCACAGCACTATAAAACCCTCATTCTGCGTGATATCCGCCTGTGAGCTGAGCATAGGGAGAGACGTGGCAAGCGCTCATGCGCTAGGTACAGTGTTGCTGAAAACAGTTTTAAAAAAAAATATTGGAGAGATGGCAGGGAGACTAAAGAGAGAATGTGGAAAAAAGTTGATAGGGTGGCTCACCTCCCTATAGCTATGAATAGGTGCTTAAACCTGAGATTGAATCACCCTATTCAATACATATACACTGAACAAATTTATCTTATTAGGTAAGCACTCAAACCAGCATGGAGCAGGCACAATGTTTAATATAGGGTATAATGCAATAAAATAATAATAAAATACAACACTAAAATATATAAAATACTAAAACACACTATAAAACTTGCTGGGAATAAGGTGCAAATAAAGATTTGCGTCGCAACAAATTAACCTGTTGATGTCCTTGTTAATACATCTGATGTCAATGCTAAATTGCTGGCACCTGTATGCTTTGATGTAACGTTACATCCAAAAAATCGCAAGTGGAGATAATATTGCACTATGTTAGTATTATGTCCATGGTTGCTTCCTGAGCACCCGCCTCACCTGTTGGTAAGAGATCTTCACACTGGCTGGTGTGCGCTCAGGTGTATGTTTTCCGGGTAAATAGTTACCTATGTTGCTGGCAACCTTTACGTTTAAATATAACGTTGCATCCAAAAAGTCAGAAGTGATTTTGTAACTGCACTATATGCGGATAAGTGCTTGCTCACTGAGCACTCACCCCACCTGATGATATATGGTCTTCACACTGGTTGGTGTGCGCTCCGGTGTATGTTCTCAGGGCGGGTTAGTACCTGTGTTCCGGTGAATTTCTTGCAATTACCTTCACTGCCCCTCTGTCTCGCTCTGTACACAGTTCTCGCGAGAGTTAGAGTACAGGTTCACCGATTCAGGTCACTCCTTGCCTTTGCTTTTCAAATTGTTGAAAGATCGTCTCCTTAAAGCAGCGGTTCTCAACCTGGGGGTCGATCGGCCCTTTCCGGGGGGGTCGCCTGAGGCTTCCTATTGGGGGTCGCCCGCACAACGGCAGCGGCCCCTTATCCTCGCGCACAGGAAGTGATGTCCTATCACTGCCTGTGCTTGAAGGAGCCTGACGTCTGCACGGGTAAGTCGGTCCACCTGTCTGCTGAGGTCCGAGTTTTTTCGTTAATGACACCGCCGCTGAGCACCACTGCCACCAATGATTTAATTGAGCCTGGCTGAGCCTGGCTAATTTTATTTTAATTATTTGGCTGAGCAAGGCTTAATTTATTTGGGGGGACATGAAGCACCGCTGATTTATTTATTTGGGGGACCCTGAGCACTTCTGATTTATTTATTTGGGGGACCCTGAGCACCATTGATTTATTTATTTGGGGAGGACGGGGACCTGAAGCACCGCTGATTTATTTATTTGGGGGACCCTGAGCACCATTGATTTATTTATTTGGGGGAAACCTGATGCACCACTGATTTATTTATTTGGGGGTACCCTGAGCACCGCTGATTTATTTATTTGGGGGAGACCTGAAGCCCCGCTGATTTATTTATTTGGGGGACCCTGAGCACTTCTGATTTATTTATTTGGGGGGAACTTGAAGCACCACTGATTTATTTATTTGAGGGGTACCCTGAGCACCACTGATTTTTTTCTATTTTTTTTTGGGGGGGGGGTACTGTGAGCACCACTGAGTTATTTATTTGAGGGGTACTGTGCGCACCACTGATTTATTTTTTAGGGGGTATTTGTTGTTTATTATTTATTTTAAAGTTATTTATTTGGTTTACAAATATTTTGTATTTATGCTAAAGTTCCGTGGTTATGAATGAATACTTGTGTATTTGAATTAACATTTGGTGTATTGGTGTCTGTGCGTGTTTTTGGTGGGTCATCATAACAGTAGCAAAATTAGTTATGACGTAGCAAGGAAAAAATTTAATGGTTGGGGGTCACCACAACATGAGGAACTGTATTAAGGGGTCACGGCTTTAGAAAGGTTGAGAACCACTGCCTTAAAGGGACACTGACAGGCCCAAAAAGCATATTTAGGTATATATATGACAGTACAGGTCTTATCAAGTGTATTAGAATCATCTAAGTATCCCCCCTGTCCACCTTATAAATACAGTAAACTGAAGTTTTATAACCTGCTTGAATCGTGTTCAATTTGCCCAAGGGGCGGCGTTTCATCTTAACTTGCGCCCAGCCAGCCTCGCCCCAACTGCTGTTTGAAGCGCCGCCCAGCTCATCAATATTCACTTCGCTGGGCGGCGCACTAATCTGCACTAATCATATCGCGCCTGCGCACTAATTAACCCCTTTTGAGATGTAACAGAGCAGCGCTCTGAAGCGCTTCTATGAACTGTGCCCGGCGCATTCGCATAAAGCAGAGGCTGCATCGGCCTCTGAGAATCAGACTGTGCGCAGGCGCGATGCGATCCCGGCCAGTGAGGGTGCTGGGCGCATGAGCTGAAGATGAGCCGAAGGCCGATGCCCATAGTATTGTATTGGGCATGCGCCGGATCTTGCGTCGGGGACACTAGTAGCTGTCCAGCAAAGTGAATATTGATGAGCTGGGCGGCGCTTCAAACGGCAGTTGGGGCTAGGCTGGCTGGGCGCAAGTGGTGATGAAACGCCGCCCTTTGGGCAGATTGAACACGATTCAAGCAGGTTATAAAACTTCAGTTTACTGTATTCATAAGGTGGACAGGAGGTATACTTAGATGATTCTAATACACTTTATAAGACCTGTACTGTCATATATATATACCTAAATATGCTTTTTGGGCCTGTCAGTGTCCCTTTAAATAATCGTAGAGTTAAAGTCGAATGGCCATGCTTCAATTGTTTGTGGAATCTTTCAGAGCATCGGTATCCAGCCCCAGACGCGTTTCGAGGTCTTGCTGACCTCTTCCTCAGTGGTTATACTTTCTATGCTCAGTCAGATCCCACTATTTATACTCTACTAAGTGGTCAGTAAGTTCTGGAAAACAGATCCCAAGGAAAGCCAATCGGTCTTAGGTAAATCCTGGAATAATGGATTTCAAAAAAAGGAGGCAAATTCGGTTTTAGTGCGGATATTTAAAGACATGCGATTTTTTTAGCGGATGCGTTTTTATCACCAAAGCTGCTGAATCAAACTAATGATTCTTTCTCATGTATCAGATGTTCAATTTTGGATGCGTTTTTTCGATGTGTTTTTTTCGGCAGATGCGTTTTTGTTACCTAGGCTATTAAATTGGACATATAATTCATTCTGATGCACCAAAATAGTTAAAAATAATTTCATTCTTACAATATCCATAATATAATTGTTTAAAATACATAAAAAGACATAATTTTGGATATAAACTTGTAATTGGTTTGATAAACATTTGGTGAACAATCGATACCCGGGATGCTGCAGGTGTTATGGGATGGAGGCCTGCCTCCAAAGGGACCTCAGTGTCATCTTAATATCCACACTGCGGTCTTCCGTCAAAAGTAGGCGCCCACCCCTACCTCACAGGAAACCGAAGACAGAGCGAGACAGAGAGGTAATGAAGGTAATTGCAAGAAAGTTTCACCGGAACACAGGTACTAACCCGCCCTGAGAACATACACCGGAGCGCACACCAACCAGTGTGAAGACCATATATCATCAGCATATAGTGCGGTAACAAAATCACTTGTGACTTTTTGGATGCAACGTTATATTTAAACGTAAAGGTTGCCAGCAACATAGGTAACTATTTACCCGGAAAACATACACCTGAGCGCACACCAGCCAGTGTGAAGATCTCTTACCAACAGGTGAGGCGGGTGCTCAGGAAGCAACCATGGACATAATACTAACATAGTGCAATATTATCTCCACTTGCGATTTTTTGGATGTAACGTTACATCAAAGCATACAGGTGCCAGCAATTTAGCATTGACATCAGATGTATTAACAAGGACATCAACAGGTTAATTTGTTGCGACGCAAATCTTTATTTGCACCTTATTCCCAGCAAGTTTTATAGTGTGTTTTAGTATTTTATATATTTTAGTGTTGTATTTTATTATTATTTTATTGCATTATACACTATATTAACCACTTTAGCCCCCCTAGCTTAAACACCCTTAATGACCAGGCCACTTTTTACACTTCTGCACTACACTACTTTCACCGTTTATTGCTCGGTCATGCAACTTACCACCCAAATGAATTTTGCCTCCTTTTCTTCTCACTAATAGAGCTTTCATTTGGTGGTATTTCATTGCTGCTGACATTTTTACTTTTTTTGTTATTAATCGAAATGTAACGATTTATTAGCAAAAAAATGACATTTTTCACTTTCAGTTGTAAAATTTTGCAAAGAAAACGACATCCATATATAAATTTTTCTCAAAATTTATTGTTCTACGTGTCTTTGATAAAAAAAAAATGTTTGGGTAAAAAAAAAAAAATGGTTTGGGTAAAAGTTATAGCGTTTACAAACTATGGTACAAAAATGTGAATTTCCGCTTTTTGAAGCAGCTCTGACTTTCTGAGCACCTGTCATGTTTCCTGAGGTTCTACAATGGCCAGACAGTACAAACACCCCACAAATGACCCCATTTGGGAAAGTAGACACCCTAAGGTATTCGCTGATGGGCATAGTGAGTTCATAGAACTTTATTATTTTTTGTCACAAGTTAGCGGAAAATGATGATTTTTTTTTTTCTTTCAAAGTCTCATATTCCACTAATTTGTGACAAAAAATAAAAAATTCCATGAACTCACTATGCCCAACACGAAATACCTTGGGGTGTCTTCTTTCCAAAATGTGGTCACTTGTGGGGTAGTTATACTGCCCTGGCATTTTAGGGGCCCAAATGCGTGCAAAGTAGTTTGAAATGTGTAAAAAATGGCCGGTGAAATCCGAAAGGTGCTCTTTGGAATGTGGGCCCCTTTGCCCACCTAGGCTGCAAAAAAGTGTCACACATCTGGTATTGCCGTACTCAGGAGAAGTTGGGCAATGTGTTTTGGGATGTCATTTTACATATACCCATGCTGGGTGAGAGAAATATCTTGGTCAAATGCCAATTTTGTATAAAAAAAAAATGGGAAAAGTTGTCTTTTGCCAAGATAAGTCTGGAATATAAATGTCAAAATTTTTTTACGCATTTGGATTCCGTGAGGGGTATGGTGAGTTCATGTGAGATTTTATTTTTTGACACAAGTTAGTGGAATATGAGACTTTGTAAGAAAAAAATAAATAAAAAATTTCCGCTAACTTGGGCCAAAAAAAATGTCTGAATGGAGCCTTACAGGGGGGTGATCAATGACAGGGGGGTGATCAATGACAGGGGGGTGATCAGGGAGTCTATATGGGGTGATCACCCCCCTGTCATTGATCACCCCCCTGTAAGGCTCCATTCAGACGTCCGTATGTTTTTTACAGATCCACGGATACATGGATCGGATCCGCAAAACACATACGGACGTCTGAATGGAGCCTCACAGGGGGGTGATCAATGACAGGGGGGTGATCAATGACAGGGGGGTGATCAGGGAGTCTATATGGGGTGATCACCCCCCCTGTCATTGATCACCCCCCTGTAAGGCTCCATTCAGACGTCCGTATGTGTTTTGCGGATCCGATCCATGTATCCGTGGATCTGTAAAAAACATACGGACGTCTGAATGGAGCCTTACAGGGGGGTGATCAATGACAGGGGGGTGATCAGGGAGTCTATATGAGGTGATCACCCCCCTGTAAGGCTCCTTTCAGACGTCTGTATGTGTTTTGCGGATCCAATCCATGTATCCGTGGATCCGTAAAAAACATACAGACGTCTGAATGGAGCCTTACAAGGGGGTGATCAATGACAGGGGGGTGATCAGGGAGTCTATATGGGGCTATCACTCCCCTGTCATTGATCACCCCCCTGTAAGGCTCCATTCAGACGTCCGTATGTGTATGTATCCGTGGATCCGTAAAAAACATACGGACGTCTGAATGGAGCCTTACAAGGGGGTGATCAATGACAGGGGGGTGATCAGGGAGTCTATATGGGAAATATTTGAGATCTGCACACCCTAGACGGTGGGTGCTCGTAGAGGACAGACGTCAATGGATTCACTTGAAAAATCCACGGCACACCAATTACGTTTTCATTAGTTATTCATTTTTAATTCATAGTTGTTTTGTACATCAATTCAATGTTCCATCCAGAGCAATTATATACGCACTATTTTTTAGTAAAGCAATACAACCCCAACGTTTCGGTCGGTGTCGACCTTTTTCAAGGGATCTGTAAAAAATACATAGTAGAGAAATAAATATTGTGGACGGAACAATGATGCAGCACTAGAGATTCATGAATAAGTTGAACAATGCATATCAGTGTAAGATGTCTTATCCTATAATTTAAAAGTCTGAGTCTGCTAACAGCTTCTGCTCAGAGGTCCAGGATGGAAGGGAAGAAAAAGGGAAAATAGCGATCGCAAAAACCAAAAAACTGAAAAAGGAACTAGAAAAAGGGCAATTATATATACACTTGTACATTGCAAGGGTGTAAAACACTGTTAGTACCTTGATGCATGAATGGATACTCAGGATTATTGCATTGGAATAATAAATATTTATAATGACTATAAAAAGGCATATATACAGAGTAGGGGACCATATACGGAGGGGAAGGAAGCACTATTGGGTGAGGGGGGTGATAGAAACAAAGAATAGGTGGGCTAGATAATCGAGAGATACAATAACATTGCATACAGGGGAATAGACATAGAAACAGTATAAACAGTATAAAGAAAGTATCCAGTATCCTATATGATGTGCCTAGAGCAAGGCTAAATGTATCCGCTGTAGTCATGGAGGCTTACATAGGTGTTGCCGTAGTGCTGGTATAACAAAAATCTGCCAGTGGAGCCTTACCTGTGGCTTGGATGGCTTGTTGACGTCAGACGTAGGCGCCACCACATGGGAGACGGTACACTCTACACCAGCATATAAGGGCCGCATTAGTGTACGGACATAGACTCCCAGAGCAGACCCTGCACATCCAAGCCACAGGTAAGGCTTCACTGGCAGATTTTTGTTATACCAGCACTACGGCAACACCTATGTAAGCCTCCATGACTACAGCGGATACATTTAGCCTTGCTCTAGGCACATCATATAGGATACTGGATACTTTCTTTATACTGTTTATACTGTTTCTATGTCTATTCCCCTGTATGCAATGTTATTATATCTCTCGATTATCTAGCCCACCTATTCTTTGTTTCTATCACCCCCCTCACCCAATAGTGCTTCCTTCCCCTCCGTATATGGTCCCCTACTCTGTATATATGCCTTTTTATAGTCATTATAAATATTTATTATTCCAATGCAATAATCCTGAGTATCCATTCATGCATCAAGGTACTAACAGTGTTTTACACCCTTGCAATGTACAAGTGTATATATAATTGCCCTTTTTCTAGTTCCTTTTTCAGTTTTTTGGTTTTTGCGATCGCTATTTTCCCTTTTTCTTCCCTTCCATCCTGGACCTCTGAGCAGAAGCTGTTAGCAGACTCAGACTTTTAAATTATAGGATAAGACATCTTACACTGATATGCATTGTTCAACTTATTCATGAATCTCTAGTGCTGCATCATTGTTCCGTCCACAATATTTATTTCTCTACTATGTATTTTTTACAGATCCCTTGAAAAAGGTCGACACCGACCGAAACGTTGGGGTTGTATTGCTTTACTAAAAAATAGTGCGTATATAATTGCTCTGGATGGAACATTGAATTGATGTACAAAACAACTATGAATTAAAAATGAATAACTAATGAAAACGTAATTGGTGTGCCGTGGATTTTTCAAGTGGAGTCTATATGGGGTGATCAGGGGTTAATAAGTGACAGGGGAAGGGGTGTAGTGTAGTGGTGTTTGGTGCTACTTATTACTGAGCTGCCTGTGTCCTCTGGTGGTCGATCCAAACAAAAGGGACCACCAGAGGACCAGGTAGCAGGTATATTAGACGCTGTTATCAAAACAGCGTCTAATATACCTGTTAGGGGTTAAAAAAATCGCATCTCCAGCCTGCCAGCGAACGATCGCCGATGGCAGGCTGGAGATCCACTCGCTTACCTTCCCATCCTGTGAACGTGCACGCCTGTGTGCGCTTGTTCACAGGAAATCTCGCATCTCGCGAGATGACACATATATGCGTGACTCTGCGCTGAGCTGCCGCCTCCGGAACGCGATCCTGCGTTAGGCGGTCCGGAGGCGGTTAAACATTGTGCCTGCTCCATGCTGGTTTGAGTGCTTACCTAATAAGATAAATTTAAAGATAGAATGTATCGCCCTGTGCATCACGTTCTAGTGCACTGACATTCAGAGTTAGTGTCCATTCACACGTCCGCAAAATGGGTCTGCATCCACTTCGCAATTTGGCGGAACAGGAGCAGACCCATTCAGTTTCAATGGGGCCGGAATGTGCTGTCCGCATCCTCATTTGTGGATCCGCAATTCCAGATCTGCACTTCCGTTCTGCAAAAAAATAGAACATGTTCTATTCTTGTCCGCAATTGCAGACAAGAAAAGGCATTTTCTATGAGAGTGCCGGTGATGTGCGGTCCTAAAAATGCAGAACGCACATTGCCGGTGTCCGTGTTTTGCTGATCCGTAAAACACATACGGACGTGTGAATGGACCCTTAATCCGTTATTTTAGTGATACAGTTAGTGTGCCTCAGTATGAAATGCAGGTGTCATATATTGCCATGTGCATCATGTTCTAGTGCACCTACATTCACAGTTAGGCCTCATGCACACGACAGTATTTTTTCACGGTCCGCAAAACGGGGTTCCGTTGGTCCGTGATCCGTGACCGTTTTTTCGTTCGTGGGTCTTCCTTGATTTTTGGAGGATCCACGGACATGAAAAAAAAGTTGTTTTGGTGTCCGCCTGGCCGTGCGGAGCCAAACGGATCCCTCCTGACTTACAATGCAAGTCAATGTGAACGGATCCGTTTGATGTTGACAATATGGTGCAATTGCAAACGGATCCATCCCCCATTGACTTTCAATGTGAAGTCAGGAGTTAATATACCATAGGATCAGAGTTTTCTCCAATCCGATGGTATATTTTAACTTGAAGCATCCCCATCACCATGGGAACGCCTCTATGTTAGAATATACCATCGGATTTGAGTTAGATCGTGAAACTCATATCCGACAGTATATTCTAACACAGAGGAGTTCCCATAGTGATGGGGATGCTTCAAGTTAGAATATCCTACGAACTGTGTACATGACTGCCCCCTGTAAGAGATCAGGTGCTGCCAGGCAGCAGGGGGCAGAAACCTTCCCTCCCCAATATTATATTCATTGGTGGCCAGTGCGGCCTCCCCTCTCTTCCCCCCCCAGTTAAAATCACGTTCCGAATCCCCCATCATTGGTGGCTAGTGCGGCCTCACATCTCCCCCCCCCCCTAATTAAAATCACGTTCCGAATCCCCCATCATTGGTGGCCAGTGCGGCCTCACGTCTCCCCCCCCTAATTAAAATCACGTTCTGAATCCCCCAACATTGGTGGCCAGTGCGGCCTCACATCTCCCCCCCCCGTAGTTAAAATCACGTTCCCCCATCATTGATGGCAGTGGAGAGTTCCGATCGGAGTCCCATTTTAATTGCTGGGGCTCCGATCGGTAACCATGGCAACCAGGACGCTACTGCAGTCCTGGTTGCCATGGTTACTAACAATTTTTAGAAGCATTATGCTTACCTGCGAGCTGCGATGTCTGTGACCGGCCGGGCGCTCCTCCTACTGGTAAGTGAAAGGTCTGTGCGGCGCATTGCCTATAGCACAGACCTGTCACTTACCAGTAGGAGGAGCGCCCGGCCGGTCACAGACATAGCAGCTCGCAGGTAAGTATAATGCTTCTAAAAATTGCTAAGTAACCATGGCAACCAGGACTGCAGTAGCGTTCA
The DNA here is from genome assembly GCF_905171765.1 of Bufo bufo. Lineage (NCBI taxonomy): Eukaryota > Metazoa > Chordata > Amphibia > Anura > Bufonidae > Bufo > Bufo bufo. The sequence goes on along the minus strand of NC_053397.1, from coordinate 109,630,757 downwards.
GGTTGCCATGGATACCGATCGGAGCCCCAGCGATTAAACTGGGACTCCGATCGAAACTCTCCACTGCCACCAATGATGGGGGAACGTGATTTTAACTAGGGGGGGGGAGATGTGAGGCCGCACTGGCCACCAATGATGGGGGATTCGGAACCTGATTTTAACTAGGGGGGGGGAGAGAGGGGAGGCCGCACTGGCCACCAATGATGGGGGATTCGGAACGTGATTTAAATTAGGGGGGGAGATGTGAGGCTGCACTGGCCACCAAGGATGGGGGATTCGGAACGTGATTTTAACTCGGGGGGGGAGAGGGGAGGCCGCACTGGCCACCAATGAATATAATATTGGGGAGGGAGGGGGTCTGCCCCCTCCTGCCTGGCAGCACCTGATCTCTTACAGGGGCTATGATACGCACAATTAACCCTTTAGGTGCGGAACCTGAGAGGTTAATTGTGTGGATCACAGCCCCCTGTAAAAGATCGGGTGCTGCCAGGCAGCAGGGGGCAGTCATGTACACAGTTCTAAGTATATTCTAACTTGAAGCATCTCCATCACTATGGGAACGCCTCTGTGTTAGAATATACTGTCGGATATGAGTTTTCACGAAGTGAAAACTCATATCTGAAAAAGCTTTTATGCAGACGGATCTGTGATCCGTCTGTGTGAAAGTTGTCAACGGCCACTGATCACGGACGCGGATGCCAATCTTGTGTGCATCCGTGTTTTTTCACGGACCCATTGACTTGAATGGGTCCGTGAACCGTTGTCCGTCAAAAAAATAGGACAGGACATATTTTTTGGACGGACAGGAAACATGGATCACGGCCGCGGATGAACAATGGTGCATTTTCCGAGTTTTCAACGGACCCATTGAAAGTCAATGGGTCCGCAGAAAATCACGGAAAACGGAACAACGGCCACGGATGCACACAACGGTCGTGTGCATGAGGCCTAAATCTGTTATTTTAGTGATACAGTTAGTATCCTATTAAAGGCAGGTGTCATAAATTGCAATGTATATCACATTCTAGTGCACTGATATTCTGAGTTAATCTGTTATTTTAGCCATACAGTTAGTATGCCTCAGTATTAACCCTTTAGGGACTTAGGACGTACCGGTACGCCATGTTTGCCGAGTCCTTAACCACCTCCGGACCGCTGTACGCACAGACGCGTCCTGGAGGTGGTTGTTTAATTCCTCCTGGACGCGCCGGCGCGTCCTCACGCGGGCCGGCAAAAGTTAAAGGACTATTGCATCAGCAACCTGCCAGCCAATGATCGTCGCTGGCAGGTTGCTGATTTTTAAAAAATCGAATCACAAGCCAGATAACAGATCATATTAGTAAATATGATCTGTTATATGGCTTCTCTGCTCCTCTGCTGGTCCTTTTCGTCGGTTGGATCCAGCAGAGAAGCAGACATCACTGTGAGTACACACCAAACACTGCTCTTAGCCCCTGATCACCATCCATCACCCCCATCATCCAAATTAACCCCTTGATCGCCCCCTGTCAATCACTTAGTGAAAGACAAAAAGTGATCAGTGTAAACTGACACTTTTTTTTTTCACTAGTATTGGCTGTTAGGTTTTAGGGATAGTTTAGGCCCCTTGGTTAGGTAGTTAGCATCAGTTAGCGCCCACCCCACCGCACCGCAGTCACTTTTATTCGCTGTTTAGCGTATCGCTAATCAGCATTTGTACTTTTATAGTATCTGTAAGTGATCAAAACTGATCACGGTCAGATCTATAATAGTATTAGTGTCACTTTAGTTTCCCCTCCACCCAAAACGCAGTGTTTGCCCGATCAGGCCTGATCGGTCGCCCACACGTGCGTTCACCCACGCCCGCCCCACCGCAGTGACAAAAAATTTTTTTTTTTTGATCACTGCACATTCACTTTACACGCTCTGCGGCGATAAAAAAATCTGTTTTGATATTTTTTATCAACCGCAGCGGCCTCCGGTACTTCGCTAGCCTCCCCTTTGTAAGACAGGCTTGCTTTTTTTCTTGGGTAGTCTCAGGGAATACCCCTAAATTTAGTAGTCCAAATGTCAAACAGGGGGTATTCTTCTGAAGAGGCCTACAGGATTCTGACCCAGTCGGATGAGGAGTGGGAACCCTCATCTGACGAATCTAGCGGGTCAGAATATGAACCTGTAGAAAGCAGTGGCTCTCTGACCCAAAGTTCGGACGAGGAGGTTGAGGTCCCTGGCAGCACCAGGCGTACCCGGCCCCGTGTCGCTAGACCACAGGTTATGCAGGATCCGCTTCAAGAGCAGCAGAGTGGGGCTGTCGCTGCCGGATCACGTGGTGAGGCATACACCAGCAGCGCAGCCCTTCCTGGACCTAGTACCAGCACTGCCGTACAACCTGGTGAAGTAGCGAGCACCAGAAGGGCAGTTGAAGCTGGTACGGTGGCACGTGCACTAGTTACCCCGTCGCAGCCACCGCACAGACAGGCCCGTAGAGCCCCTAGAATCCCTGAGGTGCTGGCAAACCCTGATTGGCAGTCACCAACTTCAGCCGCACCAGTAGTTCCCCCTTTCACCGCCCAGTCTGGAGTTCGGGTTGAGACGGCTCAGATCAGTACGGCCCTGGGATTTTTTGAGCTGTTCTTGACTGCGGAGCTCTTGGACTTAGTCGTGGCAGAGACCAACCAATATGCCACACAATTTATAACCGCAAACCCGGGAAGCTTTTATGCCCAGCCTTTCCGGTGGAAACCAGTCCAAGTTTCCGAACTTAAAATTTTTCTGGGCCTTCTCCTCAACATGGGCCTGACAAAAAAGCATGAATTGCGGTCATATTGGTCAACGCACCCAATTCATCACATGCCCATGTTCTCTGCTGCTATGTCCAGGACACGATTTGAGGCCATCCTGCGTTTCCTGCACTTTAGCGACAACACCACCTCCCGTCCCAGAGGCCACCCAGCTTTTGACCGGCTCCACAAAATTCGGCCCCTCATAGACCATTTCAACCAGAAATTTGCAGATTTGTATACCCCTGAGCAAAACATCTGCGTAGACGAGTCCCTAATACATTTTACCGGGCGCCTTGGCTTCAAACAATACATCCCAAGCAAGCGTGCCCGGTATGGGGTCAAATTGTATAAGCTCTGTGAAAGGGCCACAGGCTATACCCACAAATTTCGGATCTATGAGGGAAAAGATCAGACCCTGGAGCCGGTCGGTTGCCCTGACTACCTGGGGAGCAGTGGGAAGACAGTCTGGGACTTGGTGTCACCCTTATTCGGCAAGGGGTACCATCTTTATGTGGACAATTTTTACACAAGTGTGGCCCTCTTTAGGCATTTGTTTCTAGAACGGATTTGCGCCTGTGGCACCGCGCGAACTAGTCGCGTGGGCTTCCCCCAACGGCTTGTAACCACCCGTCTTGCAAGGGGGGAGAGGGCTGCCTTGTGTAACGAAGAACTGCTCGCGGTGAAATGGAGAGACAAGCGTGACGTTTACATGCTCTCCTCCATTCACGCAGACACGACAATACAAATTCAAAGGGCAACCCGTGTCATTGAAAAGCCCCTCTCAGTCCACGACTATAATTTGCTCATGGGAGGGGTGGACTTCAATGACCAGATGTTGGCTCCCTATTTAGTTTCCCGCAGAACCAGACGCTGGTATAAGAAGGTGTCTGTATATTTAATTCAATTGGCGCTCTACAATAGTTTTGTTCTCTACAGTAAGGCTGGGAGAACACGATCCTTCCTCAAATTCCAGGAAGAGATCATCGAGAACCTCCTTTACCCAGGAGGTTCCGTGGCCCCATCCACCAGTGTAGTTAGCCGTCTACACGAGCGACATTTCCCCAGTGTCGTTGCTGGTACCTCAACCCAACCGCCACCCCGAAAAAAATGTCGTGTCTGTAGCAGGAGTGGAATAAGGCGTGACACCCGCTATTTCTGTCCTGACTGTCCGGACCACCCTGCCCTATGCTTAGGAGAGTGTTTCCGGAAGTACCACACACAGGTACACCTAGCATAGGGATCACATCTCACCAGGACAGGCACACAGGGCTATTAGGGCCCTTTCTCTCACAGCTGCTGCAAACCTCTCCTTTCACCTGGGATAAAGTGCATAACGTACTTCGCCACATCTTTGGGCGATTTGCGCTTTGCACATTGTCCCATGGGGAAGGAGAGGTTTGTTCTATAAAGGTAAAAAAAAAAAAAAAAAATTACCGGTAAGTAAAAAAGTTAAAAAAGTTTAAAAAAGTTAATATGTTCTGTTCTAAAGTTAATAAAGTTATTGCTTTGCGGCCTGGTTTTTTCTTTTTTGTTTTGTTTTTTTTACCTTCCAGGTGGACCAACCGATCGACCAGCTGCAGCACTGATGTGCATTCGGACAGAAGCATTGCGCTGCTGTCAGATTACACGCAAGTCGGTGTATGCGGCGCTGCAAGACGAGATTTCTCCTCTGCAGTAAAAGATATGTTTGCCGAGGCATATGAGCTGAGGAGGTGGCGGTGTTCATATACTTTGGCAAACACTTTGTATGTATAAAAAAAAAAATCCCGGCAATGATTTATTCATCCACATCGATTGATGTGAATGGAGAAATCTGGTTTGCCAGGGCATACGAGCTGAAGTGGGTATGGATGTTGGGCGGAGCTCCTATGTCCTGGCAGACGCCTTTCCCCTCCTTTTTCTTTTTTTGGCAGAGATTTTTTCATCCACATTGATCGATGCGAATGAAGAAATCTGTGCCGTTCATTTTTTTCTTTCAGCCCAGAGGCTGAACGGAAAAAAAAAATCTCATTACCTGTATGCTCAATATAAGGAGAATAGCAGAAACTCCTAATGCTGGGCATACATGTAATGATTGCGGAGACCCTCAAATGCCAGGGCAGTACAAACACCCCACAAATAACACCATTTTGGAAAGAAGACACCCCAAGGTATTCGCTGAGGGGCATATTGAGTCCATGAAAGATTGAAATTTTTGTCCCAAGTTAGCGGAAAGGAAGACTTTGTGAGAACAAAATCAAAAAAATCAATTTCCGCTAACTTGTGCCAAAAAAATTTTTTTTCAATGAACTCGCCATGCCCCTCATTGAATACCTTGGGGTGTCTTCTTTCCAAAATGGGGTCACATGTGGGGTATTTATACTGCCCTGGCATTTTAGGGGCCCCAAAGCGTGAGAAGAAGTCTGGTATCCAAATGTCTAAAAATGCCCTACTAAAAGGAATTTGGGCCCCTTTGCCCACCTAGGCTGCAAAAAAGTGTCACACATCTGGTATCTCTGTACTCAGGAGAAGTTGAGGAATGTGTTTTGGGGTGTCTTTTTACATATACCCATGCTGGGTGAGATAAATATCTTGGTCAAATGCCAACTTTGTATAAAAAAATGGGAAAAGTTGTCTTTTGCCAAGATATTTCTCTCACCCAGCATGGGTATATGTAAAATGACACCACAAAACACATTCCCCACCTTCTCCTGAGTACGGAGATACCAGATGTGTGACACTTTTTTGCAGCCTAGGTGGGCAAAGGGGCCCACATTCCAAAGAGCACCTTTCGGATTTCACAGGTCATTTACCTACTTACCACACATTAGGGCCCCTGTAAAATGCCAGGGCAGTATAACTACCCCACAAGTGACCCCATTTTGGAAAGAAGACACCCCAAGGTATTCCGTGAGGGGCATGGCAAGTTCCTAGAATTTTTAATTTTTAGTCACAAGTTAGTGGAAAATGATGATTTTTTTTTTTTTTTCATACAAAGTCTCATATTCCACTAACTTGTGACAAAAAATAAAAACTTCCATGAACTCACTATGCCCATCAGCGAATACCTTGGGGTCTCTTCTTTCCAAAATGGGGTCACTTGTGGGGTAGTTATACTGCCCTGGCATTCTAGGGGCCCAAATGTGTGGTAAGGAGTTTGAAATCAAATTCTGTAAAAAATGACCTGTGAAATCCGAAAGGTGCTCTTTGTAATATGGGCCCCTTTGCCCACCTAGGCTGCAAAAAAGTGTCACACATCTGGTATCTCCGTACTCAGGAGAAGGTGGGGAATGTGTTTTGGGGTGTCATTTTATATATACCCATGCTGGGTGAGAGAAATATCTTGGCAAAAGACAACTTTTCCCATTTTTTTTATACAAAGTTGGCATTTGACCAAGATATTTATCTCACCCAGCATGGGTATATGTAAAAAGACACCCCAAAACACATTCCTCAACTTCTTCTGAGTACGGAGATACCAGATGTGTGACACTTTTTTGCAGCCTAGGTGGGCAAAGGGGCCCATATTACAAAGAGCACCTTTCGGATTTCACAGGTCATTTTTTACTGAATTTGATTTCAAACTCCTTACCACACATTTGGGCCCCTAGAATGCCAGGGCAGTATAACTACCCCACAAGTGACCCTATTTTGGAAAGAAGAGACCCCAAGGTATTCGCTGATGGGCATAGTGAGTTCATGGAAGTTTTTATTTTTTGTCACAAGTTAGTGGAATATGAGACTTTGTATGAAAAAAAAAAAAAAAAAAAAAATCATCATTTTCCACTAACTTGTGACAAAAAATAAAAAATTCTAGGAACTCGCCATGCCCCTCACGGAATACCTTGGGGTTTCTTCTTTCCAAAATGGGGTCACTTGTGGGGTAGTTATACTGCCCTGGCATTCTAGGGGCCCAAATGTGTGGTAAGGAGTTTGAAATCAAATTCTGTAAAAAATGACCTGTGAAATCCGAAAGGTGCTCTTTGGAATATGGGCCCCTTTGCCCACCTAGCCTGCAAAAAAGTGTCACACATCTGGTATCTCCGTACTCAGGAGAAGGTGGGGAATGTGTTTTGGGGTGTCATTTTACATATACCCATGCTGGGTGAGAGAAATATCTTGGCAAAATACAACTTTTCCCATTTTTTTATACAAAGTTGGCATTTGACCAAGATATTTATCTCACCCAGCATGGATATATGTAAAAAGACACCCCAAAACACATTCCTCAACTTCTCCTGAGTACGGAGATACCAGATGTGTGACACTTTTTTGCAGCCTAGGTGGGCAAAGGGGCCCACATTCCAAAGAGCACCTTTCGGATTTCACAGGTCATTTTTTACAGAATTTGATTTCAAACTCCTTACCACACATTTGGGCCCCTAGAATGCCAGGGCAGTATAACTACCCCACAAGTGACCCCATTTTGGAAAGAAGAGACCCCAAGGTATTCGCTGATGGGCATAGTGAGTTCATGGAAGTTTTTATTTTTTGTCACAAGTTAGTGGAATATGAGACTTTGTATGGAAAAAAATAAAAATAAAAAATCATCATTTTTCACTAACTTGTGACAAAAAATAAAAAATTCTAGGAACTCGCCATGCCCCTCACGGAATACCTTGGGGTGTCTTCTTTCCAAAATGGGGTCACTTGTGGGGTAGTTATACTGCCCTGGCATTCTAGGGGCCCAAATGTGTGGTAAGGAGTTTGAAATCAAATTCAGTAAAAAATGACCTGTGAAATCCGAAAGGTGCTCTTTGGAATATGGGCCCCTTTGCCCACCTAGGCTGCAAAAAAGTGTCACACATCTGGTATCTCTGTATTCAGGAGAAGTTGAGGAATGTGTTTTGGGGTGTCTTTTTACATATACCCATGCTGGGTGAGATAAATATCTTGGTCAAATGCCAACTTTGTATAAAAAAATGGGAAAAGTTGTCTTTTGCCAAGATATTTCTCTCACCCAGCATGGGTATATATAAAATGACACCCCAAAACACATTCCCCACCTTCTCCTGAGTACGGAGATACCAGATGTGTGACACTTTTTTGCAGCCTAGGTGGGCAAAGGGGCCCATATTCCAAAGAGCACCTTTCGGATTTCACAGGTCATTTTTTACAGAATTTGATTTCAAACTCCTTACCACACATTTGGGCCCCTAGAATGCCAGGGCAGTATAACTACCCCACAAGTGACCCCATTTTGGAAAGAAGAGACCCCAAGGTATTCGCTGATGGGCATAGTGAGTTCATAGAAGTTTTTATTTTTTGTCACAAGTTAGTGGAATATGAGACTTTGTAAGAAAAAAAAAATAAAATAAAAAATCATCATTTTCCGCTAACTTGTGACAAAAAATAAAAAGTTCTATGAACTCACTATGCCCATCAGCGAATACCTTAGGGTGTGTACTTTCCGAAATGGGGTCATTTGTGGGGTGTTTGTACTGTCTGGGCATTGTAGAACCTCAGGAAACATGACAGGTGCTCAGAAAGTCAGAGCTGCTTCAAAAAGCGGAAATTCACATTTTTGTACCATAGTTTGTAAACGCTATAACTTTTACCCAAACCATTTTTTTTTTACCCAAACATTTTTTTTTTATCAAAGACATGTAGAACAATAAATTTAGAGCAAAATTTATATATGGATCTCGTTTTTTTTGCAAAATTTTACAACTGAAAGTGAAAAATGTCATTTTTTTGCAAAAAAATCGTTAAATTTCGATTAATAACAAAAAAAGTAAAAATGTCAGCAGCAAAGAAATACCACCAAATGAAAGCTCTATTAGTGAGAAGAAAAGGAGGTAAAATTCATTTGGGTGGTAAGTTGCATGACCGAGCAATAAACGGTGAAAGTAGTGTAGGTCAGAAGTGTAAAAAGTGGCCTGGTCTTTCAGGGTGTTTAAGCACTGGGGGCTGAGGTGGTTAAGGACTCAGGACATACCGGTACGTCCTAAGTTTAAAAGTAGATTGCGGTGCGGCGGGGGTTAATAGGAACAGGATGTCCGCTGAAATCATTCAGCGGGCATCCTGTCACAACGCCGGGGGAGGGGGGGTCCCGTAAATTCAGACCTGCAGTTTGCGGCTTTCACCTGCGGTTGCGGCGGAGGGCGGTGCCATAGGGTCCCCATGCGGCTGTGGGGGGGACTCGATGGCATGGAAGGCAGCGCGATGTCTAAGGAAGGCATCGTGCTGCCTTCCAGTGACGAGCCTGTGAGATCCAGCCCCCTGGATCTCACAGGCCGGAAGCTGTATGAGTAATACACACAGTATTACTCATACAGCCAATGCATTCCAATACAGAAGTATTGGAATGCATTGTAAAGGATTAGACCCCCAAAAGTTCAAGTCCCAAAGTGGTACAAAAAATAAAGTGAAAAGAAAGTTGAAAAAATAAAGTTGTCCCCCCAAAAAATGAAAAGTTTCTAGTAAAAATAAACAAAAATCTCATTTTCCCCAAATAAAGTTAAAAAAAATTGGTAAAAAATAGGGGGGAAAAAAAAGTATACATATTAGGTATTGCCGCGTCCGTATCGACCAGCTCTATAAAAATATCACATGACCTAACCCCTCAGATGAACACCGTAAAAAATGTAAAATAAAAACTGTGCTAAATAAACAATTTTTTGTCAACTTACATCACAAAAAGTGTACTAGCAAGCAATCAAAAAGTCACACGCACCCCAAAATAGTGCCAATAAAACCGTCATCTCATCCCGCAAAAATCATACCCTACCCAAGGTAATCGCCCAAAAACTGAAAAAATTATGTCTCTCAGACTATGGAAACACTAAAACATGATTTTTTTTGCTTAAAAAAAGAAATCATTGTGTAAAACTTACATAAATAAAAAAAGTATACATATTAGGTATTGCCACATCCATGACAACCTGGTCTATAAAAAATATCACATGATCTAACCTGTCAGATGAATGTTGTAAATAACAAAAAATAAAAACGGTGCCAAAAACAGCTATTTCTTGTTATCTTGCTTAACAAAAAGTGTAATATAGAGCAACCAAAAATCATATGTACCCTAAACTAGTACCAACAATACTGCCACCCTATCCCGTAGTTTCTAAAATGTGGCCCTTTTTTTGGAGTTTCTACTCTAGGGGTGCATCAGGGGGGCTTCAAATGGGACATGGTGTAAAAAAAAACAGTCCAGCAAAATCTGCCTTCCAAAAACCGTATGGCATTCCTTTCCTTCTGCGCCCTGCCGTGTGCCCGTACAGTAGTTTACGACCACATATGGGGTGTTTCTGTAAACTACAGAATCAGGGCGATAAATATTGAGTTTGGTTTGGCTATTAACCCTTGCTTTGTAACTGGAAAAAAGATTATTAAAATGGAAAATCTGCCAAAAAAGTGAAATTTTGAAATTGTATCTCTATTTATCTCATTAATTCTTGTGGAACACCTAAAGGGTTAACAAAGTTTGTAAAAATCAGTTTTGAATACCTTGAGGGGGGTAGTTTATAGAATGGGGTCATTTTTTTGGTGGTTTCTATTATGTAAGCCTCGCAAAGTGACTTCAGACCTGAACTGGTCCCTAAAAATTGGGTTTTTGAAGATTTGCTTCTAAACCTTGTAACATCCCCAAAAAATTAAATATCATTCCATAAATGATCCAAACAAGAAGTAGACATATGGGGAATGTAAAGTAATAATAACCATTTTTGGAGGTATTATTATGTATTATAGAAGTAGAGAAATTGAAACTTGGAAATTTGCAATTTTTTACTTCATTTTTGGTAAATTTGGTATTTTTTTTATAAATAAAAATGCATTTTATTAACTTCATTTTTCCAGTGTCATGAAGTACAATGAAGTACAATATGTGACGAAGAAACAGTCTCAGAATGGCCTGGATAAGGCAAAGCGTTTTAAAGTTATCAGCACTTAAAGTGACACTGGTCAGATTTGCAAAAAATGGCCAAGTCCGTAAGGTGAAATAAGGCCGAGTCCTTAAGGGGTTAAAGGCAGTTGTCATATATTGTTATGTGCATCACGTTCTAGTGCACTAACTGTGGTGATAGAAGGATCCAGATATTAAAATTATTGTTAGCAGTAGGCAACCCATCCTTTTACATTCCTGTAGGGGGTCATCACCTCTTCCAGGTCCGCTCAGGCCGGAGATTGCAATAAAAATCAGTACAAAACCAGAGCCCTACCATAAAGTGTGAAGATGTCAGATACCAGTGTGATACAGACCAGAACCATTAGAGGGGTCAGGAAAAGGCTACTGTCCTTTCACACATGAAACCCCTATCTTGCAATATACTGTACATGGAAGAAATAAGTGGACAAATCCATATTTGAGCCACGTGCTTCCTCCTGAGAACTCAGGCCATGTATATGCTTCCATGGTATTAAAGCCAAATTGAGCTCGGCTCAGTAACAGGGAGCAATTAGATAACTCCAGCTATCCTGCCATTACCTCTGCCATGTTTAGTCCGCACGTGTGCGGGACATTCAGACTGAGTGGATGGAGGTAATATGAAATTGCTATGGTGAATATCCAAAAAGATATTTCCATACAAAGATTTTGAGGTGGGAGACCTGGAGCCAGGAGGGGTACACAGTCTGTTACTCAAGAGACTATCTGTAACTGGCTGGCTATGCAGCTATTATAGTATTAAGTAACTGGCTGGCTATGCAGCTATTATACTATGGGGTGCCTGGGGTTCTCCCATTGACTTCTATTGTGCTTGTGTGCTCGGTAGAACACTCGAGCATCGCGAATTGTCCTACAGGAGCACTTTGGTGCTCGATCAACACTAATGTGATCACATTAGTTAGGCTTGTGCTATGAAGGTGACAACTATATAGTCCTGGCTGCTCTTTTATTACAATCTATTAGATTCAGATTGCTGCTGGGACATAAAGCTACCAAGGGATTAACTAGAGTAATATGTGTTGATTTCTAATGTTAACCTGTTTACTAGTAGGACAGATGGAATTTTTAATTTAATCTAATTCATCACTAATCAGAGACCCCTGGGACTATATAAGGATACCTACCCCCTCCTACTATGTATTTATCATAAAGAAGTAACATACTTTTGGCGGGAAGCTTGCTTTGCTGTTAGGACTAAGGGTAAACAGATTAACATTAGAAATAAATACTTCCCTTACATCCTCACCAGCAGCACAATAATGGGACTTTAGGAAGCAGTAAATCCATAGGGAGGGCTCTCTTGTGTGGTGGAACTCCAATAGACGGCCACAGAGATTTTTTTTTAATGAGAACCATAAATTCAACAAACAGTGCGAGCTCCATGCTACTCTTAAAAATCTGACCCAGCAGGATCAAACTTCATCAGCCCAATAGGTGGACACTGCTCTAAAAGGGGCTCTAACAGAATTAGGCAGATTTGAATTCTGATCAAAGTGGTCATGTCTAATGGCAACCATAAAATATTTATCCAGAGTATATGTGGAGACTCTTAACCACCTCCCGTCCGCCCATAGACTATAAACGTCCGGGAGGTGGTTCTCTATTTCTGAATGGACGTTCCAGAACGTCCATTCAGAAACTGCAGCTGCACGCTAATATTGCAGCTGCTGATCGGGTTGCCCGCTTTCAGTGACAGCAGGGCAACCCATAGAGAAGGCAGGGACAGTTCCCAGGTGTCCCTGCCTTCTAGATCGCTGTATACACAGCGCTCACCGAGCGCTGTGTATGCAGAACAGGAAGCGCTATGTGCTTTCTGTTCCGGCCCGGCTGTCATGTGATCGCCGGAATCGGAGAGTGCAGGAGCTGTGTGAGGTCTTTCATAGACCTCGATCAGCCCTGCACTGAGGCTGTACAGCGCTGTATTGCGCTGTACAGCCTCTCTGGGGGGGGGGGGTGTATTTCTCCTGTAACTGGGGCTACTATGTCAGCCCCAGTTACAGGAGAAATCAACAGTGAAAAAAAAAAAAAGTTAAGTAAATATCCCCCAGAGGTCTTGTATGACCTTATGGGGGACGAAAAGTGTAAAATAAAAAAATAAAAAATAAAGTGTTAAAAAAATAAAATAAAAAAAAAGGTTTAAAAAATTCCCCAAGTAAGGAATAATATATATTTTTTTAAATAGAAAAAAATACATAAAATAGACATATTTGCTATTGCCGCGTCCATGATGGTTGGCTCTATAAATATATCACATGATCGACCCAGTCCGATAAACACCATAAAAAAAAAACTGTCAAAAAAAGCCATTTTTGTCACCTTACATCACATAAAGTGCAACACCAAGTAATCAAAAAGGCGTAAGTCCCACAAAATGGTACCAATAAAACCGCCACCTCATCCCGCAAAAAATGAGCCCCTACATAAGAAAATCTCTCAAAAAATTTTAAAACTATAGCTCTCAGAACATGGACACATTAAAACATAATTTTTTTGTTTCAAAAATGCTATTATTGTGTAAAACTTAAATAAATAAGAAAAAGTATACATATTAGGTATCGCCACGTCCATAACAATCTGCTCTATAAAAATGTCACTTGACCGAACCCCTCAGGTGAACGCTGTAAAAATAAATAAATAAAAACTGTGCTAAAACATCCAATTTTTGGATCACCTTGCCCCATAAAGTGTTATAATGAATGATCAAAAAATCATATGTACCCAAAAATAGTACCAATAAAACTGGCACCTTATCCCCTAGTTTCCAAAATGGGGTCACTTCTTGGGAGTTTCTACTGTAAGGGTGCATCAGGGGGGCTTCAAATGGGACATGGCATCTAAAAACCATGTGGAGTTCCTTTTCTTCTGCGCCCTGCCGTGTGCCCACAAAGCAGTTTATGACCACATGTGGGGTGTTTCTGTAAACCGCAGAATCTGGGTAATAAATATTGAGTTTTGATTGGCTGTTAACCATCGATGTGTTAAAGAAAAAAATTGGATTAAAATGGAATATCTGCCAAAAAAGTGAAATTTAAAAATTTGATCTCCATTTTCCTTTCATTCTTGTGGAACGCCTAAAGGGTTAACAAAGTTTGTAAAATCGGTTTTAAGTAACTTGAGGGGTGTAGTTTCTACAATGGGGTCATTTATGGGGGTATCCACTATGTAGGCCCCACAAAGTGACTTCAGACCTGAACTGGTCCTTTATAAAGTGGGTTTTGGCAATTTTCTTAAAAATTTGAAGAATTGCTTCTAAACTTCTAAGCCTTCTAACGTCCTAAAAAAAATAAAATGACATTTCAAAAATGATGCCAACATAAAGTAGACATATGGGGAATGTTAAGTAATAAATATTTTATGAGGTATCACTTTCTGTTTTAAAAGTAGAGAAATAGAAATTTAGAAAATTGCTAATTTTTCAAAATTTTTGGTAAATTTGGGATTTTTTCATAAATAAAGGTGAAATATATTTACTCAAATTTATGACTATCATGAAGTACAATGTGTCACGAGAAAACAATCTCTGAATGACTTGGATAAGTAAAGGCGTTCCAAAGTTATTACCACCTAAAGTGAGATATATCAGATGTCACGAGTAGGAGGTCCCAGGAGAGACCACTGCGTCTTCAAGCAATAAACAAAAGGAAATCAGGTACAGACACACAAGAGTTTATTGCACAAACAAAAACCAGGGAAGGCAGCACAGACAAAACATGAGCTCTATGTACCGTCAGCACAGTGGGAGAAAAACCCCCCACTGCGCCACTGTCTAGTAATACTCCAGAGGGGCGTGACTAAGCAACTCCTGGTATTCACTAGGGCCCCAGATGGTAGGGTTAGGCTTTGCAGCAGGAAGTTGCCAGGGTCCACTCTGGAGCGTGAACTATACAATGACAGCAGGAACGAATGGACAACACGTACCAGAAGGTACCGACGGCACATAGGCATACAAAACATAGACAGGCAAATACAAACAGGGCAACTAATAACACAAGCAAGAGTACATAGCAAGGAAACAGGAGTGACAATGAGCAGAGAAGGACTTGCTCCACCAGTAGTAAACTGCATGGCCTTACCCATGGCACTCTGCTTCAAAGAAAGGTGCAGCAAGGGCTTGCTGAACAGAGACATGAATACACACAAGGTAACTAAAACATAACTGGCAGAACAGATAACAGAAACACAGGAAAGAGGACATCAAAGAGGACGGGAATGAACAAGTAGGAAACCCACAGAGCACAGACAGACAGACACGGATCCCATGGGTCAGCAGATTGGGAGAGTGAGTACAAACAGGAGCAGGACAAGACAACACACACCAGGAGAGCTGACACAGAACTGAGGAAACCTCAGCCTTATATACAGGTTCCATGGGTGCAGCAGAGAGGCCACACCCATGGAGCAGACAGAGAGGATTAACTCCTAATAGGAACACAGGGGAGTTAACCCATACAGAATCAAAGAACACACAGAAACGGAGCTGCAGCGAGAGCATAGACAGAAGGTCACAGCCAGAGGTAACGACTGTGACATCAGATTTGCAAAATTAGGCCTGGTCAGGAAGGGGGCAAATGGCCCAGATGGGAAAGTGGTTAAGCTTATTGTTCCTTCCGAAAGTAGTAATACATTCTTAACTTTCCTGATCACTTTTCTCCAGGCTAAATAGATCTCAGGACATCCAAAAAGGTCTAAAGAATGGAGATTATATTCCTCATTAGAGGAAAGCTCATAACAGACATTGGAAAGAGAAGACCTGATTGTAGTTACCAAAAAACAATCCTTTGGAGTTAAAGGGGTTGGCCACCATAAGTATAAAACAAATAAAGTGCCCCAGACAATAACTAAAGCCAAGAGGAATTTGTATCATGACAGATATACTGTATATATATCATTTTTCTACTGCATTTAGCATAGCATGCTCCCATTAATGAGAGGTTGTGTGGGTGGAGCAGCTGCAAAGTGAAAGTAAAAATCCCAGCTTGCATCACAGCAAGCATCTCCAGGGGAGCAGTCACATGACATCTCTGCCTACTTGTGATGCCATAGTGACAACAGCACATTAGGTGTCATTTCATCAGTGCTTTAGCATACCTCTTAACTTTAGAATAGAAGGAAGAGGGACACTACGTGCCCAAGGCTACTTTCACACTTGTGTTTTTTTGCGGATCCGTCATGGATCTGCAAAAACGGTTCTGTTACCATAATATAACCGCATGCATCCGTCATAAACGGATCCATTTGTATTAGGTCTTCTATAACCATGACGGATCCATCTTGAACAGCATTGAAAGTGAATGGGGGACGGATCCGTTTTCTATGGGGGACGGATTCTGTTTGGCTCAGTTTCATCAGGCGGACACCAAAACGCTGCAGGCAGCGTTTTGGTGTCCGCCTCCAAAGCGGAATGGTGACTGATCGGAGGCAAACTGATGCATTCTGAGTGGATCCTTTTCCATTCAGAATGCATTAGGGCAAAACTGATCCATTTTCGACATACCTCCCCCGTACCAGGACCGCCACTGAAATCCGGGACTGTCCCGCCGGATACTGGAAGGAGGTATGGCTTTAGGCCTCATGCACATGACCATAGCCTGCTTGTGCCTGTATTGTGGCCAGCGAACAGGGGGTCTGCAATATACAGGCACCAGCCGTGTGCACACCGTATAAAGTGAATGGGTCTGAAATCCGAGAGATACGGTGTGGTGCGGAATGGAAGCACAGATCGGAAACCTATTGACTTCATGGGATGGAAGAGATTCTGGCTCCTACCCTCTACCCTTTTACCCCCATCCTGATCAATAAAACACAACAACCGTACTTGGTGTAAAGGCCGTAGCGGCAATTTATTAAATAAACATAAATAAATAAAATATCATACTTTTTAACATATATTATAACCACTTTAAAACTTAATACTTTTAACATATATTATAACCAAGACACAGAGGGATCCTAGAAGGCAATCTGAGCATCCGCTCCACGTTTTTAAATCACTTTTTTACCCTCGGCCGCACTCTCCGACCCAAGGGCCCCAAATGCACGATTTATATCCCTGCAAGTGCAAGGCTATTAACCCCATCAGGGTCCCCAGTTTTCCATTTACTACCAAAACCTCATAGATGCACGCCGTAAAGATAAAGCCATGCACCTATACCAAAATATTACCTCCCAGGATCCCCTTCTTTACTGCCCGCTGCGACAAATAAGCAACACATAAGGGAGGGCGGGTGGGCAACTTCTACCCACGCTATCCCTGACTGAATAAGCCCCACCCCAATTTCCTCTAAACTCACATCCCATAACCCGCTCCACCCCTTCCTTTCTCCTACCGGAACACTCCCCTCATAACATATATAACCCTATCCGCCACTTACTTCCACCGAAGTCAAGCCGCATTTCGCTACGGCTGCGCCCCGCTCCATTGCTTTTCGGAGTGCATCCATTGGTTTTCTAGTTGGCTCCGAGGGGGTTAAACATAGGGGGTTCTTGTTGAGTGGGGGTCGGAGCGCCGTGTAGGAGTACACGGGCCCCTCAGTGGAGGTCGGTGATCAAAATCAAGACAGAGAAGAAGGCGGACTTGCCCACAGAGGGAGTCTGTGGGGCATACCGCTTCTTGAGACTCCAAGTTGTTGATGTTGGTTTTGAGATATAAAAGTTGGTTTGATAAAGAAAATAATTAATAAAGCTGTGACCGACTCTCACCCAACAAAAGAGTAGTGTTCTGTCGTTTAATCCTAGCTGCTAAGTACCAAGGTGGGGTTATAGGGTTACATTCTCGGCAGTCTAGTTGGCGCCGAGGGGGTTAAACGAAGGCGGCATGGACTGCTGAGGTAGGAAGCTAAAAGGGTTAAAATCCGCCAGCAGCTAGCAGCATTGTGGTATGGTCAATAAGGTAGGGTTTTTGCTAGGCAGGTCAGGGCCGTGGTATGGTGTTGCCAGGCGATCCATGGGATCCTCCCCTACCCCCTGATTGGTGGTTGAAATGGTAATGGCCAAGGGAGGGTTAAAAAGGGGGATGAAGCATGTCCCTGCCTCTTTCTCTTCGGCACTGGCAGGCAGCGCCCCACCCTCCGGCCCTGTTTGGTTGGATCGGTTTGTTACAATGGTTATTTGCTATTCATTTACAGGTGTACGTGGTACTAAGTCACAGCGGAGGTCAGTGATCAAAATCAAGACGGAGAAGAAGGCGGACTTGCCCACAGAGGGAGTCTGTGGGGCATACCGCTTCTTGAGACTCCAAGTTGTTGATGTTGGTTTCGAGATATAAAAGTTGGTTTGATAAAGAAAATAATTAATAAAGCTGTGACCGACTCTAACCCAACAAAAGAGTAGTGTTCTGTCGTTTATTCCTAGCTGCTAAGTACTAAGGTGGGGTTATAGGGTTACATTCACAGCAGTCTGTCCATGCCTCTGCACTGCGAAAAAGTACGGATGCAGATTGCAGACCCCATTTAAATGAATGGGTTCATGTCTGCAGACAGTGGACACACTGTCGGCGCCCATGCATTGCAATGTATACACACACATGTGTGTAAATATATGTATATAAATATGTATATATACATGTGTATGTACAGTGGGATGCAAAAGTTTGGGCAACCTTGTTAATCGTCATGATTTTCCTGTATAAATCGTTGGTTGTTACGATAAAAAATGTCAGTTAAATATATCATATAGGAGACACACACAGTGATATTTGAGAAGAGAAATGAAGTTTATTGGATTTACAGAAAGTGTGCTATAATTGTTTAAACAAAATTAGGCAGGTGCATAAATTTGGGCACCACAAAAAAGAAATGAAATCAATATTTAGTAGATCCTCCTTTTTCAGAAATTACAGCCTCTAAACCAGGCATGCTCAACCTGCGGCCCTCCAGCTGTTGCAGAACTACAACTCCCAGCATGCCCGAACAGCCTACAGCTATCAGCCTACAGCAGGGCATTGTGGGAGTTGTAGTTTTACAACAGCTGGAGGGCCGCAGGTTGACCATGCCTGCTCTAAACGCTTCCTGTAGGTTCCAATGAGAGTCTGGATTCTGGTTGAAGGGATTTTGGACCATTCCTCTTTACAAAACATCTTTAGTTCATTCAGGTTTGATGGCTTCCGAGCATGGACAGCTCTCTTTAAGTCACACCACAGATTTTCAATTATATTCAGGTCTGGGGGCTAAGATGGCCATTCCAGAACGTTGTACTTGTTCCTCTGCATAAATGCCTTAGTGGATTTTGAGCAGTGTTTAGGGTCGTTGTCTTGTTGAAAGATCCAGCCCCGGCGCAGCTTCAGCTTTGTCACTGATTCCTGGACATTGGTCTCCAGAATCTGCTGATACTGAGTGGAATCCATGCGTCCCTCAACTTTGACAAGATTCCCAGTCCCTGCACTGGCCACACAGCCCCACAGCATGATGGAACCACCACCATATTTTACTGTAGGTAGCAGGTGTTTTTCTTGGAATGCTGTGTTCTTTTTCCTCCATGCATAACACCCCTTGTTATGGCCAAATAACTCAATTTTAGTTTCATCAGTCCACAGCACCTTATTCCAAATTGAAGCTGGCTTGTCCAAATGTGCTTTAGCCCACCTCAAGCGGCACTTTTTGTGCTGTGGGAGGAGAAAAGGCTTCCTCTGCATCACTCTCGCATACAGCATCTCCTTGTGTAAAGTGTGCCGAATTTGAACGATGCACAGTGACTCCATCTGCAGCAAGATGATGTTGTAGGTCTTTGGTGCTGGTCTGTGGGTTGACTCTGACTGTTCTCACCATTCGTCGCTTCTGTCTATCCGAGATTTTTCTTGGTCTGCCACTTCGAGCCTTAGCTTGAACTGAGCCTGTGGTCTTCCATTTCCTCAATATGTTCCTAACTGTGGAAACAGACAGCTGAAAACTCTGAGACAGCTTTCTGTATCCTTCCCCTAAACCATGATGGTGAACAATCTTGGTCTTCAGGTCATTTGAGAGTTGTTTTGAGACCCCAAAGTTGCTACTCTTCAGAGAAAATGAAAAGAGGAGGGAAATTTACAATTGACCCCCTTAAATACTCTCTCATAATTGGATTCACCTGTGTATGTAGGTCAGGGGTCACTGAGCTTACCAAGCCAATTTGAGTTCCAATAATTAGTTCTAAAGGATTTGGAATCAATAAAATGACAACAGTGCCCAAATTTATGCACCTGCCTAATTTTGTTTAAACAATTATAGCACACTTTCTGTAAATCCAATAAACTTCATTTCTCTTCTCAAATATCACTGTGTGTGTCTCCTATATGATATATTTAACTGACATTTTTTATCGTAACAACCAACGATTTATACAGGAAAATCATGACGATTAACAAGGTTGCCCAAACTTTCGCATCCCACTGTATATTCATATATGTACAGTACAGACCAAAAGTTTGGACACACCTTCTCATTCAATGAGTTTTCTTTATTTTCATGACTATGAAAATTGTAGATTCACACTGAAGGCATCAAAACTATGAATTAACACATGTGGAATTATATACATAACAAACAAGTGTGAAACAACTGAAAATATGTCATATTCTAGGTTCTTCAAAGTAGCCACCTTTTGTTTTGATTACTGCTTTGCACACTCTTGGCATTCTCTTGATGAGCTTCAAGAGGTAGTCCCCTGAAATGGTTTTCACTTCACAGGTGTGCCCTGTCAGGTTTAATAAGTGGGATTTCTTGCCTTATAAATGGGGTTGGGGCAATCAGTTGCGTTGAGGAGAAGTCAGGTGGATACACAGCTGATAGTCCTACTTAATAGACTGTTAGAATTTGTATTATGGCAAGAAAAAAGCAGCTAAGTAAAGAAAAACGAGTGGCCATCATTACTTTAAGAAATGAAGGTCAGTCAGTCAGCCGAAAAATTGGGAAAACTTTGAAAGTAAAGGCTATTTGACCATGAAGGAGATTGATGGGGTGTTGCGCCAGATGACCTGGCCTCCACAGTGACCGGACCTGAACCCAATCGAGATGGTTTGGGGTGAGCTGGACCGCAGAGTGAAGGCAAAAGGGCCAACAAGTGCTAAGCATCTCTGGGAACTCCTTTAAGACTGTTGGAAGACCATTTCAGGGGACTACCTCTTGAAGCTCATCAAGAAAATGACAAGAGTGTGCAAAGCAGTAATCAAAGCAAAAGGTGGCTACTTTGAAGAACCTAGAATATGACATATTTTCAGTTGTTTCACACTTGTTTGTTATGTATATAATTCCACATGTGTTAATTCATAGTTTTGATGCCTTCCTAGTCATGAAAATAAAGAAAACTCTTTGAATGAGAAGGTGTGTCCAAACTTTTGGTCTGTACTGTATATATATTTATATGTACACATACTTAGACATAAATACATACACACACATACATATAGATACATACACACATATATACATATATATATACACATACGGTCAGTGCCCATGCTTTGCGGACCGCAATGTATATACACATATAAATATATTAAACACGTGTGTTATATTTTGTATATAAATAAATATGTATGTGTGTATATTGTAAGAGAGTGTCTGGAGTGGTAGTGGATGGAAGATACGTGCCACCGGGGGTCGTGGCCCCGGTGGAGTAAGAGCCGGGTCTTTTGTGTTTTATCAGCAGTGAGTGCTCCAGATAAGATGGAGGAGGCCATTAGACACTTGGTACAAAGTAATGAGGAGGCTACTCGGAGACATGAGGAAGCCCTGAGAGACCAGCGGCAGTTGGATAGTCTACTGGCCCAGCAACTGGCGACTATGCAGGAGTCCATGCGTGTGTTACAACAACAAGCCGTCCCGGGGGGGACCGCAATCCTACATGCTGCCCGGGATAAAGTGCGCTCGGCGTTAAGATAGATGGGCCCCGAGGATGATATCGAGGCGTTCCTGATGGTCTTCGAACGCACTGCGGAACAGGAAAGGTTACTGGCAGAACAGTGGGCCGAAGTAGTGGCGCCATTTTTAGTGGGAGACACACAAAAGGCCTACTTTGACCTCAGTCAAGAGGAAGACAAGAGCTATGAGAGGCTGAAGGGGGAGGTGTTGGCTCGTCTTGGGGTTAATACCTATGTGCGTGCACATCGAGTCTACCAGTGGGCCTTCTCCGAGTCCCGGCCTGCTCGGTCTTAGGCCTATGACCTGTTACCCCTGGTAAAAAAATGGCTGCAGCCTGAGACATTGAGCCCCTCGCAGATGGTGGAACGGGTGGTGGTTGATCGTTTGGTGCATACCCTCCCAAGGGCAATACAGCGCTGGGTGGGACAAGGTGACCCAGGCACCCTGGAGCAAGTGGTTTGCCTAGTCGAGAGATACATGCCAACCCAGGACTTGGTCCGAGACTCCGCCTTCCTGCAAAAGCCGCGTTCACTCTCCCTGCCACAAAGGTGACCTGAGAAGGGGGCTCAACCGCTTAAGGGGGGGAGGTGATTTCCACTCCTGGGAGGCCAAACCTGGGGAGACGAGAGGCCAGGGCCTGGGACACATTGCTGCCAACTGCCCGAGGGCGGCAGAGCCCATGGACTGCGGGTTCGCACGCCGATCCTCCTTTTTCGGCCAGCCGGTGTATGTTGCTGCTTCGCTGCTATCCGCTGATACACCTCCGTTGTGTGCCATCTCTATTAATGGACACCCAGTTAAGGCATTGCTGGACTCGGGGAGTTTAGTGACTCTCGTGCACGAGTCCCTAGTGGCCAGTCGCGCCCCAGGCAAGCAAACCATCAGTATTGTGTGTATTCATGGGGACCGGTGAGAATATCCTACAACCTGTGTGACCCTGTCTACCCTCGGAAGGGAGATACAGCAGGTGGTTGGGGTGGGGCGACAAATCCCTTAAGCTGCCATCCTAGGTAGGGATTGTCCCCTGTTTTGGTCTCTCTGGGAGGGACGGGGTGCAGAGCCGGTGCCCGTTGATCCTGAAGAGGGGCTACCAGCTGTAGGGGTCACCATTAAGGAGGAAGAGTGTCACCCCAATAGCTTGTCCCTAGAAGGGTTGGCTGGTGAGCCGGTGGTAGCCCCATCTGTTCCAGAGCTAGAAGTATCCCGAGACACATTCGGGACCGCCCAGCACCGGGATCCTACATTGTCACGGGCCAGAGAAGGGGTGACTGTCATCAATGGGGTGGCTCAGCACCCGGGAGCCGACTCGGAATTTCCCCACCTGGCCTGGAACCAGGACCTACTGTACCGGGTCGACAAAGTCCGGCAAGAGGTAATAGAGCAGTTGGTGGTACCCCAGCCGTACCGCCGCATGGTATTAGACCTAGCGCATACTCATGTGTTAGGAGGACATCTGGGGGTCCAGAAAACTCAGCTCTGTGCTCTGGGCTGAGCTCTGTAGTCCGCTCGTCTAACAAAGACTGCCTAATTGCTGCAGGCTCAGCGAAGGACCAAAAGAAGGGATCCTGTGGCCGGAGCCAACCCCTTGTCCAGGCCAACACGTGGCCTGTCTAACTTGCACGAACTTGGACAAACCTGCCCCACAATAAGGTGTAGTACTGATCACGGATGTGAGAGACTGTGTGAACAGGCACCAAGACGCCTGCAGTAGTGTTGATTACGAATATTCGAATTTCAATTTTTTTTCGCGAATATTGGTACTTTGAAAATTCGCGAATATTTTGAATATAGTGATATATATTCGTAATTTCGAATATTCTATTTTTTTTTTTAATCAGTACACATGATCCCTCCCTGCTTCTAGCTTGTGGGCCAATGAGAAGGCTGCAGTATATTTGACTTTAGGAGTAGTGTTTGCGAATTTTTGTAATGCGAATTTTTCAACTTACAACTATTATAGCACTATATTAGCTAAATTGCTCTACATTCATATTTTTTTCGAATATTCGCTATATTGCTCTAACTTTGTTTTTTCGAATATTCGTAATATTCTAAAACAAGAATATATAGCAATATAGCGAATATTCGAAAAAAAAACAAAAAAAACGAATATAGAGCAATTTAGCTAATATAGTGCTATAATCTTCTTTGTCTAATAGTTGTAATTTTTTTCTCATCTGAAGTCCAGATTGGAAAAAAATATATAGCACTATATTAGCTAAATTGCTCTATATTCTTTTTTTTTTCGAATTTTCTCTATATTGCTATATATTCTTGTTTTAGAATATTATAAATATTCGAATATATTAGCAATTTAGCTAATATAGTGCAATAATATTTGTCTAATAGTTGAAAGTTTAATTAAATTCGCAATAAATTTCGCATTACGAAAATTTGCATCATGAAAATTCGCATATTACACGATCATTTCCTTGCCGATTTTTCGAGTAAAAAAATCGTAGAATATAACGAATATTCGAATTTGCAAATATTCGATGAATATTCTACAAAATATTCGCGAAATATCGCAAATTCGAATATGACTCCTGCCGCTTATCACTAGCCTGCAGCATTTGGGGCTCCGTTGTGGGAGGTGGGGTTTATGAACATTGCTGTTGTGTGAATTGCATAGTTTTGATGTGATGCACTGGAGTGAATAAAGAGCACGGTTTGGACACAAAGCCTGTCTTCTGAGCCTCTATACTGCCACCGCTACCACCTGCCTACCAGAGCGAACCCCCACAATATAAATATATTTATATATATATATATATATATATATATATATATATGTATATACACTGCTCAACACTTAAACAACACAATGTAACTCCAAGTCAATCACACTTCTGTGAAATCAAACTGTCCACTTAGGAAGCAACACTGAGTAACAATCGATTTCACATGCTGTTGTGCAAATGGGATAGACAACAGGTAGAAATTATAGACAATTAGCAAGACACCCCCAATAAAGGAGTGGTTCTGCAGGTGGTAACTACAGACCACTTCTCAGTTCCTATGCTTCCTGGCTGATGTTTTGGTCACTTTTGAATGCTGGCGGTGCTTTCACTCTAGTGGTAGCATGAGAGTCTACAACCCACACAAGTGGCTCAGGTAGTGCAGCTTATCCAGGATGGCACATCAATGCAAGCTGTGGCAAGAAGGTTTGCTGTGTCTGTCAGCGTAGTGTCCAGAGCATGGAGGCGCTACCAGGAGACAGGCCAGTACATCAGGAGACGTGGAGGAGGCCGTAGGAGGGCAACAACCCAGCAGCAAGACTGCTACCTCCTCCTTTGTGCAAGGAGGAATAGGAGGAGCACTGCCAGAGCCCTGCAAAATGACCTCCAGCAGGCCACAAATGTGCATGTGTCTGCTGAAACAGTCAGAAACAGACTCCATGAGGGAGATATGAGGGCCCGATGTCCACAGGTAGGGGTTGTGCTTACAGCCCAACACCGTGCAGGACGTTTGGCATTTGCCAGAGAACACCAAGATTGGCAAATTTGCCACTGGTAGAGTTGAGCGAACACCTGGATGTTCGGGTTCGAGAAGTTCGGCCGAACTTCCCGGAAATGTTCGGGTTCGGGATCCGAACCTGATCCGAACTTCGTCCCGAACCCGAACCCGAACCCCACTGAAGTCAATGGGGACCCGAACTTTTGGGCACTAAAAAGGCTGTAAAACAGCCCAGGAAAGAGCTAGAGGGCTGCAAAAGGCAGCAACATGTAGGTAAATCCCCTGCAAACAAATGTGGATAGGGAAATGAATTAAAATAAAAATTTAAAAAAATTAAAAATGAACCAATATCAATTGGACAGAGGTCCCATAGCAGAGAATCTGGCTTCACGTCAGCAGAAAATCAGTCTCTTCATGCCATAGCAAAGAATCTGGCTTCATGTCAGCAGAGAATCAGTCTCTTCATGCCATAGCAGAGAATCTGGCTTCATGTCAGCGCAGAATCAGTCTTCATGTCATAGCAGAGAATCAGGCTTCACGTCACCCACCACTGGAACAGGCCACTGTCACATATTTAGGCCCCAGCACCCAGACAGAGGAGAGAGGTCCCGTAACAGAGAATCTGGCCTTATGTCAGCGCAGAATCAGTCTTCATGTCATAGCAGAGAATCAGGCTTCACGTCACCCACCACTGGAACAGGCCACTGTCACATATTTAGGCCCAGGCACCCAGGCAGAGGAGAGAGGTCCCGTAACAGAGAATCTGGCCTTATGTCAGCGCAGAATCAGTCTTCATGTCATAGCAGAGAATCAGGCTTCACGTCACCCACCACTGGAACAGGCCACTGTCACACATTTAGGCCCCAGCACCCAGACAGAGGAGAGAGGTCCCGTAACAGAGAATCTGGCCTTATGTCAGCACAGAATCTGTCTTCATGTCATAGCAGAGAATCAGGCTTCACGTCACCCACCACTGGAACAGGCCACTGTCACATATTTAGGCCCAGGCACCCAGGCAGAGGAGAGAGGTCCCGTAACAGAGAATCTAGCCTTATGTCAGCGCAGAATCAGTCTTCAAGTCAGGCCGGACTGGAGCGGAGCGGTGGGGGAGGACGCGCATGAAGAGGCCGGGCGGTGAAGGACTGGTGAGGAAAGGGTTAGTTGTTTGTGGGGGCGGGGTAGGAGGAAAGGCGGCAGTTGCTAGGGCGGCGGGGGGGCGTGGCCGGAGCGGAGAAGGAGGAAGGAGGCGGAAGTGAGGTCAGTGCGGCCAGGGGATCCAAACGCCCACCCACCCGACCCTAGTGGAGGTGGAATGAGGGGAGCGTTGTTGTGTTATATGTCGCGGCAGTCGTGGAGGCGGGGGAGGTCCTTGAAGTGGAGGAATATGGTGGTACCTGAGGATGGGAGGGCCCCGCGGGAGGGGCTGGACTCTCATTGAGGAGCTGGTAGGAACTAATTACGCGTTCCATCAGTTGCTTCCTCCGAGCTGGGTTCAACGGCTGGGGGCAAGATGGAGACGCAGGTGTTCCAGCGTTTATGGAGTTATTGGGGCTTCTAGGACCTCCCTCGTCATGGGTTAACTTATGTTATTTATTTTGTATGTATTCAATAAACGGCTGCTGTGGCCGATTAAATCCAAGCAGTGGTGTGGTGTGTTTATTTCCTGGGTTAGGATGGGGGTTGGGGGTAGGATGATGGTTGAGCTAGTGGGACTGAACAAATAGCCAGTGCCCTCTTCATGTCATAGCAGAGAATCAGGCTTCACGTCACCCACCACTGGAACAGGCCACTGTCACATATTTAGGCTCAGGCACCCAGGCAGAGGAGAGAGGTCCCGTAACAGAGAATCTGGCTTTATGTCAGCGCAGAATCAGTCTTCATGTCATAGCAGAGAATCAGGCTTCACGTCACCCACCACTGGAACAGGCCACTGTCACATATTTAGGCCCAGGCACCCAGGCAGAGGAGAGAGGTCCCGTAACAGAGAATCTGGCCTTATGTCAGCACAGAATCTGTCTTCATGTCATAGCAGAGAATCAGGCTTCACGTTACCCACCACTGGAACAGGCCACTGTCACATATTTAGGCCCCGGCACCCAGACAGAGGAGAGAGGTCCCGTAACATAGAATCTGGCCTTATGTCAGCACAGAATCTGTCTTCATGTCATAGCAGAGAATCAGGCTTCACGTCACCCACCACTGGAACAGGCCACTGTCACATATTTAGGCCCCGGCACCCAGACAGAGGAGAGAGGTCCCGTAACAGAGAATCTGGCCTTATGTCAGCACAGAATCAGTCTTCATGTCATAGCAGAGAATCAGGATTCACGTCACCCACCACTGGAACAGGCCACTGTCACATATTTAGGCTCAGGCACCCAGGCAGAGGAGAGAGGTCCCGTAGCAGAGAATCTGGCCTTATGTCAGCACAGAATCTGTCTTCATGTCATAGCAGAGAATCAGGCTTCACGTCACCCACCACTGGAACAGGCCACTGTCACATATTTAGGCCCCGGCACCCAGACAGAGGAGAGAGGTCCCGTAACAGAGAATCTGGCCTTATGTCAGCACAGAATCAGTCTTCATGTCATAGCAGAGAATCAGGCTTCACGTCACCCACCACTGAAACAGGCCACTGTCACATATTTAGGCCCCGGCACCCAGACAGAGGAGAGAGGTCCCGTAACAGAGAATCTGGCCTTATGTCAGCACAGAATCAGTCTTCATGTCATAGCAGAGAATCAGGCTTCACGTCACCCACCACTGGAACAGGCCACTGTCACATATTTAGGCCTAGGCACCCAGGCAGAGGAGAGAGGTCGCGTAACAGAGAATCTGGCTTCATGTCAGCACAGAATAAGTCTTCATGTCATAGCAGAGAATCAGGCTTCACGTCACCCACCACTGGAACAGGCCACTGTCACACATTTAGGCCCCGGCACCCAGACAGAGGAGAGGTTCATTCAACTTTGGGTTGCCCCGCAATATAATGGTAAAATGAAATTAAAAATAGTATTGAATGAGGAAGTGCCCTGGAGTAGAATAATATATTGTTAAGGGGAGGTAGTTAATATCGAATCTGCACAAGGGATGGACAGGTCCTGTGGGATCCATGCCTGGTTCATTTTTATGAACGTCAGCTTGTCCACATTGGCTGTAGACAGGCGGCTGCGTTTGTCTGTAATGACGCTGAATACATGTTCAGACAAAACGCTGGCCGCCGGGCAGGCCAGCACCTCCAAGGCATAAAAGGCTAGCTCTGGCCACGTGGACAATTTGGAGACCCAGAAGTTGAATGGGGCCGAACCATCAGTCAGTACGTGGAGGGGTGTACACAGGTACTGTTCCACCATGTTAGTGAAATGTTGCCTCCTGCTAACACGTTCCATATCAGGTGGTGGTGCAGTTAGCTGTGGCGTGTTGACAAAACTTTTCCACATCTCTGCCATGCTAACCCTGCCCTCAGAGGAGTTGGGCGTGACACAGCTGCGTTGGCGACCTCTTGCTCCTCCTCTGCCTTCGCCTTGGGCTTCCACTGGTTCCCCTGTGACATTTGGGAATGCTCTCAGTAGCGCGTCTACCAACGTGCGCTTGTACTCGCGCATCTTCCTATCACGCTCCAGTGTAGGAAGTAAGTTGGGCACATTGTCTTTGTACCGGGGATCCAGCAGGGTGGCAACCCAGTAGTCCGCACACGTTAAAATGTGGGCAACTCTGCTGTTGTTGCGCAGGCACTGCAGCATGTAGTCGCTCATGTGTGCCAGGCTGCCCAGAGGTAAGGACAAGCTGTCCTCTGTGGGAGGCGTATCGTCATCGTCCTGTGTTTCCCCCCAGCCACGCACCAGTGATGGGCCCGAGCTGCTTTGGGTGCCACCCCGCTGTGAACATGCTTCATCCTCGTCCTCCTCGTCCTCCAGTAGTGGGCCCTGTCTGGCCACATTTGTACCTGGCCTCTGGTGTTGCAAAAAACCTCCCTCTGAGTCACTTCGAAGAGACTGGCCTGAAAGTGCTAAAAATGACCCCTCTTCCTCCTCTTCCTCCTGGGCCACCTCCTCTTCCATCATCGCCCTAAGTGTTTTCTCAAGGAGACATAGAAGTGGTATTGTAACGCTGATAACGGCGTCATCGCCACTGGCCATGTTGGTGGAGTACTCGAAACAACGCAACAGGGCACACAGGTCTCGCATAGAGGCCCAGTCATTGGTGGTGAAGTGTGTCTGATCCGCAGTGCGACTGACCCGTGCGTGCTGCAGCTGAAACTCCACTATAACCTGCTGCTGCTCGCACAGTCTGTCCAGCATATGCAAGGTGGCGTTCCACCTGGTGGTACGTCGCATATGAGGCGGTGAGCGGGAAGGCCGAAGTTACGCTGTAGCGCAGACAGGCGAGCAGCGGCAGGGTGTGAACGCCGGAAGCGCGAACAGACGGTCCGCACTTTATGCAGCAGCTCTGACATGTCGGGGTAGTTGCGAATTAACTTCTGCACCACCAAATTCAGCACATGCGCCAGGCAAGGGATGTGCGTCAAACCGGCTAGTCCCAGAGCTGCAACGAGATTTCGCCCATTATCGCACACCACCAGGCCGGGCTTGAGGCTCACCGGCAGCAACCACTCGTCGGTCTGTTGTTCTATACCCCGCCACAACTCCTGTGCGGTGTGGGGCCTGTCCCCCAAACATATGAGTTTCAGAATGGCCTGCTGACGTTTACCCCGGGCTGTGCTGAAGTTGGTGGTGAAGGTGTGTGGCTGACTGGATGAGCAGGTGGAAGAAGAGGAGGAGGAGGAAGCTGAGTAGGAGGAGGAGGAGACAGGAGGCAAAGAATGTTGCCCTGCGATCCTTGACGGCGGAAGGACGTGCGCCAAACAGCTCTCCGCCTGGGGCCCAGCCGCAACTACATTTACCCAGTGTGCAGTGTGCAGTTAGAGAGATATAGCGTCCCTGGCCGTGCAAACCACTCGGGTCTTGTCGTCAGCACATTGTTTGAAGAAGTGCCATGCCAGGGAACTCCTTGAAGCTGCCTTTGGGGTGCTCGGTCCCAGATGGCGGCGGTCAGTAGCAGGCGGAGTCTCTTGGCGGCGGGTGTTCTGATTTTGCCCACTGCTCCCTCTTTTGCTACGCTGTTGGCTCGGTCTCACCACTGCCTCTTCCTCCGAACTCTGAAAGTCAGTGGCACGACCTTCATTCCATGTGGTGTCTAGGACCTCATCGTCCCCTGCATCGTCTTCCACCCAGTCTTGATCCCTGACCTCCTGTTCAGTCTGCACACTGCAGAAAGACGCAGCAGTTGGCACCTGTGTTTTGTCATCATCAGAGACGTGCTGAGGTGGTATTCCCATGTCCTCATCATCAGGAAACATAAGTGGTTGTGCGTTAGTGCATTCTATCTCTTCTACCCCTGGGGAAGGGCTAGGTGGATGCCCTTGGGAAACCCTGGCAGCAGAGTCTTCAAACAGCATAAGAGACTGCTGCATAACTTGAGGCTCAGACAGTTTCCCTGATATGCATGGGGGTGATTTGACAGACTGATGGGCTTGGTTTTCATGCGCCATCTGTGCGCTTTCTGCAGAAGACTGGGTGGGAGATAATGTGAACGTGCTGGATGCACTGTCGGCCACCCAATTGACTAATGCCTGTACCTGCTCAGGCCTTACCATCCTTAGAACGGCATTGGGCCCCACCAAATATCCCTGTAAATTCTGGCGGCTACTGGGACCTGAGGTAGTTGGTACACTAGGACGTGTGGCTGTGGCAGAACGGCCACGTCCTCTCCCAGCACCAGAGGGTCCACTAACACCACCACGACCATGTCCACGTCCGCGTCCCTTATTAGATGTTTTCCTCATTGTTCCCGTTCACCACAATTTTGAGAATGGCAAATTTGGGAATAGTTTTTCAACCCAGAACAAAAAATTTGCTTTTACGGTCGCTACAAATAACTTTACCAGCTAAAACAGTACAGATTTGGTTGAATAGAAATGTGAGGCCTGTTTTTTTTTTGCGCTGTGTGACAGGTATAGGTTTAATCACAGAATTAGACTTCTATCTGCACGGTAGCGTGTGTCTTAGGTTTTTCTGAATGACACTATCAGCACCTTCAATGTAAGATATCCTTTTTGGGATAGATTTCAAGTAGGCCTCATATAGCAGAAACTAGTTATTTTGAGAATGGCAAATTTGGTAATAGTTTTTCAACCCAGAACAAAAAATGTGCTTTTACGGTCACTACAAATAACTTGACCAGCTAAAACAGTACAAATTTGGTTGAATAGAAATGTCAGGTCTATTTTTTAGGCTCTGGGTGACAGGCTCAACTTGCCCCTGATGTAGTATATGGCCAAAAAATAACCAGACTGTTGATGGTTAAATGCACTTCGGTGACACAGGCTCAGCCTGCAGCTGATGTAGTATATGGCCAAAAAATAACCTGACTGTTGATGGTTAAATGCACTTCGGTGACACAGGCTCAGCCTGCAGCTGATATAGGATATAGCACAAAATAACCACACTATTGATGGTTAAATACACTTGGTGATAGCTTGTGCTTGCGCACCACAAGCCACAAAATGGCCGCCGATCACCCCAGACAAAAGTGATCTAAAAACGCTCTGGGCAGCCTCAAAAAAGTGAGCAAGTCGATATTAGCACTTCAATGATCCACAGCTGCAGATCGATCACAGAATGAAGTCTTTTGGAGGAGTTAATCTGCCTAATCTCGCCCTAACGTCGCAGCTGCAACCTCTCCCTATGCTTGAATCAGCAGAGTGACGTGCAGCGCTACGTGACCCAAGCTTATATAGAGGCTGGGTCACATGCTGCACTGGCCAATCACAGCCATGCCAATAGTAGGCAAGGCTGTGATTGGCCTCTTGGGGCAAGTAGTATGACGCTTGTTGATTGGCTGCTTTGCAGCCTTTCAAAAAGCGCCAAGAAAGCGCCGAACACCGAACCCGAACCCGAACTTTTACGAAAATGTTCGGGTCCGTGTCACGGACACCCCAAAATTCGGTACGAACCCGAACTATACAGTTCGGGTTCGCTCATCCCTAGCCACTGGCGCCCTGTGCTCTTCACAGATGAAAGCAGGTTCACACTGAGCACATGTAACAGACGTGACAGAGTCTGGAGACGCCGTGGAGAACGTTCTGCTGCCTGCAACATCCTCCAGCATGACCGGTTTGGTGTGGGGTGGCATTTCTTTGGAGGGCCGCACAGCCCTCCATGTGCTCGCCAGAGGTAGCCTGACTGCCATTAGGTACCGAGATGAGATCCTCAGACCCCTTGTGAGACCATATGCTGGTGCGGTTGGCCATGGGTTCCTCCTAATGCAAGACAATGCTAGACCTCATGTGGCTGGAGTGTGTCAGCAGTTCCTGCAAGACGAAGGCATTGATGCTATGACTGGCCCGCCCGTTCCCCAGACCTGAATCCAATTGAGCACATCTGGGACATCATGTCTCGCTCTATCCACCAACGTCACGTTGCACCACAGACTGTCCAGGAGTTGGCAGATGCTTTAGTCCAGGTCTGGGAGGAGATCCCTCAGGAGACCGTCCGCCACCTCATCAGGAGCATGCACAGGCGTTGTAGGGAGGTCATACAGGCACGTGGAGGCCACACACACTACTGAGCCTCATTTTGACTTGTTTTAAGGACATTACATCAAAGTTGGATCAGCCTGTAGTGTGTTTTTCCACTTTAATTTTGAGTGTGACTCCAAATCCAGACCTCCATGGGTTGAAAAATTAGATTTCCATTTTTTATTTTTTGTGTGATTTTGTTGTCAGCACATTCAACTATGTAAAGAACAAAGTATTTTAGAAGAATATTTAATTAATTCAGATCTAGGATGTGTTATTTTTGTGTTCCCTTTATTTTTTTGAGCAGTGTATAAGCTAACTAACTAACTAACTAACTAACTAACTAACTATCTAATGTAATGACACAGAAAAGCACAGAGCACAGCAATAACACTGCTGTCTCTCGCACATCTGCAAAATACTGGATAAAAGGGCTGCTGGGGAGGTTCTTATATAGTAAGAGGTAGGCAACTTTCCTATTGGTTGCTAGGAATGTTGCTAAGCTCAGACAAAGACATTGCAGCCTTCTTATTGGCCCACAAGCAAGAAGGGAGGTTACTGATGAAAAAAAAATCTAGAATATTCGAAATGACGAATATCTCACTATATTTTAAATATTCACAAATTCTCAAAGTGCCGATATTCGCGATTAATATTCGCTATTCAAATTTTTGCGCCCAACACTACAAATCATTAGTCAGACCACACATGGAGTACTGTGTACAGTTCTGTGCTCCTGTGAACAAGGCAGACAAAGAAGAGCTGGAAAGGGTTCAGAGGAGGCCAACTAAAGTAATAACTGGAATGGGGCAACTACAGTACCCTGAAAGTTTACCATAATTAGGGTTATTCACGTTAGAAAAAAGACGACTGAGGGGAGATCTAATAACTATGTAAAAATATATCAGGGGTCAGTACAGAGATCTCTCCCATCATCTATTTATCCCCAGGACTAGGACTGTGACTGTGACGAGGGGACATCCTCTGCGTCTGGAGGAAAGAAGATTTGTACACAAACATAGAAGAGGATTCTTTACTGTAAGAGCAGTGAGACTATGGAACTCTCTGCATGAGGAGGTGGTGATGGTCAGTTCCCTAAAATAGTTCAAGAGGGGCCTGGATGTATTTCAGGAGTGTAATAATATTACAGGTTATAGCTACTAAAGAGGGGTCATTGATCCAGGGAGTTATTGTAATTGCCTGATTGGAGTTGGGAAGCAATTTTTTTCCCCTTAAGTAGGGAAAATTGGCTTCTACCTCACACGGTTTTTTTCTGCCTCCCTCTGGATCAACTTGCAGGATAACAGGCCGAACTGGATGGACAGATGTCTTTTTTCAGCCTTATAAACTATGTTACTATGTTACAATGCAGTAATACAATTTAACACCACTAGATGGTGCTATAACCACATTAATCACTACAGAAATACCGATACTCTGGCAGACGTGATCTGTAATAATTTTCCCTAACCCTGCTGGGCAGAACAACCACTGCAGCATGTCTCTGATTATGATGATGAAACAGAGGTTTCAACTGCTGTGACTTTCTGCAGTGTGCAGACCAGCAAGTAAGGCAGCTGTGAGGAGTGGGTGGAAGATGATGTGGAGGAAGATGAGGTACTAGACCTCACATGGGATCCAGGTCATCCGAGTAACGTGTGCAGTTTGGAGGAAGAGGTGATGGTCACGCAGTGCCAGCCACACAGCAAAAGAGGGAGCAGGGTGCAAAACCACAAAGGCTGGCTCCTAGCCAGTATGCCTGCTTCTGACTACCAAGCTCAGGCCCAGAGCACACGGAAGCCAGCTCAAAGAAGTTCCCTGGCATGGCAGGTCTTCAGGCAGTGTGCTGATGATGAGACACAGGTGGTTTGCACGCTGTGCAGTCAGAGCCTGAAGCGAGGCATAAATGTTCTAAAGCTGAGCACCACCTGCATGACCAGGTATCTAACTGCAAAACATGAGCTGCTGTGGAGTAGACACCTAAAAAAACACAAAAGATCTGAGTCTCCTCCTGCTCCCTGTTCTGCTGCGGTCTCGGCCTCTTCCTCCCTCTCTGGAGCAACAGGGCACCCCGCAAACAGAGGATGTGACAGTAACACCACCACCAGAGTCACCAAGCATTTTCACACTGTCCCATGGAAGCGTTCAGCTGTCCATCACCCACTTGAGAGAAAGAGGAAGTACCCACCCATGCGTCCTGGCCCTGAATGTCAGCATTTCAAAATTCCTGGCCTTTGAAATGCTGCCGGTCCGTCTGGTGGATACTGACAGTTTTAAAAACATAATGACGGTGGCTGTCCCACAGTACGTGGTTCTAAACCACCACTATTTTTCCAGGCGGGCCAACCCTGCCCTGAATGAACATGTGTCTGGAAAAATCAGGTGTGCACTGCGCAACGTCATCAGTGGCAAGGTCCAAATAACCACAGATACGTGGGCCAGTAAGCACAGGCAGGTTATATCTCCCTAAATACCCACTGGGTAAATGTAGTGGTGACTGGGCCTGAGGCGGAAAACGGTTTGGCGCATATCCTACCACCCCCGAGGATTGCTGGACATTCTCGGTGGCTCCTGTTGCCTCCTTCTCCTACTCTACTTCCTCCTCTACTGCCTCCTCATCCTCTTCTACTGCCTCCTCATCTGGTCAGCGTAACACCTGCACAACCAACTTCAGCACAACCAGGGGAAAACGACAGCAGGCTGTTCTAAAACTCATCTGTTTGGGGGAAAACCCCACACCACGCAGGAGCTGTGCACTAGCATGGAAGAACAGACCGATAAGTTTTTGGTGCCGTTGAGTCTCATGCCCAACCTGGTGGTTTGCGATAACAGGCAAAATCTCACAGCAGCTCTGGTTTGAGGCACATTCCTTGCCTGGCGCATGTCCTGAATTTGGTGCAGAGGTTCCTAAAGAATTACCCCGAGATGTCACAGCTGCTACAGAAAGTGCAGGCTGTCTGTGCGTGCTTTCGGCATTTTCACCCTGTGCTCTCCTGTCTGTGCTGCAGCGTAACTTCTGCCTTCCTGCTCACTGTCTCATATGTGACTTACCCACAAGGTGGAACTCAACCTTGCAGATGCTGGAGAGACTGAGCGAGTAGCCCTCCCATCATCTATTTATGCCTAGGTCTGTGACTGTGACTAGGGGATATCCTCTGCATCTGGAGGAAAGAAGGTTTGTACACAAACATAAAAGAGGATTCTTTACGGTAAGAGCAGTGAGACTATGGAACTCTCTGCCTGAGGAGGTGGTGATGGTGAGTACAATAAAGGAATTCAAGAGGGGCCTGGATGTACACTGGGATGCGAAAGTTTGGACAACCTTTTTAATCGTCATGATTTTCCTGTATAAATCGTTGGTTGTTACAATAAAAAATGTCAGTTAAATATATCATATAGGAGACACACACAGTGATATTTGAGAAGTGAAATGAAGTTTATTGGATTTACAGAAAGTGTGCAATAATTGTTTAAACAAAATTAGGCAGGTGCATAAATTTGGGCACCACAAAAAAGAAATGAAATCAATATTTAGTAGATCCTCCTTTTGCAGAAATTACAGCCTCTAAACGCTTCCTGTAGGTTCCAATGAGAGTCTGGATTCTGGTTGAAGGTATTTTGGACCATTCCTCTTTACAAAACATCTTTAGTTCATTCAGGTTTGATGGCTTCTGAGCATGGACAGCTCTCTTTAAGTCACACCACAGATTTTCAATTATATTCAGGTCTGGGGACTGAGATGGCCATTCCAGAACGTTGTACTTGTTCCTCTGCATAAATGCCTTCGTGGATTTTGAGCAGTGTTTAGGGTCGTTGTCTTGTTGAAAGATCCAGCCCCGGCGCACCTGCCTAATTTTGTTTAAACAATTATTGCACACTTTCTGTAAATCCAATAAACTTCATTTCACTTCTCAAATATCACTGTGTGTGTCTCCTAAATGATATATTTAACTGACATTTTTTTATCGTAACAACCAACGATTTATACAGGAAAATCATGACGATTAACAAGGTTGCCCAAACTTTCGCATCCCACTGTATTTCTGGAGTGTAATAATATTACAGGTTATTGTTACTATAGATGGGTCATTGATCCAGGGAGTTATTCTGATTGCCTGATTGGGTCGGGAAGGAATTTTTTCCCCTAAAGTGAGGAAAATTGGCTTCTACCTCGGAGGGATTTTTTGCCTTCCTCTGGATCAATTTGCAGGATAACAAGCTTAACTTGGATGGACAGATGTCTTTTTTAAGCCTTATAAACGATGTTACTGTTATTTGCTATATTGGCAGAGTAGAAATGTATATATTGGCTGCACCCAGCCATTGTTATTCTCCAGTGCAGTTTGTTCTGTTTGCCATTTCCCAATGTTTTGGTGCCTACCCAAATAAAAAAATAAAAAGAAAACATAAAACTAAATAAAAAAACAACAACAAAAATTGTGTTGGCTATCTCCTCTGCCTCTTCCTCCTACACCTCCATGTTCACCTCCTCCTCCACTCGCACCTCCACCTCCTGGTTCAAGATTATTATTTGTTATATTTGTCCAAAAAATGGCTATAGGTCACAGACAAAATTAACAGATTATATTTATTATTGTGGATTGTTAATTGAACATCATAGACTTTTCATAATTGGACACACTTTTCTTGTTTCTCTTTTGTTGTTCTTCTTTCTTTATTTCTTTGTTCTACCATCTCAGAAGTACATGTACTAAGTACTTCATATATTCCTCCTTCCAGATACCGTCGATAAACGTCATTATTGATCAAAACGTTCAGATAACACCTCCAACTTGGGCCAAGGAATACATCTGCTGTTGGTGCCTCATCTTCACCCATCTTTTTGTGAGTAGTGTATGGCAGTGTCACCAACATTATTAGCCATATCTGTCATTGTGTTGAAGAGCATAAAAGGGGGTTGGGGAGGAGAAAAAGAGGAAAATTTGTAAAAAATAAATAAATTAAAAAGATACAACTCTGATTCCTAGGAGTCCTCAAGGTGTCATATACCAATTTTCAGGCCAATTGGAGCATATTTATTTGTGTAGAATCATAAACTATGTGACAGAACTTAGTACTTAATCAGCCTCACTTCCCAAGTTCCTAAGGGAGCATTCACACGACCCAGTTGGTTTTGCAGTCTGTGTGTTCCGGATCTGTGTGTTCCGTATGTCTTCAGTTATCTTTCAGTTTCCGTTCTGTAAGTCCGTATAATACAGACGTTGAGCTTCCGTGTGTCATCCGCTTTTTACGGTCCGCAAAAAAATGAAATGGGACTGAATTGGGGTTTCCTAGAATGTTTTCAGTCCAGGGGTCCACAAAAAATGGATGACATATGGATGCATTTCCGTGTGCTATCCGTTTTTTTTACGGACCCATTGACTTTCTATGGGGCCACGGACCGCAATTTGCAACCAATTATCGGACATGTTCTAAAATAAAAGGAACGGACACACTGAACGGACAGCACACGGATGACAATGAAAGGCATTCCGCAATTTTTGCGGACCCATAGAAATAAATCCGTGCATTGTCCACAAAAATTGCGGAACGGACGCGGAAGAAAAACATGGTCGTGTGAATGCTCCCTAAGAGATATGCTTCATTTGGTTTTTGCTTGTTATGAGAAGTCTATGTAGTAAGAATTAATGAGTTGGATATTTATGGGGTCATAAAACAAGCATGCCGTCAGTCCACATAAGAATGTCATCATTGTTGCATTAACAAAATAACAGCTCTTTCTCTCATTTTTATTTAAGATCAAGTAAGCTCTGCCTATCTTAATAAAAAGAAGTACTATAATATAATATAGAAGGTAAATGTGTACTGATGAAAGCAACATTAAGACAGTATAAAGTCAATATTGTGAACCAAGAATTCTGCCGCTGAAAAGTGCTATCACTTTATGTTGTATTCATTTGTGTTAAAATTTACTATTAAATAATATTTGTCAGATTTTGACTCTTGTACATAGGAAAGAAAACTATTGTGTAAACAGGCACACAGACCATGTATTATGTAGATTTATGCACCCCCTGCTGTAAAAAAATATGTCATGACATTCAGTAAATAATGAAATATTTTCTTGAAATCATTAAACACCATTATAGAGATATTTTATACTGCACT
The DNA here is from genome assembly GCF_905171765.1 of Bufo bufo. Lineage (NCBI taxonomy): Eukaryota > Metazoa > Chordata > Amphibia > Anura > Bufonidae > Bufo > Bufo bufo. The sequence continues at coordinate 109,592,129 of NC_053397.1, read as the reverse complement.
TGTACAGCGTTATTATGTACTGCTATTATGCAATATTCTAAAGATTAAAGAAAAAAGTTGGTTGTTTTATATTTTTCAGATGAAAAGAATAAATAAAAATAATTATTACTTTACTGACTACATTTGTAAACAAACAATAACAGCGGAAAGACAGAATTTGTCCGCTAATTATCTCTATAATAAATCTAAATATATAATCAATTTTTACCAATCACGGTAAACTATTACATTTACAGTTCAACGGCAAGAAGACATTTACAGTATAAGCACACAAAAAATCCTAGGCACCCTATAGCGATCAGAATTTACACAACCAGGTCTGCAGTTATAGTACATATGTCTTTAATGTCATATATACAAAAGTCCATGTCCCTCTTCTTATATACTTGACCTGTACAGATTTTGTTTAGAAATCCATAAGGCATGTTTTCTGATACTGTAATTTATTTTTATGTAGCATGTACTACTTTTATTAACACAGGACGGCCATGTTCATGAATAGAGCCAAGCTATTCAGCTACAATAGTTTACATTGTTTTGCATCAGGGTCTTACCTGTCATAATTGATGATACCTTTCCAAATGGCTGTATTTCCTTTTACATAAATCACTTTACATGTGAAATGGGAATTAGAGATGAGTGAACTACTTGACATTTGTTTCAGGTCAGGTTCACCAAATTTTTTAAACTGTTTGGTTCAGACCCAAATTGATTTGGGCAAAACTGAAGTTGCTCCATTTGCCCTGAAAGTTAGTATATAACCCCCTTTAACCTTCTATGAATTTTTTACGAAAACTTGTTATCTCTTTTCATTTATTTTTTATGAATTTGTTTCTTTTTCCCTCCCCTATCCCCAAGTTCTCAAATGCAATGACAGCAATAGTAAATGATGTCTGAGTGACAATGATATACATTGCTATGGGTGAACACACATTTGATGGTGTTAATAAACACACTGTGCCGCCATATGGGTTATGCTTTTTATATTCCTAAGCTTCCAAAAATTGGATGCTTAAACACACACAATGTTCATAGGATAAAAAGAAAATACATTTAAAAAGTGGCTTGGAGAACCAAGTGAGCAAAAATTTTGCCTTGACAGTGTCAGAATGCCTGCCCATACGACACGCAGAAGTGTTAATTGTCAGAAGAAAAAGTGGCTTGTTGTGAACGAGCCTAAAAAAAATCTCCCTTTTAATTAGCAGAAGCAGCAGCAGTGAAGTATGGATGTGGAAAGGGTACAGATATAGTTGCATGCGGCTGCAATAGTAGCGGTAGCAGAAGCAGCATAGCATGGAACATACATAGGCTGTCTATGGTAGTAGTAGTAATAGTAGTAGTTGTAGTGGCAGTAGTGGCAGATGCTTTGCATTAATGGTGGTGGCAGTAGGGAATTAGCAGCGAGGAGCATCAGCCAAATGGAACATGTTGACAGGCAGGCAGCAGCAGCCTTATGGAATATGATGGTCGGCATTAGGCAGGATGCAGCAGTGACATGATGGCAGCGGTGGCATGATGGAGACAGCAGCAGCAGCTCTGCAGAACGTGATGATAGGCAGGTCGCAGCAGTGGCATGATGATGTCCAGTAAATGATTGTTATCTAGGTCCTCACCCTCCCTTCCGCTTCTGTGGGATATCATGGTGGGTTCTTTGCCCCCCTTGCTCTGTCCCGACTGCCACTGTTGCTGCCCGAATGCCAATACTGTGGCTACTGGTGCCACTACTGCCATCAACACAGCTATGCTTGGGCTCTGCAGCCTCCTCCTACAACTCCGCCTCTGGGCAGTACAAATGGTGACTGCTCTCACACAAATTGTCAACAGGGAGATTCTTTTGACTATCTGCAATAGAGCGTTGTAGGATTTTCTTGCCACTTCTTCGGAAAAAGGAAGGTGCCCCACCAGATAATATTGTGTGCTCCCCTGTGTATTGGTATAGTAATAATGTATATGCTGGTTTCAGTATATTTCACAACTCCCCCAAAAATTGACACCGTGTGGAGATAGAAATGAAAGGAAACAGCCCTAAACTGGTTAACACTCACAGGATTGTAGGTCGCCTCGTCTAAGTAATGGTGTACTACTGATAACTAGATGCTGGTTTAATTAAATTGAACAGGTCCCAAATTTTTTTTATTCCAACCGTGAGAAAATGGAATTCATGGAAAACACAATTCAGGCCTGATGCTCAATTTCCCGTTATCCCTCACAGGAAAGTAGGTACCCTAGCCTATGTATTGCTGTACTACTCATCACCTATAATTTGGTTTAATTAAACTGAAATTGAATTCCCCCCCCAAAAAAAAAAATAATCCAATCGTGTGGAAACAGAATTCACAGAAAATGTCAATTGAGGCCTGACACCCACAAATTCTCAGGAAAATAGGTTCCCCAGTCCATGTATTGCAGTACTGATCACCTAAATGCTGGTTTAATTAAATTAAAATTGAACCCCCCAAAAAAAAATTCTGTTCCAAACTTGTGGAAATGGAATTCAAGGAAACAGACGATTTAGGCTGGATGCTCAATTTCTTATTACTCACAGGAAGGTAGGTGCCCTATCCTGTGTATTGCTGCACTGCTGATCACCTATATGCTGGTTTAATTAAATTGTGTGTGGAGATAATAAACAGATTTAGCCCTAATATTTTGTTCTCAATCACTGATGTATATGATTTTTCCAACTAAAACAAAAAAATAAAATGAATAGGCGAGATGACCTAACACAGAGTTCTCACTAGTTCTCTATGTGCTATGCTAGATTGATGGTAGAACATGTGTTGTACAGTTTTTGCTTATTCCACCCCCACCCCCAAAAATAAAAGAATTTCTGTGAAAATAGGAAAAAAATAAAAGGATATCCTTGCAGCTCGTCCTTATTCTACACACACAATTCTTCTTCTTCTTTGCACTCTCCCTGGCAATAAAACACAAGCTTGGTTGATTTCTGACTGTCCCTGATTGATTTTTCACTCTCCCTGACACTGTGAGATCATTTTTTGGGAAGACACTATAAGACTCAACCCTCCTTATTCTGTGCTAGGGCAGCTCTCTGCCTGCTGCAGCACTGATTGGTTCATTCAGGGTGTCTGTCAGCCAATCAGGGCAAGTCCATCTCCCCACTTCCTATAATTGTCATGTGAGAACCTGTCTCCTTCCTCCATAGTCTTTTTTGTTTTTTCGCCGACATGTACACTAAAATGGATCTAGGCGCGGCTTTAGTGGATTCGTCCAAAACATTTGAATTCCATCTGAAAAATAGCAATGTTCTCTCATCCTTAGTGTGAATATTAATTCACATGATATGTTTCCAGGATTTTGCAAGTAACACCCTTAAAAGCCTGAAGGTCATTCTTTTCAATCTAATTGGGTCAGAAAAGTAAATAACATTAATAGATATGCCCCAATATGTGTGTCATTTATTTCAGTAGTATTGCTTTAGAAGGTGATTGCATATTACAATTATTTTCTAAATAATCTTTAAGGTGCACTAGTAGATAGATAATGGGAATGTTTTCTTTTGTCTTTATGTTGCCTTGGTTTCAAGAAAATAGTGACAACTGTATTATATAGGTTTCTTTCATGACTAAGCGTAACAGATGAGGTGTAAATTTATATAGGTTTACCTTGATTCATATGTTCCTATGAGCTCAAAAAATGATGTAAGCAGTGAAATTACAAGGCAATTATATCACATCATTGTTCCACCCTCAATTGTTAAACTTTCCCTAAGGATTGTGGTTCATGCGTTATATTGATCTGGGTTGTCATAGAACCAGTATATCATATGCACGTACATGTTTTTTTTTTTCTTTTATAGTTAGATGTGGTCTTTAGTTTTAAGCTTTTATAGGGTAGTGAACTGATTAAAACCAAATACATTATGGGGGTCATTCATTAAACTGAAATACACCAAAATTAGGCATATTTCTGGCACAGATTGCCGCACAATGGTCCTTTGCGCCACAATCTGCAGGTTTTTCTTTCTCACACCAGGCCTAAGAAAGTGGACGTGAGGTGGGCGGGGGAGGGGACCGGCTGGTAGGCCCATCTCATTTCCCATTTTCTACATCTGCTTTAGGCCTCCTGCACACGACCGTTGTGTGCACCCGTGGCCGTTGTGCCGTTTTCCGTTTTTTTTCACGGACCCATTGACTTTCAATGGGTCCGTGTAAAAAACGGAAAATGCACCGTTTTGCAGCCGCATCCGAGATCCGTGTTTCCTGGCCATGAAAAAAATATGACCTGTCCTATTTTTTTCACGGCCAACGGTTCACGGACCCATTCAAGTCAATGGGTCCGTGAAAGAACACGGATGCACACAAGATTGGCATCCGTGTCCGTGATCCGTGGCCGTAGGTCAGTTTTTATACAGACGGATCCGAAGATCCGTCTGCATAAAAGCTTTTTCAAAGCTGAGTTTTCACTTCGTGAAAACTCAGAACCGACAGTATATTCTGACACAGAAGCGTTCCCATGGTGATGGGGATGCTTCTAGTTAGAATACACTACAAACTGTGTACAAGACTGCCCCCTGCTGCCTGGCAGCCCTGATCTCTTACAGGCCGTGATCAGCACAATTAACCCCTTCAGGTGCGGCACCTGAAGGGGTTAATTGTGCTGATCACGGCCTGTAAGAGATCAGGGCTGCCAGGCAGCAGGGGGCAGACCCTCCCCCCCTCCCCAGTTTGAATATCATTGGTGGCCAGTGCGGCCCCCCCCCCCCTATTGTAATAATAGGTTGGTGGCCAGTGCGGCCCCCCCCCTCCCTCTATTGTAATAATTCGTTGGTGGCACAGTGTGCGCCCCCCCCCCTCCCTCCCTCTATTGTAATAATTCGTTGGTGGCACAGTGTGCGCCCCTCCCTCCCTCTATTGTAATAATTCGTTGGTGGCACAGTGTGCGCCCCCCATCGGCCCCCCTCCCTCTATAGCATTAACAACATTGGTGGCCAGTGTGCGGCCTCCCATCTCCCCCCCCCCATCATTGGTGGCAGCAGAGTTCCGATCGGAGTCCCAGTTTAATCGCTGGGGCTCCGATCGGTAACCATGGCAACCAGGACGCTACTACAGTCCTGGTTGCCATGGTTACTTAGCAATAGTACAATAGTAGAAGATTCATACTTACCTGCTGCTGCGATGTTCGTGTCCGGCCGGGAGCTGCCTCCACCTACTGTTAAGTGACAGGTCTGTGCGGCGCATTGCTAAATGAACCGTCACTTACCAGTAGGAGGAGCTCCCGGCCGGACACGAACATCGCAGCTCCCGGGTAAGTATGAATCTTTTACTATTGTACTATTGCTAGTAACCCGCTGCCACCAATGATCGGGGGGGGGGGGGGTAGATGGGAGGCCGCACACTGGCCACCTATGTTGTTAATGCTATAGAGGGAGGGGGGGCCAATGGGGGGCGCACACTGTGCCACCAACGATTTATTACAATAGAGGGAGGAAGGGGGGGGGGCCGCACACTGTGCCACCAACGAATTATTACAATAGAGGGAGGAAGGGGGGGGGGGGCCGAACTGGCCACCAATGATATTCAAACTGGGGGGGGGGGGGGGTCTGCCCCCTGCTGCCTGGCAGCCCTGATCTCTTACAGGGGGATATGATAGTACAATTAACCCCTTCAGGTGCGGCACCTGAGGGGTTAATTGTGCTGATCACGGCCCCCTGTAAGAGATCGGATGCTGCTAGGCAGCAGGGGGCAGTCATGTACACAGTTTGTAGTATATTCTAACTAGAAGCGTCCCCATCACCATGGGAACGCCTCTGTGTTAGAATATACTGTCGGAAATGAGGTTTCACGATCTAACTCATATCCGACAGTATATTCTAACATAGAGGCGTTCCCATGGTGATGGGGACGCTTCAAGTTAAAATATACCATCGGATTGGAGAAAACTCCGATCCGATGGTATAAAAGGGACTCCAGACTTTACATTGAAAGTCAATGGGGACGGATCCGTTTGAAATGGCACCATATTGTGTCAACGTCAAACGGATCCGTCCCCATTGACTTGCATTGTAATTCAGGACGGATCCGTTTGGCTCCGCACGGCCAGGCGGACACCAAAAAGACTTTTTTTTCATGTCCGTGGATCCTCCAAAAATCAAGGAAGACCCACGGACGAAAAAACGGTCACGGATCACGGGAAAACGGGACCCGTTTTTGCGGACCGCAAAAAAATACGTTTGTGTGCAGGAGGCCTAAGGCATAGAAAAAGGTCTAAATCTAAGACAGCTAGGAAGCTGTCTTACGTTAGAAGCGGCGGTAGATCCGCTGAGGTTATGAAGAGTCCTGCACCTCTTCAAAACTCCGGTTCCACTGCAAGGTATAAATGCCCATCTTAATAAATGTGCTCCTATGTGCTGGCATATCCCTGTTCATGCCATGGCCACTTTTTTAGACCTGGGATGAATGGGGAAAAGTTGCAGATTTCAGCTCAAAGTACCTTTGCGCCACAGTCTGCACCAGAAATACGCCTAAGTGTCCAGAAAAGAGGTAGCACAGGAGTGTGCCTAAAATATCAAGGTCACAGAGATAGTGGTATACAAAAATAGTTTTTGTCTGGTAAAATGTTAATAACCACAAGAGCAGATGACAAAAAACATCATCCTTGTACTCTACCCACTCTCAATGTTCTGTGGTTTCAGTATGAAACTCAATAGTAAACCCGAAGAAACGTTGTGATACTTTATTTGGGCAATTACTTCATTTAAAAAAAATTGTGTGAATTGTGTAGCATAGTCCATTCAATACATGGAAATATCATGCCACAAATCTGCTCTATGAATGAAAAACATTTGTAATGCACTTTTCTCAGAGGTTATGTACACCTTAAAAGGCAATTTTTGTTGATGATTACTCATTTTTGGCTAACGATCATATTTTCAATTGGTCTTTATTAAAAATATTGAGCCATTCTGTCACAAAGGGTTAACGGTTTTTCTAGCTGTGTGACTGGTACTTTTGCCAGTCATCTAATGAACCTTATCTCTAAAATACTAAGATGTAATAAACACTTATTTAAACCACATTCTTATCAGTAAGATAAGAACTGAGCTATAATGAGTGTTTATAAGGTCAGAGAGTAGAGATAAGGAGCCTGTCAGCTCCCTGTCTGACAGAAGAGAGAGAAAATCCAGAGCCTGCTACTAGAGGATCTCAGCTATGTACAGCAAAAGGGCTCCATATTTTTAATAAAGACTACTTGAAAAAATGATTTTTAGGCTCCTTTCACACTAGCATTTTTGCTGGATCCGGCAGGGTTCAGCAAAAAGGCTTCTATTACTGGTAATACAACCATCTGCATCCGTTAAGAATAGATCCGGTTGTATTATCTTTAACATAGCCAAGACGGATCCGTCATCAACTCCATGAAAGTCAATGGGAAATGGATCAGTTTTCTATTGTGTCAGATCCCAATACCAGAAAATAAAAACGCTGGTGTGAAAGTAGCCTTAGCCCAAAATTAGAACAATGCAATAATTTAAAAATTGCCCCCAAGGTGTACAGTCGTGGACAAAAGTTTTGAGAATTACATAAATATTGGAAATTGGAAAAGTTGCTGCTTAAGTTTGTATAATAGCAATTTGCATATACTCCAGAATGTTATGAAGAGTGATCAGATGAATTGCATAGTCCTTCTTGGCCATGAAAATTAACTTAATCCCAAAAAACCTTTCCACTGCATTTCATTGCTGTCATTAAAGGACCTGCTGAGATCATTTCAGTAATCGTCTTGTTAACTCAGGTGAGAATGTTGACGAGCACAAGGCTGGAGATCATTATGTCAGGCTGATTAGGTTAAAATGGCAGACTTGACATGTTAAAAGGAGGGTGATGCTTGAAATCATTGTTCTTCCATTGTTAACCATGGTGATCTGCAAAGAAACGCGTGCAGCCATCATTGCATTGCATAAAAATGGCTTCACAGGCAAGGATATTGTGGCTACTAAGATTGCACCTCAATTAACAATTTATAGGATCATCAAGAACTTCAAGGAAAGAGGTTCAATTCTTGTTAAGAAGGCTTCAGGGCGTCCAAGAAAGTCCAGCAAGCTCCAGGATCGTCTCCTAAAGAGGATTCAGCTGCGGGATCGGAGTGCCACCAGTGCAGAGCTTGCTCAGGAATGGCAGCAGGCAGGTGTGAGCACATCTGCACGCACAGTGAGGCGAAGACTTTTGGAAGATGGCCTGGTGTCAAGAAGGGCAGCAAAGAAGCCACTTCTCTCCAAAAAAAACATCAGGGACAGATTGATCTTCTGCAGAAAGTATGATGAATGGACTGCTGAGGACTGGGGCAAAGTCATATTCTCCGATGAAGCCTCTTTCCGATTGTTTGGGGCATCTGGAAAAAGGCTTGTCCGGAGAAGAAAAGGTGAGCGCTACCATCAGTCCTGTGTCATGCCAACAGTAAAGCATCCTGAGACCATTCATGTGTGGGGTTGCTTCTCATCCAAGGGAGTGGGCTCACTCACAATTTTGCCCAAAAACACAGCCATGAATAAAGAATGGTACCAAAACACCCTCCAACAGCAACTTCTTCCAACAATCCAACAACAGTTTGGTGAAGAACAATGCATTTTCCAGCACGATGGAGCACAGTGCCATAAGGCAAAAGTGATAACTAAGTGGCTCGGGGACCAAAACGTTGACATTTTGGGTCCATGGCCTGGAAACTCCCCAGATCTTAATCCCATTGAGAACTTGTGGTCAATCCTTAAGAGGCGGGTGGACAAAGAAAAACCCACTAATTCTGACAAACTCCAAGAAGTGATTATGAAAGAATCGGTTGCTATCAGTCAGGAATTGGCCCAGAAGTTGATTGAGAGCATGCCCAGTCGAATTGCAGAGGTCCTGAAAAAGAAGGGCCAACACTGCAAACACTGACTCTTTGCATAAATGTCATGTAATTGTCGATAAAAGCCTTTGAAACGTATGAAGTGCGTGTAATTATATTTCGCTACATCACAGAAACAACTGAAACAAAGATCTAAAAGCAGTTTAGCAGCAAACTTTGTGAAAACTAATATTTGTGTCATTCTCAAAACTTTTGGCCATGACTGTACATAGCCTATAAAGCCCAAGGATAGTTGTGTGGCTGAAGCAACTACCTGGGAAGTCAGTGGCTGGCATATAGGAACTCTCAACACAGAACAGGGTCAATTTCATAGGAAGCCAATTTGCCTATTTGTATATTTTTGGAGTGTGGGAGGAAACTAGAGTACCCAGAGAAAACCCACGCAACCACGGGGAGAACATATAAATGCCATGCAGATGTTGTCCCTGATTCAGATTCAAACTCAGGACATCAGCCCTGCATGGCACCAGTGCTAACTACTAAGCCGCCATGCTGGCCAAACCAGGCAAATGTCCAAAAATTTCCAAATGTCAGATTACTCCTTGCTCCAGGGCACAACAGACAAAACATGGATTTCATCCAATGGTCCATAACCTATGGCCTAGCAGTGCCCATGAAAAACAAATGACAGAGGGCAAAAAATGGATATGAATGCCAAAAATTAACTCTTCTCAAACATCTTTGCGGATGAAATACTGACCCTGACGGCAAGGTTTGCACTTACCAGGGTGGGTGCTCTGACTATGCCGAAGGTAGGATAGTTTGGAGTACTCAGCTAATTGATAGGGTGAAACTAGACTCAATAACTGGTACTATGTTACTATACCTAACTTCTTTAATGGTCTAAAGTGTCATCTCAGTATAAAGGTACAACAGATGCACCAGAGACATATACTTTATTTAGTAACCAGAAATATGCCTATATTAGGTGTATTTCTGGTGCAGAAGGTCCTTTTGCGGCGCAATCTATGACTTTTCCCCGCTCACGCCAGGTCTAAAAAAGTGGACTGGGAAAGGGACGGGCTGGTAGACCCATCTCATTTACCATTTTCTACACCTGGTTTAGGCGTAAAAAATGGCATAAATGTAAGACAGCTATAGGAAGCTGTCTTAAATTTAGAAGCAGCGTTAGATCCGCCGGAGTTATGTAGAGGCCGGAGCCTCTACATAACTCCGGTGGATCCACCGCCAGCTATAGCAGATATTAAGACTGGAGTCTAAAACGCAGGTCTTAATAAATGAACCCCATAGTGTTTTGAAGCTACTTCATTTTTTTACATAATTTTATTTTTAAAGAATTCGAATAAACGTAAACTTTTAGTGATTCCACCATTTTGATTTGAAAGGGTGCAGATAGGGAGTTAGAACAGGTGTGTACCTAGAGTATAAAGGTCACAGAGTGATCAATGAAATACTGACCATTATTTTATGGACCTCCAACATACACAGATGCGTGAATAAGACCTAACAAATGTGTCCTGCTGTAGCTGTCTTCACTGAAAAGTATTAGCAAAAATGTTCCATTAGATGCAATTCTCACACATGGCATGAGAGGAATTTAAAAAGGGGTGGGGTGACTCCTGTCTGCGTACCTTGCATGGAGCAGGAATTTTTTCCTTTGAGACTGAATTTGTAGATCTCGCACTATGACTTTAGTTGGGAAAAAGCAGGAATGTACTAAATAGATCTTTGTCTTCTTTCACTTCAGTAGCTATTCAACTACATACCTAAAGAGAGTTCCAACCTACATCAAGTAGAGTAACAAGCTCAATACAGAAAATTTCTGGAAAATTACACATCACTAGAGAATTCCTCCTCTGATGTAAAAAAACATTAAAAAATCCTTTAGATTATTAGTGTTGGGCATGAATATTCTAATCGCGAATATCGCAGCTTTGAGAATTCGCGAAGATTTAGAATTTAGTGCTATATATTCGTATTTACGAATATTCTAGATTTTTTTCCATCTGAACCCATGATCCCTCCCTTCTTTTTGCTTGTGGGCCAATGAGAAGGCAGCAATGTCTTTGTCTGAGCTTAGCAACATCCCTAGCAACCAATAGGAAAGTTGCCTACCCCTTACTATATAAGAACCTCCCCAGCAGCTATTTTCTAAAGTTTATTGCAGTAATGAAAGAGACATCAGTCTCATTGCTGTGCTCTGTGCTTTGTTGTATTACATTAGACAGTTAACTTATATATATATAATTCAGATAGTTAGGGGGAGATAGTCAGTGTAGGTTAGATTGTTATATAGTGTAGCTGTACCAGTGCAGGCTGTTAGGTAGTGTGATAGGTTCTGCTGTCCATACATACATGCTACAGACATAGTGCTGTGATGTCACAAGTTGTACGTATTGCGAAAAAATATGTGCATCATTAATTGCCGAAAATTTGCAAGCACAAATATATTGGATCACTCTAATCAGCATATAAAGCTACTCTAATGTTCTGCCGTGCCAACCATTTTCTCCAGTCTCAGGAAACTTATACCAGCTTGAAAAATGTAGCATAAGTGTCCCACGCCTGTATTTCACGTGCATTACGCGAATATTACATTGCCGATTTTCGCAATCAAGAAAATAATGCCGAAATTCGTGAATATATGACAAATATTCTACAAAATATTCGCGAAATATCTCAAATTCGAATATTGCCCCCGCCGCTCATCACTATAGATTATAAGATTTTACGTCAAGCTTCTGTCAGACTGATGACTTTTAATGCTTCCTATAATTGTACAGAACCACAGTATTGGTGCTATTGAATAAAAGATTCCACTAATAATAAAAATGATATACAGTTTAGCATTGTATTAAATGTAGAACTAGATGAGTTTTGTTGTCTCTTTCTGTCAGTTCTCTTTAGATCTTGGTGGAGGGAGGGCAAACAAATGCTGGTAAATCATGCTAATGTTAACAAAATATGTTGTTTGAATTATTACATTAATGAGAACAGGCTCGGACTGGCCCCCAGTCTCCTGCGCCCGAGATAAGATGGAGGAGTAATTATTTCTCCTTTCTCAGGAGAGATAATTATTGTAACCACTAGGTGTCAGTATCACACAGTGATGCAGCCTCCTACGGATGTACATTGTACAGGAGGCCCAGCAGTATTTTCTAGACTTCTGGGGCTGCTGGCTGTGAAGGAGGAGAGAAGGTGTCTGCCTCCTCCTGTGCTCCCTGTTGTCAAGAAACTGTGGCTGCTGGAGAGGAGGACTCCTCTGCGGTGCTGGACTGATTTCTCAGATGTGTGACAGTAGTGAGCTGTAGGAGACTGTAAGGGGGAAATAGGGGATTTGTTTATTGCAGACACAGATCTATGAATGTGTGCTGCTCTCTGCAGAGTTCAGAGTGGCATTGGGGGGACTCTGCCCTAGGTCCCCCCAATGCCTCTGCTTTAGATACACCCCCATAAGTGCCCCAGATGACCCCACTCTAAATGCACCACTAATATTGCCTCTCCTCCAGTTATGACCACCCTGCAATCTATCAGTGGTGGTCGTGCTTGAACATTTTAGGATAAAGCACTAGCCTATGTGTGCTCCCATGGTCCCGGCCACTAGAGAGGCTGACGCTTTTGCCTATAGTGTGAAAGCATGACCACCACTGCTGGATTGCAGGGTTGTCTGTAATCATGGAAATGAGCAGTGTATAATGTAATGGAAAAATGAATCCAACCAGCAAAGGAACAAATATGGATAATAACAGTATATTTGTAAGTTGCTTATATTAACTTTCTATACATGATTAATGCCACTTACTGAAGTAGACAACCCCTTTAAGACCCTTGTGTACATAGATTGGCGGTAATGTAATTGAATGTCTCAGGACCCCTTTTTTCATGATTAGTGGGTGTTCCAGCAGTCAGACCCCCAGCAATCTGATATTTATCACCTATCCTGTAGATAGGCAATAGGTCATTATGGTAGGACAACCCATTTAATTATAATGTAGATTATGTACAATATGAGGAGGTTAAGATTTGGATATTTTCATGCCAGACATTTATGCTTAAAGGGGTTAAAGGGTTTGTCTCACTTCAGTAAATGGCATTTATTATGTAGAGAAAGTTAATACAAGGCACTTACTAATGTATTGCCTCCATATTGCCTCCTTTCCATCACATTATACACAGCACGTATCCGTGGTTATTACTACTGTGCAATCCAGCAGCGGTGGCCGTGCTTACACACTATAGGGAAAGGCTGGAAGTGCGCATAGGCCAACACCTTTACCTATAGTGTGCAAGTACGGCCACCACTGCTGGATTGCAGAGTGGTCAAAACCATGGATACGAGCTGTGTATAATGTGATGGAAAAGAGCCAATATGGAGAATCAGAATACATTAGTAAGTGCCTTGTATTAACGTTCGCTACATAATAAATGCCATTTGTTGAAGTGAGTCAGTCCCTTTAAGTGTGGTACACTTAATAGGGTTAGGCAAAAAATGTCTTGGTGTGTGCATTACATGTTTCCTATGTGTGATAGGGACTGCATGTGTCTTGTTTCTGACTGACTTAAGTGCAGGATATCCATATATGTGTAAGGCTACTTTTACACTTGTGGTAGCAGGGTCTGGCAGGCTATTCCAGTTAGGGAACAGCCTGCCAGATACGTGCTTACGCTAGCCCACCATGCTGCCGGAGGTCCGCTCCGGCCCCATTCACTATAATGGGGGTGGGGCCGGAGGTCCGGCCACAGCAAGACAAACATGCCGAGAAATGGACAGACAAAGACTACAGCAGACTTCCGGCGGCACGGTGGGCTAGCGTTAGCACAGATGCGGCAGGCTGTTCCCCCGCAGGAACATCCTGTCGGACCCTGCTATTGCAAGTGTGAAAGTAGCCTAAATTCTGCCACATGTATGTTTGTGCATTTTGCTGTGAGTGTCTACCATCATACTTCATCTTTAATATTTCACTGTAAGGGCTCATGAACACGATTGTTGGATGTTTTGCAGTACGCAAATTGCCTATCGGCAAAACATGGATACTGGGTGTGAGCATTCCACACTATGCGGAACAGAACAGTTAGCCTCTAATAGAACAGTCCTATACTTGTCTGTAATGCGACAATATTAGGACATGTTCTATCATTTGGTTTCATATATCGGCCACAAAAAAAATAAATAGTACAGACACGGAAAAAAAATAAGTCCCTAGGTACCCCAGTCCGACACTGAATGAGACAAGGGGCACTATCACTTTTAATTGAATCACTGTAAAGCTTGACAAAATGTCTTGGTGAATAGTGGTTATGTATTTTTTTTATTATTACTGTATATAACTGCTTTAACCACCTCCCAGTGCTGTAAAAGAAGCCAAGAATGATTAATGACATGTACATCCTGAAGTTAGCAGCTCTTCATTTCCACTTGCTGTATTTGGTCTGTATTTCCTACCCATCTGATGTTGCTTCATGATGTTGTTTCATGGTATTGTAATACTACATTAAGTAATAAGGAAGAGTCAAATCGGTCACACATAGTAATACATCAAAAGTATGCTTAAGGGGCATCTATTTTAACCACTGTGGAAGAAACATTCTGTTTCGAAACATGTCTGGTTATTGACATATGGCGGTGCAGTAACATAATAAAACTAAACTAAATTTTTAATAATAACTTTTAATATTGGCCAAACCGAATGCCTTAATTGGGACACGCTTACCTCTCGTGCCCCTCTCCCTGGATGTATGCCATACGCTTCCCAGGAGTGTCTATAGTTACACTGCGGAGTTACGCCATATGCCCTTCAGCAAGTGCAGCTAGTTTAGCTATAAGCCCCGTGTCCCCTGATGATTCATGGGGCTTTCTTATATAGACATAGTTCGATATATTATTTTGATGAAACGCGTTGGAACACATGAATGTATCATGACGATTTGAATACACTCATTTTTCCAGCACCCGATCAGGTACCCACTCTTTAGCCTCCAGGCACAACCTCCGGTAGGGTTTTCCAAGGGGTCCTAGATCAGGGTAAAGGTTCCGGACGGGGCCACCCCTTGCGGGGCATGGACCCCGTGTTAGGAGGATACTAGGGTCCAATAGCTCAAGTATGGCGCAACAGGGTCAGCTTTCCCTCCCTGAGGCTTCCCCACTTCAAAGACCATTTACCTGACAAGCTCATAGCTGAAGCATCATCTCCAGAATGGATACCGGGTATTGAGCTCGCAGGATCAAAGTAACCTCCCTTTCCACTGGCATTTTGTTCATTGCGAACAGCGTTGATTATCTACCAAAACCGGTAAGACCTTTCCTTTTTTATTTGAAAAGGTACATTTCCAGATCCAAAATCAGTTTAGGGGATTCTGGCGTACGGACCTGAGGTTTTGTGACCTTGCCTCACCCCTGTAGAGCATGGTCTGAGGTCCTGTATCTGTTTGTGTGTTTATGTTTGTAGGGGCTTTTCTCTTCTTGAGGATTTTTTCTTTGCAATATTAAAAGTTTAGTCTTATTATGTTACTGCCTCTCCTTTGACTTTCTGTATTTACGCTTTGAGCAGTACTTAGGGAGAGGTGCGAGCGCACTGTTCTCTCCCGGGGTGACAAATCCGTTTTCTGACATATGGCGGTATTTTCTATCAAGTACTAAAGTGAAAATCCTGACTTTATACTTACAGAGAGTGCATGTGTAAGGAGAGTCTGCCGACACACAAGGAGAACTGCAAGGTGCAGCGAGACGTAGAGGCAAGCAGTGAGTGGGGTGAAGCAGAATATGAGTGAAGAACATCAGTGTGAGCTCCCCCAGTAAACTCCTGCCACGAAGCACTACAAATCACAACATATCCTGAAAGATCTTGAGGATTGGTGAGAAACTCTGTTGCGCAATTGATTTTACCATCTAACTAATTGACAGCAGAGAACACTCCTGCACCAATGTATAAATAAAATGTCTTACATTATATGGACACTGGTATTAATTGATATATAACAGTGATTTTTGGCACTAGCATTTTATACCATATGGACATTATCAACAAGTGACTGACAAATAACAGTGTTTTAGTAAACACATTCATCTGAATAGGCATCAACTTGATATATAAGACATTAACTTCTTACCACATTTAGGATATTGAAAACAGCCTTTTTTTGCAAAAGTATCTGTGCTCCTTTTATGAGTGATCTCAGGATACTATCAGTGTTGCCTAACAAGCTGCAGTAGAGAAACTGTATTACCTAAGACTTTGATGTGAAGATATTAATGGAATGCAGAGACACACTTAGAAAAGACATTACTAGCCCTAAGCATTAAAACAAATGAAACATAGTAAAATACTGTATAATGCAATGTATAAAGGTCTCTCAAGAAACATAGCATTCTATCATCTAGGTATAGAAGATAATGTTGGGTCAGTTGATTTTGACTGAGAATCTGGAAGATTCATGGGAGAAAAAGCAAACAAGACCAGTGCCTTGATAATCTTGCTCATACCAGTTGCCACTAAAAGTGTGGCACTCTGAGTATGAACAGCATTTAAAGATAACAATTAAGAAGCTACAGGACTCACCGGAGTGCCAGAGCTTCTCCTGAGATTTCCTATCTACACTCCTAGAAGAATTCTATTTTCATGAACATCATAACAAAAGTTCTTCAGAACTGCAGTGTCTATGGAAGGCAACCCTATAGTTAATGGCTTTACCTTTTTAACCATTAACAAAAAAATGATAGACTCAGTGGCAGCAGTTCTGAGAAGTTGTAGGCTTCCTTCCTGCTCCCGGCTTAGATTCTCCAGGTAAAATATGTACTGTAGACTGGGTCATCTACTGGACTAAACTACTCATCTGCCTGCTCAAAAGTGGGAATCATATATGCAGAAAGCTATTCTAGTAGTTCCTAGATCTACTGACTGGTAGAAACCCCAGAAGAGGATTCTATTAGCAAAATGGCAATTAATTCTTACCCATAATACGGTAGGTCGTGCCTATTTCCTTCTGAGGTTCTATCATAAGATTATTCATTTCTCTCCTTAAAAGTTTTCTTCCCTATCAATATTACATTAGCAAAAGTGATATGTATGAACCAAGTATTCTCAGCTAAGAAGCTTGCTAATGATTCTCTTTAGACAAGGTAGTGCTGAGAAGAGTTCCTTTTACATTTAAGCACATCAATAGATCTCCGTGCATTCTGCTTTTACAAACTTCTTCAAAAGAGGAGGACTTGCTCTTTTCTTTAGTCTAGCAGTAAATAAAGGATTAAGAATATAGTGTGTGTCTTCCATTTCATGCACAGCACAGAAGACGGAAGTAACAAGGTAAAAGACCCTGACGTCTCATGTTCATGTTCTGCCCGCCCACCAAGGGAGGGACATGCTTTTGCTATATAAGTGCCAGCAGTCAGCATGTGTTCTCAGAGAGCAGGAGTCCACAGTACTACAATTACTACAGATTCCTGCTACAATCCATCCACCGCTGGAATGATTACACTTGGGCTTTTCTTATTTTCCCTCCTCATTTCTTCATATGCAGGTAAATGTTCACAAATTTTCCTAATACAATGTTATATTTGTTTATTTTTTTCTAAAGTTTAGCAGCAGCAATTGGTAATGTTTATAAGTTTCATTGTTATTGGCTTTTAGAAAGTAAAATCCTCTTCTGTAGATCATCATAAGTTGATATTTTATAGAACATAAGAATGCTTATATAACACATATACTATTGGAAGAGACAGTATGTTGAATTGAGCTTGTAGCCAGGTTGTAGTCTACTGATGTAGCACAGCTTTGAGTTAGCCTGATATAGCAGAGGTGAGTTTATTATTTGGAACATCTCGTAATATTTTAATGTGTTACTGTCTGTGGTTTTCCACCGGTCTGTTAACTCATTTACACATTTACCCAAAGGGTTAAAATTCAATTACAAGTCAGTTCAATGTATCTAAGCTGCTTCTAAATTGAATACAGTATAGTTACAGATTAACCTGCGCTCAGCAACTTCAATAATAATAAAATTTGAGATTGAACTATAACGTTTCATTAATGTATTTGATTTTTCCAGCCAACCCTTGCTGCTCTAACCCATGTCAGAACCGAGGTGTGTGCATGACTATTGGCTATGAGAGATATGAATGTGATTGCACAAGGACAGGATATTATGGTGAAAACTGCACTTCACGTAAGTAGCTCCACAATTCTCCTTCTGTGTCACTGGGTGATTTTGTAAAGTAGATTGTAATCTCTATTCTTTTCTCTCTCTGCAGCGGAACTTTTAACATGGCTGAGAGTCACCTTAAAGCCTTCACCCAACACTGTTCACTACATCTTAACTCACTTTAAAGGCATATGGAATATAATTAACAATATTTCATTCCTGCGAGATAGGATTATGCAATATGTGTTAACATGTAAGTAGACCTCTTGTCTATATTCTGCTGTTCTTAGGCTAGTAGTCAAATTCCATTGCTGGTTTCACAGGAAATTCCTTCCTACATAGTATAGAGAGAACCTGAGATAAGAATACCTTGTCTACCTAAATTCTGTTCCTTGTAGATGGGAGAACACTGTATATTTCTCTCTACTACATTATTAAGCTTGATATTAATTTACAGAGCCAGAAACTCCACCACTAGGAACCCCAGATAATGAAGCCCTGATATGCTTCATGAGACATAGCTTAAATTTATTTACAGTTATAAAGCCATATGATATGAACATTTTATATTAAATAATAAATACCATAATGGTGAGGCTGGAATATGCTGTGAGAATTTCCTTGACAGATAAACCTTCAACACTGTCCTTAGATAGTTTTACAATTTTCACTTGAATTTGCCAAACAATAAATTCCATCATCTAGCATCTTTGTTCCTTGATGGCAAAAAATGTGTTGGATCACAAATATCTCTCAGCAATCCACCTCAGAGGTGCACAATATATGAATAGAGGAACTGGCTTAATAAAAGTTGTTCAGCTGACAATTACCTAAAGTCTTGTCCAATCTTGACCAATAGCCTATGCAGCATGTCTATGATTATTCTCACAGATGGTGATTTATTTTTTGCCTCTTTTACAGCAAGGTCTCACTTGATCGATAGCCCACCTACCTACAACAGCTACTATGATTATAAAAACTGGGAAGCATATTCCAACATTTCATACTATACTCGATCATTGCCACCAGTAGGGGAAGACTGCCCAACACCAATGGGAGTTAAAGGTAGGTTATTTGCCTGAAATAGTTCAAGCCTTTGTTAGACTATATCATATCACATTGTATTAAACCAATAGGCATTTGTTGTAAAACCTTAATATCTGCATTCCATAAAGTGTAATTGTAATGCAGTAAATCAATTTCAAACATGAACATAGTTGACGCATGCTAGTCATGCACTGATCCAGTCATAGTGTACATTGACTTCTACCAATAGCACTTTTCATCTGTTTCAAAAAGATTTTTTGTTTCTATTCATATCAGATAACTATGTTCACACCCAACATAACCTTTTCTGAGACAGAAGTTGTGCTAATTTCTTAATCTCCTATTCCTATGTCTTTCAGGAAAGAAGGAACTCCCAAGTGTCAAGGTAGTTGTTGAGAAGTTCTTACTGAGAAGACAGTTTATCCCTGACCCACAAGAAACTAATATCATGTTTGCATTCTTTGCACAACACTTTACACATCAGTTTTTTAAAACTGATGTCAAGAGAGGCGCTGCCTTCACTAAAGCTTTGGGCCATGGGGTAAGAGCATAATGGCTTGTGTTTCATTTGTTTGTGTTTTATTATATTGTTTGTAACTTAATCTACATGCAATTCTAAAATGATTCTAAGTAAGACTGTAAATATGTTCTTCAGGTCGATTTAAGTCACATCTATGGAGAAACTTTAGACAGACAACACCAGCTACGACTAAAGGAGGATGGAAAGTTGAAATACCAGGTGATTATCTTATTTCAGAGTGTACCCCAAATACATTCTGTACAATTCTCTGCTGTCATTTATGTAAACTGAGAAACATTATATTAATCATATACATATATTTTTACTATAGATTATTGATGGCGAGATGTATCCTCCAACAGTAAATGAAACTGGGGTTGTGATGCTATATCCACCACATGTGCCAGAACATCTTAAACTTGCTGTTGGGCAGGAAGTCTTTGGTCTTGTCCCAGGTTTGATGATGTATGCTACCATTTGGCTAAGAGAACACAATCGAGTCTGTGACATTCTTGTGCAGGAGCATCCTGAGTGGGATGATGAACGTCTGTTCCAAACTACAAGGCTTATTTTGATTGGTAAGTTTAAATACTGTTATGTGTTAAAGGAACGTCATTACATCATTTCAATATTATCTTGTTCACATAATCTTTATCAGGTTGTTACTTGTGTTGTCAAATGGATCAGAAATAATCTTGTATGATGGCACATAACTACAACAGATGCAGTTGTTTGGCCAAGCTAGCATGGGGCAAATTAATTGATTTTGTCACACATATGTCAGCAGAGATGTGTATTGGCTATGCTTGCTACAAAATACACTTTTTAAATGTATTTTATAAGAAACCATTCTAAAAAAAAATCAAGAGAATGAAGGGGACTCAGTCCTGATTCAGTGCCCCATGACCTTCACAGTCTCTCTCTGTGCATTGGCACCCAAGAGGAACTGCAGCATAGGTTTATTCAAATGAATAGGACTGTCTGCAGTTATCTGCACAGTCGGGTGGTTGACAGCGCCACTGTAGAGATATAACAGTAAATGTGAAATCATTAGTGATGGTATATGCTAGTGATATGCCATCACTTTATAAGATGGGAATCCTCTGTAATGACGCTTTCAAAAAGTGTCTAAAATGTACAGTATTTCATTGTTAATCTGTTCACCCTGGAGTATAATATATCTATGTAATTTTCTTAAAGGTGAAACCATCAAGATTGTAATTGAAGATTATGTACAGCATCTAAGTGGGTATCACTTTAAGCTGAAGTTTGACCCAGAGTTGCTGTTTAACCAAAGATTCCAGTACCAGAATCGAATTGCTGCAGAGTTCAATACTCTGTACCATTGGCATCCTCTTCTGCCAGACTCTTTCCTGATAAGTGACAAGGAATACAACTATCAACAATTTCTTTACAATAATTCTGTCATGCTGGAACACGGAATATCACAGATGGTTGAATCGTTTGGCAAGCAAAGTGCTGGAAGGGTAAAAAACATTATTAACCATATATCATTATATCTGTATTCTCTCTCTCTGTCTCTCTCTCTCTCTCTCTATATATATATATATATATAATTTTTTATTTCTCTTAAATAGGTGGCTGGTGGTAGAAACTTTCCTGCAGCTGTGTTTAGAGTGGCCATGGCTTCCATCGAGCAAAGCAGAGAGATGAGATACCAATCCTTAAACGAATACAGGAAGCGTTTTATGCTGAAACCTTTCAAATCCTTTGAGGAGCTCACTGGTAAGATTTTAACTGCGTCTTTTCATTACTACTGCAGGGAGCTGCTCAAGCCATGGGGTTAATTGTATGGTTTTGTTTAATTTCATAAGTCACGGGGAGTCCTAGTTCTTACTAAACATCATTGTTAAGAAGTGACAGCGTGTAGTTAAAACAATAATGCTGAAATCACAGACACGCACAGGAGATTACAATGAACAGTTTCTGCACAGATTAACTTTGTGTTTACCAATCAGACAACTCCTTTATAAATTCATGCAAACTAAAGAGCTTTAGACCTTCAACTAATGCAAATTAGTTAACGGCATCATCTTGTACTAAGACTGAAGACAAAATCTTCTCTATGTATGTGAATCAAGTGGTTGCCTGATGTTCATTGATCACTATATCCACATACAGAGTGTTTCTCAGAATTTAACATTGACTGTGTTTAAAAAAAAATTGAACTTCTATTTTCTCATCATTACAAAAATATTGTAATGTTTTATATAAGCGATAATTGCATTGGTGGTATGTTAGAACTGTTTTGTAAACCAGATTTACAAGTCTAAGTAATGTAACTGCTTCAGGGAAAATACTACAGGTTGTTTTAAGCTTTGGGAATAGGCACCCTAAAAATCATGTAAACATTTTGAAATTGTAGATGAGAAGCTTCAAATTAAGGAAATATGACCTCTAATATATTTTTGCTACGTTCAGTGCTAACAACTTACACTATTTTCATTTTAGGAGAGAAAGAAATGTCTGCGGAACTTGAAGAACTCTATGGAGACATTGATGCTATGGAGTTATACCCAGGACTTTTGGTGGAAAAGCCCCGTCCAGGTGCAATATTTGGAGAGACCATGGTTGAACTTGGTGCTCCATTTTCCTTAAAAGGTCTAATGGGTAACCCAATTTGCTCTCCTGAATACTGGAAACCTAGCACTTTTGGTGGAAAAGTTGGCTTTGACATAGTGAACTCAGCGTCTTTACAAAAACTCATCTGCCAAAATGTTAAAGACTGCCCTTTTGTCTCATTTCGTGTGTTAAAAAGCAAACTGAGTGAGTCAGCAACCATTAATGCAAGTTCAAACTCTGCACTGGAAGAAGTAAACCCTGCTATACTACTGAAAGAGCGCTCGTCAGAACTGTAAGGGTTTTCATGCCCTAAAAAGGAACAGCCATCAACACTGTTAAAGGGGTTTTCTTACTTTAGCAAGTAGCATTTATTATGTAGAGCAGTGTTCTTTAACTCCAGTCCTCAGGGCCCACCTACCGGTCATGTTTTCAGGATTTCCTCAGTATTGAGCAGGTAAGCATTAGTGTCAATGCATCAGGACTTACCACAGGTTTTCATTCTGTGGGATATTCTCAAATCATGAACAGCAGGTGGGCCCTGAGGACTGGAGTTGAGGAACACTGATGTAGAGTAAGTTAATGCAAGCCACTTAAAATCCACATTAACTTCCTCTACATAATTACTATTTGCTGAAGAGAGACACCCCCTTAAGGATTGCTAAGAATTGTTACAGCATACTTGTAACTGAAATGCAGGTGGCCACATAAGTGCTGCTGGCAGATCTACGTCTACTGTAGAGTTATAGTTGTAGTAGTTTGTCAGCATTTTTGTATACAAGTTGTTCATATGAAAATTCACATTATATACTGATAATCTTGAATTTGTTATATTTATTGTCTGTGCTCCAGATTATTTATTTTACATCATAGTATAGATACATACTTAGATGTATCTTTAGAAATAACAAGGCAGGAACTTTCATGCTACTTCCATTCTGGATTAAAGTAAATAAGTCCAAACTTAGGCTGTCATTTATCAATGCAGCCATTGTGTGGATATATAATATTGTAGTCACACCTTAGGAGGGCATTTTCACATATCCACAATTTTCAATAATTCCAGTAAATAACTGGCCCCTATGTGGAGCTATGAATGTTAACATACATATTGGGCTACATTGTCTTTTAACAGTGGATGTTCATGTCCACTAAGTGACAAGACACAGGACCAGGCATGAATAGTTATGCATATAATACATTTTCCTCGTAGAGTTTATGCAATGACTGTTACTACATGAATAGAAAATAAGACCTGGGTAACTTTCTTTTTTTGTTTTAATAAGCATACTTAAGGTGAGATTTTTCAAAACTGGTGTGAAGGAAAGCTGGCTTAGTTTCCCATAGCAACAAATAACATTCCATCTTTCATTTTTCAGAGCTCCTTTGGAAAATGAAAGATGGAATCTGACTAGTTTCTATGGCAGCTAAGCCAGTTTTAAGCAACTTAGCCTTTACACCAGCTTTGATTTATCTCCCCTTTAATGTTGTGTGTGTTTAAAGCTGCTAAATTACTTGAATCTTGGGTTGTTTTAGGCAATAAGGTGATATGCATGTTTTTACATTATCATGGGACACCATCATTGTGCTTTTCTATTGTGCTTCAAGTAAGGACAGAAAATTGTCAGTATAAGAGATTATGTTAACATTACTTGAATTTGCATGGTAGATGATAGCAATGTTCCAGACCACAAAATATACAGTTTATGTACTATAAAGTCAAGGACTAAAGTGTCTCCTGAGGATTAGATAGGATTAATTTGTTAAATCACTTTGTTCTATCATAAACAAGGCATCTCAAGCCTCTTCCTGCAATTTTAATTGTTCTTACAAACATTGACCTCTCTTCAGTGTCCCATCTGATGTCACCCTGTTGTCAGTCTTATAAATGTAATCTCCCTTTAAATATATTTAAAAGTCATATTTATTTAAGATACAGATTGTTAATTTTATATTTTTTTTATAAGGAAGACTTTATGATGTTGTATTTATGTTTCTTGACATTGCACTGACAAAGATGATTCTCTTGATGCAGGGACAATGGCCTCTTGGTTAACTTCTACCAGGCTGGATGGCTTTTCCAGTGCTGGCCACTGTATTTCAAGCTCTAATATTACATGATAGGGAATGCAGAGCTGAAACTCTTAAGTCTTTCTGTGTAATTGTAGAGCTATGGCAGAAACAAATGATTTTATATATTTTCTATAAAATGTTTTTATTTTCCTCTGTTTATTGTGAAATATTTATTGTAACTTATTCTGGTGTTTGATGTTATGTATTTTTCTTTTTTGTAAATTAAATTATTTAAATAATAAGTGAATAATAAGTGATTTGGTTATTTTAGTACATTGCTTGACTTGTATTTGTATTTGCTCTGACCTGCATAATGTTGACAACTTAGGCTAGCTGCCATCTTCTATGAGAGACTTCATTAAAATAAGGCCAAAATAAAGGCTTTTTTAAGGGGCAAAAATATTTTGCCGAATCAGACAGACCAGGGAAACTCCTAGCAAGGGTGATTTCTAATCAATATAAAAAAAAGAGATGGTCAGTATTCGATTATCTGAGGGTATAATTATTGAAGATCAAGACCATATAATGGAAACCTTTTTGAAGCATTTCTCAGAATTATATAACTCAGATAAGGCTATCTCAGACAAAGAGATGGGTTCATATTTGGACTCTATCTCCCTTCCAGTTCTTACTGAAACTCAAAGAGAATCTTTTGATGTAAATCTCTCTCTAGAGGAGTTAGAGGCCGCATTGAAGGCGCGTTTGGGAAATTCCTCCCCTAGGTCAGATGGATTCCCGTATGAATTCTATCGCAAATATTGGGAGGTTATCGCTCCTTGTCTCCTAAGGGTGTTTACAGAATCATTCGAGGAGGGTAGCCTTCCAGAGTCATTGATAGTGGCAGTAATAATACTAATATTGAAAAAGGGTAAGGATTCCATAGATATGGGGTCATATAGGCCGATTTCTTTACTGAATACAGATATGAAGCTCCTCTCAAGGATTCTGTCTATAAGGCAATCCAAGGTTATTTTATCAATTATACACCCTGATCAGAATGGGTTTATTCCTAATAAGGGTACTCATCTCAATCTGCATCGTCTGTTTGCGAATATGCAATCCTCCGGGGGGGGGGGGGAGTCTCTCACTCCATTCTGTCATTAGACGCATCTAAGGCGTTTAACAGGGTGGATTGGGGATTCCTTTGGAGGGTTTTATGAGGAATGAGTTTTGGTATTAGGTTTATAAATATGATCAAGCTTCTATATAAGTCCCCTATTGTGAAATTAAATGTCAATGGGAGTTTGACAAGGAGTTTTTCCTTGACTAGAGGTACTCGTCAAGGCTGCCCACTCTTCCCATTGTTATTTGATATCTATATTGAGCCCCTCGCTGCTAGAGTTAGGCAAGACTCGAGGGGTTTGGGATACTAGGAGTAGACCGCGTCTCCTTTCCCCTCCATCAACAAGAACAGAGAAGGGATAATGATGGGGTTGAAGGCAGGGAAACTTAAGCCTTCCAAATCCCCCATATCGTATTCCATTTCTACTCAATATTTATTTGTTTATATAGGATTCTTTCATATCTTTTAATCTTACTAACCAAATTTAGCCAAGTATACACACCAAACTCGTGCAATTAAGAGTCTCGCTAAAAACATTATTTTAATCAAGAGAAACCTTTTATACTTATGCCAATTAACCTGGGAGAGATCACCCAGTATCCAACATTCTACAATGTAGGGGTTCACTACTTTCAGTTTTTGGGTAATAAGTTTAGTGATTGCCCCCCAATATTCTGTTAATAGTCTACAGGACCAAAACATATGTAAATAGTCAGCCCCAGGTAAATCACACAATTAGACAATTAGAGGTATTTATCAAACCATGTTTATTAAGCCATACTGGCGTGACATATATTCTATGTAATATATTAAATTGCACCAAAACTTGATTAAAATTGTGAGACAATAATCTTAAATTAACCATTATATTTCCCCAATTATCGAATTGGTTCATTAAAAATTCAGCCCCCCAGGCCCATTGTCCAGGGGAGCAAGTATTATTAAATAGTGCTTCCAATAAGAATTTATAAAGTTGAGAGATCTTGATCTTCTGACCCAGATCTCCCGTCAAATCATTTAAATAAATATTGAGTAGAAATGGAATAAGGCATGGGGGATTTTGAAGTCTTAAGTTTCCCTGCCTTTAACCCCATCGTTATCCCTTCTCTGTTCTTGTTGATGGAGGGGAAAGGAGACGCGGTCTACTCCTAGTATCCCAAACCCATTGAGTCTTGCCTAACTCTAGCAGCGAGGGGCTCAATATAGATATCAAATAACAATGGGGAAAGTGGGCAGCCTTGACGAGTACCTCTAGGCATCGCAAGGGGAGGGAGGGTTGGGGGGTGAACTGGGGCTAAGGATTAAGGTATAAAAAGAAGAAAATTAATAATGTTGTGGATTAAATTTGTATGGAAAATAACATTTTTTTTTCTAATAAAAAAAAAATAATAATAATATGGACGATTTCATTTATAACAAATATTTGTTAGGTGAAATCTAGCAATGAACAATTGTTTTTGCAGACTGTTGACAGATCATCTTCTAAAATAAGAAATCGGTCATGTTTGGAATTAAAGATATTTAGTCCACAAAAAAAAGCCCAAAATACCACTGCATGCTAGTATTTTGTCCAGCAGAATTTCCGGAAAACATAACACAAACCAGGGAATCTGTAAATGGGATGTGTCAGGAGCTGTTTGTGACTGGAATATGTTGAATCCAGTGCTTCCATTTTATACGGTGCTGATGTTAACCTGGCCTTAAAGGGGTTGTCCCAGTTATGAAAAAAAATATAGCACTGTAAATCTGATGCACAGCAATATATAACTAAACTAAGCAAGTTTTAGAGAAAAAAATATATATTTCCTCATTTCCCTGGTTCTTTTCTGGCCCTTTGTTTACCTGCAATAACAACAATCTCTGCCCCTCCTCCTGCTCTGCAAAGGGTTTGAATACAAGTCCTGCCCTGAGTGACATGTGTGATTGCTGAGATATTCAGCAGCATGTTGTATTTGTGGGACTACAAGTCCCAGCTGTATAATGACACTGCTGAAACACACAGGATCTTCCCCCTATCTGTTCTTGTGCAATGCTCTGCAGAACTCCTTTGTCAACTCCTGTGCCCAGCATTTGTCTCCTCACTGCCTGCAGCTACTCAGTAAAGCCTTCAGCCCGAGTCTGTGCAGCTGAAGGAGTTAATGTTTTTTCTCAAAAATCCAAGCAGATGGCAGTGTAGGGGGATGTGGTGAGCACAGTGAGGTCTAGTGTACAGGCACATATCTGTTCTCTCAGTGCACAAAACTTTATCAGAGCATGGAGAAAAGCAGACATCACGGGTCATGTGACCCTCAGTGAAATCTAAGAAAGGAGCAACTGGAGATAAAGTAAGTGAATTGTAAAGTCCTTACATTTGCCTAGTTAGAAACATACAAAGGACAAAAAAAAAAAAACTCAGATAACCCCTTGAATGTATATATATACAGTACAGACCAAAAGTTTGGACACACCTTCTCATTCAAAGAATTTTCTTTATTTTCATGACTATGAAGGCATCAAAACTATGAATTAACACATGTGGAATTATATACATAACAAACAAGTGTGAAACAACTGAAAATATGTCATATTCTAGGTTCTTCAAAGTAGCCACCTTTTGCTTTGATTACTGCTTTGCACACTCTTGGCGTTCTCTTGATGAGCTTCAAGAGGTAGTCCCCTGAAATGGTCTTCCAACAGTCTTGAAGGAGTTCCCAGAGATGCTTAGCACTTGTTGGCCCTTTTGCCTTTACTCTGCAGTCCAGCTCACCCCAAACCATCTCGATTGGGTTCAGGTCCGGTGACTGTGGAGGCCAGGTCATCTGGCGCAGCACCCCATCACTCTCCTTCATGGTCAAATAGCCCTTACTTTCAAAGTTTTCCCAATTTTTCGGCTGACTGACTGACCTTCATTTCTTAAAGTAATGATGGCCACTCGTTTTTTCTTTACTTAGCTGCTTTTTTCTTGCCATAATACAAATTCTAACAGTCTATTCAGTAGGACTATCAGCTGTGTATCCACCTGACTTCTCCTCAACGCCACTGATGGTCCCAACCCCATTTATAAGGCAAGAAATCCCACTTATTAAACCTGACAGGGCACACCTGTGAAGTGAAAACCATTTCAGGGGACTACCTCTTGAAGCTCATCAAGAGAACGCCAAGACTGTGCAAAGCAGTAATCAAAGCAAAAGGTGGCTACTTTGAATAACCTAGAATATGACATATTTTCAGTTGTTTCACACTTGTTTGTTATGTATATAATTCCATATATATATATAAGTCGCAAAAATCCACGGCACTCCTTAAAAGTGAAAAATGTGCTATTTATTCACACATGTCATACAGCAACGTTTCGGTTCTCTCTCAGAACCTTTTTCAAGCTAAGTGAATTACAAAGTGCAACAGTGCCTACATTTATACATCATGAAATCAATCAGTACTAATTGATAAACTGTGAACGCCCCTTTTAACAATGTTACAATTCATTCAGTCTAAAACACTCTTCAATGTGAACCACAGCATAAGTGCAATGTGCGTAGTCAGTAGCAACCATATAGGTTACCATATCTGCAGTACTAATCTTAGTGTCAATATATTATAATAGTGACATAGTTATATAAAGTCCATTGTGCTTAAAAACAACTGAGCCATATACATTAAAAACTACCTTGCTGAGGCATTGTGGCTGTACTTCGCATGATCCATAAGGGTAATTAGATCTCAATAGTGGACAGTAGGACTCCATGCTGTAATCTCTGCGTCTCTTGATTCGCAATATGCATGCGTCAATCTATTCCACTCCTCCCCTATGAAGCGTAATGGATGGGCGTCCCTTCGGGCGGAGACGGAACAGGTGCGATGTTAAGCGCTTACGCTGTGTCTATCTACACAATGCGGGCACGCATATATGCAGACAACACAGCGCATCATGCATATGCGCATGTTCAACCGTCTCCATCCCGAGCAACGAGCACCTCATCCACACCATCTTATTTGGGGGCAAATTTGTGGACAAATAGATAGTAGTCATAACTTTTGATACATTAGAGATCTTCCCTATTCAATCATCTTGTATTCAGCCAATATATGTCCCAGCATAACAGCTTCCATATTTCCAACCGCAGAACAATTCCATGTTTCCAACTGTAAAGTAATCATAGTTAGGGATGAGCAAACCCGAACTGTATAGTTCGGGTTCGTACCGAATTTTGGGGTGTCCGTGACACGGACCCGAACCCGAACATTTTCGTAAAAGTCCGGGTTCGGGTTCGGTGTTCGGCGCTTTCTTGTCGCTTTTTGAAAGGCTGCAAAGCAGCCAATCAACAAGCGTCATACTACTTGCCCCAAGAGGCCATCATAGCCTTGACTACTATTGGCATGGCTGTGATTGGCCAGTGCAGCATGTGACCCAGCCTCTATATAAGCTTGGGTCACGTAGCGCTGCACGTCACTCTGCTGATTCAAGCATAGGGAGAGGTTGCAGCTGCGACGTTAGGGCGAGATTAGGCAGATTAACTCCTCCAAAAGACTTCATTCTGTGATCGATCTGCAGCTGTGGATCATTGAAGTGCTAATATCGACTTGCTCACTTTTTTGAGGCTGCCCAGAGCGTTTTTAGATCACTTTTTTCTGGGGTGATCGGCGAGCATTTTGTGACTTGTGGTGCGCCAGCACAAGCTATCACCAAGTGTATTTAACCATCAATAGTGTGGTTATTTTGTGCTATATCCTACATCAGCTGCAGGCTGAGCCTGTGTCACAGAAGTGCATTTAACCATCAACAGTCTGGTTATTTTTTGGCCATATACTACATCAGCTGCAGGCTGAGCCTGTGTCACCGAAGTGCATTTAACCATCAACAGTCTGGTTATTTTTTGGCCATATTCTACATCTGGTGCAGGCTGAGCCTGTGTCACCCAAGTGCATTTAACCATCAATAGTGTGGTTATTTTTTGGCCATATACTACATCAGGGGCAAGTTGAGCCTGTCACCCAGCGCCTAAAAAATAGACCTGACATTTCTATTCAACCAAATCTGTACTGTTTTAGCTGGTCAAGTTATTTGTAGTGACCGTAAAAGCACACTTTTTGTTCTGGGTTGAAAAACTATTCCCAAATTTGCCATTCTCAAAATAACTAGTTTCTGGTATATGAGGCCTACTTGAAATCTATCCCAAAAAGGATATCTTACATTGAAGGTGCTGATAGTGTCATTCAGAAAAACCTAAGACACACTCTACCGTGCAGATAGAAGTCTGATTCTGTGATTAAACCTATACCTGTCACACAGCGCAAAAAAAACCAGGCCTGACATTTCTATTCAACCAAATCTGTACTGTTTTAGCTGGTCAAGTTATTTGTAATGACCGTAAAAGCACACTTTTTGTTCAGGGTTGAAAAACTATTCCCAAATTTGCCATTCTCAAAATAACTAGTTTCTGGTATTTGAGGCCTACTTGAAATCTATCCCAAAAAGGATATCTTACATTGAAGGTGCTGATAGTGTCATTCAGAAAAAGCTAAGACACATGCTACCGTGCAGATAGAAGTCTGATTCTGTGATTAAACCTATACCTGTCACACAGCGCAAAAAAAAAAACAGGCCTGACATTTCTATTCAACCAAATCTGTACTGTTTTAGCTGGTCAAGTTATTTGTAGCGACCGTAAAAGCACACTTTTTGTTCTGGGTTGAAAAACTATTCCCAAATTTGCCATTCTCAAAATAACTAGTTTCTGGTATATGAGGCCTACTTGAAATCTATCCCAAAAAGGATATCTTACATTGAAGGTGCTGATAGTGTCATTCAGAAAAACCTAAGACACACGCTACCGTGTAGATAGAAGTCTGATTCTGTGATTAAACCTATACCTGTCACACAGCGCAAAAAAAAACAGGCCTGACATTTCTATTCAACCAAATCTGTACTGTTTTAGCTGGTCAAGTTATTTGTAGTGACCGTAAAAGCACACTTTTTGTTCTGGGTTGAAAAACTATTCCCAAATTTGCCATTCTCAAAATTGTGGTGAACGGGAACAATGAGGAAAACATCTAATAAGAGACGCGGACGCGGACGTGGACATGGTCGTGGTGGTGTTAGTGGACCCTCTGGTGCTGGGAGAGGACATGGCCGTTCTGCCACAGCCACACGTCCTAGTGAACCAACTACCTCAGGTCCCAGTAGCCAGCAGAATTTACAGCGATATTTTGTGGGGCCCAATGCCGTTCTAAGGATGGTAAGGCCTGAGCAGGTACAGGCATTAGTCAATTGGGTGGCCGACAGTGGATCCAGCACGTTGACATTATCTCCCACCCAGTCTTCTGCAGAAAGCGCACAGATGGCGCATGAAAACCAAGCCCATCGGTTTGTCACATCACCCCCATGCATATCAGGGAAACTGTCTGAGCCTCAAGTTATGCTGCAGTCTCTTATGCTGTTTGAAGACTCTGCTGCCAGGGTTTCCCAAGGGCATCCACCTAGCCCTTCCCCACGGGTGGAAGAGATAGAATGCACTAACGCACAACCACTTATTTTTCCTGATGATGAGGACATGGGAATACCACCTCAGCACGTCTCTGATGATGACGAAACACAGGTGCCAACTGCTGCGTCTTTCTGCAGTGTGCAGACTGAACAGGAGGTCAGGGATCAAGACTGGGTGGAAGACGATGCAGGGGACGATGAGGTCCTAGACCCCACATGGAATGAAGGTCGTGCCACTGACTTTCAGAGTTCGGAGGAAGAGGCAGTGGTGAGACCGAGCCAACAGCGTAGCAAAAGAGGGAGCAGTGGGCAAAATCAGAACACCCGGCGCCAAGAGACTCCGCCTGCTACTGACCGCCGCCATCTGGGACCGAGCACCCCAAAGGCAGCTTCAAGGAGTTCCCTGGCATGGCACTTCTTCAAACAATGTGCTGACGACAAGACCCGAGTGGTTTGCACGCTGTGCCATCAGAGCCTGAAGCGAGGCATTAACGTTCTGAACCTTAGCACAACCTGCATGACCAGGCACCTGCATGCAAAGCATGAACTGCAGTGGAGTAAACACCTTAAAAACAAGGAAGTCACTCAGGCTCCCCCTGCTACCTCTTCTACTGCTGCCGCCTCGGCCTCTTCTGCTGCTGCCGCCGCCTCTGCCTCTTCTGCTGCTGCTGCCGCCGCCTCGGCCTCTTCCTCTGCCTCTGGAGGAACATTGGCACCTGCCGCCCAGAAAACATGGGATGTACCACCAACACCACCACCTGCGTCACCAAGCATCTCAACCATGTCACACGGCAGCGTTCAGCTCTCCATCTCACAAACATTTGAGAGAAAGCGTAAATTCCCACCTAGCCACCCTCGATCCCTGGCCCTAAATGCCAGCATTTCTAAACTACTGGCCTATGAAATGCTGTCATTTAGGCTGGTGGACACACACAGCTTCAAACAGCTCATGTCACTTGCTGTCCCACAGTATGTTGTTCCCAGCCGCCACTACTTCTCCAAGAGAGCCGTGCCTTCCCTGCACAAACAAGTGTCTGATAAAATCAAGTGTGCACTGCGCAACGCCATTTGTGGCAAGGTCCACCTAACCACAGATACGTGGACCAGTAAGCACGGCCAGGGACGCTATATCTCCCTAACTGCACACTGGGTAAATGTAGTGGCGGCTGGGCCCCAGGCGGAGAGCTGTTTGGCGCACGTCCTTCCGCCGCCAAGGATCGCAGGGCAACATTCTTTGCCTCCTGTCTCCTCCTCCTCCTACTCAGCTTCCTCCTCCTCTTCTTCCACCTGCTCATCCAGTCAGCCACACACCTTCACCACCAACTTCAGCACAGCCCGGGGTAAACGTCAGCAGGCCATTCTGAAACTCATATGTTTGGGGGACAGGCCCCACACCGCACAGGAGTTGTGGCAGGGTATAGAACAACAGACCGACGAGTGGTTGCTGCCGGTGAGCCTCAAGCCCGGCCTGGTGGTGTGCGATAATGGGCGAAATCTCGTTGCAGCTCTGGGACTAGCCGGTTTGACGCACATCCCTTGCTTGGCGCATGTGCTGAATTTGGTGGTGCAGAAGTTCATTCGCAACTACCCCGACATGTCAGAGCTGCTGCATAAAGTGCGGGCCGTCTGTTCGCGCTTCCGGCGTTCACACCCTGCCGCTGCTCGCCTGTCTGCGCTACAGCGTAACTTCGGCCTTCCCGCTCACCGCCTCATATTCGACGTACCCACAGGTGGAACTCCACCTTGCATATGCTGGACAGACTGTGTGAGCAGCAGCAGGCCATAGTGGAGTTTCAGCTGCAGCACGCACGGGTCAGTCGCACTGCGGATCAGACACACTTCACCACCAATGACTGGGCCTCCATGCGAGACCTGTGTGCCCTGTTGCGTTGTTTCGAGTACTCCACCAACATGGCCAGTGGCGATGACGCCGTTATCAGCGTTACAATACCACTTTTATGTCTCCTTGAGAAAACACTTAGGGCGATGATGGAAGAGGAGGTGGCCCAGGAGGAAGAGGAGAAAGAGGGGTAATTTTTAGCACTTTCAGGCCAGTCTCTTCGAAGTGACTCAGAGGGAGGTTTTTTGCAACACCAGAGGCCAGGTACAAATGTGGCGAGACAGGGCCCACTACTGGAGGACGAGGAGGTCGAGGATGAGGATGAGGTGGAGGAGGATGAGGATGAAGCATGTTCACAGCGGGGTGGCACCCAAAGCAGCTCGGGCCCATCACTGGTGCGTGGCTGGGGGGAAACACAGGACGATGATGATACGCCTCCCACAGAGGACAGCTTGTCCTTACCTCTGGGCAGCCTGGCATACATGAGCGACTACATGCTGCAGTGCCTGCGCAACGACAGCAGAGTTGCCCACATTTTAACGTGTGCGGACTACTGGGTTGCCACCCTGCTGGATCCCCGGTACAAAGACAATGTGCCCACCTTACTTCCTACACTGGAGCGTGATAGGAAGATGCGCGAGTACAAGCGCACGTTGGTAGACGCGCTACTGAGAGCATTCCCAAATGTCACAGGGGAAAGAATGGAAGCCAAAGGCGAAGGCAGAGGAGGAGCAAGAGGTCGCCAACGCAGCTGTGTCACGGCCAGCTCCTCTGAGGGCAGGGTTAGCATGGCAGAGATGTGGAAAAGTTTTGTCAACACGCCACAGCTAACTGCACCACCACCTGATACGGAACGTGTTAGCAGGAGGCAACATTTCACTAACATGGTGGAACAGCACCTGTGCACACCCCTCCACGTACTGACTGATGGTTCGGCCCCATTCAACTTCTGGGTCTCCAAATTGTCCACATGGCCAGAGCTAGCCTTTTATGCCTTGGAGGTGCTGGCCTGCCCGGCGGCCAGCGTTTTGTCTGAACGTGTATTCAGCACGGCAGGGGGCGTCATTACAGACAAACGCAGCCGCCTATCTACAGCCAATGTGGACAAGCTGACGTTCATAAAAATGAACCAGGCATGGATGCCACAGGACCTGTCCATCCCTTGTGCAGATTAGATATTAACTACCTCCCCTTAACAATATATTATTCTACTCCAGGGCACTTCCTCATTCAATACTATTTTTAATTTCATTTTACCATTATATTGCGGGGCAACCCAAAGTTGAATGACCCTCTCCTCTGTCTGGGTGCCGGGGCCTAAATGTGTGACAGTGGCCTGTTCCAGTGGTGGGTGACGTGAAGCCTGATTCTCTGCTATGACATGAAGACAGATTCTGTGCTGACATAAGGCCAGATTCTCTGTTACGGGACCTCTCTCCTCTGCCTGGGTGCCTGGGCCTAAATGTGTGACAGTGGCCTGTTCCAGTGGTGGGTGACGTGAAGCCTGATTCTCTGCTATGACATGAAGACAGATTCTGTGCTGACATAAGTCCAGATTCTCTGTTACGGGACCTCTCTCCTCTGCCTGGGTGCCTGGGCCTAAATGTGTGACAGTGGCCTGTTCCAGTGGTGGGTGACGTGAAGCCTGATTCTCTGCTATGACATGAAGACAGATTCTGCGCTGACATAAGGCCAGATTCTCTGTTACGGGACCTCTCTCCTCTGCCTGGGTGCCTGGGCCTAAATGTGTGACAGTGGCCTGTTCCAGTGGTGGGTGACGTGAAGCCTGATTCTCTGCTATGACATGAAGACTGATTCTGCGCTGACATAAGGCCAGATTCTCTGTTACGGGACCTCTCTCCTCTGCCTGGGTGCCTGGGCCTAAATGTGTGACAGTGGCCTGTTCCAGTGGTGGGTGACGTGAAGCCTGATTCTCTGCTATGACATGAAGACAGATTATGTGCTGACATAAGGCCAGATTCTCTGTTACGGGACCTCTCTCCTCTGCCTGGGTGCCTGGGCCTAAATGTGTTACAGTGGCCTGTTCCAGTGGTGGGTGACGTGAAGCCTGATTCTCTGCTATGACATGAAGACAGATTCTGCGCTGACATAAGGCCAGATTCTCTGTTACGGGACCTCTCTCCTCTGCCTGGGTGCCTGGGCCTAAATATGTGACAGTGGCCTGTTCCAGTGGTGGGTGACGTGAAGCCTGATTCTCTGCTATGACATGAAGACTGATTCTGCGCTGACATAAGGCCAGATTCTCTGTTACGGGACCTCTCTCCTCTGCCTGGGTGCTAGGGCCTAAATGTGTGACAGTGGCCTGTTCCAGTGGTGGGTGACGTGAAGCCTGATTCTCTGCTATGACATGAAGACAGATTCTGTGCTGACATAAGGCCAGATTCTCTGTTACGGGACCTCTCTCCTCTGTCTGGGTGCCGGGGCCTAAATATGTGACAGTGGCCTGTTCCAGTGGTGGGTGACATGAAGCCAGATTCTCTGCTATGGCATGAAGAGACTGATTCTCTGCTGACATGAAGCCAGATTCTTTGCTATGGCATGAAGAGACTGATTCTCTGCTGACGTGAAGCCAGATTCTCTGCTATGGGACCTTTGTCCAATTGATATTGGGTCATTTTTATTTTTTTTATTTTTATTTTAATTCATTTCCCTATCCACATTTGTTTGCAGGGGATTTACCTACATGTTGCTGCCTTTTGCAGCCCTCTAGCTCTTTCCTGGGCTGTTTTACAGCCTTTTTAGTGCCCAAAAGTTCGGGTCCCCATTGACTTCAATGGGGTTTGGGTTCGGGACGAAGTTCAGGTCGGGTTCGGATCCCGAACCCGAGCATTTCCGGGAAGTTCGGCCGAACTTCTCGAACCCGAACATCCACCTGTTCGCTCAACTCTAATCATAGTATAGCGTCACTTTCACGGCAATAACCATATGCAGCATCTTAGCAGTTACCCTGAACTCAACATTTAAGCCTTTGGGCTTCAGCGTATCCAGATGAAAAATCCATCTAAGCTCATTTTTCTTTAGCAACACTAGCCTGTCTCCGCCCCTTTCCAGCGCTTTTACGTGATCCAAGATTAGAGTTGAGCGAACACCTGGATGTTCGGGTTCGAGAAGTTCGGCCAAACTTCCTGGAAATGTTCAGGTTCGGGATCCGAACCCGACCCGAACTTCGCCCCGAACCCGAAACCAATTGAAGTCAATGGGGACCCGAACTTTTCGGCACTAAAAAGGCTGCAAAACAGCCCAGGAAAGGGCTAGAGGGCTGCAAAAGGCCCTGCAAACAAATGTGGATAGGGAAATGAATTAAAATAAAAACCTCTCCCTTGGGTCAGAAGTCTAGAACTGACTTGATATTGTATTATTGATAAATTATGCATGTTTTTGGTCTCCATGACCATATGTGTATCATGATTTTACTTAAATTATAAAATCTTGTATGAATAGTTTGCATAATGTCTCCCTAATTGAAACAACTGAAAATAGGCTTTTGCGAAGCAGCTCGCCCTATTAAATATTCATACCTCTCATCTGGAGCTGTGGCTTGAAATGTGGGTTTGAAATGTGTTGTCGGGGGATTATTTTTCTATGTCTCTTTGCTACAGTATGTGAATTCCTGTATGTGTGTAATAATCAGTGGGTGTACATGCTAAAACGTGTGGGAGTCACAGCTGAGTTGACATGTGTCCATTTCTTCCCCTTCTCCCGTGGGCAGTAGGTTCTTATTACTGTATTTTCTCCCATTTATTTTACTCTTACTGTTTGTGTACGTTATTTTTACTTTGTCTCATTTTACATCAGTTTTTTAAGCACCGCACCATTTTTTGTGTATAAAATATTTATAAATCCGCCTTGTTGCTCTTGTGTGCGATTGTGTGATCGCTTGTGAGCACAACGTTTATACGTGACTTTTGCAGCATTTCCAACTTATGTCAAAGTCGGTGGTGGCAGCTGGTGTTTGGGGTGTTGGGTCTGTGCATGTTTGGGGGTGATCTACGCTCACTATGTGGACTGAGTGTGTGGCGTTCGCGGAGTAAGAACTTGGAGGTAGTCTGGCCCCTGGCAGACCCTTCCCTGGTCACAGGACGCAGTAGTGTGTACGTGACAAATTGGAACCACTGTGTTAACCAACCGGTTTGACTTTGGGCTAAACCTAAGGGTGTTATCCTGGCAGTCCCCTGGTATTTACCCTTGAAACTCTATACAGGTTTCTGGACTATTCTTTAGGAGAACCACCAGGCTTCTACCTCCTGGAGTAGTCTCTGTGAGGGATCATGCAAATTCAGAACAGACAAAAGTCAGGGCAGGGAGAATTTGTAGAAATATACAAAATAGGTCCAAAGTCAATTCAGGCAATACAGGGTCAAAACAGTATTTAAGCACAGGCCAGGCAGCAGAGGGTAAGAGTCAGGAATTAGAGCAGAAGTGGATACATGGAAAAATGGAACCGACATCTTTGCAGATACTAGCAAGCTAAAAATGCCTATTACTCAGGGAACCTCCCATAGGGGAAGGTGCCTTAAATGCCCAATAATTACTAGGGTGCACATGTGCTGGCCCTTTAAGAGCCCAGGAGTGTACGTGCCTTACAGTAGAGAAAGTAAACCAGACAGACAAGTTAAGTCTGTTACATGCAGCTGAGGGACAGGATTCAAGCACTTAGACCCTTTTCTGTTGAGGTGGAGTGGGCCGGGCCCATGGATGAGACCAGAAGGATGAGTGGAACAGCGCCTGTGAGTGCCCAACAGAGCAGGCAAGAGGCAGGCACATGGCAACCACTGTAACAATGTGATTTTAACAGATGCCAGTTATGAATTTTTAATGGACATCAATAAAGGATTTTAATAGAGGTTGCTTTGGAATTGGATATAAATAGAGCACTGAATCTCCTTTGGACGTATTCCCTATAACTGTAACACTGTTGTGTGTGAGAGCTCAAAGTGGCTTAAGGACTAGGCTTTGGGCAGTATGCTTCAGGCTTTGCATGGGATGGTAATATCTTCTGGCCCCTGGTCTGTATGTTTTTGTGCAATTTGCTTTCTAAGTGAGGTTCAACTCTAGCCAGTATCACAACAGAAAAAAAACCTGTTTTGTAACATTTTTTACAGCATAATTAAAAGGTTTAAAGAGGTGTAAATTGAGATCTCTATGTTACAGTGATGCAATCATTGCCATACAGCCTCCTACCTCAAGCTCCATAAAGAGAATTAGTTCCTTCTAAAAAGTATTTTACAAGGAGAAACATATATGAAAGGTTTAATATGTATGGGATTGGAAGTTGGCTCGACTGGAATTATCGAGTTGATCGTAGATAGTAAGAGGCGCAATACACAACCAGATGTAGGTATCAAGTAAAATCAGTTTAATTTTTATTTCAAGACAACGCGTTTCGAGGTACATGGGACACCTTTATCAAGTCTGTGTATCTTGCACGGACGCCAGAGGATTAGCTGGTGGAGGGCACGATCCAGCTGAGCTGCAGAAGCACGTGCAGCACCCGGAATTGTCAGCGCTGTGTATCTAGCATCCATGCCAGTTACACAGACTTGATAAAGGGGTCCCATGTACCCCAAAATGTGTTGTCTTGAACTAAAAATAAACTGATTTTACTTGACACCTACATCTGGTTAAGTACTGCGCCTCTTACTATCTATGATCAGCTCGACAATTCCAGTCAAGCCAACTTCCAATATTATACTTCACCCCACCAGCGGTTTGGCTCCTGCCCCAAGGGTTCTCAATAGTTCCAGCTGCACCGACCAGCTACTTTTCCTTCTTTGGCTCTTACTGGCGTTGTGCTAGGACAGCACAAAGCAAACAGGTCAGCAGACTACATCCTCCTGTGAGGAGCATATCCTGACTTTTTCACCCTATGAGCGCCTTTCTCTCTTTAGCCACAAATTAATGTGTATGGAGACAACAGTTTCCCAATTGCAGACATTGGGGCAAAGATAGTCAAGCAACTTAAGCAGGGAGGAATCATGACTTCAGATGGAAAAAAATGACGAATATTTAAAAAAAATGAATATATAGCACTATATTGAATATAGTGCTCTATCTTCCTTTTTGACCCACGCCTGTATTGATCGCATAATATTCACATATTACGCGATCATTACATTGCCGATTTTTCAAGTAAAAAAAAAAAATTACGAATATTTGAAAAATTTATATATAGCACTATATTCAAAATATTCGCTAATTCTCGAAGTTGCGATATTCGCGATAAATATTCGTAATTCGAATATTCCCGCTCAACACTATTCCACAGGATTGGCGCATAGCAAATGTGGTGCCAATATTCAAAAAGGGTCCAAAAACAGATCCCGGGAACTATAGGCCGGTAAGTTTAACATCTGTCATGGGTAAACTGTTTCAAGGTTTTCTTAGAGATGCTATCTTGCAGTACCTCAATGAAAATAGGAAAATAACACCATATCAGCATGGCTTCATGAGAAATCGGTCATGTCAAACTAATTTAATAAGTTTCTATGAGGAAGTAAGTTCTAGACTTGACAGCGGCGAATCAATGGATGTTGTCTATCTGGACTTCTCCAAAGCATTTGACACTACCACATGAAAGGTTAGTATATAAAATGAGAATGCTTGGACTGGGAGAAAATGTCTGTATGTGGGTAAGTAACTGGCTCAGTAATAGAAAACAGAGGGTGGTTATTAATGATACATACTCAGATTGGGTCACTGTCACTAGTGGAGTACCTCAGGGATCACAATTTGGCCCTTTTCTCTTCAATATATTTATTAATGATCTCGTAGATGGCTTGCACAGTAAAATATAAATTTTTGCAGATTACACTAAACTGTGTAATGTAATTAACACGGAAGAGGACAGTATACTACTACAGAGGGATCTGGATAGATTGGAGGCTTGGGCAGATACGTGGCAGATGAGGTTTAACACTGACAAATGTAAGGTTATGCACATGGGAAGAAATAATGCAAGTCACCCGTACATACTAAATGGTAAAACACTGGGTAACACTGACATGGAAAATGACAGCAAACTAAGTTATAGAAACCAGTGTCAGTCAGCTGCTGCCAAGGCCAATAAGATAATGGGTTGCATCAAAAGTGGCATAGATGCCCGTGATAAGAACATAGTCCTACCACTTTACAAATCACTAATCAGACCACACATGGGGTACTGTGTACAGTTCTGGGCTCCTGTGAACAAGCCAGACAAAGCAGAGCTGGAGAGGCTTCAGCGGAGGGCAACTAAAGTAATAACTGGTATGGGGGGACTATAATACCCTAATAGAATATCAAAATTAGGGTTATTTACTTTAGAAAAAAGACGACTGAGGGGAAATCTAATAACTATGTATAAATATATCAGGGTTCAGTACCGAGATCTCTCCCATCACTTATTTATCCCCAGGACTGTGACTGTGACAAGGGGACATCCTCTGCATCTGGAGGAAAGAAGGTTTGTACACAAACATAGAAGAGGATTCTTTACGGTAAGAGCAGTGAGACTATGGAACTCTCTGCCTGAGGAGGTGGTGATGGTGAGTACAATAAAGGAATTCAAGAGGGGCCTGGATGTATTTCTGGAGTGTAATAATATTACATGTTATATCTACTAGAGAGGGGTCATTGATCCAGGGAGTTATTCTGATTGCCTGATTGCAGGATAAGCAGCCGAACTGGATAAACAGATGTCTTTTTTCGGCCTTATAAACTATGTTACTATGTAGGGCTAACAAGAAGATATAGAGATGCCTGGGCATTACCATTATTTTCAGTACATGCCAGAATTTTTAAAAATGTCCCTCAATTATTTTAAAATCTGTCCCCTGAAGTCTGTATAACATTAAAAGTGTTTTCCCAAGAATGTTAATACATAGGTATAGAGCAGGGGTCTGTATAAAATAAACAAAAAACCTTTACTAACTCCAAGAACACTGCTCCATGCCCAGTTACTATGTTTCCCACTTGATTAATTTTACCATTGCATTATACACTGCTCGTTTCCATGGGTGTGTGCATAGATCTACACTTTTTCCTATAGTGTGCAAGCATGGCCACCGTTGCTGGACTGCAGGGTGGTCGTAACTAGGGATGA
This sequence comes from Bufo bufo, assembly GCF_905171765.1. Classification (NCBI taxonomy): domain Eukaryota; kingdom Metazoa; phylum Chordata; class Amphibia; order Anura; family Bufonidae; genus Bufo; species Bufo bufo. Next base: position 109,550,481 of record NC_053397.1, on the reverse strand, counting down.
GCGAACTTGATGTTTTCATTGAGGTTCTGAGTTCGGGTTCAGGTTCAGTGGCAATTCCGTTTATGGATTCTGTTGTCACAGAATATACTGGGTGTCACATTAGGACGGATGTCCACCGGAAGGAGACTATAAATGCATACTTACATGCATCCTCTTTACATAGAAACATAGAAACATAGAATGTGTCGGCAGATAAGAACCATTTGGCCCATCTAGTCTGCCCAATATACTGAATACTATGGATAGCCCCCGGCCCTATCTTATATGAAGGATGGCCTTATGCCTATCCCATGCATGCTTAAACCCCTTCACTGTATTTGCAGCTACGACTTCTGCAGGAAGGCTATTCCATGCATCCACTACTCTCTCAGTAAAGTAATACTTCCTTATATTACTTTTAAACCTTTGCCCCTCTAATTTAAAACTGTGTCCTCTTGTGGTAGTTTTTCTTCTTTTAAATATGCTCTCCTCCTTTACCGAGTTGATTCCCTTTATGTATTTAAAAGTTTCTATCATATCCCCTCTGTCTCTTCTTTCTTCCAAGCTATACATGTTAAGGTCCTTTAACCTTTCCTGGTAAGTTTTATCCTGCAATCCATGTACTAGTTTAGTAGCTCTTCTCTGAACTCTCTCTCTAGAGTATCTATATCCTTCTGGAGATATGGCCTCCAGTACTGCGCACAATACTCCAAGTGAGGTCTCACCAGTGTTCTGTACAGCGGCATAAGCACTTCACTCTTTCTACTGCTTATACCTCTCCCTATACATCCAAGCATTCTGCTGGCATTTCGTGCTGCTCTATTACATTGTCTTCCCACCTTTAAGTCTTCTGAAATAATTACTCCTAAATCCCTTTCCTCAGATACTGAGGTCAGGACTGTGTCAAATATTCTATATTCTGCCCTTGGGTTTTTACGCCCCAGGTGCTTTATCTTGCACTTATCCACATTAAATTTCAGTTGCCAGAGTTCTGACCATTCTTCTAGTTTTCCTAAATCCTTTTCCATTTGGCGTTTCCCTCCAGGAACATCAACCCTGTTACATATCTTTGTGTCATCAGCAAAAAGACAAACCTTACCATCGAGGCCTTTTGCAATATCACTTATGAAGATATTAAACAAAATTGGTCCCAGTACAGATCCCTGTGGAACCCCACTGGTAACATGACCTTGTTTTGAATGTTCTCCATTGACTACAACCCTCTGTTGTCTGTCACTCAGCCACTGCCTAATCCACTCAACAATATGGGAGTCCATGCTCAATGACTGCAGTTTATTGATAAGTCTTCTATGTGGGACAGTGTCAAAAGCCTTACTAAAATCTAGATATGCGATGTCTACTGCACCTCCACCGTCTATTATTTTAGTCACCCAGTCAAAAAAATCTATAAGATTTGTTTGACATGATCTCCCTGAAGTAAACCCATGTTGTTTTTCATCTTGCAATCCATGGGATTTTAGATGTTCCACAATCCTATCCTTTAATAGGGTTTCCATTAATTTGCCTACTATTGATATCAGACTCACTGGTCTATAGTTGCTCGATTCCTCCCTACTACCTTTCTTGTGAATAGGCACGACATTTGCCAATTTCCAATCTTCCGGGACGACTCCTGTTACTAATGATTGGTTAAATAAATTTGTTAGCGGTTTTGCCAGCTCACCACTAAGCTCTTTTAATAATTTTGGGTGTATCTCATCAGGCCCCTGTGACTTATTTGTCTTCACCTTAGACAGCAAACTTAGAACATCTTCCTCTGTAAAGATACATGCATCAAATGATTTATTAGTCATCCTTTCTAGTGGAGGTCCTTCTCCTTTTTCTTTTGTAAAAACAGAACAGAAGTATTCATTAAGGCAGTCGGCTAGCCCTTTATTCTCTTCTACATACCTTCCGTCCTTTGTTTTTAATTTAGTTATTCCTTGTTTTAATTTCCTTTTTTCATTTATATATCTGAAGAATGTCTTATCCCCTTTTTTCATAGACTGAGCTAGTTTTTCTTCTGCCTGCGCTTTAGAAGTTCTTATAACTTGCTTGGCCTCTCTCTGCCTAATCTTGTAGATTTCCTTATCTTCATTGCTCTGTTTTTTTTTATAATTACAAAATGCTAGCTTTTTATTTTTAATGATTTGGGCCACTTCTGCTGAGTACCACAGTGGTCTCTTCCTTTACATCCTAGAAACATGATCAATGCTATTCCGGTTGGTCAATTTCTACGCATCCGTCGATTATGTTCGGATGATGTGACCTTTGAGAGACAAGCCAGTGATTTGAAGAATCACTTTCTTAGAAGAGGCTACAGCCACCGATCTATCAAGAAAGCATATTGGAGAGCAAAGACACAGAAACAAGCGGACTTACTACAACCAAAAAAGGACAAAGTACCCGACAATAAAATCATCAGGTATGTGACTACATACCATTCTCGTTGGGAGGAAATTAGGAATCTTTTGGCTGAACACTGGCCTATACTACTTACAGATCCGGTCCTGGAGAAACTTTTATCTACACGATATTTGATTGCGGCCCAGAGAGCAAACACTTTATGTGATAATCTGGTGAAGCGTTATCTTCAACCATCATCTCCCCAGCTTTTCAGGGGACAAGGTACATCACAAATTGGTTTTAGATCTTGTGGCAGATGTGTTGCATGCCCTAATATGGAACAGGCAGACGTTTTTGTGGATTCTTCTGGGCAGAAGTCCTTTAAAATCAACCACTATCTCACGTGCTCAAGCTCCAGGGTAATCTATTATGCATCTTGCCCATGCTCTAAAATATATGTGGGTTTGACAACACGCGAATTGAAGGTTTGTGTACACGAACATGTAAAAGACATCACCAATGCACAAGATATAAATGGGAATGAAATACTCAAACCAATTGTTAGACACTATAAACAGTTTCACTCTTGTAACCCAAGATTCCTAAAGGTAAGAGGGATTGACTGTATCCAGGTTGATTTGTGTGCAAGCAATGTATCCAAGAGGCCAGCTCAGAAGGAGAGTCGGTGGATTTGGACTCTTGGGACACTACGTCCCAGGGGACTAAATGAAAATGTGGGTCTCTCATCATTTCTCTAATCACTGAGGTCACAACTGTGAATTTCCAGATGTTCTTAATTTTGTAACAGTTTATTTGTTTATTTAATATGCTCTTTCATTTGTGATGTCGGTTGGTCTATCAATCTCGCGTTCGGAGTCGCGTGGACCTAACTTTTCTTGAATATGATCTCTTCCCCGGATTGGGCATATGCATGTTTAGGGACAATAGGAATTCATCACATTTTTTTTATTTTTTTTATTTAACTATTTACTTATGTATTTTTCACAGTGGTTATTCTGGGGTCAAGGCCCATGTTTTGATTCGGTACATGCATCAATTATATCACCTCACTTGTCCACGCATCATTCATTTACCTTTTGGGATGTGACAATATGATAGGATGCAGACATCCTCTTTATTTCACCTCACCATCACTTAGTATCACACATTATTATATATATATTGTGGCAATGTGAACATTGAGGCGTTGTTTGCACCAGGAGCGTGTCACCAAGGTGGAGTAAAAGTCCTAGTCCAGGTGTCACACCTGGGGGACACCATATAGATAGTGTAGCTGGTTCAGCTATTTCAGGGTGGGCTTTTACTGGGAACAGGCAATGTGTTGGGTGGGTTCCTGTTCCCTATGCTCCAGCCTGGGACTTAGGGCACGCTCACGTCCAGGGATTCCATTTAATCTGATTTCTGGAATTGGGTGTGTCTCACTCTGGAGTATTTTGTGAAGCAGAGTCGTGGTGAGGCTCTGTGTGAGAGGTCTAAGCCGGGTGGGCTGAGGGGCCACGAGGCTAGGCGATAGCCTAAACTTTTGGGGATGCGGTGACGCCTGTGAAACAAGGATCACGAGGCCAGAGTCGAGAGGACTACTGGACCACAATCCCCCAAAAGGTATTGAAGTGTCACAGCCTGGAGGTTGCTGGACTGTATGGCTGAGGAAAGACGCATTTGTTTTCCATGTGTGAACAGGGCTCTCTAGGTGAGTAAGGGATACGCTTTAGTTAGAGCCTATCTGGGCAAGGGTTTGTTATTTTGTGTGGATGTCACACGTGATAAGTTGAATCTGCGACTTTGTACCCTGTGCTTTGCTAAAGTGTCTGAAATAAAGCAAGAGTTTGGACATTATAACCGTATCTGCGAAGCCAGGCTTGACAAAGGCTCCATAGAGTGAGCTGAAACGTTGCTGTCTACACATGGGTGAATAAAATACCCTTTTTTCACGGATATCTGTGTGCTGCCTTGGATTCTTCTTTGCATAAATAATTATATATATATATTTTTTTTCTTCTTCACAATTTTTTCAACTTTACAGTTGTTGTATATTGTATTATTATGTCACTAGTGTTCTAAATATATTTTCAACATATTTAGCAATTTTTTTTGGGACGATATGTGTATGTGTGACACACCCACATATTCTAATATATATATATATATATATATATATACACTGCTCAAAAAAATTAAGGGAACACAAAAATAACACATCCTAGATCTGAATTAATTAAATATTCTTCTGAAATACTTTGTTCTTTACATAGTTGAATGTGCTGACAACAAAATCACACAAAAAAAAAAAATGGAAATCAAATTTTTTTAACCCATGGAGGTCTGGATTTGGAGTCACTCTCAAAATTAAAGTGGAAAAACACACTATAGGCTGATCCAACTTTGATGTAATGTCCTTAAAACAAGTCAAAATGAGGCTCAGTAGTGTGTGTGGCCTCCACGTGCCTGTATGACCTCCCTACAACGCCTGTGCATGCTCCTGATGAGGTGGCGGACGGTCTCCTGAGGGATCTCCTCCCAGACCTGGACTAAAGCATCTGCCAACTCCTGGACAGTCTGTGGTGCAACGTGACGTTGGTGGATAGAGCGAGACATGATGTCCCAGATGTGCTCAATTGGATTCAGGTCTGGGGAACGGACGGGCCAGTCCATAGAATCAATGCCTATGTCTTGCAGGAACTGCTGACACACTCCAGCCACATGAGGTCTAGCATTGTCTTGCATTAGGAGGAACCCATGGCCAACCGCACCAGCATATGGTCTCACAAGGGGTCTGAGGATCACATCTCGGTACCTAATGGCAGTCAGGCTACCTCTGGCGAGCACATGGAGGGCTGTGCGGCCCTCCAAAGAAATGCCACCCCACACCATTACAGACCCAATGCCAAACCGGTCATGCTGGAGGATGTTGCAGGCAGCAGAACGTTCTCCACGGCGTCTCCAGACTCTGTCACGTCTGTCACATGTGCTCAGTGTGAACCTGCTTTCATCTGTGAAGAGCACAGGGCGCCAGTGGCGAATTTGCCAATCTTGGTGTTCTCTGGCAAATGCCAAACGTCCTGCACGGTGTTGGGCTGTAACACCTCATATCACCCTCATGGAGTCTGTTTATGACCGTTTGAGCAGACACATGCACATTTGTGGCCTGCTGGAGGTCATTTTGCAGGGCTCTGGCAGTGCTCCTCCTGTTCCTCCTTGCACAAAGGCGGAGGTAGCGGTCCTGCTGCTGGGTTGTTGCCCTTCTACGGCCTCCTCCACGTCTCCTGATGTACTGGCCTGTCTCCTGGTAGCGCCTCCATGCTCTGGACACTACGCTGTCAGACACAGCAAACCTTCTTGCCACAGCTCGCATTGATGTGCCATCCTGGATAAGCTGCACTACTTGAGCCACTTGTGTGGGTTGTAGACTCTGTCTCATGCTACCACTAGAGTGAAAGCACTGGCAGCATTCAAAAGTGACCAAAACATCAGCCAGGAAGCATAGGAACTGAGAAGTGGTCAGGTCACCACCTGCAGAATCACTCCTTTATTGGGGGTGTCTTGCTAATTGCCTAAAATTTCCACCTGTTGTCTATTTGCACAACAGCATGTGAAATTGATTGTCACTCAGTGTTGCTTCCTAAGTGAACAGTTTGATTTCACAGAAGTGTGATTGACTTGGAGTTACATTGTGTTGTTTAAGTGTTCCCTTTATTTTTTTGAGCAGTGTATATATATATACATATATACACACACACACTCACCTAAAGAACTATTAGGAACACCTGTTCTATTTCTCATTAATGCAATTATCTAGTCAACTCATCACATGGCAGTTGCTTTAATGCATTTAGGGGTTTGGTCCTGGTCAAGACAATCTCCTGAACTCCAAACTGAATGTCAGAATGGGAAAGAAAGGTGATTTAAGCAATTTTGAGCGTGCCATGGTTGTTGGTGCCAAACGGGCCGGTCTGAGTATTTCACAATCTGCTCAGTTACTGGGATTTTCACGCACAACCATTTCTAGGGTTTACAAAGAATGGTGTGAAAAGGGAAAAACATCCAGTATGCGGCAGTCCTGTGGGCAAAAATGCCTTGTAGATGCTAGAGGTCAGAGGAGAATGGGCCGACTGATTCAAGCTGATAGAAGAGCAACGTTGACTGAAATAACCACTCGTTACAACCGAGGTATGCAGCAAAACATTTGTGAAGCCACAACACGCACAACCTTGAGGCGGATGGGCTACAACAGCAGAAAACCCCACCGGGTACCACTCATCTCCACTACAAATAGGAAAAAGAGGCTACAATTTGCACGAGCTCACCAATATTGGACTGTTGAAGACTGGAAAAATGTTTCCCTGGTCTGATGAGTCTCGATTTCTGTTGAGACATTCAAATGGTAGAGTCCGAATTTGGCGTAAACAGAATGAGAACATGTATCCATCCTCTGATGGCTACTTCCAATAGGATAATGCACCATGTCACAAAGCTCGAATCATTTCAAATTGGTTTCTTGAACATGACAATGAGTTCACTGTACTAAAATGGCCCCCACAGTCACCAGATCTCAACCCAATAGAGCATCTTTGGGATGTGGTGGAATGGGAGCTTCGTGCCCTGGATGTGCATCCCTCAAATCTCCATCAACTGCAAGATGCTATCCTATCAATATGGGCCAACATTTCTAAAGAATGCTATCAGCACCTTGTTGAATCAATGCCACGTAGAATTAAGGCAGTTCTGAAGGCAAAAGGGGGTCCAACACCGTATTAGTATGGTGTTCCTAATAATTCTTTAGGTGAGTGTATATACATATTTTGCACATTTCGCACCCTTCCTCCTCCCTTCGCTCCTCCCCCCCTTTCCCTTTCCCCCTCTCCCTGCCCCTCCCCCCTTTTTCCATTCTTCTCTACACTTATGAATTACATGCTCTCATTTTTATATTTTTTATTCTTCATCAACTTTTACAACTGTATTTTTCATTAACTTTTTTGTATTTATTTATTTATTTATAATTATGTACTGTTATGGATTTTATGTCCCCCATCTTAAAACTAGTATTCATAATCATGGATTTCCAGAAGGGAATAAGGCACTGCCCTTAGCTATTTACTGTATTTTTCGCCCCATAAGACGCACTCCCCCCCCCCCCCCCCAAAATGGGGGAAAAATGCCCCTGCGTCTTATGGGGCGAATTCTGACAGTTTTACATCGCAGGATGCGATGTACAAGCGAGCGGGGAGGGACTGGGAGGAGGAGCTGGGGGCCGGCAATAGCGGCAGGGCGGTGCAGTCACTGTACTATAGCCCCGCCGCTCCAGTATATAAATATAAAATGTCTTATTCAATTATTAAACATTCCCCCTCACTCCTAATATTACCGTACATCCTAACAGCTTCAGTAGAATGCAGGCAGGCCGGGCGGGCGGCAGCATAACTCCCTGATGTCACGTGCCTGCGCCGCCTACTTTATGAATGAAGCAGGCGGCGCAGGCAAGTGACGTCAGTGAGTGACACGCCGGCCGCCCGGCCTGCCTGCCTGCATTCTACAGAAGCGGTTAGGATGTACGGTAATATTAGGAGTGAGGGGGCATGTTTAATAACTTTTAATTGAATAAGACATTTTATATTTGTATACTGGAGCGGGGGGGGGGGGGGGAATCTGTGGATGACAGTTTTATGGGGAACATCCCCATGTGTGGATGGCACAGTTAAGGGGTGGGGGGTCTGTGGATGGCACTGTTATGGGCTGGGGGGGTCTGTGGATGGCACTGTTAGGGGGTGGGGTTCTGTGGGTGGCACATATATAACAGTGCCACCCACATATCCCCCCTCTAACAGTGCCATCCACAAATCCCCCCTGTAACAGTGCCAGTCATAGATCCCCCCTGTAACAGTGCAAGCCACAGATCCCCCATAACAGTGTCCGTCACAGATCCCCGCCATAACAGTGTCCATCATCCACAGATCCCCCTATAACAGTGTCCATCATCCACAGATCCCCCCATAACAGTGTCCATCATCCACAGATCCCCCCATAACAGTGTCCGTCATCCACAGATCCCCCCATAACAGTGTCCGTCATCCACAGATCCCCCCATAATAGTGTCTGTCATCCACTGATCCCCCCCATAACAGTGTCCGTCATCCACAGATCCCCCCATAACAGTGCGTCATCCACAGATTCCCCCATAACAGTGCGTCATCCACAGATCCCCCCATAACAGTGTGTCATCCACAGATCCCCCCATAACAGTGCATCATCCGCAGATCCCTCCATAACAGTGTCCTTCACAGATCCCCCCATAACAGTGCCATCCACAGATCCCCAGTAATAGTGCCATCCACAGACCACCATTAGTTCCAAACCCACCAAAAGCACACCTTTTGGTAAAAAAAATTTTTTTTCTTATTTTCCTCCCCAAAAACCTAGCTGCGTCTTATGGGCCAGTGCGTCTTATAGGGTGAAAAATACGGTATGTAAATATTTTCTTTTCTTTTCACACTTATGAATTATATGTTTTTATTTTCATATTTATTATCATTTATAACTTTTTGGTGTTTATTCATGTATTCACTCACAATCATGTACTGTTATAGATTTTATGTGCCCAGTTCAAAATTAGTACTTATAATCATGTATTTCTAGAGGGGAATAGGGCACCTATTATGTGGATACTGCATTTGAATACAACAATACTATATTTCGTAACTACACAAATATTCTCTTGAAGTACCCACATATGAGTGATGCAGATTGCCAGTGTTTGTGATCAACCATTAACTTTTTAATGTTGCTTCTTCTCCCCAGCTGTGATGTGGGCGCACGGTGCACGGCGCCGTGCCCGGCACCTCTTGCCTGTGCATGCTCACGCCGAGACTGTCACATCACATGACTTTGTCATGTGTCTGTGGGCATGGTGGCGGGATGCCGGCCGAGAGGAGAGTGGGGCGTGGTTCGACCGGAGCTCTGTGCTATTTTTAAACAGCCGATTGGGGGAAATAGCATTTATATACTGTATGTGGTTCACAGTGATGGCGTTACCCCCGTACAATGGCACGCCGAAACGCGCGTTGGGGTAGCGCCATCCTGGTTGGTACAGCACACTCTTACTATTTAGGTGAGTCTCTGCCTTTCAGTCTTATTAGCACCGGGTTTAGGTGACTTTTTACACCTGGTCACTTTGAATTTACTTCAGCCTAGGCACCTTACCATGATACATATGCGTTTTTTAGCCCCTTGCCAATGTGGTTAATGTTACTGAGACTCATCCCCTATATGCATAACTTATCTTATATCTAGATACGCTGTAATTATATTGTATTCTGATATGTTTATTACTTTTGACAAGTGTGCAGCGCCAGGATGGCGTCTTTTCTGTCACTCTCCTTCATTTTTTTTTTAATAGCTTGTCATACATATTTTAATCATATTACAATAACAATAATATATGTTTTATAATGGTACTGTGTGAGCTCCGTTTTCTATTTTCTTGCTTGATATACTCGGGAGCTTGTACTGAGTTATTTGATTAGGTGGCCCATTATTTTGCATTAATTTTTTGGGTGGGTACTTACCCCCGCTCCCATAACTGGGTCACCTTTGGTCTTCTTTCTATCACAGAATATAACAGAATTCTATGATGGCATGCACCATGGAAGCCTTTAAGAGGCATTCCGTTTTGCATTCCGTCATAATAGAAGTCTGTGGGCAGCATAACGGATCCGGCCAAACGCCAAGCCTGAATTGAAAAACATCCAGTTCGTTCATTCCTGGTCGTAAATAGAGATGAGCGAATTTCTAAAAAATTTGAATTCGGCTGGTTTGCCAAATTTTCCCAAAAAATTTGGATCGAACCAAATTTATTCATGTCAAATTGCGTTAGAAAACGGCTATTTTACGGGCTGCAGAGAGCCTTTATAGTGTTGTAGAACACTGTGCCTTGCAGTAACATGCATAGGGAGTCTGCTGTGGTAGTGAAACAATACTGTGAGTCAGTAGGACATGTAGATGACAGGCGTCGCTCTTAGAATCACTGCACACTTCACTTATTTGGGCAGTTACGGGGCCAAAACTGACCAAATAACTCAAGTGTGAACTCAGCCTTACAGGTCAATGTTAGCACCACGGTATAAAGAACCGTGCAGAGGCCCAAGATCCTACTATAGCATGAAAGCGCGCACTCCTTTCACCCCAATTCACTGATTCCACATAGATTTCTACAGAACCTGTTCTATTAAACGCGTATACAAGTAGAGCCCCCCCCAACAGAGTGGAGTAAGTGTCAGCAGTAAGTTTGTGTTGACGTCACTGATTATTTTGCCCTTCCTCTGATCCATCAGAACAATAACCCCCAAAAAACGGATCCTGTCTGTTGAGCATCCGCCTTCACTCGGTCAGCATTTGGTCAGTAATCCATTGGTATTGCTAAAGCCAAAAAAAAAACAGGAGTGGATCCAAAACAGAGATGACACTTGAATGGAATATTTGCATGTCTTCTATGTTTTGTATCCACTTCTGCTTTTGGCTACCAAATCATAATCCAATTCTGATGAAAAATGGGGACCATGTCATGCAGGTCTTACAGCTGTTACATAGACAGGATCAGTTGTGCATCTAATTTTTCCTTCCTTCTGACAGATCAGAAGAAGGGTCAAATATATGATTATGTCAGCAAGGCCGAAAGGCAAAATAGTGGCCCAGTCATGAAGTCGGGAAGGTGATAACAGCATGAGAAGTCCACAGAGTGGCCCTATGACATAGTGGTGAGGTGGAAGCAGCATGAGGAGGCCACAGAGTGGCCCAATGACAGAGTCTGGAGGTGGCATCAAGAGGAGGCCACAGAGTGGAGGTGGCAGCAGCATCAGGAGGCCACAGAGTGGCACAATGACAGAGCGTGGAGGTGGCGGCAGCAGCATCTGGAGGAGACCATAGGGTGGCACAATGACAGAGTGGAGGTGGCAGAAGCAGCATCAGGAGGCAACAGAGTGGCACAATGACAAAGTGTAGAGGTGGTGGCAGCAGCAGCATCAGGAGGAGGGCACAGGGGGGCACAATGACAGTGTGGAGGTGGCAGCAGCATCAGGAGGCCACAGAGTGTCACAATGATGCACGTGGCAGCAGCAGCATCAGGAGGAGGCGACAGGGTGGCACAATGACAGTGTGCAGGTGGCAGCAGCATCAGGAGGCCACAGAGTGGCACAATGACAGAGTGTGGAGGTGGCGACAGCAGCAGCAGCATCAGGAGGACACCATAGGGTGGCACAATGACAGAGTGGAGGTGGCAGAAGCAGCATCAGGAGGCAACCGAGTGGCACAATGACAAAGCGTGGAGGTGGCAGCAGCAGTATTAGGAGGAGGCCACAGGGTGGCACAATGACAGTGTTGAGGTGGCAGCAGCAGCATCGAGAGGCCACAGAGTGGCACAATGACAGAGTGTGGAGGTGGTGGCAGCAGCAGCATCAGAAGGAGGGCACAGGGTGGGCACAGGGTGGCACAATGACAGTGCGATAGAGTTGAGCGAACACCTAGATGTTCGGGGAGTTCGGCCGAACTTTAAAAAAAAGTTCGGGTTCGGGACCCAAACTTGATTCGAACTTGGACCCGAACCCGAACCCCATTGAAGACAATGGGGACCCGAACTTCACTTTATTATTTTCCGTTATAACATGGTTATAACGGAAAATAATAGTATTAGCTTTTTCAGATCTGAGTTTTCACGATCGTGAAAACTCTGATCCGACAGTATATTCTAACACAGAGGCGTTTCCATGGTGATGGGGACGCTTCAAGTTAGAATATACTAAGAACTGTGTACATAACGGCCCCCTGCTGCCTGGCAGCACCCAATCTCTTACAGGGGGCTGTGATCCGCACAATTAACCCCTTAGGTGCGGCACATAAATTGTGAAAATTGTGCTGATCTTAGCCCTCTGTAAGAGATCGGGTGCTGCCAGGCAGCAGGGGCCAGACCCCCCTCCCTCCCCAGCATTAAAATCATTGGTGACCAGTGCGGACCCCCTCCCTCCCCAGTATTAAAATCATTGGTGGCCAGTGCGGCCCCCCCTCCCTCCCCAGTATTAAAATCATTGGTGTCCAGTGTGGCCCCCCCCTATTAAAATCATTGGTGTCCAGTGCGACCTTCCCCCCCATCATTGGTGGCAGCGGAGCGGCAGTTCCGATCGGAGTCCCAGTTTAATCGCTGGGGCTGCCATGGTTACTTAGCACTTTTAGCAGCATTATACTTACGTGCGCTGTCTGTGGCCGGCCGGGCGCTCCTCCTACTGGTAAGTGACAGGTCTGTGCTATAAGCAATGCGCCGCACAGACCTTTCACTTACCAGTAGGAGGAGCGCTGGCCGGCCACAGACAAGTAACTGCAGTAGCGTCCTGGCTGCCATGGTAACCGATCGGAGCCCCAGCGATTAAACTGGGACTCCGATCGGAACTGCCGCTCTGCTGCCACCAATGATGGGGGGGGAGGCTGCACTGGACACCAATGATTTTAATAGGGGGGGGGCACTGGACACCAATAATTTTAATAGGGGGGTTGCACTGGCCACCAATGATTTTAATACTGGGGAGGGAGGGAGGGTGCCGCACTGGCAACCAATGATTTTAATGCTGAGGAGGGAGGGAAGGTCTCGCCCCTGCTGCCCTGCAGCACCCGATCTTTAACAGGGGGCTGAGATCCGCACAATTAACCCCTCAGGTGCGGCACCTGAGGGATTAATTGTGCGGACCACAGCCCCCTGTAAGAGATCGGGTACTGCCAGGCAGCAGGGGGCAGTTATGTACACAGTTCTTAGTATATTCTAACTTGAAGCGTCCCCATCACCATACCATCGGATTGGAGAAAACTCTGATCCGATGGTATATTAATATTACCCGAACACCGAACCCCAACTTTTACTCAACCCTACAGTGGGACTCTCCAGAAATGACTGTTTGGGACTCTTCACCTCGGCTCGACACAAGCCATCAGTTCTCTGAAAGGAGAGTCCACCACTTGGAAAGGAACGCAACTTGGCCAGGAGCAAGTTCAGCTTCTGCGCTGTTGGATGAGTGCACGCATACTGTTGTCTCTTGGCAATCGCTTTGATGATCGAGTGCTGATGGAATGACTGACTAGGAGGAAGAGGAGCAGGAGCATCAGGACCAGCAGAAGATGGGAACGACAGACAGTTCCCTTCGACTGAGGTGGTGGAGCCTTGACTGCCTGAAACCGGGTGCATGCCACTGGGTGATGCAGTGGTTGCTGAGGCAGGCTGGACCACCACATCAGAGCCACGGTTTTCCCAGGCCATTTTATGGTGACGCTGCATATGTTGATGCAGGGCCGTGGTACCAACATTGACACTCTTGCCACGCTTCACCTTCTGCTCACATATTCTACATATGACCATGTTCACCTCTGGCGGCTTAAGAAAAAACTGCCACACCGCCGAGTAGGTGATTTTACCCTCAACTGTCCTCATTGACTGACTGCTACCGCTTCCATGAACCCCTGCACCACTAATGTTGAGCGCGAATATTCATATAAATTTTTATCGAAAATATCGAAAATTTTTGCTATATATTCGTAATGAAGAATATATATATACTTTTTCTTGCAACTATATATATATATATATATAGTTGCAAGAAAAAGTATGCTGCTGCTACTCTCCTTAGGAGTGGTAAAGATGACTGCAAGAGCACAGCGCAGACTGCTCAATGAGGTGAAGAAGAATCCTAGAGTGTCAGCTAATGACTTACAAAAGTCTCTGGCATATGCTAACATCCCTGTTAGCGAATCTACGATACGTAAAACACTAAACAAGAATGGATTCCATGGGAGGATACCACGGAGGAAGCCACTGCTGTCCAAAAAAACATTGCTGCACGTTTACAGTTTGCACAAGAGCAACTGGATGTTCCACAGCAGCACTGGCAAAATATTCTGTGGACAGATGAAACCAAAGTTGAGTTATTTGGAAGAAACACACAACACTATGTGTGGAGAAAAGCACAGCACACCAACATCAAAACCTCATCCCAACTGTAAAGTATGGTGGTGGGGGCATCATGGTTTGGGGCTGCTTTGCTGCGTCAGGGCCTGGACGGATTGCTATCATCAAAGGAAAAATGAATTCCCAAGTTTATCAAGACATTTTGCAGGAGAACTTAAGGCCATCTGTCCACCAGCTGAAGCTCAACATCAGATGGGTGTTGCAACAGGACAACGACCCAAAGCACAGAAGAAAATCAACAACAGAATGGCTTAAACAGAAGAAAATACGCCTTCTGGAGTGGCCTACTCAGAGTCCTGACCTCAACCCAATTGAGATGCTGTGACATGACCTCAAGAAAGCGATTCACAGCAGACATCCCAAGAATATTTCTGAACTGAAACAGTTCTGTAAAGCGGAATGGTCAAGAATTACTCCTGACCGTTGTGCACGTCTGATCTGCAACTACAGGAAACGTTTGGTAGAAGTTATTGCTGCCAAAGGAGGTTCAACCAGTTATTAAATCCAAGGGTTCACATACTTTTTCCACCTGCACTGTGAATGCTTACATGGTGTGTTCAATAAAAACATGGTAACATTTAATTCTTTGTGTGTCATTAGTTTAAGCAGACTGTGATTTTCTATTGTTGTGACTTAGATGAAGATCAGATCACATTTTATGACCAATTTGTGCAGAAATCCATATCATTCCAAAGGGTTCACATACTTTGTCTTGCAACTGTGTGTATATATATATATATATATATATATGATTTTTTTTATTTTAACACAGTACACATCAGGATATCATCCCTCCCTTCTTGTGGGCCAATGAGAAGGTTTTGTCACAGCTTAGGCTACTTTCACACTAGCGTTCGGGGCTCCGCTTGTGAGTTCCGTTTGAAGGCTCTCACAAGCGGCCCCGAACGGATCCGTACTGCCCCAATGCATTCTGAGTGGATGCGGATCCGCTCAGAATGCATCAGTTTGGCACCGTTTGGCCTCTGCTCCGCTCAGCAGGCGGACACCCGAACGCAGCTTGCAGCGTTTTCGTGTCCGCCTGGACAAACGGATCCGTCCAGACTTACAATGCAAGTCAATGGGGACGGATCCGTTTGACATTGACACAATATGGTGCAATTTCAAACGGATCCGTCCTCCATTGACTTTCAATGTAAAGTCAGGATTATACCATCAGATCGGAGTTTTCTCCAATCCGATAGTATATTTTAACTTGAAGCGTCCCCATCACCATGGGAACGCCTCTATGTTAGAATATACCATCGGATTTGAGTTACATTGTGAAACTCAAATCCGACAGTATATTCTAACACAGAGGCGTTCCCATGGTGATGGGGACGCTTCAAGTTAGAATATACTGAGAACTGTGTACATGACTGCCCCCTGCTGCCTGGCAGGTGCTGCCAGGCAGCAGGGGGCAGACCCCCCCCCCTCCTGTATTTAACTTATTGGTAGCCAGTGCGGCCCCTCCCTCCCCAGTATTAATTGTAACCAGTGCGGCCCCCCTCCCTCTATATTAATTGGTGGCCAGTGCGGATATTAAATATGAGCAGTGCGGTCTCCCCCTCCCTCCCCATTATTAAATATGAGCAGTGCGGTCTCCCCCTCCCTCCCCAGTATTAAATATGAGCAGTGCGGCCTACCCCTCCCTCTATTCATTGGTGGCCAGTGCGGATTCAAAGTATTGTGATCAGTGCGGCCTCTCCTCTCGACCCCCCCCCCCATCATTGGTGGCAGCGGAGAGTACCGATCGGAGTCCCAGTTTAAATCGCTGGGGCTCCGATCGGTTACCATGGCAGCCAAGACGCTATTGCAGTCTTGGCTGCCATGGTTACTTAGCAACAAATAGCAGCATTATACTTACCTGAAGAGCTGCGATCTATGTGACCGGACGGGAGCTCCTCCTACTTGTAAGTGACAGGTCTATAGGCAATGCGCCGCACAGACCTTTCACTTACCAGTAGGAGGAGCTCCCGGCCGGTCACAGACATCGCAGCTCTTCAGGTAAGTATAATGATTCTATTTGTTGCTAAGTAACCATGGCAGCCAAGACTGCAATAGCGTCTTGGCTGCCATGGTAACCGATCGGAGCCCCAGCGATTTAAACTGGGACTCCGATCGGTACTCTCCGCTGCCACCAATGATGGGGGGGTGGAGAGAGGAGAGGCCGCACTGATCACAATACTTTGAATCCGCACTGGCCACCAATGAATAGAGGGAGGGGGAGGCCGCACTGCTCATATTTAATACTGGGGAGGGAGGGAGGGAGGGGGAGACCGCACTGCTCATATTTAATACTGGGGAGGGAGGGGGAGACTGCACTGCTCATATTTAATACTGGGGAGGGAGGGAGGGGGAGACCGCACTGCTCATATTCAATACTGGGGAGGGAGGGGGAGACCGCACTGCTCATATTTATTACTGGGGAGGGAGGGAGGGGGAGACCGCACTGCTCATATTTAATATCCGCACTGGCCACCGATGAATATAGAGGGAGGGGGGCCGCACTGGTTACAATTAATACTGGGGAGGGAGGGGGGGGCCGCACTGGCCACCAATAAGTTAAATACAGGAGGGGGGGGGGGGTCTGCCCCCTGCTGCCTGGCAGCATCTCCAGGCAGCAGGGGGAAGTCATGTACACAGTTCTCAGTATATTCTAACTTGAAGCGTCCCCATCACCATGGGAACGCTTCTGTGTTTAGAATATACTGTCGGATCTGAGTTTTCCGAAGTGAAAAATCAGATCTGAAATAAACTGTTATGCAAACGGATCCGTTCTGAACGGATGCAAGCGTTTGCATTATAGGAGCGGATCCGTCTGATGAAACATCAGACGGACCCGCTCCGAACGCTAGTGTGAAAGTAGCCTTAGCAACATCCCTAGCAACCAATAGAAAAGTTGCCTACCCCTTACTATATAAGAACTTCCCCAGCAGCTATTTTCTAAAGTTTATTGCAGTAATGAAAGAGACAGCAGTGTTATTGCTGTGCTTTGTTGTATTACATTAGACTAGTTAAAAAGGATAACTGTCATTTTTTTTATTTTATTTTTGGGAGTACTGGATTGTGGTGATTAATATCACCTTGGTGGCCCTATTTCAACTTTTCACTGTGTATTCAATTACCCCTTAATTCCACATTTTTGTTCCCTGTGCTGCCTACTTTTACCTGTGCTTAAAATAGGGTTGCTAGGCATGGTCTGTGTATCTGTTGATAGACGGAGCACGCAGCGTGCAGTGTCACATTACTGACAGCCAGGAACTGTAAGTAAATTATTAAAGCCAGGTCCTCCCCAGCAGCTGATAACAGTGCCTGGGCTGTGTGCACTTCTCCCTGTCCCTGTGCTTGGCAGACGCTCCCTCACTCAGCAGAGCTGAAGAATGCAGAGTTGGAGCAGGGCACAACAGGAAAGGGAGATCTGCCATCTGCTCAGTGTATAAATGAAAGCAACATGTGGTAAGAGTACACCTTTGTGCTGCAGGAGATTAACCCATTAGGGGGAGAGCTCTGGTTACTGACAATTTTGGGGGGCTATTGTTACTGGCTAGTGCATGTGAGGAGCTTAATGCATTGTGGGTAGTGAGGGCAGGCGGGATTAGCCTCAGGGTGAGGGCAGTGGCGGCCATCTTAACTGAATAGTGAAATTGCAGTTTTATGCAGACTGGTTGCTAAGGGCTGAATCTTATTAAATATGGGGTAAGTCAGTCTAATAGTAACTGATTCTGGAATATCATGTTATTAGTAACTGCATATATGAAAATTGAATTTAGGGTCTAAATGTGACAGTTAACCTTTAACTAGTCATATATAATTCAGATAGGGGGAGATAGTCAGTGTAGGTTAGATGTAGCTGATAGGTTCCAGTGCAGGGTGTTAGGCAGTGTAATTGTTTCTGCTGTCCATACATACATGCTACAGACATAATGCTGTGATGTCACAAGTTGCACTTATTGCGAAAAAAATATGCGCATCATTAATTGCAGAAAATTTACAAGCGCAAATATATTGTAGCACTCTATAAGCATATAAAGCTATTCTAATGTTCTGCCGTGCCAACCATTTTCTCCAGTCTCAGGAAATTTATACCTGCTTGAAAAATGTAGCATAAGTGACCCGCGCCGGTATTTTGTGTGCATTACGTGAATAATACATTGGCGATTTTCGCAATCAAGAGTATAATCTCAAATTTGCAAATATATGCTGACTATTCTACAAAATATTCGTGAAATATTGCAAATTCAAATATTGCCCCTGCCGCTCATCACTATGCACCACTACTTTCCGGGCAGATAAGCTCCTGAGAAGCGTGTGGTCTACCCTGGGCACGTTTGGCTCTCGACCTCCCACTGCTGCCACTCTGCTGACTCCCGGCCACGCCGCTGCCTCACAGGCCAGCTGCCACCCTCTACTCCCGATGATGATGAAGCCCCTAATTCACACGGCTCCCAAGTGCGATCAGCTACATCATCGAGTACTGTCTGCACGTCACTGATGTCCTATCACGGTCGGCGTGGCTATCACATACGTGACACAGAGGGAGGGAACGAGGAAGGCCCTGCCCAAGTGAGAGGGAAGATGGTGACCCCTGACTCACCTGGCGGCTGGCACCTGGCTGCCCTGACGTCCCTAGACGGGTTCCTCACCCGTACGCCGATCACGTGCCTAAAGCCCTGGCTTTCCCTGAGCTGAGCCCTAGGTAGTGAACAGGGCGGTGGGAACACTAGTCCGCACCACTAACTCTAAGGGAAAACACCAAGGGGAGGACAGACAACACAGACTCAACATATATTCCCAGGTGGGTGACAACAGGAGACAACAAGAAGCCCAACAGGGATCCGGAGGGTAGCACACAGGAACAACAACCAGGATTAACCACTCCAGTGGGTCAGTATAGATGTCCAGGCAGGAAGCTCTATAACTGGCAACTAGAGAAGTGTGAGGGGAGAATATAAGGAGGTAGGGAGTGGCAGACAAGAAACAGCTGAGGAGGAGAAGCTACGGATCCCTGAGAGAGACAAAAAGGATAGCAAGGCAAACACAGAAAACAATAACTAAGAAACACCATGATCTTTAGATATAGAGCGCGCAGCCACCCGCTGCGACTTCCTGACCCCGGGTATAACGGAGTCAGACGTGGCTCTTGATACCCTCGTGACATGTCCTCAACGATCTCTGGGTCAGCAGCCAGACCGCTCGCAATACCAGCTCCCACGCCACTCTCCTCATCACTACCACTAAGTGGCGGATGTCTCCTCCACATCTTGGCTGGCCAGTAGCTGCTGACTGTCCTCTAGTAGCTCGTCCTCGCTGTATAGTAGAGCTGAGCCCACAGCATATAATACTTGTCTGGCTGAGAGAACAGAAATGGACAGAGGCAGGTTGAGGACAGGTGAGGGCACAAGGCCTGCTCCCAGGCCATGCCAACTAAGGATTGTGTCTGACGAACCCACCGACTCTTTGGACATCTGTCTCACTTGAGATGACCGAGTCAACCATTTAAGAACCTCTGGGTTGCTGGTCAAGGCACCACCGCTAGATGACACCGGGAGCTCAGGCCTCTCACTGAGACTCCTGCTGCCCCCCCTACTCTGCTGTGACCTGTGCCTGCCCCAGAAACATTTAGGCCTCTGCCACTCCCCTGTGCAGGTCCTGTCACTTCTCTGTCACATACTGTTAGATCAAATAAGTAAACAAGAAGGAAATTAAAACACCACAAAAATATCAGCACTTTTCTCACTTTACCACACAATGTCTAAAAAGCCCTTTTTTGTTTCCACTAATACATGCCAAAGAAGGCTTTAGAACATATAACTGCACTGCTCAACGGCAAATAGGCCCTTACTTTTTTCCACTTATACATGCAAATAATATTTTTTTCCCACTAATACACGCCAAAAAGGGCTTTAGAACATATAACTGCACCGCTGAACGGCAAATAATATACATTTTTTTGCCACTAAAACACACCAAAAAGGGCTGTAATTTTCTGATTTCACCACACAATGGCTAATAAGCCTTTTTCTTCCCACTAAAACAAACCAAAAAATGCTTTAGAACATATAACTGCACTGCACAAGGGCAAATAAGACGTTGAAATATTTCCTTGTAATAAACCCTGTTAATGGCTCTATCAAACAGCTTTTGCACCCCAATAACAAGAACGGTTTGCTGGAATTTCAGTGCTGTATATCGGCAATTTGGATCCCCAGTCAGTATTGTTCCTATTACCCAGGCTTTAAATTCCCCTACTGAACGCTGTTCTGCTTCAAAACTGTGGAATGATTCCTCCCTATCCTTTCCTCCCTGAACTTCTATACAGCAAAATAAAAGTTTTCAAGTCTTTTCTACCACTTTGCCTAGCGCCTGCTGACGTCTCTCCCTGCACTAAGTACACTGGAAAACGGCTGAATACAAGATGGCTGAGGCTATTTATAGGGCTGTGACATCACAGGGCTGGCTGGCTGCTGATTGGCTGCATGCATGGCATTGTGGGTGATACCTCATTCCCAGAGTTCCTTGCTCCATGTCCTAACACGTGCAGCAGCCATTTTAGGAAAATAATGTGATTCGTTACCACAAAGTGTAAGGAAATTCGGATTTGGTGTGAATTAATTTTTTGATGAAATTCGGATCGAATTCCACTTCGTCAACTTCCATTCGCTCATCTCTAGTCGTAACCATGAAAACGAGCAGTGTATAATGTAATTGAAAAATGAATGAAGCCAGTAAAAGAGGCAATATGAACAATCACAATACATAAGTGCATTGTATTAACTACGTTATGTCTACATGATAAATGCCATTTGCTGAACTGAGACAACCCCTTTAATATATATATAATAAAATCTGCAAAAATGCTGTTAGGAAAAATTTCCTTAACTACATTGCATTACAGTGGTGATTCTTAAATGATGGGTGGTATTACTCATTTTAATGTTTTGTCTAACCTTTTGTCCTAGCATTTCTATTTTTCATTTGTAGATACTTCTGGAAATCATGCAGTCAACTTCTTGATAGAGGTTAAAATATAACGCCTTTATATCTGACAAATTAACACTGTCATTATGTGTCAAAATCCTTTTCACTAATGATGTTAGGCTTAGTGATGCACCTTAGCCGGAGGAGTGTGAAAATCCTCACGGATCCATGCCTCCTTCCTTTTGACAAAGGTGATGTTTTAGACACTAGAGGTGGCCAACTTGGTCTGTTTGGATGTCACAACACCCCCTGCCACACTGAAAACCCTCTCTGAGATGACACTGGAGGATGGACAAGAAATAACAGAGAGAACATACTGAGCCAGTTCGGGCTACTTTTCAAGTCTGCCTGCCCAGATACCCATGGGGTCTGGAAACATGGTATTAACCTGGGAAAGGTCAGAGTCCAGGTAGGACTGAACCTGGATGTTGAGGTGGTAGTTCTCCATTTGCTGATTTGCCTCAGCCTGCTGTGGGACATTAAAATACACTGCTCAAAAAAATAAAGGGAACACTTAAACAACACAATGTAACTCCAAGTCAATCACACTTCTGTGAAATCAAACTGTCCACTTAGGAAGCAACACTGAGTGACAATAATTTTCACATGCTGTTGTGCAAATGGGATAGACAACAGGTGGAAATTATAGGCAATTAGCAAGACACCCCCAATAAAGGAGTGGTTCTGCAGGTGGTTACCACAGAACACTTCTCAGTTCCTATGCTTCCTGGCTGATGTTTTGGTCACTTTTGAATGCTGGCAGTGCTTTCACTCTACTGGTAGCATGAGACGGAGTCTACAACCCACACAAGTGGCTCAGGTAGTGCAGCTTATCCAGGATGGCACATCAATGCGAGCTGTGGCAAGAAGGTTTGCTGTGTCTGTCAGCGTAGTGTCCAGAGCATGGAGGCGCTACCAGGAGACAGGCCAGTACATCAGGAGACGTGGAGGAGGCCGTAGGAGGGCAACAACCCAGCAGCAGGACCGCTACCTCCGCCTTTGTGCAAGGAGGAACAGGAGGAGCACTGCCAGAGCCCTGCAAAATGACCTCCAGCAGGCCACAAATGTGCATGTGTCTGCTCAAACGGTCAGAAACATACTCCATGAGGGTGATATGAGGGCCCGACGTCCACAGGTGGGGGTTGTGCTTACAGCCCAACACCGTGCAGAACGTTTTTGCATTTGCCAGAGAACACCAAGATTGGCAAATTCGCCACTGGCGCCCTGTGCTCTTCACAGATGAAAGCAGGTTCACACTGAGCACATGTGACAGACGTGACAGAGTCTGGAGACGCTGTGGAGAACGTTCTGCTGCCTGCAACATCCTCCAGCATGACCGGTTTGGCATTGGGTCAGTAATGGTGTGGGGTGGCATTTCTTTGGAGGGCCGCACAGCCCTCCATGTGCTCGCCAGAGGTAGCCTGACTGCCATTAGGTACCGAGATGAGATCCTCAGACCCCTTGTGAGACCATATGCTGGTGAGGTTGGCCCTGAGTTCCTCCTAATGCAAGACAATGCTAGACCTCATGTGGCTGGAGTGTGTCAGCAGTTCCTGCAAGACGAAGGCATTGATGCTATGGACTGGCCCGCCCGTTCCCCAGACCTGAATCCAATTGAGCACATCTGGGACATCATGTCTCGCTCTATCCACTAACGTCACGTTGCACCACAGACTGTCCAGGAGTTGGCAGATGCTTTAGTCCAGGTCTGGGAAGAGATCCCTCTGGAGACCGTCCGCCACCTCATCAGGAGCATGCACAGGCGTTGTAGGGAGGTCATACAGGCACGTGGAGGCCACACGCACTACTGAGCCTCATTTTGACTTGTTTTAAGGACATTACATCAAAGTTGGATCAGCCTGTTGTGTATTTTTCCACTTTAATTTTGAGGGTGACTCCAAATCCAGACCTCCATGGGTTGAAAAATTTGATTTCCATTTTTTTATTTTTGTGTGATTTTGTTGTCAGCACATTCAACTATGTAAAGAATAAAGTATTTCAGAAGAATATTTAATTGATTCAGATCTAGGATGTGTTATTTTTGTGTTCCCTTTATTTTTTTGAGCAGTGTAATTCTCTGTCATGTTGATTATTCTTGTCCCAGCTTCTGCTGCTTGTGGTAGCTAGATGGCAGGAGGTAAGTGACTCTGCAAAGGGTGGAGAAAGGCCTAAGACACGCAGGTGTCAGGTGTCTGCTTGCTGAAAGTTGCTGCAAGCTGTGTACACAATGTTATAAAGGAAATATAATAATTTTGTCTCCCTTTTGGCAGGAGGAAAATATTCTCCATTTTGATTTGATAGTATGGGTCTAAAAGCATAACTCTCCAGTAATCATTAGATTGCTTCATGTGAATGATACGCCTATCTGTATATAAGTAAGCAAACATACAGAATGCCTTTCTGGTCAGGGTACCCGAGGAGCCATTTCTTTCTTCCTGCTCCTCCACCAACAACTCATCCTCCTCCTCTTTCTCCTCCTCCAGCTCAGGGCCGTCTTTAATGTTGATTGGACCCTGGGCAAAAATTTACTTGGGCCCCCTGGATCCCGCCTTCCCACACCTTAGCAGGCAATCACGCCCTCCATCACAACACACACACAAAAAAATCCACAGATCTGGTAGAGTACAGTGAATGACTGTAAATACTTCCAGTTCTGAAGACTCCAGCGGCTCAGGATCAGTGCTCTGGGCAGCTGGGCTCAGGCTGGAAGTGGGCACCGCTCTGCAGGAAGGAGACCGGGGCTCGGCTCACCCTAGTGTTACAGTGCACCCCACAGTATGCAGTATAGCACCCTATAGTATACAGCAACCCACAGTATGCAGTATAGCACCCTATAGTATACAGCACCACACAGTATGCAGTATAGCACCCCACACTATACAGTACCCCACAGTATATAGTAGAGCAGTATAGCAGCCCACAGTATACAGCACCCCACAGTATACAACACCTCACAGTATACAGTAGAGCAGTATAGCACCTCACCGTATACAGCACCCCAAACTATACACGATACAGCACCCCACAGTATACAGCCCCCCACAGTATACAGTACAGCAGTATAGCACTCCACAATATACAGTATACAGCCCCCCACAGTATACAGCCCCCCACAGTATACAGTACAGCATTCCACAATATACAGTATACAGCCCCCCACACTATACAGGCCCCCACACTATACAGCCCCCCACAGTATACAGGCCCCCACAGTATACAGCCCCCCACACTATACAGGCCCCCACAGTATACAGGCCCCCACAGTAGACAGGCCCCCACAGTATACAGGCCCGCCACACTATACAGCCCCCCACAGTATACAGCCCCCCACACTATACAGCACGCCACTATACAGTAGTTTACAGTATTTTAGCATAACAGCCCCTGTCACCTTTTTCTGATGTAATCTTCACAAAAAAAGCTCCACAGTTAAGGCAAACTTCTGTCACAACACTCCTGGTAGGACCTTGATGACCTCATAGCCATGTGACCAGTAATATTGCTAGGTTACTGGTCACATGGTGATGATGTCATCTAAGGTCGTAGAGAATCACAGCTCTCTCAGTACGCTGCCTGGAGTGCCGGCAGGCATGGCATGGCAGCACCCCCTGTGTAGCTGACAGCCTGACACCCGGGGCAGTGGCTAGCAGGGCTCAAGAGGCAGCTGCCTTGGGCCCCCCAGGAGCAACTGGGCCCGGGGCAGCTGCCCCTTTTGCCCCTTGGTAAAGACGGCCCTGGTCCAGCTCCTCATGCTTCTACATAGGACTTTCTCCTTGCGGGTCCCAATAGCCACAGAATGACAGCAAGATGCGTAAGCTGTTCTTCTGCCATTGTCCCCTGCTGCATGAGTGTTGAGCATCTGTTCTAAGATAAATATTAGGGGGATTGCATTGTTTATGCCACAGTTTTCCCTACTGACAAATTCTTCGAAGAGCTTAAAGCAGAAAAAGCACCACCCCTGTCCATGGGTTGTGTCCGGTACTGAGCTTGGTTCCATTTGGAGTCAATGGGGCAGAGCTATATCACATACAACCTGTGGACAGGGGTGGTACTGTTATGGGAACAAAGCAGCCATGTTTTTCTAATCTTGGACAACATATTAAGTATGCGACAGGCATCTCTGATGAGCTGCCACTGCCTGACTTCCAAACAACATATGCTCCCTGCTGAGGTAGTCTGGTGCAAGACAAAATCATTCACAGCTTAGCATAAGCCAAGTGCAAGCGACTTTATGCGAAATCCAGTGAGTTGGAACATTGTGGATTTCGAACTTGTGTATAATTTGCCTTACAGATGTGAAGTACAGTAGAATTATTGAATTATTTTTTCACAGAATAACATGTGTTCACTAAAAACTCATGCAATATGTTTGCAGTGATGAAACATGACACGTCTTTTCAACAAGACACTATGATGCAGTATGCCTTCAATAATATGGTTGTAATTTGCGTTACAGATGTGAAAAGTAGGTAGGTAGAATTATTGAACACTTTTTTCACAGAATAACACATATTCACTAAAACTAGTGCAATATTTTTGCATGTTCTGATACACGACACGTCTTTTCAAATAGGTGCTGTGATGCAGTATGCCTTCCATAACACGGTTGTAACTTGAGTTACAGATGTAAAATGAGGTTGAATTCTTGACTGCTTTTTTCACAGAATAAAATACAGTCACTAAAACTCTCGATCAGGGGTGTAGCTATATGGGGTGCAGAGGTAGCAGTTTCTTATGTGCTACATAAGAAAACACTGGTATTA
This sequence comes from Bufo bufo, assembly GCF_905171765.1. Classification (NCBI taxonomy): domain Eukaryota; kingdom Metazoa; phylum Chordata; class Amphibia; order Anura; family Bufonidae; genus Bufo; species Bufo bufo. The sequence continues at coordinate 109,524,402 of NC_053397.1, read as the reverse complement.
TAGAAAGTGCATGCAGGTCAAGTTACACCTCTGGCTGGAGGGAAGGGGTTAGGTCAAGAATTTGGCATTTGGAAGGTGGCATTTGAATTTTTGCCTCAGGCTGCACAAGGTGTGCCTCCCTGTCCCTGGCCACAAAGCACTAAGGGAAGGGGGGCCTGAGCTGAACTCTTGCACCAGGGCCCATGAGCCTTTAACTACGCCCCTGTACATGATACATGATTTGAAATAGACATTGTGATGCAGTATGCCTTCATTAGCAAGGTTATAATTTGCCTTACTGATGTGAAGTGCATTTGTTTCTGTATCCACCCCTTATCTTGCAGCAATGTACAACGTGTTCAAAAAGCCTAATCCATACCTCCTACAATACTCAACTATCTTATGCTTGAAAGAGGAAATCAGATCTAGGCTCTACATTTTCTGTTAAGCAGTGGTCACAAATCTGTGACTACACTCGTAAAAGTGCCCAAAGCACACAAGACAAGGTTTCATAAGGCTCTCCATATGCATTACCCCCAACAGGTGATAAAAAATGGTCTGATTACAGCTCCATATCAGACAAGGTTGTGCACACAGCAGGCACAAAACTGATGAAGGCTTGGTTTCAGTAGAAAGCTGCAGGTACCTCCCTCTAGTCTAGGCATCCTGACAGTATTCATGTGAAGGTAGCAGTGAGAAAATAGGGGTCCAGAAGCACTGCTGATAACATGCACCAAATTTTATAAAAATAAGGATAAAAAAGACAACATTAAAAAAAGGTGCTATGCTTTCTACATGAATAGCAGTGGGACCCTTTTCGAAATGCATAGCACCTTATTGCTTTCTTATTGTTCTCTATTTTATTCTTATTTTAATAAATTCATGTTGGTATATGTTAGTTAACAGCGCTTCCAGATCCCTATTTTCTCACTGCTACTGTCATACTTATATATTCAGTCAAGCTAATGACAATAGAAAATGGGAAGTCCTTTTAAATGAACAAATTAAAAACTTATCCCCAGACCCATTAAAATTTATCTAGTTTTTATCCTTGCTACTAAACAAATGATGGCTTCCAATCATTTATATTTGGAGGTCATGGGGTGACTCGGTGCATGATCAACAAAAACTGACTCCATTCATGGCAGAGCAACACAATAAGACAAGTGAGCAATACCTCAGTCTGGAGAAGAAAAAGTGCAGTCTCCATATGCGTTAAAGTTTCTCCTTCTTAAGAACTGTAAATCTGTGGACAAGTCTTTCTCAGGATGTAGTCATAGCAGGAACAGTTGACAGTTTAAAAAAAGGCTTAGGGTGCTTTCACACTAGCGTTAAAGTTTTCCGGTATTAATAGGGGCTCAATACCGGAAAAAAATGCATCAGTTTGTCCTAATGCATTCTGAATGGAAAGCAATCCGTTCATTATGCATCAGGATGTCTTCTGTTGCGTCCCTTTAAGGTATAGCATGCTGCGTTTTTTTCTCCAGCCAAAATTCCAGAACACGCAGTGGGCGGTGATCGGAACTTAGTGCCTGCTGAAATCAATCAGCAGGCGCACTGGGTCAATGCCGAGGGGGGGTCCTGTGACCTCCCCGTATCGGCGATCGCTGCAAACCGCAGGTCAATTTAGACCTGCGGTTTGCAGCGCTTTCGGAAGTTTCTGATCCCCGCAGTCAATTACTTGGTTGTGCGGGGGGGAAGGGGGTATGGCCGAAGATGGACGAGCTTGTAAAGCATAGTGTCAGCACATTGCTAACACTCTGCTTGAAACGGATGACATCATCACATCATCCGTAGGGACCGCTGTATGGAAGGGGTTAACAGGGAGGGAGCTCCATCCCTCTCCCATCGGGGGCTGCTGTGCCTTTTCAGCCCCCGATTCTTGATGGGATCACAGATCCCTCCCCATCACCCGCTGCTCTGTTGTGGCAGCGAGTGATGTTACCATGGCAACCGGACGCCTTCACAGGCTTCCGGCTGTCCATGGTGCTGATCAGACTTCTGCTAAAGGCAGAAGTCTGATCAGATTAAGTGTAAAGTTAAAATACAGTACAGTACACTATATAGTGTACTTGAAGGTAGACAAATGTAGAGATTGCTGCAGCTCTCACCTCACACTAAGCAGAGCACGGATGTACAGACCTGGACTCAGTCTGGAGCAAAATGAAAAAAGAAAACAAATTCCAGCTCTTCACAATAAAAGGCTTCTTTATTCCACTTCTTTAAAAACAGACATCAAATGCAGAGTAGTATGCTGTGACGCGTTTCGGGCTGTTATATCTTAGCCCTTCATCAAGACCATGGGTAAAAAAAAAAAAATGTAAAAATATCACTGATTCTAAATTGTCAAAATAAAATTCCCAACACATGTTTGATATCACCGCGTTCATAACGACCTGATCTATAAAACGGTCATGTTACTTTCCCCGCACGGTGAACGCCATAAAAAAAAAAAAAACTATGATGAAATTGAAATTTTGCTCACCTTACTTCCCAAAAAAGGTAATAAAAGTGATCAACAAAGTCGTATGTAGGCCAAAATAGTACCACTCAAAGCGTCACCTCATCCCATAAAAAAATGAGCCCCTACATGAGACAATGACCCAAAAAATAAAAAAAACTATGGCTCTCAGACTAAAACATGATTTTTTTTGTTTCAAAAATGCTTTTTTATGTTAATTGTAAAAATAAAATAAAAAAGTAGACATATTAGGTATTGCCGCGTCCGTAAGAACCTGCTCTATAAAATTACCACATGACCTAAACCCTGAGGTGAACACTGTAAAAAAAAAAAAAACGGTGTCAAAAAAGCCATTTTTTGGTCACCTTACATCACAAAAAGTGTAATAGCAAGCGATCAAAAAGTCGTATGCCCCCCAAAATAGTGCCAATCTAACTGTCATCTCATCGCACAAAAATCGTACCCTACCTAAGACAATTGCCCAAAAACTTAAAAAACTATGACTCTCAGACTATGGAGACACTAAAACATGATTTTTTTTTTGTTTAAAAAATTATATTATTGTGTAAAACTTAAAAAAATAAAAGAAAGTATACATATTAGGTATCGCCACGCCCGTAAAGACTGGCTCTATATTAAAATATCATATGACACAACCCCTCAAGTGAACACTGTCAAAAAAAAAAAAAAAACTGTGCTAAAAAAACATTTGTTTAGTCACCTTACGTCACTAAAAGTGCAACACCAAGCGATCTAAAAGGCGTATGCCCCCCACAATGGTGCCAATCTAACAGTCACCTCATCCCAAAAAAAATGATACCCTACATAAGACAATCACCCAAAAAATAAAAAAAAATATGGCTCTCTGACTATGGAGACACTAAAACATGATATATATATATATATATATTTTTTATGATATTATTGTGTAAAACCTAAATAAATAAAAAAAAAGGTATACATATTAGGTATAGCCACGTCCGTAAGAACCTGCTCTATAAAAATACCACATGACCTAACCCCTCAGATGAACACTGTAAAAAAAATGTGTCAAAAAAGCTATTTTTTGTTACCTTACATCACAAAGGGTGTAAAAGCAAGCGATCAAAAAGTCATATGCACCCCAAAATAGTGCCAATCTAACCATCATCTCATCCCGCAAAACTGATACCCAACCTGAGACAATTGCCTAAAAACTGAAAAAACTATGACTCTCAGACTATGGAGACACTAAAACATGATTTTTTTTTGTTTCAAAAATGATATTATTGTGTAAAACCTAAATAAATAAAAAAGTTTTACATATTAGTTATCGCCGCGTCCGTAAAAACCTGCTCTATAAAAATAGCACATGATCTAACCTGTCAGATGAACGTTGTAAATAATAAAAAATAAAAACGGTGCCAAATTTTTTTTTATTGTTTTTATGCTTTTACAATACCAAAAAAGGACATATGTTTCTTACCTGCATGTAAAATCAGTATTACAAAATACTATATCACCACATCACAATTTATAATTTTCCAACCCCCTCCCCATCCCAACAAAAAAAAAAAGAAGAAGAAAAAGGAAAACTCTCTCATCTCTCTCCATCCCCAACCCCTCCCCCCACACCCCAGTCCAACCTACATCTTAATCAGTTTTTCAGCCATTCTGCCCACATACTCTCAAACCTCCACCTTTTAGGGTTTGTAACTATATGTAATCTCTCACAAGCCAGCAAACATTTGACCAGACTGAGCCACATACTTATTGTTGGTGCGGTTTTCTCTATCCATTTTCTTACAATACATCTCCTTGCCTGAAATAACAATTTAGTTATTATTAAGAATTTCCCGGAATCCCCTATGTCCTCCACCAAACCCAGCACACATGCCCTTACCTTAATATAACCAATCACTTCATTCCAAAAAATTTGGAGAGAATGGCAGTCCCACGGTAGATGCACATCCTCAACTCCAATCTCCGCACATTTTAAACATCTAAATACCTTGTTCTTATAATGGCAAGGGTTAACAGCCAAACAAAACTCAATATTTATATCCCTGATTCTGTAGTTTACAGAAATGCCCCTATATGTGGTCGTAAACTGCTGTATGGCCACACTGCAGGGCGCAGAAGGAAAGGAACACCATATGGTTTTTGGAAGACGTTTTTTGCTGGACTGTTTTTTTGACACCATGTCCAATTAGAAGCCCCCCTGATGCACCCCTAGAGTAGAAACTCCAAAAAGTGACCCCATTTAAGAAACTACACCCCTCAAGGTATTTAAAACTGCTTTTACAAACTTTGTTAACCCTTTAAGTGTTCCACAAGAGTTAATGGCAAATGGAGATGAAATTTCAGAATTTCTACTTTTTGTTACTTTGCCTCACAAAAAGTGTAATATGGAGCAACCAAAAATCATATGTACCCTAAAATAGTACCAACAAAACTGCCACCTTATTCCGTAGTTTCCAAAATGGGGTCACTTTTTTGGAGTTTCTACTCAAGGGGTGCATCAGGGGGCTTGAAATGGGACAAATGTGCCAGCAAAATGTGCCTTCCAAAAACCAAATGGCGTTCCTTTCCTTCTGCGCCCTGCTGTGTGCCCGTACAGCAGTTTACGACCACATATGGGGTGTTTCTGTAAACTTCAGAATCAGAGTAATAAATGTTGAGTTTTGTCTGTTAACTCTTGCTTTGTTACTGGAAAAAAAATTATTAAAATGGAAAATCTTCCTAAAAAGTGAAATTCTGAAATATTATCTCCATTTTCCATTAAATCTTATGGAACATCTAAAGGGTTAATAAAGCTTGTAAAATCAGTTTTAAATACCTTGAGGGTTGTAGTTTCTTAGATGTGGTCACTTTTATGGAATTTCTACTCTAGGGTGCATCAGGGGTTCTTCAAATGGGACATGGTGTCAAAAAAAGGCCATCAAAATCTGCCTTCCAGAAACCATATTGCGTTCCTTTCCTTGTGCACTCTGCCGTTAGGTCATACAGCAGTTTATGACCACATATGGGGTGTTTCTGTAAACTAAAGAATCAGAGCAATAAATATTGAGTTTTGTTTAGCTGTTAACCCTTGCTTTGTTACTGGAAAAAAATTATTAAAATGGAAAATTTCCCAAAAAATGTAAATTTTGAAATTTCATCTCCATTTGCCAATAACTCTTGTGGAACACCCAAAGGGTTAACAAAGTTTGTAAAATCAGTTTTGAATACCTTGAGGGTTGTAGTTTCTAAAATTGGGTCATTTTTGGGTGGTTTCTATTATGTATGCCTCACAAAGTGACTTCAGACCTGAACTGGTCCTTAAAAAGTGGGTTTTGGAAAATTTCTTAAAAAAAACAAGATTTGCTTCTAAATTTCTAAGGCCTCTTTCACACGGGCGTTGCGGGAAAATGTGCGGGTGCGTTGCGGGAACACACGCGATTTTTCAGCGCGAGTGCAAAACATTGTAATGCGTTTTGCACTCGCGTGAGAAAAATCGCGCATGTTTGGTACCCAAACCCGAACTTCTTCACAGAAGTTCGGGCTTGGGATCGGTGTTCTGTAGATTGTATTATTTTCCCTTATAACATGGTTATAAGGGAAAATAATAGCATTCTGAATACAGAATGCATAGTAAAATAGCGCTGGAGGGGTTAAAAAAAAATAATAATAATTTAACTCACCTTAATCCACTTGATCGCGGAGCCGGCATCTCCTTCTGTCTTCATCTTAGCTGTGTGGAGCAACAGGACCTGTGGTGACGTCACTCCGGTAATCACATGGTCCATCACATGATCCATCACATGATCTTTTACCATGGTGATGGATCATGTGATGGACCATGTGATGACCAGAGTGACATCACCACAGGTCCTGTTGCTCCACACAGCTAAGATGAAGACAGAAGGAGATGCCGGCTCCGCGATCAAGTGGATTAAGGTGAGTTAAATTATTTTTTATTTTTTTTAACCCCTCCAGCGCTATTTTACTATGCATTCTGTATTCAGAATGCTATTATTTTCCCTTATAACCATGTTATAAGGGAAAATAATAATGATCGGGTCTCCATCCCGATCGTCTCCTAGCAACCGTGCGTGAAAATCGCACCAAATCCGCACTTGCTTGCGGATGCTTGCGATTTTCACACAACCCTATTCACTTCTATGGGGCCAGCATTGCGTGAAAAACGCTGAATATAGAGCATGCTGCGCTTTTCACGCAACGCAAAAAAGATTGCGTGAAAATCACCACTCATGTGAACAGCCCCATAGAAATGAATGGGTCGGGACTCAGTGCGGGTGCAATGCGTTCAACTCACGCATTGCATCCGCGTGGAATACTCGCCCGTGTGAAAGGGGCCTAAGCCTTGTAACGTCCCCAAAAAATAAAATAGCATTCCCAAACATGAAGTAGACATATGGGGAATGTAAAGTAATGACTATTTTCTGGAGGTATTACTATGTATTATAGAAGTAGAGAAATTGAAACTTGGAAATTTTCTAATTTTTCAAAGTTTTTGGTAAATTTGGTATTTTTTTATAAATAAAAATGAATATTTTTGACTCCATTTTACCAGTGTCATGAAGTACAATATGTGACAAAAAAACAATCTTAGAATGGCCTGGATAAGTAAAAGCGTTTTAAAGTTATTCACACATAAAGTGACATTGGTAAAATTTGCAAAAAATGGCCCGTTCCATAAGGTGTTAATGCTGGATCCGGTACCAAGTGTTCCGGAAATTGCTGCATTGACGGATCCGGATATAGGAGGAGCTGGTTGCGCAGCTTGCTGTTTGTCTCTTTGCTCCAACCTGCGAGGGAGTAGGAAGCATGCCATTAAAGGTAAGTAAAAAGTTTTTTTTCGTTGTTGTTGTGCAACTATAGAAAAATTTTATATAAGCAGCTCCTATGTACTTATACATAGGAGCTATATGTTATAAGTTCATAGGTGATGCTAAGAGTAATAGTACCTAGGTACTACTACTCCTAGAATCCATTCCACTATGTACTTAAACTACTTGCTGTCCCTATGTACTTTTGCTTAGGGACTGCAGGTAGTATAAGTACATAGTGGATGCTAGGAGTAGTAGTCCTAGGTAATGCTACTCCTAGTATCCACTATGTACTTATACTACTAGCAGTTCCTATGTACTTTTGCAGAGGAACTGCAGGTAGTATACATTTATAGTGGATGCTAGAAGTAGCAGTAACTAGGTACTACTTCTCCTAGCATCCACTATGTACTTACACTACCTGCAGTCCCTATGCAAAAGTACATAGGGACTGCAGGTGGTATAAGTACATAGTGGATGCTAGGAGTAGCAGTACCTAGGACTACTACTCCTAGCATACACTATGTACTTCTACTACCTGTGGTCCCTATGCAAACGTACATAGGGACTGCATGTGGTATAAGTACATAGTGGATGCTAGGAGTAACAGTACCTAGGACTACTACTCCTAGCATCCACTATGTACTAATACTACCTGCAGTCCCTATGCAAAACTACATTGGGACTGCAGGTAGTACAGTATAAGTAGATAGTGAATGCTAGGAGTAGCAGTAACTAGGACTACTACTCCTAGAATCCACTATGTACTTATACTACCTGCAATCCCTATGCAAAAGTACATATTGACTGCAGGTAGTATAAGTACATAGTGGATGCTAGGAGTAGTAGTCCTAGGTACTGTGATTCCTAGCATCCACTTTGTACTTATACCACCTGCAGTCCCTATGTACTTTTGCATAGGGACTGCAGGTAGTATAAGTACATAGTGGATGCTAGGAGTAGTAGTCCTAGGTAGGGATGAGCGAACCAAAACTGTATAGTTCGAGTTCGTACCGAATTTTGGTGTGTCCGTGACACGGACCCGAACCCGAACATTTTCGTAAAAGTCTGGGTTCGGGTTCGGTGTTCGGCGCTTTCTTGGCGCTTTTTGAAAGGCTGCAAAGCAGCCAATCAACAAGCATCATACTACTTGCCCCACGAGGCCATCACAGCCATGCCTACTATAGGCATGGCTGTGATTGGCCAGTGCAGCATGTGACCCAGCCTCTATATAAGCTTGGGTCACGTAGCGCTGCACTTCACTCTGCTGATACAAGTGTACGGAGAGGATGCAGCTGCGACGTTAGGGCGAGATTAGGCAGTGATTAACTCCTCCAAAAGACTTCATTCAGTGATCGATCTACAGCTGTGGATCATTGAACTGCTGCTATTCAATTGCTCACTGTTTTTAGGCTGCCCAGAGCGTTTTTCATTCACTTTTTTCTGGGTTGATCGGCGGCCATTTTGTGGCTTGTGGTGCGCCAGCACAAGCTGCCACCAAGTACATTTAACCATCAACAGTGTGGTTATTTTTTGCTATATCCTACATCAGGGTCAAGCTTTCATCAAGTGCATTTAACCATCAATAGTGTGGTTATTTTTTGGCCATATACTACATCAGGGGCAAGATGAGCCTGTCACGAAGTGCATTTAACCATCAATAGTGTGGTTATTGTTTGGCCATATACTACATCAGGGCCAAGCTGTCACCAAGTTATTCTCAATAACTTCACACACACGCTACTGTGCAGATCCAAGTCTAATTCTGTGATTAAACGTATACCTGTCACCCAGCGCCTAAAAAATAGGCCTCACATTTATATTCATCCAAATCTGTCATTACTGCTTTAGCTAGTCAAGTTATTTAGTGTCCGTCAAAGCACAGTTTTTGTTCTGGGTTGAAATACAATTCCCAATTTTGCAATTCTCTAAATTAGTGGTTTCTGCTGTATCAGGCCTACTTTAAATCTATCCCTAAAAGGGTATATTAGATTCAAGGTGCTGATAGGGTAATTCTCAATAACTTCACACACACGCTACTGTGCAGATCCAAGTCTAATTCTGTGATTAAACGTATACCTGTCACCCAGCGCCTAAAAAATAGGCCTCACATTTATATTCTTTAAAATCTGTCATTACTGCTTTAGCTGGTCAAGTTATTTAGTGTCCGTCAAAGCACAGTTTTTGTTCTGGGTTGAAATACAATTCCCAATTTTGCAATTCTCTAAATTAGTGGTTTCTGCTGTATCAGGCCTACTTTAAATCTATCCCTAAAAGGGTATATTAGTTTCAAGGTGCTGATAGGGTAATTCCCAATAACTTCACACACACGCTACTGTGCAGATCCAAGTCTAATTCTGTGATTAAACGTATACCTGTCACCCAGCGCCTAAAAAATAGGCCTCACATTTATATTCATCCAAATCTGTCATTACTGCTTTAGCTGGTCAAGTTATTTAGTGTCCGTCAAAGCACAGTTTTTGTTCTGGGTTGAAATACAATTCACAATTTTGCAAATCTCTAAATTAGTGGTTTCTGCTGTATCAGGCCTACTTTAAATCTATCCCTAAAAGGGTATATTAGATTCAAGGTGCTGATAGGGTAATTCTTAATAACTTCACACACACGCTACTGTGCAGATCCAAGTCTAATTCTGTCCGTAAACGTATACCTGTCACCCAGCGCCTAAATAATAGGCCTCAAATTTATATTCAGCTAAATCTGTCATTACTGGTGTGCCTGTATTAGTGTAATACGGTACCTAAATAGATAGCCTAAATAAAAAGGCCTGAATTTGAATTCAATACATTGGCCCGAATAATATTTTTCTTATTGTGGTGAACGGTAACAATGAGGAAAACATCTAGTAAGGGACGCGGACATGGTCGTGGTGGTGTTAGTGGACACTCTGGTGCTGGGAGAGGACGTGGCCGTTCTGCCACAGCCACACGTCCTAGTGTACCAACTACCTCAGGTCCCAGTAGCCGCCAGAATTTACAGCCATATTTGGTGTGGCCCAATGCCGTTCTAAGGATGGTAAGGCCTGAGCAGGTACAGGCATTAGTCAATTGGGTGGCCGACAGTGGATCCAGCACGTTCACATTATCTCCCACCCAGTCTTCTGCAGAAAGCGCACAGATGGCGCATGAAAACCAAGCCCATCAGTCTGTCACATCACCCCCATGCATATCAGGGAAACTGTCTGAGCCTCAAGTTATCCAGCAGTCTCTTATGCTGTTTCTGCAGACTCTGCTGGCAGGGTTTCCCAAGGGCATCCACCTAGCCCTTCCCCAGGGGTGGAAGAGATAGAATGCACTAACGCACAACCACTTATGTTTCCTGATGATGAGGACATGGGAATACCACCTCAGCACGTCTCTGATGATGACGAAACACAGGTGCCAACTGCTGCGTCTTTCTGCAGTGTGCAGACTGAACAGGAGGTCAGGGATCAAGACTGGGTGGAAGACGATTCAGGGGACGATGAAGTCCTAGACTCCACATGGAATGAAGGTCGTGCCACTGACTTTCACAGTTCGGATGAAGAGGCAGTGGTGAAACCGAGCCAACAGCATAGCAAAAGACAAAGAGGGAGCAGTTGGCAAAAGCAGAACATCCGCCGCCAAGAGACTCCGCCTGCTACTGACCGCCGCCATCTGGAACCGAGCACCCCAAAGGCAGCTTCAAGGAGTTCCCTGGCATGGCACTTCTTCAAACAATGTGCTGACGACAAGACCCGAGTGGTTTGCACGCTGTGCCATCAGAGCCTGAAGTGAGGCATTAACGTTCTGAACCTTAGCACAACCTGCATGACCAGGTACCTGCATGCAAAGCATGAACTGCAGTGGAGTAAACACCTTAAAAACAAGGAAGTCACTCAGGCTCCCCCTGCTACCTCTACTGCTGCTGCCGCCTCGGCCTCTTCTGCTGCTGCCGCCGCCTCGGCCTCTTCCTCCGCCTCTGGAGGAACGTTGGCACCTGCCGCCCAGCAAACATGGGATGTACCACCAACACCACCACCTGGGTCACCAAGCATCTCAACCATGTCACACGGCAGCGTTCAGCTCTCCATCTCACAAACATTTGAGAGAAAGCGTAAATTCCCACCTAGCCACCCTCGATCCCTGGCCCTGAATGCCAGCATTTCTAAACTACTGGCCTATGAAATGCTGTCATTTAGGCTGGTGGACACAGACAGCTTCAAACAGCTCATGTCGCTTGCTGTCCCACAGTATGTTGTTCCCAGCCGGCACTACTTCTCCAAGAGAGCCGTGCCTTCCATGCACAACCAAGTATCCGATAAAATCAAGTGTGCAGTGCGCAACGCCATCTGTGGCAAGGTCCACCTAACCACAGATACGTGGACCAGTAAGCACGGCCAGGGACGCTATATCTCCCTAACTGCACACTGGGTAAATGTAGTGGCGGCTGGGCCCCAGGCGGAGAGCTGTTTGGCGCACGTCCTTCCGCCGCCAAGGATCGCAGGGCAACATTCTTTGCCTCCTTTCTCCTCTTCCTCCTCCTCAGCTTTCTCCTCCTCTTCTTCCACCTGCTCATCCAGTCAGCCACACACCTTTACCACCAACTTCAGCACAGCCCGGGGTAAACGTCAGCAGGCCGTTCTGAAACTCATATGTTTGGGGGACAGGCCCCACACCGCACAGGAGTTGTGGGGGGGTATAGAACAACAGACCAATGAGTGGTTGCTGCCGGTGAGCCTCAAGCCCGGCCTGGTGGTGTGCAATAATGGGCGAAATCTCGTTGCAGCTCTGGGACTAGCCGGTTTGACGCACATCCCTTGCCTGGCGCATGTGCTGAATTTGGTGGTGCAGAAGTTTATTCACAACTACCCCGACATGTCAGAGCTGCTGCGTAAAGTGCAGGCCGTCTGTTCACGCTTCCGGCGTTCACATCCTGCCGCTGCTCGCCTGTCTGCGCTACATATGCGACGTGCCCACCAGGTGGAACTCCACCTTGCACATGCTAGACAGACTCTGCGAGCAGCAGCAGGCCATAGTGGAGTTTCAGCTGCAGCACGCACGGGTCAGTCGCACTGCGGAACAGCACCACTTCACCACCAATGACTGGGCCTCCATGCGAGACCTGTGTGCCCTGTTGCGCTGTTTCGAGTACTCCACCAACATGGCCAGTGGCGATGATGCCGTTATCAGCGTTACAATACCACTTCTATGTCTCCTTGAGAAAACACTTAGGGCGATGATGGAAGAGGAGGTGGCCCAGGAGGAGGAGGAGGAAGAGGGGTCATTTTTAGCACTTTCAGGCCAGTCTCTTCGAAGTGACTCAGAGGGAGGTTTTTTGCAACAGCAGAGGCCAGGTAAAAATGTGGCCAGACAGGGCCCACTACTGGAGGACGAGGAGGACGAGGATGAGGAGGAGGTGGAGGAGGATGAGGATGAAGCATGTTCACAGCGGGGTGGCACCCAACGCAGCTCGGGCCCATCACTGGTGCGTGGCTGGGGGGAAAGGCAGGACGATGACGATACGCCTCCCACAGAGGACAGCTTGTCCTTACCTCTGGGCAGCCTGGCACACATGAGCGACTACATGCTGCAGTGCCTGCGCAACGACAGCAGAGTTGCCCACATTTTAACGTGTGCGGACTACTGGGTTGCCACCCTGCTGGATCCACGGTACAAAGACAATGTGCCCACCTTACTTCATGCACTGGAGCGTGATAGTAAGATGCGCGAGTACAAGCGCACGTTGGTAGACGCGCTACTGAGAGCATTCCCAAATGTCACAGGGGAACAAGTGGAAGCCCAAGGCGAAGACAGAGGAGGATCAAGAGGTCGCCAACGTAGCTGTGTCACAGCCAGCTCCTCTGAGGGCAGGGTTAGCATGGCAGAGATGTGGAAAAGTTTTGTCACCACGCCACAGCTAACTGCACCACCACCTGATACGGAACGTGTTAGCAGGAGGCAACATTTCACTAGCATGGTGGAACAGTACCTGTGCACACCCCTCCACGTACTGACTGATGGTTCGGCCCCATTCAACTTCTGGGTCTCCAAATTGTCCACGTGGCCAGAGCTAGCCTTTTATGCCTTGGAGGTGCTGGCCTGCCCGGCGGCCAGCGTTTTGTCTGAACGTGTATTCAGCACGGCAGGGGGCGTCATTACAGACAAACGCAGCCGCCTGTCTACAGCCAATGTGGACAAGCTGACGTTCATAAAAATGAACCAGGCATGGATCCCACAGGACCTGTTCATCCCTTGTGCAGATTAGACATTAACTACCTCCCCTTAACCATATATTATTGTACTCCAGGGCACTTCCTCATTCAATCCTATTTTTATTTTCATTTTACCATTATATTGCGGGGCAACCCAAAGTTGAATGAACCTCTCCTCTGTCTGGGTGCCGGGGCCTAAAAATATCTGACAGTGGCCTGTTCCTGTGGTGGGTGAAATGAAGCCTGATTCTCTGCTATGACATGAAGACTGATTCTCTGCTGACATGAAGCCAGATTCTCTGCTATGGGACCTCTCTCCTCTGCCTGGGTCTAAATATCTGACAATGGACTGTTCCAGTGGTGGGTGACGTGAAGCCTGATTCTCTGCTATGACATGAAGACTGATTCTCAGCTGACATGAAGGCTGAATCTCTGTTATGGGACCTCTCTCCTCTGTCTGGGTGCCGGGGCCTAAAAATATCTGACAGTGGCCTGTTCCAGTGGTGGGTGACATGAAGTCTGATTCTCTGCTATGACATGAAGACTGATTCTCAGCTGACATGAAGGCTGAATCTCTGTTATGGGACCTCTCTCCTCTGTCTGGGTGCCGGGGCCTAAAAATATCTGACAGTGGCCTGTTCCAGTGGTTGGTGACATGAAGCCTGATTCTCTGCTATGACATGAAGACTGATTCTCTGCTGAGTCGCTGACATGAAGCCTGAATCTCTGTTATGGGACCTCTCTTCTCTGTCTGGGTGCCGGGGCCTAAAAATATCTGACAGTGGCCTGTTCTAGTGGTGGGTGACATGAAGCCTGATTCTCTGCTATGACATGAAGACTGATTCTCTGCTGACATGAAGCCTGAATCTCTTTTATGGGACCTCTCTCCTCTGTCTGGGTGCCGGGGCCTAAAAATATCTGACAGTGGCCTGTTCCAGTGGTGGGTGACATGAAGCCTGATTCTCTGCTATGACATGAAGACTGATTCTCTGCTGACATGAAGCCTGAATCTCTGTTATGGGACCTCTCTCCTCTGTCTGGGTGCCGGGGCCTAAATATATGACAATGGACTGTTCCAGTTTTGGGTGACGTGAAGCCTGATTCTCTGCTATGACATGAAGACTGATTCTCTGCTGACATGAAGCCTGATTCTCTGCTATGGGACCTCTCTGCAATTGATATTTGGTTAATTTTTATTTATTTTATTTTTATTTTAATTCATTTCCCTATCCACATTTGTTTGCAGGGGATTTAACTACATTTTGCTGCCTTTTGCAGCCCTCTAGCCCTTTCCAAGGCTGTTTTACAGCCTTTTTAGTGCCCAAAAGTTCGGGTCCCCATTGACTTCAATGGGGTTCGGGATGAAGTTCGGGTCGGGTTCGGATCCCGAACCCGAACATTTCCGGGAAGTTCGGCCGAACTTCTCGAGCCCGAACATCCAGGTGTTCGCTCAACTCTAGTCCTAGGTACTGCTACTTCTAGCTTCCACTATGAACTTACACCACCTGCAGTCCCTATGTACTTTTGCATAGGGACTGCAGGTAGTATAAGTACATAATGGATCCCAGGAGTAGTAGTCTTACGTACAATTTTTCAGCAAAAAATATAACTGAAATAAGTGGCGGACAGCCCGCCAGCCGGTCACACAAACAACCGCCTGCCAGACAGCCTTGCGGCATTGTAGATAGGCTGCCGCCTTCATTTTTTTGTCAAAAATGACAAGTAAGTAATATTTTTATGGGTCTGTTGTCTTCTGTAAGGTTCAAATATATATTTTTTTCTATAGGCATATCTTCTTCAAGTGAGGCCGGAAGCTCTCCTCCTCGACAACATCGCTGACATGATACGGTATGTCACGTTGGGTAGCATTCCCAACTGTTATATTGTGTCATTATTCTAATGATTTTATTTATTTATTTTCCAGTCATCGTCTCTGGAGGAGATGCATCCTGGCCAAGAAAGGACTACAGAGGAGGAAGTCGGGGGTGGAGAAAAGCAAACAGTAGATGTTTATTTATTTATTTTTTTCTCAAAGATACATGTTATTGTATGTTATTAAATGATACTTTTTTTGGTATTTTACAGCCATCTCGTCCCGTTGCCTCTCAGAGAGGTCATTGAGCCTCTGCCAGAGGAAGTCGGGGAGCACACAGCGGTCGGGGTCGTGTGAGTATTTTCGACGTTTTTGTAATGTAAAAAGTTTCAAACATTATGTTAATTTTTTTATTATTTCTTTTTTTTAGGGTTCCTGAGTCTCCACCATAATGGATGAGGAGGACGTCGACAGTTTTTTTTTTATCGACAATGACCTCCTCATCCAGATGGTGGAAGAGCGACCACCGTAGTGGGACCACACCGACAGCCGCCACGCAGACCACCAAGTAATCCGACTCCTCTGGCACGAGATATGTGAGGCCATTGTGCCAAATTGGGAAGACCTTAGAGACAGGCAACGGGATCAGTGCCGTAAGTATACAGTATTTCATTTGTAGATAGCTCAGAAGTGGTTTACTGTCTAGTTGATGTGGGTCACTGCCACCGATAGTTTAACAACAAATACATTTTTATTGTTGTTGTGGCTGGTTCAATTATATAGTAAACCATTTTTGATGACAACAAATCATGTATTTTAAAGACTTAGGGCTCTTTCACACTTGCGTTCTTGTCTTCCGGCATAGAGTTCCGTCGTCGGGGCTCTATGCCGGAAGAATCCTGATCAGGATTATCCTAATGCATTCTGAATAGAGAGAAATCCGTTCAGGATGCATCAGGATGTCTTCAGTTCCGGAACGGAACGTTTTTTGGCCGGAGAAAATACCGCAGCATGTTGCGCTTTTTGCTCCGGCCAAAAATCCAGAACACTTGCCGCAAGGCCGGATCCGGAATTAATGCCCATTGAAAGGCATTGATCCGGATCCGGCCTTAAGCTAAACGTCGTTTCGGCGCATTGCCGGACCCGACATTTAGCTTTTTCTGAATGGTTACCATGGCTGCCGGGACGCTAAAGTGCTGGCAGCCATGGTAAAGTGTAGCGGGGAGCGGGGGAGCAGCATACTTACCGTCCGTGCGGCTCCCGGGGCGCTCCAGAGTGACGTCAGGGCGCCCCAAGCGCATGGATCATGTGATCGCATGGATCACGCCATCCATGCGCATGGGGCGCTCTGACGTCATTATGGAGCGCCCCGGGAGCCGCACGGACTGTAAGTATACCGCTCCCCCGCTCCCCGCTCCTACTATGGCAACCAGGACTTTAATAGCGTCCTGGGTGCCATAGTAACACTGAACACATTTGGAAGACGGTTCCGTCTTCAAATGCTTTCAGTACACTTGCGTTTTTCCGGATCCGGAGTGTAATTCCGGCAAGTGGAGTACACGCCGGATCCGGACAACGCAAGTGTGAAAGAGGCCTAACCTTTATTTATTTATTTTTTTGTTTGTTTTTTTGTTCCAGGGTCGACAGTCCCTGTTCCAGGGTCGACAGTTCAATAAGGAACTTCGGTGTCCGAGCAGTTCGGGAGCCTCAAGGCGGGCATATCGCTATACTGCCTACTTAGTGTTCCTACAAAGAACCCTAGAGCTGCGAAGGTAAGTGTGGCGAAACCAACCTCGCCATGGTGTTTTGGAGGGGGCTGTTTGCCAGCCTCCTGCCCCAGGATTATGGCCCATACTAACTTTGAAGGAGAAGTTGTGACTTCCATGGAATTCGGGAACCCCTGCTCGAATCTGGGTGATTTTTGGATATGTTGTTCACCCAGATCAGAGCTATCCATGGATGTATACATTATGGGGATGTGTGGGGTTTTGAGGTGTTTTCTGTGTTTTGGGGAAAAATATGTGTTTTCTGTCTGTGAGTGATTAAGTTAGCCCATTAAGTTTGGTAATTGTATTTTGTTGATTGCGTCTCAGACAATGCCAGTGTGTTAGTTAATTGAGTCTCAGACAATGCTCATTGTATTTTGTTGATTGCGTTACAGACAGAGGGAAGGGGATTTTGTGTACAATTGCTGGGAAGGTTTGAATACTGTAAATGCATGTGATTGGCTGTTTTTACAAAACCCTGTGGGTGGTAACCTTGTTGGAAGATGTGTATAAATCAATGCTTGTGTGTTCAAATAAAGAGAGTTCTTGTTTTTATACCTTCATGAAGTTTTGGCTCATGTATGGGGAATGGGATAATTACACTCTTGGGGATTGCTATATCACAATACTCCCCTGAGTATAAGCTCTTGTAAGAGCTTGTTCATGGTTCCTGCTCTCTGCATTTAGGAGAGGTTCACCCACTGGAGTCTGGAGCCGTAGTTCCAGGGTGGGTAGGAGACGGCGAGACCTCCACCAAGCTTTGGCGGTTTGTGGGGACTGCAGTGCTGACGGTGTCAAATGGAGTGCTTGGAGTCCTCTGGAAGCACTAGGAGCATCTATCAACGGAGGTACCCGGTTGGGGTGCTAGGCGTTCCGTTACAGTAAGATATTATGTTTATACAGATTATGAATAGAGTTGAGCGAACACCTGGATGTTCGGGTTCGAGAAGTTCGGACGAACTTCCCGGAAATGTTCGGGTTCGGGATCCGAACCCGACCCGAACTTCGTCCCGAACCCGAACCCCATTAAAGTCAAAGCGGACCCAAACTTTTCAGCACTAAAAAGGCTGTAAAACAGCCCAGGAAACGGCTAGAGGGCTGCAAAAGGCACCAAAATGTAGTTAAATCCCCTGCAAACAAATGTGGATAGGGAAATGAATTAAAATAAAAATTAATTAAATAAAAATTAACCAATATCAATTGGAGAGAGGTCCCATAGCAGAGAATCTGGCTTCATGTCAGCAGAGAATCAGTCTTCATGTCATAGCAGAGAATCAGGCTTCACGTCACCCAAAACTGGAACAGTCAATTGTCAGATATTTAGGCCCCGGCACCCAGGCAGAAGAGAGAGGTCCCATAACAGAGATTCAGGCTTCATGTCAGCAGAGAATCAGTCTTCATGTCATAGCAGAGAATCATGCTTACGTCACCCAATATTGGAACAGTCCATTGTCATATAATTTAGGCCCGTCACCCAGACAGAGGAGAGAGGTCCCATAACATAGAATCTGGCTTCATGTCAGCGACTCAGCAGAGAATCAGTCTTCATGTCATAGCAGAGAATCAGGCTTCATGTCACCCACCACTGGAACAGGCCACTGTCAGATATTTTTAGGCCCCGGCACCCAGACAGAGGAGAGAGGTCCCATAACATAGAATCTGGCTTCATGTCAGCAGAGAATCAGTCTTCATGTCATAGCAGAGAATCATGCTTCACGTCACCCAATATTGGAACAGTCCATTGTCATATAATTTAGGCCCCGGCACCCAGACAGAGGAGAGAGGTCCCATAACATAGAATCTGGCTTCATGTCAGCGACTCAGCAGAGAATCAGTCTTCATGTCATAGCAGAGAATCATGCTTCATGTCACCCACCACTGGAACAGGCCACTGTCAGATATTTTTAGGCCCCGGCACCCAGACAGAGGAGAGAGCTCCCATAACATAGAATCTGGCTTCATGTCAGCAGAGAATCAGTCTTCATGTCACAGCAGAGAATCATGCTTCACGTCACCCAACATTGGAACAGTCCATTGTCATATAATTTAGGCCCCGGCACCCAGACAGAGGAGAGAGGTCCCATAACATAGAATCTGGCTTCATGTCAGCGACTCAGCAGAGAATCAGTCTTCATGTCATAGCAGAGAATCAGGCTTCATGTCACCCACCACTGGAACAGGCCACTGTCAGATATTTTTAGGCCCCGGCACCCAGACAGAGAAGAGAGGTCCCATAACAGAGATTCAGGCTTCATGTCAGCGACTCAGCAGAGAATCAGTCTTCATGTCATAGCAGAGAATCAGGCTTCATGTCACCCACCACTGGAACAGTCCATTGTCAGATATTTAGGCCCAGGCACCCAGGCAGAGGAGAGAAGTCCCATAACATAGAATCTGGCTTCATGTCAGCGACTCAGCAGAGATTCAGGCTTCATGTCATAGCAGAGAATCAGGCTTCATGTCACCCACCACTGGAACAGGCCACTGTCAGATATTTTTAGGCCCCGGCACCCAGACAGAGGAGAGAGGTCCCATAACATAGAATCTGACTTCATGTCAGCAGAGAATCAGTCTTCATGTCATAGCAGAGAATTATGCTTCACGTCACCCAATATTGGAACAGTCCATTGTCATATAATTTAGGCCCCCACACCCAGACAGAAGAGAGAGGTCCCATAACATAGAATCTGGCTTCATTTCAGCGACTCAGCAGAGAATCAGTCTTCATGTCATAGCAGAGAATCAGACTTCATGTCACCCACCACTGGAACAGGCCACTGTCAGATATTTTTAGGCCCCGGCATCCAGACAGAGGAGAGAGCTCCCATAACATAGAATCTGGCTTCATGTCAGCAGAGAATCAGTCTTTATGTCACAGCAGAGAATCATGCTTCACGTCACCCAACATTGGAACAGTCCATTGTCATATAATTTAGGCCCCGGCACCCAGACAGAGGAGAGAGCTCCCATAACATAGAATCTGGCTTCATGTCAGCAGAGAATCAGTCTTCATGTCATAGCAGAGAATCATGCTTCACGTCACCCAACATTGGAACAGTCCATTGTCATATAATTTAGGCCCCGGCACCCAGACAGAGGAGAGAGGTCACATAACAGAGATTCAGGCTTCATGTCAGCGACGCAGCAGAGAATCAGTCTTCATGTCATAGCAGAGAATCAGGCTTCATGTCATAGCAGAGAATCAGGCTTCATGTCAGCAGAGAATCAGTCTTCATGTCATAGCAGAGAATCATGCTTCACGTCACCCTCCACTGGAACAGTCCATTGTCAGATATTTAGGCCCCGGCACCCAGGCAGAGGAGAGAGGTCCCATAACAGAGATTCAAGCTTAATGTCAGCGACTCAGCAGAGAATCAGTCTTCATGTCATAGCAGAGAATCAGGCTTCATGTCACCCACCACTGGAACAGGCCACTGTCAGATATTTTTAGGCCCCGGCACCCAGACAGAGGGGAGGTTCATTCAACTTTGGGTTGCCCCGCAATATAATGGTAAAATGAAAATAAAAATAGGATTGAATGAGGAAGTGCCCTGGAGTAGAATAATATATGGTTAAGGGGAGGTAGTTAATGTCTAATCTGCACAAGGTATGGACAGGTCCTGTGGGATCCATGCCTGGTTCATTTTTATGAACGTCAGCTTGTCCACATTGGCTGTAGACAGGCGGCTGCGTTTGTCTGTAATGACGCCCTCTGCCGTGCTGAATACACGTTCAGACAAAACGCTGGCCGCCGGGCAGGCCAGCACCTCCAAGGCATAAAAGGCTAGCTCTGGCCTCGTGGACAATTTGGAGACCCAGAAGTTGAATGGGGCCGAACCATCAGTCAGTACGTGGAGGGGTGTGCACATGTACTGTTCCACCATGTTAGTGGAATGTTGCCTCCTGCTATCACGTTCCGTATCAGGTGGTGGTAGCTGTGGCGTGGTGACAAAATTTTTCCACATCTCTTCCATGCTAACCCTGCCCTCAGAGGAGCTGGCCGTGACACAGCTGCGTTGGCAACCTCTTGCTCCTCCTCTGCCTTTGCCTTGGCCTTCCACTTGTTCCCCTGTAACATTTGGGAATGCTCTCAGTAGCGCGTCTACCAACGTGCGCTTGTACTCGCGCATCTTCCTATCACGCTCCAGTGCAGGAAGTAAGGTGGGCACATTGTCTTTGTAACGTGGATCCAGCAGGGTGGCAACCCAGTAGTCCGCACACGTTAAAATGTGGGCAACTCTGCTGTCGTTGCGCAGGCACTGCAGCATGTAGTCGCTCATGTGTGCCAGGCTGCCCAGAGGTAAGGACAAGCTGTCCTCTGTGGCAGGCGTATAGTCATCGTCCTGTGTTTCCCCCCAGCCACGCACCAGTGATGGGCCCGAGCTGCTTTGGGTGCCACCCCGCTGTGAACATGCTTCATCCTCATCCTCCTCCACCTCCTCCTCATCCTCGTCCTCCAGTAGTGGGCCCTGTCTGGCCACATTTGTACCTGGCCTCTGCTGTTGCAAAAAACCTCCCTCTGAGTCACTTCGAAGAGACTGGCCTGAAAGTGCTAAAAATGACCCCTCTTCCTCCTCCTCCTCCTCCTCCTGTGCCACATCCTCTTCCATCATCGCCCTAAGTGTTTTCTCAAGGAGACATAGAAGTGGTATTGTAACGCTGATAACTGCGTCATCGCCACTGGCCATGTTGGTGGAGTACTCGAAACAGCGCAACAGGGCACACAGGTCTCGCATGGAGGCCCAGTCATTGGTGGTGAAGTGGGGCTGTTCCGCAGTGCGACTGACCCGTGCGTGCTGCAGCTGAAACTCCACTATGGCCTGCTGCTGCTCGCACAGTCTGTCCAGCATGTGCAAGGTGAAGTTCCACCTGGTGGGCACGTCGCATATGAGGCGGTGAGCGGGAATGCCGAAGTTACGCTGTAGTGCAGACAGGCGATCAGCGGCAGGATGTGAACGCCGGAAGCGCGAACAGACGGCCCGCACTTTATGCAGCAGCTCTGACATGTCGGGGTAGTTGTGAATGAACTTCTGCACCACCAAATTTAGCACATGCGCCAGGCAAGGGATGTGCGTCAAACCGGCTAGTCCCAGAGCTGCAACGAGATTTCGCCCATTATCGCACACCACCAGGCCGGGCTTGAGGCTCACCGGCAGCAACCACTCGTCGGTCTGTTGTTCTATACCCCGCCACAACTCCTGTGCGGTGTGGGGCCTGTCCCCCAAACATATGATTTTCAGAATGGCCTGCTGACGTTTACCCCGGGCTGTGCTGAAGTTGGTGGTGAAGGTGTGTGGCTGACTGGATGAGCAGGTGGAAGAAGAGGAGGAGGAAGCCGAGGAGGAGGAAGAGGCAACAGGAGGCAAAGAATGTTGCCCTGCGATCCTTGGCGGCGGAAGGACGTGCGCCAAATAGCTCTTCGCCTGGGGCCCAGCCGCCACTACATTTACCAAGTGTGCAGTTAGGGAGATATAGCGTCCCTGGCCGTGCTTACTGGTCCACGTATCTGTGGTTAGGTGGACCTTGCCACAGATGGCGTTGCGCAGTGCACACTTGATTTTATCGGATACTTGGTTGTGCAGGGAAGGCACGGCTCTCTTGGAGAAGTAGTGCCGGCTGGGAACAACATACTGTGGGACAGCAAGCGACATGAGCTGTTTGAAGCTGTCTGTGTCCACCAGCCTGAATGACTGCATTTCATAGGCCAGTAGTTTAGAAATGCTGGCATTCAGGGCCAGGGATCGAGGGTGGCTAGATGGGAATTTACGCTTTCTCTCAAATGTTTGTGAGATGGAGAGCTGAACGCTGCCGTGTGACATGGTTGAGATGCTTGGTGACGGAGGTGGTGGTGGGGTTGGCGGTACATCCTCTGTTTGCTGGGCGGCAGGTGCCAACATTCCTCCAGAGGCGGAAGCAGAAGAGGTAGCAGGGGGAGCCTGAGTGAGTTCCTTGTTTTTAAGGTGTTTACTCCACTGCAGTTCATGCTTTGCATGCAGGTGCCTGGTCATGCAGGTTGTGCTAAGGTTCAGAACATTAATGCCTCGCTTCAGGCTCTGATGGCACAGCGTGCAAACCACTCGGGTCTTGTCGTCAGCACATTGTTTGAAGAACTGCCATGCCAGGGAACTCCTTGAAGCTGCCTTTGTGGTGCTCGGTCCCAGATGGCGGTGGCCAGTAGCAGACGGACTCTCTTGGCGGCGGGTGTTCTGCTTTTGCCCACTGCTCCCTCTTTTGCTACACTGTTGGCTCGGTCTCACCACTGCCTCTTCCTCCGAATTCTGAAAGTCAGTGGCACGACCTTCATTCCATGTGGGGTCTAGGACCTCATCGTCCCCTGCATCGTCTTCCACCCAGTCTTCATCCCTGACCTCCTGTTCAGTCTGCACACTGCAGAAAGACGCAGCAGTTGGCACCTGTGTTTCATCATCAGAGACGTGCTGAGGTGGTATTCCCATGTCCTCATCATTAGGAAACATAAGTGGTTGTGCGTTAGTGCATTCTATCTCTTCCACCCCTGGGGAAGGGCTAGGTGGATGCCCTTGGGAAACCCTGCCAGCAGAGTCTTCAAACAGCATAAGAGACTGCTGCATAACTTGAGGTTCAGACAGTTTTCCTGATATGCATGGGGGTGATGTGACAGACTGATGGGCTTGGTTTTCATGCGCCATCTGTGCAATTGACTAATGCCTGTACCTGCTCAGGCCTTACCATCCTTAGAACGGCATTGGGCCCCACAAAATATTGCTGTAAATTCTGCTGGCTACTGGGACCTGAGGTAGTTGGTTCACTAGGACGTGTGGCTGTGGCAGAACGGCCACGTTCTCTCCCAGCACCAGAGGGTCCACTAACACCACCACGACCATGTCCGCGTCCGCGTCCCTTACTAGATGTTTTCCTCATTGTTACCGTTCACCACAATAAGAAAAAAATTATTTGGCCTAATGTATTGAATTCAAATTCAGGCCTTTTTTTACAGGCACCTAACACTATCTGGCTATCTATTTAGGTACTATATTACACTAATACAGGCACAACAGTATTGACAGATTTAGCTGAATATAAATTTGAGGCCTATTATTTAGGCGCTGGGTGACAGGTATACGTTTACGGACAGAATTAGACTTGGATATGCACAGTAGCAAGTGTGTGAAGTTATTGAGAATGACCCTATCAGCACCTTGAATCTAATATACCCTTTTAGGGATAGATTTAAAGTAGGCCTGATACAGCAGAAACCACTAATTTAGAAAATTGCTAGGTTGGGAATTGTATTTCAACCCAAAACAAAAACTGTGCTTTGACGGACACAAAATAACTTGAGCAGCTACAGCAATAGCCACAGATTTAGCTGAATATAAATTTGAGGCCTATTATTCAGGCGCTGGGTGACAGGTATACGTTTACGGACAGAATTAGACTTGGATATGCACAGTAGCGTGTGTGTGAAGTTATTGAGAATGACCCTATCAGCACCTTGAATCTAATATACCCTTTTAGGGATAGATTTAAATAACCACACTATTGATGGTTAAATGGACTTGGTGGCAGCTTGCCCTTGATGTAGGATATAGCCAAAAAATAACCACACTATTGATGCTTAAATGAACTTGGTGACAGCTTGCCCCTGATGTAGGATATAGCAAAAAATAACCACACTATTGATGGTTAAATGGACTTGGTGGCAGCTTCTGCTGACGCACCAGAAGCCACAAAATGTCCGCCGATCACCCCAGAAAAAAGTGACTGAAAAACGCTCTGGGCAGCCTAAAAACAGTGAGCAATTGAATAGCAGCAGTTCAATGATCCACAGCTGTAGATCGATCGCTGTCTTAAGTGTTTTGGAGGAGTTAATCACTGCCTAATGTCGCCCTAACGTCGCAGCTGCAACCTCTCCCTACACTTGTAACAGCAGAGTGACGTGCAGCGCTACGTGACCCAAGCTTATATAGAGACTGGGTCACATGCTGCACTGGCCAATCACAGCCATGCCAATAGTAGGCATCGCTGTGATGACCTCTTGGGGCAAGTAGTATGACGCTTGTTGATTGGCTGCTTTGCAGCCTTTCAAAAAGCGCCAAGAAAGCGCCGAACACCGAACCCGAACCCGGACTTTTACGAAAATGTTCGGGTTCGGGTCCGTGTCACAGACACCCCAAAATTCGGTACGAACCCGAACTATACAGTTTGGGTTCGCTCATCCCTAATTATGAATTATGTTCTCCAATTTATGTGTATGGCCCAGGCAGATTGTTATTTGGCATTCTGTCTTGGACATCCACATAGTATTTTGTGGAGTAGAGATGAGCGAAGCTTGCTTCAGATTATACATCTGAAGTTGCTTTCACAAAAAAAAATTCATACTGTACATAGACACTTCTCTGTACACTAATACAATGTATGGGCTCTATGTACACTATTTGTATGTCATTTTTTGGCAATGCAACTTCCTATGCAGCATCAGAAGTCGCTTTGCTTACCTCTATCCAGAGGTTCTCCACTGAAATACAATTGCTAATTATGTTTTTTTTCCTTTGCTTTCCAGAACATCAAGCAGTACTTGGGCCCGAAGTTCACCAGGAGTGGGTCCCCGATGAGCCGGCCACCGTGGGTCCCTCTCGTCCAGCTCAAGCAACTGTTCAGGACCTTAATGTTCCCCTACCTGTGCCCTCTGGCGACGCAACGGTGGCCACATTAGCCCCACTATTTGAGGCCCTCATGCATCGCCAGAGGACAAGTAGGAGCCGTCAGGTGGACTACGAGGATCTCACAAGCCTCGTTTACGAGTCCTTGATGGGTTTCACAAATAAAGTTGCCGCTTTGGAGGATAATTTGCGGCGTCTTCAGGAGGGGACAGTGTTGACGTCGCAAATAAATCCGGCGCATCACTATTTGATATTGTTACTCCCTGTGATGGAACAATTCACGCCCGACCAATTGTTTGAGGCCAGAAGACAAGTGGACTGCGTTTTGTGGTAAGTGCAACACCACCCCCCAGCCCTATCCCCTGCCCTATCCCCCATCCCACACCTATCCCCATCCCCACACCTATCCCCCTTCCCACACCTATCCCCCTTCCCAAACTCCCCATCCCCCTTCCTAGCCTCTCCATCCCCCTTCCCAGCCAACCCATCCCCTTCCCAGCCACCCCATCCCACATCCCATACCCCATCCCAGTCTCAAACCCCCGAGATATTTTCTCACCACTTTTCCCCCTCTCCTCCTCATTACTATCCTCCAACCTCTTTTACCACTCCCTCTACTCTAGCTCGGGAAACTCCATATCCTGCCCAATCCTCAACTTTAAATACTCCCTCTGTTGCACTTCCCCCAACACGCACTTATTTGTCCACAGTGGCAGAAGAACAACAGGACACAGGGCCACAACCGTGCACTGCCCTCCACCCCCACTCCTCTACTCCCCAAGGCCTTTTTATAAGCAATTGTAATAAAGTTTTTAAAAATTTTGTTTTTTTATATATTTATTTTCTAAAAAATGTTATTTATTCGTAATAAATTTTATTTGTATTTTAAAATGTATTTGTTTAGTTTGTTTGTTTAAAGGGCTTCTGTCACCCCCAAAAGTCATTTTTCATTTTTTGGCTATTTAAAATCCTTATAGTGCGATTATTCAATATATAGTGCTCTTACCTTTAAAAACCGCACTTTTATAATATGTTAATAACCTCGCTACCAGCAAGTAGGGCGGTTACTTGCTGGTAGATGCCACATCCTCCTTTCAAAAAGACGCCCCCTCCTCCTGTTGATTGACAGGGCCAGCGAGCGCTCTCCTCCTCCGGCTGGCCCAGTCTGCAATTCAAATCCCGCGCCTGCGCCTTACGCATCTTCATTCAGCGCAGGCACTCTGAGAGAAGGTTGCTCGCTTCCTCAGCACTTCCTCAGTGCGCCTGCGCCGATGACATCTTCTCTTTCGGGTTTAGAGGTGACGTCATCGGCGCAGGCGCACTGAGGGAGTGCTGAGGAAGCGAGCGTCCTTCTCTCAGAGCGCCTGCG
The DNA here is from genome assembly GCF_905171765.1 of Bufo bufo. Lineage (NCBI taxonomy): Eukaryota > Metazoa > Chordata > Amphibia > Anura > Bufonidae > Bufo > Bufo bufo. The sequence continues at coordinate 109,497,368 of NC_053397.1, read as the reverse complement.
CCGAATGAAGACATGTTCAGGATATGAAGTTTCCCGAGCGAGAGTAGAGGGAGTGGTAAAAGAGGTTGGAGGATAGTAATGAGGAGGAGAGGGAGAAAAGTGGTGAGAAAATATCTCGGGGGTTTGAGACCGGGATGGGGTATGGGATGTGGGATGGGGTGGCTGGGAAGGGGATGGGTTGGCTGGGAAGGGGGATGGAGAGGCTAGGAAGGGGGATGGGGAGTTTGGGAACGGGGATAGGTGTGGGAAGGGGGATAGGTGTGGGGATGGGGATAGGTGTGGGGATGGGGATAGGTGTGGGATGGGGGATAGGTGTGGGATGGGGGATAGGTGTGGGATGGGGGATAGGTGTGGGATGGGGGATAGGGCAGGGGATAGGGCTGGGGGGTGGTGTTGCACTTACCACAAAACGCAGTCCACTTGTCTTCTGGCCTCAAACATTTGGTCGGGCGTGAATTGTTCCATCACGGGGAGTAACAATATCAAATAGTGATGCGCCGGATTTATTTGTGACGTCAACACTGTCCCCTCCTGAAGACGCCGCAAATTATGCTCCAAAGCGGCAACTTTATTTGTAAAACCCATCAAGGACTCGTAAACGAGGCTAATAGTAATGTGTAGAATAGAGGCCTTACATAATTTCCCAGCGCTGGCAGAGCGACACAAGTATTTGTCACTCCTCCAGCGTGGGGAGATTATGTTGACAAGGAGTAGTGTGTAGAATAGAGACCTGACATAATATCACAGCGCTGGCAGAGCAACACAAGTATTTGTCGCTCCTCCAGTGTGGGGAGATCAATATATGCAACAAGACTCAATGTATGGTTTTATAAACAGTTTATGAAACAAACAAATTTTACAAAACAGGTTTTGAAAAACAGCACACACTACTGTATCCACTCACCAACATAACCACGCAACCAAACTGCATCAAGAATATATTCAAATTGACTAACTTTTTCTTGAAAAAAATAAAAATAAAATAATAATTTAAATAGTTTGGTCCTGCCAGTGCACTCTTCCTGCATTGGAGCAGAAATATTCAGCAAAGGAGTCTCTCATTCTGGAAAATGCTACAGTGGTCCATGGTCCAAAACTTTCTATACTGGCCAACTCGCTGTCTTCAGGAATCTCCTGGACATTTAACGGTTCTTTTATGAGGAGGTAGTTGTGTAACACCACACATGCCTATACTACCTCATCAACAGTTTCTATTTTCAGTTGAATTGGTTTGGTGAAAATCCGCCATTTAGCTACCAGAATGCCAAATGTGCATTCCACCATTCTGCGAGCCCTAGTCAGGCGGTGCTTAAATACTCGTTTGTTCCGATTTAATCCGCGGCTGGAATAGGGTTCAATTAGATTGCCACTCTTCTGAAATGCCTCATTATCAACCAACACAAAGGGCATAGGGCATAGGGGGAGCATCAGTATCTGGTAGAGGTTGAAGTGGTGGAAAATCAAATTGTCTGTTATATAGCCTTCGCCTCAAGTCAGAATTTTTAACCTGTTTAGGACATAGGGTGTACAGGTACGCCCTGATGTCCTGGTACTTAAGGACACAGGGGGTACCTGTACGTTCTTATGTATTTCCGATCACTGCCCAAACTGGGTGTCTGCTCAAGTTATTGACCAGGCACCCGGGGACAATGCGTGGGGGGGTTCTGTGACCCCCCCGTGTCGGCGATCGCCGCAAACCGCAGGTCAATTCAGACCTGCGGTTTGCGGCTTTTACAGGTTGCGGCGGGCGGCGGTGCCATCGGGTCCCCGTGGGGCTGTAGGGGGGACCCGATGGCATGGAAGGCAACACAATGCCTTCCATAGGCATCAGCGCTGCCTTCTGGTGATGAGCCTGTGAGATCCAGCCCCCTGGATCTCACAGGCTGGAAGCTGTATGAGTAATACACACTGTATTACTCATACAGCTAATGCAATACAGAAGTATTGGAATGCATTGTAAAGGGGATTAGACCCCGAAAAGTTGAAGTCCCAAAGTGGGACAACAAATAAAGTGAAAAAAAAAGTTGAAAAAATAAAGTTTTCCCCCAAAAAATTAAAAGTTTCAAGTAAAAAATAAAAATAAAACGTCATTTCCCCCAAATAAAGTTAAAAAAAATTGGTAGGAAATAGGGAAAAAAAAGTTGACATATTAGGTATTGCCACGTCCATATCGTCCGGCTCTATAAACATATCACATGACCTAACCCCTCAGATGAACATCGTAAAAAATAAAAAAATAAAAACTGTGCCGATTTTTTGGTCACCTTACATCACAAAAAGTACAACAGTAAGCGATCAAAAAGGCGTATGCCCACCAAATAGTACCAATCTAACTGTCCCCTCATCCCGCAAAAAATTAGCCCCTACCTAAGACAATCGCCCAAAAAATAAAAAAAAATATGACTCAGAATATGGAGACACTAAAACATCATTTTTTTTGTTTTAAAAAAGCTGTTATTGTGTAAAACTTAAGTAAATTAAAAAAAGTATACATATTAGGTATCGCCGCATCCGTAATAACCTGCTCTATAAAAATATCTCATGACCTAACCCCTCAGATGAACACCGTAGAAAAAAATAAAAATAAAACAAAGCCATTTTTTGTCACCTTACATCACAAAAAGTGTAATAGCAAGCGATCAAAAAGTCATATGCACCCCAAAATAGTGCCAATCAAACCGTCATCTCATCCCGCAAAAATCATACCCTACCCAAGATACCCTACCCAAAGATAAAATCTGCCTTCCAAAAACTGTATGGCATTCCTTTCCTTCTGCGCCCTGCCGTGTGCCCGTACAGCAGTTTACGACCACATATGGGGTGTTTCTGTAAACCACAGAATCAGGGTCATAAATATTGAGTGTTATTTGGCTGTTAACCCTTGCTTTGTAACTGGAAAAAAAATATTAAAATGGAAAATCTGCCAAAAAAGTAAAAGTTTGAAATTGTATCTCTATTTTCGATTAATTCTTGTGGAACACCTAAAGGTGTTTTGAAATCAGTTTTGAATACCTTGAGGGGTTTAGTTTCTATAATGGGGTTATTTTTGGGTGGTTTCTATTATGTAAGCCTCACAAAGTGACTTTAGACCTGAACTGGTCCTTAAAAAGTGGGTTTTTGAAAATTTCTGAAAAATTTCAAGATTTGCTTCTAAACTTCTAAGCCTTGTAACATTCCCAAAAAATTTAATATCATTCCCAAAATGATGAAAACATGAAGTAGACATATGGGGAATGTTAAGTAATAACTATTTTTGGAGGTATTACTATGTAGACAAATTGAAACTTAAAAATGTGCAAATGTTTCCAAATTTTTGGTAAATTTTGTATTTTTTTTATAAATAAAAATGCATTTTTTGGACTCCATTTTACCATTGTCATGAAGTACAATATGTGACGAAAAAAACAATCTCAGAATGGCCTGGATAAGTCAAAGCGTTTTAAAGTTATCACCACATAAAGCGACACTGGTCAGATTTGCAAAAAAATGGCCTGGTCCTTAAGGTGAAAATGAGCCCGATCCCTAAGGGGTTAAAGACCATGGAATCATTGGTTCAGCCATAATCCCCAACATTGATTGCAAAAAAATGGTACTGGGCATCAGCTATGTACATTAATATAATTGAAAAGTATTTTTTGTAGTTAAAGTACTCAGAACCAGTGCCTTGGGGCTTGATAATACGTACAGTATGTGTTTACCTTCTACTGGCACATATCCCAAACTGGCACATATCCCAAAATTTTTCAGAAATTTCTATCAAGTGTTACCGATTTGGGTGTGGAATAAATTCTGCATGCAACTGCTCTAACAAGGCACGGCACGTATCCTTAACATCAAGGAGACTGTGGATATTCCAAGACGAAACTGATAATGGAGGGATGTCAAACTTTCTCCTGTTGCCAGAAATCTATCAGAAGAAAAAAAAAAGTGCAAATAAAGATGAGCAAATATGTAAAAAAAAAAAAAAAAAAAAAAAAAGCACCAAAAAAAACCAATACAAGCTACAGTAAGGTTTATAAATATTGGGACATCGACACAATTCTAAAATATTTTGGCTCTATACACCATCTGCTTTAACTGCAGACTGTCAGTTTTAATTTGAGGGTATTTACATCCAAATCAAGTGAATGAACAGTGTAGGAATTACAACAGTTTGCATATGTTCCTCCCACTTGTTAAGTGACCAAAAGTAATGGGACAGAATAATAATCATAAATCAAACTTTCACTTTTTAATACTTGGTTGCAAATCCTTTGCAGTCAATTACAGCCTGAAGTCTGGAACGCATAGACATCACCAGACGCTGGGTTTCATCCCTGGTGATGCTCTGTCAGGCCTCTACTGCAACGGTCTTCAGTTCCTGCTTGTTCTTGGGGCATTTTCCCGTCAGTTTTGTCTTTAGCAAGTGAAATGCATGCTCAATCGAATTCAGGTCAGAGGATTGACTTGGCCATTGCATAACATTCCACTTCTTTCCCTTATAAAACTCTTTGTTTGCTTTTGCAGTATGCTTTGGGTCATTGTCCATCTGCACTGTGAAGCGCCATCTAATGAGTTCTGGAGAATTTGGCTAAATATGAGCAGATAATATTGCCCGAAACTCTTCAGAATTCATCCTGCGGCTTTTGTCAGCAGTCACATCATCAGTAAATTGTCACGGCTGAGGATGGGGAAAACCCTCAGCCGTGCGATGCCAGAAGATGGAAGGTCACTACTTGGCCAGAACCACAGAAATAGGGAGCAGGTCACCTCCTAAAGCTTCCCTAATCTGACCTGACTCCTAGCTGCATGAGCCGCCCTTGAAGGTAGGAGGGCTCATGCTCAGGAACCTCGGATCCCTACTGACCCTCCGCCGATCCCTGCGCTAGGAGCTGGGTAGACAGCCCGTTCCTCCTGGACACGGAGAAACAGGAGTCTAAAGTGGCCAAGCTACAAGGGGAACAAAAACAACTTATGGCAATGGCAGGTAAATGCAACAAAACACCACACTCACCTGCCACAGACAACAAAGCCTGGAACCCATGTGCAAGTGCTGCTGTCCAGAACACAAACGAAGACATCACACAGGAACCCAGGACCATAAGCTGCAATAACAATGAGACCACACACACACCTTCATAACACCATGTAACGTAATTTATGACCACAAGGGTGGCCCTCACTGACAGATGGTATTAGCCAGGAGGATGACTTCAGCTAACCATGGCTGAAGTACCCCTCAGAGTCTGGCATCCAGCAGGAGCTAAATAGCCCCAAGTGGCCACACCCACACACACACCCAGTGTTCACAAACTAAGAAGGGAGTTAACCCTTCCTACACCAGGCAAGGGAAAAAGCCACTAAAAGGGGAAGTGTACAAATAAACATCACACTGCAGCTGTTACCGCAGGCAATGACATGCGTGGCAACCATGTCCTGGGAGTCAGCCAAAAGGCCGAGACACTGCCACCACATGTACACAATACCAAACGTTGCCACGGGCAGCCACAGTGAAGGGAAGTATCCAAATAAACATCACACTGCAGCTGTTACGGCAGGCAATGACATGCGTGGCAACCATGTCCTGGGAGTCAGCCAGAAGGCCGAGACACTGCCACCACATGTACACAATACCAAACGTTGCCACGGGCAGCCACAGTGAAGGGAAGGGAAGTGTCACAGTGCATACCTACATAAACCTCGTGCACACCAGACATACAAAGTGCATACATACACACACACCCAACTAGATGTAACCGCATGCAATTGACAGCAAGCTGCCTAGCAACAGCTGAGGCTGCTATACTGCCAAGCACCAAATCATGTTGCCAGCGGCAACCACACGTGAGGCAACATACCAGCAGCCCTCACCATGTGGATGACAATAAAACCAAACCGCAGGCAACTGCATGCGGATCCTGAGTCACGACCATGACCATGCTCGTGACATAAATACAAGAGAACCAGTTCCATTGGCAGCCATACATGCCCACGCCATGACACTACCACCACCATGCTTCACTGATGAGGTGGTATGCTTAGGATCATGAGCAGTTGCTTTCCTTCTCCATTCTCTTCTCTTCCTATCACTCTGGTACAAGTTGATCTTGGTCTCATCTGTCCATAGGATGTTGTTCCAGAACTGTGAAGGATTTTTTAGATGTCGTTTGGCAAACTCTAATCTGACCTTCCTGTTTTTGAGGCTCACCAATGGTTTACATCTTGTGCTGAACCCTCTGTATTCACTTTGGTGAAGTCTTCTCTTGATTGTTGACTTTGACACATGTACACCTACCTCCTGGAGAGTGTTCTTGATCTGGCCAACTGTTGTGAAGGGTGTTTTCTTCACCAGGGAAATAAATCTTCAGTCATCCACCACAGTTGTTTTCCGTGGTCTTCCGGGTCTTTTGGTGTTGCTGAGCTCACCGATGCGTTCCTTCTTTTTAAGAATGTTCCAAACAGTTGTTTTGGCCACACCTAATGTTTTTGCTATCTCTCTGATGTTTTTTTTTTTTTTTTTTCAGCCTAATGATGGCTTGCTTCACTGATAGTGACAGCTCTTTGGATCTCATCTTGAGAGTTGACAGCAACAGATTGCAAATGCAAATAGAACACTTTAAATTAACTCTGGACCTTTTATCTGCTCATTGTAGGGGAGGGAATAACACACACCTGGCCATGGAACAGCGGAGAAGCCATTTGTCCTATTACTTTTGGTTCCTTAGCAAGTGGGAGGCACATATGCAAACTGTTGTAATTCCTACACCGTTCACCTGATTTGGATTTAAATACCCTCAAATTAAAGCTGACAGTCTGCAGTTAAAGCACATATTGTTTGTTTCATTTCAAATCCATTGTGGTGGTGTATAGAGTCAAAAATGTTAGAATTGTGTTGATGTCCCAATATTTATGGACCTGACTGTATATTATTTGGATGGCCTTGTTTGGTACCTTAAACTGGATATACCACCGTTAAATGCTCAAATGCTTTCCTTTGTTCTGTGGTCATTTTCACAGGGCAAAGGACATTTTTGGGAAATCCAGTGATGGAACAGGCTCTCCATGGAGAACAATAGGCATATAGTTCTGGCTAGCATTGCTTACAGTGCTGTTAACGTCTCTAATGGTCGAAATAGGGGTAAATCCTGACCATAGGAGCCGGTGAAGTCACAGTGAACAATAGTAATGCAGAGCCTCCAAAGCCCTTGGCCTGTGCAATCAAGAGCTGCGCTAGTTAGAGTACAGTATCAAATAAAGAAAATTTTCGTACCATGGGGTATGGAAATATGTCAGGTTTCAGCTTTGAGCCCTGAAAAGCTACGTTAAAAAAATTATACAAAAATAACTGTTAATATCAAAATATAAAAAAATAATAATAATTAATTACCTTATGGTAAGCATTAAGCGTTCTGCAGGTGAAACACTTAGACGGAAAGTGGTGTCCTTTCTTTCTATGTGATGAGACACCCACGGATAATTACACAGTTCAGGAAACAGAACTTCAAATGCTCCCCTTCTCATTCTGGGAGAAGTAATCGGATGCACCCTATAGCGATGGCTCGAAGATGGCTTCTCCAGCGGGAATCAAGGATTAGAGCCTGAAATCCAAAGCGAATGTGGTCCGGCCTCATCTTTGCAATCTTCTGAGGGAGCATCTGAGGGGTATGTGACCTTCGTTTGTCTTTTATAGCCACTGTACTATTTGCATGTGAAATTGGTTCTTTTGATGGTTGAAATTTTAAATACTGGTATTCCGTTATTCCATCCGAATCTAGATGATAATGGATGAGACGGATACGTTATTTCACCGGATCTGTCAGACGTATCTGTTAAAAATGATCTCCGTTTACCGACAGTTTTCCGGATCCAGCAGGTATTTCCGGCAACGGACAAACGATCCGGGGGGAAAAAACTATCCGTTTGCATGCAGTATCACGGATCCGGCAGGCATTTCCAGCAACGGAACTGCTTGCCGGAATCCTACAATACTTATGTGAAAGTAGCCTTAGATAAATTCTTAAAGTATAAGTACCATTAAAGCTTATGCAAATGTATAACTCTAGAGTTAACCAAGTGAGTCCGATATACGTAAACTCAATATTATCTTTAGTTAATAAGTCTTATGCAAATGTAGCAGTCTGGTTCTCACTCCCATTTCCTAAATTCGCATCCTCATCTATATCTTGGTTGAACTTGGTGGAACTGTGTCTTTTCTTTCAACTGTACTATGTAACTATGAAACATTTCAGAGAGCCTGGGCATCATGTATAGAATATGTCCTTTCTTCTTAAAGCAATGGAAACTTACTTTTAGTTTAAAAGGGCACTAATAAACATTTTTTGCAAATCCAAATCTTTTTCCTTACCAGCATGCCGTTCCCAAGTCTGGTCCAGCACATCACTATCATCCATGTTGAAGCCCTACTTATTTGTCACTGTCACTGCTATCTTTTCTATTGCTTTGTCTGCATTACTATGTATGCATTGCACTTATCACTAAGATTCTCCTGGTCCATTGACATTTTGAGTGATCATGTCACCTATATTTTATATACCTGAAATTTGAAATTTGTATAGAGAATGCGTACAGAGTGAAAATACAAACTAGCAAAACACTTTTTATAGCACACTGTAGCAGAACATATGAATTCTTTCTAGGTTATGACTAGGGATGAGCAAACCCGAACTATATAGTTCGGGTTCGTACCGAATTTTGGGGTGTTCGTGACACAGACCCGAACATTTTCGTAAAAGTCCTGTTTCGGTGTTCGGCGCTTTCTTGGCACTTTTTAAAAGGCTGCAAAGCAGCCAATCAACAAGCGTCATACTACTTGCCCCAAGAGGACATCACAGCCATGCCTACTATTGGCATGGCTGTGATTGGCCAGTGCAGCATGTGACCCAGCCTCTATTTAAGCTAGAGTCACATAGCACTGCATGTCACTCTGCTCTGATCAGTGTAGGGAGAGGATGCAGCTGCTGCTGTTAGGGCCAGATTAGGCAGGGATTTACTTACTGAAGTGATCGATGTACAGCTGTGTATCATTCAACCTCTGCTATTCAATTGCTCACTGTTTTAAGGCTGCCCAGAGCGTTTTTCAGTCACTTTTTTCTGGGGTGATCGGCGGCCATTTTGTGTCTTGTGGTGCGCCAGCACAAGCTGCCACCAAGTACATTTAACCATCAATAGTGTGTTGTTTTTTTTTGCTATATCCTACATCAGGGGCTTGGCTGTGCTTGCTATTTTATTGAGGGGTGAAATACAATTGCCAAAATAGCAGTACCCTAAATCTGGTGTTTCAGCTGTGGCTAGCCAATTGTAATACTGTCTGCTGTCTGGCAAAGGATATATTTTTTTCTGGGTTGAAATGCAATTCCCAAGTTAGCAATTCCCTAAATCAGTGGTTTCTGCTGTATCAGGCCAAGTTTAAATCTATCCATAAAAGGGTATATTAGATTGAAAGTGCGGATAGGGTCATTCTCAATAACTTCAAACACTACCGTGCATCTCCAATTCTAATTCTGTCCGTAAACGTATACCTGTCATCCAGCGCCCAAATACTAGGCCTACAATTTATATTCAGCTAAATCTGTGGTTACTGCTGTGCCTGGCAAAGTTATTTAGTGTCCGCCAAAGCACAGTTTTTGTTCTGGGTTGAAATACAATTCCCAACTTAGCAATTCCCCAAATCAGTGGTTTCTGCTGTATCAGGCCAAGTTTAAATCTATCCATAAAAGGGTATATTAGATTGAAGGTGCGGATAGGGTCATTCTCAATAACTTCAAACGCTACTGTGCATCTCCAATTCTAATTCTGTTCGTAAACGTATACCTGTCATCCACCGCATAAATACTAGGCCTACAATTTATATTCAGCTAAATCTGTGGTTACTGCTGTGCCTGGCAAAGTTATTTAGTGTCCGCCAAAGCACAGTTTTTGTTCTGGGTTGAAATACAATTCCTAACTTAGCAATTCCCCAAATCAGTGGTTTCTGCTGTATCAGGCCTACAATTTATATTCAGCTAAATCTGTGGTTACTGCTGTGCCTGTATTAGTGTAATACGGTACCTAAGTAGATAGCCAGATAGTGTTAGGTGCCTGTAAAAAAAGGCCTGAATTTGAATTCAATACATTGGGCCAAATATTTTTTTTCTTATTGTGGTGAACGGTAACAATGAGGAAAACATCTAGTAAGGGACGCGGACGCGGACATGGTCGTGGTGGTGTTAGTGGACCCTCTGGTGCTGGGAGAGGACGTGGCCGTTCTGCCACAGCCACACGTCCTAGTGTACCAACTACCTCAGGTCCCAGTAGACGCCAGAATTTACAGAGATATTTGGTGGGGCCCAATGCCGTTCTAAGGATGGTAAGGCCTGAGCAGGTACAGGCATTCATCAATTGGGTGGCCGACAGTGGATCCAGCACGTTGACATTATCTCCCACCCAGTCTTCTGCAGAAAGCGCACAGATGGCGCCTGAAAAACAAGGCCATCAGTCTGTCACATCACCCCCATGCATATCAGGGAAACTGTCTGAGCCTCAACTTATGCAGCAGTCTCTTATGCTGTTTGAAGACTCTGCTGGCAGGGTTTCCCAAGGGCATCCACCTAGCCCTTCCCCAGCGGTGGAAGACATAGAATGCACTGACGCACAACCATTTATGTTTCCTGATGATGAGGACATGGGAATACCACCTCAGCACGTCTCTGATGATGAAACACAGGTGCCAACTGCTGCGTCTTTCTGCAGTGTGCAGACTGAACAGGAGTTCAGGCAGGAAGACTGGGTGGAAGACGATGCAGGGGACGATGAGGTCCTAGACCCCACATGGAATGAAGGTCGTGCTACTGACTTTCAGAGTTCGGAGGAAGAGGCAGTGGTGAGACCGAGCCAACAACGTAGCAAAAGAGGGAGCAGTGGGCAAAAGCAGAACACCCGACGCCAAGAGAGAGTCCGCCTGCTACTGGACACCACCATCTGGGACCGAGCACACCAAAGGCAGCTTCAAGGAGTTCCCTGGCGTGGCAGTTCTTCAAACAATGTGCTGAAGACAAGACCCGAGTGGTTTGCATGCTGTGCCATCAGAGCCTGAAGAGAGGCATTAACGTTCTGAACCTTAGCACAACCTGCATGACCAGGCATCTGCATGCAAAGCATAAACTGCAGTGAAGTAAACACCTTAAAAACAAGGAACTCACTCAGGCTCCCCCTGCTACCTCTTTCCCCCAGCTACCTCTTCTGCTGCCTCGGCCTCTTCCTCCGCCTCTGGAGGAACGTTGGCACCTGCCGCCCAGCAAACAGAGGATGTAGCACCAACACCACCACCTCCGTTACTAAGCATCTCAACCATGTCAAACGGCAGCGTTCAGCTCTCCATCTCACAAACATTTGAGAGAAAGCGTAAATTCCCACCTAGCCACCCTCGATCCCTGGCCCTGAATGCCTGCATTTCTAAACTACTGGCCTATGAAATGCTGTCATTCAGGCTGGTGGACACAGACAGCTTCAAACAGCTCATGTCGCTTGCTGTCCTCAGCCGCCACTACTTCTCCAAGAGAGCCGTGCCTTCCCTGCACAACCAAGTATCCAATAAAATTAAGTGTGCACTGCGGAACGCCATCTGTGGCAAGGTCCACCTAACCACAGATACATGGACCAGTAAGCACGGCCAGGGACGCTATATCTCCCTAACTGCACACTGGGTAAATGTAGTGGCGGCTGGGCCCCAGGCGGAGAGCTGTTTAGCGCACGTCCTTCCGCCGCCAAGGATCGCAGGGCAACATTCTTTGCCTCCTGTAGCCTCCTCCTCCTACTCGGCTTCCGCCTCCTCTTCTTCCACCTGCTCATCCAGTCAGCCACACACCTTCACCACCAACTTCAGCACAGCCTGGGGTAAACGTCAGCAGGCCATTCTGAAACTCATATGTTTGGGGGACAGGCCCCACACCGCGCAGGAGTTGTGGCGGGGTATTGAACAACAGACCGACGAGTGGTTGCTGCCGGTGAGCCTCAAGCCCGGCCTGGTGGTGTGCGATAATGGGCGAAATCTCGTTGCAGCTCTGGGACTAGCCGGTTTAACGCACATCCCTTGCCTGGCGCATGTGCTGAATTTGGTGGTGCAAAAGTTCATTCACAACTACCCCGACATGTCAGAGCTGCTGCATAAAGTGCGGTCCGTCTGTGCGCGCTTCCGGCGTTCACATCCTGCCGCTGCTCGCCTGTCTGCGCTACAGCAAAACTTCGGCCTTCCCGCTCACCGCCTCATATGCGACGTGCCCACCAGGTGGAACTTCACCTTGCACATGCTGGACAGACTGTGCGAGCAGCAGCAGGCCATAGTGGAGTTTCAGCTGCAGCACACATGGGTCAGTCGCACTGCGGAACAGCACCACTTCACCACCAATGATTGGGCCTCCATGCGAGACCTGTGTGCCCTGTTGCGCTGTTTAGAGTACTCCACCAACATGGCCAGTGGCGATGACGCCGTTATCAGCGTTACAATACCCCACTTCTATGTCTCCTTGAGAAAACACTTAGGGCAATGATGGAAGAGGATGTGGCCCAGAAGGAGGAGGAGGAGGAAGAGGGGTCATTTTTAGCACTTTCAGGCCAGTCTCTTAGAAGTGACTCAGAGGGAGGTTTTTTGCAACAGCAGAGGCCAGATACAAATGTGGCCAGACAGGGCCCACTACTGGAGGATGAGGAGGATGAGGATGAGGTGGAGGAGGATGAGGATGAAGCATGTTCACAGCGGGGTGGCACCCAACGCAGCTTGGGCCCATCACTGGTGCATGGCTGGGGGGAAACTCAGGACAATGAAGATACGCCTCCCACAGAGGACAGCTTGTCCTTACCTCTGGGCAGCCTGGCACACATGAGCGACTACATGCTGCAGTGCCTGCGCAACGACAGCAGAGTTGCCCACATTTTAACGTGTGCGGACTACTGGGTTGCCACCCTGCTGGATCCCCGGTACAAAGACAATGTGCCCACCTTACTTCCTGCACTGGAGCGTGATAGGAAGATGCGCGAGTACAAGCGCACGTTGGTAGACGCGCTACTGAGAGCATTCCCAAATGTCACAGGTGAACAAGTGAAAGCCCAAGGCGAAGGCAGAGGAGGAGCAAGAGGTTGCCAACGCAGCTGTGTCACGGCCAGCTCCTCTGAGGGCAGGGTTAGCATGGCAGAGATGTGGAAAAGTTTTGTCAACACGCCACAGCTAACTGCACCACCACCTGATACGGAACGTGTTAGCAGGAGGCAACATTTCACTAACATGGTGGAACAGTACGTGTGCACACCCCTTCACGTACTGACTGATGGTTCGGCCCCATTCAACTTTTGGGTCTCCAAATTGTCCACGTGGCCAGAGCTAGCCTTTTATGCCTTGGAGGTGCTGGCCTGCCCGGCGGCCAGCGTTTTGTCTGAACGTGTATTCAGCACGGCAGGGGGCGTCATTACAGACAAACGCAGACGCCTGTCTACAGCCAATGTGGACAAGCTGACGTTCATAAAAATGAACCAGGCATGGATCCCACAGGACCTGTCCATCCCTTGTGCAGATTAGACATTTATAACTACCTCCCGTTAACCATATATTATTGTACTCCAGGGCACTTCCTCATTCAATCCTCTTTTTATTTTCATTTCACCATTATATTGCGGGGCAACCCAAAGTTGAATGAACCTCTCCTCTGTCTGGGTGCCGGGGCCTAAAAATATCTGACAGTGGCCTGTTCCAGTGTTGGGTGACATGAAGTCTGATTCTCTGCTATGACATGAAGCCTGAATCTCTGCTATGGGACCTCTCTCCTCTGTCTGGGTGCCGGGGCCTAAAAATATCTGACAGTGGCCTGTTCCAGTGGTGGGTTACATGAAGCATGATTCTCTGCTATGACATGAAGCCTGAATCTCTGCTATGGGACCTCTCTCCTCTGTCTGGGTGACGGGGCCTAAAAATATCTGACAATGGCCTGTTCCAGTGGTGGGTGACATGAAACCTGATTCTCTGCTATGGGACCTCTCACCTCTGTCTGGGTGCCGGGGCCTAAAAATATCTGACAATGGCCTGTTCCAGTGGTGGTTGACATGAAGCATGATTCTCTGTTATGACATGAAGCCTGAATCTCTGCTATGGGACCTCTCTCCTCTGTCTGGGTGTCGGGGCCTAAAAATATCTGACAATGGCCTGTTCCAGTGGTGGATGACATGAAACCTGATTCTCTGCTATGACATGAAGCCTGAATCTCTGCTATGAGACCTCTCTCCTCTGTCTGGGTGCCGGGGCCTAAAAATATCTGACAATGGCCTGTTCCAGTGGTGGGTGACATGAAGCCTGATTCTCTGCTATGACATGAAGCCTGAATCTCTGCTATGGGACCTCTCTCCTCTGTCTGGTTGCCGGGGCCTAAAAATATCTGACAATGGCCTGTTCCAGTGTTCGGTGACGTGAAGCATGATTCTTTGCTATGATATGAAGCCTGAATCTCTGCTATGGGACCTCTCTCCTCTGTCTGTGTGCCAGGGCCTAAATATCTGACAATGGCCTGTTCCAGTGGTGGGTGACATGAAGCCTGATTCTCTGCTATGACATGAAGCCTGAATCTCTGCTATGGGACCTCTCTCCTCTGTCTGGGTGCCGGGGCCTAAAAATATCTGACAATGGCCTGTTCCAGTGTTCGGTGACGTGAAGCATGATTCTTTGCTATGATATGAAGCCTGAATCTCTGCTATGGGACCTCTCTCCTCTGTCTGGGTGCCGGGGCCTAAAAATATCTGACAATGGCCTGTTCCAGTGGTGGGTGACATGAAGCATGATTCTCTGCTATGACATGAAGCCTGATTCTCTGGTATGGGACCTCTCTCCAATTGATATTGGTTAATTTTTATTTATTTTTATTTTTATTCATTTCCCTATCCACAATTGATTGCAGGGGATTTACCTACATTTTGCTGCCTTTTGTAGCCCTCTAGCCCTTTTCTGGGCTGTTTTACAGCCTTTTTAGTGCCGAAAAGTTCGGGTCCCCATTGACTTCAATGGGGTTCGGTACGAAGTTCGGGTCGAGTTCGGATCCCGAACCCGAACATTTCCGGGAAGTTCGGCTGAACTTCTCGAACCCGAACATCCAGGTGTTCGCTCAACTCTAGTTATGACTAGAGAATAGCAAATTTTTAAAAAATTCAATTCACCGGTTCGCCGAATTTTTGGGGAAAAATGTGGTTCAATCCGAATAAATTTGCGGTGAATTACATTAAAAACTGCTATTTTCTGGCTGCAGAGAGTCTTCATAGTGCTGTGGAACACTGTGCCTTGCAGTAACACGCATAGGGAGTCTGCTTTGGTAGTGAAATAATACTGTGAGTCCATATGACATGCAGATGACAGGCGTCGCACTTAGAATCACTGGACACTTCACTTATTTGGGCAGTCATGTGGCCAAAACTGACCAAATAACTCAAGAATGAACTGAGCCTTACAGGTCAATGTTAGCGCCAAGAAGAAGCACACTCCTTTTACACCTTCACCAGTAGAGATGTCCCGAATTATTCGCCGGCGAACAGTTCCCGGCGAACATCGCTTGTTCGCGTTCGCCGTGGTGGGCGAACATATGCGATGTTCGGTCCGCCCCCTATACGTCATCATTGAGCAAACTTTGACCCTGTACCTCACAGTCAGCAGACACATTCCAGCCAATCAGCATACCCTCCCTCCCAGACCCTCCCACCTCCTATCAAAAAGCAAGGACAGCATCAGGGGCGGGCTGTGCCGGGGGGCAGGGAGGCAATTGCCCCCCAGGCCGCCCTAAATAAACGGCCGCTGGGCCGCACGTCTTTAAAAAAATATATATATATTTTTTTATTCTTCAGGGCCGCACCGCCGATCACCACAGGCGGCGCGGCCCTGGATGTAATTGCGGCCGTGCTGTGGGGCAGGGGAGGGAGAGGCGTGTCCCTCCCCTGTTCTTCTGATAGTGACGTCATCATCGCGCCGCCTGAGCCGGGCAGCACACAGCAGGCACACAAGCCGGAAGAGCCTGCATCGCTGCTGATGGTCTGGAGGTAAGTATTAGTGTTTTTTTTTTTTTTCTTTGCGGGGGGGGGGGGGCTTGCACTAATCTATAGGGGGATCTGGCACTATGGGGGGGGGTCTGGCACTATGGGGGGGATCTGGCACTATGGGGGGGATCTGGCACTACAGGGGGGGGATCTGGCACTACAGGGGGGGGGGTCTGGCACTATAGGGGGGGATCTGGCACTATAGGGGGATCTGGCACTATAGGGGGATCTGGCACTATAGGGGGAGCTGGCACTATAGGGGGAGCTGGCACTATAGGGGGGGGCTGGCACTATGGGGGGGGCTGGCACTATAGGGGGAGCTGGCACTATGGGGGAGCTGGCACTATGGGGGGGATCTGGCACTATGGGGGGGGGGATCTGGCACTACAGGGGGGGATCTGGCACTATAGGGGGGATCTGGCACTATGGGGGGGGATCTGGCACTATGGGGGGGATCTGGCACTATAGGGGGATCTGGCACTATGGGGGGGGAGCTGGCACTATAGGGGGAGCTGGCACTATAGGGGGAGCTGGCACTATAGGGGGGGCTGGCACTATGGGGGGGCTGGCACTATGGGGGGAGCTGGCACTATAGGGGGAGCTGGCACTATAGGGGAGGCTGGCACTATAGGGGGGGCTGGCACTATGGTGGGGCTGGCACTATGGGGGAGCTAGCACTATGGGGGGGCTGGCACTATGGGGGAGCTAGCACTATGGGGGAGCTGGCACTATGGGGGGAGCTGGCACTATGGGGGGAGCTGGCACTATGGGGGGGAGCTGGCACTATGAGGGGAGCTGGAACTATGAGGGGAGCTGGAACTATGAGGGCATTTCTTACTGGCACATTATGGGGGGACACCATGGGGGAGAGGAGCACTATGGGGGTATCTGGGGGCTCTAAAGGGGCTTTTTTTTTAAATATTGTCACATTCTGGGGGGCACTATAGGGGAGAGCAGCACTATGGGGCATCTGGTGTTACTATAGGGGCATTATTTGGGGGCACTATGGGGAAGTGGGGGCTCTAAAGGGGCCTTTTGTATTGGAACATTATGGGGGGCACTATGGCATTTGGTAGCACTAAGGGGGCATTTTTTACTGGCACATTATGGGAGGCACTATAGGGGAGAGCGGCACTATGGGGCATTATTTGGGGGCACTATGGGGGAGTGGAGCACTATTGGGGCATATGGTGGCACTAAGAAGGGTCATTTTTTTACTGGCACATTGTGGGGGAGAGAAGCACTATAGGGGCATCTGCTGCGGGCACTAAGGGGCATTTCTTTACTGGCATATTATGGGGGACACTATGGGGAAGGGGGAGAGGAGCAGTATGAGGGCATTTACTGGGGCACTATATAGGGGTATTTTATACTGGCATACATTATGGGGACATTAGCTCAACTGCGGGCACTAAGCGGGGGTATTTCATGTACTGTCATATTATAGGGAAAATTAGTACTACTAGGGGGTATTATGGGGAGCTTTACTACTACTGGGGGGCTATGAGGAACATGATTACTAGGGCACTATAGGGGCATTATTACTACTAAGTGAGCTCTGGCAGAGAATTATTTCTATTTGTGGGATTTTGGGGAGCATTGTTACTTTGGGGGCACCCTGGCATAGTATCAGCTTAGCACAATTATTTTTTGGGGACATTATCTTTATACTATTAGTGTCTGGGCGCAGTTATTTTTTAGAGCACTGTGTGTCAATAATTGTTTAAGGGGGCACTATCTGTGTGGTAGTAGTATTCCCAGGGGTACTGTTTCTGCAGTATAGTATTGGGGGCATAGCGGGTACAGTATTGGGGGCACTATCTGTGTGGTAGTAGTATTTCCAGGGGGACTGTTTCTGCAGTATAGTATTGGGGGTGGCAGGAAACTAATGTCTGTTTCTCAATCTCTGCAGAGACGGGAGATGGCAGAAAAATCATCATGGCGGTCTGGTCTGAATGGAGAAGATGAGGAAAGAGAACGTCTACATCAAAGGTGACATCACTGGATGTAAGAGGTATGTGGCACTATGTAGGAGAGGAGATGCTCCGGCTCCTCCCCCTGCCATTTGCAGAAGGAGGATTCAGAGCTGGGTGAGGACGACGAAAGGGGGCAGCAGGCCACGGGCGGGTGACAGATGGTGGGGGAAACCACAGGCCTTGAGCAGGATCAGGGGAGGGAGGAGAGCGGAGCAGCTTCCTGGCTGTAGCTTGTTATATAAGCAGGCAGTGCAGCCAGGACAGGCCTCCCCTCTCCGTATGATGTGTAGACAGGCCTCAACTATAGAATGTCAGCTCTACAGTGTGTGTTGGGAGTGGCCTATTATATGTAGGAGGGGCTTTTAATAATGGGCGGGGCTAAAATGGGCCTCTTGACTGGATTTGCCCCCCAGGACTAAGGCTGCCAGCCCTCCCCTGGACAGCATCCATCTTAGATTCATTCTGAAGCTGCAGTGTTAGTGAGAGACTGCTGCTGCTGCTGCTGCTGCTGAATTAATGGGGAAATTGTTAGCTAGGCCAGTGTTCTGTGTCCACTCCAGTCCTCAAAGACTCATCTGATCTGCTGTAAGGACAGCGTCCTGACAGCACCCCAAAAACCCCTTTTTAGGGCTAGTACATCAGTATGTTTTTTTTTATAATATATATATATATATATATATATATATATTGCAGGTGCCTGCCAGTGTGTGTCAGGCCCACAGAGTATACTGCGCCCACTGCCAGTGCCCACCACTTATATCTGGTGGCACAGTAGCTTGCATCTAAAAAAGTAATACAATTTGTTCTCTGTAATATAATTGCAGTTGCCTGCCAGTGTGTGTCAGGCCCACAGAGTATACTGCGCCCACTGCCAGTGCCCACCACTCATATCTGGTGGCACAGTAGCTTGCATATAAAAAAAGTAATACAATTTGTTCTCTGTAATATAATTGCAGTTGCCTGCCAGTGTGTGTCAGGCCCACAGAGTGTACTGTGCCCATTGCCAGTGCCCACCACTCATAATGGTGGCACAGTAGCTTGCAGATAAAAAAGTAATACATTTTTTTCTCTGTAATATAATTGCAGTTGCCTGCCAGTGTGTGTCAGGCCCACAGACTGTACTGTGCCCACTGCCCACCACTCATATCGGGTGGCACAGTACCTTGCACGCATAGTACCACTAATCTAAAAAAAAAATGACAGGGAGAGGCAGGTCACCCCGCAGGGGCCGTCGTGGTCGTGGTGCTGTGATTTCCTTTGGCCCTAGAATAATGCCCAGTGTTCAGAGGCCACGTACCCTAAACTCGAAAAGTTCTGAGGACATAGTTGACTGGCTAACACAGGACACCCAATCTTCTACAGCTTCCGCTCGGAACCTTGACGCACCATCCTCCTCCAGCTCAGCTTCGGGCACTTCTCAAGTTACCACTCGCCCGCCTGCCGCCACCATCAACACTAGCACCACAGCCGCTTCACTTGATCTGCCAGAGGAGTTATTTACACATCAGTTGGAAGAAATGAGTGATGCGCAACCATTATTGCCAGAGGATGTAGATAACAGGGATATGTCTTAGTCAGGCAGCATTACACACATGGACGTACGGTGTGATGATGATGATGTTGTACCCGCTGCTGCTTCCTTTGCTGAGTTGTCAGATACAAGTGAAGCAGTTGATGATGACGATGTGTCCGTGGATGTCACGTGGGTGCCCGCTCGAAGAGAAGAAGAACAGGGGGAAAGTTCGGATGGGGAGACAGAGAGGAGGAGGAGACGAGTTGGAAGCAGGGGGAGGTAGTTGCAAGGAGCTAGTGGCACAGTCAGACAGCATGTATCGGCACCCGGGGTCAGCCAGACAGCACGCCAATCAACGCATGCTGTTGCCACCACCAGAATTGAAAAGCTCAGCAGTGTGGCATTTTTTTTGTGTGTCTGCCTCTGATAACAGCGATGCCATTTGCAACCTGTGTCAAAAGAAACTGAGTCGTGGGAAGTCCAACACCCACCTAGGTACAACTGCTTTGCGAAGGCACATGATCTCACATCACAAACGCCTATGGGATCAACACATGATGAGTACAAGCAGCACAGAAACTCAAAGCCACCATCCTCCTCCTGGTCCAGCATCTTCAGCCACGTCAACCACTGCTGTCCTCCTTGCTCCCTCTCAACCACCCGCCACTCCGCCTCTCACCTTCAGCAGTTCCTGCTCATCTGCCCACAGCCAGGTGTCTGTCAAGGAAATGTTTGAGCGGTAAGTAACTGGCTCAATGATAGAAAACAGAGGGTGGTTATTAACGGTACATACTCAGATTGGGTCACTGTCACTAGTGGAGTACCTCAGGGGTCAGTATTGGGCCCTATTCTCTTCAATATATTTATTAATGATCTTGTAGAAGGCTTGCATAGTAAAATATCAATTTTCGCAGATGACACTAAACTGTGTAAAGTAATTTACACTGAAGAGGACAGTATACTACTACAGAGGGATCTGGATAGATTGCAGGCTTGGGCAGATAAGTGGCAGAGGAGGTTTAACACTGACAAATGTAAAGTTATGCACATGGGAAAAAATAATGCAAGTCACGCGTACATACTAAATGGTAAAACACTCGGTAACACTGACATGGAAAAGGATCTAGGAATTTTAATAAACAGCAAACTAAGCTGCAAAAAACAGTGTCAGGCAGCTGCTGCCAAGGCCAATAAGATAATGGGTTGCATCAAAAGGGGCATAGATGCCTGTGATGAGAACATATTCCTACTACTTTACAAATCATTAGTCAGACCACACATGGAGTACTGTGTACAGTTCTGGGCTCCAGTGAACAAGGCAGACATAGCAGAGCTGGAGAAGGTCCAGAGGAGGGCAACTAAAGTAATAACTGGAATGGGGCAACTACAGTACCCTGAAAGATTATCAAAATTAGGGTTATTCACGTTAGAAAAAAGACGACTGAGGGGAGATCTAATTACTATGTATAAATATATCAGGGGGCAGTACAGAGATCTATCCCATCATCTATTTATCCCCAGGACTGTGACTGTGACAAGGGGACATCCTCTGCGTCTGGAGGAAAGAAGGTTTGTACACAAACATAGAAGAGGATTCTTTACGGTAAGAGCAGTGAGACTATGGAACTCTCTGCCTGAGGAGGTGGTGATGGTGAGTACAATAAAGGAATTCAAGAGGGGCCTGGATGTATTTCTGGAGTGTAATAATATTACAGGCTATAACTACTAGAGAGGGGTCGTTGATCCAGGGAGTTATTCTGATTGCCTGATTGGAGTCGGGAAGGAATTTTTTATTCCCCTAAAGTGAGGAAAATTGGCTTCTACCTCACAGGTTTTTTTTGCCTTCCTCTGGATCAACTTGCAGGATAACAGGCCGAACTGGATGGACAAATGTCTTTTTTCGGCCTTATGTACTATGTTACTAAGCCAATGTTACAGAGTCACCCCTTTGCCCGGCGTCTGACAGCTGGCTTGTCAGAATTCTTAGCCTGCCAGCTTTTACCATACAAGCTGGTTGAGTCTGAGGCCTTAAAAAAATTTGTAGCTATTGGAACACCGCAGTGGAAGGTACCCGGCCGAATTTTTTTTTTCACAAAAGGCAATCCCCAACCTGTACTCTATTGTGGAAAAGGAAGTCATGGCATTTCTGGCACACAGTGTTGGGGCAAGGGTCCATCTGCTCCACATCAACTGCACCCCCCCAGCTCCCCAGGGGCTATTCCACATCCCGGATACGACAGTGTCACGCCGTCTTGGGGTTGACTTGCCTGATAGCAGAGAGTCACACCGGACCAGCACTCATGTCCGCCCTGAACGCTTGCTGGACCTGCCTCAACGCTGGAAGAGGAGTCTGAGGAATGTGGCTTTGAGGAGGAGGAAGACCAACCACAGCAGGCATCCCAGGGTGCTCGTTGTCACCTATCTGGTACCCGTGGTGTTGTACGTGGCTAAGGGGAAGAACAGACCTTCAATGAGATCAGTGAGGACGAGGAACGGGACATGAGTAGCTCGGCATCCAACCTTGTGCAAATGGTGTCTTTCATGCTGTCATTCCTGTTGAGGGACCCTCGTATAAAAAGGCTGAAGGAGAACGACCTGTACTGGGTGGCCACGCTGCTAGATCCCCGGTATAAGCAGAAAGTGGCTGAAATGTTACCGAATTACCGGAAGTCGGAAAGGATGCAGCAGTTCCAAAACAAGTTAAAAAGTATGCTTTACACAGCGTATAAGGGTGATGTCACAGCACAACGGAAATCTAACAGGGAAAGAGGTGAAAGTAATCCTCCTCCTACCACGACCACGCCGGCAAGGACAGGATGCTTTACAGACGTGTTGTTGATGGAGGACATGCGGAGCTTTTAAAGTCCTACTCATCGCCACAGCCCTTCGGGGTCCACCATCAGAGAACGACTCGACCGACAGGTACCAGACTACCTCACCTTAACTGCAGATATCGACACTCTGAGGAGCGATGAACCCCTTGACTACTGGGTGTGCAGGCTTGACCTGTGGCCTGAGCTATCCCAATTCGCGATAGAACTTCTGGCCTGCCCCGCTTCAAGTGTCCTGTCAGAAAGGACCCTCAGCGCAGCAGGAGGTATAGTCACCTAGGTCAAAAAAGTTGCCTAGGTCAAAAAAGTCTAGCTTACCTCACCTTTATTAAGATGAATGAGGCATGGATCCCGAAGGGACTGACAGTGGGGGATGCATTTGACTAAAAAAGGCCTGATGAGATGCCTTGGGCTAAAAATGGTCCACACGCTGATGTATTTAATCTCTGCATGCCGGATGACTTGCGTGACTTCTCTGCCACTAACTAGGGTTCAAGCCGCAATGTTTAAGTGCACTTTCTGCCTGGAAAACATCAATTTTTCCGGCCGCTGCAACAATGCCTAATTTTTCAGGCATGTGTACATGCCTAATTTTTCTAGCCTCTGGTGCTGCACTGTGGCTGCAAAAACAAAACAAAAAAAAGGCACATACATGTGTCAATTCCCCTTCGTGATCGTTACCTTGTTGTAGTGAAGGGGCTTGCGTATCACAATGAAGCGATCACCTCTATGAGTGTGTTGGCAATGGCAATGTTGGCACACCCCAAATGATAAGGTCGTTGCTTCATTGTGAACAGACCAAAAGCGATCGGCTGGATAATTTTGCATAGAAAAAAACATTAATTTTCTTTGTGATCATCTAAGGTGATCATTAAAGCCTACTAGGCCAACAATGGGCCCACACTTCAGAATCATTGTTTTCTGGGTCACTTAACTGTCACTGAACTACCTCAGCACGACCATAGGCTTTGAAAAACCGCCATTGCCTACAATCTCCCAAACGTGCGCACGAGCACAGTCATCACTACACCAAGATTGACGCATAGAGTAATAAAATTTATGTCATGAGTGTGTCAACTATTGACAACTCTTTGCGGTTGTCTAAAATCTATTTGATACACGTCCCCTGATAGGGGATGTAACAGGGATTAAACTGATAGGAATAGTACTACTTAACATTCCACTCATATAGGGTAGCACAGTACATTGCACGGCGCACGCGCTGTGCCCCAAATTGGAAGTAAGAGGACCGACCAAGCATCTTTTTCCATCTCCCAGTTCCTAAAATGTATTCCATACACCGGCCCCTGATAGGGGACAAAACAGAGATTAAACTGGTAAGAACAGATTTTTTTAATAAAAAAAAAAAGAGGACAGCCTCTGCGGAGCTATGTATTTTTTGGCCGCGTTACTGAACGCTCATGCACAATGGCTGCAGGCACATGCATCCTTTTGCGGAGGTGACAAACGTGGTCAGTCAAACCCAAGGCAACATCATCGACCTCATCCCATATGCGTTTTTTCTGGAGCGTGCCCTGCGAAGTGTGCTGGATCAGGCAGTAGATGAGCATGAAGAGGAAGAGTTGTGGTCACCATCACCACCAGAAGCAGCCTTGTCATCGTCGATTGCTGGACCTGTGGCAACGCAGAGAGAGGAGTCTGAAGAAGAGGAGTCAGAGGACGAAGGTGGCTTTGAGGAGGTGGAAGACCAACCACAGCAGGCGTCCCAGGGGACTTGTTGTTACCTTTCTGAGACCCTTGGTGTTGTACGTGGCTGGGTGGAGGAAGAGACCTTCAATGACGTCAGTGAGGACACTACCTGATCGATACTACATCATACCTGATGTTTTAAAACACGTTATTCCAAACTATTTAGGAATGTTAGGTGATTTATGCCCTTTATGGATTAAAACCCGACTCTGCGTCAACTACGTAATTTTCCATGGGAGTTTTGCCATGGATCCCCCTCCGGCGTGCCACAGTCCAGGTGTTAGTCCCCTTGAAACAATTTTTCCATCACTATTGTGGCCAGAAAGAGTCCCTGTGGGTTTTAAAATTCACCTGCCTATTGAAGTCTATGGCGGTTCGCGAACATTTGCAGGAATTTGCGTTCGCCGTTCGCGAACGGAAAATTTTATGTTCGCGACATCTCTATTCACCAGCTGATTCCACATAGATGTCTACAGAACCTTATACAAGTAGAGCCCCCCGACAGAGTGGAGAGGGTGTCAGCAGTAAGTTTGTGTTGACGTCACTGATTATTTTGCCCTTCCTTTGATCTGTCAGAACAATAACCCCCAAAAAACTGATCCTGTCTGTGGAGCATCCGCCTTCACTCGGTCAGCATTTGGTCAGTAATCCATCAGTATTGCTAATGCCCCAAAAAATCAGGAGTGGATCCAAAACAGAGATGACATGTGAACGGAATAGTTGCATGTCTTCAGATAGAGCCGGACTGGGGGCGCAGCCTTAGGGGGAGGTGACCATGATGGGGGGCTGGTTTGAGGGAGCCCCTGGGTAGCTGATTAGGGAGTTCAAGTGATAAGGCGGCGCGGAGCAAGGGATTAAAAGGGTGAGGGCCCGGGAAGAAGGAGGCCATTTTATGGAAAATCAGAGCTGCACACACCTGTTATCGCTTGGGCACTCTGATAATTGCGATGGATGTGGATTCCCTCTTGGCGGATCTCAGGTCGGCGGCAGCTGCTAGGGGACCCAGCGGGCTCCAGGAACAGGTCCAGCAGCCCAGACATGGCCTCCCCTTGGGCTCAGCGCCGCAGACGGAGCCCTGCTTTCCAGGACCCTTCACGCCTGCAGGCGCCGGGTGCCGCTTCTTCCCGGGCGTCCAGGCGTAGAAGGAATCCGGCCAGTAGGCGGAGCCCTCGTGCAGGCATCAGCAGGCCTCTTCAGCAGCGCAGCAGCGCCACCTTGTGGTCGGGACCAGGAACGGCGGGCACTCTCCAGGATCCTGATGTGGATGAGGCCCCTCAGCTAGAGCAGTGTTCCAGAGGGCACGGGGCTTCTGCGGACCTTGGCAGCAGGCCCTCGTCGGCCAGGCAAGTCGTGGAAGAAGGTGTCGCCGCGCAAGTCGTATCCAGGGAGGATCCGGAAGATTACGTCCCTGGCCCCAGCCCGGCCAGGGGACATCCGTGGGAGCTCGCTGTGCCAGGACCGTCTCAGAGGACCGAGCGTCGGGAGTCAGGACCCTCGGCTGATGGGGTCACAGCACCCAGGCAGCCAGGTGAGGCACCATGGGGACCTTTATGTCAGTTAGTGTCTGGGGGGGCTGGGTGGTCTCAGTCGGATTTGAGTAAGGGACTGGGCCAGCTTGGTTTGGTGGGGTTGTTAGCGAATTTGGGGGCGGCAGGGAATACCGCGTTACCGTTGGGGGGCCTGGGGGGTGGCATCAGCGGGTCGGTAGCGTCAGGGCCATTGCCGGCGTGGGGCGTGGGGGCGGCCGCGGGGGGGCTGCCAGCTTCGGGTACACCCACGGTGGTTTCATGTGGTACTTCGGCGTCCGTTCAGACGCAGGTAGGAGGTAGGCGGGTCTGATCAGGAGGATGTGATGCGGTTAGACGATAGGGCGAAGGGTGAAGTTTATGTTTGTTTCGAGGGCCCGTTGGGGGCACATTTGAAGCAGGAGGTTAGGGAACGCATTTGGAAAGGGGAGTATGTGGATATATTTTCCTTACTCCCTTTGGACAGGTTCAATTTGGATAGGGCGCGAAAGGATGAGGGTAAGAGGGAGGACGAGGAGAAGCGTAGGCACCGACTGATACCGCGGACGTTCCCTAACTGGTTGCAGGCGTTCGCGATATTGGCCAGTGTGATAGGGGAGAAGGCGCCGCAGTGCTGCTCCGCGCTTTTTTGTTACCTGGATGCTATTGGGGAAGCTTACCGTGTGTACGGGGGTATGGCCTGGCTGCGTTACGATGAGCAGTTTAGGCAGCGGAAGGCGGTACGCCCTAGCATCAAATGGGACCACAAGGATATCGCTTTGTGGCTAAAAGTGACGGCGCCGGTTTGGTCAGGCCAGCCCTTTCGGAGCGAATCGGGGGCGGGGGGACAATCCGGATTTGCGGCAGCATCTGCGAAGGGGTTGTGTTTTTTATTCAATGAAGGGGGGTGTAAATTTGGAGCCAAGTGCAAATTCAAGCACGAATGTTCTACCTGTGGCGGGTCTCACGGAGGCGCGCGCTGCTTTTGAGGGGCAAAACAGAAGGGGGGCGAGAGTTCTGGAAAAGGGGGAGACACCGGTGCGTCTGGAAGAGATGGACCGGTTTCTCGCTAGATATCCGGATAGGGGGGCGGCGCAATTGTTGCGGGAAGGTTTTTCGGGGGGGTTTAAAATTCAGTTTGTTCCATCGGGGCCTGTGTTGCTTAAGAAGAACTTGCAGTCGGCAAGTGACCAAAAAGTGACTGATGTGGTGACCAAAAAGTTAGAAAAGGAAGTTAAACTGGGAAGGATGGCTGGCCCGTTTTTGGAACCACCTTTGCAGAACTTGCGTGTGTCGCCTCTGGGGGTGGTCCCAAAGAAGGAGGCGAATACGTTTCGCCTGATTCAACATCTATCCTTTCCTAAGGGATTGTCGGTCAACGATGGTATTGACCCGACGCTGTGCTCGGTAGTCTATACCTCGTTTGATGCGGCAGTGAAGTGGGTTAGGAAGTTTGGGAGGGGTGCATTGATGGCGAAAACGGATATTGAGTCAGCATTTAGATTGTTGCCGGTGCACCCAGAGAGCCTGCATTTGTTGGGATGTTTTTGGGAGGGTAAGTTTTTTGTTGATCGTTGTTTGCCAATGGGGTGTTCGTTGTCCTGCGAGTATTTTGAGAAGTTCAGCTCTTTTCTAGAATGGGCGGTAGTGGATTCCTCCGGATGTGAATCACTTATTCACTATCTGGACGATTTCTTATGTATTGGCCCCCCGGGATCCAGGGTGTGCTCTTTACTGTTGCACACGATGGAGGCGTTGTTTGATTCCTTCGGTGTTCCCTTGGCGGCAGGGAAAACGGTTGGGCCAACCACGGAATTGAGCTTCCTAGGCATAGTGATTGACTCAGTGAAGATGGAATGTAGGCTGCCCTTGGACAAGGTTGAGGATCTAAAAATGGAGGTCGACAGGGCGAGGCGACTGCAGAAAATTAAATTGCGGAGCCTACAGTCACTCCTGGGGAAGCTGAATTTCGCCTGTAGGAATATCCCCATGGGTAGAGTATTTAGTAGGCGTTTGGCGGCGGCAACGGCGGGGGTGGTGGCGCCGCACCATTTTATTAGACTGGGAAAAGAGCTTAGGGCAGATTTGAAAGTTTGGGCATCGTTTCTGGAGCGTTATAATGGCAGGGGTCTGTTTATGGGTGAAGCGGTAGACTCCTTTGATTTTGACCTTTTCTCTGACGCTGCAGGGGGAGGCGGTTTCGGGGTCTATTGTGGGGGGCAGTGATGTGCGGGGGGTTGGCCGGAAACCTGGGTGGAGAGAGGCTGGGTCAAGAATTTAGCGTTGCTGGAGCTGTTCCCCATTGTAGTGGCAGTAATGTTGTGGGGGGAGGAGTTTAGGAATAAGAAGGTCCGTTTCCACTGTGACAACTTGGGGGTGGTGCAAGCGATTAACGGGTTGTCGGCTTCTTCACCGTTAGTGGTGCGTCTATTGCAGAGGCTCGTGTTGGAGTGTTTGTCACTCAATGCTTGGGTGGTGGCAGTGCACGTACCAGGGGTTGATAACTGTATTGCTGATGCTCTCTCTCGTTCACAGTGGGAGCGTTTCCGCCAGCTGGTCCCGGGGGCAGAGGAACGTGGGCTGGACTGCCCGAGTTGTCTGTGGGAACTCCTGGAGACACCATAGCGGGTCTCATACGGGCTTCACTCGCACCCGGTACGTGGGAGACATACGATAGGGCATGGCGGTGCTGGGAGGACTGGAAGGCCAGGTTGGCCGTTGTGACAGATGACTGCGAGATTCCCTTGTTATTGTTCATTGGGCATTGTAGAGAGGAGGGGTGGTCTATCTCTAGGATGAATAGTTGTGTTTCTGGTCTGGCTTTCGGTTTTCGCCTTAGGAACCTGCCGGACGTAACCAAGTCTTTTCTGGTGGTGAGGGCTTTAAAGGGTTGGCAGCGTTCTCAGTCGGGGCAGGATGACCGTAGGCCGGTGTCTTTTGCTTTGTTGCCGAGGTTGGGGGAACAACTGGTCGACGTCTGTGCCTCGTCGTGGGAGTTGCGTTTGTTTCGGTTGGCTTTTTCGCTAGCGTTTTTTGGGGCATTGCGTTTGGGCGAGTTGGTTTCTCCGGCGGTTAACAGACAGGGTGGCTTGTTCAGGGATGACGTGGACCTTTTTCAGGACAGGGTGGAATTTCGTATTAGACGGTCAAAAACTGATAGGGAGGGGAGAGGTCGGAAGGTAGTGCTGTTCGCGGTCCCGGGTTGTGCAATGTGTCCGGTGGACTGTCTGAGGGAGTACGGGGTTGCGGTGACGGGAGCGAATTCCCCTCTTTTAGTGCATGCGGACGGCTCTTTCCTTTCCCGTTTCCAATTTACAGCGGTCTTTAGGCGGTGTCTAGGGCAGTTGGGCATAGCGCTTGAGGGTTATTCTAGCCACTCTTTTAGAATCGGGGCAGCGACAGAGGCGGCCAGGCGGGGGCTGGGGCAGGACGTGATAATGCGGATAGGGAGGTGGGAATTGATTTGTTTTAGATCATATATACGCCTAGATCGTTTGTGATATTGCATTGTATTTTGTCTCATCCCGTACGGTATGCTTTTGATCTTATTATTTCATTTCAGATTCAGACCCAGCGCTAATATGGATAATGGGTCACTCGTATGTTTTCTGGGGAGCCATCCGGGCAGCGGTTCGGCCGGATGGACAACAGTTGGGGATTGACCGGTCGGTAGCGGGGGTAAGATGGTTGGGGCGTAGGGGAATGGTGTGGGGGGGGGGGGCGTGTTACCTGAGGTCCACAAGTTTGTTAGGTTGGATAGGGCACCGAATGTATTGGTGTTGCACGTGGGGGGCAACGATTTGGGGGCGCGGCCATTGCAGGAGCTAGTGAAGGATATTAAGTTCGACCTACTCCGGTTGTGGGCGCTGTTCCCGGGTCTAATTTCTGTTTGGTCGGACATTGTTCCCCGCAAGGTGTGGAGGGGAGCGCGGTCGGTGGAAGGCATAAATAAGGCTAGGATAAAAGCCAACCGGGCCATTTGGCGGTTCATGGCAAGGAATGGGGCAGTGGTTGTGAGGCATACTGAACTGGAGAAAGGGGTCGGGGCTTTTTGGCGGTCTGACGGTGTTCACTTGAACGCAGTGGGGATTGACATGTGGTGTCTGGCGATACAGGAGGGCGTTGAGACAGCTTTGCGGATGTGGAGGGATGCACAGGCTTAAGGTGTCAAGCATGTGCGTTCATGGCGGTGGGAGGTCCTTGAAGTTGGAGAAATTCAGGTGACGAGGATGGGAGGGCTCCACGGTTGGGGCTGGACTCCTATGGCTGGTGGTCGGTTGTGGCAGAATTTGGGCGAGCCGTCAGTGGTGCCTCCGAGCTGGTGCTTAACGGCTGGGGGGAAGTCAGCTCAAAAAGATACTGGCAGAAATTCCGAGGTTTGGGGCTTCCAGGACCTCCCCCGTGTTACTCAGGGATATGAATAAGTTGGTTATATCTTATGGTTATGTTTTGTGGGAAATAAAAGGTTATTTATTCATGTATGTGTTTTCAATAAACGGCTGCTGTGGCCGATATAATCCAACTTGGTGTCCGTGTCTTATTGGGGTTCTGACAAGGCCAGTTTAGAGGGATAGGGCTGGTGGTAGGGGAGTCAAGGGTTAGTAAGTGACTGGTCAAGAGGGGCGAGCGGGGAATAACCAATACCCCGTCATGTGTATTGTACCAACTCCTGCTTTTGGCTACCAAATCACAAATAATTTTTAATTTTTTTTGAACGGGGAGTAAAAACAACGTTGATTTAACAAACAGGATATTAACACACATAAAACACAACACAGAAGGGGCAAAACCACAAGATTTAAAAGACAAACTGGATAAACAAAGTGCTTCATCAACAAGAATGGATTGATGACCAGTGTCGGGGTGACCACGAGGGTAATGCATACAGATCAAGGAATGTATGGGGGTTATGGCTGATAACACCACTTGCTGTGTACGAGTGGCTGATGTGCATGCAAAGTTTCCTGGCCATTTTTAGGATGTCTTGCAGATGGATGGAAGACTTCAGGAACCGCTTGACAGCCAGATTGAACACGTGTGCCATGCAGGGTGCATGGCTCAGCCATCCTTGACGCAGCACCGACACCATGTTCTTCCCGTTGTCGGTCACCATGGTTCCGATTTTGAGTTGTCGCAGAGAAAGCCAGGATTCGATTTCTTGCTGAAGGACACGGAGCAGTTCCTCCCCTGTGTGACTCCGTTCGCCTAGGCAAACCAGGTGCAGAACAGAGTGAGAGTGATGCGAGGGGTAGCACATGGCCTGCATACACTACATGCCTCCAACATAATTCTTGGATCTCTACATGAAAATAATGTATTTGGTGTAAATTGCGAGAGGGGCATTGCTGGAGACATTGACTTCGCAAGAGATACAGAGCAGCGGAGTCTACTTTGAAATAAAAAATTTCAACACTGCGTAATTCAGCCCATTCAGCAAAAGGAGGTGTACAATCACCCATAAATAAATAAAAAAACAAAAAACTGTGTCACATAAAGAATTTCCTAATCATGTAACAGAGTAGGCACACCACCTTCTGGAGTAAAAATGTGACGATAATTTATTCAAATACAATAATAGACCATAAACGGGATCATACGTTGGATAAAATGTGAATAAATGCATAAACTCAATACATAACATAAAATCAAATGTATCCACTGATTGAGGAGGTATAGAAATAAATCCACTGATAGATAAGATATAAAAATGAATTGTTATCTCTGGATGGAGAGTCATGAAATTCATAAATACATCAGAGGCCCATTTCACTCATCAAAAATCGATATCCCATGTAAAAAAAAGTCTCAATATTGGAGACACAGCAGTATATGTGTAAAGGAAGTCTCAGTATTAAATACACAGCAGTATATATAGAAATGCAGCCATAAATAAGGATCACCACCAAACGGATCTAATCACAGCCCAGTGTAGATAAGCGCACAATGTAAATAAGCGCACAATAGTTCAGGCTCTTACCGCTCTGTTGATACTGCAGTGTCTGTTCAGTGTAATGGCATAAAAGCCAACTCACATGTGTATTCGGGCACTGGTTCCAGGAGGCGGAAGGTGATAAAACTCTGTGAGGACGATTCGCCCAGGACGCTGATTCCACGTGAATACACATGTGAGTTGGCTTTTATGCCATTACACTGAACAGACACTGCAGTATCAACAGAGCGTTAAGAGCCTCAGTGAGGCAACCCTGAATCGCTGAACTACTGTGCGCTTATTTACATTATGGGCAGGGCTAAATGCGTCTTGGACGTGGGTAAGGCATGCCGAACCTGAACTATGGCTGAGTTGTGCCGGAAGCCACGGGCGTGGGTAAGCCTGGAGAGGGCGTACCCTATTGGAGTGTGTGAAAAAAGGGGTGGGAGGGAGGGGCAAGTGAGACACACCACCTGAGGGAAGGAATTGGCAGGTATATATAGGGAGCTAACGCCCTGCCCACAAATACAGGCTGAAATCAGCCTTAATACTTATGGGCAGGGCTAAATGCGTCTTGGACGTGGGTAAGGCATGCCGAACCTGAACTATGGCTAAGTTGTGCCGGAAGCCACGGGCGTGGGTAAGCCTGGAGAGGGCAAAAAGACAAGTACGCTATGTTGTCTACACTGGTTTATTCATATTCTTCCAGCCCGCATGACCTATAACGCCAACGACTGAAAAGCTTGAGAAATTTCCCGGTGTGGATTCGGAATGTATCTGTTGAAGCAAGATGACCTCCAGCGCCCCATGGATCGAATAACGTGAGCGGGGACTTGGTGTTTCGAAGCTGACGATGCCGTCCCAATACGGAACGAGTGACCTGAAATGGCTCCTGGGTCGTACCCCAGACCTGCCGCCAGAGAGCGGATGTGGGACGTGAATTGGTTTGAAGTGAGGGGTTTGTTCTTGAAGGGCAGGAGCAGACTGTCAGGAGGCGCTGTCTGCAACAGGGACAATAATTTATTGAGGATCTGGACTGGACACCAATTATTCCGGGTAGGGAAATATTTAATTTCCGTGGATGGCCCTGTCTGGTTTGTTTTGGTTGACGGAATGCTGAGTACATAATAGTTATAGTGCCACGACAGTTGTTCTTTGCGAAGACCGCCGGGTCTCGGAGAGCTGCCAGTGAACTCTCCTGGCAGGAGGAAGCCGTAAAAACTTAGAACATGGCCGCTTGGATTACCGTGCTGGTCAAGGGCCAAAAAGGATCGCCGTCCAGGGCAGAAGACAAATCCCTGAACAGCTTGCCGAACACCGGCTGTCTGCGGGTGGCAGCCTGTTTTGCATTTTCCTGTATTCCCCTGAGGGCCGCCTTGATGACCTGGTTGGACAAGATAGAAGAACAACCCGGATTACTGAGCATAAAATGGAGTTGAAGGCCTGCTAGGTATAATTTGATAGTATTATATGAGAGCTTTTGTTGGGAATGGCAGAAGGCTATGAACGCCAGTAAGTAAGATATTTCGTCGCGGCCGCCCTGAGAATAGAGAAGTCTAAATCTCTCAAACGCTTTCAACCCCGCTTTATAATTCCTGGACATATTTGGGGCTAATGATTGTGTTATGAGGTGTTTTGCTGTTGAGATCAGAGATTCTAATCCATCACTGGGGTGTTGTATGCTGGGATTGTGGCACCCGTGGGGTCCGCGTCGGGCATCTCCTTGCGGGGCTTTGCCTGCTTTTAGAATGATAATGGCCGGAGACGCTTCTAGGAATCTGGGGGAAACATAAAGTAAACTGAATAACGTACCCGTGGGGATAGGATAAGGACCGTGAGACCCCTTGACCATCCGGGAGACTCCTAACTAAGAACCGAGCCCGGATGGCCTGGAGTGGGGTGTGGCGGACTCAATATGACATATGGCGTGGAAACAACAATGGCTAAATTGAAGGTCCAGTTGTCGCCCAGCATTTGGCTCATCCTGGCGGGACCCAGAGGCAAGATAAATGATGTGACATGGTATCAGTGGTAGCTGAACCTGGACGATCTAGGTGACATACACTGTTAAGTTGGCCTGGACGATCCAGGTGACATACAACATTGAACTCGGCCTGGACGATCCAGGTGACATACAACATTGAACTCGACCTGGACGATCCAGGTGACATACAACACTGAACTCGGCCTGGACGATCCAGGTGACATACAACACTGAACTCGGCCTGGACGATCCAGGTGACATACAACACTGAACTCGGCCTGGACGATCCAGGTGACATACAACGCAAAAGTTGGCCTGGACGATCCAGGTGACATACAACATTGAACTCGGCCTGGACGATCCAGGTGACATACAACGCAAAAGTTGGCCTGGACGATCCAGGTGACATACAACATTAAACTCGGCCTGGACGATCCAGATGACATACAACGCTAAAGTTGGCCTGGACGATCCAGGTGACATACAACATTGAACTCGGCCTGGACGATCCAGGTGACATACAACACTGAACTCGGCCTGGACGATCCAGGTGACATACAACACTGAACTCGGCCTGGACGATCCAGGTGACATACAACGTTAAAGTTGGCCTGGACGATCCAGGTGACATACAACATTAAACACGGCCTGGACGATCCAGGTGACGTACAACATTGATCTTGGCCTGAGTGGTCCAGGCGACAGATAATTTAAGTACGCAGTATATGTGGTAACTAAACTGATCGCGCGCCACTGACGAATCTTCCCAGCCAAATCTGCGTTTGGAAAACGGGGAGCCTGCCACGCGCAATTTTGTACCCCTGGCACCTGCTGGCAGAGAATCCCTGCCTCCATGCCGAGACACAATTCTGACCTGCAGGGACCAAGTAGCTTACTGGCCCATGTGCTGTTGATTAATATATGTAAATACGCACACCAAAATTGCCCCTGACACAGGCTGGAAGCTGGGCTGCCGCAGCTTGGCGTAACGCCGGCAACAATGCCCACTGCTTCCCACCTGTGCCGCCTCTGCTATATAGCGTCTCTGCTGGGGCAATGATTTAATTATCCCTTTTTTTTTTTTTTTTTATTTAAACTGGGGCGGATATTTCCGAATGGACATGTGGCGCGCTCATGGCCGCTGCAGGGAGGGGAAGGGGGACCCCCGTGCCTGCGACCCTGCTAGGACTGGGATGTGCGGTCCCCAAGTGCGAGCCTGGAGTGGACGGACGTGTGTGCCTTTCAAGGGGAACCTAGACTTGTACTCTTTCCCTAACTAAACA
This sequence comes from Bufo bufo, assembly GCF_905171765.1. Lineage (NCBI taxonomy): Eukaryota > Metazoa > Chordata > Amphibia > Anura > Bufonidae > Bufo > Bufo bufo. The sequence continues at coordinate 109,462,602 of NC_053397.1, read as the reverse complement.
TAGCTACCCCCGACTGCCCATTTCCTGCCACCGTAGGAGCTCCGGAAGGCAGAGTGAGCGGTGGACGTGTACAGGAGGGTCATTTCTTCGGCGCTCAGCTGAACATGCCTGTGGAGGCCCGGCGGTCACGTGTGCGTTCCACCGTGAACCGCACGCCATCCGCGAGAAGGGGAGACCGACCCGTGGCCGCAAGTATACGGCACGCTCCATTGGACAAGTACTTACCTGGTGACAGACCGGAAAAACAGTTTAAGTATTGCACTATACCGTGTAGCGAACCGAAACTTTTGAAACAACCGTGATGCTTGCACGTGCCGGCAGCTGGATGTGGCTCCTCTTGAGAACGAAAACTTCTCTCAGGAATGTCGCACTGTGCAGAGAATCGTACTGAAGAGAAAAAACAGACGTGAAGCTTGCTGGGCAGCTAGGTGTGGCTCTTCCTACAGATGCAAGTGAGACACACCACCTGAGGGAAGGAATTGGCAGGTATATATAGGGAGCTAACGCCCTGCCCACAAATACAGGCTGAAATCAGCCTTAATACTTGTGCGCTTATCTACACTGGGCTGTGATTAGATCCATTCAGTGGTGATCCTTACTTATGGCTGCATTTCTATATATACTGCTATGTATTTAATACTGAGACTTCCTTTACACATTGTAGGGATTTGCTCTGGTAGGCAGGGTAAGCGGACACAGTACAGAGGCAAGAACATGGTAGTAAAGCAAAAAGTTCAGTGTTTATTCACACCCAAGGAAAAACATAACACAAACACTTTGCAGAGTCCTGGTGTTAATTCACACCACAGGAATTCCTCGTGTTATTTCACATGGCCAAAGTCCACAGAACTCAAAACAAAAACGTCACCTGGATATCCACAACAGGCTTTAGGGCGCCTGGCTTCCAGCTGGTGGCTCTCATGCAGCTCCCAGAGACACAGAGCCTTCACAGCTCCACTTTCACTTGGAGGAACATACCACCCCCAGCTGAGCTGCTGGCTGGGTTTTTAAACCCCAGCCCAAAACCTGGCCTGGACGTGGGGAACAGCCACCCACCCTGCTCTTTGGCTGCTCCCAATAAGAACTGTCCCGGATCGGCTTTTCAGCCACACTAAGAATAAACAGTGTCAGCAAGCACTAGCTGCGGCTGACACATAAAATAACCGGTTCTTATCTCACCGAGGCCAGGAACCTCGGTGACACGTACCTTCCACCAATGACGGACCCTTGCGCCTTCCTACATACCTCCCCCTTTGTTCAACCCTGAGGGGGTGAACACACGCCAGACAGTGTACTCGGGACAGGGCATCCACGCTTCCCTGTAACCGGCCTGCCCTGGGTTCTACTGTGAACTTAAAGTTTTGCAGCGATAAGAACCACCTAGTGACCCGAGCATTCCTCTCTTTGGCCTGGCTCATCCACTTGAGAGGGGAGTGATCGGTCACCAGACGGAATTTCCTCCCCAACAGATAATAGTGGAGAGACTCGAGTGCCACTTGATGGCCAGGCACTCTCTCCACTATACTGTACCGGGTCTCCGATGGAGTGAGCTTACGGCTGAGGAAGACAACGGGATGCTCCTCCCCTTTGACCTCCTGAGACAGTACCGCACCGAGGCCCACTTCGGAGGCATCAGTCTCGACCACAAATTCCCTCTTGAAGTCGGGCGTCACCAAAACCAGGGACACACACAGGGCCGACTTCAAAGCGGAGAAAGCCTCTTCTGCCTGGTCATTCCAGCGGACTATCACGGACTTCCGTCCCTTTAAAAGCCCTGTCAACGGAGCCGCTAAAGTGGAAAAATGGGGAACAAACCTCATGTAATAGCACACCATTCCCAGGAATGACCTTACTTGTCTAGAGGTGGCAGGTCGGGGCCAATTCCGTATCGCCTCTATTTTGCTCACTTGGGGTTTAATGACTCCACGCCCAATGACATACCCAAGGTATTTAGTCTCCTCTAACCCTATTGCACATTTCTTTGGGTTAGCTGTTAGTCCCGCCTTTCGAAGGGAGTCCACTACAGCCTGTACTTTAGGTAGGTGACTTTCCCAGTCGGTGCTATGGACAACGATATCGTCCAGGTATGCCGAAGCGTATCAACGATGTGGACGGAGTACAATATCCATTAGCCTTTGAAACGTGGCGGGAGCGCCATGTAGACCAAAGGGTAATACCTTGTACTGATACAGCCCCTTTGCCGTTTTTTCTTTGGCAGCCTCTGTCAAGGGTACCTGCCAGTACCCTTTGGTGAAACCCAACACAGAAAAATACCGGGCTTGGCCCAACATTTCAATAAGCTCATCCACTCGGGGCATGGGATACGCGTCAAATTTGGACACCTCATTAAGTTTGCGGAAGTCATTACAGAACCTCATTGTCCGTCTGGCTTGGGTATTAATGCTATCGGACTGGCCCACTCACTTTTAGACTCCTCAATGACATCCAGCCGCAACATGAGTTGCACTTCCTCCGAGATGGCTTTTCGCCGAGCCTCGGGTACTCGGTATGGTTTTAACCGGATTTTTGCCTGAGGCTCAGTGACAATGTCATGTTGGATTACGGAAGTGCGTCCAGGGAGGTCTGAGAACACATCTGTGTTCCGACTAATGAACTCCCTGGTTTCCTGAGCCTGTTTAGAGGAGAGGCTGTCAGCAATTTTTATTGTGGCAACCGCTTCCCTTGCATCAGACTTAGGAGCCGGAATCTCCTGTCCAAGAAAGCCCGGCCGTGGACTGTCTTCCGTACAGGTTTCCCTATCCTTCCAAGGTTTTAGCAAATTAACATGGTAAACCTGCTCCGGCTTTCGCCTCCCCGGCTGGTGTACTTTGTAATTTACCTCTCCTATTTTTTCACGTACCTCGTAGGGCCCCTGCCACCTGGCTAGGAACTTACTGTCCACTGTCGGCACCAGAGCCAAAACCCGATCACCCGGGTTAAAGTTCCGGACCCGAGCCTGCTGATTATAGATCTGAATCTGGGCTCGCTGAGCGGCCTCCATATGTTCTCTGACAAGAGGCAAAACGGTCTCTATCCGCTGTTGCATCTTGGTAACATATTCCAGGACGCTTTTATGCGGAGTGGGTTGTTGTTCCCATGCCTCTTTGGCTACGTCCAACAAGCCACGAGGATCTGCCTTATAGCAATTTGAAGGGCGAGAACCCAGTAGAGGCCTGGGGCACCTCTCGCACTGCGAACATGAGATAGGGCAGAAGAAGGTCCCAATCCTTTCCATCTTTGGTCACACTCACCACCCTTTTTAACATGGTTTTTAGAGTTTTATTAAACCTTTCCACTAGTCCATCCGTTTGTGGATGGTACACGGACGTCCGTAACTGTTTTATACGCAGCAACTTGCAGAGTTCCCTCATGACCTTGGACATAAAAGGGGTCCCCTGGTCAGTCAGGACCTCTTTAGGTAGCCCCACTCGGGAGAACATCTCCATTAGCTCTTTAGCTATAAGTTTCGCAGAAGTATGTCACAGTGGCACTGCCTCCGGGTACCGAGTAGCGTAATCAAGGACAACCAAGATGTGTTGGTGTCCCCTGGTGGACTTTGGTACAGGACCTACTAGGTCCATAGCGATTCGCTCAAACTTATCCCCGGAGACATTGAGGTCTGCCAGCTCAGGCCCCGGCGGCAAGTCCTCCATGTCTCCCACCATTACACTCAGCGGGGTTGTCTCCTCCTCTTCCACCGAAGTGGCGGTCACCCCTACCGCGGGACCTTCGGACTCAGGTTCCCAGGGTTCTGGTCTCCCCCCTGAGCCTGGCCATTCTGCTAGGGTTACACCTGTATCATGCGTATCAGTCACTCTCGGAACCGGCCACAGTGCCATGAAACCCGGGAAGTCTCTCCCTACTATAAGTTCATAGTGGAGGTGGGTTGCAACAGCCACCTCGCAGATCCACCTGCCGGAAACCGTAGACAGAGACACCATAGCAGTAGGATAGTCTTTTAAGTCCCTATGGATACACATGACTCCAACCTTACGGCCGGTGTACTCAGCGGAGCGTACCAGGGAAGCCCTTACCAGGGTCACCAGACTTCCTGAGTCCAACAGAGCCTCCGCTAGAGTGTCTCCCACCTCTACCTGGCACAGGTGGTTCAGAGACTCCGAAGCACCCACTGCACACAGTTTCCTGGCATGTAATGATTGACGGAAGCCACAGTTCGTGTCCATGGGTTCCCACTGACGTGGACAGTCTGCTCGAACATGGCCTGGCTCTCGACACCGCCAGCAGATTATTGGAGCGGGGTCCACAGGGGTTATATTCCGGACAGGTTTGATGGGTACCAGTTGTTGGGTCCGGGGTGGAGAGTTACGGGATCTGACTGCCCCCTCCCAACAGAACCCCCTTATAAGTTCCGGGAAGCCTCATATCGCTCCACCAGGTCGACCATCTCCAGCGCATTCCCTGGGGAGACCTGGCCAATCCATTGCTGGAGAGGGGGTGGCAGAGCCCTCCAGAACCTGTCTGCTAATAACCGGTCCAACATAGCAGTGGGGCTCAACACGTTAGGTTGTAGCCACTTTTGTAACAGGTTAAGCAGGTCATAATACTGGGGTCTCACGGGCTCCGCCGGGTTGAACCCCCACTGATGCACCCGCTGGGCCCGGACCAGCACATTCACCCCCAGTCTTGCCAAAATCTCCTCCTTTACCTTTGGGTAGTCGGCCGCTTGATCATCAGGCAAGTTGAAAAACACCCGCTGGGACTCTGATGTCAGAAAAGGAGCGACGACCTCAGCCCACTGGTCTTAGGGCAGCTTTTCCCTGGTGGCCACTTTTTCATACATCGCCAGGTAGGTCTCGATGTCGTCTGCGGGGGTCATTTTAGGGATCGCTGCACGTACTGCTTTCCGGGCATCGTGTACGCTTGGGGTTGCTCCTGCTGACTGTAACGCCATTACATGTTGTAGCAGCAACTGGTTGGTCTCCTGCTGCTGCTTATTAGCCTCGCGTTGTTGCAGGTTAGCCTCCATGAGGGCCTTCATAACAGCCTCCATTTCGTCTCTTGACACCGGTTTGAATCTAGCCGGTTTGATAAATGACATACAACCGTGAGAGAGAAAAAAAAATTTGCCGTTCACGCCAGCCTCACTGCGCTTGCCCGCTCCAAGCCACCAATTGTAGGGATTTGCTCTGGTAGGCAGGGTAAGCAGACGCAGTACAGAGGCAAGAACACGGTAGTAAAGCAAAAAGTTCAGTGTTTATTCACACCCAAGGAAAAACATAACACAAACACTTTGCAGAGTTCTGGTGTTAATTCACACCACAGGAATTCCTCGTGTTATTTCACACGGCCAAAGTCCACAGAACTCAAAACAAAAACGTCACCTGGATATCCACAGCAGGCTTTAGGGCGCCTGGCTTCCAGCTGGTGGCTCTCATGCAGCTTCCAGAGACACAGAGCCTTCACAGCTCCACTTTCACTTGGAGGAACATACCACCCTCAGCTGAGCTGCTGGCTGGGTTTTTAAACCCCAGCCCAAAACCTGGCCTGGACGTGGGGAACAGCCACCCACCCTGCTCTTTGGCTGCTCCCAATAAGAACCGGCCCGGATTGGCTTTTCAGCCACACTAAGAATAAACAGTGTCAGCAAGCACTAGCTGCGGCTGACACATAAAATAACCAGTTCTTATCTCACCGAGGCCAGGAACCTCGGTGACACGTACCTTCTGTCAATGACGGACCCTTGCGCCTTCCTACAACATATACTGCTGTGTCTCCAATATTGAGACTTTCTACGTGGGATATCGATTTTTGATGAGTGAAATGGGCCTCTGATGTATTTATGAATTTCATGACTCTCCATCCAGAGATAACAATTCATTTTTATATCTTCTTGATCAGTGGATTTATTTCTATACCTCCTCAATCAGTGGATACATTAGATTTTCTTGTTTATTTTATGTATTGAGTTTATGCATTTATTCACATTTTATCCAACGTATGATCCCAGCGTGCAGTGAACCCACCGGTACCCATTCATCTAGGTGTTGAGCCTCCCATTTGTATACACATAAAGAATTTCACCACTAAGTACGTCGATCCATACCGCAAAAGGAGGTGTACATTCACCCATACATTTTACTGAAAAAAACCAGTGTCACAGAAAGATTTTTACCACTAAGTACGTCGGTCCATACCGCAAAAGGAGCTGTACTGTAGATACATTCACCCTTACATTTTCCAAAAAAAAGCCAGTGTCACATAAAGAATTTCACCACTAAGTACTTCAATCCATACCGCAAAAAGAGGTGTACATTCACCCATACATTTGCCGAAAAATAGCCAGTGTCACATAAAGATTTCAACCACTAAGTACGACGGTCCATACCGCAAAAGGAGGTGTATATTCATCTATATATTTTCCAAAAAAAAGCGAGTGTCACATAAAGAATTTCACCACTAAGTAAGTCGTTCCATACCGCGAAAGGAGGTGTACATTCACCCATACATTTTCCTAAAAAGAGCCAGTGTCACATAAAGAATTTCACCACTAAGTCGTTCCATACCGCAAAAGGAGGTGTACATTCACCCATTTATTTTGCTAAAAAGAGCCAGTGTCACATAAAGTTCACTACTAAGTACGTCCGCCCATACCGTAAAAGGAGCTGTCCAAACATTCACCCATACATTTTCCAAACAAAAGCAAGGGTCACAAAAAGAATTTCACCACTAAGTACTTCAGTCCATACCGAAAAAGGAGGTGTACATTCACCCATACATTTTCCGAAAAAGAGCCAGTGTCACATAAAAAATTTCACTGCAGAAAGGGCTTTACCACATATAATTGCACCACTGAATGGCAAGTAGGCCCTTAAAACGCTTTGACTTATCCAAGCCGTTCTGAGATAGTTTTTTCGTCACATATTGTACTTCATGACACTGCTAAAATTGGGTCAAAAAAGTTAATTTTTTTTCCATAAAAAAATACCAGATTTACCTAAAATTTAGAAAAATTTGCAAATTTCAAAGTTTCAGTTTCTCTACTTCTGTAATACATAGTAATACCCCCAAAAATTGTGATGACTTTACATTCCCCATATGTCTACTTCATGTTTGTAGCATTTTGGGAATGATATTTTATTTTTTGGGGATGTTACAAGGCTTAGAAGTTTAGAAGCAAATCTTGAAATTTTTCAAAAATTTACAAAAACCCAATTTTTAGGGACCACTACAGGTCCGAAGTCACTTTGTGAGGCTTACATAATAGAAAACGCCCAAAAAAGCCTATAAACTACACCCCTCAAGGTATTCAAAACTGATTTTACAAACTTTGTTAACCCTTTAGGTGTTGCACAAGAGTTATTGACAAATGGGGATGAAATTTGAGAAGACTGTATCTTTATTGCCCTGACTCTGCCGTTTACAGAAACACCCTATATGTGGCCGTAAACTACTGTACGGGCACACAGTAGGGCGTAGAGGGAAAGGTGCGCCGTATGGTTTTTGGAAGCCAGATTTTGCTGGACTGGTTTTTTGACACCATGTCCCATTTGAAGCCCCCCTGATGCACCCCTAGAGTAGAAACTCCATAAAAGTGACCCCATCTAAGAAACTACACCCCTCAAGGTATTCAAAACTGATTTTACAAACTTTTTTAACCCTTTAGGTGTTGCACAAGATTTAATGGAAAATAGAGATACCATTTCAAAATTTCACTTTTTTGGCAGATTTTTCATTTTAATATTTTTTTTCCAGTTACAAAGCAAGGGTTAACAGCCAAACAAAACTCATTATTTATGGCCCTGATTCTGTAGTTTACAGAAACACCCCATATGTGGTCGTAAACCGCTATACGGGCACGCGGCAGGGTGCAGAAGGAAAGGAATGCAATACGGTTTTTGGAAGGCAGATTTTGCTGGACTGTTTTTTTTGACACCATGTCCCATTTGAAGCCCCCCTGATGCACCCCCAGAGTAGAAACTCCAAAAAAGTGACCCCGGGATAGGAAACTACGGGATAGGGTGGCAGTTTTGTTGGTACTAGTTTAGGGTACATATGATTTTTGGTTGCTCTATATTACACTTTTTTGTGCGGCAAGGTAACAAGAAATAGATTTTTTGGCCCGTTTTTTTTTGTTTTTTACAACATTCATCTGACAGGTTAGAGCATGTGGTAATTTTATAGAGCAGGTTGTCACGGACGCGGCGATACCTAATATGTATACAATTTTTTTTATTTATGTAAGTTATACACAATGATTTCATTTTTAAAACAAAAAAAATGTTTTAGTGTCTCCATAGTCTAAGAGCCATAGTTTCAGTTTTAGGGCGATTATCTTAAGTAGGGTCTCATTTTTTGCGGGATGAGATGACGGTTTGATTGGCACTATTTTGGGGTGCATATGACTTTTTGATCGCTTGCTATTACACTTTTTGTGACGTAAGATGACAAAAATGACTTTTTTACACCGTTTTTATTTTTATTTTTTTACAGTGGTCACCTGAGGGGTTAGGTCATGTGATATTTTTATAGAGCCGGTCGATACGGACGCGGCGATACCTAATATGTATACTTTTTTATTTATTTATTTAAGTTTTACAAAAATCATGTTTTAGTGTTTCCATAGTCTGAGAGACATAGTTTTTTCAGTTTTTGGGCGATTATCTTGGGTAGGGTATGATTTTTGCGGGATGAGATGACGGTTTGATTGGCACTATTTTGGCGTACATGCGACTTTTTTGATCACTTTTATTACTTTTTTTGGGAAGTAAGGTGGGCAAAATTTCAATTTCCTAATAGTTTTTATTTTTTTATTTTTATGGCGTTCACCGTGTGGGGAAAGTAACATGACCATTTTATAGATCAGGTCGTTACGGACGCGGCGATACCAAACATGTGTAGGGAATTTTATTTTTTTCATTTTTAATCAGTGATAAATGTGTTTTTTGATTTTTACATTTTTTTTCACTTTTTTTCAATTTTTTTTTTAGCCAGACCCACTTGGTTCTTGAAGATCCAGTGGGTCTGATGTCTGTATAATACAGTACAGTACACCATATAGTGCTTTGTACTGTATTTTACTTACACTTTGTCTGAACAGATCTCTGCCTTTCGCACAGATCTGTTCAGCACCATGGACAACAGGATGCCTGAGACGGCGTCCTGTTGCCATGGGAACCTTCCCCGTCTGCTCAGTTGTGGTCAGAACTTCGCAGACGGGGAAGGGTAAGGACGGGTCTGTCGGGGGTCTGTCTGGGAGCTCTCTCCCTCTCCATCAGGGGGCTGCAAAGGCACTGCAGCCCCCCGATGGGAGAGGGAGGGAGCTCCCTCTTACTGTACGGACCGCGGTATGGAAAGGGTTAAACGGCTGACATCTGCACAGATGTCATCCGTTTATACCAGGGTGTCAGCAATGTGCTGACACCCTGGTATACCCACTAGACACCAACGAATTTTCAAGAGGAGGCGGGCGGGACCGCCTGCCGCACCGCCCGCCTCCCGCACCGCCCGCACCGCCCGCAACTCTCCCCCCTGCACCACCCGCCGGCAAAAAATCATGCAGGGGTGCAGGGGGGGTGTAAAATCTATATTTGAGGGACACTAAAGTTTCTGATCCCCGCGGTCAGGGACCGCGGGGATCAGAAAATGCAAAAAGCGCAGCAAACCGCAGGTCTGAATTGACCTGCGGTTTGCGGCGATCGCCGATACGGGGGGTCACATGACCCCCCCTGGCGCTGTGACAGGATGCCGGCTAAATGATTTCAGCCGGCATCCCGTTCCCATTAACCCCCGCGGGAATCTTCATTTAAAGTTAGGACGTACCAGTACGCCCTGAGTCCTTAAGGACTCGGGAAGTATGGCGTACCGGTACGCCCTGCGTCCTTAAGGGGTTAAAACAGATAACTGCATCGCTGAGTGGCAAATATATTTTTTCTTTTTCCACTAATATACACAAAAAAGGGCTTTAAAACAGATAACTGCACTGCTGAGCAGCAAATACATGGAAAAAAGGGCCTAGAAAATACGTCAAAATATTTCCTTGTAATAAACCCTGTTAATGGCTGTATTAAACAGCACTTGCACCCTAATAAGAACAGTTTGCTGGAATTAAAGAGCTGTATAATGGCAATTTGGATCCCCAGTCAGTGCAGCAAGGTGTAATTGGATTGTTCCTATTACCTAGGCTGTCACCTCCCCGATTGAACCCTGTTCAACATAAATACTGTGGAATGATTCCTCCCTATCCTTTCCCTACACCTTGAATATTCTTTACTTGTAAATTTATTTTATTTTTTGTGCACAATGATGTTTTTTCTATCACTGTCCTTGGCACCTGCAGACACAGCTCTCTCTGCACTAATGCATTGAGTACACTTGTGAATGGCAGAATCTAAGATGACTGCCGTATTTATAGGGCTGTGACATCACAGGGCTGGCTGGCTGTTGAGTGGTTGCATGTATGGGTGATCCCGCCTTTCCAGAGTTCCTTTCTCCATGTCCTCACACATGCAGCAGCCATTTTAGGAAAAATGTGATTCGTTACCATGAAGCGCGAGGAAATTCGCATTTGGTGCAAATCAAATTTTTCCTGAAATTTGTAATGAATTCCACTTCGTCAGCTTCGATTCGCTCATCTCTAGTTATGACATTGCAGCTTTTTATGCTAAATGATGTTACCATGATATTATATTGACATATAGATTGTCTGTTAAAGGGAACCTGTCACGTTGAACATGATATTTGAGCTGGAGGCCTTATGTTGTAGAGCAAGAAATGCTAAGCAGACTGGTATATGGGTTTGTATGAAAATATTCAGTATAGCTTGTATTTAATTCATTTAATTTCATGCTAATTCTAAACTTTGAAGTCAAGGAGACGGCCCTATCAGTGATGGACAGCCTTCCCTCTATGACTGTGTATACAGAGAGAACTGTCAATCACTGATAGGACCGCCTCCCTGACTTCAAAGCCCAGAATGAGCGGGAATTTAAATGAATAAAAAACAGTTATAATGAATCCTCTCCCACAAAACTATATATCAATCTGCTCTTCCTGCTGCATGACATGTAGCTGGAAGATTACTCTGCATTTTCATGGTGGCAGGTTCCATTTAAGTTTAGTGATTTGTTGCAGACAAATCTCAAAAAGGTTTTAGTTTCAGCAAAAAACACAGGAAAAACTAAATGTTTGGCTTATGTGAGTATCTGTAACTGTTGTTTTAGTTTTTAATACAGCACTACAATGATACACTTTATTAAAGAAAGATGAAAGAAAGATGTTTGTAATTTAAATCATGGTGTAGAGTCGCCTTAGCAATCTAACTGTGCGCAGCTAAGGAGAGCCCATATTCAGTTTCAGTGTTGTACTGAGCACTGAAGAAATCTGTATGTAACATACAGAACATGTAACACACATGTATAGCACAATTAGTGTCAATGCAGAATCCTGCAGCCCCTCACTATCTGTCCAGTGCAGACACCCCGGGAAGATAAAGAGATCAATGAGGCTGCTGTGTTCTGCACTGACAGGAGGTGTGTCCTGTTACTGTATGCTTACTGTCATCTTTAAGCACCGGATACCTCACTCCTCGCTATTTTCCCTGTGCTTACTAAGAGAGAAGAAACTAGCAGAGCTGCCAGAGGTTACTAATGGCTGCAGGTCACAGCAGTGATAATCAGGGCACCTGCAAATAGTCAGGGCTATGGTGGTGACAAGGGGCAGACTGGAAACCTCTGTATGTTATACACAGGCGTCTTCAGTGCTCAGTAGAATGCTGAAGACTGAAGAATAACAGGGCACAGGCAGCAGCAGTACCAAGAGGCAGTTCACACATGGCGTCAGAAGACAGCAGTCAGAACGTATGACACCAGCAACCAGCATACAAGGAAAGAAGACCTGTACTACTGTAGCAACACATGGGTGAGAAACATTTATGGTTGTCAGAAAATATCTGTACTGGTACCCCAGAGTATGTTCAGTACCAACATGGTGCTCATATACCAATCCATCAAAATCTGTGCTGCAAAAGCCTTATGGTGTTCCTTCCAATCTGAGTCCTGCAGTGTGTCCCTACAGCAGTTTACAACCACATATGGGGTATTGCCATATTCAGGAGAAAATGGGTAACAAATTATGGGGTGCTTTTTCTCCTGTTGCCCCTTGTGAAAATGAAAAATGTGAGTGTTTCTAAATTCTGTAAAATACCTGTGGGGTCAAAGTGCTCAGTACACCACTTACTAAATTCCTTGAGGGGTATAGTTTCCAAAATGGGGTCACTTTTTGGGAATTCCACTGTAGGGGTACAATAAGGTCTCTCTTTCAACAAAATCTGCCTTCTAAAAACCATATGGCTCTCCTTCCCTTCTGACCACTGCCATGTGCCCATAGAGCAGTTTATGACTACATATGGGGTGTTTCTGTAAACTTCAGTATCAGGGTAATAAATATCGAGGTTTATTTGCTGTTAACCCTTGCTGTGTTGCTGGAAAAAATGGACTAGCATAACAAATTTTCAAAATTTTTTTTTTAAAATGTCTCCCCTATTTTCCTTGTGGAACACTTCAAGTTTTTAACATCAAGATTAAATAATTTGAGGGATATAGTTTAAAAAATTGGGTCATTTATTAGGGGATTCTATTATGTAAGCCCCTAAAAATCACTTTATAACTGAATTGGTGCTTAAAAAACAGTTTTGGAAATTTTCTTGAAAAATTGCTTCAAAAATTCTAAGCCTTCTAACATCCTTAAAAAAAATTACATTTAGAAAATTATGCCAAAGTAGACGTATGGGGAATGTTGATTGACAATTAGGAGGTATATCTGTCTTAGGCCTATTGCACACGACCGTATGGCTTTTTCAGTGTTTTGCGGTCCGTTTTTCACGGATCCGTTGTTCCGTTTTTTGTTTCCGTTGTGTTTCCGTTTCTGTTCCATTTTTCCGTTCCGTTTTTCCGTATGGCATATACAATATACAGTAATTACATAGATAAAATTGGGCTGGGCATAACATTTTCAATAGATGGTTCAGCAAAAAACGGAACGGAAACGGAAGACATACGTATGCATTTCCGTATGTGTTCCGTTTTTTTTGCGGAGCCATTGACTTGAATGGAGCCACTGAACGTAATTTGCGGGCAATAATAGGACATGTTCTATGTTAAAATGGAACGGAAAAACGGAAATACGGAAACGGAATGCATACGGAGTACATTCCATTTTTTTTGCGGAACCATTGAAATGAATGGTTCCGTATACGGACCGTATACGGAACGCAAAAAACGGCCAGTAAACGGGGGAAAAAAACGGCCGTTTTGAATTTTTCCAGATTTTATTCAAATTTTTAATTTTTTAATAAAGGAAAATATTTTCTGCAAATGTGAAATACAATGTGTCACCAGAAAAAAAATATCTCTGAATTGGTTAGATAAGTAAAACCATTCCAAAATTATTTCCAAATAAAATGAAACATGTCAAATTTGCAAAAATAGACCTGGGCAGGTAGGTGAAAATTGGCCTGTGGTAGAAGGAGTTAATGAGTGAGTAAGAACTGGGTATTCTTTGCTGAAAGGACTGTAAGGACAGTAAGCTTTTGTCCGGAGGTAAGCTGCCTGTGAATGTAAAATCGATCTCTTGACATTCTATAGTTTTGACTAAGCATGTGGGTGTACGGCACCAAAACGACAAAAAAGGAAAAAAGTTTACCATTACTTTTAAAAAGAATATTCATGCGAATTTCTGAATAAAGTCAGCTGGGAGAGGATGCATTCAGACTCAATGCTTAAATGAACACCATAAGCTCACCAGCATAATTACAAAAAAATTATCTAACGGATATAAGATGCATTAACGTGTGTCTATACTTAACTATAAAAAGCCAGTTTGTCTGAGTTGTCTTGTCTTGAGGAGCTAACAACAAATTTACTGCAAAGGTTGTAAAATGCCTTGGGCTAGTGCTTTATACCCTGAATGAATCAGAGTAAGTTATTTACATCTCTTCTTTTATGCTCCTTTAAGGCTTCCGTCTGTAGGACATGTGAAAACGAGTTATATGACTGTTCCTAAAATAACAAAGGAACCTAAGCTAAGTACTAAGGGGAACCATTTTTGCATTTGTCATTCACAGTTCTCCTGAGGGCAGTAAAAAAAAATCAGGTAAAAGGTATGTGCAGTATGTGAGGATTATAATATTTCAATATGGGAACGAGTAGTCCTCTGCCAGAGGGGTCATGATCCAATTTCTTTATTGCCATGCATACGCAGTCATTCATTTTCATCAACAGAAAAACTGTTCATTTGGAAATCGTGTCTCCGTAGGTCAGTGAGCAGGTCTGTATTAACATCAATACGTGGAACGTAATTTGTTCATAAACCATGTACTTCCGCTCACTTCCGTTAATATTTAATTCATTAACATTTTTTTTTTCAGTTTTTCCATTGTTTAACTTACATAAATATAGCAAACCATCTGCACATGCAAAGATTTACGCAGTTCGTGAATTAGCTCAAATTAAAAAATTTCATTGTAAGTTCAAATAAGTGATTGCACTTAGTAACATAATAATATTTTTTTGTTTACAAAGCAGTAACAGAACAGTGCTTGAGGCTACAGTGCTTAAAGAGGACCTAAGCACTAGTAAGGAGTCTAAGCACTAGTAAGAGGACCTAAGCACTAGTAAGGAGTCTCTGGGATGGTGTGATCACACACCATCCCAGAGACTCCTTACTATGAAGACTAAGGCCTTGAACAAGGTCTAAGACTAGACCAAAACATTGGCCAGTGGCTAATTTTTGGATGGATATATAAAAATCAAAAAAGATATATAATGAAATAAAACAAGCAACTTAAAAGCAGCTATAGAGTGCCGAGGTTTCTTTATACAAATTATATGCACCTTTACCACTGAGCACCGCCTACCATATAAAGGAGTGCCACTCAACCACCTTTTCTCATACAGTATATGGACGTGCACATCATCGTGCAGGCCACCAGCAGTCCTAGCTAATCCCTAGATAAACAAAAAAAATAATAACACTGTATGAGTAATTGCACAAAAAATATTATTCCTTTAGGTAACAAGTATGAAGAGCTAAAATTAAACTCTCCATGGCTTATAGCTACTGTAAAAAGGGCAATAAATGACAAAAAAAGCATTTAAAAATAAATAAATCTGAGGGGTCAGCTGTAGCCTTTGAAGTTTACAAAGGGCTTAATAAAATCTGTAAAAAGGATATAAAATTTGCAAAAATACCAAACAAACAACAGGGGGCAAAAGAGAGCAAAACAAATCCCCAAAAATTATTAAAATATATAAATGCTAAAAAATTAAGGTCTGAGCAGGTAGGGCCCCTAAATAATGGTAAAGGGGGGTTATTCACTGAAGATAAGGAAAAGGCAGTTACTAAATGTTTTTTTTTAGCTCTGTATATACAAAAGAAGAGAAAGGAGCTGATATCTGTTGTGCTTGGGCTATTAGTACATCCAGTAATATACTCAATTGGCTAACTGTAGATATGCTCCAAGCTAAGTTAAATAAGGTAAATGCGTACAAGGCTCCGGCTCCAGATGGATTACATCCAAGAGTTCTTAAAGAGCAGAGTTAGATTATTGATGTGCCCCTGTTTATAATTTTTAAAGACTCTCTAGGTACTGGTACAGTGCCAAGTGATTGGCGCAAGACAAATGTGGTGCCCATATTCAAAAAAGGATCTACGTCCTCCACAGGTAATTATACACCAGTTAGTTTAACTTCTGTTGTGGGAAAAATGTTTGAAGGACTTTTAAGGGACTATATACAGGAGTATGTGACTGTTAATAATATCATAAATGATAACAAGAATGGGTTTACCAAGGACAGAAGTTGTCAGACTAAACTGATTTGTTTTTATGATGAGGTGAGTAGAAACCTAGACAGAGGGTTGGCTGTGGATTTATTGTTTCTGGATTTTGCCAAGGCTTTTGATAATGTCCCTCATAGAAGTTTAATAGGTAAAGTAAGGTCTATAGACAGTTATATGTTCTAAAGCCCTTTTTGTTGTGTATTAATGCAAAAGAAAAATATATTTGCCGTTCAGCATTGCAGTTATTTGTTCTAAAGCCTTTTGTGGAGTGTATAAGTGGAAAAAAGAAAAATATATTTGACGTTCAGCGGTGTAGTTATATGTTCTAAAACCGTTTGTGTCGTGTATAGGTGGAAAAAAATAAGGGCCTATTTGCCATTCAGCAGTGCAGTTATATGTTCTAAAGACTTTTGTGGAGTGTATAAGTGGAAAAAAGAAAAATATATTTGCCAATCAGCGGTGCAGCTATATGTTCTAAAGCCTTTTGTGGAGTGTATAAGTGAAAAAAAGGAAAATATATTTGCCGTTCAGCGGTGCAGTTATATGTTCTAAAGCCCTTTTGCAAAGTGTATAAGTGGAAAAATATAAGGGCCTATTTGCCGTTTAGCAGTGCAGTTATATGTTCTAAAGACCTTTTTGTTGTGAATTAGTGGCAAAGAAAAAATATATCTGCCGTTCAGCGGTGCAGTCATATTTTCTAAAGCCCTTTTTTGGTGTGTTAGTGGCACGAAAAAAGTATTTGCCATTGTGTGATAAAGTGAGAAAATTACATTCCTTTTTGGCATGTATTAGTGGAAAAAAAGGGCTTATTTGTCGTTGTGTGGTGAAGTGAGAAAATTACTGACTTTTTTGGGGAGTTTTAATTACCTTTTTATTTATTTATTTGATCTAACAGTATGTCAGACAGACAAGTGACATGCCCTGCACAGGGGAGTGGCAGAGGCCTAAATGTTTCTGGCACAGGTCGCAGCAGAGTTAGGGGTCGTGGCAGCAGGAGTCGCAGCAAGAGGCCTGAGCTCCCGGTGTCATCTAGCAGTCGTGTCTTGACTAGCAACCGAGCTCTTCTTGAATGGTTGACTTGGTCATCCACTTCGTCCCAAGTAACATCAGACATCCCAAGCCAAGAGTTGGTGGGTTTGACAGACACAATCCTTAGTTGGCATGGCCCAGGAGCAGGCCCTGTGCCCTCACCTGTCCTCAACCTGCCTCTGTCCTTTTCTGTTTCCTCAGCCAGACAAGTATTATATGCTGTGGGCTCAGCCCCACTCTATAGCAAGAACAAGATAGTAGAGGACAGTCAGCAGCTACTGGCCAGCCAAGATTTGGAGGAGACATCCGCTTCTTCCTCCGCTAGGCGGGCAAGTAGTGATAAGCAGAGTGGTGTGGAAGCTGGTGTTGCAAGCTTTGAGGCTCCTGACCCAGAGACCGTTGAGGAGGACATCAGTGAGGTGCAGACAGTACTCAATGATGATGATGATGTAGCTGATCGCACTTGGCAGCTGGGTGAATTAGGGACTTTATCATCATTGGAAGTAGAGGGTAGCAGCTTGCCCATGAGGCAGCGGCGGAGCCAGCAAGTCAGTAGTGTGGCTGGGAGTCAGCAGGGTGGCAGCAGTGGGAGGTTGGAAGCCAAACGTGCCCAGGGTAGACCACCCGCTTTGCAGGAGCCTACCTGCTCGGAAAGTAGTGGTGTACGGGTTCACGGACGCAGCGGCGGTAGCAGTCAGTGTGTAGTGTTGGGGGTAAAATCACCTACTCAGTGGTGTGGCAGTTTTTTGTTAAGCCGCCAGAGGAAGTGAACATGGCCATATGTAGAATCTGTGGGCAGAAGGTGAAGCATGGCCAGGGTGCCAATGTTGGCACCACGGCCCTGCATCAACATATACAGCGTCACCATAAAGTGGCCTGGGAGAACCGTGGCTCCAATGTGGTGGTCCAGCCTGCCGCAGCAACCTGCATCACCTTGTGGCACGCACCCGATTTCAGGCAGTCAAGGGTCCACCCCCTCAGCCGAAGGGAGCTGTCTGTCATTCCCATAATCTGCTGGTCCTGATGCTCCTGCTCCTCCTACTACTACTCCTTGTCAGTAATTTTGCCAGCAATCGACCACCGAAGCGATTGCCAAAAGACAACAGTATGCGTGCACTCATCCAACGGCGCAGAAGGTGAATGTGCTCTTGTCTAAGTTGCTGGTGCTGCAGTCCCTTCCTTTCCAAGTGGTGGACTCTGCACCTTTCAGAGAACTGATGGCTTGTACCAAGCCGAGGTGGAGAGTCCCAAACCGTAATTTCTTTGCTAAAAAGGCAGTACCAGCCCTGCACACACATGTAGAACAGAAGGTGGGCCAGTGGGAGGAGCTGTGTTTCTGCTTGTGTCCTGAAGCTCTGAGAGAGGAGCGGGAGGCTACCAACGTGCCTCAACATGTGCCGGCAGCCATGGTGGAGCCCAGCAAATGGCCCCTGAGCTTTGAGACTCAAGTCTCGACATCCCAACGCTGTTAGAGACTGGAGATAGGATGCCTACGGGCTGGGAGAAGATTCAGAGAACCCCGTAGCGAGCGGCCGCAAGCACTGCAGGCAGAAGAGGTCCTGCGACAAGGAGCAGTCGCGATCCCTGGAGAGAACCCAATAGTGTATCGGGTGGGGTCCGGAGAGGTTCTGGGAGGACAACCAGCCTGGGATCCTCTCTGGGCTCATCGTTAGAAAATATTTATCAATACCCAGGAAAGGCCTGCTGCTGAACAAGCAACAGGTGAATTCATGGCAGCGAGTCAAGCTGCTGTGCTAGCTGCAGGACAAGCTTCAGGACAAAAGAAAGACTGCAGAGACAGAGATAATGGTTCCAAGGGTCGAGGTATGTGATATTAAAGTTTCTGTGCCTCGGCCCAGTAGTGGTAACATTGTCTCTAGTACTAGTAGCGGTGTTTCCTCTGAAATATCTCCCAGAGGGACCAGAAGATTATTTAATTGGGGGGTAATGGGCCCCACAGAATCCCCAGCTTTGTATTCATCTGAAGTGGCGTATTTCTTAAAGTATAACTGTCATATAACTGTCTATCTGTTGAAGGACTGAGGATGCAGAAGCAGGCTGCGTGCAAGGTCAGATTACTGACAGCCAGGGACTGTAAGTAAATGATTAAAGCCAGGTCCTCCCCAGCAGCTGATAACAGTGCCTGGGCTGTGTGCACTTCTCCCTGTCCCTGCGCTTGGCAGACGCTTCCTCACTCAGCAGAGCTGGAGAAGTAGAGTCGAAGCAGCGCAGACCAGGGAAGGGAGATCTGCAGTCTGCTCAGTATATAAATGAAAGCAACATGTGGTAAGAGGACCCCTTTGTGCTGCAGGAGATTAACCCTTTAGGGGGGAGGGCTCTGGTTACTGACACTGTGGCGAAACCAACCTCGCCACTGGGTTTTGGAGAGGACTGGCTGCTGGCCTCTTGCCCCTGGATTATGGGCCATATACTTTTAAACCCCTGAACCTATTCAAGTGAATTTTGGATAGGTTTGTCCCCAAGTTATACTGTTTAAATTGATGTAAGTTATATGTATGGCCAATGTAAACGAAGTGGCCACAGTTGTAACAATTTATAATAAGTGTAACTTGTCAGCTTGGGAGGAAAATGCTGGGTGTGTTTCTATTGTGCCATTGTGTGTTTAAATGGTGATGTCTGTTCTGTTGTCCTCACATGTGTATTGGCGATCTCCCTTTGTCCTCAGAGATAATTGGATTGCTCCTCAGGTGGTCTCCGGGACAGAGAGGAGGAGACCATGATGCATTGTGGGGATATGTTGTCCTATGTCACAGTCTTCATTCTGGTCCTCTGGGGGCGTGAACGATTGGTTGCTGTAGTTACATTGTATGTGTTGTAAATTACTGATTGGTTGTATTTCAAACCCCTGTGGGCAGTACTATGTTTGTGGTTTATGAATAAAAGAGGCTGTACGTGAAGTACAGTCAGACCACTGCTTGACCCTCAACACGGAGCCTTGTCTCGTTATTGGGGGGATCCGCTGTATGCTGTTTAGAGATTGATTGCCAGGAGTGTAAGCTGATTCCTGTTCGTCTGCTAGCAGCTATTCGTGAGGTTCCAGTTTGGAGTGCTACTTTGTATCCAGTTCGGGAGTTTGGTGTATCCTGCAGTAGCTGTGCCTGTCTCTCAGAAAGGGGCTTATCGCCTAAACGGATTTTAACCCCTTGTCTGCTGAAACGGACCGTTACAGACACTTTTTGGGGGCTATTGTTACTGGCTAGTGAGGGCAGGCGGGATTAGCCTCAGGGTGAGGGCAGTGGTGGCCATCTTAACTGAATAGTGAAATTGCAGTTTTATGCAGACTGGTTGCTAAGGGCTGAATCTTATTAAATATGGGGTAAGTCAGTCTAATAGTAACTAATTCTGGAATATCATGTTATTAGTAGAGTTGAGCGATCACATGGATGTTCGGGTTCGAGAAGTTCGGCTGAACTTCCCGGAAATGTTCGGGATCCGAACTCGACCCGAACTTCGTCCCGAACCCGAACCCCATTGGGTTCAATGGGGACCCGAACTTTTCGGCACTAAAAAGGCTGTTAAACAGCCCAGGAAAGGGCTAGAGGGCTGCAAAAGGCAGCAAAATGTAGGTAAATCCCCTGCAAACAAATGTGGATAGGGAAATGAATAAAAATAAAAATAAAATAAATAAAAATTAACCATTATCAATTGGAGAGAGGTCCCATAGCAGAGAATCAGGCTTCATGTCATAGCACAGAATCATGCTTCATGTCACCCACCACTGGAACAGGCCATTGTCAGATATTTTTAGGCCCCGGCACCCAGACAGAGGAGAGAGGTCCCATAGCAGAGAATCAGGCTTCATGTCATAGCAGAGAATCATGCTTCATGTCACCCACCACTGGAACAGACCATTGTCAGATATTTTTAGGCCCCGGCACCCAGACAGAGGAGAGAGGTCCCATAGCAGAGAATCAGGCTTCATGTCATAGCAGAGAATCAGGCTTCATGTCACCCACCACTGGAACAGGCCATTGTCAGATATTTTTAGGCCCCGGCACCCAGACAGAGGAGAGAGGTCCCATAGCAGAGATTCAGGCTTGGGTGTGTCTGGTGTCTGCAGCTGAGGTGAAAGGGTGTGTCTGCTGCAGCTCCTGAACCTCCACAGCACAGGCCTCTCCGGGGAGTTTCCTACCATCTGCTCCCCAGGAGGAGTTCCAGGCTTGCGGGGGAGTGTGACACCTTTTCCCCCAGCCCAGGCCCTGCCTCTCCCTAGGGAGCTGGTGGGGTCCTGTGGCCATGAGCTCCCGGAAGGGTGCCCCTGCTCCCCGGCGTGGGTCGGAGGGGAGTATGGACGGGCGGCGACCGACTCTGAGCGATGGCGGCGAGGGGGTGAAAACATCTGGACGCGGTGGTAGCCAAGTCCCCCCTGAGGACCCGAGGACATCAGGAGGAAAAAGACTACCAGCAGGAAGCCGAGAGGTGTCGTCCCAGGTAGGTTGGGGGTCTCGGTGGGAGGGAGAGAGTACCCTCACCTACAGCTCTCGTATAGCTGCACACCTGCGAGAATACGATGAGCTGGGACGGCACCTCAAAGCCGTAAGAAAGGATCTAAAGGAGACGAGGGCCAGGTCCACTATCTCCTCCAGGTCAAAGAGGCCCCCCCTCAGGGAGAAAATTGGGGTACTTAAAGAGGACCTGGAGGCCTCCCTGAAGCGGCAAGACCAGTTGCTGGAGGGCAGTGGGCCCTTCAGAGAAAAGTTGCTAAATGGGGAGCGATTTAAGGAGATGGAGGCTGCGAGGAGAGGGGAGCCGTGCGGGGGTGCGGAGAGCGAGGTGGAGGAGTTGGAAGACTCCGAATCTCTGGCATCCCAGGCAGGGCCCCAAACCTCGCAGTCTGAACCAGCCCTCCCGGTAACCCCAGTAATGGAGGCATATAGTGGCATTCCGCCCGAACAGGAGCAAGTGCAGTTACCAGCGTTGCCATCTTCGGATGCGGAGTCAGCTATGGAGGGAAGCGATGAAGATGGTGGTCTACTGAGAGAGATCAAAATGTTGGAGTCGCCTGTGGTAGACTTTCAGGGTTTTGCGTTTGGAGAAGACCTGCTGGATGAGGACGAGAGCAGTGGCAAGAAAAAGAGGAAGAGCAAGAAGGAAAAAAAAAACATCCAGACACGTTATGTCTATACACGCTTGGTGGAGGCTGAAAAGTCTTCACCAGGCGTGTATCCCGCTAAACTCCCTGGCTCGGCATCTGAGGTGGTGCCTGAGCGGAGGAGCGGGGAGATTGTGCAGCCCAAAATGGCGCCGGACGCCGTCCCTGCATGCGGAGGCAGGGAGGAGGTGCCGGCAGAAAGCAGGATCCGGCAGTCATCTGTTGAAAGTGGAGGGGGCGGGCAAAAACATCGGGAGGCCCCGCCCACCACTCTGCCAGCCGCTCCGTCCACTGCTCTGGCTACCGCCCTGCCTGCCGTTCAGGTATGTGGGGTGGTGCTGGAGCGGTGTGACGATGAGGTCACCGTCCCTCCTACCCACGGCGGTGATAGTTCTGGGTCCCCGCCTGCAGCTGCCAACGTGCAGCGGGGATCAAGGGAGGCGGCGGCGGTGAATGAAGAAAGAGGCGTGGCCAGGGGTGTGTCTGGACGCGCTCCCGAAGCTGGGAGTACAGATGCAGGCAGTAAGCGCCTGCGTATTGAAGAGCCGGGGGCCGGAGCTGCCGGGGAGGATATGACTACGGTGCTCCGGTCCACTAAGAAAGGTTGTGTTGCACCAGAACAGGTGGCCATGTACATTGCCACTGGACACGCCCCCTCTGTCTCCGCCTCCTCCTCCAGCGCTGAATTAAGTGCTGGGGAGGGGAGGAGTGTGATGATCACTGCCCAGGTCTCAAGGGCAGCAGGGGGGGGGCTTGACCAGTGGCAATGAGGGTGGCAAGGAGCATAGTAGAGGAAAAAATAAGGCAAATAATAATAAAAAAAATAAAGGTAAAATGACACCTGTTGCACCTGCTGCACCAGCTGTCCCAGCAGAGAGAAAGGGTGCATGTGAGCAGGGTAGTGGTAGGGGTGTTGGTGGAGGTGTTGCATCTGGTCCCAAAGGTGGGATGGATGCTGGGAGTCAGCGGACCGTCGCTGAGAAAGCAATGGCTGCGGCTCTTGGTGTCCGCCCTCCGGAGGGGTCCGGTGTGGTGTCTGGTGCTAGTGTAGTGGGGGGGGGGGCGGTTCGGTTGCCCCTCCTGCGGCCGTAACACCTGGCAGAAGTTATGCCAGTGTGGCTGCGGCCGTGGGGGGGGGAGGGGCTATCCTCGTTGGCTTCCTCATTCCCAGGAGTCGCGGTTGGTGACTTGCAACGGCGGCTCCTGGAGGCCCTGAAAAAGGGGGAGAGTTCAATGACAGTAGAGGGTGAGAAGGTGGACCTATCCTTATGGATAGACAGGCACGGCCTGCGAGCTTTCCGAGAGGAAAGGGGGGGCGAGACCACCTGGTCCCTGCCCACAACCGGCCCTGGGACCAGACGGAATGTAGTCTGTCTCAAGTGGAGAAGCAATGATGCCTGCCCTACGAGAAAGAGGGTGGTGGAGCTCCTGCTTGAGATGGGTTTCAGGGTGGCTGACATCTTCGCCCTGATACATCCCTATGGTTCCAGGGAGTTTGATATCAGCTTTGCCCGGCCGGAGGGCCTAGAGCTTTTCTGGTCCGGGTATGAGCTGGTGAAGAACTTACCGGATTGGAAGGGTTTTTTCGCTCAGGCGATAACCCGGCAGAACAACGTCAAGAAAGTGACCGTTTTGACCCGTAATGAATCGCTTTCTTGCGTTGATATTCTGACGTGGCTAAGTAGGTATGGGGACGTCCAGGGTGTACCATCGAAAAACCTGGACGAATTTGGCATTTGGTCGGGAGCCTGGACTTTCAATGTGAAGTTGAAATGTCTAGGAAGCACGGTTTCCCACATTCCATCCTCTGCCTTCATCGGCCGGGATAGGATTCTCGTTTTCTACAGGGGGCAGCCTAAGCTCTGTCACAAGTGCGGCAGCCCTTCACACTTCAGCGCCAGCTGCCAAGTGCAGAAGTGCGCGTTGTGTGGAGGGACAGGTCACCTTGCCGCATCTTGTGTGGAAATTAGGTGCAACTTGTGTGGTGTGCTCGGACACCCATTTAGTCGCTGTCCCCTCTCAGAGGTCAATGCGGCCCGAGCTCACGCAGGAGTGGGCCGGGAGGTCTCTTCGGCTGAGGCGGGTGCTGACGGAGACAGTCGAGTTAAGGGGTCAGTGAAGACCAAGAGCGGTCCGTCCCGGCAGAGGCGGAGGGAGAGGCGCCAGGCGGAGAGGGAACAGAAGGAACCCCACCAAAATGGGGTGATGTCTGCCCCTCCCCAAGTGGCGGGCTCCCGTAGTTCGGAGACCCTAGGGGACAGGGAGCTAAGTGTGGAGATCAGGAGACTAGACCGGGCCGATGAGACCCAGTCTTCAAACTACGAAAGTGCAGAGGGTAGTGAGACTGGGTCTAATATCAATAGACGGAAACGGTTCTCAAAAAAAAAGAGCCCGACCAAAGTAGCCAGGGAAGGCGTAACTGGCTCCCCTCTTGAGCTCTCCAACCGGTATCTCACTTTGGATGAGACCTCTGCCTCCTCTTCATGCGGGGAGGAGGTAAGAAGTGGGGTACCGGGGGCGAAGGTGGGAGGGCTTCCAGGAGGCCCCGTGCCCCTCTCTGGTGTGGATGTAAGGTCCCCAGAAGAGGAGGCAAATCTGATTCCTGGAACTGAGAAAGACAGGGGCGGTACGCAAGAGGGAGCGGTGGTGACAGATGGAATGTACACCACCGTCTCTCTCAAAAGAGGACGCGCCGCCTTAGAGGATAGCCCCGGGAGGGGTAAGAGGGTCGGGAAGGAAGGAGGACATTCAGCTTAAACACCAAGTGTGGCGGTACCCACTCAGCTAAAACTGGCGACCATTAATGTCGCCAGCGTTAAATCTGATGCGGCTCGCTACACAGCCTTTAATTTTTTCAGCCGAGTTGAAGCTGATGTTTTATTTTTGCAGGAGACCAGACTGTCAAACTTGGCAGAAGTCCACAAGGCGAAGAGGGAGTGGAGATCTGGGCCCTCCTTCTGGTCTCTTGCGGCTGAGTCGTATAGCGGAGTGGCGGTTCTTTTCACCGTACCGGTAGAATGCCGACGGGTGGTTGAGCTGGAAATGGGGAGGTGTTTGATCTTGGATATCCTCATGAAGGGACAGGAACTGCGCCTGATCAATATCTATGGGCCCCAGTCCAGGTGGGACAGGAAATGTCTCTTTATGAGGATCAAGCCTTTCCTTTTTACAAGCCGGCAAGTGGTCTTTGGTGGGGACTTTAACACCATCATAAGGTCCCAAGATAGGGGAGGCACCAGAAACCCGCTGGCTTATGATAGTATAGCTTTAAATAGCATAGCTAGTGAGGCTTGTCTGGTGGATGTCCACATTAGGCACACCCCAGACCACGGGGGTTTCACTTTCTATAGAGGAGATAGGATTAGGTCTAGAATAGACAGGTTTTTTTTGAAGGAGGAGGCTACTTTCTCGCCCTTGAGGGTTGTGGAGGTAGAATTCTCCGACCACTGTCTGATTATGTTCTCTCTGAATATTTCAGAATCCCCCCAAATGGGAAGAGGTTACTGGAAGCTGAATGCGGGAGTCCTGGAGGAAGCAGAGGTGAGACAATCCTTTGAGGACTTTCTTCAGAGTCAGGTAGCTTTGCTGGATCTCTGTGACACTAAGTCAGAGTGGTGGGAGGTATTCAAAGACCGGGCCGCAAAATTCTTCCGCCAGCTCTCGAGCCTCAGGTCCCTGGACAGGTACCGCCTGTATCAGGGTCTGAGGAGGAAACTCGAAGATCTGGTCTCGACTGGAGGTAGCCGCGAGGATATCTCCAGGGTGAAATCTTTGCTCAAGAGGTGCCAGTATGATAGGCACACATCTTTAGTTTTTGAAAGGGACTTCGGGAGGTACCGCTCGCCCGACCCCTACAGAAACTGTAAGATGTCAGTGAAGAGTAAGTTAGTGACAGGACTGGTTGACAGTACGGGTTCCCTGAACAGGTCCAGATCAGGGATCCTGGAAGTCGTCAGATCCTTTTACTCGTGCCTCTTGGGAAAGAGGGATCTGGATCGGGACAAGATGTCGGATTTCCTGGCTGAAATCACCCCTGAGTCAGAAGCTCACCTCTCTTTTGACGGTTTGGTAGAAGAGATCAGGAAGGAGGAAGTTATCCTGGCGGTGGAAGGGTTAGCTCTGAAGAAGTCGCCAGGCCCGGATGGCTTAACATCCGAGTTTTATAAGACCTTTAAGGACTCTTTATGTCCCCTCTTGACTGAGGTATTCAATGAGTGTCTATCCTCGGGCACTCTGCCTCAGTCAATGAGGAGGTCAGCCCTGATCCTCCTATCAAAAGGTAAAGATCCGAGCCGTATTGAGAACTGGCGTCCCATAGCACTTCTCAATACGGACAGAAAGATTCTGGCCAAGATACTGTTTAACAGGCTGGTGAAATTTGCGCCTCAACTCCTTTCGGTGGCTCAGCATTGCTCGGTTCCAGGCCGCAGCACTTTTAGTGCTGTGCTCGGTGTCCGAGAGGCAGTGGAACAGAGTAGAGCAGGCCACTGGAGGGGGTACATGCTGTCCTTAGATCAAGCGAAGGCATTTGATCGGGTGAACCATGAGTACCTCTGGTCGGTCCTTCTGAAGTATGGCCTGCCGGGGGGGTTTGTCGATTGGTTAAAGATCTTGTATGCGGGGGCGGAGAGTTTCCCGCTTGTGAACGGTTGGTCTGGCTGCCCTTTTGAGGTTGGGTCCGGCGTTCGCCAGGGTTGTCCTTTGAGCCCGCTTTTATACGTGTTCGCGATTGATCCCTTTCTTAAGAGGGTCAATCGTGGACCGTTGGCGGGAGTCGGGATGGATCCGGCGGCGCCGGAAGCCACTCTGAGGTCAGTAGCGTACGCCGACGATGTCTCCATTTTCGTGTCCTCGAAAGGGGAGGCGGAATATGTGATGTCTGAGGTGGATCGCTACTTGGAAGCATCCGGGTCCATGATCAACCGGGATAAGTGTGAGAGTCTCTGGCTGGGAGGGGGTGATCCAGCTTTTGATCTCCCGGACACCCTCCCAGGGCCCCAGTCGTCAGCCAAAGTCCTAGGCATCCATTTCGGTCATGGTGATTATCCCACTCAAAATTGGGACGACAGGCTTAAGATCGCCGCTCAGAAGGTCGACCAGTGGAAGGGCTGGTCTTTGACCCTCAGGGAAAGGGTGCACCTGATCAAGGCTTTCCTGCTCCCTCTGCTTATCTATTTGGGCAGTGTGTGTATCTTGCCAGAGCCTCTCTGGACTCGGGTTTACAGTCTGTTTTTCCAGCTCTTATGGGGGAATAGACTGAACCTGATCAAGAGGGAGGTGACTTACCGCACGAGGAGATTAGGGGGGTTATCTATGGTCAACCCCGTGGTGTTTCTTGTAAACACATTTGTTAAAGTAAATCTGGCGAACCTCTGGATGGAGAGGGCTTCTCCGTGGGTAGTCTCCTGCCGGGGGTGGTTTCGGCCTTTCTTCCAGGAATGGGAGACAGGAGGGCAAGTGAAGGACTTGCGTACGCCTCACGGATATCTTCCGGCTTACGTCACCCCGATTCTGAAGGTAATCCGCCGGTGGGGTTTGGAGGTAGGGGAAATCAGGACTCTGTCAAGGAGGTCCCTTGACGAGAGGGTCTTGTTGTCCCACTTCCAGAAGCCCCTGGCCCTCAAGGATTGCCCAAGCCGGGATCTAGACAAGGGGTTACAGTTGCTAAATTCTGCAAGGATCCCCTTGAAGTTTTGGGACTTGGCTTGGCGCTGCTTTCACGGGAGGCTGTATGTAAGGGACAATCTGAAGTACAGGAACTCTGATGAAAGGGGTTGTCCCCGGGAGGAGTGCGGCTCCATACTGGAAAGTATGGAGCACTTCCTGCTCCAGTGTCCCTTTAATACAGAGGTGTACAAACGGGTGGGAGCTTCCATTGGCTGGCCTAGGCTAGCCAGCCTCTCCTATGCGGAGTGGGCCTATGGAGTGCTCAGAGACCTGGGCAGAAGGGACCTGTGCACATGTTTTTTAGTTAGCATAGTGGTTAGGTACTACACGTGGAACGCACGGTGTTTAGTTTCAACAAGGCAGAAAGTCCTCCCAGTGGATGAGGTGTGTAGGAACATTCTGTGAGACCTGGTGAAGGTACGTTCTCTCGAGTACGAAAGACTGGGTACCAGCAGGGCCTCTCTCCTCTGGAGAGGTTTTGCTTTTAGCGTACCATAGCCTAGTAGTACTCTTCCTGGTGGTGGGCTGATACTCTCACCCTAGATTTTTGTTTTGGATAAAGTGTATGGTTTTTGAAAGGCTTGCAAAGGCTGAACTTGGTCCTTCGGGATTGGTTATGTGTGGTTATAGTAATGTTTATTTTATGGTATATTATATATATTGTGTATATTATGTTGAAGGATAGGGTAAGCGGGGGTTAGTTAGTTAGGTTGGGTGGGTTAGGGTGAGGGGGGGGACACTTACAAAGTGTGGGGAGGCCTACATCCAGTCCTGGACTACGCGGACATGGGAGGACATGGGGCGAGGGCTGGATGTGGGTGGTGGAGGTAGGGCTGGCCTCGGACTATGCGGACATGCAGAGGACATGAGGCGGAGGTCAGTCCTGGGGGTGTTAGTTTTAGTTTAGGATAGGGAATGGCTAGGGACAGGTTAGGTTAGGGTAAGTTTGTAGTTTGTAGTGTTGTTTATATATATATATAAATAAATTAAAAAAAAATAAAAAATATAAAAAAATATAAATAAAAAAATAAAATTAAAAAAATATATATATTTTTTTTGCTTAGGGGCAAGTTGCCTGGAGTTGAGTTACGGCGAAGTAGCCATATTTTCGTTTGAGTTTGATTTTATTCTGTGTTTTATTTCAATTTCTTTGGGTTAGGTTATTTCGGCCGAACCGGCTGGGTAAGTTTTATTTATTTTAGGTTATTTATTGTAGGTTATTTATTGTAGATTGTAGGTTTGTAGTTTTATGTGTAGGTATAAATGTGTGTGTGAATGTGGCTGGGGCAGCTGGAATGCTGTCTATGTTTAAGTTTTGTATGTCTGTACTTGTAATTATTTATGTAACGTTTTGTAATTTTATAATAAAAAAGAGTTCCCATAGCAGAGAATCAGGCGTGGGCGTGTCTGGTGTCTGCAGCCGCTGTAAGAGGTTGTGTGTTTCAGAGCTCTCCACAACTTCCAAGCACAGGCCTCTCTGGGAAGTTTCTTAACACCTGCTCCCCAGGAGGAGTTCCAGACTTGCGGGGAGTTCCTCAACATCTCTCCCCAGCCCAGGCCCTGCCTCTCCCTAGGGAGCTGGTGGGGTCCTGAGGCCATGGCTTCCCAGAGGAACACTCCTGCTCTCCGGCTTGGGTCGGAGGGGAGTAAGGAGCTACAGAGACCGGCCAGGAGTGATGGCAGCGAGGGGGCAACCACATCAGGAAGCGGTAGTGGCAGCTGAGTCCCCCCTGAAGACCTGAAGTCACAAGCAGAGGATCAGGAGGTGTCGTCCCAGGTAGGTTGGGGGTCCCGGAGGGAGAAAGAGGCTACCCAAACCTACAGTTCCCGCGTGGCGTACCACCTCCATGAATTCAAGGAGCTGGGGCGGCACCTCAAGAGCCTGAGCCAGGAGCTGAAAATGCTTAGGGCAAAGGCTAATGTCACGAATAGTAAGAAAAGGGCTCCTATTTCTGAAAAAATTAAGGTGCTCAAGAAGTAGGTAAAAGAGGCACAGGAAAGAAGGGAAAGGCTTCTGAATGAAAGTGGACCTTTTAGGGAAAAACACCTAAATGAGGAGAGATTCCTGGAGATGGAGGAGAAAAGGAGAGAGCGGAGCGCAAACAGCGACAGTGAAAACAAGGATAGCCGCATACCTGGCGTGGTGTCCGCGTCTGTCACTCGTCGGTCGGTCCGGCCGGAGCCCGCGCCAGCCCCTCCTGACTCGCAGTGGTCTGTGCCAGGTGATTGCAGTATCCCAGCGCAACAAGCAGGGTTGCCCTCGTCCGAGGGAGAATTATCGTCGGCCGCAGAGGCCTTCAGTGAAGAGGAGGGCGGAGAAGGAGGGCTGATGGAGGAGATTCGTCGGCTGGAATCCCCTGTCCAGTTGCAGAACTTTGTTTTCGGCGATGAGCTGTTGGAAGAAACCGGCAAGGAAAAAAAAAAAAAAGAACAAAAACAAGAAGAAGGAAAAACAGCAGGCAGTGAAGACACATTTCATCTATGTTCCTGCGGAGCGCTTGGTGCAGGCTGAAAAGTCTGTGCCAGGTGCTCCGCAGGTTAGTGTCCCCAATTCACTGCCTGTAGCAAGTAACATCCATTCCAAGATGGCGCCGATTGCTGACATGGGTGATGGAGGAAGCGGCAAAATCTTAGCTCAAGTGGGAGCCTACGGTACTGATGGCCACTCCCCAGTGGGAGGGGGGGTGGTCCGGCGCCGGAGTCAGCTCCCGTGAAAGAGGTGGCCCCGCCCACCGCTCTGGCTACTGCTCTGCCTGCCGTTCCGGTATGTGGGGTGGTGCAGGGGCGGTGTGACGGGATCGCCGCCCCTCCCACTCAAAGTGGTAATAGCCCTGAGTCTCCGCCTGCACCTGCAAAAGTGCGGCGGGGATCAGGGGATGCAGCGGAGAGCGCGGCTAAAGGCGTGGCCGGGGGTGTGTCCGGGGGTGTGTCTGGGCGTCCTCCTATCGGCACGCATGTGGGCGTGGCTGGGGGGGGTGCCCGGCCGGGCTTCCGGATGTACGCCCGGAGCTGTGAGTGATTGCGCAGACGCAGTAAACAAGCGCCTACGCATTGAGTAACCAGGGGCCGGAGCTGCTGGAAAGGATCAGCCTGCAGCGGACCATCGCTGAGAAAACGACGGCTGCGGCTCCTGGTGTCCGCCCTCCGGAGGGGTCCGGCGTGGCATCTGGTACTAGTGTAGTGGGGGGGGCCGGTTCGGTTGCCCCTCCTGCGGCCGTAACACCTGGCAGAAGTTATGCAAGTGTGGCTGCGGCCGTGGGGGGGGGGGGGCTATCCTCGTTGGCTTCCTCATTCCCAGGAGTCGCGGTTGGTGACTTACAGCGGCGGCTCCTGGAGGCCGTCAAAAAGGGGGAGAGCTCAATGACAGTAGAGGGTGAGAAGGTGGACCTATCCTTATGGATAAACAGGCATGGCCTGCGAGCTTTCCGAGAGGAAAGGGGGGGCGAGACCACCTGGTCCCTGCCCACAACCGGCCCTGGGACCAGACGGAATGTAGTCTGTCTCAAGGGGAGAAGCAATGATGCCTGCCCTACGAGAAAGAGGGTGGTGGAGCTCCTGCTTGAGATGGGTTTCAGGGTGTCTGACATCTTCGCCCTGATACATCCCTATGGTTCCAGGGAGTTCGACATCAGCTTTGCCCGGCCGGAGGGCCTAGAGCTTTTCTGGTCTGGATATGAGCTGGTGAAGAACTTACCGGATTAGAAGGGTTTTTTCGCTCAGGCGATAACCCGGCAGAACAACGTCAAGAAGGTGACCGTTTTAACCCGTAACAAATCACTTTCTTGCGTTGATATTCTGACGTGGCTAAGTAGGTATGGGGATGTCCAGGGTGTACCATCCAAAAACCTGGACGAATTTGGCATTTGGTCGGGAGCCTGGACTTTCAATGTGAAGTTGAAATGTCTAGGAAGCACGGTTTCCCACATTCCATCCTCTGCCTTTATCGGCCAGGATAGGATCCTCGTTTTCTACAGGGGGCAGCCTAAGCTCTGTCACAAGTGTGGCAGCCCTTCACACTTCAGCGCCAGCTGCCAAGTGCAGAAGTGCGCGTTGTGTGGAGGGACAGGTCACCTTGCCGCATCTTGTGTGGAGATTAGGTGCAACTTGTGTGGTGTGCTCGGACACCCATTTTGTCGCTGTCCCCTCTCAGAGGTCAATGCGGCCCGAGCTCACGCAGGAGTGGGCCGGGAGGTCTCTTCGGCTTAGGCGGGTGCTGGTGGAGACAGTCGAGTTAAGGGGTCGGTGAAGACTAAGAGCGGTCCGTCCCGGCAGAGGCGGAGGGAGAGGCGCCAGGCGGAGAGGGAGCAGAAGGAGCCCCACCTAAAACGGGGTGATGTCTGCCCCTCCCCAAGTGGCGGGCTCCCGTAGTTCGGAGACCCTAGGGGACAGGGTGCTAAGTGCGGAGATCAGGAGACTAGACCGGGCCGATGAGACCCAGTCTTCGCACTACGAAAGTGCAGCAGAGGGTAGTGAGACTGGGTCTTACATCAACAGACGGAAACGGTTCTCAAAAAAAAAAGAGCCCGACCAAAGTAGCCAGGGAAGGCGTAACTGGCTCCCCTCTTGAGCTCTCCAACCGGTATCTCACTTTGGATGAGACCTCCGCCTACTCTTCATCCGGGGAGGAAGTTTAAGCTGATGTTTTATTTTTGCAGGAGACCAGACTGTCAAACTTGGCAGAAGTCCACAAGGCGAAGAGGGAGTGGAGATCTGGGCCCTCCTTCTGGTCTCTTGCGGCTGAGTCGTATAGCGGAGAGGCGGTTCTTTTCACCGTACCGGTAGAATGCCGACGGGTGGTTGAGCTGGAAATGGGGAGGTGTTTGATCTTGGATATCCTCATGAAGGGACAGGAACTGCGCCTGATCAATATCTATGGGCCCCAGTCCAAGTGGGACAGGAAATGTCTCTTTATGAGGATCAAGCCTTTCCTTTTTACAAGCCGGCAAGTGGTCTTTGGTGGGGACTTTAACACCATCATAAGGTCCCAAGATAGGGGAGGCACCAGAAACCCGCTGGCTTATGATAGTATAGCTTTAAATAGCATAGCTAGTGAGGCTCGTCTGGTGGATGTCCACATTAGGCACACCCCAGACCACGGGGGTTTCACTTTCTATAGAGGAGATAGGATTAGGTCTAGAATAGACAGGTTTTTTTTGAAGGAGGAGGCTACTTTCTCGCCCTTGAGGGTTGTGGAGGTAGAATTCTCCGACCACTGTCTGATTATGTTCTCTCTGAATATTTCAGAATCCCCCCAAATGGGAAGAGGTTACTGGAAGCTGAATGCGGGAGTCCTGGAGGAAGCAGAGGTAAGACAATCCTTTGAGGACTTTCTTCAGAGTCAGGTAGCTTTGCTGGATCTCTGTGACACTAAGTCAGAGTGGTGGGAGATATTCAAAGACCGGGCCGCAAAATTCTTCCGCCAGCTCTCGAGCCTCAGGTCCCTGGACAGGTACCGCCTGTATCAGGGTCTGAGGAGGAAACTCGAAGATCTGGTCTCAACTGGAGGTAGCCGCGAGGATATCTCCAGGGTGAAATCTTTGCTCAAGAGGTGCCAGTATGATAGGCACACATCTTTAGTTTTTGAGAGGGACTTCGGGAGGTACCGCTCGCCCGACCCCTACAGAAACTGTAAGATGTCAGTGAAGAGTAAGTTAGTGACAGGACTGGTTGACAGTACGGGTTCCCTGAACAGGTCCAGATCAGGGATCCTGGAAGTCGTCAGATCCTTTTACTCGTGCCTCTTGGGAAAGAGGGATCTGGATTGGGACAAGATGTCGGCTTTCCTGGCTGAAATCACCCCTGAGTCAGAAGCTCACCTCTCTTTTGACGTTTTGGTAGAAGAGATCAGGAAGGAGGAAGTTATCCTGGCGGTGGAAGGGTTAGCTCTGAAGAAGTCGCCAGGCCCGGAAGGCTTAACATCCGAGTTTTATAAGACCTTTAAGGACTCTTTATGTCCCCTCTTGACTGAGGTATTCAATGAGTGTCTATCCTCGGGCACTCTGCCTCAGTAAATGAGGAGGTCAGCCCTGATCCTCCTATCAAAGGGTAAAGATCCGAGCCGTATTGAGAACTGGCGTCCCATAGCACTTCTCAATACGGACAGAAAGATTCTGGCCAAGATACTGTTTAACAGGCTGGTGAAATTTGCGCCTCAACTCCTTTCGGTGGCTCAGCATTGCTCGGTTCCAGGCCGCAGCACTTTTAGTGCTGTGCTCGGTGTCCGAGAGGCAGTGGAACAGAGTAGAGCAGGCCACTGGAGGGGGTACATGTTGTCCTTAGATCAAGCAAAGGCATTTGATCGGGTGAACCATGAGTACCTCTGGTCGGTCCTTCTGAAGTATGGCCTGCCGGGGGGTTTGTCGATTGGTTAAAGATCTTGTATGCGGGGGCGGAGAGTTTCCCGCTTGTGAACGGTTGGTCTGGCTGCCCTTTTGAGGTTGGGTCTGGCGTTCGCCAGGGTTGTCCTTTGAGCCCGCTTTTATACGTGTTCGCGATTGATCCCTTTCTTAAGAGGGTCAATCGTGGACCGTTGGCGGGAGTCGGGATGGATCCGGCAGCGCCGGAAGCCACTCTGAGGACAGTAGCGTACGCCGACGATGTCACCATTTTCGTGTCCTCGAAAGGGGAGGCGGAATACGTGATGTCTGAGGTGGACCGCTACTCGGAGGCATCCGGGTCCATGATTAACCGGGATAAGTGTGAGAGTCTCTGGCTGGGAGGGGGTGATCCAGCTTTCGATCTCCCGGACACCATCCGAGAGCCCCAGTCGTCAGCCAAAGTCCTAGGCATCCATTTCGGCCATGGGGATTATCCCACCCAAAATTGGGACGACAGGCTTAAGATCGCCGCTCAGAAGGTCGGCCAGTGGAAGGGCTGGTCTTTGACCCTCAGGGAAAGGGTGCACCTGATCAAAGCTTTTCTGCTCCCTTTGCTGATCTATTTGGGCAGTGTGTGTATCTTGCCAGAGCCCCTCTGGACTCGGGTTTACAGTCTGTTTTTCCAGCTCTTATGGGGGAATAGACTGAACCTGATCAAGAGGGAGGTGACTTATCGCACGAGGAGACTAGGGGGGTTATCTATGGTCAACCCTGTGGTGTTTCTTGTGAACACATTTGTTAAGGTTAATTTGGCAAACCTCTGGATGGAGAGGGCTTCTCCGTGGGTAGTCTCCTGCCGGGGGTGGTTTCGGCCTTTCTTCCAGGAATGGGAGACGGGAGGGCAAGTGAAGGACTTGCGTACGCCTCACGGATATCTTCCGGCTTATGTCACCCCGATTCTGAAGGTAATCCGCCGGTTGGGTTTGGAGGTAGGGGAAATCAGGACTCTGTCAAGGAGGTCTCTTGACGAGAGGGTCTTGTTGTCCCAGTTCCAAAAGCCCCTGGCCCTCAAGGATTGCCCAAGCCGGGATCTAGACAAGGGGTTACAGTTGTTAAATTCTGCAAGGATCCCCTTGAAGTTTTGGGACTTGGCTTGGCGCTGCTTTCACGGGCGGCTGTATGTAAGGGACAACCTGAAGTACAGGAACTCTGATGAAAGGGGTTGTCCCCGGGAGGAGTGTGGCTCCATACTGGAAAGTATTGAGCACTTCCTGCTTCAGTGTCCCTTTAATACAGAGGTGTACAAATGGGTGGGAGCTTCCATTGGCTGGCCTAGGCTAGCCAGCCTCACCTATGCGGAGTGGGCCTATGGAGTGCTCAGAGACCTGGGAAGAAGGGACCTGTGCACATGTTTTTTAGTTAGCATAGTGGTTAGATACTGCACGTGGAATGCACGGTGTTTAGTTACAACGAAGCAGAAAGTCCTCCCAGTGGATGAGGTGTGTAGGAACATTCTGGGGGACCTGGTGAAGGTGCGTTCTCTTGAGTACGAAAGACTGGGTACCAGTAGGGCCTCTCTCCTCTGGAGAGGCTTTGCTTTTAGTGTACCGTAGTCTAGTAATACTCTTCCTGGTGGTGGGCTGATATTCTCACCCTAGATTTTTGTTTTGGAGATGTACGAGTTTATGAAAGGCTTGCAAAGGCTGAACTTGGTCCTTCGGTTATGGTTGTGTGCTGTTATATAGAATAGTGTTTATTGTATAGGGTTTATTGTATATTGTTGTAGGATAGGGTAAGCAGGGGTTAGTTAGTTAGGTTGGGTGGGTTAGGGTGAGGGGGGGGGGGGGCCTTATAAAGTGTGGGGAGGCCTGCATCCAGTCCTGGACTATGCGGACATGGGAGGACATGGGGCGAGGGCTGGATGTGGGTGGTGGAGATAGGGCTGGCCTCGGACTATGCGGACATGCAGAGGACATGAGGCGGAGGTCAGTACTGAGGGTCTTAGTTTAGGATAGGAAGTGGCTAGGGACAGGTTAGTTTAGGATAAGTGAGTGGTATGAGTTTGTAGTGTTATATATAAAAAAAATAATTAAAAAAAAAAAAAAAAAAAAAAAAAATATTAGATTATTAATATTTTTTGGGTTAGAAGGGGCAAGTAGCCCGAGGTTTTTGTTATGACAAAGTAGTCTTATTTTTGGTTAAAGTTTTATTCTGATTTACTTTGGCAAGAATAGCCTTAATTTTCAGTTTCTATGGGTTAGGATTACAGCCGAACCGGCTAGGTAAGTTTTATTTATTGTAGTTTGTAGTGTGTAGTTTGTAGGTTAGTAGTTATAGGCATGGATGTGAGTGAGAATGTGGCTGGGGCAGCTGGAATGCTGTTTAAGTTTTGTTTGTGATCTGTATTTATTTATTTATTTATGTAACGTTTTGCAATTTTATAAATAAAAAAAGAGTAGGAGTGCGGTTGCTCATGCCCAGATCCTAAGGGCAGCAGGGGAGGGGAGTGGCTTGGCCAGTGGCAGTGGCAGTGTAAATAATAATAGTGTAAATAATAATAGGGCTAATAAAGTTAATGATTCTAGAAGTGATATGGCGACACCAGTTGCACCATTTGTCCCAGCAGGGAGACAGGGTGTGTGTAAGCAGCGTGCTGGTAGGGGTGTTGGTGGGGGTGCCGCATCGGGTCCCAAAGGTGGGGTGGATGCTGGGAGACAGCGGACCATCGCTGAGAAAACGGCGGCTGCGGCTCCTGGTGTCTCCGCCCTCCGGAGGGGTCCGGCGTGGCATCTGGTACTAGTGTAGTGGGGGGGGCCGGTTCGGTTGCCCCTCCTGCGGCCGTAACACCTGGCAGAAGTTATGCCAGTGTGGCTGCGGCCGTGGGGGGGGAGGGGCTATCCTCGTTGGCTTCCTCATTCCCAGGAGTCGCGGTTGGTGACTTGCAGCGGCGGCTCCTGGAGGCCCTCAAAAAGGGGGAGAGCTCAATAACAGTAGAGGGTGAGAAGGTGGACCTATCCTTATGGATAAACAGGCATGGCCTGCGAGCTTTCCGAGAGGAAAGGGGGGGCGAGACCACCTGGTCCCTGCCCACAACCGGCCATGGGACCAGACGGAATGTAGTCTGTCTCAAGTGGAGAAGCAATAATGCCTGCCCTACGAGAAAGAGGGTGGTGGAGCTCCTGCTTGAGATGGGTTTCAGGGTAGCTGACATCTTCGCCCTGATACATCCTTATGGTTCCAAGGAGTTCGACATCAGCTTTGCCCGGCCGGAGGGCCTAGAGCTTTTCTGGTCTGGGTATGAGCTGGTGAAGAACTTACCGGATTGGAAGGGTTTTTTCGCTCAGGCGATAACCCGGCAGAACAACGTCAAGAAGGTGACCGTTTTAACCCGTAACGAATCACTTTCTTGCGTTGATATTCTGACGTGGCTAAGCAGGTATGGGGATGTCCAGGGTGTACCATCCAAAAACCTGGACGAATTTGGCATTTGGTCGGGAGCCTGGACTTTCAATGTGAAGTTGAAATGTCTAGGAAGCACGGTTTCCCACATTCCATCCTCTGCCTTCATCGGCCGGGATAGGATCCTGGTTTTCTACAGGGGGAAACCTATGCTCTGTCACCAGTGTGGCAGCCTTTCACACTTCAGGGCCAGCTGCCAAGTGCAGAAGTGCGCGTTATGTGGAGGGACAGGTCACCTGCCGCAACTTGTGAGGAGATTAGGTGCAACTTGTGTGGTGTGCTCGGACACCCATTTAGTCGCTGTCCCCTCTCTGAGGTCAATGCGGCCCGAGCTCATGCAGGAGTGGTGGCGGAGACAGTCAAGTTAAGGGGTCAGTGAAGACCAAGAGCGGTCCGTCCCGGCAGAGGCGGAGGGAGAGACGCCAGGCGGAGAGGGAACAGAAGGAACCCCACCACAATGGGGTGATGTCTGCCCCTCCCCAAGTGGCTGACTCCCGTAGTTCAGAGACCCTAGGGGACAGGGAGCTAAGGGCGGAGATCAGGAGACTAGAACAAGCCGATGAGACCCAGTCTTCACACTACGAAAGTGTGAAAGGAAACGGTACTAAAAAAAAAAGAGCCCGACCAAAGTAGCCAGGGAAGGCGAAACCGGCTTCCCTCTAGAGCTCTCCAACCGGTATCTCACTTTGTATGAGACCGCCGCCTCATCTTCATCTGAGGAGGAGGTAAGAAGTGGGGTACCGGGGGCGAAGGAGGGAGGGCTTTTCAGGAGGCCCCGTGCCCCTCTCTGGTGTGGATGTAAGGTCCCCAGAAGAGGAGGCAAATCAGATTCCTGGAACTGAGAAAGCCAGGGGCGGTACGCTAGAGGGAGCGGTGGTGACAGATGGAATGGATACCACCGTCTCCCTCAAAAGAGGGCGTGCCGCTTTAGAGGATAGCCCCGGGAGGGGTAAGAAGGTTGGGAAGGAAGGAGGACTTCTAGCTTAAACACCAAGTATGGCGGTACCCACCCAGCTGACACTGGCGACCATTAATGTCGCCAGCATTAAATCTGATGCGGCTCGTTACACAGCCTTTGATTTTTTCAGCCGAGTTGAAGCTGATGTTTTATTTTTGCAAGAGACCAGACTGTCAAACTTGGCAGAAGTCCATAAAGCGAAGAGGGAGTGGAGATCTGGGCCCTCCTTCTGGTCTCTTGCGGCTGAGCCGTATAGCGGAGTGGCGGTTCTTTTCACCGTACCGGTAGAATGCCACCGGGTGGTTGAACTAGAAATGGGGAGGTGTTTGATCTTGGATATCCTCATGAAGGGACAGGAACTGCGCCTGATCAATATCTACGGGCCCCAGTCCAGGTGGGGCAGGAAATGTCTCTTTATGAGAATCAAGCCTTTCCTTTTTACGAGCCGGCAAGTGGTCTTTGGTGGGGACTTTAACACTATCATAAGGTCCCAGGATAGGGGAGGCACCAGAGACCGGCTGACTTATGATAGTATAGCTCTAAACAGTATAGCTAGTGAGGCTCGTCTGGTGGATGTCCACATTAGGCACACCCCAGACAACGGTGGTTTCACTTTCTATAGAGGAGATAGGATTAGGTCTAGAATAGACAGGTTTTTTTTGAAGGAGGAGGCTACTTTCTCGCCCTTAAGGGTTGTGGAGGTAGAATTCTCCGACCACTGTCTGATTATGTTTTCTCTAAATATTTCAGAATCCCCCCAAATGGGAAGAGGTTACTGGAAGCTGAATGCGGGAGTCCTGGAGGAAGCAGAGGTGAGACAATCCTTTGAGGACTTTCTTCAGAGTCAGGTAGCTTTGCTGGATCTCTGTGACACTAAGTCAGAGTGGTGGGAGGTATTCAAAGACCGGGCCGCAAAGTTCTTCCGCCAGCTCTCGAGCCTCAGGTCTCTGGACAGGTACCGCCTGTATCAGAGTCTGAGGAGGAAACTCGAAGGTCTGGTCTCGACTGGAGGTAGCCGCGAGGATATCTCCAGAGTGAAATCTTTGCTCAAGAGGTGCCAGTATGATAGGCACACATCTTTAGTTTTTGAGAGGGACTTCGGGAGGTACCGCTCGCCCGACCCCTACAGAAACTGTAAGATGTCAGTGAAGAGTAAGTTAATAACAGGACTGGTTGATAGTACGGGATCTCTGAACAGGTCGAGATCAGGGATCCTGGAAGTCGTCAGATCCTTTTACTCGTGTCTCCTGGGAAAGAGGGATCTGGATCGGGACAAGATGTTGGCTTTCCTGGCTGAAATCACCCCTGAGTCAGAAGCTCACCTCTCTTTTGACGTTTTGGTGGAAGAGATCAGGAAGGAGGAAGTTATCCTGGCGGTGGAAGGGTTAGCTCTGAAGAAGTCGCCAGGCCCGGATGGCTTAACATCCGAGTTTTTTAAGACCATTAAGGACTCTTTATGTCCCCTCTTGACCGAGGTATTCAATGAGTGTCTATCCTCGGGCACTCTGCCTCGGTCAATGAGGAGGTCAGCCCTGATCCTTCTATCAAAGGGTAAAGATCCGAGCCGTATTGAGAACTGGCGTCCCATAGCACTTCTCAATACGGACAGAAAGATTCTGGCCAAGATACTGTTTAACAGGCTGGTGAAATTTGCGCCTCAACTCCTTTCGGTGGCTCAGCATTGCTCGGTTCCAGGCCGCAGCACTTTTAGTGCTGTACTCTGTGTTCGAGATGCAGTGGAACAGAGTAGAGCAGGCCACTGGAGGGGGTACATGCTGTCCTTAGATCAAGCAAAGGCGTTTGATCGGGTGAACCACGAGTACCTCTGGTCGGTCCTTTTGAAGTATGGCCTGCCGGGGGGGTTTGTCGATTGGTTAAAGATCTTGTATGCTGGGGCAGAGAGTTTCCCACTTGTGAACGGTTGGTCTGGCTGCCCCTTTGAGGTTGGGTCCAGCATTCGCCAGGGTTGTCCTTTGAGCCCGCTTTTATACGTGTTCGCGATTGATCCCTTTCTTAAGAGAGTCAGTCGTGGACCGTTGGCGGGAGTCGGGATGGATCTGGCGGCGCCGGAAGCCACTCTGGGGACAGTAGCGTACGCCGACGATGTCACCATTTTCGTGTCCTCGAAAGGGGAGGCGGAATATGTGATGTCTGAGGTGGATCGCTACTCGGAAGCATCCGG
This sequence comes from Bufo bufo, assembly GCF_905171765.1. Classification (NCBI taxonomy): domain Eukaryota; kingdom Metazoa; phylum Chordata; class Amphibia; order Anura; family Bufonidae; genus Bufo; species Bufo bufo. The sequence goes on along the minus strand of NC_053397.1, from coordinate 109,422,082 downwards.
GTCCATGATCAACCGGGATAAGTGTGAGAGTCTCTGGCTGGGAGGGGGTGATCCAGCTTTTGATCTCCCGGACACCCTCCCAGGGCCCCAGTCGCCAGCCAAAGTCCTAGGCATCCATTTCGGTCATGGGGATTATCCCACTCAAAATTGGGACGACAGGCTTAAGATCGCCGCTCAGAAGGTCGACCAGTGGAAGGGCTGGTCTTTGACCCTCAGGGAAAGGGTGCACCTGATCAAGGCTTTCCTGCTCCCTCTGCTTATCTATTGGGGCAGTGTGTGTATCTTGCCAGAGCCTCTCTGGACTCGGGTTTACAGTCTGTTCTTCCAGCTCTTATGGGGGAATAGACTGAACCTGATCAAGAGGGAGGTGACTTACCGCACGAGGAGATTAGGGGGGTTATCTATGGTCAACCCTGTGGTGTTTCTTGTAAACACATTTGTTAAAGTAAATCTGGCGAACCTCTGGATTGTCGGAATATTTATGCTGTCTCCGATTGACAGTCTATATTATTTATGTGAATATATTAAAATCTATAATGAAGGAGATTATAATTTATTATCATAAATATCAAGCTAAAACAAGCTCGTGATCTGCGTTGAATTGAAGACAAAACCCAGTTACAAACAAAATATATATGTAATTTATTAATACAAATTTTAGTACAAAATAATATATAATAAAATTGGTGATAATAAAATTCAATCAATGATATGCAAAATAGTGAGAAAGTCAAAAATAATTAGGAATATATATCTACACAATTATGCCTTCTTATAATGATACCCCTCAATTATATTTTAAATCAATTTAGTACTTGATTTCTCTCAGCCGACAAATGTCCGATTAAACCCAAATCTGGTTTATCTTTTATCTATACAGATATTTATACATATATAATCAACCGTACCGGTCTAGAACTGAATTCAGTTCCTTGGAGATAATACCGTGTTTTCACCAGTATATTTTTAATCTCCCTGTATTGGATTAATTTTCAGGATGATGCTGCAGGTACACCCCAATCCTATTCCAAAACAGATACTATACGCAAGGTATGGTTAATTGAATATATATAGATATGTATTATATTAATTAATTATCCTATAAAATATAGGTAAGGTTATACTATACCCAAAATGTCAGCTAGCAGAAATCAGTTTCAATGGTTCCAAGATGGCTGCCTCCAATGACTGAAAAGGTGGTCAGGGCTGGATCTGGTCTTTTCCCTTGATGATCGTCCCTTGATGATGATAGTTAGAGAGAGAGCTCCAGAGATAGATAGATGGATCGATGGATCCCTTTCTGTCAGCTCAGACCATCTTTTTATCCTATCTTAGAAAGGGCTTGGCCAAGCTTTATCATTAACTAGTGACCTCACTTATAACCAATAGAACCTCCCTCTAGGGAAAATACACCCGAGATCTTTAGGTTACCCTAACACTAGATGGCACTAGTACTCCATACAAAATCAAGGCATATTATTAGTTCTCTTATTCATTTACTAATGATACACTTTAACTAAGGTTTCAGACACAACCTTGAGGAGATCTTGAATAGACAATGACTTTTGTATCTGGTCAAACACCTCGCATATCCCTTAATCTTTTGACCAGACCTAATTAAATCAAGATACACATGACCATACTCAAGTCATTGTTCTGGGGAAAAGACAAGGTTTGTTTATGGTCACCTGTGTACACATTTCTCCATACAAGAAAACCTCAAGCAAAGAAATAATTTACTTGAGTTTCACACTGAGAGAAATTCTACAAAAAAAATGACAGAGTAATTTCTAACCTTAAAACTGAATATATCTATAAGGACCACACTCTTATATATACAGTACAACACACGTATTTAAATTGATGATATAAAATCAATCTACTCATACATTGCTTAATATAAAAACCCCAAAGAAAGATTAGAGTCTTTCTATACACTGAAAATCATCAAGACTCAGCATATGTCTAATACATTGTCTTATCTAGGCAATTACTAAAAACAGACTTGGGTAAACACCTTGGTACAGATTGTTAATCTTAGGTTAGTAATTCTGAGTTAAAATCTTGAACTCACTCTGCCCTCTTAAAATAAGACAAAATGGTTGTTCTTTAGGCTCATGTTCAGACATCTTATATAGGCCTTATACTTATAGACTTTATTTATACCCAATAGTTCTGACAGGATGGAGAGGGCTTCTCCGTGGGTAGTCTCCTGTCGGGGGTGGTTTCGGCCTTTCTTCCAGGAATGGGAGACAGGAGGGCAAGTGAAGGACTTGCGTACGCCACACAGATATATTCCGGCTTACGTCACCCCGATTCTGAAGGTAATCCGCCGGTGGGGTTTGGAGGTAGGGGAAATCAGGACTCTGTCAAGGAGGTCCCTTGACGAGAGGGTCTTGTTGTCCCACTTCCAGAAGCCCCTGGCCCTCAAGGATTGCCCAAGCCGGGATCTAGACAAGGGGTTACAGTTGCTAAATTCTGCAAGGATCCCCTTGAAGTTTTGGGACTTGTCTTGGCGCTGCTTTCACGGGAGGCTGTATGTAAGGGACAATCTGAAGTACAGGAACTTAATATAAAAACCCCAAAGAAAGATTAGAGTCTTTCTATACACTGAAAATCATCAAGACTCAGCATATGTCTAATACATTGTCTTATCTAGGCAATTACTAAAAACAGACTTGGGTAAACACCTTGGTACAGATTGTTAATCTTAGGTTAGTAATTCTGAGTTAAAATCTTGAACTCACTCTGCCCTCTTAAAATAAGACAAAATGGTTGTTCTTTAGGCTCATGTTCAGACATCTTATATAGGCCTTATACTTATAGACTTTATTTATACCCAATAGTTCTGACAAATCCCCCCCCCCCCCTTCTTCCCACGTTAGTCAAGGATCCCCTTAAGACCTAACTGGGAGAAGGTCGAAAGAATTTTCATGTCCATCAATATTTTATCCGTCGCATCATAAAGTCAATCCCGGAAAAGTATATTGTCACAGAGATCCTGTGTCCAATGGTTTTAGCATGTAAGAAAATGCAAAACTTGGCACCAATCATGCCATTATTGCTGTGACTATGTTCTCATGCATAATGTACCAATTTAGTTCCTTTCCCAAGCTAAAATAGTAATATCCGGTATCTTCATCCAATGAATGTCCTTGGATCCAATTTCACAAAGATTCTTGAAGTAAAATCTTCTTTGCCATCATTCCCAATCTTGGGACATCTGAAACACGGCTATAGATTCGGGTTGATGATTAGTTCCGTCTTCAATTGGACCTCTCGGATCAACACCATCCGCACGATATCTGTATCTTTGTTGTCAACATCATCGCCAGGAATCACGTCTGGTTCCGCCCGTCCTTTTTCTATAATAGACAATGAAAGTATGAATACATATTCTTTAATCTTTCGCGATATACAGTTTCCCTAGCGTTACTATGTAAAAATGCTTGGCCAGGAAACACCAGAATCGGAACATCTGTGAACTGAGAGAAATCAGATTAACGCAATCCTTATCTATTCTCTTATTCAACATCATCTTCTTTGATTCTCAGTTGTGATCTCGGATGACATACTCGTAATTGATTTACATGGACCCATTTCTCGATGAAACCATCTTTGGTATTAATTTTCACCTTATAAACTACAGGTGATATTTTATCAATTACATCATATGGACCTCTCCATGATGGGAGAAATTTTCTTTCTTTTACCCGATCCCGGGCAAAGTTATAGAGATACACTCTATCTCCTACCTCATATTCCTTTTTGGTAGTTTTCAAATCGTAATAAGTTTTGTTACTTACGGCGGCTTTCTCAAGATTCTTCTGCGCGAAAGCAAACGCGTGTTGAAGATACTTACGAAGGTCCTCCACATACTGATGTGTCGTGGCTGCATTAATCAGGTTATGATCTGATGTGCGATACAACAGATGTTGAGGAAGTACCATCCTTCTCCCCGTCATCAGCTCAAAAGGTGACATCTGGGTAGCCGTGCTTGGAGTAGCTCTAATGGCCATGAGTACTAATGGTAACCTTATATCCCAGTCTTTACCAGACTCCTTAACATATTTCTTAAGGATGTTGACAATAGACTGGTTATAGCGCTCAACAGATCCGCTAGATGCTGGACGATAAGCAATGTGTAATTTTCTCTTCACACCCAACATCTTCCACATCTTCGCCATTACCTCACTTACAAAGTGTGATCCACGGTCTGAATCAATCCTTAACGATAACCCAAATCTGGAAAATACATGGTTAATCAACAAAAATGCACAGGTCTCGGCTGTGTTATTACGGGCCGGTAGACACTCTACCCATTTTGTAAACACACAAGTGACGGTTAACATGTATTTATTCCCTCGGGATGACCGGGTAACAGGACCAATAAAATCGATTTGGATGTCAGACCAGGGTAATGAAAAACCTTTCTTCTGAAGTGGAGCACGATGTTTAGGACCTTGAGGTTGAAATTGCGCACATACCAAACAACCTTGACAATAACTCTGGACATCCTTTAACATATGAGGCCAGTAGGCATAATCTCGTAGTGACTCATATGTAATCTTCTCTCCACGATGACCAGCTGTAGGGGCATCATGGGCATGCTGTAACATTAAACCTCTAAATGTAGTAGGAACTACCCACTGCTGAATACCATTTTTAGAGGTTCTCATTAATAACCCATCCTGAATACTAAATTGGGATTTGGATTTCATAAGTAATCGGAGGTCTTCTTTTTGGGTATAATTATCCTCCGATATGGGATTATTATTAGGATCCTCAATATGCTTATAGAAGATTCCCAATATATGATCTTCCTTCTGGCTTTTGATCAGATCTTCACTAGAAGATTCTTGGCTCCATTGAACTACACTATTTTCAGTTTGGGCCTTAGCCTGTTGTCTAGTGATAGCGTCAACGGGAATCATCTCTAGTAAATGATCTATATTCACATGATCCCCATTTATGGCTCCTTGTTTGGCTAGTTTATCAGCTAGGTCATTACCCTCTTTATCTTTATTTTGGGTTTTGGAATGACCTTTAGTCTTTTTCCAATAAATGGTTAGATCATTATGTCGGACCAGCTCATCTATGGTACAAAACAACTTGACGTGTTTCACTGGTTTGTTATTGGACCGTAACATGTGACTCCTCTTCCATGTGGGCATGTATTCTACAAAACTGTTCCGCACATAATTTGAATCAGTAACTATGACGAATTCCTTTATATTGTGCTCTATAGCAATTTTAACAGTTTGGTAGACAGCTGCTAATTCGGCTACCTGGCTACTCTTAGCACCAATACTGTAACCTATTGAAATACTCGGGCATTCATCTATCCAAGTAATGCCAATTCCTGCCACTAGTTTTCTTTCGTCCTCTATAGTGGTGTGGTAAGCACAACTATCTATGTACGCACAGGGGAGTAGAGAGCAATAGTCTTCGTCATACACTTTGTAAGGGGAAGATTTTTGTTCCACTAGAAAATCATCTATCAGCTCTTCTGAACGAGAAGGAGCTGCGCAATTATGCAGTTCAGCAAGTCCTTGGGCTACTGGACACTTTTTATTTTGCTTGTACCGAACCTCCAACGGCCATCCTTGTAAAGACAATGTCCAAGCAGTGATCCTGCTGTTAGACAAGTTACCATCCCTAATTTTATCACTCTGTAGATATTGTAGGGGTTGATGGGCCGTTTCAACAATGATTTTCTCACCCTATACAAAACTTCTAAAGTTTTGAAGTGCCCAGACTGTGGCCAGTAAAGCTTTTTCACAGTCACTAAACTTTATTTCGACTGGTGACAGGGATTTACTTGCATAAGCTATAACTTTATGCAATTTATCCTGTTTTTGGCATAGGACAGCACTAATACTAAGATTCGTAAAACCAGTTTCCAGATAAAAGGGTTTACCCCCCTCTGGATAAGCTAGACATGGGGCTTGGGTGAGTCTCCTTTGAAGCTCAGACATAGCTTGTTCCTGATCCTCCCCCCATGTCCAGGGTACACCTTTCTTTAACAATGTCAGCAACGGTATACTAATCTCTGCATAATTATCAATGAATTTACGGGAGTAATTCATCATTCCCAGGAATGATCTTAATTCACTGATATTGGTAGGCGTTTTAGATTTCATCACAGCCTCCACCTTTTTCTTCTGGGGATTCAGGCCTTCACAGGTAACCTCATGTCCAAGGAAATTTACCTTAGTTCGACACCACTGGGCTTTCTGTAAAGAAATTTTCATGCCTGCCTCTTTCAACTGATTCAGTACATGTCTAATTTCTTGGATATGCTGGTCAAATGAAGTACTTTTCATCAAAATGTCATCTACATAAGTTAAGTTTCCTCTTTCTGTGGCATCAGGCATAGCCTTATGTAAAAACACAGCAAATTCATGACCTGAATTTATGTACCCAAATGGTAGTCTAGTCCAGGCAAACTGTTCTTTACCAAAAGTAAAGGCCAATTTGTATTGGTCTTCAGGACTCACTTTGATGGTCCAATATCCCTGAGCGCAATCTAAGGTGGTAAAGATCCTAGCACCTTGCATTTGTACCAAGCATTGGTCTATATATGGCACGGGCCAGCCGGACATATATACACGTTTATTTAGCTGACGAAGATCAGCACATAAACGCCATTGACCATTCGGTTTAAGAATTCCAAGAATAGGATTATTATAAGAACTGTGCACTGGTCTTATAATACCTCTCTCTTTGAGATTTCAAATTATTTCCGCTAGCGAGTCGTAACAAGCTAGTGGAAGACGATATTGCTTGATATAAAGGGGGGTGCCTCAGGATCAGTCTGAATCCTGGCAATGTGTATGTCAGTCAGACCACAATCAAAGGAATCTTTAGCAAAGATCTCCTTAAATTCTAAGAGAACTTCCTTTAGTTGTTGTCGCTCTGGGTCATTGGAGCATCCATCAGCTAATGAGATTTGTTGCTGGACCATTTTCATAAACCCTGGGAAAACTTCTGGTTGACCTATTTCATAGGTTTCCTCCAACCTGTCAGTGAGGTCATGATTTGATTTACCTGCTTTTTCAGCAAACTCATGATATTCCTGGGCTTCCTGCTCATTGATTGTATGATCAAAGGTAAGGGAGGATTCCTCTACCTTGCAGGTACCTTCTTCAAGATTAAAAGGATATACTGAACTAATGGTGAACAATCCTTCCGGAGAAGAATAAAATGTTTGTTCAACCAATTGTTCTTCTGTTAGATACGATTCAGGTATTAGGCCAATAATTACATTCTGAAACCCAAACGTATAATAATCTGAATCTAATGCCATACCAATGATAGTGTCTTTAGACAAATGGACTTCATTTGGCATACCATTATTCACAATTATTTGGGTTTTAAAGGTTTGTAAAGTCACCATAGGGGTATGATTTACTGAAATACCTAATTGTTGCATTCTGTTTGATAGGCATATCAATGCATCACAATTCTTTAATTTTTGGCCTTTTGATACCTGAATGGTTAACAGGAAATTACTAGTACCTGGAGGAATTATTATATCTTGTGGTACTAATACACTGACTGCATAAGGCAGTGTCTGGGATGACTTGAGTGCTTCATGTTCATCCATAAAACCATCAGGATTCCCTTTTAATCTTGTCCACAATGTGGAATTCACTATATCCACATGGATAGCAAAACGATGTAAAATATCGTTGCCAATGTACATGGGATATCTGGGTTCATCAAGCACCAGGAATAAATGAGTAGCCGATTTTCCTGCAATAGAAATGGTTAATATACATTTTGCAATTATATTATGATTATCATAATCATTATCCAAGTCATGTATCCAATTATCCTGTGGATTTGGATATCGAATCACTTTAGAATGGGCCACTTGATTTAATAGATCCCTACTAATATAACTATTTTCATGGCGCAAATCCAATTTAGCCCTCTTAGTTCTTCCTAAGTCATTCACCTGTACTGGGAAGAACATCTCATCATCCACCTTTTCCATTCCCACTAGGAATTGTTTATGACCATTAAACTCAGTAGGGTCAGTAGTTTCTGGGTGTAGGTGGATTGTAAGAACATCCCCTTCCAAACAGACATCTTTTACTCGTTCAGGAGACACACATATGGTGTTATCTTCCTGTTCACCTATAGTGGAATTTGGAGTGGTTTGTAGGAAAGAGACATCAGGGACTTGGCTATTTCGGAAATGTACCTCAATGGAATCCGGCCTTTCCTCTATCACATGGCAGTTGCGCCTATTGTGATAGGATTGTGATTGTTCATAATTGATGGGCATCCTCACTTGAGACCATATCACCTTATTAACAAAATCAATAACGGGGCTTAATCTTTTCAGGAAATCGATGCCAATAATTAATCTATCAATGGGCATATCCACGATCAATGTAGGATGGCTTATTACTTTGTTTCCTACTTTAAAATCCAGCCAAGCTTTACCTAAAACCTTGAGGGCATTGCCTGAGACACTTACCAGGTTAGCATTAAAACTTTTTAACTTATACCTGTTAGAAGATACATCCTGCAATTTTTGGAAGTACTTTAAAGATAATAAAGTTGCTTGGCTACCTGTATCCATCAAGGCTATTATTGGTGGGAAATTATCAAATAATTCAACTTTCATATAATATCTATTTTCTATTTCCTGTATGGAACAAAGATATTTGGAATGATTATTGAAATTGTTTTCCTGCTTGGCAATTATACTTGTCCTCGACTCCTCCTCCTTCCTTTTATTAGCAGGATCGTATGTCTTCATCTGTGCAGCTGAAGACTTTGTATGCTGTAGGACAGAACAAACAGGTTTCCCCTCCCCCTTGCCATGTGGCTTTGTAAGGGTTAAATTCCTTTTATGGGGAAAGACAATTACATTAGATTGCTCCATTTCACATACATTTAAGTCATCAACCTCTGCAACATTTGACATACTTACCTGCTTCTCCCCCTTTATATTTGGGGAGGACTCTCTACAAGAGGGGTTACCCCTAAAAAAGGATTTTTAGGGTTAGCAGTGATGGTTTTAGATAATTTCTCCATCCGCTGCATCAACATACCAAACTGATTTTGGATTTGATCCATTCGATCATATAGGCTACTTCTCTTTCTCCCATAATCTTTGGGAGATTGATTTTGGGACCGATATGATTGTGACCTCCCAGAACCGTCTGACTCAGAACCACTTTGAGCCCTTTCTAGCCTACGTTGATATCCCCTATAATAATTATTTTGATATCTTTGAAAAGGAGGGAACCGTCTATTTCTAAACTCCTTGTGGTGGTTTGGGTTCTTTTCAGCAACATTTGGACCCTTATTCCCATCTGGCCTATGCTGAATTTTATTTGGCTGGGAAGGTCTAGGAGTTTTCAACACTTCAGCATAACTCCTTTTAGGGCTCTCAAATTTTCCCTGATCTCTTTTTATGTGAGTTTCTGCTATTTCCTCACTTGCTCTTTTGAATTTTCTATCAGGAGACTCATCACAATTTTGTATTGCAGCATACAGAGTTGTACTCTCGGTGAGTAACCAATCCAAAGTTTTTCTAGGATGGTAATCCCTGGCCAAAATAAATTTTATTTTATTGGGCAAAGCGTCATAAAATAACTGAATGAATTCACTACGTTCAAAGATGGGATCTTTTTCGGACAAACTATAGGCATTTTTCAGGACTGACAAAAATTCCCTGGGACTTTGATTAGGTCTACATTTCAGAATAAATAAGGCCCTCCTTGCAGCAGTAGCAGACTTATAGGGACCAAATTCAGTTTTTATTTCTGCGACCACATCTGACCAAGAATTCCTACCCATATCTCTAAGGGAATTAAAGAAATACCGGTGTTTTGGTTCGAATACCCAGGTAATAAATTCAAGTTTCTGTATGTCCTGTTCTAAATGTAGAGTTTTCATGGCCTCCTCATATATTTCCAAATGATTTATTATGGAGGGTGATCCCTTTTTAGCAAATTGACCTACAGTTTCCTTGAGAAACTTGATCACTTTAGTAGTGTCTATCATGGGTTGAGAAGATCTCTGTACTGAACTTTTAAAGGACCTAGGAGGTGAAATAGGTTTTAATTTAGGAAGAGAATGTTCTCCCAGAGAAATTAGCTCTTCTCCATTAAAGGGGTTGTCATATTTACTTTCTGCATCTGATTCCCCCCTGGAATATTTTACCTTCAGTTTATTAGAATCCTTAGGCTGTCTGAATGGTAAAGGGTCAAGATCCCTGTTATCTAACTCTGTTCGTAAATTTCTATTGTCTTGATACAACTTTTTACATTCCTCATCTAGATCCATCATAGACAATTGACATTTAGACAGTTCATTAGTAGCTTGACTTAACTTCCATTCCAGAGTTCCTATTACTTCTTGCTGTTGATTGTCTCTGTCATTATATTCTGATAATTTAGCAGACCATTGTGCTAATTCACCAGAAACCGTGGCCGCCTTAATTTCCATTTCAGATAGGTCTTTTTGAAATTTATCAATTTCATATGCCTGTTCAACATTTTTACATTTTGCTTTTTCTAATTGTTTTGCTATTTCAATAACTAAATATACAAATTCAGGCCAAGATTGAAGGATTAATGAATCCTTATCTTTCTTATGTTTAGCCTGGGAAATGTGACAGAGATAATCAGCAAACCGGGATTTATCAGACCAGACATCATCTGCATATTCTACAGCTTTCTTTTCCAATTCAACCCTCCAATCCTTTAACTCTCTCTTAATATCCAACCTGTCATGCATATGACACATCACAATATATTCAATTAATTCTTGAGTATTTCTATCATGCATATCAGTCTTTACTACTGCAGCAGCAGCCTCACTTTTGTTCTCAGACATATTTTTACTTGTTGCACTACAAGTACCACAATAACTTTATCAAATATATATTTTGAACCCCAAAATTTTGTTTCTATTACAAGCAGATCTCGGTGGGACCTCCAGAATATGTCGGAATATTTATGCTGTCTCCGATTGACAGTCTATATTATTTATGTGAATAAATTAAAATCTATAATGAAGGAGATTATAATTTATTATCATAAATATCAAGCTTAAACAAGCTCGTGATCTGCGTTGAATTGAAGACAAAACCCAGTTACAAACAAAATATATATGTAATTTATTAATACAAATTTTAGTACAAAATGATATATAATAAAATTGGTGATAATAAAATTCAATCAATAATATGCAAAATAGTGAGAAAGTCAAAAATAATTAGGAATATATATCTACACAATTATGCCTTCTTATAATGATACCCCTCAATTATATTTTAAATCAATTTAGTACTTGATTTCTCTCAGTCGACAAATGTCCGATTAAACCCAAATCTGGTTTATCTTTTATCTATACAGATATTTATACATATATAATCAACCGTACCGGTCTAGAACTGAATTCAGTTCCTTGGAGATAATACCGTGTTTTCACCAGTATATTTTTAATCTCCCTGTATTGGATTAATTTTCAGGATGATGCTGTAGGTACACCCCAATCTTATTCCAAAACAGATACTATACGCAAGGTATGGTTAATTGAATATATATAGATATGTATTATATTAATTAATTATCCTATAAAATATAGGTAAGGTTATACTATACCCAAAATGTCAGCTAGCAGAAATCAGTTTCAATGGTTCTAAGATGGCTGCCTCCAATGACTGAAAAGGTGGTCAGGGCTGGATCTGGTCTTTTCCCTTGATGATCGTCCCTTGATGATGATAGTTAGAGAGAGAGCTCCAGAGATAGATAGATGGATCGATGGATCCCTTTCTGTCAGCTCAGACCATCTTTTTATCCTATCTTAGAAAGGGCTTGGCCAAGCTTTATCATTAACTAGTGACCTCACTTATAACCAATAGAACCTCCCTCTAGGGAAAATACACCCGAGATCTTTAGGTTACCCTAACACTAGATGGCACTAGTACTCCATACAAAATCAAGGCATATTAGTTCTCTTATTCATTTACTAATGATACACTTTAACTAAGGTTTCAGACACAACCTTGAGGAGATCTTGAATAGACAATGACTTTTGTATCTGGTCAAACACCTCGCATATCCCTTAATCTTTTGACCAGACCTAATTAAATCAAGATACACATGACCATACTCAAGTCATTGTTCTGGGGAAAAGACAAGGTTTGTTTATGGTCACCTGTGTACACATTTCTCCATACAAGAAAACCTCAAGCAAAGAAATAATTTACTTGAGTTTCACACTGAGAGAAATTCTACAAAAAATTCTAACTTTAAAACTGAATATATCTATAAGGACCACACTCTTATATATACAGTACAACACACGTATTTAAATTGATGATATAAAATCAATCTACTCATACATTGCTTAATATAAAAACCCCAAAGAAAGATTAGAGTCTTTCTATACACTGAAAATCATCAAGACTCAGCATATGTCTAATACATTGTCTTATCTAGGCAATTACTAAAAACAGACTTGGGTAAACACCTTGGTACAGATTGTTAATCTTAGGTTAGTAATTCTGAGTTAAAATCTTGAACTCACTCTGCCCCCTTAAAATAAGACAAAATGGTTGTTCTTTAGGCTCATGTTCAGACATCTTATATAGGCCTTATACTTATAGACTTTATTTATACCCAATAGTTCTGACAGGATGGAGAGGGCTTCTCCGTGGGTAGTCTCCTGCCGGGGGTGGTTTCGGCCTTTCTTCCAGGAATGGGAGACAGGAGGGCAAGTGAAGGACTTGCGTACGCCACACGGATATATTCCGGCTTACGTCACCCCGATTCTGAAGGTAATCTGCCTGTGTAGTTTGGATGTAGGGGAAATCAGGACTCTGTCAAGGAGGTCCCTTGACGAGAGGGTCTGGTTGTCCCACTTCCAGAAGCCCCTGGCCCTCAAGGATTGCCCAAGCCGGGATCTAGACAAGGGGTTACAGTTGCTAAATTCTGCAAGGATCCCCTTGAAGTTTTGGGACTTGTCTTGGCGCTGCTTTCACGGGAGGCTGTATGTAAGGGACAATCTGAAGTATAGGAACTCTGATGAAAGGGGTTGTCCCCGGGAGGAGTGTGGCTCCATACTGGAAAGTATGGAGCACTTCCTGCTCCAGTGTCCCTTTAATACAGAGGTGTACAAACGGGTGGGAGCTTCCATTGGCTGGCCTAGGCTAGCCAGCCTCTCCTATGCGGAGTGGGCCTATGGAGTACTCAGAGACCTGGGCAGAAGGGACCTGTGCACATGTTTTTTAGTTAGCATAGTGGTTAGGTACTACACGTGGAACGCACAGTGTTTAGTTTCAACAAGGCAGAAAGTCCTCCCAGTGGATGAGGTGTGTAGGAACATTCTGGGGGACCTGGTGAAGGTACGTTCTCTCGAGTACGAAAGACTGGATACCAGCAGGGCCTCTCTCCTCTGGAGAGGTTTTGATTTTAGTGTACCATAGCCTAGTAGTACTCTTCCTGGTGGTGGGCTGATACTCTCACCCTAGATTTTTGTTTTGGATAAAGTGTATGGTTTTTGAAAGGCTTGCAAAGGCTGAACTTGGTCCTTCGGAGAGGTTATGTGTGGTTATAGTAATGTTTATTGTATGTTTTATTGTATGGTATATTGTATATATTGTGTATATTATGTTGAAGGATAGGGTAAGCGGGGGTTAGTTAGTTTGGTTGGGTGGGTTAGGGTGAGGGGGGGACACTTACAAAGTGTGGGGAGGCCTACATCCAGTCCTGGACTACGCGGACATGGGAGGACATGGGGCGAGGGCTGGATGTGGGTGGTGGAGGTAGGGCTGGCCTCGGACTATGCGGACATGCAGAGGACATGAGGCGGAGGTCAGTCCTGGGGGTTTTAGTTTTAGTTTAGAAACATAGAAACATAGAATGTGTCGGCAGATAAGAACCATTTGGCCCATCTAGTCTGCCCAATATATCTGAATCCTATGAATAGTCCCTGGCCCTATCTTATATGAAGGATAGCCTTATGCCTATCCCATGCATGCTTAAACCCCTTCACTGTATTTGCAGCTACCACTTCTGCAGGAAGGCTATTCCATGCATCCACTACTCTCTCAGTAAAGTAATACTTCCTTATATTACTTTTAAACCTTTGCCCCTCTAATTTAAAACTGTGTCCTCTTGTGGTAGTTTTTCTTCTTTTAAATATGCTCTCCTCCTTTACCGAGTTGATTCCCTTTATGTATTTAAAAGTTTCTATCATATCCCCTCTGTCTCTTCTTTCTTCCAAGCTATACATGTTAAGGTCCTTTAACCTTTCCTGGTAAGTTTTATCCTGCAATCCATGTACTAGTTTAGTAGCTCTTCTCTGAACTCTCTCTCTAGAGTATCTATATCCTTCTGGAGATATGGCCTCCAGTACTGCGCACAATACTCCAAGTGAGGTCTCACCAGTGTTCTGTACAGCGGCATAAGCACTTCACTCTTTCTACTGCATATACCTCTCCCTATACATCCAAGCATTCTGCTGGCATTTCGTGCTGCTCTATTACATTGTCTTCCCACCTTTAAGTCTTCTGAAATAATTACTCCTAAATCCCTTTCCTCAGATACTGAGGTCAGGACTGTGTCAAATATTCTATATTCTGCCCTTGGGTTTTTACGCCCCAGGTGCTTTATCTTGCACTTATCCACATTAAATTTCAGTTGCCAGAGTTCTGACCATTCTTCTAGTTTTCCTAAATCCTTTTCCATTTGGCGTTTCCCTCCAGGAACATCAACCCTGTTACATATCTTTGTGTCATCAGCAAAAAGACAAACCTTACCATCGAGGCCTTTTGCAATATCACTTATGAAGATATTAAACAAAATTGGTCCCAGTACAGATCCCTGTGGAACCCCACTGGTAACATGACCTTGTTTTGAATGTTCTCCATTGACTACAACCCTCTGTTGTCTGTCACTCAGCCACTGCCTAATCCACTCAACAATATGGGAGTCCATGCTCAATGACTGCAGTTTATTGATAAGTCTTCTATGTGGGACAGTGTCAAAAGCCTTACTAAAATCTAGATATGCGATGTCTACTGCACCTCCACCGTCTATTATTTTAGTCACCCAGTCAAAAAAATCTATAAGATTTGTTTGACATGATCTCCCTGAAGTAAACCCATGTTGTTTTTCATCTTGCAATCCATGGGATTTTAGATGTTCCACAATCCTATCCTTTAATAGGGTTTCCATTAATTTGCCTACTATTGATATCAGACTCACTGGTCTATAGTTGCTCGATTCCTCCCTACTACCTTTCTTGTGAATGGGCACGACATTTGCCAATTTCCAATCTTCCGGGACGACTCCTGTTACTAATGATTGGTTAAATAAATCTGTTAGCGGTTTTGCCAGCTCACCACTAAGCTCTTTTAATAATTTTGGGTGTATCTCATCAGGCCCCTGTGACTTATTTGTCTTCACCTTAGACAGCAAACTTAGAACATCTTCCTCTGTAAAGATACATGCATCAAATGATTTATTAGTCATCCTTTCTAGTGGAGGTCCTTCTCCTTTTTCTTTTGTAAAAACAGAACAGAAGTATTCATTAAGGCAGTCGGCTAGCCCTTTATTCTCTTCTACATACCTTCCGTCCTTTGTTTTTAATTTAGTTATTCCTTGTTTTAATTTCCTTTTTTCATTTATATATCTGAAGAATGTCTTATCCCCTTTTTTCATAGACTGAGCTAGTTTTTCTTCTGCCTGCGCTTTAGAAGTTCTTATAACTTGCTTGGCCTCTCTCTGCCTAATCTTGTAGATTTCCTTATCTTCATTGCTCTGGTTTTTTTTATAATTACAAAATGCTAGCTTTTTATTTTTAATGATTTGGGCCACTTCTGCTGAGTACCACAGTGGTCTCTTCCTTTTTTTGCTTTTACTGACAAGTCTAATGCAATTTTCTGTTGCCTTCAATAATGCACCTTTTAAGTAGTCCCATTTCTCCTGTACACCATGTAATCCGTTCCAGTCTGATAAGGACTCATTTATGACTAATTTCATTTTCGAAAAGTCTGTTTTTCTAAAATCTAAAACTTTTGTTTTTGTGTGGTGGGACTCTTTCACAGTTCTTATTTTAAACCACACTGACTGGTGATCACTAGATCCCAAGGTTTCGCCTACAATGACATCATATACCGAATCCCCATTTGTGAATACCAAATCCAAAATGGCCTCCCTCCGGGTTGGCTCCTCAACCACTTGTTGTAGAGATAACCCCAGTAGGGAATTTAGAATATCTGTACTCCTGGTAGAATTTGCTATTTTGGTTTTCCAGTTTATATCTGGAAGATTGAAATCTCCCATAATGATAACTTCTCCTTTCATTTAGGATAGGGAATGGCTAGGGACAGGTTAGGTTAGGGTAAGTTTGTAGTTTGTAGTGTTGTTTATATATATATAAAATAATATAAAAAATAAAAATAAAAATAAAAATTATAATAATGATAATAGAAAAAAAAAAAAAAAAAAAAAAAAATATATATATATATATATATATATTTTTTTTTTTTTTTTGCTTAGGGGCAAGTTGCCTGGTGTTGAGTTACGGTGAAGTAGCCATATTTTCGTTTTAGTTTGAGTTTGATTTTATTCTGTGTTTTATTTCAATTTCTTTGGGTTAGGTTATTTCGGCCGAACCGGCTGGGTAAGTTTTATTTATTTTAGGTTATTTATTGTAGGTTATTTATTATAGATTGTAGGTTTGTAGTTTTATGTGTAGGTATCAATGTGTGTGTGAATATGGCTGGGGCAGCTGGAATCCTGTCTATGTTTACGTTTTGTTTGTCTGTACTTGTAATTATTTATGTAACGTTTTGTAATTTTATAATAAAAAAGAGTTCCCATAGCAGAGAATCAGGCTTGGGTGTGTCTGGTGCCTGCAGCTGCTGTAAGAGGTTGTGTGATTCAGAGCTTTCCACAACTTCCAAGCACAGGCCTCTCTGGGCAGTTTCTTAACACCTGCTCCCCAGGAGGAGTTCCAGACTTGCGGGGAGTTCCTCAACATCTCTCCCCAGCCCAGGCCCTGCCTCTCCCTAGGGAGCTGGTGGGGTCCTGAGGCCATGGCTTCCCAGAGGAACACTCCTGCTCCCTGGCTTGGGTCGGAGGGGAGTAAGGAGCTACAGAGACCGGCCAGGAGTGATGGCAGCGAGGGGGCAACCACATCAGGACGCGGTAGTGGCAGCCGAGTCCCCCCTGAAGACCTGAAGTCGCAAGCAGAGGATCAGGAGGTGTCGTCCCAGGTAGGTTGGGGGTCCCGGAGGGAGAAAGAGGCTACCCAAACCTACAGCTCCCGCATGGCGTACCACCTCCATGAATTCAAGGAGCTGGGGTGGCACCTCAAGAGCCTGAGCCAGGAGCTGAAAATGCTTAGGGCAAAGGCTAATGTCACAAATAGTAAGAAAAGGACTCGTATTTCTGAGAAAATTATGGTACTCAAGAAGGAGGTAAAGGAGGCACAGGAAAGAAGGGAAATGCTTCTGAATGAAAGTGGACCTTTTAGGGAAAAACTCCTAAATGAGGAGAGATTCCTGGAGATGGAGGAGAAAAGGAGAGAGCGGAGCGCAAACAGCGACAGTGAAGACAAGGATAGCCGCATACCTGGCGTGGTGTCCGCGTCTGTCACTCACCGGTCGGTCCGGCCGGAGCCCGCGCCAGCCCCTCCTGACTCGCAGTGGTCTGTGCCAGGTGATTGCAGTATCCCGGCGCAACAGGCAGGGTTGCCCTCGTCCGAGGGAGAATTATCGTCGGCCGCAGAGGCCTTCAGTGAAGAGGAGGGCGGAGGAGGAGGGCTGATGGAGGAGATTCGTCGGCTGGAATCCCCTGTCCAGTTGGAGAACTTTGTTTTCGGCGATGAGCTGTTGGAAGAAACCGGCGAGGAAAAGAAAAAGAAGAAAAACAAGAAGAAGGAAAAACAGCAGGCAGTGGAGACACATTTCATCTATGTTCCTGCGGAACGCTTGGTGCAGGCTGAAAAGCCTGTGCCAGGTGCTCCGCAGGTTAGTGTCCCCAATTCACTCTCTGTAGCAAGTAACATCCATTCCAAGATGGCGCCGAATGCTGACATGGGTGATGGAGGAAGCGGCAAAATCTTAGCTCAAGTGGGAGCCTCCGGTACTGATGGCCACTCCCTAGTGGGAGGGGGGGGTGGTCCGGCGCCGGAGTCAGCTCCCGTGAAAGAGGTGGCCCCGCCCACCGCTCTGGCTACTGCTCTGCCTGCCGTTCCGGTATGTGGGGTGGTGCTGGGGCGGTGTGACGGGATCGCCGTCCCTCCCACTCAAAGTCCTCCCACTCAAAGTGGTAATAGCCCTGAGTCTCTGCCTGCACCTGCAAAAGTGCGGTGGGTATCAGGGGATGCAGCGGAGAGAGCGGCTGGAGGTGCGGCCGGGGGTGTGTCTGGGCATCCTCCTATCAGCGCGCATGTGGGCGTGGCTGGGGCGGTGCCCGGCCGTGCTTTCGGATGCACGCCCGGAGCTGTGAGTGATTGCGCAGGCGCGGTAAACAAGCGCCTGCGCATTGAGGAACCAGGGGCCGGAGCTGCTGGAAAGGATCAGTCTGCAGCGCTCCGGTCCTCTGTAAAGAAAGTGAAAGAGGGGTACATTGCGCCAGAGTATATGGCCATGTACATTGCCACTGGGCATGCCCCCCTCGTCTCTGCCTCCTCCTCCAGCGCTGAATTAAGTGCTGGGGAGGGGAGGAGTGCGGTTGCTCATGCCCAGATCCTAAGGGCAGCAGGGAGGGGGAGTGACTTGGCCAGTGGCAGTGGCAATGTAAATAATAATAGTGTAAATAATAATAGTGTTAATAAAGTTGATGATTCTACAAGTGATATGGCGACACCAGTTGCACCAGCTGTCCCAGCAGGGAGACAGGGTGTGTGTAAGCAGGGTGCTGGTAGGGGTGTTGGTGGGGGTGCCGCATCGGGTCCCAAAGGTGGGGTGGATGCTGGGAGACAGCGGACCGTCGCTGAGAAAGCGGTGGCTGCGGCTCCTGGTGTCCGCCCTCCGGAGGGGTCCGGTGTGGCATCTGGTACTAGTGTAGTGGGGGGGGCCGGTTCGGCTGCCCCTCCTGCGGCCGTAACACCTGGAAGAAGTTATGCCAGTGTGGCTGCGGCCGTGGGGGGGGAGGGGCTATCCTCGTTGGCATCCTCATTCCCAGGAGTTGCGGTTGGTGACTTGCAACGGCGGCTCCTGGAGGCCCTGAAAAAGGGAGAGAGTTCAATGACAGTAGAGGGTGAGAAGGTGGACCTATCCTTATGGATAGACAGGCACGGCCTGCGAGCTTTCCGAGAGGAAAGGGGGGGCGAGACCACCTGTTCCCTGCCCACAACCGGCCCTGGGACCAGACGGAATGTAGTCTGTCTCAAGTGGAGAAGCAATGATGCCTGCCCTATGAGAAAGAGGGTGGTGAAGCTCCTGCTTGAGATGGGTTTCAGGGTGGCTGACATCTTCGCCCTGATACATCCTTATGGTTCCAGGGAGTTCGACATCAGCTTTGCCCGGCCTAGAGCTTTTCTGGTCCGGGAATGAGCTGGTGAAGAACTTTCCGGATTGGGAGGGTTTTTTCGCTCAGGCGATAACCCGGCAGAACAACGTCAAGAAAGTGACCGTTTTGACCCGTAACAAATCACTTTCTTGCGTTGATATTCTGACGTGGCTAAGCAGGTATGGGGACGTCCAGGGTGTACCATCCAAAAACCTGGACGAATTTGGCATTTGGTCGGGAGCCTGGACTTTCAATGTGAAGTTGAAATGTCTAGGAAGCACGGTTTCCCACATTCCATCCTCTGCCTTCATCAGCCGGGATAGGATTCTCGTTTTCTACAAGGGGCAGCCTAAGCTCTGTCACAAGTGTGGCAGCCCTTCACATTTCAGCGCCAGCTGCAAAGTGCAGAAGTGCGCGTTGTGTGGAGGGACAGGTCACCTTGCCGCATCTTGTGTGGAGATTAGGTGCAACTTGTGTGGTGTGCTCGGACACCCATTTAGTCGCTGTCCCCTCTCAGAGGTCAATGCGGCCCGAGCTCACGCAGGAGTGGGCCGGGAGGTCTCTTCGGCTGAGGCGGGTGCTGGCGGAGACAGTCGAGTTAAGGGGTCGGTAAAGACCAAGAGCGGTCCGTCCCGGCAGAGGCGGAGGGAGAGGCGCCAGGCTGAGAGGGAACAGAAGGAACCCCACCAAAATGGGGTGATGTCTGCCCCTCCCCAAGTGGCTGACTCCCGTAGTTCGGAGACCCTAGGGTACAGGGTGCTAAGTGCGGAGAACAGGAGACTAGACCGGGCCAATGAGACCCAGTCTTCACACTACGAAAGTGCAGCAGAGGGTAGTGAGACTGGGTCTTACATCAACATACGGAAACGGTTCTCAAAAAAAAAGAGCCCGACCAAAGTAGCCAGGGAAGGCGTAACTGGCTCCCCTCTTGAGCTCTCCAACCGGTATCTCACTTTGGATGAGACCTCCGCCTCCTCTTCATCTGGGGAGGAGGTAAGAAGTGGGGTACCGGGGGCGAAGGTGGGAGGGCTTCACGGAGACCCCGTGCCCCTCTCTGGTGTGGATGTAAGGTCCCCAGAAAAGGAGGCAAATCTGATTCCTGGAACTGAGAAAGAAAGGGGCGATACGAAAGAGGGAGCAGTGGTGACAGATGGAATGGACACCACCGTCTCTCTCAAAAGAGGATGCGCCGCCTTAGAGGATAGCCCCGGGAGGGGTAAGAGGGTCGGGAAGGAAGGAGGACATTCAGCTTAAACACCAAGTATGGCGGTACCCACTCAGCTGACACTTGCGACCATTAATGTCGCCAACTTTAAATCTGATGCGGCTCGCTACGCAGCCTTTGATTTTTTCAGCCGAGTTGAAGCTGATGTTTTATTTTTGCAGGAGACCAGACTGTCAAACTTGGCAGAAGTCCACAAGGCGAAGAGGGAGTGGAGATCTGGGCCCTCCTTCTGGTCTCTTGCGGCTGAGTCGTATAGCGGAGTGGCGGTTCTTTTCCCCGTACCGGTAGAATGCCGACGGGTGGTTGAGCTGGAAATGGGGAGGTGTTTGATCTTGGATATCCTCATGAAGGGACAGGAACTGCGCCTGATCAATATCTATGGGCCCCAGTCCAGGTGGGACAGGAAATGTCTCTTTATGAGGATCAAGCCTTTCCTTTTTACAAGCCGGCAAGTGGTCTTTGGTGGGGACTTTAACACCATCATAAGGTCCCAAGATAGGGGAGGCACCAGAAACCCGCTGGCTTATGATAGTATAGCTTTAAATAGCATAGCTAGTGAGGCTTGTCTGGTGGATGTCCACATTAGGCACACCCCAGACCACGGGGGTTTCACTTTCTATAGAGGAGATAGGATTAGGTCTAGAATAGACAGGTTTTTTTTGAAGGAGGATGCTACTTTCTCGCCCTTGAGGGTTGTGGAGGTAGAATTCTCCGACCACTGAAGGTTATGTTCTCTCTGAATATTTCAGAATCCCCCCAAATGGGAAGAGGTTACTGGAAGCTGAATGCGGGAGTCCTGGAGGAAGCAGAGGTAAGA
This sequence comes from Bufo bufo, assembly GCF_905171765.1. NCBI lineage: Eukaryota > Metazoa > Chordata > Amphibia > Anura > Bufonidae > Bufo > Bufo bufo. The sequence continues at coordinate 109,400,541 of NC_053397.1, read as the reverse complement.
CAATCCTTTGAGGACTTTCTTCAGAGTCAGGTAGCTTTGCTAGATCTCTGTGACACTAAGTCAGAGTGGTGGGAGATATTCAAAGACCGGGCCGCAAAATTCTTCCGCCAGCTCTCGAGCCTCAGGTCCCTGGACAGGTACCGCCTGTATCAGGGTCTGAGGAGGAAACTCGAAGATCTGGACTCGACTGGAGGTAGCCGCGAGGATATATCCAGGGTGAAATCTTTGCTCAAGAGGTGCCAGTATGATAGGCACACATCTTTAGTTTTTGAGAGGGACTTCGGGAGGTAACGCTCGCCCGACCCCTACAGAAACTGTAAGATGTCGGTGAAGAGTAAGTTAGTGACAGGACTGGTTGACAGTACGGGTTCCCTGAACAGGTCCAGATCAGGGATCCTGGAAGTCGTCAGATACTTTTACTCATGCCTCTTGGGAAAGAGGGATCTGGATCAGGACAAGATGTCGGCTTTCCTGGCTGAAATCACCCCTGAGTCAGAAGCTCACCTCTCTTTTGGCGTTTTGGTAGAAGAGATCAGGAAGGAGGAAGTTATCCTGGCGGTGGAAGGGTTAGCTCTGAAGAAGTCGCCAGGCCCGGATGGCTTAACATCTGAGTTTTATAAGACCTTTAAGGACTCTTTATGTCCCCTCTTGACTGAGGTATTCAATGAGTGTCTATCCTCGGGCACTCTGCCTCAGTCAATGAGGAGGTCAGCCCTGATCCTCCTATCAAAGGGTAAAGATCCGAGCCGTATTGAGAACTGGCGTCCCATAGCACTTCTCAATACGGACAGAAAGATTCTGGCCAAGATACTGTTTAACAGGCTGGTGAAATTTGCGCCTCAACTCCTTTCGGTGGCTCAGCATTGCTCGGTTCCAGGCCGCAGCACTTTTAGTGCTGTGCTCGGTATCCGAGAGGCAGTGGAACAGAGTAGAGCAGGCCACTGGAGGGGGTACATGCTGTCCTTAGATCAAGCAAAGGCATTTGATCGGGTGAACCATGAGTACCTCTGGTCGGTCCTTCTGAAGTGTGGCCTGCCGGGGGGGTTTGTCGATTGGTTAAAGATCTTGTATGCGGGGGCAGAGAGTTTCCCGCTTGTGAACGGTTGGTCTGGCTGCCCTTTTGAGGTTGGGTCTGCCGTTCGCCAGGGTTGTCCTTTGAGCCCGCTTTTATCCGTGTTCGCGATTGATCCCTTTCTTAAGAGGGTCAATCGTGGACCGTTGGCGGGAGTCGGGATGGAGCCGGCCGCGCCGGAAGCCACTCTGAAGTCAGTAGCGTATGCCGACGATGTCACCATTTTCGTGTCCTCGAAAGGGGAGGCGGAATATGTGATGTCTGAGGTGGATCGCTACTCGGAAGCATCCGGGTCCATGATCAACCGGGATAAGTGTGAGAGTCTCTGGCTGGGAGGGGGTGATCCAGCTTTTGATCTCCCGGACACCCTCCCAGGGCCCCAGTCGTCAGCCAAAGTCCTAGGCATCCATTTCGGTCATGGGGATTATCCCACTCAAAATTGGGACGACAGGCTTAAGATCACCGCTCAGAAGGTCGACCAGTGGAAGGGCTGGTCTTTGACCCTCAGGGAAAGGGTGCACCTGATCAAGGCTTTCCTGCTCCCTCTGCTTATCTATTTGGGCAGTGTGTGTATCTTGCCAGAGCCTCTCTGGACTCGGGTTTACAGTCTGTTCTTCCAGCTCTTATGGGGGAATAGACTGAACCTGATCAAGAGGGAGGTGACTTACCGCATGAGGAGATTAGGGGGGTTATCTATGGTCAACCCCGTGGTGTTTCTTGTAAACACATTTGTTAAAGTAAATCTGGCGAACCTCTGGATGGAGAGGGCTTCTCCGTGGGTAGTCTCCTGCCGGGGGTGGTTTCGGCCTTTCTTCCAGGAATGGGAGACAGGAGGGCAAGTGAAGGACTTGCGTACGCCTCACGGATATCTTCCGGCTTACGTCACCCCGATTCTGAAGGTAATCCGCCGGTGGGGTTTGGAGGTAGGGGAAATCAGGACTCTGTCAAGGAGGTCCCTTTACGAGAGGGTCTTGTTGTCCCACTTCCAGAAGCCCCTGGCCCTCAAGGATTGCCCAAGTCGGGATCTAGACAAGGGGTTAAAGTTGCTAAATTCTGCAAGGATCCCCTTGAAGTTTTGGGACTTGGCTTGGCGCTGCTTTCACGGGAGGCTGTATGTAAGGGACAATCTAAAGTACAGGAACTCTGATGAAAGGGGTTGTCCCCGGGAGGAGTGCGGCTCCATACTGGAAAGTATGGAGCACTTCCTTCTCCAGTGTCCCTTTAATACAGAGGTGTACAAACGGGTGGGAGCTTCCATTGGCTGGCCTAGGCTAGCCAGCCTCTCCTATGCGGAGTGGGCCTATGGAGTGCTCAGAGACCTGGGCAGAAGGGACCTGTGCACATGTTTTTTAGTTAGCATAGTGGTTAGGTACTACACGTGGAACGCACGGTGTTTAGTTTCAACAAGGCAGAAAGTCCTCCCAGTGGATGAGGTGTGTAGGAACATTCTGGGAGATCTGGTGAAGGTACGTTCTCTCGAGTACGAAAGACTGGGTACCAGCAGGGCCTCTCTCCTCTGGAGAGGTTTTGCTTTTAGTGTACCATAGCCTAGTAGTACTCTTCCTGGTGGTGGGCTGATACTCTCACACTAGATTTTTGTTTTGGATAAAGTGTATGGTTTTTGAAAGGCATACAAAGGCTGAACTTGGTCCTTCGGGAGTGGTTATGTGTGGTTATAGTAATGTTTATTGTATGGTATATTGTATATATTAGGAAAAGTATAGGGATGGCACTCTAGTCATAGGTATTGCATGGAAAAGAGTATTTTATTGGTAATAATTGGCTGGGTTATGCCAGCAGTTGGCAATGGATAAAAGTATAAAAGTTGACTGAATAAATAGTGTTAAACCTAGGTAAAGAATAGCGTTCTCCTGGGTAAAACCTAGGTAAAGAATAGCGTTCTCCTGGAAGTAAAAAATGTAGACAGTATATATCAATGCACAAATTGTGGACAATATAACAACAATGCATAGAAAGTAAAAAGTAGATTGCTGGCATAGACCAATATGTGGCTAGTCTTTGTCAGCTAATAGGTGTGTAAATAGTGACAAATCCTAGGCACATAATGACGTTCTCCTTGGAAGTATAAAATTTAGACAATAAAATATCAATGTATAGAATATAATATCAATGCATACAATAAATAAGGTGATGGTAATATAAAAAGTCAGATAATAGTATAAAAGTCGAGTAAACCTATTGGAGGTAGGTGTAGGTATCAAGTCCAATGATGTCATAAAGGGAACAAATATAGGTGAGAAGTGGGGACACCCCTTTTGAGGGAAATAGTATTCAATCTGAATTTGCCCTCCGGTTGGTAGTTATTTGTTTCCACAGTTATCCAGCAGTAGTGTTATAATAAAGTACTGCTGTTTTAGCAGGTACGTTACCCTCCTGTAGATCAGAGGTAGGTTGGTGAGCGGCTCCTGGCGGGCGGGTGGCGTCCACGTGTGTCCTTCCCGCTCAAAAATCTTTGTTCCTGCTTACGGAGCTGTATGCTCAGTCTGTCTGCTGCTGTGGCTGTACGTCACTTCCGGTGACGTCACTCGCGCTCGCTGACTCTCCCGCTCAATTCTTATCGGCGTTACACGTGGTGTCCGATGGCGGGAATAAGAGGCTGCGGGTTTTTTCAAAAGTTAAGGATGCTCCGGAGCTGTTGAAGATTAGGATCCTTTTAGTTTTAGCTAGCTTGGTATGAGTATGGCTACCTCAAATTACCCCATACGCGTTTCGGAGCTTACTGCTCCTCCATTCTACCTGCAAGTCCAGGACAAGTGTTACCATACACCGATAATCAAGGTCTATAACCACGCCCCCAGAACCTCAATTGGATCCAATCAGGACCATATAGGACAAAGAAAATAGGCTACCCATTCCCACTGATGAAGGAGCAGTAAGCTCCGAAACGCGTATGGAGTAATTTGAGGTAGCCATACTCATACCAAGCTAGCTAAAACTAAAAGGATCCTAATCTTCAACAGCTCCGGAGCATCCTTAACTTTTGAAAAAACCCGCAGCCTCTTATTCCCGCCATCGGACACCACGTGTAACGCCGATGAGAATTGAGCGGGAGAGTCAGCGAGCGCGAGTGACGTCACCGGAAGTGACGTACAGCCACAGCAGCAGACAGACTGAGCATACAGCTCCGTAAGCGGGAACAAAGATTTTTGAGCGGGAAGGACACACGTGGACGCCACCCGCCCGCCAGGAGCCGCTCACCAACCTACCTCTGATCTACAGGAGGGTAACGTACCTGCTAAAACAGCAGTACTTTATTATAACACTACTGCTGGATAACTGTGGAAACAAATAACTACCAACCGGAGGGCAAATTCAGATTGAATACTATTTCCCTCAAAAGGGGTGTCCCCACTTCTCACCTATATTTGTTCCCTTTATGACATCATTGGACTTGATACCTACACCTACCTCCAATAGGTTTACTCGACTTTTATACTATTATCTGACTTTTTATATTACCATCACCTTATTTATTGTATGCATTGATATTATATTCTATACATTGATATTTTATTGTCTAAATTTTATACTTCCAAGGAGAACGTCATTATGTGCCTAGGATTTGTCACTATTTACACACCTATTAGCTGACAAAGACTAGCCACATATTGGTCTATGCCAGCAATCTACTTTTTACTTTCTATGCATTGTTGTTATATTGTCCACAATTTGTGCATTGATATATACTGTCTACATTTTTTACTTCCAGGAGAACGCTATTCTTTACCTAGGTTTTACCCAGGAGAACGCTATTCTTTACCTAGCTTTAACACTATTTATTCAGACAACTTTTATACTTTTATCTATTGCCAACAGCTGGCATAACCCAGCCAATTATTACCAATAAAATACTCTTTTCCATGCAATACCTATGACTAGAGTGCCATCCCTATACTTTTCCTAAAACTCCTCACACACAAGCGTTGGGTACGCTCTGCTCGGATAGAGCAACTTATTCCATTTCTTGGGCTTTAGTGAGCCGCCCTATATTTATACTTCTAATATTGTATATATTGTGTATATTATGTTGAAGGATAGGGTAAGCGGGGGTTAGTTAGTTAGGTTGGGTGGGTTAGGGTGAGGGGGGGGGACACTTACAAAGTGTGGGGAGGCCTACATACAGTCCTGGACTACGCGGACATGGGAGGACTTGGGGCGAGGGCTGGATGCGGGTGGTGGAGGTAGGGCTGGCCTCGGACTATGCGGACATGCAGAGGACATGAGGCGGAGGTCAGTCCTGGGGGTTTTAGTTTTAGTTTAGGATAGGGAATGGCTAGGGACAGGTTAGGTTAGGGTAAGTTTGTAGTTTGTAGTGTTGTTTATATATATATATATAAAAAATATATATATATATAATAATAATAATAATAATAATAATAATAATAATAATAATAATAAAAATATAATAATAAAAAAAAATATTATTTTTTTTGCTTAGGGGCAAGTTGCCTGGAGTTGAGTTACGGCGAAGTAGCCATATTTACGTTTGAGTTTGATTTTATTCTGTGTTTTATTTCAATTTCTTTGGGTTAGGTTATTTCGGCCGAACTGGCTGGGTAAGTTTTATTTATTTTAGGTTATTTATTGTAGGTTATTTATTGTAGATTGTAGGTTTGTAGTTTTATGTGTAGGTATGAATGTGTGTGTGAATGTGGCTGGGGCAGCTGGAATGCTGTCTATGTTTAAGTTTTGTATGTCTGTACTTGTAATTATTTATGTAACGTTTTGTAATTTTATAATAAAAAAGAGTTCCCATAGCAGAGAATCAGGCTTCATGTCATAGCAGAGAATTGTATGATTTTGCTAGTTTATGACGTAAAGTCATGATTTTATGAAAGACACGGAGGCGAGTATTGTGTATCTTTCTTTACTAACCAAACCACAGTAGCAAAGAAAAAACTTAGAAGATTAACATATCTCCATGGTAACAATCCCTCCTCCCTGCTCCCCTATAAATAGTCTCTGTGACAGGAAGTCTTCCTCTTTCTTGGAGGATGCCACCTCATTCGTCAGGAAACACCTGAACAGCAGCCGAGAACTGGCAAAACTGGAACTGCAACAACGGAACTGGAACAACAAACGCTGATCAGAACAAATCCGTCTGGGGTTGAGTATATATTCATCCTGGAAGAAACAGAAACATAAAATCACATAGAGGGGATACTAAGATCCACTAAAGCAACATGTGCATGCGACTCAGCCGTAAGACTATTAAAGTGCAATAATATAATAATAAGCATAAAGACAAGTAAGATAAATATGATCTAGTACCTGAATAAAATAAACATGGAGAAGGGACAAAAGAGAGGGAGGGCAATACTCGCCTCCGTGTCTTTCATAAAATCATGACTTTACGTCATAAACTAGCAAAATCATACAATTTTATTTCAAGACACGGAGGCTCATATTGCGAGTTCAAAGCTGACCAATGACCGAAGCAAAGACATGTGGAGTAGGACGAAAATAAAACTCTCTAAAAGTGGAGACTCTGGACCAGTCCGCAATCTTCATGACGTCTTCCAGGCGAGCACCGCCCGCCATCATAGAAGTGGAAGATGCACTCCGAGCAGAGTGGGCAGTGAAGATAGAGGTATCCACCCCCGCCCAGGACATGATCCACTTCACCCACCGGGACAAGATCGTGGTGGTAACCGGAGCAAAAGGCCGACGGAAGGAGAGGAACAATTGCGGAACCCCGCTAACCCAATGAGATAATGTTCTGAACTCATACTCTCGCAAACAAGAGACAGGGCAAAGAGCAGGAACTGTGGGGAAACCTGGATAAGAAACCGAACGAATCTGAGTCTTAGTCCGACGAGAGATATCAAATGTGACGCCTTCAGGCGAAAAATATCTGGCATCATAATCCAAAGCTCTAACGTCGGACACCCTCTTACAGGAGATGAGGCAAAACAAAGTGACCAGTTTAGCCGACAGCTGACGTAAGGAGAGATCCGAATTGGATGGCCAGGAAGATAGGAAACTCAAAACTAGTAAAACGTCCCAAGTGGCAGAGAGACGTGGTCTGGGAGGACGGGACATCCTAGAGCCCTTGAGCAAACGACAGATTAACGGATGTTGGCCTGCAGGGCGGCCTTCAAAGCCAAGGTGAAAAGAAGAAATGGCGGACCTGAAAATATTTATAGTCCGGTAAGCTTTCCCGTCCTCAAAGAGGGACGTAAGGAAACGCAGGATTTCCGCTACAGAGGCCGAAACGGGATCCAAATCCCGCTCCAGGCACCAACCAGCCCAAGATCTCCAGGCCGCTCTATAAGCCTGTCTGGTGCCGGGAGCCCAAGATTCCTCCAGTAATCTCCTAGTTGCCTCCGAAAGGTCGTTGCTGTCGTGGGAACGCCCGACACCCTGCAAGCAAGCAGGCGAAGGGAGCCGTCCAGAAGGAGAGGATGCCGACTGTCTCCTGGGCCTAAGAGAAGGTCTGGACGATCCGGCAGGAGAAAGGGTGGAAGAGTGAAGAGCTCCAAAAGGTTGGGAAACCACGACTGAGTGGTCCAAAACGGGACAATCAGGATGATCTCCGCTGTCTGGAAACGAACTTGACTCAGGACCCTCGGGATCATTGAGAACGGAGGAAAGGCGTAATGAAGGAACCCGGACCAGTCTTGAAGGAACGCGTCCACTGCTTCCGCTTCTGGATCCGGACGCCAACTGAAGAACCGTGGTAGTTGTTTGTTCAAACGGGAAGCAAAGAGGTCTATACAAGCAGGATCCCAGAGCGAGGAGATGGCAGAGAACACCCTTGAGTCTAATTTCCAGTCGCTGGCATCCCGGAGATAACGAGAACTCCAATCCGCGTGGACGTTGTGCGAACCCGTTAAGTATTCCGCCATGACCGTAAGTTCCTGGCTGAGACAGAAAGACCAGAGCTCCTTGGCCAGATGCGAAAGCATAGGAGAATGTGTACCGCCCATGGCATTGACATAGCGGACAGCGGACATGTTGTCCATGCGTAATCGAATGCAAGCCCTGGCTGTGTTCTTCGCAAAACTGCGGATAGCGAAGGAGCCCGCCAGAAGTTCCAAAGCGTTGATATGCAATGGAGATTCCTCTTCCGACCAACGACCCCCGGTAGATATGCCGTCGCAGTGAGCTCCCCAGCCCAGAAGGCTGGCATCGGAGTCCACTGTAAAATCCGGGCGAGGACCACAGATCGCCTTACCATTCCAGGCCTGAAGGTTGCCGATCCACCAGCGAATCTCGTCCCGAGTTTCGCATCCAGGGAGATCAGATCCACGTATGAGGCCCCCTCGTGTAAGTGTGCTGTCTTCAGGCGTTGGAGGGCCCGGTAATGTAGAGGAGCCGGAAAGACTGCTTGGATGGATGAGGACAGAAGGCCGATGATCCGAGCAAGATGCCGAAGACAAATCTGTGGCACCATTAGTGTCCTTCGCAGCTCCTTGCGGATCTCCCTGATCTTCGTCATTGGAAGACTGAGGGTCTCCGTTACTGAATCTACGGAAAAACCCAGAAACTCCATAATTCGTGCTGGGGTCAGCACGGATTTGTCGTAGTAGATGAGAAAACCCAGCCTGGATAACAGACTCGAGGTGATGTCCAGGGCCAACAAGTGGATGTCGTCCAGATATATAATGAGTCTGACTCTTCGACTGCGGAGCCATGCGACGACCGGCCGCATGAGCTTGATGAAGCACCACGGGGCCGAGGAGAGACCGAAAGGAAGGCAGGTGAAACGCCAAATCTCGTCCCTCCAACGGAAACGAAGTAGATCTCTGGAAGACTCTTCCACAGGGACGGTGAGGTACGCGTCTTTTAGATCTAGCTTCACCATCCAATCCCCTTGGAGAAGAAGGTCCCTGAGGAGGTGGATGCCCTCCATTTTGAAGTGCCGATAACGCACAAAACTGTTCAGGGGACGCAGGTTGATGACAGGGCGCATCTGACCGCCCTTCTTGCGTACCAAGAAGACAGTGCTTAGGACACCTTCGGGGAATTCCGGAGCGCATTCGATCGCCTCCTTTTGTCGCAGCTCCATAAGCTCCTTGTCTATGTAGTGGAGGGTCTCGGAAAAGACGACCATCGGATTGGGAGGTGAAAGAAAATTCGTAAACCCCACCAGCTCTATTTGAAAACCTAGAATCGTGGACAACACCCAAACGTCTGTGGTTATAGCGGACCAAGCACGAGAAAAATTTCGGAGTCTGCCCCTACACAGTGTGGAGAAGAAAGAAGGGGTGCGGTACTTACCGAAGGGACGACGGGAGCCGGAATTTCCTCTGAAGCCTCTACGACTGGGGGCACGACGTGACGGAAAGAAACCCGTCGGTTGTCTGGAATCCTGGAAGGAGGACCTCTGGGTAAAGGAGCGGTGGTTGTAGGAGCCTCGACCCAAGCCCCGGGTCTGAAACGAGGAGCGGCCGGACAGGCGGCCCCTGGAACTGCCGACCCTGTTAGAGAAACGAGGCTGGAATACCCTCTTCATCGAGGATTGGGCCTTATCAAGTGCCGTGAATGCTCCCACAAACTTGCCCATATCTTTGATGAACGAGTCACCAAAGAGGAGGCCCTGCGCTTTGCTACCTGACTCAGAAAGGGCTAAGTTAGCCAACTTAGGCTCGATTTTAAACAAAATCGCCTTCTGTCTTTCGATTGAGAGGGAGGTATTAACATTACCGGCTATACATATGGCTTGTTGGGCCCAACCACGGAGCTCCTCCGGGTCAACTGATTCATTAGCCGCCCTGGCGGACTCAGCCATCTCAAAAATCTTAGCTAGCGGGCCAAACACGTCCAGGAGTATATCCTGGCACGCCTTAAGGGCAGATTTTAAGCCCTTCCTGGGGTTCCAGCTGGATTTTGATAGGAATTGAGCCATTTTGGGATCCACGACTAGAGTCTCGCAAATCTTATTTGCAATCAAGGGCCGAGGGCATTCGGCTTTCAATTTGTTTCTCGCCTCCTTGCTAAGAGGACAGCGGACTCTCGATTCCAGGTACTGAGCTACATGGTCCAGAGGAACCCACTCAGCGGACCTTGGACGGTGTAAGGAATCGGGATCAAAAAGCGGCTCCCCGAAGGGGTCGTCAAGGGACCAGATTGGCCCTGAATAACCTCTGAGGCCGAAGTCCCTGCCGCAGTGGTGGAGGACATGATATTGGCTCGGTCGGGCGGGGAGACAGGCAGGTCTGCATCAGGAAAATCCTCAACCTCATATCTAGCCTCCTCATCATCGGACCCGAAATCGGATCCGGAAATAGAATCTGCTTGTGCTCTAGCACATTTCCAGCTCCTCGCCTTTTCTGCCTGGCGGGATAAGGCTCTTTTGCGCGGACCGGGCATGCTTTCATGGGTGGCAGACACACCAGTCAACATGGTTCTGGAGGCAGGATGGGAAACAGGCTCTGGTTGGGTAGTAACCCTAGGCGGAGGGGGTTGTGCCTTAAAGGCTTCAGCAATAGACTTAGATAGGGAATGGGACATAGATCCCATCGCCGCTATGATTGCCTCAGAAACGGATCGCTGGAAGGCATCTGCCTGGGAAGGATCCATAGTGGGCATGGAACCACTGGGAACGGGTGCAGCAGGAGGGGAGGGAGACTCCACTTCGGACACATCAGTATGTGCATGCAGAGGTGGCAAATGGGACATGATAGGCCGTCCAGCAGGGGACAAGGCAATAAGAAATCAACCTGATGGGCAGAACCTGATCTGAGTACTGACTGCACCGAGTGCAGCAGGCAGAGACAGAACACAAACAGTGAGGGCCGAAACACAATCTAACCTAGCCGGGGTAAGTCACCCCAAAGACGCAGCGGCAGAGTGTGGAGCCGAACGGAGCGCCGGAAGAAGGGGTGTGGCAAGGGGAACGCGCGCTCAACAACCGGAAGTAGGAAGGAGCGGAGGAGCGGCACGAAGACAGTGAAAGTGGGTGAAGCAAGATGGCCGCCGAGAATCCCGCGAGACCTCGGATGGGGCCTACTAAGCGGGATCGGCAGACGGGAAAGAACCGGAATACAGGAAGCAGGTACTGTAGGAAAAGAAATCTGGACCATCAAAAGAGAGGGCACAGAAAGAGGACATAGGGAGAGATAGAGAAAAACAGGGGGAGGAAACGCCATCGGTGCAAAGAGACCGAGGGGTGGCAGATAAGCGCCAGTCACCTGTAGGGAAAAAAAACTGAGCCTAGACTAATATATTAGAAGAACCCACAATGAGAAGAAAACAAAGAGGAAGAAGAAAAACCCTCGTCCTGTAAGAAAGAAAAACCAACAGAAAAAACCCAAATAGGACACAAAATGTAATAATCAAGTAAAACCCTACAATGTCAGGGACACAGTGTACTTAACTGTGGCAGCAGCAAAGAAAGAGGAAGACTTCCTGTCACAGAGACTATTTATAGGGGAGCAGGGAGGAGGGATTGTTACCATGGAGATATGTTAATCTTCTAAGTTTTTTCTTTGCTGCTGTGGTTTGGTTAGTAAAGAAAGATACGCAATATGAGCCTCCGTGTCTTGAAATAAAATCAGGCTTCATGTCACCCACCACTGGAACAGGCCATTGTCAGATATTTTTAGGCCCCGGCACCCAGACAGAGGAGAGAGGTCCCATAGCAGAGATTCAGGCTTGGGTGTGTCTGGTGTCTGCAGCTGCTGTAAGAGGTTGTGTGATTCAGAGCTCTCCACAACTTCCAAGCACAGGCCTCTCTGGGGAGTTTCTTAACACCTGCTCCCCAGGAGGAGTTCCAGACTTGCGGGGAGTTCCTCAACATCTCTCCCCAGCCCAGGCCCTGCCTCTCCCTAGGGAGCTGGTGGGGTCCTGAGGCCATGGCTTCCCAGAGGAACACTCCTGCTCCCCGGCTTGGGTCGGAGGGGAGTAAGGAGCTACAGAGACCGGCCAGGAGTGATGGCAGCGAGGGGGCAACCACATCAGGACGCGGTAGTGGCAGCCGAGTCCCCCCTGAAGACCTGAAGTCACAAGCAGAGGATCAGGAGGTGTCGTCCCAGGTAGGTTGGGGGTCCCGGAGGGAGAAAGAGGCTACCCAAACCTACAGCTCCCGCGTGGCGTACCACCTCCATGAATTCAAGGAGCTGGGGCGGCACCTCAAGAGCCTGAGCCAGGAGCTGAAAATGCTTAGGGCAAAGGCTAATGTCACGAATAGTAAGAAAAGGGCTCCTATTTCTGAAAAAATTAAGGTGCTCAAGAAGGAGGTAAAAGAGGCACAGGAAAGAAGGGAAAGGCTTCTGAATGAAAGTGGACCTTTTAGGGAAAAACTCCTAAATGAGGAGAGATTCCTGGAGATGGAGGAGAAAAGGAGAGAGCAGAGCGCAAACAGCGACAGTGAAGACAAGGATAGCCGCATACCTGGCGTGGTGTCCGCGTCTGTCACTCGTCGGTCGGTCCGGCCGGAGCCCGCGCCAGCCCCTCCTGACTCGCAGTGGTCTGTGCCAGGTGATTGTAGTATCCCGGCGCAACAAGCAGGGTTGCCCTCGTCCGAGGGAGAATTATCGTCGGCCGCAGAGGCCTTCAGTGAAGAGGAGGGCGGAGGAGGAGGGCTGATGGAGGAGATTCGTCGGCTGGAATCCCCTGTCCAGTTGCAGAACTTTGTTTTCGGTGATGAGCTGTTGGAAGAAACCGGCAAGGAAAAAAAAAAAAAGAAGAAAAACAAGAAGAAGGAAAAACAGCAGGCAGTGGAGACACATTTCATCTATGTTCCTGCGGAGCGCTTGGTGCAGGCTGAAAAGTCTGTGCCAGGTGCTCCGCAGGTTAGTGTCCCCAATTCACTGCCTGTAGCAAGTAACATCCATTCCAAGATGGCGCCGATTGCTGACATGGGTGATGGAGGAAGCGGCAAAATCTTAGCTCAAGTGGGAGCCTCCGGTACTGATGGCCACTCCCCAGTGGGAGGGGGGGTGGTCCGGCGCCGGAGTCAGCTCCTGTGAAAGAGGTGGCCCCGCCCACCGCTCTGGCTACTGCTCTGCCTGCCGTTCCGGTATGTGGGGTGGTGCTGGGGCGGTGTGACGGGATCGCCGTCCCTCCCACTCAAAGTGGTAATAGCCCTGAGTCTCCGCCTGCACCTGCAAAAGTGCGGCGGGGATCAGGGGATGCAGCGGAGAGCGCGGCTGGAGGCGTGGCCGGGGGTGTGTCCGGGGGTGTGTCTGGGCGTCCTCCTATCGGCGCGCATGTGGGCGTGGCTGGGGGGGTGCCCGGCCGGGCTTCCGGATGCACGCCCGGAGCTGTGAGTAATTGCGCAGGCGCAGTAAACAAGCGCCTGCGCATTGAGGAACCAGGGGCCGGAGCTGCTGGAAAGGATCAGCCTGCAGCGCTCCGGTCCTCTGTAAGGAAAGTGAAAGAGGGGTACATTGCGCCAGAGTATATGGCCATGTACATTGCCACTGGGCATGCCCCCCCTGTCTCTGCCTCCTCCTCCAGCGCTGAATTAAGTGCTGGGGAGGGGAGGAGTGCGGTTGCTCATGCCCAGATCCTAAGGGCAGCAGGGGAGGGGAGTGGCTTGGCCAGTGGCAGTGGCAGTGTAAATAATAATAGGGCTAATAAAGTTAATGATTCTAGAAGTGATATGGCGACACCAGTTGCACCAGCTGTCCCAGCAGGGAGACAGGGTGTGTGTAAGCAGGGTGCTGGTAGGGGTGTTGGTGGGGGTGCCGCATCGGGTCCCAAAGGTGGGGTGGATGCTGGGAGACAGCGGACCGTCGCTGAGAAAGCGGCGGCTGCGGCTCCTGGTGTCCGCCCTCCGGAGGGTTCCGGCGTGGCATCTGGTACTAGTGTAGTGGGGGGGGCCGGTTCGGTTGCCCCTCCTGCGGCCGTAACACCTGGCAGAACTTATGCCAGTGTGGCTGCGGCCGTGGGGGGGGAGGGGCTATCCTCGTTGGCTTCCTCATTCCCAGGAGTCGCGGTTGGTGACTTACAGCGGCGGCTCCTGGAGGCCCTCAAAAAGGGGGAGAGCTCAATGACAGTAGAGGGTGAGAAGGTGGACCTATCCTTATGGATAAACAGGCATGGCCTGCGAGCTTTCCGAGAGGAAAGGGGGGGCGAGACCACCTGGTCCCTGCCCACAACCGGCCCTGGGACCAGACGGAATGTAGTCTGTCTCAAGTGGAGAAGCAATGATGCCTGCCCTACGAGAAAAAGGGTGGTGGAGCTCCTGCTTGAGATGGGTTTCAGGGTGGCTGACATCTTCGCCCTGATACATCCCTATGGTTCCAGGGAGTTCGACATCAGCTTTGCCCGGCCGGAGGGCCTAGAGCTTTTCTGGTCTGGATATGAGCTGGTGAAGAACTTACCGGATTGGAAGGGTTTTTTCGCTCAGGCGATAACCCGGCAGAACAACGTCAAGAAGGTGACCGTTTTAACCCGTAACGAATCACTTTCTTGCGTTGATATTCTGACGTGGCTAAGTGGGTATGGGGACGTCCAGGGTGTACCATCCAAAAACCTGGACGAATTTGGCATTTGGTCGGGAGCCTGGACTTTCAATGTGAAGTTGAAATGTCTAGGAAGCACGGTTTCCCACATTCCATCCTCTGCCTTCATCGGCCGGGATAGGATCCTCGTTTTCTACAGGGGGCAGCCTAAGCTCTGTCACAAGTGTGGCAGCCCTTCACACTTCAGCGCCAGCTGCCAAGTGCAGAAGTGCGCGTTGTGTGGAGGGACAGGTCACCTTGCCGCATCTTGTGTGGAGATTAGGTGCAACTTGTGTGGTGTGCTCGGACACCCATTTAGTCGCTGTCCCCTCTCAGAGGTCAATGCGGCCCGAGCTCACGCAGGAGTGGGCCGGGAGGTCTCTTCGGCTGAGGCGGGTGCTGGCGGAGACAGTCGAGTTAAGGGGTCGGTGAAGACCAAGAGCGGTCCGTCCCGGCAGAGGCGGAGGGAGAGGCGCCAGGCGGAGAGGGAACAGAAGGAGCCCCACCAAAATGGGGTGATGTCTGCCCCTCCCCAAGTGGCGGGCTCCCGTAGTTCGGAGACCCTAGAGGACAGGGAGCTAAGTGCGGAGATTAGGAGACTAGACCGGGCCGATGAGACCCAGTCTTCACACTACGAAAGTGCAGAGGGTAGTGAGACTGGGTCTAATATCAATAGACGGAAACGGTTCTCAAAAAAAAAGAGCCCGACCAAAGTAGCCAGGGAAGGCGTAACTGGCTCCCCTCTTGAGCTCTCCAACCGGTATCTCACTTTGGATGAGACCTCCGCCTCCTCTTCATCTGGGGAGGAGGTAAGAAGTGGGGTACCGGGGGCGAAGGTGGGAGGGCTTCCAGGAGGCCCCGTGCCCCTCTCTGGTGTGGATGTAAGGTCCCCAGAAGAGGAGGCAAATCTGATTCCTGGAACTGAGAAAGACAGGGGCGGTACGCAAGAGGGAGCGGTGGTGACAGATGGAATGGACACCACCGTCTCTCTCAAAAGAGGACGCGCCGCCTTAGAGGATAGCCCCGGGAGGGGTAAGAGGGTCGGGAAGGAAGGAGGACATTCAGCTTAAACACCAAGTATGGCGGTACCCACTCAGCTGACACTGGCGACCATTAATGTCGCCAGCGTTAAATCTGATGCGGCTCGCTACACAGCCTTTGATTTTTTTCAGCCGAGTTGAAGCTGATGTTTTATTTTTGCAGGAGACCAGACTGTCAAACTTGGCAGAAGTCCACAAGGCGAAGAGGGAGTGGAGATCTGGGCCCTCCTTCTGGTCTCTTGCGGCTGAGTCGTATAGCGGAGTGGCGGTTCTTTTCACCGTACCGGTAGAATGCCGACGGGTGGTTGAGCTGGAAATGGGGAGGTGTTTGATCTTGGATATCCTCATGAAGGGACAGGAACTGCGCCTGATCAATATCTATGGGCCCCAGTCCAGGTGGGACAGGAAATGTCTCTTTATGAGGATCAAGCCTTTCCTTTTTACAAGCCGGCAAGTGGTCTTTGGTGGGGACTTTAACACCATCATAAGGTCCCAAGATAGGGGAGGCACCAGAAACCCGCTGGCTTATGATAGTATAGCTTTAAATAGCATAGCTAGTGAGGCTTGTCTGGTGGATGACCACATTACGCACACCCCAGACCACGGGGGTTTCACTTTCTATAGAGGAGATAGGATTAGGTCTAGAATCGACAGGTTTTTTTTGAAGGAGGAGGCTACTTTCTCGCCCTTGAGGGTTGTGGAGGTAGAATTCTCCGACCACTGTCTGATTATGTTCTCTCTGAATATTTCAGAATCCCCCCAAATGGGAAGAGGTTACTGGAAGCTGAATGCGGGAGTCCTGGAGGAAGCAGAGGTAAGACAATCCTTTGAGGTCTTTCTTCAGAGTCAGGTAGCTTTGCTGGATCTCTGTGACACTAAGTCAGAGTGGTGGGAGATATTCAAAGACCGGGCCGCAAAATTCTTCCGCCAGCTCTCGAGCCTCAGGTCCCTGGACAGGTACCGCCTGTATCAGGGTCTGAGGAGGAAACTCGAAGATCTGGTCTCGACTGGAGGTAGCCGTGAGGATATCTCCAGGGTGAAATCTTTGCTCAAGAGGTGCCAGTATGATAGGCACACATCTTTAGTTTTTGAAAGGGACTTCGGGAGGTACCGCTCGCCCGACCCCTACAGAAACTGTAAGATGTCAGTGAAGAGTAAGTTAGTGACAGGACTGGTTGACAGTACGGGTTCCCTGAACAGGTCCAGATCAGGGATCCTGGAAGTCGTCAGATCCTTTTACTCGTGCCTCTTGGGAAAGAGGGATCTGGATCGGGACAAGATGTCGGCTTTCCTGGCTGAAATCACCCCTGAGTCAGAAGCTCACCTCTCTTTTGACGGTTTGGTAGAAGAGATCAGGAAGGAGGAAGTTATCCTGGCGGTGGAAGGGTTAGCTCTGAAGAAGTCGCCAGGCCCGGATGGCTTAACATCCGAGTTTTATAAGACCTTTAAGGACTCTTTATGTCCCCTCTTGACTGAGGTATTCAATGAGTGTCTATCCTCGGGCACTCTGCCTCAGTCAATGAGGAGGTCAGCCCTGATCCTCCTATCAAAAGGTAAAGATCCGAGCCGTATTGAGAACTGGCGTCCCATAGCACTTCTCAATACGGACAGAAAGATTCTGGCCAAGATACTGTTTAACAGGCTGGTGAAATTTGCGCCTCAACTCCTTTCGGTGGCTCAGCATTGCTCGGTTCCAGGCCGCAGCACTTTTAGTGCTGTGCTCGGTGTCCGAGAGGCAGTGGAACAGAGTAGAGCAGGCCACTGGAGGGGGTACATGCTGTCCTTAGATCAAGCAAAGGCATTTGATCGGGTGAACCATGAGTACCTCTGGTCGGTCCTTCTGAAGTATGGCCTGCCGGGGGGGTTTGTCGATTGGTTAAAGATCTTGTATGCGGGGGCGGAGAGTTTCCCGCTTGTGAACGGTTTGTCTGGCTGCCCTTTTGAGGTTGGGTCCGGCGTTCGCCAGGGTTGTCCTTTGAGCCCGCTTTTATACGTGTTCGCGATTGATCCCTTTCTTAAGAGGGTCAATCGTGGACCGTTGGCGAGAGTCGGGATGGATCCGGCGGCGCCGGAAGCCACTCTGAGGTCAGTAGCGTACGCCGACGATGTCACCATTTTCGTGTCCTCGAAAGGGGAGGCGGAATATGTGATGTCTGAGGTGGATCGCTACTCGGAAGCATCCGGGTCCATGATCAACCGGGATAAGTGTGAGAGTCTCTGGCTGGGAGGGGGTGATCCAGCTTTTGATCTCCCGGACACCCTCCCAGGGCCCCAGTCGTCAGCCAAAGTCCTAGGCATCCATTTCGGTCATGGGGATTATCCCACTCAAAATTGGGACGACAGGCTTAAGATCGCCGCTCAGAAGGTCGACCAGTGGAAGGGCTGGTCTTTGACCCTCAGGGAAAGGGTGCACCTGATCAAGGCTTTCCTGCTCCCTCTGCTTATCTATTTGGGCAGTGTGCGTATCTTGCCAGAGCCTCTCTGGACTCGGGTTTACAGTCTGTTTTTCCAGCTCTTATGGGGGAATAGACTGAACCTGATCAAGAGGGAGGTGACTTACCGCACGAGGAGATTAGGGGGGTTATCTATGGTCAACCCCGTGGTGTTTCTTGTAAACACATTTGTTAAAGTAAATCTGGCGAACCTCTGGATGGAGAGGGCTTCTCCGTGGGTAGTCTCCTGCCAGGGGTGGTTTCGGCCTTTCTTCCAGGAATGGGAGACAGGAGGGCAAGTGAAGGACTTGCGTACGCCTCACGGATATCTTCCGGCTTACGTCACCCCGATTCTGAAGGTAATCCGCCGGTGGGGTTTGGAGGTAGGGGAAATCAGGACTCTGTCAAGGAGGTCCCTTGACGCGAGGGTCTTGTTGTCCCACTTCCAGAAGCCCCTGGCCCTCAAGGATTGCCCAAGCCGGGATCTAGACAAGGGGTTACAGTTGCTAAATTCTGCAAGGATCCCCTTGAAGTTTTGGGACTTGGCTTGGCGCTGCTTTCATGGGAGGCTGTATGTAAGGGACAATCTGAAGTACAGGAACTCTGATGAAAGGGGTTGTCCCCCGGAGGAGTGCGGCTCCATACTGGAAAGTATGGAGCACTTCCTGCTCCAGTGTCCCTTTAATACAGAGGTGTACAAACGGGTGGGAGCTTCCATTGGCTGGCCTAGGCTAGCCAGCCTCTCCTATGCGGAGTGGGCCTATGGAGTGCTCAGAGACCTGGGCAGAAGGGACCTGTGCACATGTTTTTTAGTTAGCATAGTGGTTAGGTACTACACGTGGAACGCACGGTGTTTAGTTTCAACAAGGCAGAAAGTCCTCCCAGTGGATAAGGTGTGTAGGAACATTCTGGGAGACCTGGTGAAGGTACGTTCTCTCGAGTACGAAAGACTGGGTACCAGCAGGGCCTCTCTCCTCTGGAGAGGTTTTGCTTTTAGCGTACCATAGCCTAGTAGTACTCTTCCTGGTGGTGGGCTGATACTCTCACCCTAGATTTTTGTTTTGGATAAAGTGAATGGTTTTTGAAAGGCTTGCAAATGCTGAACTTGGTCCTTCGGGAGTGGTTATGTGTGGTTATAGTAATGTTTATTGTATGGTATATTGTATATATTGTGTATATTATGTTGAAGGATAGGGTAAGCGGGGGTTAGTTAGTTAGGTTGGGTGGGTTAGGGTGAGGGGGGGGACACTTACAAAGTGTGGGGAGGCCTACATCCAGTCCTGGACTACGCGGACATGGGAGGACATGGGGCGAGGGCTGGATGTGGGTGGTGGAGGTAGGGCTGGCCTCGGACTATGCGGACATGCAGAGGACATGAGGCGGAGGTCAGTCCTGGGGGTTTTAGTTTTAGTTTAGGATAGGGAATGGCTAGGGACAGGTTAGGTTAGGGTAAGTTTGTAGTTTGTAGTGTTGTTTATATATATATTAAAAAAAATAATAATAAATAAATAAATAAAAATAAATAAATAAATAAAAAAAAATATATATATTTTTTTGCTTAGGGGCAAGTTGCCTGGAGTTGAGTTACGGCGAAGTAGCCATATTTTCGTTTGAGTTTGATTTTATTCTGTGTTTTATTTCAATTTCTTTGGGTTAGGTTATTTCGGCCGAACCGGCTGTGTAAGTTTTATTTATTTTAGGTTATTTATTGTAGGTTATTTATTGTAGATTGTAGGTTTGTAGTTTTATGTGTAGGTATGAATGTGTGTGTGAATGTGGCTGGGGCAGCTGGAATGCTGTCTATGTTTAAGTTTTGTATGTCTGTACTTGTAATTATTTATGTAATGTTTTGTAATTTTATAATAAAAAAGAGTTCCCATAGCAGAGATTCAGGCTTGGGTGTGTCTGGTGTCTGCAGCTGAGGTGAAAGGGTGTGTCTGCTGCAGCTCCTGAACCTCCACAGGACAGGCCTCTCCGGGGAGTTTCCTACCATCTGCTCCCCAGGAGGAGTTCCAGGCTTGCGGGGGAGTGTGACACCTTTTCCCCCAGCCCAGGCCCTGCCTCTTTCCTAGGGAGCTGGTGGGGTCCTGTGGCCATGAGCTCCCGGAAGGGTGCCCCTGCTCCCCGGCTTGGGTCGGAGGGGAGCATGGACGTGCGGCGACCGACTCTGAGCAATGGCGGCGAGGGGGTGAAAACATCTGGACGCGGTGGTAGCCAAGTCCCCCCTGAGTACCCGAAGACATCAAAAGGAAAAAGGCTACCAGCAGGAAGCCGAGAGGTGTCGTCCCAGGTAGGTTGGGGGTCTCGGTGGGAGGGAGAGAGTACCCTCACCTACAGCTCTCGTATAGCTGCCCACCTGCGAGAATACGATGAGCTGGGACAGCACCTCAAAGCCGTAAGGAAGGATCTGAAGGAGACGAGTGCCAGGTCCACTATCTCCTCTAATTCAAAGAGGCCCCCCCCTCAGAGAAAAAATTAGGGTCCTGAAAGAGGACCTGGAGGCCTCCCTGAATCGGCAGGACCAGTTGCTGGAGGGCAGTGGGCCCTTCAGAGAAAAGCTATTAAACGGGGATCGATTTAGGGAGATGGAGGCTGCGAGGAGAGGGGAGCCGTGCGGGGGTGTGGAGAGCGAGGTGGAGGAGTTGGAAAACTCCAAATCTCTGGCATCCCAGGCAGGTCCCCAAACCTTGCAGTCTGAACCGGCCCTCCCGGTAACCCCAGTAACGGAGGCATACAGTGGCATTCCGCCAGAGCAAGAACAATTGCGCTTACCAGCATTGCCATCTTCGGATAAGGCATCAGCTATGGAGGGCAGCGATGAGGATGGTGGTCTGCTAAGAGAGATCCGGATGTTGGAGTCGCCCGCGGTGGACTTTCGGGGTTTTGCATTCGGAGAAGACCTGCTGGACGAGGACAAGAGCTGCGGCAAGAAGAAAAAGAACAAGAAGAACAAGAAAAAAAGTGAAGAAAACATCCAGACACGTTATGTCTATACACGCTTGGTGGGGGCTGAAAAGTCCTCACCAGGCGTGTATCCCGCTAAACTCCCTGGCTCGGCATCTGAGGTGGTGCCTGAGCGGAGGAGCGGGGAGATTGTGCAGCCCAAAATGGCGCTGGACGCCGTCCCTGCATGCGGGGGCAGGGAGAAGGTGCTGGCAGATAGAGGGAACCGACAGTCACCCATTGAAAGTGGGGGGGGGGGTGCAAAAACATCGGCAGGCCCCGCCCACCACTCTGCCAGCCGCTCCGCCCACCGCTCTGGATGCCGCCTTGCCTGCCGTTCAGGTATGTGGGGTGGTAATGGGGAGGTGTGATGATGAGGTCACCGTCCCTCCTACCCGGGGCGGTGATAGTTCTGGGTCCCCGCCTGCAGCTGCCAACGTGCGGCGGGGATCAAGGGAGGCGGCGGTGAATGAAGCAAGAGGCGTGGCCGGAAGTGTGTCTGGAGGTGCGTCCGGGCATCCTCCTATCGGCGCGCATGTGGGCGTGGCTGGGGGGGTGCCCGGCCGTGCTTCGGACGCGCTCCCGTAGCTGAAGAAAGTGAAGGTGCAGGCACTAAACGCCTGCGTATTGAAGAGTCGGGGGCCGGAGCTGCCGGGGAGGATATGACTACGGCGCTCCGGTCCACTAAGAAAGGTTGTGTTGCACCAGAACAGGTGGCCATGTACATTGCCACTGGACACGCCCTCTCTGTCTCCGCCTCCTCCTCCAGCGCTGAATTAAGTGCTGGGGAGGGGAGGAGTGTGATGATCACTGCCCAGGTCTCAAGGGCAGCAGGGGGGGGCTTGACCAGTGGCAATGAGGGTGGCAAGGAGCATAGTAGAGAAAAAATTGATAAGGCAAATAATAATAAAAAAAATAAAGGTAAAATGACACCTGCTGCACCAGCTGTCCCAGCAGAGAGAAAGGGTGCATGTGAGCAGGGTAGTGGTAGGGGTGTTGGTGGAGGTGTTGCATCTGGTCCCAAAGGTGGGATGGATGCTGGGAGTCAGCGGACCGTCGCTGAGAAAGCGGTGGCTGCGGCTCCTGGTGTCCGCCCTCCGGAGGGGTCCGGTGTGGTGTCTGGTGCTAGTGTAGTGGGGGGGGGGCCGGTTTGGTTGCCCCTCCTGCGGCCGTAACACCTGGCAGAAGTTATGCCAGTGTGGCTGCGGCCGTGGGGGGGGAGGGGTTATCCTCGTTGGCTTCCTCATTCCCAGGAGTCGCGGTTGGTGACTTGCAACGGCGGCTCCTGGAGGCCCTGAAAAAGGGGGAGAGTTCAATGACAGTTGAGGGTGAGAAGGTGGACCTATCCTTATGGATAGACAGGCACGGCCTGCGAGCTTTCCGAGAGGAAAGGGGGGGCGAGACCACCTGGTCCCTGCCCACAACCGGCCCTGGGACCAGACGGAATGTAGTCTGTCTCAAGTGGAGAAGCAATGATGCCTGCCCTACGAGAAAGAGGGTGGTGGAGCTCCTGCTTGAGATGGGTTTCAGGGTGGCTGACATCTTCGCCCTGATACATCCCTATGGTTCCAGGGAGTTTGACATCAGCTTTGCCCGGCCGGAAGGCCTAGAGCTTTTCAGGTCCGGGTATGAGCTGGTGAAGAACTTACCGGATTGGAAGGGTTTTTTCGCTCAGGCGATAACCCGGCAGAACAACGTCAAGAAAGTGACCGTTTTGACCCGTAATGAATCGCTTTCTTGCGTTGATATTCTGACGTGGCTAAGTAGGTATGGGGACGTCCAGGGTGTACCATCCAAAAACCTGGACGAATTTGGCATTTGGTCGGGAGCCTGGACTTTCAATGTGAAGTTGAAATGTTTAGGAAGCACGGTTTCCCACATTCCATCCTCTGCCTTCATCGGCCGGGATAAGATTCTCGTTTTCTACAGGTGGCAGCCTAAGCTCTGTCACAAGTGCGGCAGCCCTTCACACTTCAGCGCCAGCTGCCAAGTGCAGAAGTGCGCGTTGTGTGGAGGGACAGGTCACCTTGCCGCATCTTGTGTGGAAATTAGGTGCAACTTGTGTGGTGTGCTCGGACACCCATTTAGTCGCTGTCCCCTCTCAGAGGTCAATGCGGCCCGAGCTCACGCAGGAGTGGGCCGGGAGGTCTCTTCGGCTGAGGCGGGTGCTGGCGGAGACAGTCGAGTTAAGGGGTCAGTGAAGACCAAGAGCGGTCCGTCCCGGCAGAGGCGGAGGGAGAGGCGCCAGGCGGAGAGGGAACAGAAGGAACCCCACCAAAATGGGGTGATGTCTGCCCCTCCCCAAGTGGCGGGCTCCCGTAGTTCGGAGACCCTAGGGGACAGGGAGCTAAGTGTGGAGATCAGGAGACTAGACCGGGCCGATGAGACCCAGTCTTCAAACTACGAAAGTGCAGAGGGTAGTGAGACTGGGTCTAATATCAATAGACGGAAACGGTTCTCAAAAAAAAAGAGCCCGACCAAAGTAGCCAGGGAAGGCGTAACTGGCTCCCCTCTTGAGTAGGGATGAGCGAACCCGAACTGTATAGTTCGAGTTCGTACCGAATTTTGGGGTGTCCGTGACACGGACCCGAACCCGAACATTTTCGTAAAAGTCTGTGTTCGGGTTCGGTGTTCGGCGCTTTCTTGGCGCTTTTTGAAAGGCTGCAAAGCAGCCAATCAACAAGCGTCATACTACTTGCCCCAAGAGGCCATCACAGCCTTGCCTACTATTGGCATGGCTGTGATTGGCCAGTGCAGCATGTGACCCAGCCTCTATATAAGCTTGGGTCACGTTGCGCTGCACGTCACTCTGCTGATTGAACCATAGGGAGAGGTTGCAGCTGCGACGTTAGGGCGATATTAGGCAGTGATTAACTCCTCCAAAAGACTTCATTCTGTGATCGATCTGCAGCTGTGGATCATTGAAGTGCTAATATTGACTTGCTCACTTTTTTGAGGCTGCCCAGAGCGTTTTTAGATCACTTTTTTTCTGGGGTGATCGGCGGCCATTTTGTGACTTGTGGTGCGCCAGCACAAGCTATCACCAAGTGTATTTAACCATCAATAGTGTGGTTATTTTGTGCTATATCCTACATCAGCTGCAGGCTGAGCCTGTATCACCGAAGTGCATTTAACCATCAACAGTCTGGTTATTTTTTGGCCATATACTACATCAGCTGCAGGCTGAGCCTGTGTCACCGAAGTGCATTTAACCATCAACAGTGTGGTTATTTTTTGGCCATATACTACATCAGGGGCAAGTTGAGCCTGTCACCCAGGACCTAAAAAACAGGTCTCACATTTCTATTCAAGCAAATCTGTACTGGTTTAGCTGGTCAAGTTATTTGTAGTGACCGTAAAAGCAAATTTTTTTTTCTGGGTTGTAAAACTATTCCCAAATTTGCCATTCTCAAAATAACTAGTTTCTGGTATTTGAGGCCTACTTGAAATCTATCCCAAAAAGGATATCTTACATTGAAGGTACTGATAGTGTCATTCAGAAAAACCTAAGACACACGCTACCGTGCAGATAGAAGTCTGATTCTGAGATTAAACCTTAACCTGTCACACAGTGCAAAAAAAAACAGGTCTCACATTTCTATTAGAGCAAATCTGTACTGTTTTAGCTGGTCAAGTTATTTGTAGTGACTGTAAAAGCACATTTTTTTTTCTGGGTTGAAAAACTATTCCCAAATTTGCCATTCTCAAAATTGTGGTGAACGGGAACAATGAGGAAAACATCTAATAAGGGACGCGGACGTGGACATGGTCGTAGTGGTGTTAGTGGACCCTCTGGTGCTGGGAGAGGACGTGGCCGTTCTGCCACAGCCACACGTCCTAGTGTACCAACTACCTCAGGTCCCAGTAGCCACGAGAATTTACAGGGATATTTGGTGGGGCCCAATGCCGTTCTAAGGATGGTAAGGCCTGAGCAGGTACAGGCATTAGTCAATTGGGTGGCCGACAGTGCATCCAGCACGTTCACATTATCTCCCACCCAGTCTTCTGCAGAAAGCGCACAGATGGCGCATGAAAACCAAGCCCATCAGTCTGTCACATCACCCCCATGCATATCAGGGAAACTGTCTGAGCCTCAAGTTATGCAGCAGTCTCTTATGCTGTTTGAAGACTCTGCTGCCAGGGTTTTCCAAGGGCATCCACCTAGCCCTTCCCCAGGGGTGGAAGAGATAGAATGCACTAACGCACAACCACTTATGTTTCCTGATGATGAGGACATGGGAATACCACCTCAGCACGTCTCTGATGATGACGAAACACAGGTGCCAACTGCTGCGTCTTTCTGCAGTGTGCAGACTGAACAGGAGGTCAGGGATCAAGACTGGGTGGAAGACGATGCAGGGGATGATGAGGTCCTAGACCCCACATGGAATGAAGGTCGTGCCACTGACTTTCACAGTTCGGAGGAAGAGGCAGTGGTGAGACCGAGCCAACAGCGTAGCAAAAGAGGGAGCAGTGGGCAAAATCAGAACACCCGCCGCCAAGAGACTCCGCCTGCTACTGACCGCCGCCATCTGGGACCGAGCACCCCAAAGGCAGCTTCAAGGAGTTCCCTGGCATGGCACTTCTTCAAACAATGTGCTGACGACAAGACCCGAGTGGTTTGCACGCTGTGCCATCAGAGCCTGAAGCGAGGCATTAACGTTCTGAACCTTAGCACAACCTGCATGACCAGGCACCTGCATGCAAAGCATGAACTGCAGTGGAGTAAACACCTTAAAAACAAGGAAGTCACTCAGGCTCCCCCTGCTGCTTCTTCTGCTGCTGCCGCTTCTGCCTCTTCTGCTGCTGCCGCCGCCTCGGCCTCTTCTGCTGCTGCTGCCGC
This sequence comes from Bufo bufo, assembly GCF_905171765.1. Lineage (NCBI taxonomy): Eukaryota > Metazoa > Chordata > Amphibia > Anura > Bufonidae > Bufo > Bufo bufo. The sequence goes on along the minus strand of NC_053397.1, from coordinate 109,374,796 downwards.
CGCCTCGGCCTCTTCCTCTGCCTCTAGAGGAACGTTGGCACCTGCCGCCCAGCAAACATGGGATGTACCACCAACACCACCACCTGCGTCACCAAGCATCTCAACCATGTCACACGGCAGCGTTCAGCTCTCCATCTCACAAACATTTGAGAGAAAGCGTAAATTCCCACCTAGCCACCCTCGATCCCTGGCCCTGAATGCCAGCATTTCTAAACTACTGGCCTATGGAATGCTGTCATTTAGGCTGGTGGACACACACAGCTTCAAACAGCTCATGTCGCTTGCTGTCCCACAGTATGTTGTTCCCAGCCGCCACTACTTCTCCAAGAGAGCCGTGCCTTCCCTGCACAAACAAGTGTCCGATAAAATCAAGTGTGCACTGCGCAAAGCCATCTGTGGCAAGGTCCACCTAACCACAGATACGTGGACCAGTAAGCACGGCCAGGGATGCTATATCTCCCTAACTGCACACTGGGTAAATGTAGTGGCGGCTGGGCCCCAGGCGGAGAGCTGTTTGGCGCACGTCCTTCCGCCGCCAAGGATCGCAGGGCAACATTCTTTGCCTCCTGTCTCCTCCTCCTCCTACTCAGCTTCCTCCTCCTCTTCTTCCACCTGCTCATCCAGTCAGCCACACACCTTCACCACCAACTTCAGCACAGCCCGGGGTAAACGTCAGCAGGCCATTCTGAAACTCATATGTTTGGGGGACAGGCCCCACACCGCACAGGAGTTGTGGCGGGGTATAGAACAACAGACCGACGAGTGGTTGCTGCCGGTGAGCCTCAAGCCCGGGCTGGTGGTGTGCGATAATGGGCGAAATCTCGTTGCAGCTCTGGGACTAGCCGGTTTGACGCACATCCCTTGCCTGGCGCATGTGCTGAATTTGGTGGTGCAGAAGTTCATTCGCAACTACCCCGACATGTCAGAGCTGCTGCATAAAGTGCGGGCCGTCTGTTCGCGCTTCCGGCGTTCACACCCTGCCGCTGCTCGCCTGTCTGCGCTACAGCGTAACTTCGGCCTTCCCGCTCACCGCCTCATATGCGACGTACCTACCAGGTGGAACTCCACCTTGCATAATCTGGACAGACTGTGCGAGCAGCAGCAGGCCATAGTGGAGTTTCAGCTGCAGCACGCACGGGTCAGTCGCACTGTGGATCAGACACACTTCACCACCAATGACTGGGCCTCCATGCGAGACCTGTGTGCCCTGTTGCGCTGTTTCGAGTACTCCACCAACATGGCCAGTGGCGATGACGCTGTTATCAGCGTTACAATACCACTTCTATGTCTCCTTGAGAAAACACTGTAACGGATCCACTTCCGTTAATGGACGCTTCCTAGCTTGCGCCGAGGACCACAAGCACCGCACTGGACACCACAAGCACCGCAGACTCCACAACCGCCGTAGCTTAACTGAAGCCGCTCCGTCTTCCTTCCACCCTGAACGAACCTCCAGCATTCAGGACCGTGTGGGAAAGATCTCTCCTCTAGGGAATATGCAGAGCATAGCAATCCCCAGCGTGACACAGCAATTCCCTCCAATAACGAGACGAGGCTGCGTTTTGAAGGGTTAAAACAGGAACTCCCTGTACTTCACGTACAGCCTCTTTTATTCACAAACCAAAAACATAGTACTGCCCACAGGGGTTTGAAATACAACCAATCAATATATTACAACACATCCCCACAAAATCCTCCCCTCTGTCCGTGATAGAATTACCTCACACTGGGTTGATGCAATCACCACAGACAGACGAATACACAATATCCTCTGTCCTGGAGACAACCGAGAAGTAATTCAATTATCTCTCAGGACAAAGGACATCGCCAATACACACAGAGAGACAACAGGACAGGAATCCCCACCCGAATACACAAAATCCTTCCTTCTGTCTGGGATATAATTATGGATTAACATAACTATCACAGACAGTAAAAATACAGTTTTTAAACATACACTGTAACTTTAAAACCATACATCCCATCTCCATAAAAATTACATATTTAAACTCTGCATACATCAAACATAAACACTCCCAAAAATCACACAAATCCCTCCAGCGGATCAAAAGTTAAGTGAAGTCCTTTATGACCGACCGCAAGCACAATTTCCTGCCCGAAACAGTTCCATAGATTTGGGCTGTGCGGTCGGTCAATTTCATGCAGAAAACGACTAAGTCCCATCTTCGAACGGGACTTAGTCTCTGGAGCTGAAAGTTCAGTATGGAAGAAGGTAATATTTCCCGGGGCCATAGTCGTAGGGCAGGAGGCTAGCCATAAGTCCTCTACAATGCCCAGTGGCAAATGGCAGTTTGTCACAAACACTTAGGGCGATGATGGAAGAGGAGGTGGCCCATGAGGAAGAGGAGGAAGAGGGGTCATTTTTAGCACTTTCAGGCCAGTCTCTTCGAAGTGACTCAGAGGGAGGTTTTTTGCAACACCAGAGGCCAGGTACAAATGTGGCCAGACAGGGCCCACTACTGGAGGACGAGGAGGACGAGGATGAGGAGGAGGTGGAGGAGGATGAGGATGAAGCATGTTCACAGCGGGTGGCACCCAAAGCAGCTCGGGCCCATCACTGGTGCGTGGCTGGGGGGAAACAAAGGACGATGATGATACGCCTCCCACAGAGGACAGCTTGTCCTTACCTCTGGGCAGCCTGGCACACATGAGCGACTACATGCTGCAGTGCCTGCGCAACGACAGCAGAGTTGCCCACATTTTAACGTGTGCGGACTACTGGGTTGCCACCCTGCTGGATCCCCGGTACAAAGACAATGTGCCCACCTTACTTCCTACACTGGAGCGTGATAGGAAGATGCGCGAGTACAAGCGCACGTTGGTAGACGCGCTACTGAGAGCATTCCCAAATGTCACAGGGGAACCAGTGGAAGCCCAAGGCGAAGGCAGAGGAGGAGCAAGAGGTCGCCAACGCAGCTGTGTCACGGCCAGCTCCTCTGAGGGCAGGGTTAGCATGGCAGAGATGTGGAAAAGTTTTGTCAACACGCCACAGCTAAGTGCACCACCACCTGATACGGAATGTGTAAGCAGGAGGCAACATTTCACTAACATGGTGGAACAGTACCTGTGCACACCCCTCCACGTACTGACTGATGGCTCGGCCCCATTCAACTTCTGGGTCTCCAAATTGTCCACGTGGCCAGAGCTAGCCTTTTATGCCTTGGAGGTGCTGGCCTGCCCGGCGGCCAGCGTTTTCTCTGAACGTGTATTCAGCACGGCAGGGGGCGTCATTACAGACAAACGCAGCCGCCTGTCTACAGCCAATGTGGACAAGCTGACGTTCATAAAAATGAACCAGGCATGGATCCCACAGGACCTGTCCATCCCTTGTGCAAATTAGATATTAACTACCTCCCCTTAACAATATATTATTCTACTCCAGGGCACTTCCTCATTCAATACTATTTTTTATTTCATTTTACCATTATATTGCGGGGCAACCCTAAGTGGAATGAACCTCTCCTCTGTCTGGGTGCCGGGGCCTAAATGTGTGACAGTGGCCTGTTCCAGTGGTGGGTGACGTGAAGCCTGATTCTCTGCTATGACATGAAGACTTATTCTGTGCTGACATGAAGCCAGATTCTCTGTTACGCGACCTCTCTCCTCTGCCTGGGTTCCTGGGCCTAAATATGTGACAGTGGCCTGTTCCAGTGGTGGGTGACGTGAAGCCTGATTCTTTGCTATGACATGAAGACAGATTCTGCGCTGACATAAGGCCAGATTCTCTGTTACAGGACCTCTCTCCTCTGCCAGGGTGCCTGGGCCTAAATGTGTGACAGTGGCCTGTTCCAGTGGTGGGTGACGTGAAGCCTGATTCTCTGCTATGACATGAAGACTTATTCTGTGCTGACATGAAGCCAGATTCTCTGTTACGCGACCTCTCTCCTCTGCCTGGGTTCCTGGGCCTAAATATGTGACAGCGGCCTGTTCCAGTGGTGGGTGACGTGAAGCCTGATTCTTTGCTATGACATGAAGACAGATTCTGCGCTGACATAAGGCCAGATTCTCTGTTACAGGACCTCTCTCCTCTGCCTGGGTGCCTGGGCCTAAATGTGTGACAGTGGCCTGTTCCAGTGGTGGGTGACGTGAAGCCTGATTCTCTGCTATGACATGAAGACTGATTCTGTGCTGACATAAGGCCAGATTCTCTGTTACGGGACCTCTCTCCTCTGCCTGGGTGCCTGGGCCTAAATGTGTGACAGTGGCCTGTTCCAGTGGTGGGTGACGTGATGCCTGATTCTCTGCTATGACATGAAGACAGATTCTGCGCTGACATAAGGCCAGATTCTCTGTTACAGGACCTCTCTCCTCTGTCTGGGTGCCAGGGCCTAAATGTGTGACAGTGGCCTGTTCCAGTGGTGGGTGACGTGAAGCTTGATTCTCTGCTATGACATGAAGACAGTTTCTGCGCTGACATAAGGCCAGATTCTCTGTTACGGGACCGCTCTCCTCTGTCTGGGTGCCTGGGCCTAAATGTTTGACAGTGGCCTGTTCCAGTGGTGGGTGACGTGAAGCCTGATTCTCTGCTATGACATGAAGACTGATTCTGCGCTGACATAAGGCCAGATTCTCTGTTACGGGACCTCTCTCCTCTGCCTGGGTGCCTGGGCCTAAATGTGTGAAAGTGGCCTGTTCCAGTGGTGGGTGACGTGAAGCCTGATTCTCTGCTATGACATGAAGACTGATTCTGCGCTGACATAAGGCCAGATTCTCTGTTACGGGACCTCTCTCCTCTGCCTGGGTGCCTGGGCCTAAATGTGTGACAGTGGCCTGTTCCAGTGGTGGGTGACGTGAAGCCTGATTCTCTGCTATGACATGAAGACTGATTCTGCGCTGACATAAGGCCAGATTCTCTGTTATGGGACCTCTCTCCTCTGCCTGGGTGCCTGGGCCTAAATGTGTGACAGTGGCCTGTTCCAGTGGTGGGTGACGTGAAGCCTGATTCTCTGCTATGAAATGAAGACTGATTCTGTGCTGACATGAAGCCAGATTCTCTGCTATGGCATGAAGAGACTGATTCTGTGCTGACATGAAGCCAGATTCTTTGCTATGGCATGAAGAGACTGATTCTCTGCTGACGTGAAGCCAGATTCTCTGCTATGGGACCTCTGTCCAATTGATATTGGGTCATTTTTATTTTTTTTATTTTTATTTTTATTAATTTCCCTATCCACATTTGTTTGCAGGGGATTTACCTACATGTTGCTGCCTTTTGCAGCCCTCTAGCTCTTTCCTGGGCTGTTTTACAGCCTTTTTAGTGCCCAAAAGTTCGGGTCCCCATTGACTTCAATGGGGTTTGGGTTCGGGACGAAGTTCGGGTCGGGTTCGGATCCCGAACCCGAACATTTCTGGGAAGTTCGGCCGAACTTCTCGAACCCGAACATCCAGGTGTTCGCTCAACTCTACTCTTGAGCTCTCCAACCGGTATCTCACTTTGGATGAGACCTCTGCCTCCTCTTCATTCGGGGAGGAGGTAAGAAGTGGGGTACCGGGGGCGAAGGTGGGAGGGCTTCCAGGAGGCCCCGTGCCCCTCTCTGGTGTGGATGTAAGGTCCCCAGAAGAGGAGGCAAATCTGATTCCTGGAACTGAGAAAGACAGGGGGGGTACGCAAGAGGGAGCGGTGGTGACAGATGGAATGAACACCACCGTCTCTCTAAAAAGAGGACGTGCCGCCTTAGAGGATAGCCCCGGGAGGGGTAAGAAGGTTTAGCAGGAAGGAGGACATTCAGCCTAAACACCAAGTATGGCGGTACCCACTCAGCTGACACAGGCGACCATTAATGTTGCCAGCATTAAATCTGATGCGGCTCGCTATACAGCCTTTGATTTTTTCAGCCGAGTTGAAGCTGATGTTTTATTTTTGCAGGAGACCAGACTGTCAAACTTGGCAGAAGTCCACAAGGCGAAGAGAGAGTGGAGATCTGGGCCCTCCTTCTGGTCTCTTGCGGCTGAGTCATATAGCGGAGTGGCGGTTCTTTTCACCGTACAGGTAGAATGCCGACGGGTAGTTGAGCTGGAAATGGGGAGGTGTTTGATCTTGGATATCCTCATGAAGGGACAGGATCTGCGCCTGATCAATATCTATGGGCCCCAGTCCAGGTGGGACAGGAAATGTCTCTTTATGAGGATCAAGCCTTTTCTTTTTACAAGCCGGCAAGTGGTCTTTGGTGGGGACTTTAACACCATCATAAGGTTCCAAGATAGGGGAGGCACCAGAAACCCGCTGGCTTATGATAGTATAGCTTTAAATAGCATAGCTAGTGAGGCTTGTCTGGTGGATGTCCACATTAGGCACACCCCAGACCACGGGGGTTTCACTTTCTATAGAGGAGATAGGATTAGGTCTAGAATCGACAGGTTTTTTTTGAAGGAGGAGGCTACTTTCTCGCCCTTGAGGGTTGTGGAGGTAGAATTCTCCGACCACTGTCTGATTATGTTCTCTCTGAATATTTCAGAATCACCCCAAATGGGAAGAGGTTACTGGAAGCTGAATGCGGGAGTCCTGGAGGAAGCAGAGGTAAGACAATCCTTTGAGGACTTTCTTCAGAGTCAGGTAGCTTTGCTGGATCTCTGTGACACTAAGTCAGAGTGGTGGGAGATATTCAAAGACCGGGCCGCAAAATTCTTCCGCCAGCTCTCGAGCCTCAGGTCCCTGGACAGGTACCGCCTGTATCAGGGTCTGAGGAGGAAACTCGAAGATCTGGTCTCGACTGGAGGTAGCTGCGAGGATATCTCCAGGGTGAATTCTTTGCTCAAGAGGTGCCCGTATGATAGGCACACATCTTTAGTTTTTGACAGGGACTTCGGGAGGTACCGCTCGCCCGACCCCTACAGAAACTGTAAAATGTCGGTGAAGAGTAAGTTAGTGACAGGACTGGTTGACAGTACGGGTTCCCTGAACAGGTCCAGATCAGGGATCCTGGAAGTCGTCAGATCCTTTTACTCGTGCCTCTTGGGAAAGAGGGATCTGGATCGGGACAAGATGTCGGCTTTCCTGGCTGAAATCACCCCTGAGTCAGAAGCTCACCTCTCTTTTGGCGTTTTGGTGGAAGAGATCAGGAAGGAGGAAGTTATCCTGGCGGTGGAAGGGTTAGCTCTGAAGAATTCGCCTGGCCGGATGGCTTAACATCCGAGTTTTATAAGACCTTTAAGGACTCTTTATGTCCCCTCTTGACTGAGGTATTCAATGAGTGTCTATCCTCGGGCACTCTGCCTCAGTCAATGAGGAGGTCAGCCCTGATCCTCCTACCAAAGGGTAAAGATCCGAGCCGTATTGAGAACTGGCATCCCATAGCACTTCTCAATACGGACAGAAAGATTCTGGCCAAGATACTGTTTAACAGGCTGGTGAAATTTGCGCCTCAACTCCTTTCGGTGGCTCAGCATTGCTCGGTTCCAGGCCGCAGCACTTTTAGTGCTGTGCTCGGTGTCCGAGAGGCAGTGGAACAGAGTAGAGCAGGCCGCTGGAGGGAGTACATGCTGTCCTTAGATCAAGCAAAGGCATTTGATCGGGTGAACCATGAGTACCTCTGGTCGGTCCTTCTGAAGTATGGCCTGCCGGGGGGGTTTGTCGATTGGTTAAAGATCTTGTATGCGGGGGCGGAGAGTTTCCCGCTTGTGAACGGTTGGTCTGGCTGCCCTTTTGAGGTTGGGTCTGGCGTTCGCCAGGGTTGTCCTTTGAGCCCGCTTTTATACGTGTTCGCGATTGATCCCTTTCTTAAGAGGGTCAATCGTGGACCGTTGGCGGGAGTCGGGATGGAGCCGGCGGCGCCGGAAGCCACTCTGAGGTCAGTAGCGTACGCCGACGATGTCACCATTTTCGTGTCCTCGAAAGGGGAGGCGGAATATGTGATGTCTGAGGTGGATCGCTACTCGGAAGCATCCGGGTCCATGATCAACCGGGATAAGTGTGAGAGTCTCTGGCTGGGAGGGAATGATCCAGCTTTTGATCTCCCGGACACCCTCCCAGGGCCCCAGTCGTCAGCCAAAGTCCTAGGCATTCATTTCGGTCATGGGGATTATCCCACTCAAAATTGGGACCCTCAGGGAAAGGGTGCACCTGATCAAGGCTTTCCTGCTCCCTCTGCTTATCTATTTGGGCAGTGTGTGTATCTTGCCAGAGCCTCTCTGGACTCGGGTTTACAGTCTGCTCTTCCAGCTCTTATGGGGGAATAGACTGAACCTGATCAAGAGGGAGGTGACTTACCGCACAAGGAGATTAGTGGGGGTTATCTATGGTCAACCCCGTGGTGTTTCTTGTAAACACATTTGTTAAAGTAAATCTGGCGAACCTCTGGATGGAGAGGGCTTCTCCGTGGGTAGTCTCCTGCCGGGGGTGGTTTCGGCCTTTCTTCCAGGAATGGGAGACAGGAGGGCAAGTAAAGGACTTGCGTACGCCTCACGGATATCTTCCGGCTTACGCCACCCCGATTCTGAAGGTAATCCGCCGGTGGGGTTTGGAGGTAGGGGAGATCAGGACTCTGTCAAGGAGGTCCCTTGACGAGAGGGTCTTGTTGTCCCACTTCCAGAAGCCCCTGGCCCTCAAGGATTGCCCACGCCGGGATCTAGACAAGGGGTTACAGTTGCTAAATTCTGCAAGGATCCCCTTGAAGTTTTGGGACTTGGCTTGGCGCTGCTTTCACGGGAGGCTGTATGTAAGGGACAATCTGAAGTACAGGAACTCTGATGAAAGGGGTTGTCCCCGGGAGTAGTGCGGCTCCATACTGGAAAGTATGGAGCACTTCCTGCTCCAGTGTCCCTTTAATACAGAGGTGTACAAACCGGTCGGAGCTTCCATTGGCTGGCCTAGGCTAGCCAGCCTCTCCTATGCGGAGTGGGCCTATGGAGTGCTCAGAGACCTGGGCAGAAGGGACCTGTGCACATGTTTTTTAGTTATCATAGTGGTTAGGTATTACACGTGGAACGCACAGTGTTTAGTTTCAACAAGGCAGAAAGTCCACCCAGTGGATGAGGTGTGTAGGAACATTCTGGGAGACCTGGTGAAGGTACGTTCTCTCGAGTACGAAAGACTGGGTACCAGCAAGGCCTCTCTCCTCTGGAGAGGTTTTACTTTTAGTGTACCATAGCCTAGTAGTACTCTTTCTGTTGGTGGGCTGATACACTCACCCTAGATTTTTGTTTTGGATAAAGTGTATGGTTTTTGAAAGGCTTGCAAAGGCTGAACTTGGTCCTTCGGGAGTGGTTATGTGTGGTTATAGTAATGTTTATTGTATGGTATATTGTATATATTGTGTACATTATGTTGAATGATAGGGTAAGCTGGGGTTAGTTAGTTAGGTTGGGTGGGTTAGGGTGAGGGGGGGGGGACACTTACAAAGTGTGGGGAGGCCTACGGCGAAGTAGCCATATTTTCGTTTGAGTTTGATTTTATTCTGGTGTTTTATTTCAATTTCTTTGGGTTAGGTTATTTCGGCCGAACCGGCTGGGTAAGTTTTATTTTTTTTAGGTTATTTATTGTAGGTTATTTATTGTATATTGTAGGTTTGTAGTTTTATGTGTAGGTATGAATGTGTGTGAATGTGGCTGGGGCAGCTGGAATGCTGTCTATGTTTAAGTTTTGTATGTCTGTACTTGTAATTATTTATGTAACGTTTTGTAATTTTATAATAAAAAAAAGAGTTCCCATAGCAGAGATTCAGGCTTCATGTCATAGCAGAGAATCAGGCTTCATGTCATAGCAGAGAATCAGGCTTCATGTCACCCAACACTGGCCACTGTCAGATATTTTTAGGCCCCGACACCCAGACAGAGGAGAGGTTCATTCAACTTTCAGTTGCCCCGCAATATAATGGTAAAATTAAAAAAAGAGGATTGAATGAGGAAGTGCCCTGAAGTACAAGAATATATGGTTAAGGGGAGGTAGTTATAAATGTCTAATCTGCACAAGGGATGGACAGGTCCTGTGGGATCCATGCCTGGTTCATTTTTATGCACGTCAGCTTGTCCACATTGGCTGTAGACAGGCGTCTGCGTTTGTCTGTAATGACGCCCCCTGCCATGCTGAATACACGTTCAGACAAAACGCTGGCCGCCGTGCAGACCAGCACCTCCAAGGCATAAAAGGCTAGCTCTGGCCACGTGGACAATTTGGAGACCCAGAAGTTGAATGGGGCCGAACCATCAGTCAGTACGTGGAGGGGTGTGCACACGTACTGTTCCACCATGTTAGTGAAATGTTGCCTCCTGCTAACACGTTCCGTATCAGGTGGTGGTGCAGTTAGCTGTGGTGTGTTGACAAAACTTTTCCACATCTCTGCCATGCTAACCCTGCCCTCAGAGGAGCTGGCCGTGACACAGCTGTGTTGGCGACCTCTTGCTCCTCCTCTGCCTTCGCCTTGGTCTTCCACTTGTTCCCCTGTGACATTTGGGAATGCTCTCAGTAACGCGTCTATAAACGTGCGCTTGTACTCGCGCATCTTCCCATCACGCTCCAGTGCAGGAAGTAAGGTGGGCACATTGTCTTTGTACCGGGGATCCAGCAGGGTGGCAACCCAGTAGTACGCACACGTTAAAATGTGGGCAACTCTGCTGTCGTTGCGCAGGCACTGCAGCATGTAGATGATTTAAAAAGACAGGGGGCGCACCAAATAATTCAGGGAGTGCAAGGGGTGGTGCGACTGCATATAACAAATAACCTGATCCAAGAGAGAGTCAACAAGAGCCACCCCATGAATGCACATCCAACAATGAGAGAATATTAAAAATATTTAAAGTTTATTAGACACAACAACAGACACGCATAAAAAAATTGTATACAATATAGAACAAAGTGCGGTATGCAATAAGATAAATGTAACCGACACACACAGGTCCACTGGATTACCAAAAATAGATGTATGCGTTATCAACCAGCTTATACAGCAATACGATAAATCCCATAAAGCAAATGTAAGGTAAGGAAAGACCACTAAAGTTGAGGATAAGGACAGACCGACATAAGGTCAAATATCAAGAGCCAAACCTACATAGCCAGCTGGTACAGTGGACCTGGAAACATGAGAAGTGACCAACGCGTATCGCCGGAACAACCTGGCTTCCTCAGGGGTAAAGAACTGTGTGTTGGAGTGTCACATTATATAGAGTATTAAACAAGATATAATTACATTCACCTGTGCAGCCAGGATGCTGTGGGCGGTGTGGAGGCATATCCAGTAGTCAAAACCGGAAACCGGAAGTGTGGGAGTCACATGATCGGCACTGCAGCATGTAGTCGCTCATGTGTGCCAGGCTGCCCAGAGGTAAGGACAAGCTGTCCTCTGTGGGAGGCGTATCGTCATCATCCTGCGTTTCCCCCCAGCCACGCACCAGTGATGGGCCCGAGCTGCGTTGGGTGCCACCCCGCTGTGAACATGCTTCATCCTCATCCACCTCCTCCTCGTCCTCCAGTAGTGGGCCCTGTCTGGCCACATTTGTACCTGGCCTCTGCTGTTGCAAAAAAACTCCCTCTGAGTCACTTCTAAGAGACTGGCCTGAAAGTGCTAAAAATGACCTCTCTTCCTCCTCCTCCTCCTCCTGGGCCACCTCCTCTTCCATCATCGCCCTAAGTGCTTTCTCAAGGAGACATAGAAATGGGGTATTGTAACGCTGATAACGGCATCGCCACTGGCCATGTTGGTGGAGTACTCGAAACAGCGCAACAGGGCACACAGGTCTCGGATGGAGGCCCAGTCATTGGTGGTGAAGTGGTGCTTTTCCGCAGTGCGACTGACCCGTGCGTGCTGCAGCTGAAACTCCACTATGGCCTGCTGCTGCTCGCACAGTCTGTCCAGCACGTGCAAGGTGGATTTCCACCTGGTGGGCACGTCGCATGTGAGGCGGTGAGCGGGAAGGCCGAAGTTACGCTGTAGCGCAGACAGGCGAGCAGCGGCAGGATGTGAACGCCAGAAGCGCGCACAGACGGACCGCACTTTATGCAGCAGCTCTGACATGTCGGGGAAGTTGTGAATGAACTTCTGCACCACCAAATTCAGCACATGCGTCAGGCAAGGGATGTGCGTCAAACCGGCTAGTCCCAGAGCTGCGACGAGATTTCGCCCATTATCGCACACCACCAGGCCGGGCTTGAGGCTCGCCAGCAGCAACCGCTCGTCGGTCTGTTGTTCAATACCCCGCCACAACTCCTGCGCGTTGTGGGGCCTGTCCCCCAAACATATGAGTTTCAGAACGGCCTGCTGACGTTTACCCCGGGCTGTGCTGAAGTTGGTGGTGAAGGTGTGTGGCTGACTGGATGAGCAGGTGGAAGAAGAGGAGGAGGAAGCAGAGGAGGAGGCTACAGGAGGCAAAGAATGTTGCCCTGCGATCCTTGGCGGCGGAAGGACGTGCGCCAAACAGCTCTCCGCCTGGGGCCCAGCCGCCACTACATTTACCCAGTGTGCAGTTGGGGAGATATAGCGTCCCTGGCCGTGCTTACTGGTCCACGTATCTGTGGTTAGGTGGACCTTGCCACAGATGGCGTTCTGCAGTGCACACTTGATTTTATCGGATACTTGGTTGTGCAGGGAAGGCACGGATCTCTTGGAGAAGTAGTGGCGGCTGGGAACAACATACTGTGGGACAGCAAGCGACATGAGCTGTTTGAAGCTGTCTGTGTCCACCAGTCTGAATGACGGCATTTCATAGGCCAGTAGTATAGAAATGCTGGCATTCAGGGCCAGGGATCAAGGGTGGCTAGGTGGGAATTTACGCTTTCTCTCAAATGTTTGTGAGATGGAGAGCTGAACGCTGCCGTGTGACATGGTTGAGATGCTTGGTGACGCAGGTGGTGGTGTTGGTGCTACATCCTCTGTTTGCTGGGCGGCAGGTGCCAACGTTCCTCCAGAGGCGGAGGAAGAGGCCGAGGCAGCAGCAGAAGAGGTAGCAGGGGGAGCCTGAGTGAGTTCCTTGTTTTTAAGGTGTTTACTCCACTGCAGTTCATGCTTTGCATGCAGGTGCCTGGTCATGCAGGTTGTGCTAAGGTTCAGAACGTTAATGCCTCGCTTCAGGCTCTGATGGCACAGCGTGCAAATCACTCGGGTCTTGTCGTCAGCACATTGTTTGAAGAACTGCCACGCCAGGGAACTCATTGAAGCTGCCTTTGGGGTGCTTCATTCCATGTGGGGTCTAGGACCTCATCGTCCCCTGCATCGTCTTCCACCCAGTCTTCCTCCCTGACCTCCTGTTTAGTCTGCACACTGCAGAAAGACGCAGCAGTTGGCACCTGTGTTTCATCATCAGAGACGTGCTGAGGTGGTATTCCCATGTCCTCATCATCAGGAAATAAAAGTGGTTATGCGTCAGTGCATTCTATGTCTTCCACCGCTGGGGAAGGGCTAGGTGGATGCCCTTGGGAAACCCTGCCAGCAGAGTCTTCAAACAGCATAAGAGACTGCTGCATAAGTTGAGGCTCAGATAGTTTCCCTGATATGCATGGGGGTGATGTGACAGACTGATGGGCTTGTTTTTCAGGCGCCATCTGTGCGCTTTCTGCAAAAGACTGGGTGGGAGATAATGTGAACATGCTGGATCCACTATCGGCCACCCAATTGACTAATGCCTGTACCTGCTCAGGCCTTACCATCCTTAGAACGGCATTGGGCCCCACCAAATATCGCTGTAAATTCTGGCGTCTACTGGGACCTGAGGTAGTTGGTACACTAGGACGTGTGGCTGTGGCAGAACGGCCACGTCCTCTCCCAGCACCAGAGGGTCCACTAACACCACCACGACCATGTCCGCGTCCCTTACTAGATGTTTTCCTCATTGTTACCGTTCACCACAATAAGAAAAAAATTATTTGGCCCAATGTATTGAATTCAAATTCAGGCCTTTTTTTGCAGGCACCTAACACTATCTGGCTATGTACTTAGGTACCGTATTACACTAATACAGGCACAGCAGTAACCACAGATTTAGCTGAATATAAATTGTAGGCCTAGTATTTAGGCGGTGGATGACAGGTATACGTTTACGGACAGAATTTGACTTGGAGATGCGCGGTAACGTTTGAAGTTATTGAGAATGACCCTATTCGCACCTTCAATCTAATATACCCTTTTATGGATAGATTTAAACTTGGCCTGATACAGTAGAAAACAATTGTTTAGGGAATTGCTAAGTTGGGAATTGTATTCAACCCAGAACAAAAACTGTGCTTCGGCAGACAGCAGACAGTATTACAATTGGCTAGCCACAGCTGAAACACCAGATTTAGGGTACTGCTATTTTGGCAATTGTATTTTACCCCTCAATAAAATAGCAAGCACAGCCAAGCCCCTGATGTAGGATATAGCAAAAAAAAAAAAAAAAAAAAACACTATTGATGGTTAAAAATGGACTTGGTGGCAGCTTGTGCTGGCGCACCACAAGACACAAAATGGCCGCCGATCACCCCAGAAAAAAGTGACTGAAAAACGCTCTGGGCAGCCTTAAAACAGTGAGCAATTGAATAGCAGAGGTTGTATGATACACAGCTGTACATCGATCACTTCAGTAAGTAAATCACTGCCTAATCTCTCCCTAACAGCAGCACTGCATCCTATCCCTACACTGATCAGAGCAGAGTGACGTGCGGCGCTATGTGACTCCAGCTTATATAGAGGCTGGGTCACATGCTGCACTGGCCAGTCACAGCCATGCCAATAGTAGGCATGGCTGTGATGTCCTCTTGGGACAAGTAGTATGACACTTGTTGATTGGTTGCTTTGCAGCCTTTCAAAAAGCGCCAAGAAAGCGCCAAACACCGAACCCAGACTTTTACAAAAATGTTCGGGTTCGGGTCCGTGTCACGAACACCCCAAAATTCGGTATAAACCCGAACTATACAGTTGGGGTTCGCTCATCCCTAGTTATTAGTAACTACATATATGAAAATTGAAATTAGGTTCTAAATGTGACAGTTATCCTTTAACCACCTCAGCTCCCATAGCTTCAACCCCCTTAATGACCAGACCACTTTTTACGACTGCTGGTATCCAGGGAAACAGGGGAGGGGGTATCACCTTTAACTCACCCTTGGCCCCTTTACCCAACCTTGACCCATAACAAAAGACACCGACAACTGTATCATTTTATTGCTGGATGGTGATCGGCCACAGCTTCTTTATTAAAGCGGCAAACCTTAATAAACCATAATATCGGAACGGTATGCCAAAGGCTGGACTCCCAGCAGGCAAGTTAAACCGTAATCATCAGAGCGGTCTGCCAACCGCTGGACTCCCAGCGGGCAGTTACTCCATCTGCTACCACTATATCTCCGCTGTACTCAAATGCCGTCAGCTGTGACTTCATAAACTCGACCAAAATTCGCAGCTCTCCAAAGCCGTAATCATCGGACCAATATCCAAAACCGCTGGACTCCCAGCAGGGTCTCCTAAGAATAGAAAAAACCAAACACAATAACCAAGTATCCATAAGTGATCAGAACCGTGCACCTCGACCCGCCTCCCAAGAATAACCGCAAAGGGAGGGAGGGCCAATCTGCTTCCACTTGCAAGAGGAAGTGACCAGGACAGAGAGGAGGTATATGTGACCTTCAGGATTTCCTGCACCGCCCCCATTCTGTCTAAGGAGGATCCCCAGGGATTAACCCTCAATGACCCTAATCTGCAACCTACTTAACCATTACTGAGACGGGGCCAGATTCCTAAATGCACCTAAGGCGAAAAGGGGGGAAGGGGGAGGACCATCAGTCCCTAAGCACCCTCCCTATACAGTCAGGCGCTTTCCAGACTGCTGGTATCCAGGGAAACAGGGGAGGGGGTACCACCTTTAAAGGGTTTCTGTCACCCCACAAAACTCCTTTTTTTTTTTGGGATAGTTAGATTCCTCATAGCGCGATATAGGAGAATATAATAGTCTTACTTACTTTCATGCGGCCGATTCTTTATAAAACTTTGTTTTATAATATGTAAATGAGGGCTCTACCAGCAAGTAGGGAGTCTACTTGCTGGTAGCCGCAGCAGAAAACCGCCCCCTCGCCGTGTTGATTGACAGGGCCAGCCGTGATCTCCTCCTCCGGCCGGCCCTGTCAGTAATTCAAAAATCGCGCGCCTCTGGTCATTCGGCGCAGGCGCTCTGAGATGAGGAGGCTAGTCTCCTCAGCACTCCCTCAGTGCGCCTGCGCCGATGACGTCTTCTCTTTCGGTGATGTCATCGGCGCAGGCGAATGACCAGAGGCGCGCGATTTTTGAATTACTGACAGGGCCGGCCGGAGGAGGAGATCACGGCTGGCCCTGTCAATCAACACGGCGAGGGGGCGGTTTTCTGCTGCGGCTACCAGCAAGTAGACGCCCTACTTGCTGGTAGAGCCCTCATTTACATATTATAAAACTTTGTTTTATAAAGAATCGGCCGCATGAAAGTAAGTAAGACTATTATATTCTCCTATATCGCGCTATGAGGAATCTAACTATCAAAAAAAAAAAAAAATGAGTTTTGTGGGGTGACAGAAACCCTTTGAAGGGCTTCTGTCAGCCCACTAAACAGTTTTTTTTTTTTTGGTTACTAATAATCCCTACACTGCGGTCTCTGCATACATAAGCAAAATAATGATTTTCGTTCAGTAGAATTTGCTAAAAAAATCGATTTTTAAAATATGCAAATTACCTTGCTACCAGCAAGTAGGGCGGCTACTTGCTGGTAGCAGCCGCATCCTCCGATCGAAATGACGCCCCCTCGGCATTGTGATTGACAGGGCCAGGGAACGGAATCATTCTCTGCTGGCTCTGTTAGAATTTCAAATCTCGCGCCTGCGCCGTACATGTCTTCAATCGGCGCAGGCGCATTGAGAGGCGGCCGCTGGCTCGACCGCTCCATCCTCAATGCGCCTGCGCCGGTGACGTCATCGCATACACCCGGAAGAGAAGACGCCGGCATCGCTGGAAGGAGGCGGAGAGTCTGGATGACGTCGCTGGATGCTCGAATCAGGTAAGTATGTAGGTAATAAGCATGCTGCCACAAAAACCACCAACTGAGAATAAAAAATAATAAATGATTTTATAAAGAGTACAATTATTAACACTATACCACCAACGAATATGAATAATAAGCACCTACTCAATAAATATACAGATGCTTATATATGACACATATATAAATATCTGTATATATCTGTCAAATAGTAAATATATATATATATATATATATATATATATATATATATACATATATACACACAGGGTGGGCCATTTATATGGATACACCTTAATAAAATGGGAATGGTTGGTGATATTAACTTCCTGTTTGTGGCACATTAGTATATGTGAGGGGGGAAACTTTTCAAGATGGGTGGTGACCATGGCAGCCATTTTGAAGTCGGCCATTTTGAATCCAACTTTTGTTTTTTCAATAGGAAGAGGGTCATTTGACACATCACATCATCTGAAGGCAATCGTCTATGCTGTGAAGATACGAGATGTGCAGCACCTGAAACTACGGATACTGGAAGCCTCTGCTTGCATTTCTCCTGCGGTGTTGCTATCAGTGTGTGAAGAGTGGGAGAAGAGGGTTGCATTGACAATCCAACACAATGGGCAGCCCATTGAACACATTTTATAAGTGGTCAGAAACTTGTAAATAACTCATGAAAGAATAAAGTCACGTTAAAACCAAGCACACCATTGTTTTTCTTGTGAAATTCCCAATAAGTTTGATGTGTCACATGACCCTCTTCCTATTGAAAAAACAAAAGTTGGATTCAAAATGGCCGACTTCAAAATGGCCGCCATGGTCACCACCCATCTTGAAAAGTTTCTCCCCTCACATATACTAATGTGCCACAAACAGGAAGTTAATATCACCAACCATTCCCATTTTATTAAGGTGTATCCATATAAATGGCCCACCCTGTATATATATATATATTGTGGAGATTAGCTGTACAAATGGTAGGCAGTCGGCAGGATTGGATGCAACATAAGGGTTTTATTGGAAAAAACACAACTCAAATTTGGTCCAACAGGATGGCTTGGCTTCAGCCCATCAAAGTTCAGTCACATAAAGCACTTATCTTCAGCCCTCATGTGTCATATAACAGTTCAATTGTTAAACAGGCAAAATACAGGAGTCACCTTTGTGCAGAATCTTGTCTTTTCCCTTCTCAGGAACACTGTGGAGAGGAATGCTCCTAAGTCCTCTGCAGACCAACACCAAACACATACTGACAGTGTGTCTTTTAAATTAGCTTCCAGCTGGGTGAGGTGGTAACACAGGAGATGGAGTATGGGAGTGACCTTCCCACCCAAACTCTTCAGTCACTCCTAAATCCCGGACCCAAATTCCAGCTACCACAAACTCAGCAATCTAACATCACTGGTTGCCATTTACCTCCAGGATTTACATCACTGAGAGCAGCAGCCTCAGTGACACATACTTGCCATCAATAACCTTACCCTTTAGATGCTTACAATATATATATATATATATATATATATATATATATACACATAGAGTAATTCCAATATATTATCATAAATATATATATAGAAAGAGTCGTGCTAGATAGTCACAGATGGACAGGCAGACATGGACACGTAGAGATGGACAGGCAGAGATGGACGATCAGAGATGGACACGCAGACATGGAGATGCAGACATGGAGATGCAGACATGGAGACGCAGAGATGGACAGGCATACATGGACAGGCAGACATGGACACGCAGACATGGACACGCAGACATGACATGGACACGCAGAGATGGACAGGCAGAGATGGACAGGCAGAGATGGACAGGCAGACATGGAGACGCAGAGATGGACAGGCAGACATGGACAGGCAGACATGGACGATCAGAGATGGACACGCAGAGATGGAGACGCATACATGGACAGGCAGACATGGACAGGCAGACATGGACACGCAGAGATGGACAGGCGGACATGATATGGACACGGGGAGATGGACAGGCAGAGATGGACAGGCAGACATGGAGACGCAGAGATGGACTGGCAGATATGGACAGGCAGACATGGACGATCAGAGATGGACACGCAGACATGGAGTTGCAGAGATGGAGACGCAGAGATGGACAGGCAGAGATGGACAGGCAGAGATGGACAGGCGTACATGACATGGACACGGGGAGATGGACAGGCAGAGATGGACACGCAGACATGGAGTCGCAGAGATGGACACGCAGAGATGGACACGCAGAGATGGACACGCAGAGATGGAGAGGCAGAGATGGACAGGCAGAGATGGACAGGCAGAGATGGACAGGCAGAGATGGACAGGCAGAGATGGACACGGAGAGATGGACACGCAGACATGGACACGTAGAGATGGAGACGCAGACATGGACAGGCAGAGATGGACAGGCAGACATGGACAGGCAGAGATGGACAGGCAGAGATGGACAGGCAGACATGGACACGGAGAGATGGACACGCAGACATGGACACGTAGAGATGGAGACGCAGACATGGACAGGCAGAGATGGACAGGCAGACATGGACAGGCAGAGATGGACAGGCAGAGATGGACAGGCAGACATGGACATGGAGAGATGGACACGCAGAGATGGACACGCAGAGATGGACACGCAGAGATGGACACGCAGACATGTCCGCCTGTCCATGTCTGCGTGTCCATCTCTGCCTGTCCATGTGTGCGTGTCCATGTCTGCGTATCCATCTCTGCGTGTCCATGTCTGCCTGTCCATCTCTGCGTCTCCATCTCTGCGTTTCCATGTCTGCGTGTCCATCTCTGATCGTCCATTTCTGCCTGTCCATGTCTGCCTGTCAATCTCTGCGTCTCCATGTCTGCCTGTCCATCTCTGACTGTCCATCTCTGACTGTCCATCACGACTCTTTCTATATATATATTTATGATAATATATTGGAATTACTCTATGTATATATATATATATATATATATGTGGTTAAGGCTGCCGGGCAGCCTGTATTTGTGGGAGGAGCAGAGGCCACACCCCCTCTGCCCTTATAAACTCGGCGGGAGTTACAGACGGGACGTGCAGCCAGTTACCTGGATCGTCCGGTCACGTCTGGTTCCTGCACGTCCCGCGCCTTCAATCCTCGAGCCGGGTAAGTATGGGATCGGCTTCTCCTCGTCTCAGGTAAGCTATATCCGTTGCCTGTTCCAGGTCGGATTCTTACCTCGGTGCGGGGGGCGGCATACGGCGGTGCAAGGCTCATCACCATGGGGACGGCACATCCACGCGGGGGGGTTGGGGGCTGGAGCTCCGCTCACCTCCTGGTCCAGCCCGGCCGGCACTGTCAGCCGAGGGCGTGTGTGTGTTCCGGGGGGCGGCCGAGGATGCCGGTTGCTAGGCACGCCGGCGGTGCCGCCCCTGGTAACGCGCTCTTTGGTTTCTCAAACCCGCCGGGGGTCATGGTGGATGGCAGTAGCGCATGTAGGCCAGCGCGTGCTGTTCCTAGGCACGTGGCTGGTTTCCATGGGAACTGGACAAACTGTTTAAGCCTGTTGAGCTGAGGCATGTGTAATAACAGGCGGCAAACGCTGGTTTTGAAATGTAAGAATTCACGGTAATTGTGGCTTTGATGTTTGCCTTATATTGCTCCCCACACCTCAAGTCAATACCAGTCACAAGGTTCATTTGTATATGGTGCTGCGAATAACTGCCTGCACGCCACATAACAAGCCTTACAACTATGGCAGTGTCTTCAATCATGTAGCCGTGCAGTGTGGAGCAATATATATAAATCTTCTGTGACGGGTGTTGCTTCTTACGGATCAATATCACAGGACACAAATGCCACCACTGAGGGCATGCACTTTGGGGTCTTCATACCTAGGTCTGTGTTGTGGCAACAGCTAACTTTTAATGTGCGAGAATTGCGGGGTACAAGCAATTATTATGGGGAACTATTATGTCTAGGTTTGGCTTGCATAGACAGTAGCCCCAAACGTGTTTCACTGTCTACCTACATTTAGGAGGGTGTTGGTGCACCTTTCACATAGATCGCTATTTAATTCCCTGACTGGGGGTGTCATTTAGGATTACCCTAATTTAGGTATCTTCTACTTGCCCTGCTCTGGAGCGGTGTGATGGGCTTTCTGTGCGGGAGCAGCAGTGCCGATGTCTGTTTATTAAAAAAAAAAAAAAAAAAAAGGCAAAAAATATTTAATTTATTGTACATTTACATTGCTGTCATGCATCATCATATTGCAGAGTTTTCGTCTGATCAAGTATCTGACGCTCCATTCCGTTCCAAGGATTCCGTACTTGCAGTAGGTGGTATGTCCTGTTATATGGTTATGATATGTGTCACGGGGGTTGGCCGCAGGCACATTTTCACGTCCCGTATGTTATATCCGTGGCATGGCTTTAAAACGTTCAGGCGCTATTCTGTCGCCCTCCCCGGTGGCACAGGATTCTGCCTGGAACGTCCAGGTTGTCACTTGTCTACTATGGTACGTCGGCTTGAAGTGTTCAGGCATCGTGGCGTCCGCCACTCCGGTGGCATGTAGTCCTGCCTGGAACTCCAGGTTGTCGCTTTGTTTATTGTGGTACGTCTGCTTGAAGCGTTCAGGCTTTGTAGCGTCCGCCGCATCAGTGGCATGTGGTCCTACCTGAAACTCAAGGTTGTCATTTTTTCCTTATTGTGGTATGTCTGCCTGAAGCGTACAGGCAATGTTACGTCCGCCACTTCGTGGCACGGTGTCCTGCCTGGATGTCCAGGGTGTCTTGTCATCTCATGTGGTACGTCCGCTTAAAGCGTTTAAGCATTATATTGGTCACTCCTGTGACAGGTGGTCCTGCCTGGAACGTCCAGGTTGCCATACTCGTCTCCTGTTGCACGTCTGCTTGAAACGTTCAGGCAAAGTATGTCTGCCACGCCGGTGGCACGGGGTCCTGCCTGGTACGTCAAGGTTGTCATGTCATCTCCTGTTACACGTCTGCTTGAAACGTTCAGGCAAAGTATGTCCACCACCCCGGTGGCACGTGATCCTACCTGGTACGTCCAGGTTCTCTTACTCGTTTTTGTTGCACGTCTGTCTGAAGCGTTCAGGCAATGTCGCGTCAGCCGCCCCGGCGGCATGGTGTCCTGTCTAAGTACGTCCAAGGGGTCATTTTCACCAATCTTGCACACATTTCACCCATAGCAGCATGCATGATTCAGCAGCACGCCCGGGGGGCATGTCATCCTGGTTATTGGATCTTCTGTCCTCATCATGGTGGCCTAGAAACCTTTAGGCCATGTTTCTCGTTTACCCTTAGGGGCAGGGGTACGTCCTGATGCCCCAGGTGGGTTATTCCCAGTGCATTTAGATTGTCATTTTTTGTTCTTGTTTATACGGCGGCACGTTGGGGTCTCGGTGCCTTCGGTTTCCCATTAACAAAACCTCCACCTCGGTCGGTGGCAAGGGCCTCCAGTACGGTATCGTTACCATTTTTTCATCAAATTCCGTTACCAGGTGAGTATCAGTTCAGGTCCATCAGGCCGTCCATAATCTAGGGGCGGTCTTTTCTGGTAGAGGCCAAAAAAGGGGAGGGGCCATCGGGATGTCCAAGACACGCCTGGGTCGGTACTAGTAACAAAGGTTTTGTCCTCAGGTGATATCCAGGGCGTAGAGTGTTACAGCGTGGTCAACATGTCCCAGGCCTCAGACATCGACGATGCCTCGTCCATCTCCGGGTCCGTGGTTTCCGGTCTGGCTGGTCATGGATCCCTGAGGAACTGGACAATTCCGAAGCTGGTGGCCGAATTGAATAGAAGGGGCATCAGTCACCCGGCTTCAGCCAGGAAGGCCGAACTTTATAGGCTGCTGGTATCTAGCCCGGGCCCATCCAGCGAGCAGCTGGCAGTACCTACTGTCCAGGCATCGCTGGCTCAGTTGAATGCCACTATGGGGAGTCTGGCTGCCTCTGTAGCAGACATCCAGCACAGGGTCATGGAGCTGGAGTCCAGGGCCTCCACCTCGTCGCAGTCGGTGTCGCCCGTGACGGCGGTGTCAGGGCCAGTGGCAGGTTCTCCAGGTATGTCGGCTACTCCGCTGGCTATTGTCCCAGCTCATTTTGTGGCGGAAAATATCAGGAGGGATATACTGGCAGGCAAAGAGGTTAACTTGGCATCTATTCTCATAGCATCCCATGATGCTAGCGAGCATAGAACCATTGATTGCGGGGAGGTGTCAGTAGTGATGAAGTCCAAAGATGCCCGACTGAATCGCAAACTGTCCATACCAGAGTTTGTGCTCGCGTTCAGTTTGTTCAGGGACGTCATCTGCTCGGCACAGCCCAATAGGAGGGAGGAGCTGGACGCATATCTATATCAGATCACCGACTTGGGCCACAAGTATGGGGGCTCGGCATTTTACGATTACCATCGGTCCTTCGTGGCTAAAGCCGCAGCCTCCCTAGCACAGTTTCAATTCATGACCAATTGGGCTGTGCTAGACATGGAGCTCTTCTGCAGGCATTTTGCAGGGCTCCGAGCCCCCACTTGTGGTTCATGCTAGTCCATTTTTCATGACACGGTATGGTGCCCCAACGAGGCGGCCTCCCATCCAGATAGGGCCCTGCCAGGTACATCAGGAGTCACCAGGGGTCCGGCCCTCATGGACAAGTTTGGTAGGCCGATTGTGTATCTGGGCAAAAGCCAGATATGTAATAATTTTAACTTCGGTCACTGCATGTTCAGTGGGTGCAGGGCCCTCCACGTGTGCACAGTCTGCTTTCGTGCACATCCAAGGTCCACCTGTCCTAAAAAGGCATCTAAACAGGCATGACTGACCGACATCAACGTTGATCTCCTGGGGGCACTCCTAGAAGGGCATGGTGATCAACAGTTTGTGGTGCATCTGCTTACGGGTCTGTCACAGGGGTTCCATACGGGGTTGGTGGCCCTTCCACATGTCAACTGGGAGTGTGAGAATCTCCTCTCTGCCAGACAGGATCCAGTGGCTGTGCAAGCGGCGATTTCCTTGGAGCTGGAAAAAGGGTTCCTCATCGGTCCGTTTGATTCTATCCCCTTTGAGGTATGGAGGGTTAACCCCATTGGAGTGGTGGCTAAGAAGGACTCAAATAAAAAAAGACTTATCTATGATCTCTCGGCTCCTCATTCCTCTCACATACCCAGTATCAACTCCCTCATACCATCGGAAGAGTTTAGTATGAAGTACTCCTCTATCGATAAGGCGATTCAGTTTATTCTCAAGGCGGGCAGGGGGGCCTGGTTGTCCAAGACGGATATTGCGGACGCCTTCAAACTGCTTCCGATCCATCCGCAACTGTGGCAATACTACGGCATCAAGTGGGCAGGCAGGTACTACTTTGCCAATCGCCTAACGTTTGGCTCTAAAAGCAGCCCATGGCTGTTTGACCGTCTGGCCCAGGCCATGCACTGGATCCTGGTCGAACATGGGCAGGCGCCCATGTGCATACATTACCTGGACGACTTCCTGCTGGTGGAACACCCTGCCCAGCAGCCCTCCAGCTTATCCTCTCTGCTGGAATTATTCTCGGCACTCCAGGTTCCTGTCGCCTCGGGGAAGACGGTAGGTCCTTCCAAGACGATCACCTTCCTGGGGGTCATCCTGGACTCAGTGAGGTTGGAAGCAAGGCTCCCCGAGGAGAAGTTGCAGCAGATACGGTTAGCCATCCTGGAGGCGTCCAAGGCATGCGTACTGACCAAGACGAACCTCCATTCGTTGCTGGGCCGGCTGAACTTCGCCATGAGGGTCATGCCCCAGGGACGTACCTTTGTTTCTCGGCTCTTGCTGCTCCTGCCATCAGCCCCAGAGCAAGACAGTATTATTCGGTTGGACCAAGAGGCCATGGCGGACCTGTCCATGTGGAATACATTTATGTCTTCATGGAATGGGGTAAGGTTGTTCATTCCCCCGCGGAACCCATCCTCTCCCACGGTTTATTCAGATGCAGCCGCATCCAAGGGCTTTGCAGCCATATTTGGCAATCACTGGCTGGCCGGTGCCTGGCCGTCCCAGATCACGGTGGACAGGGAGGCTCTTAGGTCATCCCCCCTGTTGGAGTTATATCCTTTGGTAGCAGCAGCCCATGTATGGGGCCACGAATGGTCAGACTCGAGGGTGTTGTTTATCACTGATAGTCAGGACTTGGTGGACATCATCCGTAGTGGCAGAGCGAAATCCCCTAAGATCATGACCCTCATGCGCAGGTTGGTGTGGCTGTCCATGGTGCATAATTTTTGCTTTGAGTGCTCCCACATTCAGGGTTCCATGAATACGGCTGCGGATGCGCTGTCCCGGTTTAACGTTAATGTCTTTTTTCAGATTATGCCGCATGCAGACGCAGCCGGGGCGGGCATTCCAGCTTACAGCGACCTGGTGTGGGATTAACGGCTTTGATCAGGACAGCTAAAGATCTCTTGCACCAGAGCCTTTCTGAGAACACGGTCAGAAATTATCGCACGGGCTGGAACCTTTATAAGGAGTTTGCAAAGAGTCATCCACAAGGCAACGTGGATGACGTGTCATTCGTGATGGCATTTATCGCGCATTGTCATGCCAACCTCAGTCTCGCGCACAACACCATCCGCCTTTACTTGGCAGGAATTCAACATCAATTCACATTGAACAACCCTGCCCGAGTATCTTTTTTCACATAACAGGCCATCAAGGCCACGCTCCGGGGCATTGAGAAAGCCGGTACAAGTAGGCCAGTGGTCCGTCAACCCATGTCCGGCTCCTTGTTTTGGCAGTTGTCCTTGGCTCTGGATGGTAATCCTTTTGGGCCTTTGGTTAGCACCGTCATTAAAGCCTCCCTATACCTGGGGTTTTACGGGTTCCTCTGGCCGGGGGAATTCACCACTGCCGTCCGGAACAGCCATCATCTCCAGAAGCAGCACTTGACCTGGCATCACGACCATTTTATACTGAGCATCCTGTCTACCAAGACCGCTCAAACAGGACCTCCAACGCTGGTGAGGTTTTACCCCTCGCACAACGACTGGTGCCCGGTCAATGCGCTGCAGCAGTTGTCTGCAGGGTTGCAGGCTGCTGCCCCAGATAGTCCTCTACTTCCCTTTAAGGGGGGTCCCTTGTCCACGTCTCAGTTCATGTCCCATGTCCGCTCCTTGGTTGCAGGGTTGGGTCAGGATCCCAAGGCCATCTCGGGCCACTCCTTTCGCATTGGGGCGGCCTCAGCCGCTTCTAGGCACAAGATACCACCGCATGTCATCAGGAGTATGGGGCGGTGGAAATCGTCCTGTTTCTCCAGATATGTACCAAACCCTCAATCCGAGATTCGCGATGCATTCTGTTCACTTTCACTGTAATGCTACAATAAAGTGTTTAACAGTATGTTTATGTCTCCATTTTTGGCCCCTTTTAGGCCTACCCTCGCTCCGGGCTCCCGGCATTAACCAGCCTTCGGTAAGCTCTGTGTAGTACGTTCAAGGGCCGTCGCCCTGACCACAAGTGGTTAAGGCTGCCGGGCAGCCTGTATTTGTGGGAGGGGCAGAGGCCACACCCCCTCTGCCCTTATAAACTCAGCGGGAGTTACAGACGGGACGTGCAGCCAGTTACCCCTCCCTCCCGTCCCTTTTTTCTCTTCAGTTCTATTGGGGTAGGCCCCCTTTTAGGCCTACCCTCGCTCCGGGCTCCCGGCATTAACCAGCCTTCGGTAAGCTCCGTGTAGTACGTTCAAGGGCCGTCGCCCTGACCACAAATATATATATATATATATATATATATATTTATGGGCAGGGCTGAATGCGTCTTGGATGTGGGTAAGGCATGCCGAACCTGAACTATGGCTGAGTTGTGCCAGGAGCCACGGGCGTGGGTAAGCCTGGAGAGGGAGTACCCTATTGGAGTGTGTGAAAAAAGGGGTGGGAGGGAGGGGTAAGTAAGACACACCACCTGAGGGAAGGAATTGGCAGGTATATATAGGGAGCCAACGCCCTGCCCACAAATACAGGCTGAAATCAGCCTTAATACTTATGGGCAGGGCTGAATTCGTCTTGGACGTGGGTAAGGCATGCCGAACCTGAACTATGGCTGAGTTGTGCCAGGAGCCACGGGCGTGGGTAAGCCTGGAGAGGGCGTACCCTATTGGAGTGTGTGAAAAAAGGGGTGGGAGGGAGGGGTAAGTAAGACACACCACCTGAGGGAAGGAATTGGCAGGTATATATAGGGAGCCAACGCCCTGCCCACAAATACAGGCTGAAATCAGCCTTAATACTTATGGGCAGGGCTGAATGCGTCTTGGACGTGGGTAAGGCATGCCGAACCTGAACTATGGCTGAGTTGTGCCAGGAGCCACGGGCGTGGGTAAGCCTGGAGAGGGCAAAAAGACAAGTACACTATGTTGTCTAAACCGGTTTATTCATATACTTCCAACTCGCATGACCTATAACGCCAATGACTGAAAAGCCTGGGATATTTCCCTGTGTGGGTTTGGAATGCATCTAATATAACAAGATGATCTCCAGCGCCCCATGGAACGAATGACATGAGCAGGGACTTGGTGTTTCGACGCTGACGAAGCCGCTCCGATGCGGAACGAGTGACCCGAGATGACTCCTGGGTCATACCCAAGGCCTGCTGCCAGAGAACGGATATGGGACGTGAATTGGTTTGAAGAGAGGGGTTTGTCTTTGAAGGGCAGGAGAGGACTGTTAGGAGGCGCTGTCTGTAACAGGGATAATAATTTGTTGAGGATCCGAACTGGGCACCAGTTATTTTGGGTAGGGAAATATTTAATCTCCGTGGGTGGCCCTGCTTGGTTTGTTTTGGTCAGTGGAAGGCTGAGTACGAAATAGTCATTATGCCACGACAGCTGTTCTTTGCGGAGACAGCCATGTCCCGGAGAGCTGCCGGTGAATTCTCCTGGCCGGAGGAAGCCGTAAAAACTTAAAAACATGGCTGCTTGTATTACCGTGCTGGTCAAGGGCCCAAAAGGACAGCAATCTAGGGCAGAAGACAAATCCCTGAATAGCTTGCTGGACACCGGTTGTCTACGGGTGGGAGCCTGTTTTGCATTTTTTTGTATTCCCCTGAGGGCCGCCTTGATTGCCTGGTTTGAAAGAATAGAAGATCGACCCGGATTACTGAGCATGAAGTGATGTTGGAGGCCCGCTAGGTATAATTTGATGGTATTATAAGAGAGTTTAAGTTGGGAATAACAGATAGCTATGAACGCCAGCAAGTATGATGTTTCGTCACGGCCGCCCTGAGGGTAAAGGAGTGTAAAACTATCAAACGCTTTCAACCCAGCTCTGTAATTCCTGGCCGTATTTGGGGCTAATGATTGACTTATGAGGTGTTTTGCTGTCGAAATCAAAGACTCTAGCCCATCACTAGAGTGTTGTGTGTCGGGATTGAGGCTCCCGTGGGGTCCGCGTCGGGCATCTCCTTGCAGGACTTTTAGCCTACTTTGAGAATGATAGTGGCCGGAGACACTTCTAGGAATCTGAGGGAAAACATTTAAGTAAACTGAATAACGTAGCCGTGAGAAAAGCATGGGGAACGTGAAACCGGAAGGCTCCTAAAAGCCGAGCCTGGACAGACTAGAACGGGGTGTGGCGAACCCAATATGACATATGACGTGGATACAGCAGTGGCTAACTTGGAGGTCCTGTTGTCACTCAACATTTAGCTCATCCTAGGGGTAACCCGGACAGGACAAATGGTGTGACATGTTATCAGTGGTAGCTGAACCTGGACGATCCAGGTGACATACTACATTAAACATGGCCATGATGATCCAGGTGACATACTACATTAAACATGGCCTGGACGATCCAGGTGACATACGACATTAAACATGGCCTGGACGATCCAGGTGACATAGTACATTAAACATGGCCTGGACAATCCAGGTGACATACTACATTAAACATGGCCTGGACGATCCAGGTGACATACTACATTAAACATGGCCTGGACGATCCAGGTGACATACTACATTAAACATGGCCTGGACGATCCAGGTGACATACTACATTAAACATGGCCTGGACGATCCAGGTGACATGTGGTAGGCAATTAAGAGTGCCGCATTTGTGTGAGGGGATGCGGGGCGTTCACTATTTAAACCTGGCCCTCCTCCCCCCACTTGTCGGTTCGAACGATTTCGAATCGGCTTGTGGGTTGGTGCCAGAGAAGGGCATGCGTCACTGGAGGATCGGGGGATCGGCTGCGTCGGGCTCGTCGCTACGGTGATTAGGTAGGCAGGGTGGCTTGCACACCCGTCTCGCTATGTATAACATGTGGGGCTGCCGAGCGTGCCGCCGATCCCCAGCTGCGCTGGAGACTGCCCGCACTCCCGATCGCTTCCGGCACCCCGAGACAGGCACCCCGATCCGCTCCAGGCCCTGCGCTAAGCACCCCCGCTCCCACATGCAGCGTCCCCCAGGCAGGCACCCCTCACCTGTGGCTCAGCAGCGACGGGTCACGACGTCCGCTCGCATACCCTGAGCATCGGTCACGCCGGCCGTCGGCTCCACGACGCAGCGTTATATATCACTCACTCCCGTATCAGAACGTTCCGCCGTAGAGGAAAACGCCGTCCGCTCACACAGGGATCTATTCATTAGCTGCAATCAGTAAGCGGAGGTCCAGCTGCAGGATCAGGGGACGGAAGCCGAAACCTATAGGCGATTAATACGCCGCGGCTTTCCCTGTACAAATAGTCGATAGCGGTGGGCACGGGATGCAATGTTCCACATGGCGGAGCGCAAATCCCTCGCAGCCGATCCTGATGCACGTTCTCCTGGTAATTACAATTAGCGAGGCTGTGAAGGTGGACATGCTTATGTGACTTTCAGTCATGTCTAGGAATCCGCTGCAGAATAAACTCGTCTTCTTTACTGCGCCAAACTCAGGCAAGACAAGATAAGCAGATACTCAGACATGTGCACTGTATAACAAGTTATGATTTCAATGGTTAATTCTAACCTAGAAGGGAATCACTGGCTTGCTGCGCTCCAGCAGGTCCTGGCTTGAGAGAGGGCGGGGGATGGTCGACACCTACAGGCCCATACTGGTACTGCAGTCCAGGTGCAGGGCTCCTCTGCTCAGGCACAGTGGCTAGGTACTAAGGCAGGAGTATAAAAAAATAAATAAAAATATTTAAATAAAATTTGGAATATGTTCAAGGATCAAATATAAAGAGGGCTTCAAGGAGGGGGGCTGGCCACGTCACTTTGCGCACGCAGCCGGGCCGCCCGTAAGCCCATACGGTCAGTCAGGGGGTTGGTTCGGGCGCAGTCACAATAATCCGGTGGTTAGCTAGGGAGCGGTGGCATGAGTGAAGTGTCGCCCAGCTGGCGTGCGCTCACTCACACGTCTGTTCTTGGTTGTTCAGGTCCACAGGTGGTGGGCTAACTTACGATACTATGGGGTTCGTGGCTGTCATGGCCGCCAGGTGAGTCAGGGGTGGTGCATGCGGGGGTGTAGAATAACGTCCTGCATTACTCTATTTTTCAAGAAATGCTTTAGAAGGAGCCCAACAAAATGTGCAAAGTTCGTGATGAAAGATAAAAATTAGAAGGATTTAATTCTCATAAAAAGAAAGTTACAAAGTTTAGAAAGAGAAAAATATAGCACAGCAATAAGTCTTGAAAGGTTACAAGCAAGCAATTAAACAATTAAAATAAGTGAAAAAGCTTATTTCCCCAAAATAACGTGTATGTGTGAATCTGTGTGTGTGTGTGTGAGAGCAACAGGTGTCCGTGCAAGAATGCTCTGCTCTAGTAAAATATGAAGCTTTCTTTATAGTCTGACCCTCCATTGAGTTACATTGTATCCTAAATTTACCATTCTAACAGACATATATGGTTAACAAGTAAATTCCCTTGCATCATGGTTTTCTATGTATACCTTATTTGTAAAGCTAATAATAATATGCTGAAGTAGGAGAATTCCTAACCTTCCCAAATGCTATTGTCGTCTCAACCTGTCAAAATTGACACTTCAACACAAGTGCTGCCCTTGCATGGTCCTCTAAAATAACCCTAGCCTGATAAAAAATGTTAGTTTATTATTTTACATTTCCCCCTGATTATGATTTGAAATATAAATCTTCAATCATAACCTCCTAATCTAACGCAATTACTCATCATTCGTATCTCATTCGTATCACATTCACTCATTGACCATGTTATAGCACTTGGTTGTTTGATCCATTTTTGATTCAGTATTCCATATAGAATTGGTATACTGAGTTCTTTTTAACATTTCTTTCAAAATGTTATCTCCTTTGTTAATTTCTTTCTTTATATTACTATATGTTTTCTTGATCCTATACATAACAAAAACTTGATAGATAATACACAAAAATATAATAATAAATATAATAATAATAGGATGGGATAACGTATTCTCAACTGCTGTTTGTGTAGAAGATTTTGACCACATATTTTCAGATTTCTTCAATTTTCCCCACCAAGATGTTCCAGACATGTTCTATTTCTGATAATTGTCCTTGTTTATGATTAAATGCAATTTCTGCTTCTTTTATTTGTTCACTTAATATTTTTAAAAGACCTTTATCTTTTTTAATTTCTTTAGTCCACTCATCCCACGGAAATTTGTCAATTTGAGTGAGATTAAATTTCATTGGAAGGATTTTCAATTGGGTTGTATTTATGGAAGAAATATTGAGTCTTCCTAAATTCATAGAGATTGCTCTCCAGTCTCCTTCCAAACAATATAAACCCTTGGTTAAATTCTCGTGATGTACACAAGAAGAAAAGAATGCTACAACCTTTTCTTTCTCAGACATCACTTGTACACAAACTTTGTTTGGACCAACTTGAGTTACCAAATCATGAATTGAGTATACATTCTCAATTCGTGCATGGCAAGAAGTTTGATTATGGAAACAAGAATGATAAATCTCCTTATCTTGTTCCGGTAAACAGATTATTTTAGAAACAAAGTGTAAACATGAAGAAAGATCCAATTGTTCTATATGAGTTATAGAAAATATGTGGATAGCTCACCACCCTCCTCAGTATGGTAGGGGTGCTCTAGCCGATAGACTGCTCACTCAATCAGTACAGGAAATATGCATAAACTAGAAAAGACGGCTGGCACTCGCTACGTGGTTGCACATCAAACAACAATTTATTAATGATTACCCGCTAGTTCAATCATATACATTAGCAGAAATATATACACTTTAACATTAAAATACCTATGTTAAAAGAACCCCTAAAAAATAAATAATAAAAATTTTTCAATGGCACTGGACTGATAGTGTCATGAACCGCACCAAAATGAAGTTACTTGAGACAGTATAATGTTTCTTTGCCAATTGGCAATAAGTGTCCAATCCGGTGTACTGTCTCTTTAATTGAGGAAATATAGCCAAGTCCGCAAGTTATTTTAGTTGTTGGGGGATATCAACTCCCTCTCTCGATTTATCGTCAATAATTCTTGTGTTGCTGGATATTGCAGCCTTCAGTAGTTAGATATATGGTAAGTTCACATAAAAATGATATCTTACCAACATACACGCCACTCTGGCCGTCTGATTCAGCCGCGTTGTTCCACTGCTCGCTCTCGGCGTCTCCGCTCTCTGGCGTCTGTCACGTGGTACACCAGAGATATCGCGGGACTTGGGAGTTTGAATATGATAGTCTTAGTCCAATACTCCTGTGAGAGCTGTAGGTCGGATGAAGAAATGGAGCGCTCCACTTTGTAAAAAATACTTCAACTTTCATCCATCATCTCCAGAAACTTGATTTTGACAGGGATATGACGCTAAACGCGTTTCGAGGACTTCAGTCCTCTTCCTCAGTAGCTATATCCCTGTTCTTGAGTCCCCTCCTTTTATACCCTCATGGGTAATCTATAAAAACTGGGCTGGAATCACTTCTTCTTAGCATGCGATTTTTGGTGCGTTTTTGGTGCGGTTTAAAAAACGCAATTGCGTTTTTTGTGGCATTGAGACCGCCACCTCTCAATTAGTATTAGTATGTCCAGACCATGATCCAAATCATATATGTCATGTCATAAAATCAATAAACAACAATATATAAAATTTAATATAAAATACCATAAGATAAGTCAGGAGATCAATAATATATAAATAGATAAGAACTAAATAATGCTATAATTAATAAAAACTACTATATATCCAAGGGCCTCATCCTCTACATATTATATTGATATCTGTCCTCCAATCGTGGTGTTTGTACTGGAGGAAGTTGTAGGTAGTGGCGTGCCTGTCGGCAAGAGGGGACCCCAGCACCGATAAACGGCCAAGCATGGGATCCCCAGTTGACAGAGAGGCACACCGCCTAATCTATAGGAAGCCAAAGATTTCCAGTTCGGCGTTTAAGCCAACTGGCATCAGGCTCCCAAAGTTATAGATTTGCTTGGTTTCTGCCCTAGACATCCGCTCGATATGGTTTCCACCTCTCCAGTGTCTATCGATTTTTTCTAAAGCTACAAAGGACAGACCTGTAGGGTCTTGTCCATGAGCCTCTTTAAAGTGCCTTGAGAGTGAGTGTTTCTCATAACCTTTTTTAATATTGGAAATATGTTCCGATATCCTCACTCTCAAGGTCCTTTTAGTCCGTCCAATGTATTGTCTTGAGCACGGGCATTGTACTAAGTAAATAACACTCACAGAATTGCATGTGAGAAATTGATCAATCTCCCACACAAAAACGTTTTGTGTGGAAGACACCCTCTTAGTATTCCTTGGAATTTTTGTAATTTTGCAGCAAATACAATGTCCACATTTATAAAAGCCTTTCAAATTAGTAAGTCTACCAGTATTTGATGTCACTATCTTTTTAGTTTTAATCGATGGGGCTACTTTTATCCCTAAATTGGCCGCCCTTGTATATGTGATTTGTGGTCTAGCTGGTATTAGCCTGCCCATTATTTTATCCTGTAGCAAATGGTGCCAATGCCGTTTAATTATTTCTTCCACCTTTCTTCTCTGTGTCGTATAAGGAAGGATAATCCTGAACTGGGAGTCTGTGTTACTTTGTTCAGCTGTTTTTACAGTTAATAATGAGTTCCTCGGTAATTTTCTCACTTTTTCCAATGATCCTTCTAATATATTAGTCGGATACTGTTTGGCCAGGAATTTATCTCTCAGGTGCATTGCTTCTAATTCAAACTGCGCTTCTTCCGTACAGTTCCGTTTTAATCTACGGAACTGTCCGAAGGGTACATTCAATAACCAATTTGGCAAATGGCAACTCGAATGCAAAATAAATGCATTCCGGGCTGAGGGCTTTTGATATGTCTTACATATATATTTATTTGCTGCTCTCATAATCGACAAATCTAAAAATTCTATTTCTGTCGTATTAATGCTCTGAGTAAAAACCAAATTCAAATTATTTGCATTAAGATCTATTAAAAAATTATTAAGGCTGTCTTGATCTCCTTTCCAAATTACGAGAACGTCGTCTATATAACGACGCCAGAGCACCAGGTTGCCCCCTCTATGTTGATCAATAGTTACCCGTTCCCATTGTGCTAGGAACAGGTTTGCATAGCTGGGGGCAAACCTGGTGCCCATGGCTGTTCCTCTAATCTGTAAATAAAAACATCCCTCAAAATAAAAATAATTATGTTGCAAGATGTGTTTAATACCTTCTAAAATGAAATCTGATTGTTGTTTCTTCATTGTCTTGTCGCTTTCCAGATGGGCTCTAATGGCTCTTAATCCAGCTTCATGGTCTATTACTGTGTAGAGGGACTTGATATCGAGTGTAGTCATAATCCAGTCCTCTCCCACGTTTAATCCTTCTAATACCTGGATAATTTGTGTGGTATCTCTCAGGTATGATATAGTTGTTTTTACCATGGGTTGTAACCAGGTATCTATATATCTTGATAGATTTGATGTTAGAGAGCCAATGCCCGATACTATGGGGCGGCCCGGAGGACTCTCCATGTCCTTATGTACCTTAGGAAGGCAATAAAAGACCGGGAGTCTTCCGGGCGTCCCCATAATATACTCTGATTCTTTTTGGGACAAAATACCAATCTGGACCCCTTTCTGACAATATTCTTCTAATTTCTCACTAAATTTCGTTGTAGGATCTGTGTCCAATTTTTTATATGTCAGTTTATCAGATAATTGTCTGTCGCATTCCTGTATATATTTCGCGGTATCCAAAATCACGATCGCCCCCCCTTTGTCTGCGGGGCGAATCGTGATTTTCTCATTTTTTTGTAATTCTTTAATTGCGGACACTTCTCCATTTGTTAAGTTTTTTCTATATACTTGTTTCTCTTTTATTTTTCTGAGATCGGCTTCAACATTTTTCTGGAAGCTACCCATTTCTGGGCCAATTTCATTTCTGGGAAACTTTTTTGACTTTTTCTTTAAGTTCGTATGTTTAAACCTATCTTCTGTTTGTATAGTTGTAGAAATAGGATTTTTGATAAAATATTTTTTTAGGCATATATTCCTCATAAATTTTTGGATCCCGATGTAGGTATCAAATTTATTTAGTTGTGCGCTAGGTGCAAATTTTAATCCTTTATTTAGAAGAGAACTTTGTGCTGGTGTAAGTGTCATATTGCTCAAATTAATAATGTTGTCCTGTTCAGTGCTATGTGAGTTTACCTGTGAGTCCTTCTTTTTCCTCCCCCTTCGTGTCTTATTGTTTCTGATTGGTGATTGTGATACGTTTGTAGATTTTCCCTCTGAGTGTATGTCGGTGATATTCTCTGGTGATCTCTTTGTCCTAGTGGTCGTGTTTGGTGTGGTGTATAATAGGACTCTTCCTGTCTGTGATAGTTGTGATGCCTCAAATTGTATTGGTGTTTCTGTGGTGTTTGTGCCCTCCTGTTGTGCTCCGGTGTCCGTGGGTGTCTGGATTTTACCCTTGGTGAGTGATGAGGTGGAGTCCCATCTAAAAAAGGCTGCTGCGCCAATGTTTCAAACCTATTTCTAGTTGGTATTGTAGGTTTGATTTGTTCTACAGGGGGTCTATCTCTATTGTCCAATTTGTTATGGTCTTTATATACTGTTTTAGGGACAAAATTGTGTTTTTTACTCTTTTTTATAATTATTTCGGATTCTATTTTATCCAAATTTTTACATATTCTGTCTTGCCATAGATTCATAATACTATCTTTAGGTAGTGAATCTATTTTTATTTTCATCCTATTGATTTCATCAGTAATATTTCCCAACATTTGTACTCTCCTTTTTATAATTAATTCAACTAATGCCCTTGATTGTATATGTAGGAGTTTATCCCACTCAAGGTTAAACTCCTCCCCATATAAATCCTGTGCTGGAGTTTTCAGCAATTGCAGGCCTTTTGGGATCCTATCTTGGTCTAGATATTGACGTAAGGATCTAATCTCCCAGTTGTGTTTCAGTTGTTTAATAACCAAATGTTCCAATTCTCTAAATATATCATGTACGGATTTGGTCTCTGTATTATCCATAGGTGAAACTTCGAATAGAAAAGTGTCCACTTTTTGTTTTTTTAGTTCGATGTGGTTCCACATATCCATTCTGAGTATGGTGGGAGCTAAATCCACAAATGAGTGATAGGAAAAATCGAGATATAGAAAATATGTGGATAGCTCACCACCCTCCTCAGTATGGTAGGGGTGCTCTAGCCGATAGACTGCTCACTCAATCAGTACAGGAAATATGCATAAACTAGAAAAGACGGCTGGCACTCGCTACGTGGTTGCACATCAAACAACAATTTATTAATGATTACCCGCTAGTTCAATCATATACATTAGCAGAAATATATACACTTTAACATTAAAATACCTATGTTAAAAGAACCCCTAAAAAATAAATAATAAAAATTTTTCAATGGCACTGGACTGATAGTGTCATGAACCGCACCAAAATGAAGTTACTTGAGACAGTATAATGTTTCTTTGCCAATTGGCAATAAGTGTCCAATCCGGTGTACTGTCTCTTTAATTGAGGAAATATAGCCAAGTCCGCAAGTTATTTTAGTTGTTGGGGGATATCAACTCCCTCTCTCGATTTATCGTCAATAATTCTTGTGTTGCTGGATATTGCAGCCTTCAGTAGTTAGATATATGGTAAGTTCACATAAAAATGATATCTTACCAACATACACGCCACTCTGGCCGTCTGATTCAGCCGCGTTGTTCCACTGCTCGCTCTCGGCGTCTCCGCTCTCTGGCGTCTGTCACGTGGTACACCAGAGATATCGCGGGACTTGGGAGTTTGAATATGATAGTCTTAGTCCAATACTCCTGTGAGAGCTGTAGGTCGGATGAAGAAATGGAGCGCTCCACTTTGTAAAAAATACTTCAACTTTCATCCATCATCTCCAGAAACTTGATTTTGACAGGGATATGACGCTAAACGCGTTTCGAGGACTTCAGTCCTCTTCCTCAGTAGCTATATCCCTGTTCTTGAGTCCCCTCCTTTTATACCCTCATGGGTAATCTATAAAAACTGGGCTGGAATCACTTCTTCTTAGCATGCGATTTTTGGTGCGTTTTTGATGCGGTTTAAAAAACGCAATTGCGTTTTTTGTGGCATTGAGACCGCCACCTCTCAATTAGTATTAGTATGTCCAGACCATGATCCAAATCATATATGTCATGTCATAAAATCAATAAACAACAATATATAAAATTTAATATAAAATACCATAAGATAAGTCAGGAGATCAATAATATATAAATAGATAAGAACTAAATAATGCTATAATTAATAAAAACTACTATATATCCAAGGGCCTCATCCTCTACATATTATATTGATATCTGTCCTCCAATCGTGGTGTTTGTACTGGAGTACAAACACCACGATTGGAGGACAGATATCAATATAATATGTAGAGGATGAGGCCCTTGGATATATAGTAGTTTTTATTAATTATAGCATTATTTAGTTCTTATCTATTTATATATTATTGATCTCCTGACTTATCTTATGGTATTTTATATTAAATTTTATATATTGTTGTTTATTGATTTTATGACATGACATATATGATTTGGATCATGGTCTGGACATACTAATACTAATTGAGAGGTGGCGGTCTCAATGCCACAAAAAACGCAATTGCGTTTTTTAAACCGCACCAAAAACGCACCAAAAATCGCATGCTAAGAAGAAGTGATTCCAGCCCAGTTTTTATAGATTACCCATGAGGGTATAAAAGGAGGGGACTCAAGAACAGGGATATAGCTACTGAGGAAGAGGACTGAAGTCCTCGAAACGCGTTTAGCGTCATATCCCTGTCAAAATCAAGTTTCTGGAGATGATGGATGAAAGTTGAAGTATTTTTTACAAAGTGGAGCGCTCCATTTCTTCATCCGACCTACAGCTCTCACAGGAGTATTGGACTAAGACTATCATATTCAAACTCCCAAGTCCCGCGATATCTCTGGTGTACCACGTGACAGACGCCAGAGAGCGGAGACGCCGAGAGCGAGCAGTGGAACAACGCGGCTGAATCAGACGGCCAGAGTGGCGTGTATGTTGGTAAGATATCATTTTTATGTGAACTTACCATATATCTAACTACTGAAGGCTGCAATATCCAGCAACACAAGAATTATTGACGATAAATCGAGAGAGGGAGTTGATATCCCCCAACAACTAAAATAACTTGCGGACTTGGCTATATTTCCTCAATTAAAGAGACAGTACACCGGATTGGACACTTATTGCCAATTGGCAAAGAAACATTATACTGTCTCAAGTAACTTCATTTTGGTGCGGTTCATGACACTATCAGTCCAGTGCCATTGAAAAATTTTTATTATTTATTTTTTAGGGGTTCTTTTAACATAGGTATTTTAATGTTAAAGTGTATATATTTCTGCTAATGTATATGATTGAACTAGCGGGTAATCATTAATAAATTGTTGTTTGATGTGCAACCACGTAGCGAGTGCCAGCCGTCTTTTCTAGTTTATGCATATTTCCTGTACTGATTGAGTGAGCAGTCTATCGGCTAGAGCACCCCTACCATACTGAGGAGGGTGGTGAGCTATCCACATATTTTCTATATCTCGATTTTTCCTATCACTCATTTGTGGATTTAGCTCCCACCATACTCAGAATGGATATGTGGAACCACATCGAACTAAAAAAACAAAAAGTGGACACTTTTCTATTCGAAGTTTCACCTATGGATAATACAGAGACCAAATCCGTACATGATATATTTAGAGAATTGGAACATTTGGTTATTAAACAACTGAAACACAACTGGGAGATTAGATCCTTACGTCAATATCTAGACCAAGATAGGATCCCAAAAGGCCTGCAATTGCTGAAAACTCCAGCACAGGATTTATATGGGGAGGAGTTTAACCTTGAGTGGGATAAACTCCTACATATACAATCAAGGGCATTAGTTGAATTAATTATAAAAAGGAGAGTACAAATGTTGGGAAATATTACTGATGAAATCAATAAGATGAAAATAAAAATAGATTCACTACCTAAAGATAGTATTATGAATCTATGGCAAGACAGAATATGTAAAAATTTGGATAAAATAGAATCCGAAATAATTATAAAAAAGAGTAAAAAACACAATTTTGTCCCTAAAACAGTATATAAAGACCATAACAAATTGGACAATAGAGATAGACCCCCTGTAGAACAAATCAAACCTACAATACCAACTAGAAATAGGTTTGAAACATTGGCGCAGCAGCCTTTTTTAGATGGGACTCCACCTCATCACTCACCAAGGGTAAAATCCAGACACCCACGGACACCGGAGCACAACAGGAGGGCACAAACACCACAGAAACACCAATACAATTTGAGGCATCACAACTATCACAGACAGGAAGAGTCCTATTATACACCACACCAAACACGACCACTAGGACAAAGAGATCACCAGAGAATATCACCGACATACACTCAGAGGGAAAATCTACAAACGTATCACAATCACCAATCAGAAACAATAAGACACGAAGGGGGAGGAAAAAGAAGGACTCACAGGTAAACTCACATAGCACTGAACAGGACAACATTATTAATTTGAGCAATATGACACTTACACCAGCACAAAGTTCTCTTCTAAATAAAGGATTAAAATTTGCACCTAGCGCACAACTAAATAAATTTGATACCTACATCGGGATCCAAAAATTTATGAGGAATATATGCCTAAAAAAATATTTTATCAAAAATCCTTTTTCTAGAACTATACAAACAGAAGATAGGTTTAAACATACGAACTTAAAGAAAAAGTCAAAAAAGTTTCCCAGAAATGAAATTGGCCCAGAAATGGGTAGCTTCCAGAAAAATGTTGAAGCCGATCTCAGAAAAATAAAAGAGAAACAAGTATATAGAAAAAACTTAACAAATGGAGAAGTGTCCGCAATTAAAGAATTACAAAAAAATGAGAAAATCACGATTCGCCCCGCAGACAAAGGGGGGGCGATCGTGATTTTGGATACCGCGAAATATATACAGGAATGCGACAGACAATTATCTGATAAACTGACATATAAAAAATTGGACACAGATCCTACAACGAAATTTAGTGAGAAATTAGAAGAATATTGTCAGAAAGGGGTCCAGATTGGTATTTTGTCCCAAAAAGAATCAGAGTATATTATGGGGACGCCCGGAAGACTCCCGGTCTTTTATTGCCTTCCTAAGGTACATAAGGACATGGAGAGTCCTCCGGGCCGCCCCATAGTATCGGGCATTGGCTCTCTAACATCAAATCTATCAAGATATATAGATACCTGGTTACAACCCATGGTAAAAACAACTATATCATACCTGAGAGATACCACACAAATTATCCAGGTATTAGAAGGATTAAACGTGGGAGAGGACTGGATTATGACTACACTCGATATCAAGTCCCTCTACACAGTAATAGACCATGAAGCTGGATTAAGAGCCATTAGAGCCCATCTGGAAAGCGACAAGACAATGAAGAAACAACAATCAGATTTCATTTTAGAAGGTATTAAACACATCTTGCAACATAATTATTTTTATTTTGAGGGATGTTTTTATTTACAGATTAGAGGAACAGCCATGGGCACCAGGTTTGCCCCCAGCTATGCAAACCTGTTCCTAGCACAATGGGAACGGGTAACTATTGATCAACATAGAGGGGGCAACCTGGTGCTCTGGCGTCGTTATATCGACGACGTTCTCGTAATTTGGAAAGGAGATCAAGACAGCCTTAATAATTTTTTAATAGATCTTAATGCAAATAATTTGAATTTGGTTTTTACTCAGAGCATTAATACGACAGAAATAGAATTTTTAGATTTGTCGATTATGAGAGCAGCAAATAAATATATATGTAAGACATATCAAAAGCCCTCAGCCCGGAATGCATTTATTTTGCATTCGAGTTGCCATTTGCCAAATTGGTTATTGAATGTACCCTTCGGACAGTTCCGTAGATTAAAACGGAACTGTACGGAAGAAGCGCAGTTTGAATTAGAAGCAATGCACCTGAGAGATAAATTCCTGGCCAAACAGTATCCGACTAATATATTAGAAGGATCATTGGAAAAAGTGAGAAAATTACCGAGGAACTCATTATTAACTGTAAAAACAGCTGAACAAAGTAACACAGACTCCCAGTTCAGGATTATCCTTCCTTATACGACACAGAGAAGAAAGGTGGAAGAAATAATTAAACGGCATTGGCACCATTTGCTACAGGATAAAATAATGGGCAGGCTAATACCAGCTAGACCACAAATCACATATACAAGGGCGGCCAATTTAGGGATAAAAGTAGCCCCATCGATTAAAACTAAAAAGATAGTGACATCAAATACTGGTAGACTTACTAATTTGAAAGGCTTTTATAAATGTGGACATTGTATTTGCTGCAAAATTACAAAAATTCCAAGGAATACTAAGAGGGTGTCTTCCACACAAAACGTTTTTGTGTGGGAGATTGATCAATTTCTCACATGCAATTCTGTGAGTGTTATTTACTTAGTACAATGCCCGTGCTCAAGACAATACATTGGACGGACTAAAAGGACCTTGAGAGTGAGGATATCGGAACATATTTCCAATATTAAAAAAGGTTATGAGAAACACTCACTCTCAAGGCACTTTAAAGAGGCTCATGGACAAGACCCTACAGGTCTGTCCTTTGTAGCTTTAGAAAAAATCGATAGACACTGGAGAGGTGGAAACCATATCGAGCGGATGTCTAGGGCAGAAACCAAGCAAATCTATAACTTTGGGAGCCTGATGCCAGTTGGCTTAAACGCCGAACTGGAAATCTTTGGCTTCCTATAGATTAGGCGGTGTGCCTCTCTGTCAACTGGGGATCCCATGCTTGGCCGTTTATCGGTGCTGGGGTCCCCTCTTGCCGACAGGCACGCCGCTACCTACAACTTCCTCCAGTACAAACACCACGATTGGAGGACAGATATCAATATAATATGTAGAGGATGAGGCCCTTGGATATATAGTAGTTTTTATTAATTATAGCATTATTTAGTTCTTATCTATTTATATATTATTGATCTCCTGACTTATCTTATGGTATTTTATATTAAATTTTATATATTGTTGTTTATTGATTTTATGACATGACATATATGATTTGGATCATGGTCTGGACATACTAATACTAATTGAGAGGTGGCGGTCTCAATGCCACAAAAAACGCAATTGCGTTTTTTAAACCGCACCAAAAACGCACCAAAAATCGCATGCTAAGAAGAAGTGATTCCAGCCCAGTTTTTATAGATTACCCATGAGGGTATAAAAGGAGGGGACTCAAGAACAGGGATATAGCTACTGAGGAAGAGGACTGAAGTCCTCGAAACGCGTTTAGCGTCATATCCCTGTCAAAATCAAGTTTCTGGAGATGATGGATGAAAGTTGAAGTATTTTTTACAAAGTGGAGCGCTCCATTTCTTCATCCGACCTACAGCTCTCACAGGAGTATTGGACTAAGACTATCATATTCAAACTCCCAAGTCCCGCGATATCTCTGGTGTACCACGTGACAGACGCCAGAGAGCGGAGACGCCGAGAGCGAGCAGTGGAACAACGCGGCTGAATCAGACGGCCAGAGTGGCGTGTATGTTGGTAAGATATCATTTTTATGTGAACTTACCATATATCTAACTACTGAAGG
Organism: Bufo bufo; assembly: GCF_905171765.1. Lineage (NCBI taxonomy): Eukaryota > Metazoa > Chordata > Amphibia > Anura > Bufonidae > Bufo > Bufo bufo. Next base: position 109,331,763 of record NC_053397.1, on the reverse strand, counting down.
CTGCAATATCCAGCAACACAAGAATTATTGACGATAAATCGAGAGAGGGAGTTGATATCCCCCAACAACTAAAATAACTTGCGGACTTGGCTATATTTCCTCAATTAAAGAGACAGTACACCGGATTGGACACTTATTGCCAATTGGCAAAGAAACATTATACTGTCTCAAGTAACTTCATTTTGGTGCGGTTCATGACACTATCAGTCCAGTGCCATTGAAAAATTTTTATTATTTATTTTTTAGGGGTTCTTTTAACATAGGTATTTTAATGTTAAAGTGTATATATTTCTGCTAATGTATATGATTGAACTAGCGGGTAATCATTAATAAATTGTTGTTTGATGTGCAACCACGTAGCGAGTGCCAGCCGTCTTTTCTAGTTTATGTTCTATATGAGTACCATCATATGCAAATTCCGTATATTGCAATTGATAAAAAATCAACTGTGTTTCACTCACGGGAACTCCTAAAACAGTTACTGGAACTACCATTTGTTCTCTTCCAGCTACTGGAATCAATGAGGTAGCTATACATGTGTTCTTATTACATCCTAACCACTTATTTACCCATAAATCTATATGTCTCATACTATAATTATATTCCATAGGTAAATTTTCCAATAAACCAAGTGGAGTAATTCCACTTTGTAAAGCCTGAGCCATTATTTTTAAATTCGTAGAATATTCTATTTGGATTTCCATACATGCCCTGGCTACTTCTGACTCTTGTTCACTTTGGATCAAATCTAAAGTAACATCTTGAAGATGTGAAACAGAAGATCCTAAAACAACTACAGAATTAACAATCATTTTCTCTAAAAGTTGGTTTAGACTTTTCTGTACTTTAATTCCTTTCTTTTCCAGATAACCTATGGTTTTTAAATCTGATTGTAATGAATTTACATTCATTGTATTTATCAAGCTTCCAAAGGTACCTATTCCTCCTAAAATACCTTCTACTATACCTCTTTTAGTTCTGGTTTGCTTGGAAACACTCTTTTTAAACCATCTTTCTAAACCTTCCTCCATATTAGCAAGATGCTTTCCACATTTAGGATATTTTGATGATATTTTCCAGTCTGATATATTAAATGTCCACATTATGGTGACATATTTACCATTCCTCAAAAGAGGCTTGGACTGGAAATGGTTAATCTGGAAAGGACTAGATGATTCAAATTTAACTTTGGTACAAATATTTTCTGTAGGTGACCATACAGTAACATTTACAGTTTCACATTGTTTATGGTTGTTTATAGTTAATATGCAACACTGATAAATTCCTGAATCTTTAGGAGATGGATGATCTTGATAAAATATAAACTTTTTATCAAACCATTTCACATTTCCAAATTGACCTCTATGAATTACATTAGTTGGACCATTTGATAAACTACCTAAAAATACCTCTCCTTTAGTCCATGTTATCACAGATTCGGATGGAATCTCTAATCTTGTGCTGCATTTTAAATATAATGGATTAGTTTCTTCCTGAATATTTACCAATGTTGGAGAAACTTGAAGTTCGGGATTAATAACATTTGTTCCTATGAAGTTAATGGTTATGTTAACTATAACAGGTTCCCTAATTATTTGGAATCTCCAATTTTTCACCCAATCTTCATCAACCTTTCCTGTTATGGGAAGAATTGATGGATCCATTATTTTTACATAGTTCTGGGTTTGAAACCAAATTTCCTCTCGAGATTTTCCCACTTTTCCTAATGCTATCTTATCATTTGTGAGATCTCCGGACCATATAGCTGGCTCATTTCCTTTTATCACAATACTCCAGTATAATACATCTATTGATGTACATTGCCATGAACCAGTTCTATTGTTATGTATAAATGTTCCTTGTAATTGTGTGAACTTTGGTTTGGGTCCTGCTGTTGCATGTAATTCAATGTGTGTATCATGTCTGAAGTGTATTTCAATACAACAGCTAGCACCAAAACCCATACAAAGACTTCCGGAAATGTCTCTGGAATTGTCCTGAATTTGTTCTTCCAGAAAATCCTCAAGACGAAATCCTCTTCTTCTTCGTGCAAGGATTGAAGTCTCTTTGTCATGATTACTCTTTTTATCATCAAGGAATTCTGCGAACGTAGCAGTTGTAAATATCATCATCAACAATGACATTCCCATCATGAAACAGCTTTTCCGAAGACATCCTTGTTTGTTGTGGATTGTGTATAACGTGAAGAGTTTCATTCCCTGTGAAGAAAAGCAGTATCATTATTTTGGTACATACAATTTACACTGATCAACATGTACCCACAGTTTTTGTTGTCTGCGAGTATTCTTTGAAGCATTTGGTGCTCTTTGAACCAAAATCATTACTTGTCCCCTAGTGTCTATTATTTCGAAGGGACCTTCCCAATTGCTTTCCCAAGGTCCACTCTTCCTGAAGGTCTTAATCATTACAAAAGCACCTTTTACAAATTTAGAAGAGTGAGGTGGTATCATGCGTTGCATTTTAGATGCAGCATATGGAAGAATTGTACTTAAATTCTCCTGCAATAACTGTAACCACCTGGACCTTGCTATTGCATCTTTTTGAGGTGTAGACAAGAATGGTTCGTTTGGGAATATTAATGGCATTGTTCTTCCCGTCATTAATTCAAATGGAGTATACTGTGTTGTAGAAGAAACGGTTCCTCTTATACTCATAAGAACAAAGGGTACTGCATCAACCCATGTATTTCCTTTGTCTAATAACATTTTTGCAATTCTTGTCTTAATTGTTCGGTTCATTCTTTCCACAATACCTGCAGATTGTGGGTGATACGCTACATGGAACTGTTGTTGTACTCCTAGAATAGCACAAACTGTCCGCATGATTTTTACCTGTAAAATGACTTCCTCTGTCAGAGGTAATCATTCTTGGGATCCCCCAAGTACAAAACACATGATTTACCAATGCCCTTGCTGTAGACAGAGCATCATCTTTCCTGACAGGTATAATCTCTACCCATTTTGAAAATACATCCACCACCACTATTGCATACCTGAGTCCATGTTTACCTGAAGGTAGAGGACCTATGTGGTCTATCTATAATGTAGACCAAGGACCATCAGCAGGTGCAATTCGTAAAAGTGGAGGTTTTTGTCCTTTAGGTCGTGGGTTGACTTGAGCACAAATGAGACATGACTGAACAACATCTTGAACAGTCCTCTCCATTTTGTCCCAATAAAATTTCTCTTTGAGAACTCCTAACAATTTTTCCTGAACCAAATGACCTAAACTCTCATGATTGTATTTGGTGAATTCCATTTGTAAATGTTTTGGGACAACAGGACGCAATTCCCCCTGACAGTCATAACACAAAACCCCGTTTTCACAAACAAAGGGAGGTTTTGGATCAACCTGAGAAGCAGCAAGGGACGAATCCTTCGCTTGTTCTTCTGCAAAAGAAGGAAAATGCGTGTCTGTTTTCCTCACTGGTAAAGCTTTCAAAGATTCAATTTCTTCCTTCAACTCTCCTGTCATAGCTGCTTCCTTCGCCAATGCATCTACAATGTTGTTTCCAATAACTAACTCATGTTCACCTTTCTTATGTGCTGGGACTTTGACTATAGCATAGCTATTAGGATGTTTTGAAGCTATTTTGAATATGTCCTTGAGTGTATCACTATGCACTAGGACCTTGTTAGAGGAATCTACAAATCCTCTCCTTTCCCACACTGGTAAATAGTCTGTCAGTGATCTTACGACATATGAGCTGTCACTATAAATGACCAATGGATTCTTGTTTTCTTTCTCATCAATTGTCAGTACAGTCTTGACTGCTTCTAACTCTGCTCTCTGAGCTGAATAGTGTCCTGGCAGTCTATGCTGAACTGCATATCCTCTATCAGGATACCAGATAGCATAACCTGTATAGTACTTTCCCCCTGAACAATATCTTGAACCATCAACAAATACTGGTTCATCACTGTTCTCTGCATCTCTCCTAAACAAGCTAGGATATGATTCATAAAATGTTTCTGAACATTCATGAGTTTTCCCTTCATACTGCATTAATTGAGGAAGTACATACTTGGCCTTGTGATCAATCTCAATTTGTTTTGATGATAAGGACAACAACCAATGTGCAAATCTTTGATTTGACACACCTGGGAGGTTTTTCTCAAGGAGAAGTTTTAGTGTGGAGTGAGGAGTCTGCAGAATGATTTTGTTAAATCCAACAATGTGTTCTGTTGCCTTAACAGCAAAATAAACACCCACCAAATGTTTTGCACAAATTTCAAACCCTTTTTCCACAGGTGTGAGAAGCTTAGAGAAATAGCCCAAAATCCGCCATTCTCCCCCTTGCAACTGCAAGAGTACAGCTGACACAGCCGTGTCTGAGGTGTGAACCTGCAAAGCAAAAGGTGCCTGAGTCATAGCTGTTGACAATGCTGGAGAGTTTTGCATACTTCGCTTTAAAAGTTCAAATGCCTTCTGTTGTTCCTCTTCCCATGGTCCAAAAGAGTCATCATCATTATTTTTCAAGAGATCATAAAGAGGTTTAGCTTTTTCTGCAAAGCCTTCTATGAATTCTCTGGAAAAGTTTACCAGACCCAAGAAATGTCTCAGAGCCTTGTGTGATGTTGGAATGGGAAGAGAAGCAATAGCCTCAATCCTTTCTTGAAGAGGCTGTCTCTTTCCATGGCTGATTAACACTCCAAGATATCTCACTTCAGTCTGTAACAGATTGACTTTCTTGGTGCTCAATTTCAAACCTGCTTCATGCAACAATGAAAATAATTCTGCTAAGAGAGATAAATGCAACTCTCTATCCTCAGTGGCTAAAAGAATATCATCAACATATTGCAACAGACAATCGGGTCTTGAAAATTTGGACAATACTTTTGCAACTGCCTGATGAAATATGCTAGGTGATAAATGTGCTCCTTGAGGTAATCTGCAAAATACATATTGTTCATCCATGAAACAAAATGCAAATTTGTATTGACAGCTCTTTGCAAGAGGAATGCTGAAAAAACCATTACTGATGTCTAAAACAGAGAAAAACTTTGCCTTAGCATTCAGTCGTGCCATTATGTCATGAGTATCTGCAACAATGGGTGCCACATTTGGGGTATACTTATTCAGCAATCTTAGGTCCAATAACATTCGGTATGAACCATAAGGCTTCACAGTACACCACAAAGGATTGTTTGTTACTGAATTAGCTTTTCTAATGACACCTTGATCAAGCAGTTCCTGTATGATTTTAGACATGAGACCAATTGATTCAGGTGGCAATTTTTACTGCTTTTGGGGAGGAGGGTCTCTCCCCTCCACATTGACTAACACATCTTTCATTGTGCCCACATCATTCCTGAATTGTGCCCACAAAGAAGGAGTACATTGTACAATTTCTTTTAGAACTTCATCATCACCAGTTTCTGGCCACAAATGTTCAGAAGAAACAACTTCAGTTAGGCAAACAGTACCAACATGACTGTATTCAGTGGGATCAATGACTACAGGTTTAGATCCATCAACATCTTTCCAGATCACCTTATTTCCTAAGTCAATGACCCAACCCCATTTTTTCATTAGGTCAGTTCCTATGATGTTTTCAGAATTAGTACTATGCCAAATGTCTATTTTAGTTTTCAGATAGCCTGGTATTTCTAAATTAACATTCTGTGCTAAAGTCTCTTTAGTTCCGTTCTTTCCACTAAACCCAACAATTGTACAAACAGGTGCATTTGGAGTTAGAGGTAAATCCTGATTAGTCACACTTAATTGAGCTCCGGTGTCAATGAGAAATGTCACCTCATTGCCCTGTAAGGATCCCCTTACAAAAGGTCTTCCACAGTCATCTAATGAAACTGGAGCTACTAATTCCAAAGGACGAGAGGTCATAGTTCGTCCTAGTCATGGGGAAGGTAACAAACCAGCTGTCTCCTCAATTTTATTACCATAAGATTTCCCCTTGTACGAATTATTCAATGTTAATTCTCTAATTTGTCTTATTAAAGGTGCATATGGTGATTGTGACTGATCCTGCTCTGGAGAAGGAGCAGTTGGCACAAAACCATTTTCTTTCCCTGCATTCTGTGACTCATTTAGGAATTTCCTACATTGCCATTTTAAATGTCCTATTTTTCCACAATAATAACAAGTAACTTGTCCTCTTTGAAATGACACCTTTCCTTTCTGTTTATATTGGTCTCTTTTCATGGGAGGGTTTGATTTAGGACGATTTGAATTTGTTACCTGATTTTCATCCTTTTTTTGGACTGCAGCAACTTTGACCCTTATACTACTTTGTTTTATGGATCTTCTTATTTTATCAATAAATGTTGCCGCTTCCTGTAACGTAGGCTTTCCTAGTGCTAACTCCCTGGAGACTGGATCAAGATATTTGAACCGTTTTACAAATGACTTTATCATTGCAGTGGGTTCAGAATCATCCTCAATTTCCATGACCATTCTATACGCCTGTTCAAATTTTATCAAGAATGCAAATGGATCATCCTGTAAAGTGGGCTTTAACATGTCAAGGATTTTAAATGTAGGAGTTGATTCTCCAGTAGTAAATAAAAGTAGTTGCCTCAATCGATCTGCTGGGGAACTATGTATTATTTCACGCTCACCATTTACTCTTGGTGTAGTCTCTAATCTCCTTGCCATATGTGAGGGAAGCCATAATTTAAATACTTTGTTTTTCTGTTCATTATTTAGATTGAACTTATCAGCATTAGATTCAAAGATATCAGCATTGTGAAATGCATCCATCTTATCAGTATAAGCTGGGATATCTTTACAAATTTTTATTAACTGATCATGTATTTTTAAATTTAACTTGGCTGCCCTGTCATGTAATTTCCTCCTTTTGACTTCCTCAGCCTCTATGTCTTCATTTACATCAGCTGGACTAGTGTCTGGAATGTAGGACGCACCCGTATCTATGCCACTTTTTGTAATAATAGAAACTTTTTTCGTACGATGGCATAATTTTGATATGAGCTGTGTCCTAGTTTCCATCTGATCTTCCAGATCTTCTATGTGTTGTGCCAAAATTTGACACTTTGGACAATCATTAAAATCATCCTCTTCTATGTGTTCCTGTGTGTCTGTATCATGTGTGTCCTTATTATTCACACATATACTATGTGTCTGAGTCTGTGGCTGCCTGTCTTCAAGAACTAATGTATTGAATATTTTCACCATATGTAATACATTCCTGAGCTTCTTCTGCAATTTATCCATACACAACAACTTTTTGTCAATTCTTATGTTTTCTTCTTCACATTGACTATATAAACTTGCCCATAATTGTGCATTAGTATGACTACTTACAACTTTAAACTCCAATTTACTTTTATCTGAATAAGAATTAAGAAATTCCATTACTTACTCAGGTACCGTATCCTTGATGTCCCCTTCTTACGTCTTCTTCCCACAGTCAATGGAAGGATCTCTGTGTAGTTTCTTCACAAGCCTCCGTCTGTAATACGTCTGGGAAGTGACACTTGCAACAGATGTGTGGCTCACGTCTTCTTTCTTTAGATTCGTTGTTGTTGTTTTCCTGAAGCTTGTAATAATAGTAATTACTCTCTTGGGCCCACCTCTTTACAAACTGAAGGAATTCAACAAAAATCCGCTGGCTCGCCAATGTAGAATAATGTCCTGCATTACTCTATTTTTCAAGAAATGCTTTAGAAGGAGCCCAACAAAATGTGCAAAGTTCGTGATGAAAGATAAAAATTAGAAGGATTTAATTCTCATAAAAAGAAAGTTACAAAGTTTAGAAAGAGAAAAATATAGCACAGCAATAAGTCTTGAAAGGTTACAAGCAAGCAATTAAACAATTAAAATAAGTGAAAAAGCTTATTTCCCCAAAATAACGTGTATGTGTGAATCTGTGTGTGTGTGTGTGAGAGCAACAGGTGTCCGTGCAAGAATGCTCTGCTCTAGTAAAATATGAAGCTTTCTTTATAGTCTGACCCTCCATTGAGTTACATTGTATCCTAAATTTACCATTCTAACAGACATATATGGTTAACAAGTAAATTCCCTTGCATCATGGTTTTCTATGTATACCTTATTTGTAAAGCTAATAATAATATGCTGAAGTAGGAGAATTCCTAACCTTCCCAAATGCTATTGTCGTCTCAACCTGTCAAAATTGACACTTCAACACAAGTGCTGCCCTTGCATGGTCCTCTAAAATAACCCTAGCCTGATAAAAAATGTTAGTTTATTATTTTACAGGGGGCCAACCCCCTCTTTTCTCCTGCATAGGCTTGGGGGACGAGGATGGTGGACTATTATGTCCAGGCCTCTGGCGCATCTCTTACAGGGTGGCGCCTACAGTCGTGGCCTTTGGTGGGGGGGAAAAGAAAAAAAAAAAAAAAAAAGAAAAAATAATAATAATGGTATAGATAGGAATGTTGCTTTGCCAGGTCTGTCACGACTACAGACTCCTTATAAAGCCCTGCCACGACTGCAGGCATCAGTCTG